>NC_081375.1:2500-1357500 GCF_030684315.1 Stegostoma tigrinum | reverse complement strand
GGGATGAAACAGAGGGGCGAGAAACAGAGGGCGAGAAATTGAGGGGCAGAAACAGAGGGGCTGAAACAGAGGGGACGAAACAGATGGGCTGAAACAGAGGGCGAGAAAAAGAGGGTGAGAAACAGAGGGGCTGAAACAGAGGGGATGAAACAGATGGGCTGAAACAGAGGGGATGAAACAGATGGGCTGAAACAGAGGGCGAGAAAAAGAGGGTGAGAAACAGAGGGGCTGAAACAGAGGGGCTGAAACAGAGGGGCTGAAACAGAGGGGCTGAAACAGAGGGCGAGAAACAGAGGGGCTGAAACAGAGGGGTTGAAACAGAGGGGCTGAAACAGAGGGCGAGAAACATAGGGCGAGAAACAGAGGGCGTGAAACAGTGGGGCTGAAACAGAGGGGCTGAAACAGAGGGGCTGAAACAGAGGGCGAGAAACAGAGGGCGAGAAACAGAGGGGCTGAAACAGAGGGGCTGAAACAGAGGGAGGAAACAGAGGGCGAGAAACAGAGTGGCGGAAACAGAGGGCGAGAAACAGAGGGCGAGAAACAGAGGGGCTGAAACAGAGGGCGAGAAACAGAGGGCGAGATACAGAGGGCGAGAAACAGAGGGGCTGAAACAGAGGGGCTGAAACAGAGGGCGAGAAACAGAGGGCGAGAAACAGAGGGCGAGAAACAGAGGGGCTGAAACAGAGGGGCTGAAACAGAGGGGCTGAATCAGAGGGGCTGAAACAAAGGGCGAGAAACAGAGGGGCTGAAACAGTGGGGCTGAATCAGAGGGGGTGAAACAGAAGGGCTGAAACAGAGGGCGAGAAATAGAGGGCGAGAAACAGAGGTGCTAAAACATAGGTGCTGAAACAGAGGGGCTGAAACAGAGGGGCTGAAACAGAGGGCGAGAAACAGACGGGCTGAAACAGAGGGGTTGAAACAGAGGGGCTGAAACAGAGGGGCTGAAACAGAGGGCGAGAAACAGAGGGGCTGAAACAGAGGGGCTGAAACAGAGGGGCTGAAACAGAGTGCGAGAAACAGAGGGGCTGAAACAGAGGGCGCGAAACAGAGGGGCTGAAACAGAGGGCGAGAAACAGAGTGCGAGAAACAGAGGGGCTGAAACAGAGGGCGAGAAACAGAGGGCGATGAACAGAGGGGCTGAAACAGAGGGCGAGAGAAAGAGGGCGAGAAACAGAGGGGCTGAAACAGAGGGGCTGAAACAGAGGGGCTGAAACAGAGGGCGAGAAACAGTGGGCAAGAAACAGAGGGGCTGAAACAGAGGGGCTGAAACAGAGGGGCTGAAACAGAGTGCGAGAAACAGAGGGCGAGAAACAGAGGGGCTGAAACAGAGGGGCTGAAACAGAGGGGCTGATTCAGAGGGGCTGAAACAAAGGGCGAGAAACAGAGGGGCTGAAACAGAGGGGCTGAAACAGAGGGGCTGAAACAGAGGGCGAGAAACAGAGGTGCTGAAACAGGGGGGCTGAAACAGAGGGGCTGAATCAGAGGGGCTGAAACAGAGGGCGAGAAACCGAGGGGCTGAAACAGAGGGGCTGAAACAGAGGGCGAGAAACAGAGGGCGAGAAACAGAGGGGCTGAAACAGAGGGCGAGAATCAGAGGGGCTGAAACAGAGGGGCTGAAACAGAGGGCGAGAAACAGAGTGCGAGAAACAGAGGGGCTGAAACAGAGGGAGGAAACAGAGGGCGAGAAACAGAGGGGCGGAAACAGAGGGCGAGAAACAGAGGGCGAGAAACAGAAGAGCTGAAACAGAGGGCGAGAAACAGAGGGGCTGAAACAGAGGGGCTGAAACAGAGGGCGAGAAACAGAGGGCGAGAAACAGAGGGCGAGAAACAGAGGGGCTGAAACAGAGGGGCTGAAACAGAGGGGCTGAAACAGAGGGGCTGAAACAGAGGGGCTGAAACAGAGGGCGAGAAACAGAGGGGCTGAAACAGTGGGGCTGAAACAGAGGGGCTGAAACAGAGGGCGAGAAACAGAGGGGCTGAAACAGAGGGCGAGAAACAGAGGGGCTGAAACAGAGGGCGAGAAACAGAGGGCGAGAAACAGAGTGCGAGAAACTGAGGGTCTGAAACAGTGGGGCTGAAACAGATGGGCTGAAACAGAGGGGCAGAAACAGAGGGGGTTAAACATTGTGGCTGAAACAGAGGGTCTGAAACAGAGGGGCTGAAACAGAGGGGCTGAAACAGAGGGCGAGAAACAGAGGGGCTGAAGCAGAGGGCGAGAAACATTGGGGCTGAAACATATTGGCTGAAACAGAGGGGCTGAAACAGAGGGCGAGAAACAGATGGACTGAAACAGAGGGGCTGAAACAGAGGGCGAGAAACAGAGGGCGAGAAACTGAGGGCGAGAAACAGAGGGGCTGAAACAGAGGGTCTGAAACATAGGGGCTGAAATAGAGGGGCTGAAACAGAGAAGCTGAAAAAGAGGGGCTGAAACAGAGGGGCTGAAACAGAGGGGCTGAAACAGAGGGTCTGAAACAGAGGGCGAGAAACAGAGGGGCTGAAACAGTGGGGCTGAAACAGAGGGGCTGAAACAGAGGGGCTGAAACAGAGGGCGAGAAACAGAGGGGCTGAAACAGAGGGCGAGAAACAGAGGGGCTGAAACAGAGGGGCAGAAATTGAGGGCGAGAAACAGAGGGCGAGAAACAGAGGGGCTGTAACAGAGGGGCTGAAACAGAGGGCGAGAAACAGACGGCCTGAAACAGAGGGCGTGAAACAGAGGGCGAGAAACAGAGTGCGAGAAACAGAGGGTCTGAAACAGAGGGGCTGAAACAGAGGGCGAGAAACAGAGGGCAAGAAATTGAGGGGCAGAAACAGAGGGGCTGAAACAGAGGGCGAGAAACAGAGGGGCTGAAACAGAGGGGATGAAACAGATGTGCTGAAACAGAGGGCGAGAAAAATAGGGTGAGAAACAGAGGGGCTGAAACAGATGGGCTGAAACAGAGGGGCTGAAACAGAGGGGCTGAAACAGAGGCGAAAAACAGAGGGGCTGAAACAGAGGGGCTGAAGCAGAGGGGCTGAAACAGAGGGCGAGAAACATAGGGCGAGAAACAGAGGGCGAGAAACAGAGGGGCTGAAACAGAGGGGCTGAAACAGAGGGGCTGAAACAGATGGCGAGAAACAGAGGGCGAGAAACAGAGGGAGAGAAACAGAGTTCGAGAAACAGAGGGCGAGAAACAGAGGGGCTGAAACAGAGGGGCTGAGACAGAGGGGATGAAACAGAGGGGCTGAAACAGAGGGGCTGAAACAGAGGGCGAGAAACAGAGGGTGAGAAACAGAGGGGCTGAAAGCGAGGGGCTGAAACAGAGGGGCTGAAACAGAGGGGCTGAAACAGAGGGCGACAAACAGAGGGGCTGAAACTGAGGGCGAGAAACAGAGGGGCTGAAACAGAGGGGCTGAAACAGAGGGGCTGAAACAGAGGGCGAGAAACAGAGGGGCTGAAACAGAGGACGAGAAACAGAGGGGCTGAAACAGAGGGCGAGAAACAGAGCGCAAGAAACTGAGGGCGAGAAACAGAGGGGCTGAAACAGAGGGGCTGAAACATAGGGGCTGAAATAGAGGGGCTGAAACAGAGGAGCTAAAAAGAGGGGCTGAAACAGAGGGGCTGAAACAGAGGGGCTGAAACAGAGGGGCTGAAACAGAGGGCGAGAAACAGAGGGGCTGAAACAGTGGGGCTGAAACAGAGGGGCTGAAACAGAGGGCGAGAAACAGAGGGGCTGAAACAGAGGGCGAGAAACAGAGGGGCTGAAACAGAGGGCGAGTAACAGAGGGGCTGAAACAGAGGGGCTGAAAAAGAGGGCGAGAAACAGAGGGCGAGAAACAGAGGGCGAGAAACAGAGGGCGTGAAACAGTGGGGCTGAAACAGAGGGGCTGAAACAGAGGGCGAGAAACAGAGAGCGAGAAACAGAGGGCGAGAACCAGAGGGCGAGAAACAGAGGGGCTGAAACAGAGGGGCTGAAACAGAGGCAGAGAAACAGAGTGGCTGAAACAGAGGGGCTGAAACCGAGGGGCTGAAACAGATGCCGAGAAACAGAGGGGCTCAAACAGAGGGCGAGAAACAGAGGGCGAGAAACATAGGAGCTGAAACAGAGGGCGAGAAACAGAGGGGCTGAAACAGAGGGGCTGAAACAGAGGGGCTGAAACAGAGGTCGAGAAACATAGGGGGAGAAACAGAGGGCGAGAAACAGAGGGGCTGAAACAGAGGGGCTGAAACAGAGGGCGAGAAACAGAGGGCGAGAAACAGAGGGCGAGAAACAGAGTGCGAGAAACAGAGGGCGAGAAACAGAGTGGCTGAAACAGAGGGGCTGAAACAGAGGGGATGAAACAGAGGGGCTGAAACAGAGGGGCTGAAACAGAGGGCGAGAAACAGAGGGTGAGAAACAGAGGGGCTGAAACCGAGGGCGAGAAACAGAGGGCGAGAAACAGAGTGCGAGAAACAGAGGGCGAGAAACAGAGGGGCTGAAACAGAGGGGCTGAAACAGAGGGGTTGAAACTGAGGGGCTGAAACAGAGGGCGAGAAACAGAGGGCGAGAAACAGAGTGGCTGAAACAGAGGGCGAGAAACACAGGGCGAGAAACAGAGGGGCAGAAACAGAGGGGCTGAAACAGAGGGGCTGAATCAGAGAGGCTGAAACAGAGGGGCTGAAACAGAGGGGCTGAAACACAGGGCGAGAAACAGAGGGGTTGAAACAGAGTGCGAGAAACAGAGGGGCTGAAACAGAGGGGCTGAAACAGAGGGCGAGAAACAGAGGGTCTGAAACAGAGGGCGAGAAACATTGGGGCTGAAACATATTGGCTGAAACAGAGGGGCTGAAACAGAGGGCGAGAAACAGATGGGCTGAAACAGAGGGGCTGAAACAGAGGGCGAGAAACAGAGGGGCTGAAACAGACGGGCTGAAACAGAGGGGCTGAAACAGAGGGCGAGAAACAGAGGGGCTGAAACAGTGGGCGAGAAACAGAGGGGCTGAAACAGACGGGCTGAAATAGAGGGGCTGAAACAGAGGAGCTGAAAAAGAGGGGCTGAAACAGAGGGGCTGAAACAGAGGGGCTGAAACAGAGGGGCTGAAACAGAGGGGCTGAAACAGAGGGCGAGAAACAGAGGGGCTGAAACAGAGGGCGAGAAACAGAGGGGCTGAAACAGAGGGCGAGTAACAGAGGGGCTGAAACAGAGGGGCTGAATCATAGGAGCTGAAACAGAGGGTGAGAAACAGAGGGCGAGAAACAGAGGGGCTGAAACAGAGGGTTGAGAAACAGAGGGGCTGAAACAGTGGGGCTGAAACAGAGGGGCTGAAACAGAGGGCGAGAAACAGAGGGCGAGAAATAGAGCGGCTGAAACAGAGGGACTGAAACAGAGGGGCTGAAACAGAGGGGCTGAAACAGAGGGGCTGAAACAGAGGGGCTGAAACAGAGGGGCTGAAACAGAGGGGCTGAAACAGAGGGCGAGAAACATAGGGCGAGAAACAGAGGGCGTGAAACAGAGGGGCTGAAACAGAGGGGCTGAAACAGAGGGGCTGAAACAGAGGGCGAGAAACAGAGGGCGAGAAACAGAGTGCGAGAAACAGAGGGCGAGAAGCAGAGGGGCTGAAACAGAGGGGCTGAAACAGAGGGGCTGAATCAGATGGGATGAAACAGAGGGGCTGAAACAGAGGGGCTGAAACAGATGGCGAGAAACAGAGGGGCTCAAACAGAGGGCGAGAAACAGAGGGCGAGAAACATAGGAGCTGAAACAGAGGGCGAGAAACAGAGGGGCTGAAACAGAGGGGCTGAAACAGAGGGGCTGAAACAGAGGGCGAGAAACATAGGGCGAGAAACAGTGGGCGAGAAACAGAGGGGCTGAAACAGTGGGGCTGAAACAGAGGGGCTGAAACAGAGGGCGAGAAACAGAGGGTGAGAAACAGAGGGGCTGAAACAGAGGGGCTGAAACAGAGGGGCTGAAACAGAGGGGCTGAAACAGAGGGCGAGAAACAGAGGGGCTGAAACAGAGGGGCTGAAACAGAGGGGCTGAAACAGAGGGCGAGAAACAGAGGGCGAGAAACAGAGGGCGTGAAACAGAGGGGCTGAAACAGAGGGGCTGAAACAGAGGGGCTGAAACAGAGGGGCTGAAACAGAGGGGATGAAACAGAGGTCGAGAAACATAGGGCGAGAAACAGAGGGCGAGAAACAGAGGGGCTGAAACAGAGGGGCTGAAACAGAGGGCGAGAAACAGAGGGCGAGAAACAGAGGGCGAGAAACAGAGTGCGAGAAACAGAGGGCGAGAAACAGAGTGGCTGAAACAGAGGGGCTGAAACAGAGGGGATGAAACAGAGGGGCGAGAAACAGAGGGCGAGAAATTGAGGGGCAGAAACAGAGGGGCTGAAACAGAGGGCGAGAAACAGAGGGGCTGAAACAGAGGGGATGAAACAGATGGGCTGAAACAGAGGGCGAGAAAAAGAGGGTGAGAAACAGAGGGGCTGAAACAGAGGGGCTGAAACAGAGGGGCTGAAACAGAGGGGCTGAAACAGAGGGCGAGAAACAGAGGGGCTGAAACAGAGGGGTTGAAACAGAGGGGCTGAAACAGAGGGCGAGAAACATAGGGCGAGAAACAGAGGGCGTGAAACAGAGGGGCTGAAACAGATGGGCTGAAACAGAGGGGCTGAAACAGAGGGCGAGAAACAGAGGGCGAGAAACAGAGTGCGAGAAACAGAGGGCGAGAAGCAGAGGGGCTGAAACAGTGGGTCTGAAACAGAGGGGCTGAATCAGATGGGATGAAACAGAGGGGCTGAAACAGAGGGGCTGAAACAGATGGCGAGAAACAGAGGGGCTCAAACAGAGGGCGAGAAACAGAGGGCGAGAAACATAGGAGCTGAAACAGAGGGCGAGAAACAGAGGGGCTGAAACAGAGGGGCTGAAACAGAGGGGCTGAAACAGAGGGCGAGAAACATAGGGCGAGAAACAGTGGGCGAGAAACAGAGGGGCTGAAACAGTGGGGCTGAAACAGAGGGTCTGAAACAGAGGGCGAGAAACAGAGGGCGAGAAACAGAGGGCGAGAAACAGAGTGCGAGAAACAGAGGGCGAGAAACAGAGGGGCTGAAACAGAGGGGCTGAAACAGAGGGGATGAAACAGAGGGGCTGAAACAGAGGGGCTGAAACAGAGGGCGAGAAACAGAGGGTGAGAAACAGAGGGGCTGAAACAGAGGGGCTGAAACAGAGGGGCTGAAACAGAGGGCGAGAAACAGAGGGCGAGAAACCGATGGCGAGAAACAGAGTGCGAGAAACAGAGGGCGAGAAACAGAGGGGCTGAAACAGAGGGGCTGGAACAGAGGGGATGAAACAGAGGGGCTGAAACAGAGGGGCTGAAACAGAGGGCGAGAAACAGAGGGTGAGAAACAGAGGGGCTGAAACAGAGGGGCAGAAACAGAGGGGCTGAAACAGAGGGGCTGAATCAGAGAGGCTGAAACAGAGGGGCTGAAACAGAGGGGCTGAAACACAGGGCGAGAAACAGAGGGGTTGAAACAGAGTGCGAGAAACAGAGGGGCTGAAACAGAGGGGCTGAAACAGAGGGCGAGAAACAGAGGGGCTGAAACAGAGGGCGAGAAACATTGGGGCTGAAACATATTGGCTGAAACAGAGGGGCTGAAACAGAGGGCGAGAAACAGATGGGCTGAAACAGAGGGGCTGAAACAGAGGGCGAGAAACAGAGGGGCTGAAACAGACGGGCTGAAACAGAGGGGCTGAAACAGAGGGCGAGAAACAGAGGGGCTGAAACAGAGGGCGAGAAACAGAGGGGCTGAAACAGACGGGCTGAAATAGAGGGGCTGAAACAGAGGAGCTGAAAAAGAGGGGCTGAAACAGAGGGGCTGAAACAGAGGGGCTGAAACAGAGGGGCTGAAACAGAGGGGCTGAAACAGAGGGCGAGAAACAGAGGGGCTGAAACAGAGGGCGAGTAACAGAGGGGCTGAAACAGAGGGGCTGAATCATAGGAGCTGAAACAGAGGGTGAGAAACAGAGGGCGAGAAACAGAGGGGCTGAAACAGAGGGTTGAGAAACAGAGGGGCTGAAACAGTGGGGCTGAAACAGAGGGGCTGAAACAGAGGGCGAGAAACAGAGGGCGAGAAATAGAGCGGCTGAAACAGATGGACTGAAACAGAGGGGATGAAACAGAGGGGCTGAAACAGAGGGGCTGAAACAGAGGGGCTGAAATAGTTGGCGAGAAACAGAGGGCGAGAAACAGAGGGGCTGTAACAGAGGGGCTGAAACAGAGGGCGAGAAACAGACGGGCTGAAACAGAGGGGCTCAAACAGAAGGCGAGAAACAGATTGCGAGAAACAGAGGGTCTGAAACAGAGGGGCTGAAACAGAGGGCGAGAAACAGAGGGCAAGAAATTGAGGGGCAGAAACAGAGGGGCTGAAACAGAGGGCGAGAAACAGTGGGGCTGAAACAGAGGGGATGAAACAGATGGGCTGAAACAGAGGGCGAGAAAAATAGGGTGAGTAACAGAGGGGCTGAAACAGAGGGGCTGAAACAGAGGGGCAGAAACAGATGGGCTGAAACAGAGGGCGAGAAACAGAGGGGCTGAAACAGAGGGGCTGAAACAGAGGGGCTGAAACAGAGGGCGAGAAACATAGGGCGAGGAGCAGAGGGCGAGAAACAGAGGGGCTGAAACAGAGGGGCTGAAACAGAGGGGCTGAAACAGATGGCGAGAAACAGAGGGCGAGAAACAGAGTGCGAGAAACAGAGGGCGAGAAACAGATGGGCTGAAACAGAGGGGCTGAAACAGAGGGGATGAAACAGAGGGGCTGAAACAGAGGGGCTGAAACAGAGGGCGAGAAACAGAGGGTGAGAAACAGAGGGGCTGAAACAGAGGGGATGAAACAGATGGGCTGAATCAGAGAGGCTGAAACAGAGGGGCTGAAACAGAGGGGCTGAAACACAGGGCGAGAAACAGAGGGGTTGAAACAGAGTCCGAGAAACAGAGGGGCTGAAACAGAGGGGCTGAAACAGAGGGCGAGAAACAGAGGGGCTGAAACAGAGGGTCAGAAACATTGGGGCTGAAACATATTGGCTGAAACAGAGGGGCTGAAACAGAGGGCGAGAAACAGATGGGCTGAAACAGAGGGGCTGAAACAGAGGGCGAGAAACAGAGGGGCTGAAACAGACGGGCTGAAACAGAGGGGCTGAAACAGAGGGCGAGAAACAGAGGGGCTGAAACAGAGGGCGAGAAACAGAGGGGCTGAAACAGACGGGCTGAAATAGAGGGGCTGAAACAGAGGAGCTGAAAAAGAGGGGCTGAAACAGAGGGGCTGAAACAGAGGGGCTGAAACAGAGGGCGAGAAACAGAGGGGCTGAAACAGAGGGCGAGAAACAGAGGGGCTGAAACAGAGGGCGAGTAACAGAGGGGCTGAAACAGAGGGGCTGAATCATAGGAGCTGAAACAGAGGGTGAGAAACAGAGGGCGAGAAACAGAGGGGCTGAAACAGAGGGTTGAGAAACAGAGGGGCTGAAACAGTGGGGCTGAAACAGAGGGGCTGAAACAGAGGGCGAGAAACAGAGGGCGAGAAATAGAGCGGCTGAAACAGATGGACTGAAACAGAGGGGATGAAACAGAGGGGCTGAAACAGAGGGGCTGAAACAGAGGGGCTGAAATAGTTGGCGAGAAACAGAGGGCGAGAAACAGAGGGGCTGTAACAGAGGGGCTGAAACAGAGGGCGAGAAACAGACGGGCTGAAACAGAGGGGCTCAAACAGAAGGCGAGAAACAGATTGCGAGAAACAGAGGGTCTGAAACAGAGGGGCTGAAACAGAGGGCGAGAAACAGAGGGCAAGAAATTGAGGGGCAGAAACAGAGGGGCTGAAAAAGAGGGCGAGAAACAGTGGGGCTGAAACAGAGGGGATGAAACAGATGGGCTGAAACAGAGGGCGAGAAAAATAGGGTGAGTAACAGAGGGGCTGAAACAGAGGGGCTGAAACAGAGGGGCAGAAACAGATGGGCTGAAACAGAGGGCGAGAAACAGAGGGGCTGAAACAGAGGGGCTGAAACAGAGGGGCTGAAACAGAGGGCGAGAAACATAGGGCGAGGAGCAGAGGGCGAGAAACAGAGGGGCTGAAACAGAGGGGCTGAAACAGAGGGGCTGAAACAGATGGCGAGAAACAGAGGGCGAGAAACAGAGTGCGAGAAACAGAGGGCGAGAAACAGATGGGCTGAAACAGAGGGGCTGAAACAGAGGGGATGAAACAGAGGGGCTGAAACAGAGGGGCTGAAACAGAGGGCGAGAAACAGAGGGTGAGAAACAGAGGGGCTGAAACAGAGGGGATGAAACAGATGGGCTGAATCAGAGGGCAAGAAAAATAGGGTGAGAAACAGAGGGGCTGAAACAGAGGGGCTGAAACAGAGGGGCAGAAACAGAGGGGCTGAAACAGAGGGCGAGAAACAGAGGGGCTGAAACAGAGGGGCTGAAACAGAGGGCGAGAAACATAGGGCGAGAAACAGAGGGCGAGAAACAGAGGGGCTGAAACAGAGGGGCTGAAACAGAGGGGCTGAAACAAATGGCGAGAAACAGAGGGCGAGAAACAGAGGGCGAGAAACAGAGTGCGAGAAACAGAGGGTGAGAAACAGAGGGGCTGAAACAGAGGGGCTGAAACAGAGGGGATGAAACAGAGGGGGTGAAACAGAGGGGCTGAAACAGAGGGCGAGAAACAGAGGGTGAGAAACAGAGGGGCTGAAACAGAGGGGCTGAAACAGAGGGGCTGAAACAGAGGGGCTGAAACAGAGAGCGACAAACAGAGGGGCTGAAACAGGGCGAGAAACAGAGGGGCTGAAACAGAGGGGCTGAAACAGAGGGGCTGAAACAGAGGGCGAGAAACAGAGGGGCTGAAACAGAGGACGAGAAACAGAGTGGCTGAAACAGAGGGCGAGAAACAGAGGGCGAGAAACTGAGGGCGAGAAACAGAGGGGCTGAAACAGAGGGTCTGAAACATAGGGGCTGAAATAGAGGGGCTGAAACAGAGGAGCTGAAAAAGAGGGGCTGAAACAGAGGGGCTGAAACAGACGGGCTGAAACAGAGGGGCTGAAACAGAGGGCGAGAAACAGAAGGGCTGAAACAGTGGGGCTGAAACAGAGGGGCTGAAACAGAGAGCGAGAAACAGAGGGGCTGAAACAGAGGGCGAGTAACAGAGGGGCTGAAACAGCGGGGCTGAAAAAGAGGGCGAGAAACAGAGAGCGAGAAACAGAGGGCGAGAACCAGAGGGCGAGAAACAGAGGGCGAGAAACAGTGGGGCTGAAACAGAGGGGCTGAAACAGAGGGCGAGAAACAGAGGGGCTGAAACAGAGGGGCTGAAACCGAGGGGCTGAAACAGATGGCGAGAAACAGAGGGGCTCAAACAGAGGGCGAGAAACAGAGGGCGAGAAACATAGGAGCAGCTAACAGAGGGCGAGAAACAGAGGGGATGAAACAGAGGGCGAGAAACAGAGGGGCTGAAACAGAGCGGCTGAAACAGAGGGCAAGAAACAGAGGGGCTGAAACAGAGGTGCTGAAACAGAGGGCGAGAAACAGAGGGCGAGAAACAGAGGGGCTGAAACAGAGGGCGAGAAACATTGGGGCTGAAACAGATTGTCTGAAACAGAGGGGCTGAAACAGAGGGGCTGAAACAGAGGGGCTGAAACAGAGGGGCTGAAACAGAGGGCGAGAAACAGACGGGCTGAAACAGAGGGGTTGAAACAGAGGGGCTAAAACAGAGGGGCTGAAACAGAGGGCGAGAAATAGAGGGGCTGAAACAGAGGGGCTGAAACAGAGGGGCTGAAACAGAGTGCGAGAAACAGAGGGGCTGAAACAGAGGGCGCGAAACAGAGGGGCTGAAACAGAGGGCGAGAAACAGAGGGCGAGAAACAGAGGGGGTGAAACAGAGGGGCTGAAACAGAGGGCCTGAAACAGAGGGGCTGAAACAGAGGGCGAGAAACAGAGGGCGAGAAATTGAGGGGCAGAAACAGAGGGGCTGAAACAGAGGGCGAGAAACAGAGGGGCTGAAACAGAGGGGATGAAACAGATGGGCTGAAACAGAGGGCGAGAAAAAGAGGGTGAGAAACAGAGGGGCTGAAACAGAGGGGCTGAAACAGAGGGGCTGAAACAGAGGGGCTGAAACAGAGGGCGAGAAACAGAGGGGCTGAAACAGAGGGGTTGAAACAGAGGGGCTGAAACAGAGGGCGAGAAACATAGGGCGAGAAACAGAGGGCGTGAAACAGAGGGGCTGAAACAGAGGGGCTGAAACAGAGGGGCTGAAACAGAGGGCGAGAAACAGAGGGCGAGAAACAGAGTGCGAGAAACAGAGGGCGAGAAGCAGAGGGGCTGAAACAGTGGGGCTGAAACAGAGGGGCTGAATCAGATGGGATGAAACAGAGGGGCTGAAACAGAGGGGCTGAAACAGATGGCGAGAAACAGAGGGGCTCAAACAGAGGGCGAGAAACAGAGGGCGAGAAACATAGGAGCTGAAACAGAGGGCGAGAAACAGAGGGGCTGAAACAGAGGGGCTGAAACAGAGGGGCTGAAACAGAGGGCGAGAAACATAGGGCGAGAAACAGTGGGCGAGAAACAGAGGGGCTGAAACAGTGGGGCTGAAACAGATGGGCTGAAACAGAGGGCGAGAAACAGAGGGCGAGAAACAGAGGGCGAGAAACAGAGTGCGAGAAACAGAGGGCGAGAAACAGAGGGGCTGAAACAGAGGGGCTGAAACAGAGGGGCTGAAACAGAAGGGCTGAAACAGAGGGCGAGAAACAGAGGGTGAGAAACAGAGGGGCTGAAACAGAGGGGCTGAAACAGAGGGGCTGAAACAGAGGGCGAGAAACAGAGGGCGAGAAACCGATGGCGAGAAACAGAGTGCGAGAAACAGAGGGCGAGAAACAGAGGGGCTGAAACAGAGGGGCTGGAACAGAGGGGATGAAACAGAGGGGCTGAAACAGAGGGGCTGAAAAAGAGGGCGAGAAACAGAGGGTGAGAAACAGAGGGGCTGAAACAGAGGGGCAGAAACAGAGGGGCTGAAACAGAGGGGCTGAATCAGAGAGGCTGAAACAGAGGGGCTGAAACAGAGGGGCTGAAACACAGGGCGAGAAACAGAGGGGTTGAAACAGAGTGCGAGAAACAGAGGGGCTGAAACAGAGGGGCTGAAACAGAGGGCGAGAAACAGAGGGGCTGAAACAGAGGGCGAGAAACATTGGGGCTGAAACATATTGGCTGAAACAGAGGGGCTGAAACAGAGGGCGAGAAACAGATGGGCTGAAACAGAGGGGCTGAAACAGAGGGCGAGAAACAGAGGGGCTGAAACAGACGGGCTGAAACAGAGGGGCTGAAACAGATGGCGAGAAACAGAGGGGCTGAAACAGAGGGCGAGAAACAGAGGGGCTGAAACAGACGGGCTGAAATAGAGGGGCTGAAACAGAGGAGCTGACAAAGTGGGGCTGAAACAGAGGGGCTGAAACAGAGGGGCTGAAACAGAGGGGCTGAAACAGAGGGGCTGAAACAGAGGGCGAGAAACAGAGGGGCTGAAACAGAGGGCGAGAAACAGAGGGGCTGAAACAGAGGGCGAGTAACAGAGGGGCTGAAACAGAGGGGCTGAATCATAGGAGCTGAAACAGAGGGTGAGAAACAGAGGGCGAGAAACAGAGGGGCTGAAACAGAGGGTTGAGAAACAGAGGGGCTGAAACAGTGGGGCTGAAACAGAGGGGCTGAAACAGAGGGCGAGAAACAGAGGGCGAGAAATAGAGCGGCTGAAACAGATGGACTGAAACAGAGGGGCTGAAACAGAGGGGCTGAAACAGAGGGGCTGAAACAGAGGGGCTGAAATAGTTGGCGAGAAACAGAGGGTGAGAAACAGAGGGGCTGTAACAGAGGGGCTGAAACAGAGGGCGAGAAACAGACGGGCTGAAACAGAGGGGCTCAAACAGAAGGCGAGAAACAGATTGCGAGAAACAGAGGGTCTGAAACAGAGGGGCTGAAACAGAGGGCGAGAAACAGAGGGCAAGAAATTGAGGGGCAGAAACAGAGGGGCTGAAACAGAGGGCGAGAAACAGTGGGGCTGAAACAGAGGGGATGAAACAGATGGGCTGAAACAGAGGGCGAGAAAAATAGGGTGAGTAACAGAGGGGCTGAAACAGAGGGGCTGAAACAGAGGGGCAGAAACAGATGGGCTGAAACAGAGGGCGAGAAACAGAGGGGCTGAAACAGAGGGGCTGAAACAGAGGGGCTGAAACAGAGGGCGAGAAACATAGGGCGAGGAGCAGAGGGCGAGAAACAGAGGGGCTGAAACAGAGGGGCTGAAACAGAGGGGCTGAAACAGATGGCGAGAAACAGAGGGCGAGAAACAGAGTGCGAGAAACAGAGGGCGAGAAACAGATGGGCTGAAACAGAGGGGCTGAAACAGAGGGGATGAAACAGAGGGGCTGAAACAGAGGGGCTGAAACAGAGGGCGAGAAACAGAGGGTGAGAAACAGAGGGGCTGAAACAGAGGGGATGAAACAGATGGGCTGAAACAGAGGGCAAGAAAAATAGGGTGAGAAACAGAGGGGCTGAAACAGAGGGGCTGAAACAGAGGGGCAGAAACAGAGGGGCTGAAACAGAGGGCGAGAAACAGAGGGGCTGAAACAGAGGGGCTGAAACAGAGGGCGAGAAACATAGGGCGAGAAACAGAGGGCGAGAAACAGAGGGGCTGAAACAGAGGGGCTGAAACAGAGGGGCTGAAACAAATGGCGAGAAACAGAGGGCGAGAAACAGAGGGCGAGAAACAGAGTGCGAGAAACAGAGGGTGAGAAACAGAGGGGCTGAAACAGAGGGGCTGAAACAGAGGGGATGAAACAGAGGGGGTGAAACAGAGGGGCTGAAACAGAGGGCGAGAAACAGAGGGTGAGAAACAGAGGGGCTGAAACAGAGGGGCTGAAACAGAGGGGCTGAAACAGAGGGGCTGAAACAGAGGGCGACAAACAGAGGGGCTGAAACAGGGCGAGAAACAGAGGGGCTGAAACAGAGGGGCTGAAACAGAGGGGCTGAAACAGAGGGCGAGAAACAGAGGGGCTGAAACAGAGGACGAGAAACAGAGTGGCTGAAACAGAGGGCGAGAAACAGAGGGCGAGAAACTGAGGGCGAGAAACAGAGGGGCTGAAACAGAGGGTCTGAAACATAGGGGCTGAAATAGAGGGGCTGAAACAGAGGAGCTGAAAAAGAGGGGCTGAAACAGAGGGGCTGAAACAGACGGGCTGAAACAGAGGGGCTGAAACAGAGGGCGAGAAACAGAAGGGCTGAAACAGTGGGGCTGAAACAGAGGGGCTGAAACAGATGGGCTGAAACAGAGGGCGAGAAACAGAGGGGCTGAAACAGAGAGCGAGAAACAGAGGGGCTGAAACAGAGGGCGAGTAACAGAGGGGCTGAAACAGCGGGGCTGAAAAAGAGGGCGAGAAACAGAGAGCGAGAAACAGAGGGCGAGAACCAGAGGGCGAGAAACAGAGGGCGAGAAACAGTGGGGCTGAAACAGAGGGGCTGAAACAGAGGGCGAGAAACAGAGAGCGAGAAACAGAGGGCGAGAACCAGAGGGCGAGAAACAGAGGGGCTGAAACAGAGGGGCTGAAACAGAGGTAGAGAAACAGAGGGGCTGAAACAGAGGGTCTGAAACCGAGGGGCTGAAACAGATGGCGAGAAACAGAGGGGCTCAAACAGAGGGCGAGAAACAGAGGGCGAGAAACATAGGAGCAGCTAACAGAGGGCGAGAAACAGAGGGGATGAAACAGAGGGCGAGAAACAGAGGGGCTGAAACAGAGCGGCTGAAACAGAGGGCAAGAAACAGAGGGGCTGAAACAGAGGTGCTGAAACAGAGGGCGAGAAACAGAGGGCGAGAAACAGAGGGGCTGAAACAGAGGGCGAGAAACATTGGGGCTGAAACAGATTGGCTGAAACAGAGGGGCTGAAACAGAGGGGCTGAAACAGAGGGGCTGAAACAGAGGGGCTGAAACAGAGGGCGAGAAACAGACGGGCTGAAACAGAGGGGTTGAAACAGAGGGGCTAAAACAGAGGGGCTGAAACAGAGGGCGAGAAATAGAGGGGCTGAAACAGAGGGGCTGAAACAGAGGGGCTGAAACAGAGTGCGAGAAACAGAGGGGCTGAAACAGAGGGCGCGAAACAGAGGGGCTGAAACAGAGGGCGAGAAACAGAGGGCGAGAAACAGAGGGGCTGAAACAGAGGGGCTGAAACAGAGGGCCTGAAACAGAGGGGCTGAAACAGAGGGCGAGAAACAGAGGGCGAGAAACAGAGTGCGAGAAACAGAGGGGCTGAAACAGAGGGAGGAAACAGAGGGTGAGAAACAGAGTGGCGGAAACAGAGGGCGAGAAACAGAGGGCGAGAAACAGAGGGGCTGAAACAGAGGGCGAGAAACAGAGGGCGAGATACAGAGGGCGAGAACCAGAGGGGCTGAAACAGAAGGGCTGAAACAGAGGGCGAGAAACAGAGGGCGAGAAACATAGGGCGAGAAACAGAGGGGCTGAAACAGAGGGGCTGAAACAGAGGGGCTGAAACAGAGGGGCTGAATCAGAGGGGCTGAAACAAAGGGCGAGAAACAGAGTGGCTGAAACAGTGGGGCTTAAACAGATGGGGTGAAACAGAAGGGCTGAAACAGAGGGCGAGAAACAGAGGGCGAGAAACAGAGGTGCTAAAACATAGGTGCTGAAACAGAGGGGCTGAAACAGAGGGGCTGAAACAGAGGGCGAGAAACAGACGGGCTGAAACAGAGGGGTTGAAACAGAGGGGCTGAAACAGAGGGGCTGAAACAGAGGGCGAGAAATAGAGGGGCTGAAACAGAGGGGCTGAAACAGAGGGGCTGAAACAGAGTGCGAGAAACAGAGGGGCTGAAACAGAGGGCGCGAAACAGAGGGGCTGAAACAGAGGGCGAGAAACAGAGGGCGAGAAACAGAGGGGCTGAAACAGAGGGGCTGAAACAGAGGGCCTGAAACAGAGGGGCTGAAACAGAGGGCGAGAAACAGAGGGCGAGAAACAGAGGGGCTGAAACAGAGTGGCTGAAACAGAGGGGCTGAAACAGAGGGAGATTAACAGAGGGGCTGAAACCGAGGGGCTGAAACAGAGGGCGAGAAAAAGAGGGCGAGAAACAGAGGGGCTGAAACAGAGGGGCTGAAACAGAGGGCCTGAAACAGAGGGGCTGAAACAGAGGGAGAGAAACTGAAGGGCTTAAACAGAGGGGCTGAAACAGAGGGGCTGAAACAGAGGGGCTGAAACAGAGGGCGAGAAACAGAGGGGCTGAAACAGAGGGGCTGAAACAGAGGGCGAGAAACAGCTGAGCTGAAACAGAGGGCGAGAAACAGAGGGCGAGAATCAGAGTGGCTGAAACAGAGGGGCTGAAACAGAGGGGCTGCAACAGAAGGCGAGAAACAGAGGGCGAGAAACAGAGGGGCTGAAACAGAGGGGCTGAAACAGAGGGGCTGAAACAGAGGGGCTGAAACAGAGGGGCAGAAATAGACGGGCTGAATCAGAGGGGCTGAAACAGAGGGGCTGAAACAGCTGAGCTGAAACAGAGGGCGAGAAAGAGAGGGCGAGAAACAGAGTGACTGAAACAGTGGGAGAGAAACAGAGTGCGAGAAACAGAGTGGCTAAAACAGTGGGCGAGAAACAGAGGTGCTGAAACAGAGGTGCTGAAACAGAGAGGCTGAAACAGAGGGCGAGAAACAGAGGGCGAGAAACAGAGGGGCTGAAACAGAGGGCGAGAAACAGAGGGCGAGAAACAGAGGGTGAGAAACAGAGGGCGAGAAACAGAGGGGCTGAAACAGAGGGGCTGAAACAGTGGGGCTGAAACAGAGGGCGAGAAATAGAGGGGCTGAAACAGAGTGCGAGAAACAGAGGGGCTGAAACATAGGGCGCGAAACAGAGGGGATGAAACAGAGGGCGAGAAACAGAGGGCGAGAAACAGAGGGGCTGAAACAGAGGGGCTGAAACAGAGGGCCTGAAACAGAGGGGCTGAAACAGAGGGCGAGAAACAGAGGGCGAGAAACAGAGGGGCTGAAACAGAGTGGCTGAAACAGAGGGGCTGAAACAGAGGGAGATTAACAGAGGGGCTGAAACCGAGGGGCTGAAACAGAGGGCGAGAAACTGAAGGGCTTAAACAGAGGGGCTGAAACAGAGGGGCTGAAACAGAGGGCCTGAAACAGAGGGGCTGAAACAGAGGGCGAGAAACAGCTGAGCTGAAACAGAGGGCGAGAAACAGAGGGCGCGAATCAGAGTGGCTGAAACAGAGGGGCTGAAACAGAGGGGCTGCAACAGAAGGCGAGAAACAGAGGGCGAGAAACAGAGGGGCTGAAACAGAGGGGCTGAAACAGAGGGGCTGAAACAGAGGGGCTGAAACAGAGGGGCAGAAATAGACGGGCTGAATCAGAGGGGCTGAAACAGAGGGGCTGAAACAGCTGAGCTGAAACAGAGGGCGAGAAAGAGAGGGCGAGAAACAGAGTGACTGAAACAGTGGGCGAGAAACAGAGTGCGAGAAACAGAGTGGCTAAAACAGTGGGCGAGAAACAGAGGTGCTGAAACAGAGGTGCTGAAACAGAGAGGCTGAAACAGAGGGCGAGAAACAGAGGGCGAGAAACAGAGGGGCTGAAACAGAGGGCGAGAAACAGAGGGCGAGAAACAGAGGGTGAGAAACAGAGGGCGAGAAACAGAGGGGCTGAAACTGAGGGGCTGAAACACAGGGCGAGAAACAGAGTGGCTAAAGCAGAGGGCGAGAAACAGAGGGGCTGAAACAGAGGGGCTGAAACAGAGGGTCTGAAACAGAGGGGTTGAAACAGAGGGGCTGAAACAGAGGGCGAGAAACAGAGGGGCTGAAACAGAGGGGCTGAAACAGAGGGCGAGAAACAGAGTGCGAGAAACAGAGGGGCTGAAACAGAGGGAGGAAACAGAGGGCGAGAAACAGAGTGGCGGAAACAGAGGGCGAGAAACAGAGGGCGAGAAACAGAGGGGCTGAAACAGAGGGCGAGAAACAGAGGGCGAGATACAGAGGGCGAGAAACAGAGGGGCTGAAACAGAGGGGCTGAAACAGAGGGCGAGAAACAGAGGGCGAGAAACAGAGGGCGAGAAACAGAGGGGCTGAAACAGAGGGGCTGAAACAGAGGGGCTGAATCAGAGGGGCTGAAACAAAGGGCGAGAAACAGAGGGGCTGAAACAGTGGGGCTGAATCAGAGGGGGTGAAAAGGAAGGGCTGAAACAGAGGGCGAGAAATAGAGGGCGAGAAACAGAGGTGCTAAAACATAGGTGCTGAAACAGAGGGGCTGAAACAGAGGGGCTGAAACAGAGGGCGAGAAACAGACGGGCTGAAACAGAGGGGTTGAAACAGAGGGGCTGAAACAGAGGGGCTGAAACAGAGGGCGAGAAATAGAGGGGCTGAAACAGAGGGGCTGAAACAGAGGGGCTGAAACAGAGTGCGAGAAACAGAGGGGCTGAAACAGAGGGCGCGAAACAGAGGGGCTGAAACAGAGGGCGAGAAACAGAGTGCGAGAAACAGAGGGGCTGAAACAGAGGGCGAGAAACAGAGGGCGATGAACAGAGGGGCTGAAACAGAGGGCGAGAGAAAGAGGGCGAGACACAGAGGGGCTGAAACAGAGGGGCTGAAACAGAGGGGCTGAAACAGAGGGCGAGAAACAGTGGGCGAGAAACAGAGGGGCTGAAACAGAGGGGCTGAAACTGAGGGGCTGAAACACAGTGCGCGAAACAGAGGGCGAGAAACAGAGGGGCTGAAACAGAGGGGCTGAAACAGAGGGGCTGATTCAGAGGGGCTGAAACAAAGGGCGAGAAACAGAGGGGCTGAAACAGAGGGGCTGAAACAGAGGGGCTGAAACAGAGGGCGAGAAACAGAGGTGCTGAAACAGGGGGGCTGAAACAGAGGGGCTGAATCAGAGGGGCTGAAACAGAGGGCGAGAAACAGAGGGCGAGAAACAGAGGGGCTGAAACAGAGGGCGAGAATCAGAGGGGCTGAAACAGAGGGGCTGAAACAGAGGGCGAGAAACAGAGTGCGAGAAACAGAGGGGCTGAAACAGAGGGAGGAAACAGAGGGCGAGAAACAGAGGGGCGGAAACAGAGGGCGAGAAACAGAGGGCGAGAAACAGAAGAGCTGAAACAGAGGGCGAGAAACAGAGGGGCTGAAACAGAGGGGCTGAAACAGAGGGCGAGAAACAGAGGGCGAGAAACAGAGGGCGAGAAACAGAGGGGCTGAAACAGAGGGGCTGAAACAGAGGGGCTGAAACAGACGGGCTGAAACAGTGGGGCTGAAACAGAGGGCGAGAAACAGAGGGGCTGAAACAGTGGGGCTGAAACAGAGGGGCTGAAACAGAGGGCGAGAAACAGAGGGGCTGAAACAGAGGGCGAGAAACAGAGGGGCTGAAACAGAGGGCGAGAAACAGAGGGCGAGAAACAGAGTGCGAGAAACAGAGGGTCTGAAACAGTGGGGCTGAAACAGATGGGCTGAAACAGAGGGGCAGAAACAGAGGGGGTGAAACATTGTGGCTGAAACAGAGGGTCTGAAACAGAGGGGCTGAAACAGAGGGGCTGAAACAGAGGGCGAGAAACAGAGGGGCTGAAGCAGAGGGCGAGAAACATTGGGGCTGAAACATATTGGCTGAAACAGAGGGGCTGAAACAGAGGGCGAGAAACAGATGGACTGAAACAGAGGGGCTGAAACAGAGGGCGAGAAACAGAGGGCGAGAAACTGAGGGCGAGAAACAGAGGGGCTGAAACAGAGGGTCTGAAACATAGGGGCTGAAATAGAGGGGCTGAAACAGAGAAGCTGAAAAAGAGGGGCTGAAACAGAGGGGCTGAAACAGAGGGGCTGAAACAGAGGGTCTGAAACAGAGGGCGAGAAACAGAGGGGCTGAAACAGTGGGGCTGGAACAGAGGGGCTGAAACAGAGGGGCTGAAACAGAGGGCGAGAAACAGAGGGGCTGAAACAGAGGGCGAGAAACAGAGGGGCTGAAACAGAGGGGCAGAAATAGAGGGCGAGAAACAGAGGGCGAGAAACAGAGGGGCTGTAACAGAGGGGCTGAAACAGAGGGCGAGAAACAGACTGCCTGAAACAGAGGGCGTGAAACAGAGGGCGAGAAACAGAGTGCGAGAAACAGAGGGTCTGAAACAGAGGGGCTGAAACAGAGGGCGAGAAACAGAGGGCAAGAAATTGAGGGGCAGAAACAGAGGGGCTGAAACAGAGGGCGAGAAACAGAGGGGCTGAAACAGAGGGGATGAAACAGATGTGCTGAAACAGAGGGCGAGAAAAATAGGGTGAGAAACAGAGGGGCTGAAACAGAGGGGCTGAAACAGAGGGGCTGAAACAGAGGGGCTGAAACAGAGGCGAGAAACAGAGGGGCTGAAACAGAGGGGCTGAAACAGAGGGGCTGAAACAGAGGGCGAGAAACATAGGGCGAGAAACAGAGGGCGAGAAACAGAGGGGCTGAAACAGAGGGGCTGAAACAGAGGGGCTGAAACAGATGGCGAGAAACAGAGGGCGAGAAACATAGGGCGAGAAACAGAGGGCGAGAAACAGAGGGGCTGAAACAGAGGGGCTGAAACAGAGGGGCTGAAACAGAGGGCGACAAACAGAGGGGCTGAAACTGAGGGCGAGAAACAGAGGGGCTGAAACAGAGGGGCTGAAACAGAGGGGCTGAAACAGAGGGCGAGAAACAGAGGGGCTGAAACAGAGGACGAGAAACAGAGGGGTTGAAACAGAGGGCGAGAAACAGAGCGCGAGAAACTGAGGGCGAGAAACAGAGGGGCTGAAACAGAGGGGCTGAAACATAGGGGCTGAAATAGACGGGCTGAAACAGAGGAGCTGAAAAAGAGGGGCTGAAACAGAGGGGCTGAAACAGAGGGGCTGAAACAGAGGGGCTGAAACAGAGGGCGAGAAACAGAGGGGCTGAAACAGTGGGGCTGAAACAGAGGGGCTGAAACAGAGGGCGAGAAACAGAGGGGCTGAAACAGAGGGCGAGAAACAGAGGGGCTGAAACAGAGGGCGAGTAACAGAGGGGCTGAAACAGAGGGGCTGAAAAAGAGGGCGAGAAACAGAGGGCGAGAAACAGAGGGCGAGAAACAGAGGGCGAGAAACAGTGGGGCTGAAACAGAGGGGCTGAAACAGAGGGCGAGAAACAGAGAGCGAGAAACAGAGGGCGAGAACCAGAGGGCGAGAAACAGAGGGGCTGAAACAGAGGGGCTGAAACAGAGGCAGAGAAACAGAGTGGCTGAAACAGAGGGGCTGAAACCGAGGGGCTGAAACAGATGCCGAGAAACAGAGGGGCTCAAACAGAGGGCGAGAAACAGAGGGCGAGAAACATAGGAGCTGAAACAGAGGGCGAGAAACAGAGGGGCTGAAACAGAGGGGCTGAAACAGAGGGGCTGAAACAGAGGTCGAGAAACATAGGGCGAGAAACAGAGGGCGAGAAACAGAGGGGCTGAAACAGAGGGGCTGAAACAGAGGGCGAGAAACAGAGGGCGAGAAACAGAGGGCGAGAAACAGAGTGCGAGAAACAGAGGGCGAGAAACAGAGTGGCTGAAACAGAGGGGCTGAAACAGAGGTGATGAAACAGAGGGGCTGAAACAGAGGGGCTGAAACAGAGGGCGAGAAACAGAGGGTGAGAAACAGAGGGGCTGAAACCGAGGGCGAGAAACAGAGGGCGAGAAACAGAGTGCGAGAAACAGAGGGCGAGAAACAGAGCGGCTGAAACAGAGGGGCTGAAACAGAGGGGCTGAAACTGAGGGGCTGAAACAGAGGGCGGTAAACAGAGGGCGAGAAACAGAGGGGCTGAAACAGAGGGCGAGAAACACAGGGCGAGAAACAGAGGGGCAGAAACAGAGGGGCTGAAACAGAGGGGCTGAATCAGAGAGGCTGAAACAGAGGGGCTGAAACAGAGGGGCTGAAACACAGGGCGAGAAACAGAGGGGTTGAAACAGAGTGCGAGAAACAGAGGGGCTGAAACAGAGGGGCTGAAACAGAGGGCGAGAAACAGAGGGGCTGAAACAGAGGGCGAGAAACATTGGGGCTGAAACATATTGGCTGAAACAGAGGGGCTGAAACAGAGGGCGAGAAACAGATGGGCTGAAACAGAGGGGCTGAAACAGAGGGCGAGAAACAGAGGGGCTGAAACAGACGGGCTGAAACAGAGGGGCTGAAACAGAGGGCGAGAAACAGAGGGGCTGAAACAGAGGGCGAGAAACAGAGGGGCTGAAACAGACGGGCTGAAATAGAGGGGCTGAAACAGAGGAGCTGAAAAAGAGGGGCTGAAACAGAGGGGCTGAAACAGAGGGGCTGAAACAGAGGGGCTGAAACAGAGGGGCTGAAACAGAGGGCGAGAAACAGAGGCGCTGAAACAGAGGGCGAGAAACAGAGGGGCTGAAACAGAGGGCGAGTAACAGAGGGGCTGAAACAGAGGGGCTGAATCATAGGAGCTGAAACAGAGGGTGAGAAACAGAGGGCGAGAAACAGAGGGGCTGAAACAGAGGGTTGAGAAACAGAGGGGCTGAAACAGTGGGGCTGAAACAGAGGGGCTGAAACAGAGGGCGAGAAACAGAGGGCGAGAAATAGAGCGGCTGAAACAGAGGGACTGAAACAGAGGGGCTGAAACAGAGGGGCTGAAACAGAGGGGCTGAAACAGAGGGGCTGAAACAGAGGGGCTGAAACAGAGGGCCTGAAACAGAGGGCGAGAAACATAGGGCGAGAAACAGAGGGCGTGAAACAGAGGGGCTGAAACAGAGGGGCTGAAACAGAGGGGCTGAAACAGAGGGCGAGAAACAGAGGGCGAGAAACAGAGTGCGAGAAACAGAGGGCGAGAAGCAGAGGGGCTGAAACAGAGGGGCTGAAACAGAGGGGCTGAATCAGATGGGATGAAACAGAGGGGCTGAAACAGAGGGGCTGAAACAGATGGCGAGAAACAGAGGGGCTCAAACAGAGGGCGAGAAACAGAGGGCGAGAAACATAGGAGCTGAAACAGAGGGCGAGAAACAGAGGGGCTGAAACAGAGGGGCTGAAACAGAGGGGCTGAAACAGAGGGCGAGAAACATAGGGCGAGAAACAGTGGGCGAGAAACAGAGGGGCTGAAACAGTGGGGCTGAAACAGAGGGGCTGAAACAGAGGGCGAGAAACAGAGGGTGAGAAACAGAGGGGCTGAAACAGAGGGGCTGAAACAGAGGGGCTGAAACAGAGGGGCTGAAACAGAGGGCGAGAAACAGAGGGGCTGAAACAGAGGGGCTGAAACAGAGGGGCTGAAACAGAGGGCGAGAAACATAGGGCGAGAAACAGAGGGCGTGAAACAGAGGGGCTGAAACAGAGGGGCTGAAACAGAGGGGCTGAAACAGAGGGGCTGAAACAGAGGGGATGAAACAGAGGTCGAGAAACATAGGGCGAGAAAGAGAGGGCGAGAAACAGAGGGGCTGAAACAGAGGGGCTGAAACAGAGCGCGAGAAACAGAGGGCGAGAAACAGAGGGCGAGACACAGAGTGCGAGAAACAGAGGGCGAGAAACAGAGTGGCTGAAACAGAGGGGCTGAAACAGAGGGGATGAAACAGAGGGGCGAGAAACAGAGGGCGAGAAATTGAGGGGCAGAAACAGAGGGGCTGAAACAGAGGGCGAGAAACAGAGGGGCTGAAACAGAGGGGATGAAACAGATGGGCTGAAACAGAGGGCGAGAAAAAGAGGGTGAGAAACAGAGGGGCTGAAACAGAGGGGCTGAAACAGAGGGGCTGAAACAGCGGCGAGAAACAGAGGTGGTGAAACAGAGGGGTTGAAACAGAGGGGCTGAAACAGAGGGCGAGAAACATAGGGCGAGAAACAGAGGGCGTGAAACAGAGGGGCTGAAACACAGGGGCTGAAACAGAGGGGCTGAAACAGAGGGCGAGAAACAGAGGGCGAGAAACAGAGTCCGAGAAACAGAGGGCGAGAAGCAGAGGGGCTGAAACAGAGGGGCTGAAACAGAGGGGCTGAATCAGATGGGATGAAACAGAGGGGCTGAAACAGAGGGGCTGAAACAGATGGCGAGAAACAGAGGGGCTCAAACAGAGGGCGAGAAACAGAGGGCGAGAAACATAGGAGCTGAAACAGAGGGCGAGAAACAGAGGGGCTGAAACAGAGGGGCTGAAACAGAGGGGCTGAAACAGAGGGCGAGAAACATAGGGCGAGAAACAGTGGGCGAGAAACAGAGGGGCTGAAACAGTGGGGCTGAAACAGAGGGGCTGAAACAGAGGGCGAGAAACAGAGGGCGAGAAACAGAGGGCGAGAAACAGAGTGCGAGAAACAGAGGGCGAGAAACAGAGGGGCTGAAACAGAGGGGCTGAAACAGAGGGGATGAAACAGAGGGGCTGAAACAGAGGGGCTGAAACAGAGGGCGAGAAACAGAGGGCGAGAAACAGAGGGGCTGAAACAGAGGGGCTGAAACAGAGGGGCTGAAACAGAGGGCGAGAAACAGAGGGCGAGAAACAGATGGCGAGAAACAGAGTGCGAGAAACAGAGGGCGAGAAACAGAGGGGCTGAAACAGAGGGGCTGGAACAGAGGGGATGAAACAGAGGGGCTGAAACAGAGGGGCTGAAACAGAGGGCGAGAAACAGAGGGTGAGAAACAGAGGGGCTGAAACAGAGGGGCAGAAACAGAGGGGCTGAAACAGAGGGGCTGAATCAGAGAGGCTGAAACAGAGGGGCTGAAACAGAGGGGCTGAAACACAGGGCGAGAAACAGAGGGGTTGAAACAGAGTGCGAGAAACAGAGGGGCTGAAACAGAGGGGCTGAAACAGAGGGCGAGAAACAGAGGGGCTGAAACAGAGGGCGAGAAACATTGGGGCTGAAACATATTGGCTGAAACAGAGGGGCTGAAACAGAGGGCGAGAAACAGATGGGCTGAAACAGAGGGGCTGAAACAGAGGGCGAGAAACAGAGGGGCTGAAACAGACGGGCTGAAACAGAGGGGCTGAAACAGAGGGCGAGAAACAGAGGGGCTGAAACAGAGGGCGAGAAACAGAGGGGCTGAAACAGACGGGCTGAAATAGAGGGGCTGAAACAGAGGAGCTGAAAAAGAGGGGCTGAAACAGAGGGGCTGAAACAGAGGGGCTGAAACAGAGGGGCTGAAACAGAGGGGCTGAAACAGAGGGCGAGAAACAGAGGGGCTGAAACAGAGGGCGAGAAACAGAGGGGCTGAAACAGAGGGCGAGTAACAGAGGGGCTGAAACAGAGGGGCTGAATCATAGGAGCTGAAACAGAGGGTGAGAAACAGAGGGCGAGAAACAGAGGGGCTGAAACAGAGGGTTGAGAAACAGAGGGGCTGAAACAGTGGGGCTGAAACAGAGGGGCTGAAACAGAGGGCGAGAAACAGAGGGCGAGAAATAGAGCGGCTGAAACAGAGGGACTGAAACAGAGGGGCTGAAACAGAGGGGCTGAAACAGAGGGGCTGAAACAGAGGGGCTGAAATAGTTGGCGAGAAACAGAGGGCGAGAAACAGAGGGGCTGTAACAGAGGGGCTGAAACAGAGGGCGAGAAACAGACGGGCTGAAACAGAGGGGCTCAAACAGAAGGCGAGAAACAGATTGCGAGAAACAGAGGGTCTGAAACAGAGGGGCTGAAACAGAGGGCGAGAAACAGAGGGCAAGAAATTGAGGGGCAGAAACAGAGGGGCTGAAACAGAGGGCGAGAAACAGTGGGGCTGAAACAGAGGGGATGAAACAGATGGGCTGAAACAGAGGGCGAGAAAAATAGGGTGAGAAACAGAGGGGCTGAAACAGAGGGGCTGAAACAGAGGGGCAGAAACAGATGGGCTGAAACAGAGGGCGAGAAACAGAGGGGCTGAAACAGAGGGGCTGAAACAGAGGGGCTGAAACAGAGGGCGAGAAACCTAGGGCGAGGAGCAGAGGGCGAGAAACAGAGGGGCTGAAACAGAGGGGCTGAAACAGAGGGGCTGAAAGAGATGGCGAGAAACAGAGGGCGAGAAACAGAGTGCGAGAAACAGAGGGCGAGAAACAGATGGGCTGAAACAGAGGGGCTGAAACAGAGGGGATGAAACAGAGGGGCTGAAACAGAGGGGCTGAAACAGAGGGCGAGAAACAGAGGGTGAGAAACAGAGGGGCTGAAACAGAGGGGATGAAACAGATGGGCTGAAACAGAGGGCAAGAAAAATAGGGTGAGAAACAGAGGGGCTGAAACAGAGGGGCTGAAACAGAGGGGCAGAAACAGAGGGGCTGAAACAGAGGGCGAGAAACAGAGGGGCTGAAACAGAGGGGCTGAAACAGAGGGCGAGAAACATAGGGCGAGAAACAGAGGGCGAGAAACAGAGGGGCTGAAACAGAGGGGCTGAAACAGAGGGGCTGAAACAAATGGCGAGAAACAGAGGGCGAGAAACAGAGGGCGAGAAACAGAGTGCGAGAAACAGAGGGTGAGAAACAGAGGGGCTGAAACAGAGGGGCTGAAACAGAGGGGATGAAACAGAGGGGGTGAAACAGAGGGGCTGAAACAGAGGGCGAGAAACAGAGGGTGAGAAACAGAGGGGCTGAAACAGAGGGGCTGAAACAGAGGGGCTGAAACAGAGGGGCTGAAACAGAGGGCGACAAACAGAGGGGCTGAAACAGGGCGAGAAACAGAGGGGCTGAAACAGAGGGGCTGAAACAGAGGGGCTGAAACAGAGGGCGAGAAACAGAGGGGCTGAAACAGAGGACGAGAAACAGAGTGGCTGAAACAGAGGGCGAGAAACAGAGGGCGAGAAACTGAGGGCGAGAAACAGAGGGGCTGAAACAGAGGGTCTGAAACATAGGGGCTGAAATAGAGGGGCTGAAACAGAGGAGCTGAAAAAGAGGGGCTGAAACAGAGGGGCTGAAACAGACGGGCTGAAACAGAGGGGCTGAAACAGAGGGCGAGAAACAGAAGGGCTGAAACAGTGGGGCTGAAACAGAGGGGCTGAAACAGATGGGCTGAAACAGAGGGCGAGAAACAGAGGGGCTGAAACAGAGAGCGAGAAACAGAGGGGCTGAAACAGAGGGCGAGTAACAGAGGGGCTGAAACAGCGGGGCTGAAAAAGAGGGCGAGAAACAGAGAGCGAGAAACAGAGGGCGAGAACCAGAGGGCGAGAAACAGAGGGCGAGAAACAGTGGGGCTGAAACAGAGGGGCTGAAACAGAGGGCGAGAAACAGAGAGCGAGAAACAGAGGGCGAGAACCAGAGGGCGAGAAACAGAGGGGCTGAAACAGAGGGGCTGAAACAGAGGCAGAGAAACAGAGGGGCTGAAACAGAGGGGCTGAAACCGAGGGGCTGAAACAGATTGCGAGAAACAGAGGGGCTCAAAAAGAGGGCGAGAAACAGAGGGCGAGAAACATAGGAGCAGCTAACAGAGGGCGAGAAACAGAGGGGATGAAACAGAGGGCGAGAAACAGAGGGGCTGAAACAGAGCGGCTGAAACAGAGGGCAAGAAACAGAGGGGCTGAAACAGAGGTGCTGAAACAGAGGGCGAGAAACAGAGGGCGAGAAACAGAGGGGCTGAAACAGAGGGCGAGAAACATTGGGGCTGAAACAGATTGGCTGAAACAGAGGGGCTGAAACAGAGAGCGAGAAACAGTGGGGCTGAAACAGAGGGGCTGAAACAGAGGCCGAGAAACAGAGGGGCTGAAACAGAAGGGCTGAAACATTGGGCAAGAAACAGAGTTGCTAAAAGAGAGGGCGAGAAACAGAGGGCGAGACACAGAGGGGCTGAAACAGAGGGCGAGAAACAGAGGGGCTGAAACAGAGGGGCTGAAATAGAGGGCGAGAAACAGAGGGCGAGAAACAGAGGGGCTGTAACAGAGGGGCTGAAACAGAGGGCGAGAAACAGAGGGGCTGAAACAGAGGGCGAGAAACAGCGGGCGAGAAACAGAGGGCGAGAAACAGTGGGGGTGAAACAGAGGGGCTGAAACAGAGGGCGAGAAACAGAGGGCGAGAAACAGAGGGCGAGAAACAAAGGGTCTGAAATAGAGGGGCTGAAACAGGGGGCGAGAAACAGAGGGCGAGAAATTGAGGGGCAGAAACAGAGGGGCTGAAACAGAGGGCGAGAAACAGAGGGGCTGAAACAGAGGGGATGAAACAGATGGGCTGAAACAGAGGGCGAGAAAAAGAGGGTGAGAAACAGAGGGGCTGAAACAGAGGGGCTGAAACAGAGGGGCTGAAACAGAGGGGCTGAAACAGAGGGCGAGAAACAGAGGGGCTGAAACAGAGGGGCTGAAACAGAGGGGCTGAAACAGAGGGCGAGAAACATAGGGCGAGAAACAGAGGGCGTGAAACAGAGGGGCTGAAACAGAGGGGCTGAAACAGAAGGGCTGAAACAGAGGGCGAGAAACAGAGGGCGAGAAACAGAGTGCGAGAAACAGAGGGCGAGAAGCAGAGGGGCTGAAACAGAGGGGCTGAAACAGAGGGGCTGAAACAGATGGCGAGAAACAGAGGGGCTCAAACAGAGGGCGAGAAACAGAGGGCGAGAAACATAGGAGCTGAAACAGAGGGCGAGAAACAGAGGGGCTGAAACAGAGGGGCTGAAACAGAGGGGCTGAAACAGAGGGCGAGAAACATAGGGCGAGAAACAGTGGGCGAGAAACAGAGGGGCTGAAACAGTGGGGCTGAAACAGAGGGGCTGAAACAGAGGGCGAGAAACAGAGGGCGAGAAACAGAGGGCGAGAAACAGAGTGCGAGAAACAGAGGGCGAGAAACAGAGGGGCTGAAACAGAGGGGCTGAAACAGAGGGGATGAAACAGAGGGGCTGAAACAGAGGGGCTGAAACAGAGGGCGAGAAACAGAGGGTGAGAAACAGAGGGGCTGAAACAGAGGGGCTGAAACAGAGGGGCTGAAACAGAGGGCGAGAAACAGAGGGCGAGAAACAGATGGCGAGAAACAGAGTGCGAGAAACAGAGGGCGAGAAACAGAGTGGCTGAAACAGAGGGGCTGGAACAGAGGGGATGAAACAGAGGGGCTGAAACAGAGGGGCTGAAACAGAGGGCGAGAAACAGAGGGTGAGAAACAGAGGGGCTGAAACAGAGGGGCTGAAACAGAGGGCCTGAAACAGAGGGGCTGAAACACAGGGCGAGAAACAGAGGGGTTGAAACAGAGTGCGAGAAACAGAGGGGCTGAAACAGAGGGGCTGAAACAGAGGGCGAGAAACAGAGGGCGAGAAACAGAGGGCGAGAAACAGAGTGCGAGAAACAGAGGGCGAGAAACAGAGGGGCTGAAACAGAGGGGCTGAAACAGAGGGGCTGAAACTGAGGGGCTGAAACAGAGGGCGAGAAACAGAGGGCGAGAAACAGAGGGGCTGAAACAGAGGGCGAGAAACACAGGGCGAGAAACAGAGGGGCAGAAACAGAGGGGCTGAAACAGAGGGGCTGAATCAGAGAGGCTGAAACAGAGGGGCTGAAACAGAGGGGCTGAAACACAGGGCGAGAAACAGAGGGGTTGAAACAGAGTGCGAGAAACAGAGGGGCTGAAACAGAGGGAGAGAAACAGAGGGGCTGAAACAGACGGGCTGAAATAGAGGGGCTGAAACAGAGGAGCTGAAAAAGAGGGGCTGAAACAGAGGGGCTGAAACAGAGGGTCTGAAACAGAGGGGCTGAAACAGAGGGCAAGAAAAATAGGGTGAGAAACAGAGGGGCTGAAACAGAGGGGCTGAAACAGAGGGGCAGAAACAGAGGGGCTGAAACAGAGGGCGAGAAACAGAGGGGCTGAAACAGAGGGGCTGAAACAGAGGGCGAGAAACATAGGGCGAGAAACAGAGGGCGAGAAACAGAGGGGCTGAAACAGAGGGGCTGAAACAGAGGGGCTGAAACAAATGGCGAGAAACAGAGGGCGAGAAACAGAGGGCGAGAAACAGAGTGCGAGAAACAGAGGGTGAGAAACAGAGGGGCTGAAACAGAGGGGCTGAAACAGAGGGGATGAAACAGAGGGGGTGAAACAGAGGGGCTGAAACAGAGGGCGAGAAACAGAGGGTGAGAAACAGAGGGGCTGAAACAGAGGGGCTGAAACAGAGGGGCTGAAACAGAGGGGCTGAAACAGAGGGCGACAAACAGAGGGGCTGAAACAGTGCGAGAAACAGAGGGGCTGAAACAGAGGGGCTGAAACAGAGGGGCTGAAACAGAGGGCGAGAAACAGAGGGGCTGAAACAGAGGACGAGAAACAGAGTGGCTGAAACAGAGGGCGAGAAACAGAGGGCGAGAAACTGAGGGCGAGAAACAGAGGGGCTGAAACAGAGGGTCTGAAACATAGGGGCTGAAATAGAGGGGCTGAAACAGAGGAGCTGAAAAAGAGGGGCTGAAACAGAGGGGCTGAAACAGACGGGCTGAAACAGAGGGGCTGAAACAGAGGGCGAGAAACAGAAGGGCTGAAACAGTGGGGCTGAAACAGAGGGGCTGAAACAGATGGGCTGAAACAGAGGGCGAGAAACAGAGGGGCTGAAACAGAGAGCGAGAAACAGAGGGGCTGAAACAGAGGGCGAGTAACAGAGGGGCTGAAACAGCGGGGCTGAAAAAGAGGGCGAGAAACAGAGAGCGAGAAACAGAGGGCGAGAACCAGAGGGCGAGAAACAGAGGGCGAGAAACAGTGGGGCTGAAACAGAGGGGCTGAAACAGAGGGCGAGAAACAGAGAGCGAGAAACAGAGGGCGAGAACCAGAGGGCGAGAAACAGAGGGGCTGAAACAGAGGGGCTGAAACAGAGGCAGAGAAACAGAGGGGCTGAAACAGAGGGGCTGAAACCGAGGGGCTGAAACAGATGGCGAGAAACAGAGGGGCTCAAAAAGTGGGCGAGAAACAGAGGGCGAGAAACATAGGAGCAGCTAACAGAGGGCGAGAAACAGAGGGGATGAAACAGAGGGCGAGAAACAGAGGGGGTGAAACAGAGCGGCTGAAACAGAGGGCAAGAAACAGAGGGGCTGAAACAGAGGTGCTGAAACAGAGGGCGAGAAACAGAGGGCGAGAAACAGAGGGGCTGAAACAGAGGGCGAGAAACATTGGGGCTGAAACAGATTGGCTGAAACAGAGGGGCTGAAACAGAGAGCGAGAAACAGTGGGGCTGAAACAGAGGGGCTGAAACAGAGGCCGAGAAACAGAGGGGCTGAAACAGAAGGGCTGAAACATTGGGCAAGAAACAGAGTTGCTAAAAGAGAGGGTGAGAAACAGAGGGCGAGACACAGAGGGGCTGAAACAGAGGGCGAGAAACAGAGGGGCTGAAACAGAGGGGCTGAAATAGAGGGCGAGAAACAGAGGGCGAGAAACAGAGGGGCTGTAACAGAGGGGCTGAAACAGAGGGCGAGAAACAGAGGGGCTGAAACAGAGGGCGAGAAACAGCGGGCGAGAAACAGAGGGCGAGAAACAGTGGGGGTGAAACAGAGGGGCTGAAACAGAGGGCGAGAAACAGAGGGCGAGAAACAGAGGGCGAGAAACAAAGGGTCTGAAATAGAGGGGCTGAAACAGGGGGCGAGAAACAGAGGGCGAGAAATTGAGGGGCAGAAACAGAGGGGCTGAAACAGAGGGCGAGAAACAGAGGGGCTGAAACAGAGGGGATGAAACAGATGGGCTGAAACAGAGGGCGAGAAAAAGAGGGTGAGAAACAGAGGGGCTGAAACAGAGGGGCTGAAACAGAGGGGCTGAAACAGAGGGGCTGAAACAGAGGGCGAGAAACAGAGGGGCTGAAACAGAGGGGCTGAAACAGAGGGGCTGAAACAGAGGGCGAGAAACATAGGGCGAGAAACAGAGGGCGTGAAACAGAGGGGCTGAAACAGAGGGGCTGAAACAGAAGGGCTGAAACAGAGGGCGAGAAACAGAGGGCGAGAAACAGAGTGCGAGAAACAGAGGGCGAGAAGCAGAGGGGCTGAAACAGAGGGGCTGAAACAGAGGGGCTGAATCAGATGGGATGAAACAGAGAGGCTGAAACAGAGGGGCTGAAACAGATGGCGAGAAACAGAGGGGCTCAAACAGAGGGCGAGAAACAGAGGGCGAGAAACATAGGAGCTGAAACAGAGGGCGAGAAACAGAGGGGCTGAAACAGAGGGGCTGAAACAGAGGGGCTGAAACAGAGGGCGAGAAACATAGGGCGAGAAACAGTGGGCGAGAAACAGAGGGGCTGAAACAGTGGGGCTGAAACAGAGGGGCTGAAACAGAGGGCGAGAAACAGAGGGCGAGAAACAGAGGGCGAGAAACAGAGTGCGAGAAACAGAGGGCGAGAAACAGAGGGGCTGAAACAGAGGGGCTGAAACAGAGGGGATGAAACAGAGGGGCTGAAACAGAGGGGCTGAAACAGAGGGCGAGAAACAGAGGGCGAGAAACAGAGGGGCTGAAACAGAGGGGCTGAAACAGAGGGGCTGAAACAGAGGGCGAGAAACAGAGGGCGAGAAACAGATGGCGAGAAACAGAGTGCGAGAAACAGAGGGCGAGAAACAGAGGGGCTGAAACAGAGGGGCTGGAACAGAGGGGATGAAACAGAGGGGCTGAAACAGAGGGGCTGAAACAGAGGGCGAGAAACAGAGGGTGAGAAACAGAGGGGCTGAAACAGAGGGGCTGAAACAGAGGGCCTGAAACAGAGGGGCTGAAACACAGGGCGAGAAACAGAGGCTGAGAAACAGAGGGGCTGAAACAGAGGGGTTGAAACAGAGTGCGAGAAACAGAGGGGCTGAAACAGAGGGGCTGAAACAGAGGGCGAGAAACAGAGGGCGAGAAACAGAGGGCGAGAAACAGAGTGCGAGAAACAGAGGGCGAGAAACAGAGGGGCTGAAACAGAGGGGCTGAAACAGAGGGGCTGAAACTGAGGGGCTGAAACAGAGGGCGAGAAACAGAGGGCGAGAAACAGAGGGGCTGAAACAGAGGGCGAGAAACACAGGGCGAGAAACAGAGGGGCAGAAACAGAGGGGCTGAAACAGAGGGGCTGAATCAGAGAGGCTGAAACAGAGGGGCTGAAACAGAGGGGCTGAAACACAGGGATGAAACAAAGGGGTTGAAACAGAGTGCGAGAAACAGAGGGGCTGAAACAGAGGGCGAGAAACAGAGGGGCTGAAACAGACGTGCTGAAATAGAGGGGCTGAAACAGAGGAGCTGAAAAAGAGGGGCTGAAACAGAGGGGCTGAAACAGAGGGGCTGAAACAGAGGGGCTGAAACAGAGGGCGAGAAACAGAGGGGCTGAGACAGTGGGGCTGAAACAGAGGGGCTGAAACAGAGGGGCTGAAACAGAGGGCGAGAAACAGAGTTGCTGAAACAGAGGGCGAGTAACAGAGGGGCTGAAACAGAGGGGCTGAATCATAGGAGCTGAAACAGAGGGCGAGAAACAGAGGGCGAGAAACAGAGGGGCTGAAACAGAGGGTTGAGAAACAGAGGGGCTGAAACAGTGGGGCTGAAACAGAGGGGCTGAAACACAGGGCGAGAAACAGAGGGCGAGAAATAGAGGGGCTGAAACAGAGGGACTGAAACAGAGGGGCTGAAACAGAGGGGCTGAAACAGAGGGGCTGAAACAGAGGGGCTGAAACAGAGGGGCTGAAACAGAGGGCGAGAAACAGAAGGGCTGAAACAGTGGGGCTGAAACAGAGGGGCTGAAACAGATGGGCTGAAACAGAGGGCGAGAAACAGAGGGGCTGAAACAGAGAGCGAGAAACAGAGGGGCTGAAACAGAGGGCGAGTAACAGAGGGGCTGAAACAGCGGGGCTGAAAAAGAGGGCGAGAAACAGAGAGCGAGAAACAGAGGGCGAGAACCAGAGGGCGAGAAACAGAGGGCGAGAAACAGTGGGGCTGAAACAGAGGGGCTGAAACAGAGGGCGAGAAACAGAGAGCGAGAAACAGAGGGCGAGAACCAGAGGGCGAGAAACAGAGGGGCTGAAACAGAGGGGCTGAAACAGAGGCAGAGAAACAGAGGGGCTGAAACAGAGGGGCTGAAACCGAGGGGCTGAAACAGATGGCGAGAAACAGAGGGGCTCAAAAAGAGGGCGAGAAACAGAGGGCGAGGAACATAGGAGCAGCTAACAGAGGGCGAGAAACAGATGGGATGAAACAGAGGGCGAGAAACAGAGGGGGTGAAACAGAGCGGCTGAAACAGAGGGCAAGAAACAGAGGGGCTGAAACAGAGGTGCTGAAACAGAGGGCGAGAAACAGAGGGCGAGAAACAGAGGGGCTGAAACAGAGGGCGAGAAACATTGGGGCTGAAACAGATTGGCTGAAACAGAGGGGCTGAAACAGAGAGCGAGAAACAGTGGGGCTGAAACAGAGGGGCTGAAACAGAGGCCGAGAAACAGAGGGGCTGAAACAGAAGGGCTGAAACATTGGGCAAGAAACAGAGTTGTTAAAAGAGAGGGCGAGAAACAGAGGGCGAGACACAGAGGGGCTGAAACAGAGGGCGAGAAACAGAGGGGCTGAAACAGAGGGGCTGAAATAGAGGGCGAGAAACAGAGGGCGAGAAACAGAGGGGCTGTAACAGAGGGGCTGAAACAGAGGGCGAGAAACAGAGGGGCTGAAACAGAGGGCGAGAAACAGCGGGCGAGAAACAGAGGGCGAGAAACAGTGGGGGTGAAACAGAGGGGCTGAAACAGAGGGCGAGAAACAGAGGGCGAGAAACAGAGGGCGAGAAACAAAGGGTCTGAAATAGAGGGGCTGAAACAGGGGGCGAGAAACAGAGGGCGAGAAATTGAGGGGCAGAAACAGAGGGGCTGAAACAGAGGGCGAGAAACAGAGGGGCTGAAACAGAGGGGATGAAACAGATGGGCTGAAACAGAGGGCGAGAAAAAGAGGGTGAGAAACAGAGGGGCTGAAACAGAGGGGCTGAAACAGAGGGGCTGAAACAGAGGGCGAGAAACAGAGGGGCTGAAACAGAGGGGCTGAAACAGAGGGGCTGAAACAGAGGGCGAGAAACATAGGGCGAGAAACAGAGGGCGTGAAACAGAGGGGCTGAAACAGAGGGGCTGAAACAGAAGGGCTGAAACAGAGGGCGAGAAACAGAGGGCGAGAAACAGAGTGCGAGAAACAGAGGGCGAGAAGCAGAGGGGCTGAAACAGAGGGGCTGAAACAGAGGGGCTGAATCAGATGGGATGAAACAGAGGGGCTGAAACAGAGGGGCTGAAACAGATGGCGAGAAACAGAGGGGCTCAAACAGAGGGCGAGAAACAGAGGGCGAGAAACATAGGAGCTGAAACAGAGGGCGAGAAACAGAGGGGCTGAAACAGAGGGGCTGAAACAGAGGGGCTGAAACAGAGGGCGAGAAACATAGGGCGAGAAACAGTGGGCGAGAAACAGAGGGGCTGAAACAGTGGGGCTGAAACAGAGGGGCTGAAACAGAGGGCGAGAAACAGAGGGCGAGAAACAGAGGGCGAGAAACAGAGTGCGAGAAACAGAGGGCGAGAAACAGAGGGGCTGAAACAGAGGGGCTGAAACAGAGGGGATGAAACAGAGGGGCTGAAACAGAGGGGCTGAAACAGAGGGCGAGAAACAGAGGGGCTGAAACAGAGGGGCTGAAACAGAGGGGCTGAAACAGAGGGCGAGAAACAGAGGGCGAGAAACAGATGGCGAGAAACAGAGTGCGAGAAACAGAGGGCGAGAAACAGAGGGGCTGAAACAGAGGGGCTGGAACAGAGGGGATGAAACAGAGGGGCTGAAACAGAGGGGCTGAAACAGAGGGCGAGAAACAGAGGGTGAGAAACAGAGGGGCTGAAACAGAGGGTCTGAAACAGAGGGCCTGAAACAGAGGGGCTGAAACACAGGGCGAGAAACAGAGGCTGAGAAACAGAGGGGCTGAAACAGAGGGGTTGAAACAGAGTGCGAGAAACAGAGGGGCTGAAACAGAGGGGCTGAAACAGAGGGCGAGAAACAGAGGGCGAGAAACAGAGGGCGAGAAACAGAGTGCGAGAAACAGAGGGCGAGAAACAGAGGGGCTGAAACAGAGGGGCTGAAACAGAGGGGCTGAAACTGAGGGGCTGAAACAGAGGGCGAGAAACAGAGGGCGAGAAACAGAGGGGCTGAAACAGAGGGCGAGAAACACAGGGCGAGAAACAGAGGGGCAGAAACAGAGGGGCTGAAACAGAGGGGCTGAATCAGAGAGGCTGAAACAGAGGGGCTGAAACAGAGGGGCTGAAACACAGGGCGAGAAACAAAGGGGTTGAAACAGAGTGCGAGAAACAGAGGGGCTGAAACAGAGGGCGAGAAACAGAGGGGCTGAAACAAACGTGCTGAAATAGAGGGGCTGAAACAGAGGAGCTGAAAAAGAGGGGCTGAAACAGAGGGGCTGAAACAGAGGGGCTGAAACAGAGGGGCTGAAACAGAGGGCGAGAAACAGAGGGGCTGAAACAGTGGGGCTGAAACAGAGGGGCTGAAACAGAGGGGCTGAAACAGAGGGCGAGAAACAGAGTTGCTGAAACAGAGGGCGAGTAACAGAGGGGCTGAATCAGAGGGCGAGTAACAGAGGGGCTGAAACAGAGGGGCTGAATCATAGGAGCTGAAACAGAGGGCGAGAAACAGAGGGCGAGAAACAGAGGGGCTGAAACAGAGGGTTGAGAAACAGAGGGGCTGAAACAGTGGGGCTGAAACAGAGGGGCTGAAACACAGGGCGAGAAACAGAGGGCGAGAAATAGAGGGGCTGAAACAGAGGGACTGAAACAGAGGGGCTGAAACAGAGGGGCTGAAACAGAGGGGCTGAAACAGAGGGGCTGAAACAGAGGGGCTGAAATAGAGGGCGAGAAACAGAGGGCGAGAAACAGAGGGGCTGTAACAGAGGGGCTGAAACAGAGGGCGAGAAACAGACGGGCTGAAACAGAGGGCGTGAAACAGAGGGCGAGAAACAGAGTGCGAGAAACAGAGGGTCTGAAACAGAGGGGCTGAAACAGAGGGCGAGAAACAGAGGGCAAGAAATTGAGGGGCAGAAACAGAGGGGCTGAAACAGAGGGCGAGAAACAGTGGGGCTGAAACAGAGGGGATGAAACAGATGGGCTGAAACAGAGGGCGAGAAAAATAGGGTGAGAAACAGAGGAGCTGAAACAGAGGGGCTGAAACAGAGGGGCAGAAACAGAGGGGCTGAAACAGAGGGCGAGAAACAGAGGGGCTGAAACAGAGCGGCTGAAACAGAGGGGCTGAAACAGAGGGCGAGAAACATAGGGCGAGAAACAGAGGGCGAGAAACAGATGGGCTGAAACAGAGGGGCTGAAACAGAGGGGCTCAAACAGATGGCGAGAAACAGAGGGCGAGAAACAGAGGGCGAGAAACAGAGTGCGAGAAACAGAGGGCGAGAAACAGATGGGCTGAAACAGAGGGGCTGAAACAGAGGGGATGAAACAGAGGGGCTGAAACAGAGGGGCTGAAACAGAGGGCGAGAAACAGAGGGTGAGAAACAGAGGGGATGAAACAGATGGGCTGAAACAGAGGGCAAGAAAAATAGGGTGAGAAACAGAGGGGCTGAAACAGAGGGGCTGAAACAGAGGGGCAGAAACAGAGGGGCTGAAACAGAGGGCGAGAAACAGAGGGCGAGAAACAGAGGGGCTGTAATAGAGGGGCTGAAACAGAGGGCGAGAAACAGAGGGGCTGAAACAGAGGGGCTGAAACAGAGAGCGAGAAACAGAGGGCGAGAAACTGAGGGCGAGAAACAGAGGGGCTGAAACAGAGGGTCTGAAACATAGGGGCTGAAATAGATGGGCTGAAACAGAGGAGCTGAAAAAGAGGGGCTGAAACAGAGGCGCTGTAACAGAGGGGCTGAAACCAAGGGGCTGAAACAGAGGGCGAGAAACAGAGGGGCTGAAACAGTGGGGCTGAAACAGAGGGGCTGAAACAGATGGGCTGAAACAGAGGGCGTGAAACAGAGGGGCTGAAACAGAGGGCGAGAAACAGGGGGGCTGAAACAGAGGGCGAGTAACAGAGGGGCTGAAACAGAGGGGCTGAAAAAGAGGGCGAGAAACAGAGAGCTAGAAACAGAGGGCGAGAACCAGAGGGCGAGAAACAGAGGGCGAGAAACAGTGGGGCTGAAACAGAGGGGCTGAAACAGAGGGCGAGAAACAGAGAGCGAGAAACAGAGGGCGAGAACCAGAGGGCGAGAAACAGAGGGGCTGAAACAGAGGAGCTGAAACAGAGGCAGAGAAACAGAGGGGCTGAAACAGAGGGGCTGAAACCGAGGGGCTGAAATAGATGGCGAGAAACAGAGGGGCTCAAACAGAGGGCGAGAAACAGAGGGCGAGAAACATAGGAGCTGAAACAGCTGGCGAGAAACAAAGGGGATGAAACAGAGGGCGAGAAACAGAGGGGCTGAAACAGAGGGGCTGAAACAGAGGGCAAGTAACAGAGGGGCTGAAACAGAGGTGCTGAAACAGAGGGCCAGAAACAGTGGGGCTGAAACTGAGGGGATGAAACAGATGGGCTGAAACAGAGGGCGAGAAAAATAGGGTGAGAAGCAGAGGGGCTGAAACAGAGGGGCTGAAACAGAGGGGCAGAAACAGAGGGGCTGAAACAGAGGGCGAGAAACAGAGGGGCTGAAACAGAGGGGCTGAAACAGAGGGGCTGAAACAGAGGGCGAGAAACAGAGGGCGAGAAACAGAGGGCGAGAAACAGAGTGCGAGAAACAGAGGGCGAGAAACAGATGGGCTGAAACAGAGGGGCTGAAACAGAGGGGATGAAACAGAGGGGCTGAAACAGAGGGGCTGAAACAGAAGGCGAGAAACAGAGGGTGAGAAACAGAGGGGCTGAAACAGAGGGGATGAAACAGATGGGCTGAAACAGAGGGCAAGAAAAATAGGGTGAGAAACAGAGGGGCTGAAACAGAGGGGCTGAAACAGAGGGGCAGAAACAGAGGGGCTGAAACAGAGGGCGAGAAACAGAGGGCGAGAAACAGAGGGGCTGAAACAGAGGGCGAGAAACATAGGGCGAGAAACAGAGGGCGAGAAACAGAGGGGCTGAAACAGATGGGCTGAAACAGAGGGGCTGAAACAGATGGCGAGAAACAGAGGGCGAGAAACAGAGGAAGAGAAACAGAGGGCGAGAAACAGAGGGGCTGAAAAAGAGTGGCTGAAACAGAGGGGATGAAACAGAGGGGCTGAAACAGAGGGGCTGAAACAGAGGGCGAGAAACAGAGGGTGAGAAACAGAGGGGCTGAAACAGAGGGGCTGAAACAGAGGGGCTGAAACAGAGGGCGACCAACAGAGGGGCTGAAACAGAGGGCGAGAAACAGAGGGGCTGAAACAGAGGGGCTGAAACAGAGGGGCTGAAACAGAGGGCGAGAAACAGAGGGGCTGAAACAGAGGACGAGAAACAGAGTGGCTGAAACAGAGGGCGAGAAACAGAGGGCGAGAAACTGAGGGCGAGAAACAGAGGGGCTGAAACAGAGGGTCTGAAACATAGGGGCTGAAATAGAGGGGCTGAAACAGAGGAGCTGAAAAAGAGGGGCTGAAACAGAGGGGCTGAAACAGAGGGGCTGAAACAGAGGGCGAGAAACAGAGGGGCTGAAACAGAGGGCGAGAAACAGAGGGGCTGAAACAGAGGGCGAGTAACAGAGGGGCTGAAACAGAGGGGCTGAAAAAGAGGGCGAGAAACAGAGAGCGAGAAACAGAGGGCGAGAACCAGAGGGCGAGAAACAGAGGGCGAGAAACAGTGGGGCTGAAACAGAGGGGCTGAAACAGAGGGCGAGAAACAGAGAGCGAGAAACAGAGGGCGAGAACCAGAGGGCGAGAAACAGAGGGGCTGAAACAGAGGGGTTGAAACAGAGGGCGAGAAACAGAGGGCGAGAAACAGAGGGGCTGAAACAGAGGGCGAGAAACAGAGGGGCTGAAACAGTGGGGCTGAAACAGAGGGGCTGAAACAGAGGGGCAGAAACAGAGGGGGTGAAACAGTGGGGCTGAAACAGAGGGTCTGAAACAGAGGGGCTGAAACAGAGGGGCTGAAACAGTGGGCGAGAAACAGAGGGGCTGAAACAGAGGGCGAGAAACATTGGGGCTGAAACATATTGGCTGAAACAGAGGGGCTTTAACAGAGGGCGAGAAACAGATGGGCTGAAACAGAGGGGCTGAAACAGAGGGCGAGAAACAGAGGGGCTGAAACAGACGTGCTGAAACTGAGGGGCTGAAACAGAGGGGCTGAAACAGCGGACGAGAAACAGAGGGGCTGAAACAGAGGGCGAGAAACAGAGGGCGAGAAACTGAGGGCGAGAAACAGAGGGGCTGAAACAGAGGGTCTGAAACATAGGGGCTGAAATGGAGGGGCTGAAACAGAGGAGCTGAAAAAGAGGGGCTGAAACAGAGGGGCTGAAACAGAAGGCGAGAAACAGAGGGGCTGAAACAGTGGGGCTGAAACAGAGGGGCTGAAACAGAGGGGCTGAATCAGAGGGCGAGAAACAGTGGGGCTGAAACAGAGGGCGAGAAACAGAGGGGCTGAAACAGAGGGCGAGTAACAGGGGGGCTGAAACAGAGGGGCTGAAACAGAGGAGCTGAAACAGAGGGCGAGAAACAGAGGGCGAGAAACAGAGGGGCTGAAACAGAGGGTTGAGAAACAGAGGGGCTGAAACAGTGGGGCTGAAACAGAGGGGCTGAAACAGAGGGCGAGAAACAGAGGGCGAGAAATAGAGGGGCTGAAACAGAGGGACTGAAACAGAGGGGCTGAAACAGAGGGGCTGAAACAGAGGGGCTGAAACAGAGGGGCTGAAACAGAGGGGCTGAAATAGAGGGCGAGAAACAGAGGGCGAGAAACAGAGGGGCTGTAACAGAGGGGCTGAAACAGAGGGCGTGAAACAGACGGGCTGAAACAGAGGGCTTGAAACAGAGGGCGAGAAACAGACTGCGAGAAACAGAGGGTCTGAAACAGAGGGGCTGAAACAGAGGGCGAGAAACAGAGGGCAAGAAATTGAGGGGCAGAAACAGAGGGGCTGAAACAGAGGGCGAGAAACAGAGGGGCTGAAACAGAGGGGATGAAACAGATGGGCTGTAACAGAGAGCGAGAAAAATAGGGTGAGAAACAGAGGGGCTGAAACAGAGGGGCTGAAAGAGAGGGGCTGAAACAGAGGGCGAGAAACAGAGGGGCTGAAACAGAGGGGCTGAAACAGAGGGCGAGAAACATAGGGCGAGAAACAGAGGGCGAGAAACAGAGGGGCTGAAACAGAGGGGCTGAAACAGAGGGGCTGAAACAGAGGAGCTGAAACAGAGGGCGAGAAACAGAGGGCGAGAAACAGAGGAGCTGAAACAGAGGGCGAGAAACAGAGGGGCGGAAACAGTGGGGCTGAAACAGAGGGGCTGAAACAGAGGGGCAGAAACAGAGGGGGTGAAACAGTGGGGCTGAAACAGAGGGTCTGAAACAGAGGGGCTGAAACACAGGGGCTGAAACAGAGGGCGAGACACAGAGTGGCTGAAACAGAGGGCGAGAAACATTGGGGCTGAAACATATTGGCTGAAACAGGGGGGCTGAAACAGAGGGCGAGAAACAGAGGGGCTGAAACAGAGGACGTGAAACAGAGGGGCTGAAATAGAGGGGCTGAAACAGAGGGCGAGAAACAGATGGACTGAAACAGAGGGGCTGAAACAGAGTGCGAGAAACAGAGGGGCTGAAACAGACGGGCTGAAACAGGGGGGCTGAAACAGAGGGCGAGAAACAGAGGGGCTGAAACAGAGGACGAGAAACAGAGGGGCTGAAACAGAGGGCGAGAAACAGAGGGCGAGAAACTGAGGGCGAGAAACAGAGGGGCTGAAACAGAGGGTCTCAAACATAGGGGCTGAAATAGAGGGGCTGAAACAGAGAAGCTGAAAAAGAGGGGCTGAAACAGAGGGGCTGAAACAGAGGGGCTGAAACAGAGGGCGAGAAACACAGGGGCTGAAACAGTGGGGCTGAAACAGAGGGGCTGAAACAGAGGGGCTGAAACAGAGGGCGAGAAACAGAGTGGCTGAAACAGAGGGTGAGAAACAGAGGGGCTGAAACAGAGGGGCTGAAACAGAGGGGCTGAAACAGAGGGGCAGAAACAGAGGGGGTGAAACAGTGGGGCTGAAACAGAGGGTCTGAAACAGAGGGGCTGAAACACAGGGGCTGAAACAGAGGGCGAGACACAGAGTGGCTGAAACAGAGGGCGAGAAACATTGGGGCTGAAACATATTGGCTGAAACAGGGGGGCTGAAACAGAGGGCGAGAAACAGAGGGGCTGAAACAGAGGACGTGAAACAGAGGGGCTGAAATAGAGGGGCTGAAACAGAGGGCGAGAAACAGATGGACTGAAACAGAGGGGCTGAAACAGAGTGCGAGAAACAGAGGGGCTGAAACAGACGGGCTGAAACAGGGGGGCTGAAACAGAGGGCGAGAAACAGAGGGGCTGAAACAGAGGACGAGAAACAGAGGGGCTGAAACAGAGGGCGAGAAACAGAGGGCGAGAAACTGAGGGCGAGAAACAGAGGGGCTGAAACAGAGGGTCTCAAACATAGGGGCTGAAATAGAGGGGCTGAAACAGAGAAGCTGAAAAAGAGGGGCTGAAACAGAGGGGCTGAAACAGAGGGGCTGAAACAGAGGGCGAGAAACACAGGGGCTGAAACAGTGGGGCTGAAACAGAGGGGCTGAAACAGAGGGGCTGAAACAGAGGGCGAGAAACAGAGTGGCTGAAACAGAGGGTGAGAAACAGAGGGGCTGAAACAGAGGGGCTGAAATAGAGGGCGAGAAACAGAGGGCGAGAAACAGAGGGGCTGTAACAGAGGGGCTGAAACAGAGGGCGAGAAACAGATGGGCTGAAACAGAGGGCGAGAAACATAGGGCGAGAAACAGAGGGCGAGAAACAGAGGGGCTGAAACAGAGGGGCTGAAACAGAGGGGCTGAAACAGATGGCGAGAAACAGAGGGCGAGAAACAGAGGGCGAGAAACAGAGTGCGAGAAACAGAGGGCGAGAAACAGAGGGGCGGAAACAGTGCGGCTGAAACAGAGGGGCTGAAACAGAGGGGCAGAAACAGAGGGGGTGAAACAGTGGGGCTGAAACAGAGGGTCTGAAACAGAGGGGCTGAAACACAGGGGCTGAAACAGAGGGCGAGACACAGAGGGGTTGAAACAGAGGGCGAGAAACATTGGGGCTGAAACATATTGGCTGAAACAGAGGGGCTGAAACAGAGGGCGAGAAACAGAGGGGCTGAAACAGAGGACGAGAAACAGAGGGGCTGAAATAGAGGGGCTGAAACAGAGGGCGAGAAACAGACGGGCTGAAACAGAGGGCGTGAAACAGAGGGCGAGAAACAGAGTGCGAGAAACAGAGGGTCTGAAACAGAGGGGCTGAAACAGAGGGCGAGAAACAGAGGGCAAGAAATTGAGGGGCAGAAACAGAGGGGCTGAAACAGAGGGCGAGAAACAGTGGGGCTGAAACAGAGGGGATGAAACAGATGGGCTGAAACAGAGGGCGAGAAAAATAGGGTGAGAAACAGAGGGTCTGAAACAGAGGGGCTGAAACAGAGGGGCAGAAACAGAGGGGCTGAAACAGAGGGCGAGAAACAGAGGGGCTGAAACAGAGGGGCTGAAACAGAGGGGCTGAAACAGAGGGCGAGAAACATAGGGCGAGAAACAGAGGGCGAGAAACAGAGGGGCTGAAACAGAGGGGCTGAAACAAAGGGGCTGAAACAGATGGCGAGAAACAGAGGGCGAGAAACAGAGGGCGAGAAACAGAGTGCGAGAAACAGAGGGCGAGAAACAGATGGGCTGAAACAGAGGGGCTGAAACAGAGGGGATGAAACAGAGGGGCTGAAACAGAGGGGCTGAAACAGAGGACGAGAAACAGAGGGTGAGAAACAGAGGGGCTGAAACAGAGGGGATGAAACAGATGGGCTGAAACAGAGGGCAAGAAAAATAGGGTTTGAAACAGAGGGGCTGAGCAGAGGGGCTGAAACAGAGGGGCAGAAACAGAGGGGCTGAAACAGAGGGCGAGAAACATAGGGCGAGAAACAGAGGGCGAGAAACAGAGGGGCTGAAACAGAGGGGCTGAAACAGAGGGGCTGAAACAGATGGCGAGAAACAGAGGGCGAGAAACAGAGGGCGAGAAACAGAGTGCGAGAAACAGAGGGCGAGAAACAGAGGGGCTGAAACAGAGGAGCTGAAACAGAGGGGCTGAAACAGAGGGGCTGAAACAGAGGGGCTGAAACAGAGGGCGAGAAACAGAGGGGCTGAAACAGACGACGAGAAACAGAGTGGCTGAAACAGAGGGCAATAAACAGAGGGCGAGAAACTGAGGGCGAGAAACAGAGGGGCTGAAACAGAGGGTCTGAAACATAGGGGCTGAAATAGAGGGGCTGAAACAGAGGAGCTGAAAAAGAGGGGCTGAAACAGAGGCGCTGTAACAGAGGGGCTGAAACAAAGGGGCTGAAACAGAGGGCGAGAAACAGAGGGGATGAAACAGTGGGGCTGAAACAGAGGGGCTGAAACAGATGGGCTGAAACAGAGGGCGAGAAACAGAGGGGCTGAAACAGAGGGCGAGAAACAGAGGGGCTGAAACAGAGGGCGAGTAACAGAGGGGCTGAAACAGAGGGGCTGAAAAAGAGGGCGAGAAACAGAGAGCTAGAAACAGAGGGCGAGAACCAGAGGGCGAGAAACAGAGGGCGAGAAACAGTGGGGCTGAAACAGAGGGGCTGAAACAGAGGGCGAGAAACAGAGAGCGAGAAACAGAGGGCGAGAACCAGAGGGCGAGAAACAGAGGGGCTGAAACAGAGGGGCTGAAACAGAGGCAGAGAAACAGAGGGGCTGAAACAGAGGGGCTGAAACCGAGGGGCTGAAACAGATGGCGAGAAACAGAGGGGCTCAAACAGAGGGCGAGAAACAGAGGGCGAGAAACATAGGAGCTGAAACAGAGGGCGAGAAACAGAAGGGATGAAACAGAGGGCGAGAAACAGAGGGGCTGAAACAGAGGGGCTGAAACAGAGGGCAAGTAACAGAGGGGCTGAAACAGAGGTGCTGAAACAGAGGGCCAGAAACAGTGGGGCTGAAACTGAGGGGATGAAACAGATGGGCTGAAACAGAGGGCGAGAAAAATAGGGTGAGAAACAGAGGGGCTGAAACAGAGGGGCTGAAACAGAGGGCGAGAAACAGAGGGCGAGAAACAGAGGGGCTGAAACAGAGGGTTGAGAAACAGAGGGGCTGAAACAGTGGGGCTGAAACAGAGGGGCTGAAACAGAGGGCGAGAAACAGAGGGCGAGAAATAGAGGGGCTGAAACAGAGGGACTGAAACAGAGGGGCTGAAACAGAGGGGATGAAACAGAGGGGCTGAAACAGAGGGGCTGAAATAGAGGGCGAGAAACAGAGGGCGAGAAACAGAGGGGCTGTAACAGAGGGGCTGAAACAGAGGGCGTGAAACAGACGGGCTGAAACAGAGGGCTTGAAACAGAGGGCGAGAAACAGAGTGCGAGAAACAGAGGGTCTGAAACAGAGGGGCTGAAACAGAGGGCGAGAAACAGAGGGCAAGAAATTGAGGGGCAGAAACAGAGGGGCTGAAACAGAGGGCGAGAAACAGAGGGGCTGAAACAGAGGGGATGAAACAGATGGGTTGAAACAGAGAGCGAGAAAAATAGGGTGAGAAACAGAGGGGCTGAAACAGAGGGGCTGAAACAGAGGGGCTGAAACAGAGGGCGAGAAACAGAGGGGCTGAAACAGAGGGGCTGAAACAGAGGGCGAGAAACATAGGGCGAGAAACAGAGGGCGAGAAACAGAGGGGCTGAAACAGAGGGGCTGAAACAGAGGGGCTGAAACAGAGGAGCTGAAACAGAGGGCGAGAAACAGAGGGCGAGAAACAGAGGGGCTGAAACATAGGGCGAGAAACAGAGGGGCGAAAACAGTGCGGCTGAAACAGAGGGGCTGAAACAGAGGGGCAGAAACAGAGGGGGTGAAACAGTGGGGCTGAAACAGAGGGTCTGAAACAGAGGGGCTGAAACACAGGGGCTGAAACAGAGGGCGAGACACAGAGGGGTTGAAACAGAGGGCGAGAAACATTGGGGCTGAAACATATTGGCTGAAACAGAGGGGCTGAAACAGAGGGCGAGAAACAGAGGGGCTGAAACAGAGGACGAGAAACAGAGGGGCTGAAATAGAGGGGCTGAAACAGAGGGCGAGAAACAGACGGGCTGAAACAGAGGGCGTGAAACAGAGGGCGAGAAACAGAGTGCGAGAAACAGAGGGTCTGAAACAGAGGGGCTGAAACAGAGGGCGAGAAACAGAGGGCAAGAAATTGAGGGTCAGAAACAGAGGGGCTGAAACAGAGGGCGAGAAACAGTGGGGCTGAAACAGAGGGGATGAAACAGATGGGCTGAAACAGAGGGCGAGAAAAATAGGGTGAGAAACAGATGGGCTGAAACAGAGGGGCTGAAACAGAGGGGCAGAAACAGAGGGGCTGAAACAGAGGGCGAGAAACAGAGGGGCTGAAAGAGAGGGGCTGAAACAGAGGGGCTGAAACAGAGGGCGAGAAACATATGGCGAGAAACAGAGGGCGAGAAACAGAGGGGCTGAAACAGAGGGGCTGAAACAGAGGGGCTGAAACAGATGGCGAGAAACAGAGGGCGAGAAACAGAGGGCGAGAAACAGAGTGCGAGAAACAGGGGGCGAGAAACAGATGGGCTGAAACAGAGGGGCTGAAACAAAGGGGATGAAACAGAGGGGCTGAAACAGAGGGGCTGAAACAGAGGGCGAGAAACAGAGGGTGAGAAACAGAGGGGCTGAAACAGAGGGGATGAAACAGATGGGCTGAAACAGAGGGCAAGAAAAATAGGGTGAGAAACAGAGGGGCTGAAACAGAGGGGCTGAAACAGAGGGGCAGAAACAGAGGGGCTGAAACAGAGGGCGAGAAACATAGGGCGAGAAACAGAGGGCGAGAAACAGAGGGGCTGAAACAGAGGGGCTGAAACAGAGGGGCTGAAACAGATGGCGAGAAACAGAGGGCGAGAAACAGAGGGCGAGAAACAGAGTGCGAGAAACAGAGGGCGAGAAACAGAGGGGCTGAAACAGAGGAGCTGAAACAGAGGGGCTGAAACAGAGGGGCTGAAACAGAGGGGCTGAAACAGAGGGCGACAAACAGAGGGGCTGAAACAGAGGGGCTGAAACAGAGGGGCTGAAACAGAGGGGCTGAAACAGAGGGCGAGAAACAGAGGGGCTGAAACAGACGACGAGAAACAGAGTGGCTGAAACAGAGGGCGATAAACAGAGGGCGAGAAACTGAGGGCGAGAAACAGAGGGGCTGAAACAGAGGGTCTGAAACATAGGGGCTGAAATAGAGGGGCTGAAACAGAGGAGCTGAAAAAGAGGGGCTGAAACAGAGGCGCTGTAACAGAGGGGCTGAAACCAAGGGGCTGAAACAGAGGGCGAGAAACAGAGGGGCTGAAACAGTGGGGCTGAAACAGAGGGGCTGAAACAGATGGGCTGAAACAGAGGGCGAGAAACAGAGGGGCTGAAACAGAGGGCGAGAAACAGAGGGGCTGAAACAGAGGGCGAGTAACAGAGGGGCTGAAACAGAGGGGCTGAAAAAGAGGGCGAGAAACAGAGAGCTAGAAACAGAGGGCGAGAACCAGAGGGCGAGAAACAGAGGGCGAGAAACAGTGGGGCTGAAACAGAGGGGCTGAAACAGAGGGCGAGAAACAGAGAGCGAGAAACAGAGGGCGAGAACCAGAGGGCGAGAAACAGAGGGGCTGAAACAGAGGGGCTGAAACAGAGGCAGAGAAACAGAGGGGCTGAAACAGAGGGGCTGAAACCGAGGGGCTGAAACAGATGGCGAGAAACAGAGGGGCTCAAACAGAGGGCGAGAAACAGAGGGCGAGAAACATAGGAGCTGAAACAGAGGGCGAGAAACAGAAGGGATGAAACAGAGGGCGAGAAACAGAGGGTCTGAAACAGAGGGGCTGAAACAGAGGGCAAGTAACAGAGGGGCTGAAACAGAGGTGCTGAAACAGAGGGCCAGAAACAGTGGGGCTGAAACTGAGGGGATGAAACAGATGGGCTGAAACAGAGGGCGAGAAAAATAGGGTGAGAAACGGAGGGGCTGAAACAGAGGGGCTGAAACAGAGGGGCAGAAACAGAGGGGCTGAAACAGAGGGGCTGAAACAGAGGGCGAGAAACAGAGGGGCTGAAACAGAGGGGCTGAAACAGAGGGGCTGAAACAGAGGGAGAGAAACATAGGGCGAGAAACAGAGGGCGAGAAACAGAGGGGCTGAAACAGAGGGGCTGAAACAGAGGGGCTGAAACAGATGGCGAGAAACAGAGGGCGAGAAACTGAGGGCGAGAAACAGAGTGCGAGAAACAGAGGGCGAGAAACAGATGGGCTGAAACAGAGGGGCTGAAACAGAGGGGATGAAACAGAGGGGCTGAAACAGAGGGGCTGAAACAGAGGGCGAGAAACAGAGGGTGAGAAACAGAGGGGCTGAAACAGAGGGGGTGAAACAGAGGGGCTGAAACAGAGGGCAAGAAAAATAGGGTGAGAAACAGAGGGGGTGAAACAGAGGGGCTGAAACAGGGGCAGAAACAGAGGGGCTGAAACAGAGTGCGAGAAACAGAGGGCGAGAAACAGAGGGGCTGAAACAGAGGGCGAGAAACATAGGGCGAGAAACAGAGGGTGAGAAACAGAGGGGCTGAAACAGAGGGGCTGAAACAGAGGGGCTGAAACAGATGGCGAGAAACAGAGGGCGAGAAACAGAGGAAGAGAAACAGAGTGCGAGAAACAGAGGGCGAGAAACAGAGGGGCTGAAACAGAGTGGCTGAAACAGAGGGGATGAAACAGAGGGGCTGAAACAGAGGGGCTGAAACAGAGGCCGAGAAACAGAGGGTGAGAAACAGAGGGGCTGAAACAGAGGGGCTGAAACAGAGGGGCTGAAACAGAGGGGCTGAAACAGAGGGCGACAAACAGAGGGGCTGAAACAGAGGGCGTGAAACAGAGGGTCTGAAACAGAGGGTCTGAAACAGAGGGGCTGAAACAGAGGGCGAGAAACAGAGGGGCTGAAAGAGAGGACGAGAAACAGAGTGGCTGAAACAGAGGGCGAGAAACAGAGGGCGAGAAACTGAGGGCGAGAAACAGAGGGGCTGAAACAGAGGGTCTGAAACATAGGGGCTGAAATAGAGGGGCTGAAACAGAGGAGCTGAAAAAGAGGGGCTGAAACAGAGGGGCTGAAACAGAGGGGCTGAAACAGAGGGCGAGAAACAGAGGGGCTGAAACAGAGGGCGAGAAACAGAGGGGCTGAAACAGAGGGCGAGTAACAGAGGGGCTGAAACAGAGGGGCTGAAAAAGAGGGCGAGAAACAGAGAGCGAGAAACAGAGGGCGTGAACCAGAGGGCGAGAAACAGAGGGCGAGAAACAGTGGGGCTGAAACAGAGGGGCTGAAACAGAGGGCGAGAAACAGAGAGCGAGAAACAGAGGGCGAGAACCAGAGGGCGAGAAACAGAGGGGCTGAAACAGAGGGGCTGAAACAGAGGGCGAGAAACAGAGGGCGAGAAACAGAGGGGCTGAAACAGAGGGCGAGAAACAGAGGGGCTGAAACAGTGGGGCTGAAACAGAGGCAGAGAAACAGAGGGGCAGAAACAGAGGGGGTGAAACAGTGGGGCTGAAACAGAGGGTCTGAAACAGAGGGGCTGAAACAGAGGGGCTGAAACAGAGGGCGAGAAACAGAGGGGCTGAAACAGAGGGCGAGAAAAATTGGGGCTGAAACATATTGGCTGAAACAGAGGGGCTGAAACAGAGGGCGAGAAACATATGGGCTGAAACAGAGGGGCTGAAACAGAGGGCGAGAAACAGAGGGGCTGAAACAGACGGGCTGAAACTGAGGGGCTGAAACAGAGGGCGAGAAAAAGAGGGGCTGAAACAGAGGACGAGAAACATAGGGGCTGAAACAGAGGGCGAGAAACAGAGGGCGAGAAACTGAGGGCGAGAAACAGAGGGGCTGAAACAGAGGGTCTGAAACATAGGGGCTGAAATGGAGGTGCTGAAACAGAGGAGCTGAAAAAGAGGGGCTGAAACAGAGGGGCTGAAACAGAGGGGCTGAAACAGAGGGGCTGAAACAGAAGGCGAGAAACAGAGGGGCTGAAACAGTGGGGCTGAAACAGAGGGGCTGAAACAGAGGGGCTGAATCAGAGGGCGAGAAACAGTGGGGCTGAAACAGAGGGCGAGAAACAGAGGGGCTGAAACAGAGGGCGAGTAACAGAGGGGCTGAAACAGAGGGGCTGAAACAGAGGAGCTGAAACAGAGGGCGAGAAACAGAGGGCGAGAAACAGAGGGGCTGAAACAGAGGGTTGAGAAACAGAGGGGCTGAAACAGTGGGGCTGAAACAGAGGGGCTGAAACAGAGGGCGAGAAACAGAGGGCGAGAAATAGAGGGGCTGAAACAGAGGGACTGAAACAGAGGGGCTGAAACAGAGGGGCTGAAACAGAGGGGCTGAAACAGAGGGGCTGAAACAGAGGGCGAGAAACAGAGGGCGAGAAACAGAGGGGCTGTAACAGAGGGGCTGAAACATAGGGCGTGAAACAGACGGGCTGAAACAGAGGTTGTGAAACAGAGGGCGAGAAACAGAGTGCGAGAAACAGAGGGTCTGAAACAGAGGGGCTGAAACAGAGGGCGAGAAACAGAGGGCAAGAAATTGAGGGGCAGAAACAGAGGGGCTGAAACAGAGGGCGAGAAACAGAGGGGCTGAAACAGAGGGGATGAAACAGATGGGCTGAAACAGAGAGCGAGAAAAATAGGGTGAGAAACAGAGGGGCTGAAACAGAGGGGCTGAAACTGAGGGGCTGAAACAGAGGGCGAGAAACAGAGGGTCTGAAACAGAGGGGCTGAAACAGAGGGCGAGAAACATAGGGCGAGAAACAGAGGGCGAGAAACAGAGGGGCTGAAACAGAGGGGCTGAAACAGAGGGGCTGAAACAGAGGAGCTGAAACAGAGGGCGAGAAACAGAGGGCGAGAAACAGAGGGGCTGAAACAGAGGGCGAGAAACAGAGGGGCGGAAACAGTGGGGCTGAAACAGAGGGGCTGAAACAGAGGGGCAGAAACAGAGGGGGTGAAACAGTGGGGCTGAAACAGAGGGTCTGAAACAGAGGGGCTGAAACAGAGGACGAGAAACAGAGGGGCTGAAACAGAGGGGCTGAAACAGAGGGCGAGAAACAGATGGACTGAAACAGAGGGGCTGAAACAGAGGGCGATTAACAGAGGGGCTGAAACAGACGGGCTGAAACAGGGGGGCTGAAAAGGAGGGCGAGAAACAGAGGGGCTGAAACAGAGGACGAGAAACAGAGGGGCTGAAACAGAGGGCGAGAAACAGAGGGCGAGAAACTGAGGGCGAGAAACAGAGGGGCTGAAACAGAGGGTCTGAAACATAGCGGCTGAAATACAGGGGCTGAAACAGAGAAGCTGAAAAAGAGGGCCTGAAACAGAGGGGCTGAAACAGAGGGGCTGAAACAGAGGGGCTGAAACAGAGGGCGAGAAACAGAGGGGCTGAAACAGTGGGGCTGAAACAGAGGGGCTGAAACAGAGGGGCTGAAACAGAGGGCGAGAAACAGAGTGGCTGAAACAGAAGATGAGAAACAGAGGGGCTGAAACAGAGGGGCTGAAATAGAGGGCGAGAAACAGAGGGCGAGAAACAGAGGGGCTGTAACATTGGGGCTGAAACAGAGGGCGAGAAACAGACGGGCTGAAACAGAGGGCGTGAAACAGAGGGCGAGAAACAGAGTGCGAGAAACAGAGGGTCTGAAACAGAGGGGCTGAAACAGAGGGCGAGAAACAGAGTGCAAGAAATTGAGGGGCAGAAACAGAGGGGCTGAAACAGAGGGCGAGAAACAGAGGCGCTGAAACAGAGGGGATGAAACAGATGGGCTGAAACAGAGGGCGAGAAAAATAGGGTGAGAAACAGAGGGGCTGAAACAGAGGGGCTGAAACAGAGGGCGAGAAACAGAGGGGCTGAAACAGAGGTGCTGAAACAGAGGGGCTGAAACAGAGGGCGAGAAACATAGGGCGAGAAACAGAGGGCGAGAAACAGAGGGGCTGAAACAGAGGGGCTGAAACAGTGGGGCTGAAACAGATGGCGAGAAACAGAGGGCGAGAAACAGAGTGCGAGAAACAGAGTGCGAGAAACAGAGGGCGAGAAACAGAGGGGCTGAAACAGAGGGGCTGAAACAGAGGGGATGAAACAGAGGGGCTGAAACAGAGGGGCTGAAACAGAGGGCGAGAAACAGAGGGTGAGAAACAGAGGGGCTGAAACAGAGGGGCTGAAACAGACGGGCTGAAACAGAGGGCGACAAACAGAGGGGCTGAAAATGAGGGCGAGAAACAGAGGGGCTGAAACAGAGGGGCTGAAACAGAGGGGCTGAAACAGAGGGCGAGAAACAGAGGGGCTGAAACAGAGGACGAGAAACAAGGGGCTGAAACAGAGGGCGAGAAACAGAGGGCGAGAAACTGAGGGCGAGAAACAGAGGGGCTGAAACAGAGGGTCTGAAACATAGGGGCTGAAATAGAGGGGCTGAAACAGAGGAGCTGAAAAAGAGGGGCTGAAACAGAGGGGCTGAAACAGAGGGGCTGAAACAGAGGGGCTGAAACAGAGGGCGAGAAACAGAGGGGCTGAAACAGTGGGGCTGAAACAGAGGGGCTGAAACAGAGGGGCTGAAACAGAGGGCGAGAAACAGAGGGGCTGAAAGAGAGGGCGAGAAACAGAGGGGCTGAAACAGAGGGCGAGTAACAGAGGGGCTGAAACAGAGGGGCTGAAAATGAGGGCGAGAAACAGAGGGCGAGTAACAGAGGGCGAGAAACAGAGGGCGAGAAACAGTGGGGCTGAAACAGAGGGGCTGAAACAGAGGGCGAGAAACAGAGAGCGAGAAACAGAGGGCGAGAACCAGAGGGCGAGAAACAGAAGGGCTGAAACAGAGGGGCTGAAACAGAGGCAGAGAAACAGAGTGGCTGAAACAGAGGGGCTGAAACCGAGGGGCTGAAACAGATGGCGAGAAACAGAGGGGCTCACACAGAGGGCGAGAAACAGAGGGCGAGAAACATAGGAGCTGAAACAGAGGGCGAGAAACAGAGGGGATGAAACAGAGGGCGAGAAACAGAGGGGCTGAAACAGAGGGCTGAAACAGAGGGCGAGAAACAGAGGGCCTGAAACCGAGGTGCTGAAACAGAGGGCGAGAAACAGAGGGCGAGAAACAGAGTGGCTGAAACAGGGGGCGAGAAACATTGGGGCTGAAACAGATTGGCTGAAACAGAGGGGCTGAAACAGAGGGGCTGAAACAGAGGGCGAGTAACAGAGGGGCTGAAACAGAGGGGCTGAAAAAGAGGGCGAGAAACAGAGGGCGAGAAACAGAGGGCGAGAAACAGAGGGCGAGAAACAGTGGGGCTGAAACAGAGGGGCTGAAACAGAGGGCGAGAAACAGAGAGCGAGAAACAGAGGGCGAGAACCAGAGGGCGAGAAACAGAGGGGCTGAAACAGAGGGGCTGAAACAGAGGCAGTGAAACAGAGTGGCTGAAACAGAGGGGCTGAAACCGAGGGGCTGAAACAGATGGCGAGAAACAGAGGGGCTCAAACAGAGGGCGAGAAACAGAGGGCGAGAAACATAGGAGCTGAAACAGAGGGCGAGAAACAGAGGGGCTGAAACAGAGGGGCTGAAACAGAGGGGCTGAAACAGAGGGCGAGAAACATAGGGCGAGAAACAGAGGGCGATTAACAGAGGGGCTGAAACAGAGGGGCTGAAACAGAGGGGCTGAAACAGAGGGCGAGAAACAGAGGGCGAGAAACAGAGGGCGAGAAACAGAGTGCGAGAAACAGAGGGCGAGAAACAGAGGGGCTGAAACAGAGGGGCTGAAACAGAGGGGATGAAACAGAGGGGCTGAAACAGAGGGGCTGAAACAGAGGGCGAGAAACAGAGGGTGAGAAACAGAGGGGCTGAAACCGAGGGGCTGAAACAGAGGGGCTGACAAAGAGGGGCTGAAACACAGTGCGAGAAACAGAGGGGTTGAAACAGAGTGCGAGAAACAGAGGGCGAGAAACAGAGGGGCTGTAACAGAGGGGCTGAAACAGAAAGGGCTGAAACTGAGGGGCTGAAACAGAGGGCGAGAAACAGAGGGCGAGAAACAGAGGCGCTGAAACAGAGGGCGAGAAACACAGGGCGAGAAACAGAGGGGCAGAAACAGAGGGGCTGAAACAGAGGGGCTGAATCAGAGAGGCTGAAACAGAGGGGCTGAAACAGAGGGGCTGAAACACAGGGCGAGAAACAGAGGGGTTGAAACAGAGTTCGAGAAACAGAGGGGCTGAAACAGAGGGGCTGAAACAGAGGGCGAGAAACAGAGGGGCTGAAACAGAGGGCGAGAAACATTGGGGCTGAAACATATTGGCTGAAACAGAGGGGCTGAAACAGAGGGCGAGAAACAGATGGGCTGAAACAGAGGGGCCAAAACAGAGGGCGAGAAACAGAGGGGCTGAAACAGAGGGGCTGAAACAGAGGGCGACAAACAGAGGGGCTGAAACAGAGGGCGAGAAACAGAGGGGCTGAAACAGAGGGGCTGAAACAGAGGGCGAGAAACAGAGGGGCTGAAACAGAGGACGAGAAACAGAGTGGCTGAAACAGAGGGCGAGAAACAGAGGGCGAGAAACTGAGGGCGAGAAACAGAGGGGCTGAAACAGAGGGTCTGAAACATAGGGGCTGAAATAGAGGGGCTGAAACAGAGGAGCTGAAAAAGAGGGGCTGAAACAGAGGGGCTGAAACAGAGGGGCTGAAACAGAGGGGCTGAAACAGAGGGCGAGAAACAGAGGGGCTGAAACAGTGGGGCTGAAACAGAGGGGCTGAAACAGATGGGCTGAAACAGAGGGCGAGAAACAGAGGGGCTGAAACAGAGGGCGAGAAACAGAGGGGCTGAAACAGAGGGCGAGTAACAGAGGGGCTGAAACAGAGGGGCTGAAAAAGAGGGCGAGAAACAGAGGGGCTGAAACAGAGGGCGAGAACCAGAGGGCGAGAAACAGAGGGCGAGAAACAGTGGGGCTGAAACAGAGGGGCTGAAACAGAGGGCGAGAAACAGAGAGCGAGAAACAGAGGGCGAGAACCAGAGGGCGAGAAACAGAGGGGCTGAAACAGAGGGGCTGAAACAGAGGGCGAGAAACAGAGGGCGAGAAACAGAGGGGCTGAAACAGAGGGCGAGAAACAGAGGGGCTGAAACAGTGGGGCTGAAACAGAGGGGCTGAAACAGAGGGGCAGAAACAGAGGGGGTGAAACAGTGGGGCTGAAACAGAGGGTCTGAAACAGAGGGGCTGAAACAGAGGGGCTGAAACAGAGGGCGAGAAACAGAGAGGCTGAAACAGAGGGCGAGAAACATTGGGGCTGAAACATATTGGCTGAAACAGAGGGGCTGAAACAGATGGCGAGAAACAGATGGGCTGAAACACAGGGGCTGAAACAGAGGGCGAGAAACAGAGGGGCTGAAACAGACGGGCTGAAACAGAGGGGCTGAAACAGAGGGCGAGAAACAGAGGGGCTGAAACAGAGGGTCTGAAACATAGGGGCTGAAATAGAGGGGCTGAAACAGAGGGGCTGAAACAGAAGGCGTGAAACAGAGGGGCTGAAACAGTGGGGCTGAAACAGAGGGGCTGAAACAGAGGGCGAGTAACAGTGGGGCTGAAACAGAGGGCGAGAAACAGAGGGGCTGAAACAGAGGGCGAGTAACAGAGGGGCTGAAACAGAGGGGCTGAAACTGAGGGGCTGAAACAGAGGGCGAGAAACAGAGGGCGAGAAACAGAGGGGCTGAAACAGAGGGTTGAGAAACAGAGGGGCTGAAACAGTGGGGCTGAAACAGAGGGGCTGAAACAGAGGGCGAGAAACAGAGGGCGAGAAACATAGGGCGAGAAACAGAGGGGCTGAAACAGAGGGGCTGATACATAGAAGCTGAAACAGAGGGGCTGAAACAGAGGGGCTGAAATAGAGGCCGAGAAACAGAGGGGCTGAAACAGAGGGGATGAAACAGATGGGCTGAAACAGAGGGCGAGAAAAAGAGGGTGAGAAACAGAGGGGCTGAAACAGAGGGGCTGAAACAGAGGGGCTGAAACAGAGGGGCTGAAACAGAGGGCGAGAAACAGAGGGGCTGAAACAGAGGGGCTGAAACAGAGAGCGAGAAACAGAGGGCGAGAAACATAGGGCGAGAAACAGAGGGCGAGAAACAGTGAGCGAGAAACAGAGGGCGAGAACCAGAGGGCGAGAAACAGAGGGGCTGAAACAGAGGGGCTGAAACAGAGGCAGAGAAACAGAGTGGCTGAAATAGAGGGGCTGAAACCGAGGGGCTGAAACTGATGGCGAGAAACAGAGGGGCTGAAACAGTGGGGCTGAAACAGAGGGGCTGAAACAGAGGGGCAGAAACAGAGGGGGTGAAACAGTGGGGCTGAAACAGAGGGTCTGAAACAGAGGGGCTGAAATAGAGGGGCTGAAACAGAGGGCGAGAAACAGAGAGGCTGAAACAGAGGGCGAGAAACATTGGGGCTGAAACATATTGGCTGAAACAGAGGGGCTGAAACAGAGGGCGAGAAACAGATGGGCTGAAACAGAGGGGCTGAAACAGAGGGCGAGAAACAGAGGGGCTGAAACAGACGGGCTGAAACAGAGGGGCTGAAACAGAGGGCGAGAAACAGAGGGGCTGAAACAGAGGGTCTGAAACATAGGGGCTGAAATAGAGGGGCTGAAACAGAGGGGCTGAAACAGAAGGCGTGAAACAGAGGGGCTGAAACAGTGGGGCTGAAACAGAGGGGCTGAAACAGAGGGGCTGAAACAGAGGGCGAGAAACAGTGGGGCTGAAACAGAGGGCGAGAAACAGAGGGGCTGAAACAGAGGGCGAGTAACAGAGGGGCTGAAACAGAGGGGCTGAAACTGAGGGGCTGAAACAGAGGGCGAGAAACAGAGGGCGAGAAACAGAGGGGCTGAAACAGAGGGTTGAGAAACAGAGGGGCTGAAACAGTGGGGCTGAAACAGAGGGGCTGAAACAGAGGGCGAGAAACAGAGGGCGAGAAACATAGGGCGAGAAACAGAGGGGCTGAAACAGAGGGGCTGATACATAGAAGCTGAAACAGAGGGGCTGAGACAGAGGGGCTGAAATAGAGGCCGAGAAACAGAGGGGCTGAAACAGAGGGGATGAAACAGATGGGCTGAAACAGAGGGCGAGAAAAAGAGGGTGAGAAACAGAGGGGCTGAAACAGAGGGGCTGAAACAGAGGGGCTGAAACAGAGGGGCTGAAACAGAGGGCGAGAAACAGAGGGGCTGAAACAGATGGGCTGAAACAGAGAGCGAGAAACAGAGGGCGAGAAACATAGGGCGAGAAACAGAGGGCGAGAAACAGTGAGCGAGAAACAGAGGGCGAGAACCAGAGGGCGAGAAACAGAGGGGCTGAAACAGAGGGGCTGAAACAGAGGCAGAGAAACAGAGTGGCTGAAATAGAGGGGCTGAAACCGTGGGGCTGAAACTGATGGCGAGAAACAGAGGGGCTGAAACAGTGGGGCTGAAACAGAGGGGCTGAAACAGAGGGGCAGAAACAGAGGGGGTGAAACAGTGGGGCTGAAACAGAGGGTCTGAAACAGAGGGGCTGAAATAGAGGGGCTGAAACAGAGGGCGAGAAACAGAGAGGCTGAAACAGAGGGCGAGAAACATTGGGGCTGAAACATATTGGCTGAAACAGAGGGGCTGAAACAGAGGGCGAGAAACAGATGGGCTGAAACAGAGGGGCTGAAACAGAGGGCGAGAAACAGAGGGGCTGAAACAGACGGGCTGAAACAGAGGGGCTGAAACAGAGGGCGAGAAACAGAGGGGCTGAAACAGAGGGTCTGAAACATAGGGGCTGAAACAGAGGGGCTGAAACAGAGGGGCTGAAACAGAAGGCGAGAAACAGAGGGGCTGAAACAGTGGGGCTGAAACAGAGGGGCTGAAACAGAGGGGCTGAAACAGAGGGCGAGAAACAGTGGGGCTGAAACAGAGGGCGAGAAACAGAGGGGCTGAAACAGAGGGCGAGTAACAGAGGGGCTGAAACAGAGGGGCTGAAACAGAGGAGCTGAAACAGAGGGCGAGAAACAGAGGGCGAGAAACAGAGGGGCTGAAACAGAGGGTTGAGAAACGGAGGGGCTGAAACAGTGGGGCTGAAACAGAGGGGCTGAAACAGAGGGCGAGAAACAGAGGGCGAGAAACAGAGGGGCTGAAACAGTGGGGCTGAAACAGAGGGGCTGAAACAGAGGGGCTGAAACAGAGGAGCTGAAAAAGAGGGGCTGAAACAGAGGGGCTGAAACAGAGGGGCTGAAACAGAGGGGCTGAAACAGAGGGCGAGAAACAGAGGGGCTGAAACAGTGGGGCTGAAACAGAGGGGCTGAAACAGATGGGCTGAAACAGAGGCCGAGAAACAGAGGGGCTGAAACAGAGGGCGAGAAACAGAGGGGCTGAAACAGAGGGCGAGTAACAGAGGGGCTGAAACAGAGGGGCTGAAAAAGAGGGCGAGAAACAGAGGGGCTGAAACAGAGGGCGAGAACCAGAGGGCGAGAAACAGAGGGCGAGAAACAGTGGGGCTGAAACAGAGGGGCTGAAACAGAGGGCGAGAAACAGAGAGCGAGAAACAGAGGGCGAGAACCAGAGGGCGAGAAACAGAGGGTCTGAAACAGAGGGGCTGAAACAGAGAGCGAGAAACAGAGGGCGAGAAACAGAGGGGCTGAAACAGAGGGCGAGAAACAGAGGGGCTGAAACAGTGGGGCTGAAACAGAGGGGCTGAAACAGAGGGGCAGAAACAGAGGGTGTGAAACAGTGGGGCTGAAACAGAGGGTCTGAAACAGAGGGGCTGAAACAGAGGGGCTGAAACAGAGGGCGAGAAACAGAGAGGCTGAAACAGAGGGCGAGAAACATTGGGGCTGAAACATATTGGCTGAAACAGAGAGGCTGAAACAGATGGCGAGAAACAGATGGGCTGAAACAGAGGGGCTGAAACAGAGGGCGAGAAACAGAGGGGCTGAAACAGACGGGCTGAAACAGAGGGGCTGAAACAGAGGGCGAGAAACAGAGGGGCTGAAACAGAGGGTCTGAAACATAGGGGCTGAAATAGAGGGGCTGAAACAGAGGGGCTGAAACAGAAGGCGTGAAACAGAGGGGCTGAAACAGTGGGGCTGAAACAGAGGGGCTGAAACAGAGGGGCTGAAACAGAGGGCGAGAAACAGTGGGGCTGAAACAGAGGGCGAGAAACAGAGGGGCTGAAACAGAGGGCGAGTAACAGAGGGGCTGAAACAGAGGGGCTGAAACTGAGGGGCTGAAACAGAGGGCGAGAAACAGAGGGCGAGAAACAGAGGGGCTGAAACAGAGGGTTGAGAAACAGAGGGGCTGAAACAGTGGGGCTGAAACAGAGGGGCTGAAACAGAGTGCGAGAAACAGAGGGCGAGAAACATAGGGCGAGAAACAGAGGGGCTGAAACAGAGGGGCTGATACATAGAAGCTGAAACAGAGGGGCTGAAACAGAGGGGCTGAAATAGAGGGCGAGAAACAGAGGGGCTGAAACAGAGGGGATGAAACAGATGGGCTGAAACAGAGGGCGAGAAAAAGAGGGTGAGAAACAGAGGGGCTGAAACAGAGGGGCTGAAACAGAGGGGCTGAAACAGAGGGGCTGAAACAGAGGGCGAGAAACAGAGGGGCTGAAACAGAGGGGCTGAAACAGAGAGCGAGAAACAGAGGGCGAGAAACATAGGGCGAGAAACAGAGGGCGAGAAACAGTGAGCGAGAAACAGAGGGCGAGAACCAGAGGGCGAGAAACAGAGGGGCTGAAACAGAGGGGCTGAAACAGAGGCAGAGAAACAGAGTGGCTGAAATAGAGGGGCTGAAACCGAGGGGCTGAAACAGATGGCGAGAAACAGAGGGGCTGAAACAGTGGGGCTGAAACAGAGCGGCTGAAACAGAGGGGCAGAAACAGAGGGGGTGAAACAGTGGGGCTGAAACAGAGGGTCTGAAACAGAGGGGCTGAAACAGAGGGGCTGAAACAGAGGGCGAGAAACAGAGAGGCTGAAACAGAGGGCGAGAAACATTGGGGCTGAAACATATTGGCTGAAACAGAGGGGCTGAAACAGAGGGCGAGAAACAGATGGGCTGAAACAGAGGGGCTGAAACAGAGGGCGAGAAACAGAGGGGCTGAAACAGACGGGCTGAAACAGAGGGGCTGAAACAGAGGGCGAGAAACAGAGGGGCTGAAACAGAGGGTCTGAAACATAGGGGCTGAAATAGAGGGGCTGAAACAGAGGGGCTGAAACAGAAGGCGAGAAACAGAGGGGCTGAAACAGTGGGGCTGAAACAGAGGGGCTGAAACAGAGGGGCTGAAACAGAGGGCGAGAAACAGTGGGGCTGAAACAGAGGGCGAGAAACAGAGGGGCTGAAACAGAGGGCGAGTAACAGAGGGGCTGAAACAGAGGGGCTGAAACAGACGAGCTGAAACAGAGGGCGAGAAACAGAGGGCGAGAAACAGAGGGGCTGAAACAGAGGGTTGAGAAACAGAGGGGCTGAAACAGTGGGGCTGAAACAGAGGGGCTGAAACAGAGGGCGAGAAACAGAGGGCGAGAAACACAGGGCGAGAAACAGAGGGCGAGAAACAGAGGGGCTGAAACAGAGGGGCTGAAACAGAGAATCTGAAACAGAGGGGCTGAAACAGAGGGGCTGAAATAGAGGGCGAGAAACAGAGGGGCTGAAACAGAGGGGATGAAACAGATGGGCTGAAACAGAGGGCGAGAAAAAGAGGGTGAGAAACAGAGGGGCTGAAACAGAGGGGCTGAAACAGAGGGGCTGAAAGAGAGGGGCTGAAACAGAGGGCGAGAAACAGAGGGGCTGAAACAGAGGGGCTGAAACAGAGGGGCTGAAACAGAGGGCGAGAAACATAGGGCGAGAAACAGAGGGCGAGAAACAGAGGGGCTGAAACAGAGGGTCTGAAACAGAGGGGCTGAAACATAGGGCGAGAAACAGAGGGCGAGAAACAGAGTGCGAGAAACAGAGGGGCTGAAACAGAGAGGCTGAAACAGAGGGGCTGAAACAGAGGGGCTGAAAAAGAGGGGCTGAAATAGAGGGCGAGAAACAGAGGGCGAGAAACAGAGGGGCTGTAACAGAGGGGCTGAAACAGAGGGCGAGAAACAGACGGGCTGAAAGAGAGGGCGTGAAACAGAGGGCGAGAAACAGAGGGCGAGAAACAGAGGGGCTGAAACAGAGGGCGAGTTACAGAGGGGCTGAAACAGAGGGGCTGAAACAGAGGAGCTGAAACAGAGGGCTTGAAACAGAGGGCGAGAAACAGAGGGGCTGAAACAGAGGGTTGAGAAACAGAGGGGCTGAAACAGTGGGGCTGAAACAGAGGGGCTGAAACAGAGGGCGAGAAACAGAGGGCGAGAAACAGAGTGCGAGAAACAGAGGGCGAGAAACAGAGGGGCTGAAACAGAGGGGCTGAAACAGAGAAGCTGAAACAGAGGGGCTGAAACAGAGGGGCTGAAATAGAGGGCGAGAAACAGAGGGGCTGAAACAGAGGGGATGAAACAGATGGGCTGAAACAGAGGGCGAGAAAAAGAGGGTTAGAAACAGAGGGGCTGTAACAGAGGGGCTGAAACAGAGGGGCTGAAACAGAGGGGCTGAAACAGCGGGCGAGAAACAGAGGGGCTGAAACAGAGGGGCTGAAACAGAGGGGCTGAAACAGAGGGCGAGAAACATAGGGCGAGAAACAGAGTGCGAGAAACAGAGGGGCTGAAACAGAGGGGCTGAAACAGAGGGGCTGAAACAGAGGGCGAGAAACAGAGGGCGAGAAACAGAGTGCGAGAAACAGAGGGCCTGAAACAGAGGGGCTGAAACAGAGGGGCTGAAACAGAGGGGCTGAAATAGAGGGCGAAAAACAGAGGGCGAGAAACAGAGGGGCTGTAACAGAGGGGCTGAAACAGAGGGCGAGAAACAGACGGGCTGAAACAGAGGGCGTGAAACAGAGGGCGAGAAACAGAGGGCAAGAAATTGAGGGGCAGAAACAGAGGGGCTGAAACAGAGGGCGAGAAACAGAGGGGCTGAAACAGAGGGGATAAAACAGATGGGCTGAAACAGAGGGGCTGAAACAGAGGGCGAGAAACAGAGGGTGAGAAACAGAGGGGCTGAAACAGAAGGGCTGAAACAGAGGGGCTGAAACAGAGGGGCTGAAACAGAGGGCGACAAACAGAGGGGCTGAAACTGAGGGCGAGAAACAGAGGGGCTGAAACAGAGGGGCTGAAACAGAGGGGCTGAAACAGAGGGCGAGAAACAGAGGGGCTGAAACAGAGGACGAGAAACAAGGGGCTGAAACAGAGGGCGAGAAACAGAGGGCGAGAAACTGAGGGCGAGAAACAGAGGGGCTGAAACAGAGGGTCTGAAACATAGGGGCTGAAATAGAGGGGCTGAAACAGAGGAGCTGAAAAAGAGGGGCTGAAACAGAGGGGCTGAAACAGAGGGGCTGAAACAGAGGGGCTGAAACAGAGGGCGAGAAACAGAGGGGCTGAAACAGTGGGGCTGAAACAGAGGGGCTGAAACAGAGGGGCTGAAACAGAGGGTTGAGAAACAGAGGGGCTGAAACAGTGGGGCTGAAACAGAGGGGCTGAAACAGAGGGCGAGAAACAGAGGGCGAGAAACATAGGGCGAGAAACAGAGGGGCTGAAACAGAGGGGCTGATACATAGAAGCTGAAACAGAGGGGCTGAAACAGAGGGGCTGAAATAGAGGGCGAGAAACAGAGGGGCTGAAACAGAGGGGATGAAACAGATGGGCTGAAACAGAGGGCGAGAAAAAGAGGGTGAGAAACAGAGGGGCTGAAACAGAGGGGCTGAAACAGAGGGGCTGAAACAGAGGGGCTGAAACAGAGGGCGAGAAACAGAGGGGCTGAAACAGAGGGGCTGAAACAGAGAGCGAGAAACAGAGGGCGAGAAACATAGGGCGAGAAACAGAGGGCGAGAAACAGTGAGCGAGAAACAGAGGGCGAGAACCAGAGGGCGAGAAACAGAGGGGCTGAAACAGAGGGGCTGAAACAGAGGCAGAGAAACAGAGTGGCTGAAATAGAGGGGCTGAAACCGAGGGGCTGAAACAGATGGCGAGAAACAGAGGGGCTGAAACAGTGGGGCTGAAACAGAGGGGCTGAAACAGAGGGGCAGAAACAGAGGGGGTGAAACAGTGGGGCTGAAACAGAGGGTCTGAAACAGAGGGGCTGAAACAGAGGGGCTGAAACAGAGGGCGAGAAACAGAGAGGCTGAAACAGAGGGCGAGAAACATTGGGGCTGAAACATATTGGCTGAAACAGAGGGGCTGAAACAGAGGGCGAGAAACAGATGGGCTGAAACAGAGGGGCTGAAACAGAGGGCGAGAAACAGAGGGGCTGAAACAGACGGGCTGAAACAGAGGGGCTGAAACAGAGGGCGAGAAACAGAGGGGCTGAAACAGAGGGTCTGAAACATAGGGGCTGAAATAGAGGGGCTGAAACAGAGGGGCTGAAACAGAAGGCGAGAAACAGAGGGGCTGAAACAGTGGGGCTGAAACAGAGGGGCTGAAACAGAGGGGCTGAAACAGAGGGCGAGAAACAGTGGGGCTGAAACAGAGGGCGAGAAACAGAGGGGCTGAAACAGAGGGCGAGTAACAGAGGGGCTGAAACAGAGGGGCTGAAACAGAGGAGCTGAAACAGAGGGCGAGAAACAGAGGGCGAGAAACAGAGGGGCTGAAACAGAGGGTTGAGAAACAGAGGGGCTGAAACAGTGGGGCTGAAACAGAGGGGCTGAAACAGAGGGCGAGAAACAGAGGGCGAGAAACACTGGGCGAGAAACAGAGGGCGAGAAACAGAGGGGCTGAAACAGAGGCGCTGAAACAGAGAAGCTGAAACAGAGGGGCTGAAACTGAGGGGCTGAAATAGAGGGCGAGAAACAGAGGGGCTGAAACAGAGGGGATGAAACAGATGGGCTGAAACAGAGGGCGAGAAAAAGAGGGTGAGAAACAGAGGGGCTGAAACAGAGGGGCTGAAACAGAGGGGCTGAAAGAGAGGGGCTGAAACAGAGGGCGAGAAACAGAGGGGCTGAAACAGAGGGGCTGAAACAGAGGGGCTGAAACAGAGGGCGAGAAACATAGGGCGAGAAACAGAGGGCGAGAAACAGAGGGGCTGAAACAGAGGGTCTGAAACAGAGGGGCTGAAACATAGGGCGAGAAACAGAGGGCGAGAAACAGAGTGCGAGAAACAGAGGGGCTGAAACAGAGAGGCTGAAACAGAGGGGCTGAAACAGAGGGGCAGAAAAAGAGGGGCTGAAATAGAGGGCGAGAAACAGAGGGCGAGAAACAGAGGGGCTGTAACAGAGGGGCTGAAACAGAGGGCGACAAACAGACGGGCTGAAAGAGAGGGCGTGAAACAGAGGGCGAGAAACAGAGGGCGAGAAACAGAGGGGCTGAAACAGAGGGCGAGTTACAGAGGGGCTGAAACAGAGGGGCTGAAACAGAGGAGCTGAAACAGAGGGCGAGAAACAGAGGGCGAGAAACAGAGGGGCTGAAACAGAGGGTTGAGAAACAGAGGGGCTGAAACAGTGGGGCTGAAACAGAGGGGCTGAAACAGAGGGCGAGAAACAGAGGGCGAGAAACAGAGTGCGAGAAACAGAGGGCGAGAAACAGAGGGGCTGAAACAGAGGGGCTGAAACAGAGAAGCTGAAACAGAGGGGCTGAAACAGAGGGGCTGAAATAGAGGGCGAGAAACAGAGGGGCTGAAACAGAGGGGATGAAACAGATGGGCTGAAACAGAGGGCGAGAAAAAGAGGGTTAGAAACAGAGGGGCTGTAACAGAGGGGCTGAAACAGAGGGGCTGAAACAGAGGGGCTGAAACAGCGGGCGAGAAACAGAGGGGCTGAAACAGAGGGGCTGAAACAGAGGGGCTGAAACAGAGGGCGAGAAACATAGGGCGAGAAACAGAGTGCGAGAAACAGAGGGGCTGAAACAGAGGGGCTGAAACAGAGGGGCTGAAACAGAGGGCGAGAAACAGAGGGCGAGAAACAGAGTGCGAGAAACAGAGGGGCTGAAACAGAGGGGCTGAAACAGAGGGGCTGAAACAGAGGGGCTAAAATAGAGGGCGAAAAACAGAGGGCGAGAAACAGAGGGGCTGTAACAGAGGGGCTGAAACAGAGGGCGAGAAACAGACGGGCTGAAACAGAGGGCGTGAAACAGAGGGCGAGAAACAGAGGGAGAGAAATTGAGGGGCAGAAACAGAGGGGCTGAAACAGAGGGCGAGAAACAGAGGGGCTGAAACAGAGGGGATGAAACAGATGGGCTGAAACAGAGGGGCTGAAACAGAGGGCGAGAAACAGAGGGTGAGAAACAGAGGGGCTGAAACAGAGGGGCTGAAACAGTGGGGCTGAAACAGAGGGGCTGAAACAGAGGGCGACAAACAGAGGGGCTGAAACTGAGGGCGAGAAACAGAGGGGCTGAAACAGAGGGGCTGAAACAGAGGGGCTGAAACAGAGGGCGAGAAACAGAGGGGCTGAAACAGAGGACGAGAAACAAGGGGCTGAAACAGAGGGCGAGAAACAGAGGGCGAGAAACTGAGGGCGAGAAACAGAGGGGCTGAAACAGAGGGTCTGAAACATAGGGGCTGAAATAGAGGGGCTGAAACAGAGGAGCTGAAAAAGAGGGGCTGAAACAGAGGGGCTGAAACAGAGGGGCTGAAACAGAGGGGCTGAAACAGAGGGCGAGAAACAGAGGGGCTGAAACAGTGGGGCTGAAACAGAGGGGCTGAAACAGAGGGGCTGAAACAGAGGGCGAGAAACAGAGGGGCTGAAACAGAGGGCGAGAAACAGAGGGGCTGAAACAGAGGGCGAGTAACAGAGGGGCTGAAACAGAGGGGCTGAAAATGAGGGCGAGAAACAGAGGGCGAGAAACAGAGGGCGAGAAACAGAGGGCGAGAAACAGTGGGGCTGAAACAGAGGGGCTGAAACAGAGGGCGAGAAACAGAGAGCGAGAAACAGAGGGCGAGAACCAGAGGGCGAGAAACAGAGGGGCTGAAACAGAGGGGCTGAAACAGAGGCAGAGAAACAGAGTGGCTGAAACAGAGGGGCTGAAACCGAGGGGCTGAAACAGATGGCGAGAAACAGAGGGGCTCAAACAGAGGGCGAGAAACAGAGGGCGAGAAACATAGGAGCTGAAACAGAGGGCGAGAAACAGAGGTGATGAAACAGAGGGCGAGAAACAGAGGTGCTGAAACAGAGGGGCTGAAACAGAGGGCGAGAAACAGAGGGGCTGAAACAGAGGTGCTGAAACAGAGGGCGAGAAACAGAGGGCGAGAAACAGAGTGGCTGAAACAGAGGGCGAGAAACATTGGGGCTGAAACAGATTGGCTGAAACAGAGGGGCTGAAACAGTGGGGCTGAAACAGAGGGCGAGTAACAGAGGGGCTGAAACAGAGGGGCTGAAAAAGAGGGCGAGAAACAGAGGGCGAGAAACAGAGGGCGAGAAACAGTTGGGCTGAAACAGAGGGGCTGAAACAGAGGGCGAGAAACAGAGAGCGAGAAACAGAGGGCGAGAACCAGAGGGCGAGAAACAGAGGGGCTGAAACAGAGGGGCTGAAACAGAGGCAGAGAAACAGAGTGGCTGAAACAGAGGGGCTGAAACCGAGGGGCTGAAACAGATGGCGAGAAACAGAGGGGCTCAAACAGAGGGCGAGAAACAGAGGGCGAGAAACATAGGAGCTGAAAAAGAGGGCGAGAAACAGAGGGGCTGAAACAGAGGGGCTGAAACAGAGGGGCTGAAACAGAGGGCGAGAAACATAGGGCGAGAAACAGAGGGCGAGAAACAGAGGGGCTGAAACAGAGGGGCTGAAACAGAGGGGCTGAAACAGAGGGCGAGAAACAGAGGGCGAGAAACAGAGGGCGAGAAACAGAGTGCGAGAAACAGAGGGCGAGAAACAGAGGGGCTGAAACAGAGGGGCTGAAACAGAGGGGATGAAACAGAGGGGCTGAAACAGAGGGGCTGAAACAGAGGGCGAGAAACAGAGGGTGAGAAACAGAGGGGCTGAAACCGAGGGGCTGAAACAGAGGGGCTGAAACAGAGGGGCTGAAACACAGGGCGAGAAACAGAGGGGTTGAAACAGAGTGCGAGAAACAGAGGGGCTGAAACAGAGGGGCTGAAACAGAGGGCGAGAAACAGAGGGCGAGAAACAGAGGGCGAGAAACAGAGTGCGAGAAACAGAGGGCGAGAAACAGAGGGGCTGAAACAGAGCGGCTGAAACAGAGGGGCTGAAACTGAGGGGCTGAAACAGAGGGCGAGAAACAGAGGGCGAGAAACAGAGGGGCTGAAACAGAGGGCGAGAAACACAGGGCGAGAAACAGAGGGGCAGAAACAGAGGGGCTGAAACAGAGGGGCTGAATCAGAGAGGCGGAAACAGAGGGGCTGAAACAGAGGGGCTGAAACACAGGGCGAGAAACAGAGGGGTTGAAACAGAGTTCGAGAAACAGAGGGGCTGAAACAGAGGGGCTGAAACAGAGGGCGAGAAACAGAGGGGCTGAAACAGAGGGCGAGAAACATTGGGGCTGAAACATATTGGCTGAAACAGAGGGGCTGAAACAGAGGGCGAGAAACAGATGGGCTGAAACAGAGGGGCCAAAACAGAGGGCGAGAAACAGAGGGGCTGAAACAGAGGGGCTGAAACAGAGGGCGACAAACAGAGGGGCTGAAACAGAGGGCGAGAAACAGAGGGGCTGAAACAGAGGGGCTGAAACAGAGGGCGAGAAACAGAGGGGCTGAAACAGAGGGCGAGAAACAGAGGGCGAGAAACAGAGGGGCTGAAACAGTGGGGCTGAAACAGAGGGGCTGAAACAGAGGGGCTGAAACAGAGGAGCTGAAAAAGAGGGGCTGAAACAGAGGGGCTGAAACAGAGGGCGAGAAACAGAGGGGCTGAAACAGTGGGGCTGAAACAGAGGGGCTGAAACAGATGGGCTGAAACAGAGGCCGAGAAACAGAGGGGCTGAAACAGAGGGCGAGAAACAGAGGGGCTGAAACAGAGGGCGAGTAACAGAGGGGCTGAAACAGAGGGGCTGAAAAAGAGGGCGAGAAACAGAGGGGCTGAAACAGAGGGCGAGAACCAGAGGGCGAGAAACAGAGGGCGAGAAACAGTGGGGCTGAAACAGAGGGGCTGAAACAGAGGGCGAGAAACAGAGAGCGAGAAACAGAGGGCGAGAACCAGAGGGCGAGAAACAGAGGGTCTGAAACAGAGGGGCTGAAACAGAGGGCGAGAAACAGAGGGCGAGAAACAGAGGGGCTGAAACAGAGGGCGAGAAACAGAGGGGCTGAAACAGTGGGGCTGAAACAGAGGGGCTGAAACAGAGGGGCAGAAACAGAGGGTGTGAAACAGTGGGGCTGAAACAGAGGGTCTGAAACAGAGGGGCTGAAACAGAGGGGCTGAAACAGAGGGCGAGAAACAGAGAGGCTGAAACAGAGGGCGAGAAACATTGGGGCTGAAACATATTGGCTGAAACAGAGAGGCTGAAACAGATGGCGAGAAACAGATGGGCTGAAACAGAGGGGCTGAAACAGAGGGCGAGAAACAGAGGGGCTGAAACAGACGGGCTGAAACAGAGGGGCTGAAACAGAGGGCGAGAAACAGAGGGGCTGAAACAGAGGGTCTGAAACATAGGGGCTGAAATAGAGGGGCTGAAACAGAGGGGCTGAAACAGAAGGCGTGAAACAGAGGGGCTGAAACAGTGGGGCTGAAACAGAGGGGCTGAAACAGAGGGGCTGAAACAGAGGGCGAGAAACAGTGGGGCTGAAACAGAGGGCGAGAAACAGAGGGGCTGAAACAGAGGGCGAGTAACAGAGGGGCTGAAACAGAGGGGCTGAAACTGAGGGGCTGAAACAGAGGGCGAGAAACAGAGGTCGAGAAACAGAGGGGCTGAAACAGAGGGTTGAGAAACAGAGGGGCTGAAACAGTGGGGCTGAAACAGAGGGGCTGAAACAGAGGGCGAGAAACAGAGGGCGAGAAACATAGGGCGAGAAACAGAGGGGCTGAAACAGAGGGGCTGATACATAGAAGCTGAAACAGAGGGGCTGAAACAGAGGGGCTGAAATAGAGGGCGAGAAACAGAGGGGCTGAAACAGAGGGGATGAAACAGATGGGCTGAAACAGAGGGCGAGAAAAAGAGGGTGAGAAACAGAGGGGCTGAAACAGAGGGGCTGAAACAGAGGGGCTGAAACAGAGGGGCTGAAACAGAGGGCGAGAAACAGAGGGGCTGAAACAGAGGGGCTGAAACAGAGAGCGAGAAACAGAGGGCGAGAAACATAGGGCGAGAAACAGAGGGCGAGAAACAGTGAGCGAGAAACAGAGGGCGAGAACCAGAGGGCGAGAAACAGAGGGGCTGAAACAGAGGGGCTGAAACAGAGGCAGAGAAACAGAGTGGCTGAAATAGAGGGGCTGAAACCGAGGGGCTGAAACAGATGGCGAGAAACAGAGGGGCTGAAACAGTGGGGCTGAAACAGAGCGGCTGAAACAGAGGGGCAGAAACAGAGGGGGTGAAACAGTGGGGCTGAAACAGAGGGTCTGAAACAGAGGGGCTGAAACAGAGGGGCTGAAACAGAGGGCGAGAAACAGAGAGGCTGAAACAGAGGGCGAGAAACATTGGGGCTGAAACATATTGGCTGAAACAGAGGGGCTGAAACAGAGGGCGAGAAACAGATGGGCTGAAACAGAGGGGCTGAAACAGAGGGCGAGAAACAGAGGGGCTGAAACAGACGGGCTGAAACAGAGGGGCTGAAACAGAGGGCGAGAAACAGAGGGGCTGAAACAGAGGGTCTGAAACATAGGGGCTGAAATAGAGGGGCTGAAACAGAGGGGCTGAAACAGAAGGCGAGAAACAGAGGGGCTGAAACAGTGGGGCTGAAACAGAGGGGCTGAAACAGAGGGGCTGAAACAGAGGGCGAGAAACAGTGGGGCTGAAACAGAGGGCGAGAAACAGAGGGGCTGAAACAGAGGGCGAGTAACAGAGGGGCTGAAACAGAGGGGCTGAAACAGAGGAGCTGAAACAGAGGGCGAGAAACAGAGGGCGAGAAACAGAGGGGCTGAAACAGAGGGTTGAGAAACAGAGGGGCTGAAACAGTGGGGCTGAAACAGAGGGGCTGAAACAGAGGGCGAGAAACAGAGGGCGAGAAACACAGGGCGAGAAACAGAGGGCGAGAAACAGAGGGGCTGAAACAGAGGGGCTGAAACAGAGAAGCTGAAACAGAGGGGCTGAAACAGAGGGGCTGAAATAGAGGGCGAGAAACAGAGGGGCTGAAACAGAGGGGATGAAACAGATGGGCTGAAACAGAGGGCGAGAAAAAGAGGGTGAGAAACAGAGGGGCTGAAACAGAGGGGCTCAAACACAGGGGCTGAAAGAGAGGGGCTGAAACAGAGGGCGAGAAACAGAGGGGCTGAAACAGAGGGGCTGAAACAGAGGGGCTGAAACAGAGGGCGAGAAACATAGGGCGAGAAACAGAGGGCGAGAAACAGAGGGGCTGAAACAGAGGGTCTGAAACAGAGGGGCTGAAACATAGGGCGAGAAACAGAGGGCGAGAAACAGAGTGCGAGAAACAGAGGGGCTGAAACAGAGAGGCTGAAACAGAGGGGCTGAAACAGAGGGGCTGAAAAAGAGGGGCTGCAATAGAGGGCGAGAAACAGAGGGCGAGAAACAGAGGGGCTGTAACAGAGGGGCTGAAACAGAGGGCGAGAAACAGACGGGCTGAAAGAGAGGGCGTGAAACAGAGGGCGAGAAACAGAGGGCGAGAAACAGAGGGGCTGAAACAGAGGGCGAGTTACAGAGGGGCTGAAACAGAGGGGCTGAAACAGAGGAGCTGAAACAGAGGGCGAGAAACAGAGGGCGAGAAACAGAGGGGCTGAAACAGAGGGTTGAGAAACAGAGGGGCTGAAACAGTGGGGCTGAAACAGAGGGGCTGAAACAGAGGGCGAGAAACAGAGGGCGAGAAACAGAGTGCGAGAAACAGAGGGCGAGAAACAGAGGGGCTGAAACAGAGGGGCTGAAACAGAGAAGCTGAAACAGAGGGGCTGAAACAGAGGGGCTGAAATAGAGGGCGAGAAACAGAGGGGCTGAAACAGAGGGGATGAAACAGATGGGCTGAAACAGAGGGCGAGAAAAAGAGGGTTAGAAACAGAGGGGCTGTAACAGAGGGGCTGAAACAGAGGGGCTGAAACAGAGGGGCTGAAACAGCGGGCGAGAAACAGAGGGGCTGAAACAGAGGGGCTGAAACAGAGGGGCTGAAACAGAGGGCGAGAAACATAGGGCGAGAAACAGAGTGCGAGAAACAGAGGGGCTGAAACAGAGGGGCTGAAACAGAGGGGCTGAAACAGAGGGCGAGAAACAGAGGGCGAGAAACAGAGTGCGAGAAACAGAGGGGCTGAAACAGAGGGGCTGAAACAGAGGGGCTGAAACAGAGGGGCTGAAATAGAGGGCGAAAAACAGAGGGCGAGAAACAGAGGGGCTGTAACAGAGGGGCTGAAACAGAGGGCGAGAAACAGACGGGCTGAAACAGAGGGCGTGAAACAGAGGGCGAGAAACAGAGGGCAAGAAATTGAGGGGCAGAAACAGAGGGGCTGAAACAGAGGGCGAGAAACAGAGGGGCTGAAACAGAGGGGATAAAACAGATGGGCTGAAACAGAGGGGCTGAAACAGAGGGCGAGAAACAGAGGGTGAGAAACAGAGGGGCTGAAACAGAGGGGCTGAAACAGAGGGGCTGAAACAGAGGGGCTGAAACAGAGGGCGACAAACAGAGGGGCTGAAACTGAGGGCGAGAAACAGAGGGGCTGAAACAGAGGGGCTGAAACAGAGGGCGAGAAACAGAGGGGCTGAAACAGAGGACGAGAAACAAGGGGCTGAAACAGAGGGCGAGAAACAGAGGGCGAGAAACTGAGGGCGAGAAACAGAGGGGCTGAAACAGAGGGTCTGAAACATAGGGGCTGAAATAGAGGGGCTGAAACAGAGGAGCTGAAAAAGAGGGGCTGAAACAGAGGGGCTGAAACAGAGGGGCTGAAACAGAGGGGCTGAAACAGAGGGCGAGAAACAGAGGGGCTGAAACAGTGGGGCTGAAACAGAGGGGCTGAAACAGAGGGGCTGAAACAGAGGGTTGAGAAACAGAGGGGCTGAAACAGTGGGGCTGAAACAGAGGGGCTGAAACAGAGGGCGAGAAACAGAGGGCGAGAAACATAGGGCGAGAAACAGAGGGGCTGAAACAGAGGGGCTGATACATAGAAGCTGAAACAGAGGGGCTGAAATAGAGGGCGAGAAACAGAGGGGCTGAAACAGAGGGGATGAAACAGATGGGCTGAAACAGAGGGCGAGAAAAAGAGGGTGAGAAACAGAGGGGCTGAAACAGAGGGGCTGAAACAGAGGGGCTGAAACAGAGGGGCTGAAACAGAGGGCGAGAAACAGAGGGGCTGAAACAGAGGGGCTGAAACAGAGAGCGAGAAACAGAGGGCGAGAAACATAGGGCGAGAAACAGAGGGCGAGAAACAGTGAGCGAGAAACAGAGGGCGAGAACCAGAGGGCGAGAAACAGAGGGGCTGAAACAGAGGGGCTGAAACAGAGGCAGAGAAACAGAGTGGCTGAAATAGAGGGGCTGAAACCGAGGGGCTGAAACAGATGGCGAGAAACAGAGGGGCTGAAACAGTGGGGCTGAAACAGAGGGGCTGAAACAGAGGGGCAGAAACAGAGGGGGTGAAACAGTGGGGCTGAAACAGAGGGTCTGAAACAGAGGGGATGAAACAGAGGGGCTGAAACAGAGGGCGAGAAACAGAGAGGCTGAAACAGAGGGCGAGAAACATTGGGGCTGAAACATATTGGCTGAAACAGAGGGGCTGAAACAGAGGGCGAGAAACAGATGGGCTGAAACAGAGGGGCTGAAACAGAGGGCGAGAAACAGAGGGGCTGAAACAGACGGGCTGAAACAGAGGGGCTGAAACAGAGGGCGAGAAACAGAGGGGCTGAAACAGAGGGTCTGAAACATAGGGGCTGAAATAGAGGGGCTGAAACAGAGGGGCTGAAACAGAAGGCGAGAAACAGAGGGGCTGAAACAGTGGGGCTGAAACAGAGGGGCTGAAACAGAGGGGCTGAAACAGAGGGCGAGAAACAGTGGGCCTGAAACAGAGGGCGAGAAACAGAGGGGCTGAAACAGAGGGCGAGTAACAGAGGGGCTGAAACAGAGGGGCTGAAACAGAGGAGCTGAAACAGAGGGCGAGAAACAGAGGGCGAGAAACAGAGGGGCTGAAACAGAGGGTTGAGAAACAGAGGGGCTGAAACAGTGGGGCTGAAACAGAGGGGCTGAAACAGAGTGCGAGAAACAGAGGGCGAGAAACACAGGGCGAGAAACAGAGGGCGAGAAACAGAGGGGCTGAAACAGAGGCGCTGAAACAGAGAAGCTGAAACAGAGGGGCTGAAACTGAGGGGCTGAAATAGTGGGCGAGAAACAGAGGGGCTGAAACAGAGGGGATGAAACAGATGGGCTGAAACAGAGGGCGAGAAAAAGAGGGTGAGAAACAGAGGGGCTGAAACAGAGGGGCTGAAACAGAGGGGCTGAAAGAGAGGGGCTGAACCAGAGGGCGAGAAACAGAGGGGCTGAAACAGAGGGGCTGAAACAGAGGGGCTGAAACAGAGGGCGAGAAACATAGGGCGAGAAACAGAGGGCGAGAAACAGAGGGGCTGAAACAGAGGGTCTGAAACAGAGGGGCTGAAACATAGGGCGAGAAACAGAGGGCGAGAAACAGAGTGCGAGAAACAGAGGGGCTGAAACAGAGAGGCTGAAACAGAGGGGCTGAAACAGAGGGGCTGAAAAAGAGGGGCTGAAACAGAGGGGCTGAAACAGAGGGGCTGAAACAGAGGGCGAGAAACAGAGGGCGAGAAACAGTGGGGCTGAAACAGAGGGGCTGAAACAGAGGGCGAGAAACAGAGAGCGAGAAACAGAGGGCGAGAACCAGAGGGCGAGAAACAGAGGGGCTGAAACAGAGGGGCTGAAACAGAGGCAGAGAAACAGAGTGGCTGAAACAGAGGGGCTGAAACCGAGGGGCTGAAACAGATGGCGAGAAACAGAGGGGCTCAAACAGAGGGCGAGAAACAGAGGGCGAGAAACATAGGAGCTGAAACAGAGGGCGAGAAACAGAGGTGATGAAACAGAGGGCGAGAAACAGAGGTGCTGAAACAGAGGGGCTGAAACAGAGGGCGAGAAACAGAGGGGCTGAAACAGAGGTGCTGAAACAGAGGGCGAGAAACAGAGGGCGAGAAACAGAGTGGCTGAAACAGAGGGCGAGAAACATTGGGGCTGAAACAGATTGGCTGAAACAGAGGGGCTGAAACAGTGGGGCTGAAACAGAGGGCGAGTAACAGAGGGGCTGAAACAGAGGGGCTGAAAAAGAGGGCGAGAAACAGAGGGCGAGAAACAGAGGGCGAGAAACAGTTGGGCTGAAACAGAGGGGCTGAAACAGAGGGCGAGAAACAGAGAGCGAGAAACAGAGGGCGAGAACCAGAGGGCGAGAAACAGAGGGGCTGAAACAGAGGGGCTGAAACAGAGGCAGAGAAACAGAGTGGCTGAAACAGAGGGGCTGAAACCGAGGGGCTGAAACAGATGGCGAGAAACAGAGGGGCTCAAACAGAGGGCGAGAAACAGAGGGCGAGAAACATAGGAGCTGAAAAAGAGGGCGAGAAACAGAGGGGCTGAAACAGAGGGGCTGAAACAGAGGGGCTGAAACAGAGGGCGAGAAACATAGGGCGAGAAACAGAGGGCGAGAAACAGAGGGGCTGAAACAGAGGGGCTGAAACAGAGGGGCTGAAACAGAGGGCGAGAAACAGAGGGCGAGAAACAGAGGGCGAGAAACAGAGTGCGAGAAACAGAGGGCGAGAAACAGAGGGGCTGAAACAGAGGGGCTGAAACAGAGGGGATGAAACAGAGGGGCTGAAACAGAGGGGCTGAAACAGAGGGCGAGAAACAGAGGGTGAGAAACAGAGGGGCTGAAACCGAGGGGCTGAAACAGAGGGGCTGAAACAGAGGGGCTGAAACACAGGGCGAGAAACAGAGGGGTTGAAACAGAGTGCGAGAAACAGAGGGGCTGAAACAGAGGGGCTGAAACAGAGGGCGAGAAACAGAGGGCGAGAAACAGAGGGCGAGAAACAGAGTGCGAGAAACAGAGGGCGAGAAACAGAGGGGCTGAAACAGAGCGGCTGAAACAGAGGGGCTGAAACTGAGGGGCTGAAACAGAGGGCGAGAAACAGAGGGCGAGAAACAGAGGGGCTGAAACAGAGGGCGAGAAACACAGGGCGAGAAACAGAGGGGCAGAAACAGAGGGGCTGAAACAGAGGGGCTGAATCAGAGAGGCGGAAACAGAGGGGCTGAAACAGAGGGGCTGAAACACAGGGCGAGAAACAGAGGGGTTGAAACAGAGTTCGAGAAACAGAGGGGCTGAAACAGAGGGGCTGAAACAGAGGGCGAGAAACAGAGGGGCTGAAACAGAGGGCGAGAAACATTGGGGCTGAAACATATTGGCTGAAACAGAGGGGCTGAAACAGAGGGCGAGAAACAGATGGGCTGAAACAGAGGGGCCAAAACAGAGGGCGAGAAACAGAGGGGCTGAAACAGAGGGGCTGAAACAGAGGGCGACAAACAGAGGGGCTGAAACAGAGGGCGAGAAACAGAGGGGCTGAAACAGAGGGGCTGAAACAGAGGGCGAGAAACAGAGGGGCTGAAACAGAGGGCGAGAAACAGAGGGCGAGAAACAGAGGGGCTGAAACAGTGGGGCTGAAACAGAGGGGCTGAAACAGAGGGGCTGAAACAGAGGAGCTGAAAAAGAGGGGCTGAAACAGAGGGGCTGAAACAGAGGGCGAGAAACAGAGGGGCTGAAACAGTGGGGCTGAAACAGAGGGGCTGAAACAGATGGGCTGAAACAGAGGCCGAGAAACAGAGGGGCTGAAACAGAGGGCGAGAAACAGAGGGGCTGAAACAGAGGGCGAGTAACAGAGGGGCTGAAACAGAGGGGCTGAAAAAGAGGGCGAGAAACAGAGGGGCTGAAACAGAGGGCGAGAACCAGAGGGCGAGAAACAGAGGGCGAGAAACAGTGGGGCTGAAACAGAGGGGCTGAAACAGAGGGCGAGAAACAGAGAGCGAGAAACAGAGGGCGAGAACCAGAGGGCGAGAAACAGAGGGTCTGAAACAGAGGGGCTGAAACAGAGGGCGAGAAACAGAGGGCGAGAAACAGAGGGGCTGAAACAGAGGGCGAGAAACAGAGGGGCTGAAACAGTGGGGCTGAAACAGAGGGGCTGAAACAGAGGGGCAGAAACAGAGGGTGTGAAACAGTGGGGCTGAAACAGAGGGTCTGAAACAGAGGGGCTGAAACAGAGGGGCTGAAACAGAGGGCGAGAAACAGAGAGGCTGAAACAGAGGGCGAGAAACATTGGGGCTGAAACATATTGGCTGAAACAGAGAGGCTGAAACAGATGGCGAGAAACAGATGGGCTGAAACAGAGGGGCTGAAACAGAGGGCGAGAAACAGAGGGGCTGAAACAGACGGGCTGAAACAGAGGGGCTGAAACAGAGGGCGAGAAACAGAGGGGCTGAAACAGAGGGTCTGAAACATAGGGGCTGAAATAGAGGGGCTGAAACAGAGGGGCTGAAACAGAAGGCGTGAAACAGAGGGGCTGAAACAGTGGGGCTGAAACAGAGGGGCTGAAACAGAGGGGCTGAAACAGAGGGCGAGAAACAGTGGGGCTGAAACAGAGGGCGAGAAACAGAGGGGCTGAAACAGAGGGCGAGTAACAGAGGGGCTGAAACAGAGGGGCTGAAACTGAGGGGCTGAAACAGAGGGCGAGAAACAGAGGTCGAGAAACAGAGGGGCTGAAACAGAGGGTTGAGAAACAGAGGGGCTGAAACAGTGGGGCTGAAACAGAGGGGCTGAAACAGAGGGCGAGAAACAGAGGGCGAGAAACATAGGGCGAGAAACAGAGGGGCTGAAACAGAGGGGCTGATACATAGAAGCTGAAACAGAGGGGCTGAAACAGAGGGGCTGAAATAGAGGGCGAGAAACAGAGGGGCTGAAACAGAGGGGATGAAACAGATGGGCTGAAACAGAGGGCGAGAAAAAGAGGGTGAGAAACAGAGGGGCTGAAACAGAGGGGCTGAAACAGAGGGGCTGAAACAGAGGGGCTGAAACAGAGGGCGAGAAACAGAGGGGCTGAAACAGAGGGGCTGAAACAGAGAGCGAGAAACAGAGGGCGAGAAACATAGGGCGAGAAACAGAGGGCGAGAAACAGTGAGCGAGAAACAGAGGGCGAGAACCAGAGGGCGAGAAACAGAGGGGCTGAAACAGAGGGGCTGAAACAGAGGCAGAGAAACAGAGTGGCTGAAATAGAGGGGCTGAAACCGAGGGGCTGAAACAGATGGCGAGAAACAGAGGGGCTGAAACAGTGGGGCTGAAACAGAGCGGCTGAAACAGAGGGGCAGAAACAGAGGGGGTGAAACAGTGGGGCTGAAACAGAGGGTCTGAAACAGAGGGGCTGAAACAGAGGGGCTGAAACAGAGGGCGAGAAACAGAGAGGCTGAAACAGAGGGCGAGAAACATTGGGGCTGAAACATATTGGCTGAAACAGAGGGGCTGAAACAGAGGGCGAGAAACAGATGGGCTGAAACAGAGGGGCTGAAACAGAGGGCGAGAAACAGAGGGGCTGAAACAGACGGGCTGAAACAGAGGGGCTGAAACAGAGGGCGAGAAACAGAGGGGCTGAAACAGAGGGTCTGAAACATAGGGGCTGAAATAGAGGGGCTGAAACAGAGGGGCTGAAACAGAAGGCGAGAAACAGAGGGGCTGAAACAGTGGGGCTGAAACAGAGGGGCTGAAACAGAGGGGCTGAAACAGAGGGCGAGAAACAGTGGGGCTGAAACAGAGGGCGAGAAACAGAGGGGCTGAAACAGAGGGCGAGTAACAGAGGGGCTGAAACAGAGGGGCTGAAACAGAGGAGCTGAAACAGAGGGCGAGAAACAGAGGGCGAGAAACAGAGGGGCTGAAACAGAGGGTTGAGAAACAGAGGGGCTGAAACAGTGGGGCTGAAACAGAGGGGCTGAAACAGAGGGCGAGAAACAGAGGGCGAGAAACACAGGGCGAGAAACAGAGGGCGAGAAACAGAGGGGCTGAAACAGAGGGGCTGAAACAGAGAAGCTGAAACAGAGGGGCTGAAACAGAGGGGCTGAAATAGAGGGCGAGAAACAGAGGGGCTGAAACAGAGGGGATGAAACAGATGGGCTGAAACAGAGGGCGAGAAAAAGAGGGTGAGAAACAGAGGGGCTGAAACAGAGGGGCTCAAACACAGGGGCTGAAAGAGAGGGGCTGAAACAGAGGGCGAGAAACAGAGGGGCTGAAACAGAGGGGCTGAAACAGAGGGGCTGAAACAGAGGGCGAGAAACATAGGGCGAGAAACAGAGGGCGAGAAACAGAGGGGCTGAAACAGAGGGTCTGAAACAGAGGGGCTGAAACATAGGGCGAGAAACAGAGGGCGAGAAACAGAGTGCGAGAAACAGAGGGGCTGAAACAGAGAGGCTGAAACAGAGGGGCTGAAACAGAGGGGCTGAAAAAGAGGGGCTGCAATAGAGGGCGAGAAACAGAGGGCGAGAAACAGAGGGGCTGTAACAGAGGGGCTGAAACAGAGGGCGAGAAACAGACGGGCTGAAAGAGAGGGCGTGAAACAGAGGGCGAGAAACAGAGGGCGAGAAACAGAGGGGCTGAAACAGAGGGCGAGTTACAGAGGGGCTGAAACAGAGGGGCTGAAACAGAGGAGCTGAAACAGAGGGCGAGAAACAGAGGGCGAGAAACAGAGGGGCTGAAACAGAGGGTTGAGAAACAGAGGGGCTGAAACAGTGGGGCTGAAACAGAGGGGCTGAAACAGAGGGCGAGAAACAGAGGGCGAGAAACAGAGTGCGAGAAACAGAGGGCGAGAAACAGAGGGGCTGAAACAGAGGGGCTGAAACAGAGAAGCTGAAACAGAGGGGCTGAAACAGAGGGGCTGAAATAGAGGGCGAGAAACAGAGGGGCTGAAACAGAGGGGATGAAACAGATGGGCTGAAACAGAGGGCGAGAAAAAGAGGGTTAGAAACAGAGGGGCTGTAACAGAGGGGCTGAAACAGAGGGGCTGAAACAGAGGGGCTGAAACAGCGGGCGAGAAACAGAGGGGCTGAAACAGAGGGGCTGAAACAGAGGGGCTGAAACAGAGGGCGAGAAACATAGGGCGAGAAACAGAGTGCGAGAAACAGAGGGGCTGAAACAGAGGGGCTGAAACAGAGGGGCTGAAACAGAGGGCGAGAAACAGAGGGCGAGAAACAGAGTGCGAGAAACAGAGGGGCTGAAACAGAGGGGCTGAAACAGAGGGGCTGAAACAGAGGGGCTGAAATAGAGGGCGAAAAACAGAGGGCGAGAAACAGAGGGGCTGTAACAGAGGGGCTGAAACAGAGGGCGAGAAACAGACGGGCTGAAACAGAGGGCGTGAAACAGAGGGCGAGAAACAGAGGGCAAGAAATTGAGGGGCAGAAACAGAGGGGCTGAAACAGAGGGCGAGAAACAGAGGGGCTGAAACAGAGGGGATAAAACAGATGGGCTGAAACAGAGGGGCTGAAACAGAGGGCGAGAAACAGAGGGTGAGAAACAGAGGGGCTGAAACAGAGGGGCTGAAACAGAGGGGCTGAAACAGAGGGGCTGAAACAGAGGGCGACAAACAGAGGGGCTGAAACTGAGGGCGAGAAACAGAGGGGCTGAAACAGAGGGGCTGAAACAGAGGGCGAGAAACAGAGGGGCTGAAACAGAGGACGAGAAACAAGGGGCTGAAACAGAGGGCGAGAAACAGAGGGCGAGAAACTGAGGGCGAGAAACAGAGGGGCTGAAACAGAGGGTCTGAAACATAGGGGCTGAAATAGAGGGGCTGAAACAGAGGAGCTGAAAAAGAGGGGCTGAAACAGAGGGGCTGAAACAGAGGGGCTGAAACAGAGGGGCTGAAACAGAGGGCGAGAAACAGAGGGGCTGAAACAGTGGGGCTGAAACAGAGGGGCTGAAACAGAGGGGCTGAAACAGAGGGTTGAGAAACAGAGGGGCTGAAACAGTGGGGCTGAAACAGAGGGGCTGAAACAGAGGGCGAGAAACAGAGGGCGAGAAACATAGGGCGAGAAACAGAGGGGCTGAAACAGAGGGGCTGATACATAGAAGCTGAAACAGAGGGGCTGAAATAGAGGGCGAGAAACAGAGGGGCTGAAACAGAGGGGATGAAACAGATGGGCTGAAACAGAGGGCGAGAAAAAGAGGGTGAGAAACAGAGGGGCTGAAACAGAGGGGCTGAAACAGAGGGGCTGAAACAGAGGGGCTGAAACAGAGGGCGAGAAACAGAGGGGCTGAAACAGAGGGGCTGAAACAGAGAGCGAGAAACAGAGGGCGAGAAACATAGGGCGAGAAACAGAGGGCGAGAAACAGTGAGCGAGAAACAGAGGGCGAGAACCAGAGGGCGAGAAACAGAGGGGCTGAAACAGAGGGGCTGAAACAGAGGCAGAGAAACAGAGTGGCTGAAATAGAGGGGCTGAAACCGAGGGGCTGAAACAGATGGCGAGAAACAGAGGGGCTGAAACAGTGGGGCTGAAACAGAGGGGCTGAAACAGAGGGGCAGAAACAGAGGGGGTGAAACAGTGGGGCTGAAACAGAGGGTCTGAAACAGAGGGGATGAAACAGAGGGGCTGAAACAGAGGGCGAGAAACAGAGAGGCTGAAACAGAGGGCGAGAAACATTGGGGCTGAAACATATTGGCTGAAACAGAGGGGCTGAAACAGAGGGCGAGAAACAGATGGGCTGAAACAGAGGGGCTGAAACAGAGGGCGAGAAACAGAGGGGCTGAAACAGACGGGCTGAAACAGAGGGGCTGAAACAGAGGGCGAGAAACAGAGGGGCTGAAACAGAGGGTCTGAAACATAGGGGCTGAAATAGAGGGGCTGAAACAGAGGGGCTGAAACAGAAGGCGAGAAACAGAGGGGCTGAAACAGTGGGGCTGAAACAGAGGGGCTGAAACAGAGGGGCTGAAACAGAGGGCGAGAAACAGTGGGCCTGAAACAGAGGGCGAGAAACAGAGGGGCTGAAACAGAGGGCGAGTAACAGAGGGGCTGAAACAGAGGGGCTGAAACAGAGGAGCTGAAACAGAGGGCGAGAAACAGAGGGCGAGAAACAGAGGGGCTGAAACAGAGGGTTGAGAAACAGAGGGGCTGAAACAGTGGGGCTGAAACAGAGGGGCTGAAACAGAGTGCGAGAAACAGAGGGCGAGAAACACAGGGCGAGAAACAGAGGGCGAGAAACAGAGGGGCTGAAACAGAGGCGCTGAAACAGAGAAGCTGAAACAGAGGGGCTGAAACTGAGGGGCTGAAATAGTGGGCGAGAAACAGAGGGGCTGAAACAGAGGGGATGAAACAGATGGGCTGAAACAGAGGGCGAGAAAAAGAGGGTGAGAAACAGAGGGGCTGAAACAGAGGGGCTGAAACAGAGGGGCTGAAAGAGAGGGGCTGAACCAGAGGGCGAGAAACAGAGGGGCTGAAACAGAGGGGCTGAAACAGAGGGGCTGAAACAGAGGGCGAGAAACATAGGGCGAGAAACAGAGGGCGAGAAACAGAGGGGCTGAAACAGAGGGTCTGAAACAGAGGGGCTGAAACATAGGGCGAGAAACAGAGGGCGAGAAACAGAGTGCGAGAAACAGAGGGGCTGAAACAGAGAGGCTGAAACAGAGGGGCTGAAACAGAGGGGCTGAAAAAGAGGGGCTGAAATAGAGGGCGAGAAACAGAGGGCGAGAAACAGAGGGGCTGTAACAGAGGGGCTGAAACAGAGGGCGAGAAACAGACGGGCTGAAAGAGAGGGCGTGAAACAGAGGGCGAGAAACAGAGGGCGAGAAACAGAGGGGCTGAAACAGAGGGCGAGTTACAGAGGGGCTGAAACAGAGGGGCTGAAACAGAGGAGCTGAAACAGAGGGCGAGAAACAGAGGGCGAGAAACAGAGGGGCTGAAACAGAGGGTTGAGAAACAGAGGGGATGAAACAGTGGGGCTGAAACAGAGGGGCTGAAACAGAGGGCGAGAAACAGAGGGCGAGAAACAGAGTGCGAGAAACAGAGGGCGAGAAACAGAGGGGCTGAAACAGAGGGGCTGAAACAGAGAAGCTGAAACAGAGGGGCTGAAACAGAAGGGCTGAAATAGAGGGCGAGAAACAGAGGGGCTGAAACAGAGGGGATGAAACAGATGGGCTGAAACAGAGGGCGAGAAAAAGAGGGTTAGAAACAGAGGGGCTGTAACAGAGGGGCTGAAACAGAGGGGCTGAAACAGAGGGGCTGAAACAGCGGGCGAGAAACAGAGGGGCTGAAACAGAGGGGCTGAAACAGAGGGGCTGAAACAGAGGGCGAGAAACATAGGGCGAGAAACAGAGTGCGAGAAACAGAGGGGCTAAAACAGAGGGGCTGAAACAGAGGGGCTGAAACAGAGGGCGAGAAACAGAGGGCGAGAAACAGAGTGCGAGAAACAGAGGGGCTGAAACAGAGGGGCTGAAACAGAGGGGCTGAAACAGAGGGGCTAAAATAGAGGGCGAAAAACAGAGGGCGAGAAACAGAGGGGCTGTAACAGAGGGGCTGAAACAGAGGGCGAGAAACAGACGGGCTGAAACAGAGGGCGTGAAACAGAGGGCGAGAAACAGAGGGAGAGAAATTGAGGGGCAGAAACAGAGGGGCTGAAACAGAGGGCGAGAAACAGAGGGGCTGAAACAGAGGGGATGAAACAGATGGGCTGAAACAGAGGGGCTGAAACAGAGGGCGAGAAACAGAGGGTGAGAAACAGAGGGGCTGAAACAGAGGGGCTGAAACAGTGGGGCTGAAACAGAGGGGCTGAAACAGAGGGCGACAAACAGAGGGGCTGAAACTGAGGGCGAGAAACAGAGGGGCTGAAACAGAGGGGCTGAAACAGAGGGGCTGAAACAGAGGGCGAGAAACAGAGGGGCTGAAACAGAGGACGAGAAACAAGGGGCTGAAACAGAGGGCGAGAAACAGAGGGCGAGAAACTGAGGGCGAGAAACAGAGGGGCTGAAACAGAGGGTCTGAAACATAGGGGCTGAAATAGAGGGGCTGAAACAGAGGAGCTGAAAAAGAGGGGCTGAAACAGAGGGGCTGAAACAGAGGGGCTGAAACAGAGGGGCTGAAACAGAGGGCGAGAAACAGAGGGGCTGAAACAGTGGGGCTGAAACAGAGGGGCTGAAACAGAGGGGCTGAAACAGAGGGCGAGAAACAGAGGGGCTGAAACAGAGGGCGAGAAACAGAGGGGCTGAAACAGAGGGCGAGTAACAGAGGGGCTGAAACAGAGGGGCTGAAAATGAGGGCGAGAAACAGAGGGCGAGAAACAGAGGGCGAGAAACAGAGGGCGAGAAACAGTGGGGCTGAAACAGAGGGGCTGAAACAGAGGGCGAGAAACAGAGAGCGAGAAACAGAGGGCGAGAACCAGAGGGCGAGAAACAGAGGGGCTGAAACAGAGGGGCTGAAACAGAGACAGAGAAACAGAGTGGCTGAAACAGAGGGGCTGAAACCGAGGGGCTGAAACAGATGGCGAGAAACAGAGGGGCTCAAACAGAGGGCGAGAAACAGAGGGCGAGAAACATAGGAGCTGAAACAGAGGGCGAGAAACAGAGGTGATGAAACAGAGGGCGAGAAACAGAGGGGCTGAAACAGAGGGGCTGAAACAGAGGGCGAGAAACAGAGGGGCTGAAACAGAGGTGCTGAAACAGAGGGCGAGAAACAGAGGGCGAGAAACAGAGTGGCTGAAACAGAGGGCGAGAAACATTGGGGCTGAAACAGATTGGCTGAAACAGAGGGGCTGAAACAGAGGGGCTGAAACAGAGGGCGAGTAACAGAGGGGCTGAAACAGAGGGGCTGAAAAAGAGGGCGAGAAACAGAGGGCGAGAAACAGAGGGCGAGAAACAGTTGGGCTGAAACAGAGGGGCTGAAACAGAGGGCGAGAAACAGAGAGCGAGAAACAGAGGGCGAGAACCAGAGGGCGAGAAACAGAGGGGCTGAAACAGAGGGGCTGAAACAGAGGCAGAGAAACAGAGTGGCTGAAACAGAGGGGCTGAAACCGAGGGGCTGAAACAGATGGCGAGAAACAGAGGGGCTCAAACAGAGGGCGAGAAACAGAGGGCGAGAAACATAGGAGCTGAAAAAGAGGGCGAGAAACAGAGGGGCTGAAACAGAGGGGCTGAAACAGAGGGGCTGAAACAGAGGGCGAGAAACATAGGGCGAGAAACAGAGGGCGAGAAACAGAGGGGCTGAAACAGAGGGGCTGAAACAGAGGGGCTGAAACAGAGGGCGAGAAACAGAGGGCGAGAAACAGAGGGCGAGAAACAGAGTGCGAGAAACAGAGGGCGAGAAACAGAGGGGCTGAAACAGAGGGGCTGAAACAGAGGGGATGAAACAGAGGGGCTGAAACAGAGGGGCTGAAACAGAGGGCGAGAAACAGAGGGTGAGAAACAGAGGGGCTGAAACCGAGGGGCTGAAACAGAGGGGCTGAAACAGAGGGGCTGAAACACAGGGCGAGAAACAGAGGGGTTGAAACAGAGTGCGAGAAACAGAGGGGCTGAAACAGAGGGGCTGAAACAGAGGGCGAGAAACAGAGGGCGAGAAACAGAGGGCGAGAAACAGAGTGCGAGAAACAGAGGGCGAGAAACAGAGGGGCTGAAACAGAGCGGCTGAAACAGAGGGGCTGAAACTGAGGGGCTGAAACAGAGGGCGAGAAACAGAGGGCGAGAAACAGAGGGGCTGAAACAGAGGGCGAGAAACACAGGGCGAGAAACAGAGGGGCAGAAACAGAGGGGCTGAAACAGAGGGGCTGAATCAGAGAGGCGGAAACAGAGGGGCTGAAACAGAGGGGCTGAAACACAGGGCGAGAAACAGAGGGGTTGAAACAGAGTTCGAGAAACAGAGGGGCTGAAACAGAGGGGCTGAAACAGAGGGCGAGAAACAGAGGGGCTGAAACAGAGGGCGAGAAACATTGGGGCTGAAACATATTGGCTGAAACAGAGGGGCTGAAACAGAGGGCGAGAAACAGATGGGCTGAAACAGAGGGGCCAAAACAGAGGGCGAGAAACAGAGGGGCTGAAACAGAGGGGCTGAAACAGAGGGCGACAAACAGAGGGGCTGAAACAGAGGGCGAGAAACAGAGGGGCTGAAACAGAGGGGCTGAAACAGAGGGCGAGAAACAGAGGGGCTGAAACAGAGGACGAGAAACAGAGGGGCTGAAACAGTGGGGCTGAAACAGAGGGGCTGAAACAGAGGGCGAGAAACAGAGGGCGAGAAACATAGGGCGAGAAACAGAGGGGCTGAAACAGAGGGGCTGATACATAGAAGCTGAAACAGAGGGGCTGAAACAGAGGGGCTGAAATAGAGGGCGAGAAACAGAGGGGCTGAAACAGAGGGGATGAAACAGATGGGCTGAAACAGAGGGCGAGAAAAAGAGGGTGAGAAACAGAGGGGCTGAAACAGAGGGGCTGAAACAGAGGGGCTGAAACAGAGGGGCTGAAACAGAGGGCGAGAAACAGAGGGGCTGAAACAGAGGGGCTGAAACAGAGAGCGAGAAACAGAGGGCGAGAAACATAGGGCGAGAAACAGAGGGCGAGAAACAGTGAGCGAGAAACAGAGGGCGAGAACCAGAGGGCGAGAAACAGAGGGGCTGAAACAGAGGGGCTGAAACAGAGGCAGAGAAACAGAGTGGCTGAAATAGAGGGGCTGAAACCGAGGGGCTGAAACAGATGGCGAGAAACAGAGGGGCTGAAACAGTGGGGCTGAAACAGAGCGGCTGAAACAGAGGGGCAGAAACAGAGGGGGTGAAACAGTGGGGCTGAAACAGAGGGTCTGAAACAGAGGGGCTGAAACAGAGGGGCTGAAACAGAGGGCGAGAAACAGAGAGGCTGAAACAGAGGGCGAGAAACATTGGGGCTGAAACATATTGGCTGAAACAGAGGGGCTGAAACAGAGGGCGAGAAACAGATGGGCTGAAACAGAGGGGCTGAAACAGAGGGCGAGAAACAGAGGGGCTGAAACAGACGGGCTGAAACAGAGGGGCTGAAACAGAGGGCGAGAAACAGAGGGGCTGAAACAGAGGGTCTGAAACATAGGGGCTGAAATAGAGGGGCTGAAACAGAGGGGCTGAAACAGAAGGCGAGAAACAGAGGGGCTGAAACAGTGGGGCTGAAACAGAGGGGCTGAAACAGAGGGGCTGAAACAGAGGGCGAGAAACAGTGGGGCTGAAACAGAGGGCGAGAAACAGAGGGGCTGAAACAGAGGGCGAGTAACAGAGGGGCTGAAACAGAGGGGCTGAAACAGAGGAGCTGAAACAGAGGGCGAGAAACAGAGGGCGAGAAACAGAGGGGCTGAAACAGAGGGTTGAGAAACAGAGGGGCTGAAACAGTGGGGCTGAAACAGAGGGGCTGAAACAGAGGGCGAGAAACAGAGGGCGAGAAACACAGGGCGAGAAACAGAGGGCGAGAAACAGAGGGGCTGAAACAGAGGGGCTGAAACAGAGAAGCTGAAACAGAGGGGCTGAAACAGAGGGGCTGAAATAGAGGGCGAGAAACAGAGGGGCTGAAACAGAGGGGATGAAACAGATGGGCTGAAACAGAGGGCGAGAAAAAGAGGGTGAGAAACAGAGGGGCTGAAACAGAGGGGCTCAAACACAGGGGCTGAAAGAGAGGGGCTGAAACAGAGGGCGAGAAACAGAGGGGCTGAAACAGAGGGGCTGAAACAGAGGGGCTGAAACAGAGGGCGAGAAACATAGGGCGAGAAACAGAGGGCGAGAAACAGAGGGGCTGAAACAGAGGGTCTGAAACAGAGGGGCTGAAACATAGGGCGAGAAACAGAGGGCGAGAAACAGAGTGCGAGAAACAGAGGGGCTGAAACAGAGAGGCTGAAACAGAAGGGCTGAAACAGAGGGGCTGAAAAAGAGGGGCTGCAATAGAGGGCGAGAAACAGAGGGCGAGAAACAGAGGGGCTGTAACAGAGGGGCTGAAACAGAGGGCGAGAAACAGACGGGCTGAAAGAGAGGGCGTGAAACAGAGGGCGAGAAACAGAGGGCGAGAAACAGAGGGGCTGAAACAGAGGGCGAGTTACAGAGGGGCTGAAACAGAGGGGCTGAAACAGAGGAGCTGAAACAGAGGGCGAGAAACAGAGGGCGAGAAACAGAGGGGCTGAAACAGAGGGTTGAGAAACAGAGGGGCTGAAACAGTGGGGCTGAAACAGAGGGGCTGAAACAGAGGGCGAGAAACAGAGGGCGAGAAACAGAGTGCGAGAAACAGAGGGCGAGAAACAGAGGGGCTGAAACAGAGGGGCTGAAACAGAGAAGCTGAAACAGAGGGGCTGAAACAGAGGGGCTGAAATAGAGGGCGAGAAACAGAGGGGCTGAAACAGAGGGGATGAAACAGATGGGCTGAAACAGAGGGCGAGAAAAAGAGGGTTAGAAACAGAGGGGCTGTAACAGAGGGGCTGAAACAGAGGGGCTGAAACAGAGGGGCTGAAACAGCGGGCGAGAAACAGAGGGGCTGAAACAGAGGGGCTGAAACAGAGGGGCTGAAACAGAGGGCGAGAAACATAGGGCGAGAAACAGAGTGCGAGAAACAGAGGGGCTGAAACAGAGGGGCTGAAACAGAGGGGCTGAAACAGAGGGCGAGAAACAGAGGGCGAGAAACAGAGTGCGAGAAACAGAGGGGCTGAAACAGAGGGGCTGAAACAGAGGGGCTGAAACAGAGGGGCTGAAATAGAGGGCGAAAAACAGAGGGCGAGAAACAGAGGGGCTGTAACAGAGGGGCTGAAACAGAGGGCGAGAAACAGACGGGCTGAAACAGAGGGCGTGAAACAGAGGGCGAGAAACAGAGGGCAAGAAATTGAGGGGCAGAAACAGAGGGGCTGAAACAGAGGGCGAGAAACAGAGGGGCTGAAACAGAGGGGATAAAACAGATGGGCTGAAACAGAGGGGCTGAAACAGAGGGCGAGAAACAGAGGGTGAGAAACAGAGGGGCTGAAACAGAGGGGCTGAAACAGAGGGGCTGAAACAGAGGGGCTGAAACAGAGGGCGACAAACAGAGGGGCTGAAACTGAGGGCGAGAAACAGAGGGGCTGAAACAGAGGGGCTGAAACAGAGGGCGAGAAACAGAGGGGCTGAAACAGAGGACGAGAAACAAGGGGCTGAAACAGAGGGCGAGAAACAGAGGGCGAGAAACTGAGGGCGAGAAACAGAGGGGCTGAAACAGAGGGTCTGAAACATAGGGGCTGAAATAGAGGGGCTGAAACAGAGGAGCTGAAAAAGAGGGGCTGAAACAGAGGGGCTGAAACAGAGGGGCTGAAACAGAGGGGCTGAAACAGAGGGCGAGAAACAGAGGGGCTGAAACAGTGGGGCTGAAACAGAGGGGCTGAAACAGAGGGGCTGAAACAGAGGGTTGAGAAACAGAGGGGCTGAAACAGTGGGGCTGAAACAGAGGGGCTGAAACAGAGGGCGAGAAACAGAGGGCGAGAAACATAGGGCGAGAAACAGAGGGGCTGAAACAGAGGGGCTGATACATAGAAGCTGAAACAGAGGGGCTGAAATAGAGGGCGAGAAACAGAGGGGCTGAAACAGAGGGGATGAAACAGATGGGCTGAAACAGAGGGCGAGAAAAAGAGGGTGAGAAACAGAGGGGCTGAAACAGAGGGGCTGAAACAGAGGGGCTGAAACAGAGGGGCTGAAACAGAGGGCGAGAAACAGAGGGGCTGAAACAGAGGGGCTGAAACAGAGAGCGAGAAACAGAGGGCGAGAAACATAGGGCGAGAAACAGAGGGCGAGAAACAGTGAGCGAGAAACAGAGGGCGAGAACCAGAGGGCGAGAAACAGAGGGGCTGAAACAGAGGGGCTGAAACAGAGGCAGAGAAACAGAGTGGCTGAAATAGAGGGGCTGAAACCGAGGGGCTGAAACAGATGGCGAGAAACAGAGGGGCTGAAACAGTGGGGCTGAAACAGAGGGGCTGAAACAGAGGGGCAGAAACAGAGGGGGTGAAACAGTGGGGCTGAAACAGAGGGTCTGAAACAGAGGGGATGAAACAGAGGGGCTGAAACAGAGGGCGAGAAACAGAGAGGCTGAAACAGAGGGCGAGAAACATTGGGGCTGAAACATATTGGCTGAAACAGAGGGGCTGAAACAGAGGGCGAGAAACAGATGGGCTGAAACAGAGGGGCTGAAACAGAGGGCGAGAAACAGAGGGGCTGAAACAGACGGGCTGAAACAGAGGGGCTGAAACAGAGGGCGAGAAACAGAGGGGCTGAAACAGAGGGTCTGAAACATAGGGGCTGAAATAGAGGGGCTGAAACAGAGGGGCTGAAACAGAAGGCGAGAAACAGAGGGGCTGAAACAGTGGGGCTGAAACAGAGGGGCTGAAACAGAGGGGCTGAAACAGAGGGCGAGAAACAGTGGGCCTGAAACAGAGGGCGAGAAACAGAGGGGCTGAAACAGAGGGCGAGTAACAGAGGGGCTGAAACAGAGGGGCTGAAACAGAGGAGCTGAAACAGAGGGCGAGAAACAGAGGGCGAGAAACAGAGGGGCTGAAACAGAGGGTTGAGAAACAGAGGGGCTGAAACAGTGGGGCTGAAACAGAGGGGCTGAAACAGAGTGCGAGAAACAGAGGGCGAGAAACACAGGGCGAGAAACAGAGGGCGAGAAACAGAGGGGCTGAAACAGAGGCGCTGAAACAGAGAAGCTGAAACAGAGGGGCTGAAACTGAGGGGCTGAAATAGTGGGCGAGAAACAGAGGGGCTGAAACAGAGGGGATGAAACAGATGGGCTGAAACAGAGGGCGAGAAAAAGAGGGTGAGAAACAGAGGGGCTGAAACAGAGGGGCTGAAACAGAGGGGCTGAAAGAGAGGGGCTGAAACAGAGGGCGAGAAACAGAGGGGCTGAAACAGAGGGGCTGAAACAGAGGGGCTGAAACAGAGGGCGAGAAACATAGGGCGAGAAACAGAGGGCGAGAAACAGAGGGGCTGAAACAGAGGGTCTGAAACAGAGGGGCTGAAACATAGGGCGAGAAACAGAGGGCGAGAAACAGAGTGCGAGAAACAGAGGGGCTGAAACAGAGAGGCTGAAACAGAGGGGCTGAAACAGAGGGGCTGAAAAAGAGGGGCTGAAATAGAGGGCGAGAAACAGAGGGCGAGAAACAGAGGGGCTGTAACAGAGGGGCTGAAACAGAGGGCGAGAAACAGACGGGCTGAAAGAGAGGGCGTGAAACAGAGGGCGAGAAACAGAGGGCGAGAAACAGAGGGGCTGAAACAGAGGGCGAGTTACAGAGGGGCTGAAACAGAGGGGCTGAAACAGAGGAGCTGAAACAGAGGGCGAGAAACAGAGGGCGAGAAACAGAGGGGCTGAAACAGAGGGTTGAGAAACAGAGGGGATGAAACAGTGGGGCTGAAACAGAGGGGCTGAAACAGAGGGCGAGAAACAGAGGGCGAGAAACAGAGTGCGAGAAACAGAGGGCGAGAAACAGAGGGGCTGAAACAGAGGGGCTGAAACAGAGAAGCTGAAACAGAGGGGCTGAAACAGAAGGGCTGAAATAGAGGGCGAGAAACAGAGGGGCTGAAACAGAGGGGATGAAACAGATGGGCTGAAACAGAGGGCGAGAAAAAGAGGGTTAGAAACAGAGGGGCTGTAACAGAGGGGCTGAAACAGAGGGGCTGAAACAGAGGGGCTGAAACAGCGGGCGAGAAACAGAGGGGCTGAAACAGAGGGGCTGAAACAGAGGGGCTGAAACAGAGGGCGAGAAACATAGGGCGAGAAACAGAGTGCGAGAAACAGAGGGGCTGAAACAGAGGGGCTGAAACAGAGGGGCTGAAACAGAGGGCGAGAAACAGAGGGCGAGAAACAGAGTGCGAGAAACAGAGGGGCTGAAACAGAGGGGCTGAAACAGAGGGGCTGAAACAGAGGGGCTAAAATAGAGGGCGAAAAACAGAGGGCGAGAAACAGAGGGGCTGTAACAGAGGGGCTGAAACAGAGGGCGAGAAACAGACGGGCTGAAACAGAGGGCGTGAAACAGAGGGCGAGAAACAGAGGGAGAGAAATTGAGGGGCAGAAACAGAGGGGCTGAAACAGAGGGCGAGAAACAGAGGGGCTGAAACAGAGGGGATGAAACAGATGGGCTGAAACAGAGGGGCTGAAACAGAGGGCGAGAAACAGAGGGTGAGAAACAGAGGGGCTGAAACAGAGGGGCTGAAACAGTGGGGCTGAAACAGAGGGGCTGAAACAGAGGGCGACAAACAGAGGGGCTGAAACTGAGGGCGAGAAACAGAGGGGCTGAAACAGAGGGGCTGAAACAGAGGGGCTGAAACAGAGGGCGAGAAACAGAGGGGCTGAAACAGAGGACGAGAAACAAGGGGCTGAAACAGAGGGCGAGAAACAGAGGGCGAGAAACTGAGGGCGAGAAACAGAGGGGCTGAAACAGAGGGTCTGAAACATAGGGGCTGAAATAGAGGGGCTGAAACAGAGGAGCTGAAAAAGAGGGGCTGAAACAGAGGGGCTGAAACAGAGGGGCTGAAACAGAGGGGCTGAAACAGAGGGCGAGAAACAGAGGGGCTGAAACAGTGGGGCTGAAACAGAGGGGCTGAAACAGAGGGGCTGAAACAGAGGGCGAGAAACAGAGGGGCTGAAACAGAGGGCGAGAAACAGAGGGGCTGAAACAGAGGGCGAGTAACAGAGGGGCTGAAACAGAGGGGCTGAAAATGAGGGCGAGAAACAGAGGGCGAGAAACAGAGGGCGAGAAACAGAGGGCGAGAAACAGTGGGGCTGAAACAGAGGGGCTGAAACAGAGGGCGAGAAACAGAGAGCGAGAAACAGAGGGCGAGAACCAGAGGGCGAGAAACAGAGGGGCTGAAACAGAGGGGCTGAAACAGAGACAGAGAAACAGAGTGGCTGAAACAGAGGGGCTGAAACCGAGGGGCTGAAACAGATGGCGAGAAACAGAGGGGCTCAAACAGAGGGCGAGAAACAGAGGGCGAGAAACATAGGAGCTGAAACAGAGGGCGAGAAACAGAGGTGATGAAACAGAGGGCGAGAAACAGAGGGGCTGAAACAGAGGGGCTGAAACAGAGGGCGAGAAACAGAGGGGCTGAAACAGAGGTGCTGAAACAGAGGGCGAGAAACAGAGGGCGAGAAACAGAGTGGCTGAAACAGAGGGCGAGAAACATTGGGGCTGAAACAGATTGGCTGAAACAGAGGGGCTGAAACAGAGGGGCTGAAACAGAGGGCGAGTAACAGAGGGGCTGAAACAGAGGGGCTGAAAAAGAGGGCGAGAAACAGAGGGCGAGAAACAGAGGGCGAGAAACAGTTGGGCTGAAACAGAGGGGCTGAAACAGAGGGCGAGAAACAGAGAGCGAGAAACAGAGGGCGAGAACCAGAGGGCGAGAAACAGAGGGGCTGAAACAGAGGGGCTGAAACAGAGGCAGAGAAACAGAGTGGCTGAAACAGAGGGGCTGAAACCGAGGGGCTGAAACAGATGGCGAGAAACAGAGGGGCTCAAACAGAGGGCGAGAAACAGAGGGCGAGAAACATAGGAGCTGAAAAAGAGGGCGAGAAACAGAGGGGCTGAAACAGAGGGGCTGAAACAGAGGGGCTGAAACAGAGGGCGAGAAACATAGGGCGAGAAACAGAGGGCGAGAAACAGAGGGGCTGAAACAGAGGGGCTGAAACAGAGGGGCTGAAACAGAGGGCGAGAAACAGAGGGCGAGAAACAGAGGGCGAGAAACAGAGTGCGAGAAACAGAGGGCGAGAAACAGAGGGGCTGAAACAGAGGGGCTGAAACAGAGGGGATGAAACAGAGGGGCTGAAACAGAGGGGCTGAAACAGAGGGCGAGAAACAGAGGGTGAGAAACAGAGGGGCTGAAACCGAGGGGCTGAAACAGAGGGGCTGAAACAGAGGGGCTGAAACACAGGGCGAGAAACAGAGGGGTTGAAACAGAGTGCGAGAAACAGAGGGGCTGAAACAGAGGGGCTGAAACAGAGGGCGAGAAACAGAGGGCGAGAAACAGAGGGCGAGAAACAGAGTGCGAGAAACAGAGGGCGAGAAACAGAGGGGCTGAAACAGAGCGGCTGAAACAGAGGGGCTGAAACTGAGGGGCTGAAACAGAGGGCGAGAAACAGAGGGCGAGAAACAGAGGGGCTGAAACAGAGGGCGAGAAACACAGGGCGAGAAACAGAGGGGCAGAAACAGAGGGGCTGAAACAGAGGGGCTGAATCAGAGAGGCGGAAACAGAGGGGCTGAAACAGAGGGGCTGAAACACAGGGCGAGAAACAGAGGGGTTGAAACAGAGTTCGAGAAACAGAGGGGCTGAAACAGAGGGGCTGAAACAGAGGGCGAGAAACAGAGGGGCTGAAACAGAGGGCGAGAAACATTGGGGCTGAAACATATTGGCTGAAACAGAGGGGCTGAAACAGAGGGCGAGAAACAGATGGGCTGAAACAGAGGGGCCAAAACAGAGGGCGAGAAACAGAGGGGCTGAAACAGAGGGGCTGAAACAGAGGGCGACAAACAGAGGGGCTGAAACAGAGGGCGAGAAACAGAGGGGCTGAAACAGAGGGGCTGAAACAGAGGGCGAGAAACAGAGGGGCTGAAACAGAGGACGAGAAACAGAGTGGCTGAAACAGAGGGCGAGAAACAGAGGGCGAGAAACTGAGGGCGAGAAACAGAGGGGCTGAAACAGAGGGACTGAAACATAGGGGCTGAAATAGAGGGGCTGAAACAGAGGAGCTGAAAAAGAGGGGCTGAAACAGAGGGGCTGAAACAGAGGGGCTGAAACAGAGGGGCTGAAACAGAGGGCGAGAAACAGAGGGGCTGAAACAGTGGGGCTGAAACAGAGGGGCTGAAACAGATGGGCTGAAACAGAGGGCGAGAAACAGAGGGGCTGAAACAGAGGGCGAGAAACAGAGGGGCTGAAACAGAGGGCGAGTAACAGAGGGGCTGAAACAGAGGGGCTGAAAAAGAGGGCGAGAAACAGAGAGCGAGAAACAGAGGGCGAGAACCAGAGGGCGAGAAACAGAGGGCGAGAAACAGTGGGGCTGAAACAGAGGGGCTGAAACAGAGGGCGAGAAACAGAGAGCGAGAAACAGAGGGCGAGAACCAGAGGGCGAGAAACAGAGGGGCTGAAACAGAGGGGCTGAAACAGAGGGGCTGAAACAGAGGGGCTGAAACAGAGGGCGACAAACAGAGGGGCTGAAACTGAGGGCGAGAAACAGAGGGGCTGAAACAGAGGGGCTGAAACAGAGGGGCTGAAACAGAGGGCGAGATACAGAGGGGCTGAAACAGAGGACGAGAAACAAGGGGCTGAAACAGAGGGCGAGAAACAGAGGGCGAGAAACTGAGGGCGAGAAACAGAGGGGCTGAAACAGAGGGTATGAAACATAGGGGCTGAAATAGAGTGGCTGAAACAGAGGAGCTGAAAAAGAGGGGCTGAAACAGAGGGCCTGAAACATAGGGGCTGAAACAGAGGGGCTGAAACAGAGGGCGAGAAACAGAGGGGCTGAAACAGTGGGGCTGAAACAGAGGGGCTGAAACAGAGGGGCTGAAACAGAGGGCGAGAAACAGAGGGGCTGAAACAGAGGGCGAGAATCAGAGGGGCTGAAACAGAGGGGCTGAAACAGAGGGGCTGAAACAGAGGGGCTGAAAATGAGGGCGAGAAACAGAGGGCGAGAAACAGAGGGCGAGAAACAGAGGGCGAGAAACAGTGGGGCTGATACAGAGGGGCTGAAACAGAGGGCGAGAAACAGAGAGCGAGAAACTGAGGGCGAGAACCAGAGGGCGAGAAACAGAGGGGCTGAAACAGAGGGGCTGAAACAGAGGCAGAGAAACAGAGTGGCTGAAACAGAGGGGCTGAAACCGAGGGGCTGAAACAGATGGCGAGAAACAGAGGGGCTCAAACAGAGGGCGAGAAACAGAGGGCGAGAAACATAGGAGCTGAAACAGAGGGCGAAAAACAGAGGGGATGAAACAGAGGGCGAGAAACAGAGGGGCTGAAACAGAGGGGCTGAAACAGAGGGCGAGAAACAGAGGTGCTGAAACAGAGGTGCTGAAACAGAGGGCGAGAAACAGAGGGCGAGAAACAGATTGGCTGAAACAGAGGGCGAGAAACATTGGGGCTGAAACAGATTGGCTGAAACAGAGGGGCTGAAACAGAGGGCCTGAAACAGAGGGCGAGTAACAGAGGGGCTGAAACAGAGGGGCTGAAAAAGAGGGCGAGAAACAGAGGGCGAGAAACAGAGGGCGAGAAACAGTGGGGCTGAAACAGAGGGGCTGAAACAGAGGGCGAGAAACAGAGAGCGAGAAACAGAGGGCGAGAACCAGAGGGCGAGAAACAGAGGGCGAGAAACAGAGGGCGAGAAACAGTGGGGCTGAAACAGAGGGGCTGAAACAGAGGCAGAGAAACAGAGTGGCTGAAACAGAGGGGCTGAAACCGAGGGGCTGAAACAGATGGCGAGAAACAGAGGGGCTCAAACAGAGGGCGAGAAACAGAGGGCGAGAAACATGGGAGCTGAAACAGAGGGCGAGAAACAGAGGGGCTGAAACTGAGGGGCTGAAACAGAGGGGCTGAAACAGAGGGCGAGAAACATAGGGCGAGAAACAGAGGGCGAGAAACAGAGGGGCTGAAACAGAGGGGCTGAAACAGAGGGGCTGAAACAGAGGGCGAGAAACAGAGGGCGAGAAACAGAGGGCGAGAAACAGAGGGGCTGAAACAGAGGGGCTGAAACAGAAGGGATGAAACAGAGGGGCTGAAACAGAGGGGCTGAAACAGAGGGCGAGAAACAGAGGGTGAGAAACAGAGGGGTTGAAACAGAGTGCGAGAAACAGAGGGGCTGAAACAGAGGGGCTGAAACAGAGGGCGAGAAACAGAGGGCGAGAAACAGAGGGCGAGAAACAGAGTGCGAGAAACAGAGGGCGAGAAACAGAGGGGCTGAAACAGTGGGGCTGAAACAGAGGGGCTGAAACTGAGGGGCTGAAACAGAGGGCGAGAAACAGAGGGCGAGAAACAGAGGGGCTGAAACAGAGGGCGAGAAACACAGGGCGAGAAACAGTGGGGCAGAAACAGAGGGGCTGAAACAGAGGGGCTGAATCAGAGAGGCTGAAACAGAGGGGCTGAAACAGAGGGGCAGAAACACAGGGCGAGAAACAGAGGGGTTGAAACAGAGTTCGAGAAACAGAGGGGCTGAAACAGAGGGGCTGAAACAGAGGGCGAGAAACAGAGTGGCTGAAACAGAGGGCGAGAAACATTGGGGCTGAAACATATTGGCTGAAACAGAGGGGCTGAAACAGAGGGCGAGAAACAGATGGGCTGAAACAGAGGGGCCAAAACAGAGGGCGAGAAACAGAGGGGCTGAAAGAGAGGGGCTGAAACAGAGGGCGACAAACAGAGGGGCTGAAACAGAGGGCGAGAAACAGAGGGGCTGAAACAGAGGGGCTGAAACAGAGGGCGAGAAACAGAGGGGCTGAAAGAGAGGACGAGAAACAGAGTGGCTGAAACAGAGGGCGAGAAACAGAGGGCGAGAAACTGAGGGCGAGAAACAGAGGGGCTGAAACAGAGGGTCTGAAACATAGGGGCTGAAATACAGGGGCAGAAACAGAGGAGCTGAAAAAGAGGGGCTGAAACAGAGGGGCTGAAACAGAGGGGCTGAAACAGAGGGGCTGAAACAGAGGGCGAGAAACAGAGGGGCTGAAACAGTGGGGCTGAAACAGAGGGGCTGAAACAGATGGGCTGAAAGAGAGGGCGAGAAACAGAGGGGCTGAAACAGAGGGCGAGAAACAGAGGGGCTGAAACAGAGGGCGAGTAACAGAGGGGCTGAAACAGAGGGGCTGAAAAAGAGGGCGAGAAACAGAGAGCGAGAAACAGAGGGCGAGAACCAGAGGGCGAGAAACAGAGGGCGAGAAACAGTGGGGCTGAAACAGAGCGGCTGAAACAGAGGGCGAGAAACAGAGAGCGAGAAACAGAGGGCGAGAACCAGAGGGCGAGAAACAGAGGGGCTGAAACAGAGGGGATGAAACAGAGGGCGAGAAACAGAGGGCGAGAAACAGAGGGGCTGAAACAGAGGGCGAGAAACAGAGGGGCTGAAACAGTGGGGCTGAAACAGAGGGGCTGATACAGAAGGGCAGAAACAGAGGGGGTGAAACAGTGGGGCTGAAACAGAGGGTCTGAAACAGAGGGGCTGAAACAGAGGGGCTGAAACAGAGGGCGAGAAACAGAGGGGCTGAAACAGAGGGCGAGAAACATTGGGGCTGAAACATATTGGCTGAAACAGAGGGGCTGAAACAGAGGGCGAGAAACAGATGGGCTGAAACAGAGGGGCTGAAACAGAGGGCGAGAAACAGAGGGGCTGAAACAGAGGGTCTGAAACATAGGGGCTGAAATAGAGGGGCTGAAACAGAGGGGCTGAAACAGAAGGCGAGAAACAGAGGGGCTGAAACAGTGGGGCTGAAACAGAGGGGCTGAAACAGAGGGGCTGAAACAGAGGGCGAGAAACAGTGGGGCTGAAACAGAGGGCGAGAAACAGAGTGGCTGAAACAGAGGGCGAGTAACAGAGGGGCTGAAACAGAGGGGCTGAAACACAGGAGCTGAAACAGAGGGCGAGAAACAGAGGGCGAGAAACAGAGGGGCTGAAACAGAGGGTTGAGAAACAGAGGGGCTGAAACAGTGGGGCTGAAACAGAGGGGCTGAAACAGAGGGCGAGAAACAGAGGGCGAGAAACATAGGCGAGAAACAGAGGGCGAGAAACAGAGGGGCTGAAACAGAGGGGCTGAAACAGAGAAGCTGAAACAGAGGGGCTGAAACAGAGGGGCTGAAACAGAGGGCGAGAAACAGAGGGGCTGAAACAGAGGGGATGAAACAGATGGGCTGAAACAGAGGGCGAGAAAAAGAGGGTGAGAAACAGAGGGGCTGAAACAGAGGGGCTGAAACAGAGGGGCTGAAACAGAGGGGCTGAAACAGAGGGCGAGAAACAGAGGGGCTGAAACAGAGGGGCTGAAACTGAGGGGCTGAAACAGAGGGCGAGAAACAGAGGGCGAGAAACAGAGGGGCTGAAACAGAGGGCGAGAAACACAGGGCGAGAAACAGAGGGGCAGAAACAGAGGGGCTGAAACAGAGGGGCTGAATCAGAGAGGCTGAAACAGAGGGGCTGAAACAGAGGGGCTGAAACACAGGGCGAGAAACAGAGGGGTTGAAACAGAGTTCGAGAAACAGAGGGACTGAAACAGAGGGGCTGAAACAGAGGGCGAGAAACAGAGGGGCTGAAACAGAGGGCGAGAAACATTGGGGCTGAAACATATTGGCTGAAACAGAGGGGCTGAAACAGAGGGCGAGAAACAGATGGGCTGAAACAGAGGGGCCAAAACAGAGGGCGAGAAACAGAGGGGCTGAAACAGAGGGGCTGAAACAGAGGGCGACAAACAGAGGGGCTGAAACAGAGGGCGAGAAACAGAGGGGCTGAAACAGAGGGCGAGAAACAGAGGGGCTGAAACAGAGGGGCTGAAACAGAGGGCGAGAAACAGAGGGGCTGAAACAGAGGACGTGAAACAGAGTGGCTGAAACAGAGGGCGAGAAACAGAGGGCGAGAAACTGAGGGCGAGAAACAGAGGGGCTGAAACAGAGGGTCTGAAAAATAGGGGTTGAAATAGAGGGGCTGAAACAGAGGAGCTGAAAAAGAGGGGCTGAAACAGAGGGGCTGAAACAGAGGGGCTGAAACAGAGGGGCTGAAACAGAGGTCGAGAAACAGAGGGGCTGAAACAGTGGGGCTGAAACAGAGGGGCTGAAACAGATGGGCTGAAAGAGAGGGCGAGAAACAGAGGGGCTGAAACAGAGGGCGAGAAATAGAGGGGCTGAAACAGAGGGCGAGTAACAGAGGGGCTGAAACAGAGGGGCTGAAAAAGAGGGCGAGAAACAGAGAGCGAGAAACAGAGGGCGAGAACCAGAGGGCGAGAAACAGAGGGCGAGAAACAGTGGGGCTGAAACAGAGGGGCTGAAACAGAGGGCGAGAAACAGAGAGCGAGAAACAGAGGGCGAGAACCAGAGGGCGAGAAACAGAGGGGCTGAAACAGAGGGGCTGAAACAGAGGGCGAGAAACAGAGGGCGAGAAACAGAGGGGCTGAAACAGAGGGCGAGAAACAGAGGGGCTGAAACAGTGGGGCTGAAACAGAGGGGCTGAAACAGAGGGGCAGAAACAGAGGGGGTGAAACAGTGGGGCTGAAACAGAGGGTCTGAAACAGAGGGGCTGAAACAGAGGGGCTGAAACAGAGGGCGAGAAACAGAGGGGCTGAAACAGAGGACGAGAAACATTGGGGCTGAAACATATTGGCTGAAACAGAGGGGCTGAAACAGAGGGCGAGAAACAGATGGGCTGAAACAGAGGGGCTGAAACAGACGGCGAGAAACAGAGGGGCTGAAACAGAGGGCGACAAACAGAGGGGCTGAAACAGAGGGCGAGAAACAGAGGGGCTGAAACAGAGGGGCTGAAACAGAGGGCGAGAAACAGAGGGGCTGAAACAGAGGACGTGAAACAGAGTGGCTGAAACAGAGGGCGAGAAACAGAGGGCGAGAAACTGAGGGCGAGAAACAGAGGGGCTGAAACAGAGGGTCTGAAAAATAGGGGTTGAAATAGAGGGGCTGAAACAGAGGAGCTGAAAAAGAGGGGCTGAAACAGAGGGGCTGAAACAGAGGGGCTGAAACAGAGGGGCTGAAACAGAGGTCGAGAAACAGAGGGGCTGAAACAGTGGGGCTGAAACAGAGGGGCTGAAACAGATGGGCTGAAAGAGAGGGCGAGAAACAGAGGGGCTGAAACAGAGGGCGAGAAATAGAGGGGCTGAAACAGAGGGCGAGTAACAGAGGGGCTGAAACAGAGGGGCTGAAAAAGAGGGCGAGAAACAGAGAGCGAGAAACAGAGGGCGAGAACCAGAGGGCGAGAAACAGAGGGCGAGAAACAGTGGGGCTGAAACAGAGGGGCTGAAACAGAGGGCGAGAAACAGAGAGCGAGAAACAGAGGGCGAGAACCAGAGGGCGAGAAACAGAGGGGCTGAAACAGAGGGGCTGAAACAGAGGGCGAGAAACAGAGGGCGAGAAACAGAGGGGCTGAAACAGAGGGCGAGAAACAGAGGGGCTGAAACAGTGGGGCTGAAACAGAGGGGCTGAAACAGAGGGGCAGAAACAGAGGGGGTGAAACAGTGGGGCTGAAACAGAGGGTCTGAAACAGAGGGGCTGAAACAGAGGGGCTGAAACAGAGGGCGAGAAACAGAGGGGCTGAAACAGAGGACGAGAAACATTGGGGCTGAAACATATTGGCTGAAACAGAGGGGCTGAAACAGAGGGCGAGAAACAGATGGGCTGAAACAGAGGGGCTGAAACAGACGGCGAGAAACAGAGGGGCTGAAACAGACGGGCTGAAACAGAGGGGCTGAAACAGAGGGCGAGAAACAGAGGGGCTGAAACAGAGGGTCTGAAACATAGGGGCTGAAATAGAGGGGCTGAAACAGAGGGGCTGAAACAGAAGGCGAGAAACAGAGGGGCTGAAACAGTGGGGGTGAAACAGAGGGTAGAGAAACAGAGGGGCTGAAACAGTGGGGCTGAAACAGAGGGGCTGAAACAGAGGGCGAGAAACAGAGGGCGAGAAAAACAGGGCGAGAAACAGAGGGCGAGAAACAGAGGGGCTGAAACAGAGGGGCTGAAACAGAGAAGCTGAAACAGAGGGGCTGAAACAGAGGGGCTGAAAGAGAGGGCGAGAAACAGAGGGGCTGAAACAGAGGGGATGAAACAGATGGGCTGAAACAGAGGGCGAGAAAAAGAGGGTGAGAAACAGAGGGGCTGAAACAGAGGGGCTGAAACAGAGGGGCTGAAAAAGAGGTGCTGAAACAGAGGGCGAGAAACAGAGGGGCTGAAACAGAGGGGCTGAAACAGAGGGGCTGAAACAGAGGGCGAGAAACATAGGGCGAGAAACAGAGTGCGAGAAACAGAGGGGCTGAAACAGAGGGGCTGAAACAGAGGGGCTGAAACAGAGGGCGAGAAACAGAGGGCGAGAAACAGAGTGCGAGAAACAGAGGGGCTGAAACAGAGGGGCTGAAACAGAGGGGCTGAAACAGAGGGGCTGAAATAGAGGGCGTGAAACAGAGGGCGAGAAACAGAGGGGCTGTAACAGAGGGGCTGAAACAGAGGGCGAGAAACAGACGGGCTGAAACAGAGGGCGTGAAACAGAGGGCGAGAAACAGAGTGCGAGAAACAGAGGGTCTGAAACAGAGGGGCTGAAACAGAGGGCGAGAAACAGAGGGCAAGAAATTGAGGGGCAGAAACAGAGGGGCTGAAACAGAGGGCGAGAAACAGAGGGGCTGAAACAGAGGGGATGAAACAGATGGGCTGAAACAGAGAGCGAGAAAAATAGGGTGATAAACAGAGGGGCTGAAACAGAGGGGCTGAAACAGAGGGGCTGAAACAGAGGGCGAGAAACAGAGGGGCTGAAACAGAGGGGCTGAAACAGAGGGCGAGAAACATAGGGCGAGAAACAGAGGGCGAGAAACAGAGGGGGTGAAACAGAGGGGCTGTAACAGAGGGGCTGAAACAGAGGAGCTGAAACAGAGGGCGAGAAACAGAGGGCGAGAAACAGAGGGGCTGAAACAGAGGGCGAGAAACAGAGGGGGTGAAACAGTGGGGCTGAAACAGAGGGGCTGAAACAGAGGGGCAGAAACAGAGGGGGTGAAACAGTGGGGCTGAAACAGAGGGTCTGAAACAGAGGGGCTGAAACAGAGGGGCTGAAACAGAGGGCGAGAAACGGAGGGGCTGAAACAGAGGGCGAGAAACATTGGGGTTGAAACATATTGGCTGAAACAGAGGGGCTGAAACAGAGGGCGAGAAACAGATGGACTGAAACGGAGGGGCTGAAACAGAGGGGCTGAAACAGAGGGCGAGAAACAGAGGGGCTGAAACAGAGGACGAGAAACAGAGGGGCTGAAACAGAGGGCGAGAAACAGAGGGCGAGAAACTGAGGGCGAGAAACAGAGGGGCTGAAACAGAGGGTCTGAAACATAGGGGCTGAAATAGAGGGGCTGAAACAGAGAAGCTGAAAAAGAGGGGCTGAAACAGAGGGGCTGAAACAGAGGGGCTGAAACAGTGGGGCTGAAACAGAGGGCGAGAAACAGAGGGGCTGAAACAGTGGGGCTGAAACAGAGGGGCTGAAACAGAGGGGCTGAAACAGAGGGCGAGAAACAGAGTGGCTGAAACAGAGGCTGAGAAACAGAGGGGCTGAAACAGAGGGGCTGAAATAGAGGGCGAGAAACAGAGGGCGAGAAACAGAGGGGCTGTAACAGAGGGGCTGAAACAGAGGGCGAGAAACAGACGGGCTGAAACAGAGGGCGTGAAACAGAGGGCGAGAAACAGAGTGCGAGAAACAGAGGGTCTGAAACAGAGGGGCTGAAACAGAGGGCGAGAAACAGAGGGCAAGAAATTGAGGGGCAGAAACAGAGGGGCTGAAACAGAGGGCGAGAAACAGAGGCGCTGAAACAGAGGGGATGAAACAGATGGGCTGAAACAGAGGGCGAGAAAAATAGGGTGAGAAACAGAGGGGCTGAAACAGAGGGGCTGAAACAGAGGGCGAGAAACAGAGGGGCTGAAACAGAGGGGCTGAAACAGAGGGGCTGAAACAGAGGGCGAGAAACATAGAGCGAGAAACAGAGGGCGAGAAACAGAGGGGCTGAAACAGAGGGGCTGAAACAGAGGGGCTGAAACAGATGGCGAGAAACAGAGGGCGAGAAACAGAGGGCGAGAAACAGAGTGCGAGAAACAGAGGGCGAGAAACAGAGGGGCTGAAACAGAGGGGCTGAAACAGAGGGGATGAAACAGAGGGGCTGAAACAGAGGGGCTGAAACAAAGGGGCTGAAACAGAGGGGCTGAAACAGAGGGGCTGAAACAGAGGGCGACAAACAGAGGGGCTGAAACTGAGGGCGAGAAACAGAGGGGCTGAAACTGACGGGCTGAAACAGAGGGGCTGAAACAGAGGTCGAGAAACAGAGGGGCTGAAACAGAGGACGAGAAATAAGGGGCTGAAACAGAGGGCGAGAAACAGAGGGCAAGAAATTGAGGGCGAGAAACAGAGGGGCCGAAACAGAGGGTCTGAAATATAGGGGCTGAAATAGAGGGGCTGAAACAGAGGAGCTGAACAAGAGGGGCTGAAACAGAGGGGCTGAAACAGAGGGTCTGAAACAGAGGGCGAGAAACAGAGGCGCTGAAACAGTGTGGCTGAAACAGAGGGGCTGAAACAGAGGGGCTGAAACAGAGGGCGAGAAACAGAGGGGCTGAAACAGAGGACGAGAAACATTGGGGCTGAAACATATTGGCTGAAACAGAGGGGCTGAAACAGAGGGCGAGAAACAGATGGGCTGAAACAGAGGGGCTGAAACAGAGGGCGAGAAACAGAGGGGCTGAAACAGACGGGCTGAAACAGAGGGGCTGAAACAGAGGGCGAGAAACAGAGGGGCTGAAACAGAGGGTCTGAAACATAGGGGCTGAAATAGAGGGGCTGAAACAGAGGGGCTGAAACAGAAGGCGAGAAACAGAGGGGCTGAAACAGTGGGGGTGAAACAGAGGGTAGAGAAACAGAGGGGCTGAAACAGTGGGGCTGAAACAGAGGGGCTGAAACAGAGGGCGAGAAACAGAGGGCGAGAAAAACAGGGCGAGAAACAGAGGGCGAGAAACAGAGGGGCTGAAACAGAGGGGCTGAAACAGAGAAGCTGAAACAGAGGGGCTGAAACAGAGGGGCTGAAAGAGAGGGCGAGAAACAGAGGGGCTGAAACAGAGGGGATGAAACAGATGGGCTGAAACAGAGGGCGAGAAAAAGAGGGTGAGAAACAGAGGGGCTGAAACAGAGGGGCTGAAACAGAGGGGCTGAAAAAGAGGGGCTGAAACAGAGGGCGAGAAACAGAGGGGCTGAAACAGAGGGGCTGAAACAGAGGGGCTGAAACAGAGGGCGAGAAACATAGGGCGAGAAACAGAGTGCGAGAAACAGAGGGGCTGAAACAGAGGGGCTGAAACAGAGGGGCTGAAACAGAGGGCGAGAAACAGAGGGCGAGAAACAGAGTGCGAGAAACAGAGGGGCTGAAACAGAGGGGCTGAAACAGAGGGGCTGAAACAGAGGGGCTGAAATAGAGGGCGTGAAACAGAGGGCGAGAAACAGAGGGGCTGTAACAGAGGGGCTGAAACAGAGGGCGAGAAACAGACGGGCTGAAACAGAGGGCGTGAAACAGAGGGCGAGAAACAGAGTGCGAGAAACAGAGGGTCTGAAACAGAGGGGCTGAAACAGAGGGCGAGAAACAGAGGGCAAGAAATTGAGGGGCAGAAACAGAGGGGCTGAAACAGAGGGCGAGAAACAGAGGGGCTGAAACAGAGGGGATGAAACAGATGGGCTGAAACAGAGAGCGAGAAAAATAGGGTGATAAACAGAGGGGCTGAAACAGAGGGGCTGAAACAGAGGGGCTGAAACAGAGGGCGAGAAACAGAGGGGCTGAAACAGACGGGCTGAAACAGAGGGCGAGAAACATAGGGCGAGAAACAGAGGGCGAGAAACAGAGGGGGTGAAACAGAGGGGCTGTAACAGAGGGGCTGAAACAGAGGAGCTGAAACAGAGGGCGAGAAACAGAGGGCGAGAAACAGAGGGGCTGAAACAGAGGGCGAGAAACAGAGGGGTGAAACAGTGGGGCTGAAACAGAGGGGCTGAAACAGAGGGGCAGAAACAGAGGGGGTGAAACAGTGGGGCTGAAACAGAGGGTCTGAAACAGAGGGGCTGAAACAGAGGGGCTGAAACAGAGGGCGAGAAACGGAGGGGCTGAAACAGAGGGCGAGAAACATTGGGGTTGAAACATATTGGCTGAAACAGAGGGGCTGAAACAGAGGGCGAGAAACAGATGGACTGAAACGGAGGGGCTGAAACAGAGGGGCTGAAACAGAGGGCGAGAAACAGAGGGGCTGAAACAGAGGACGAGAAACAGAGGGGCTGAAACAGAGGGCGAGAAACAGAGGGCGAGAAACTGAGGGCGAGAAACAGAGGGGCTGAAACAGAGGGTCTGAAACATAGGGGCTGAAATAGAGGGGCTGAAACAGAGAAGCTGAAAAAGAGGGGCTGAAACAGAGGGGCTGAAACAGAGGGGCTGAAACAGTGGGGCTGAAACAGAGGGCGAGAAACAGAGGGGCTGAAACAGTGGGGCTGAAACAGAGGAGCTGAAACAGAGGGGCTGAAACAGAGGGCGAGAAACAGAGTGGCTGAAACAGAGGCTGAGAAACAGAGGGGCTGAAACAGAGGGGCTGAAATAGAGGGCGAGAAACAGAGGGCGAGAAACAGAGGGGCTGTAACAGAGGGGCTGAAACAGAGGGCGAGAAACAGACGGGCTGAAACAGAGGGCGTGAAACAGAGGGCGAGAAACAGAGTGCGAGAAACAGAGGGTCTGAAACAGAGGGGCTGAAACAGAGGGCGAGAAACAGAGGGCAAGAAATTGAGGGGCAGAAACAGAGGGGCTGAAACAGAGGGCGAGAAACAGAGGCGCTGAAACAGAGGGGATGAAACAGATGGGCTGAAACAGAGGGCGAGAAAAATAGGGTGAGAAACAGAGGGGCTGAAACAGAGGGGCTGAAACAGAGGGCGAGAAACAGAGGGGCTGAAACAGAGGGGCTGAAACAGAGGGGCTGAAACAGAGGGCGAGAAACATAGAGCGAGAAACAGAGGGCGAGAAACAGAGGGGCTGAAACAGAGGGGCTGAAACAGAGGGGCTGAAACAGATGGCGAGAAACAGAGGGCGAGAAACAGAGGGCGAGAAACAGAGTGCGAGAAACAGAGGGCGAGAAACAGAGGGGCTGAAACAGAGGGGCTGAAACAGAGGGGATGAAACAGAGGGGCTGAAACAGAGGGGCTGAAACAGAGGGCGAGAAACAGAGGGTGAGAAACAGAGGGGCTGAAACAGAGGGGCTGAAACAGAGGGGCTGAAACAGAGGGGCTGAAACAGAGGGCGACAAACAGAGGGGCTGAAACTGAGGGCGAGAAACAGAGGGGCTGAAACTGACGGGCTGAAACAGAGGGGCTGAAACAGAGGTCGAGAAACAGAGGGGCTGAAACAGAGGACGAGAAATAAGGGGCTGAAACAGAGGGCGAGAAACAGAGGGCGAGAAACTGAGGGCGAGAAACAGAGGGGCTGAAACAGAGGGTCTGAAATATAGGGGCTGAAATAGAGGGGCTGAAACAGAGGAGCTGAACAAGAGGGGCTGAAACAGAGGGGCTGAAACAGAGGGTCTGAAACAGAGGGCGAGAAACAGAGGCGCTGAAACAGTGTGGCTGAAACAGAGGGGCTGAAACAGAGGGGCTGAAAGAGAGGGCGAGAAACAGAGGGGCTGAAACAGAGGGCGAGAAACAGAGGGGCTGAAACAGAGGGCGAGTAACAGAGGGGCTGAAACAGAGGGGCTGAAAATGAGGGCGAGAAACAGAGGGCGAGAAACAGAGGGCGAGAAACAGAGGGCGAGAAACAGTGGGGCTGAAACAGAGGGGCTGAAACAGAGGGCGAGAAACAGAGAGCGAGAAACAGAGGGCGAGAACCAGATGGCGAGAAACAGAGGGGCTGAAACAGAGGGGCTGAAACAGAGGCAGAGAAACAGAGTGGCTGAAACAGAGGGGCTGAAACCGAGGGGCTGAAACAGATGGCGAGAAACAGAGGGGCTCAAACAGAGGGCGAGAAACAGAGGGCGAGAAACATAGGAGCTGAAACAGAGGGCGAGAAACAGAGGGGATGAAACAGAGGGCGAGAAACAGAGGGGCTGAAACAGAGGGGCTGAAACAGAGGGCGAGAAATAGAGGGGCTGAAACAGAGGTGCTGAAACAGAGGGCGAGAAACAGAGGGCGAGAAACAGAGTGGCTGAAACAGAGGGCGAGAAACATTGGGGCTGAAACAGATTGGCTGAAACAGAGGGGCTGAAACAGAGGGGCTGAAACAGTGGGGTTGAAACAGAGGGGCTGAAACAGAGGGGCTGAAACAGAGGGCGAGAAACAGAGGGGCTGAAACAGAGGGCGAGAAACAGAGGGGCTGAAACAGAGGGCGAGTAACAGAGGGTCTGAAACAGAGGGGCTGAAAATGAGGGCGAGAAACAGAGGGCGAGAAACAGAGGTCGAGAAACAGAGGGCGAGAAACAGTGGGGCTGAAACAGAGGGGCTGAAACAGAGGGCGAGAAACAGAGAGCGAGAAAAAGAGGGCGAGAACCAGAAGGCGAGAAACAGAGGGGCTGAAACAGACGGGCTGAAACAGAGGCAGAGAAACAGAGTGGCTGAAACAGAGGGGCTGAAACAGAGGGGCTGAAACAGATGGCGAGAAACAGAGGGGCTCAAACAGAGGGCGAGAAACAGAGGGCGAGAAACATAGGAGCTGAAACAGACGGCGAGAAACAGAGGGGATGAAACAGAGGGCGAGAAACAGAGGGGCTGAAACAGAGGGGCTGAAACAGAGGGCGAGAAACAGAGGGGCTGAAACAGAGGTGCTGAAACAGAGGGCGAGAAACAGAGGGCGAGAAACAGTGTGGCTGAAACAGAGGGCGAGAAACATTGGGGCTGAAACAGATTGGCTGAAACAGAGGGGCTGAAACAGAGGGGCTGAAACAGAGGGCGAGAAACAGAGGGGCTGAAACAGAGGGCGAGAAACAGAGGGGCTGAAACAGAGGGCGAGTAACAGAGGGGCTGAAACAGAGGGGCTGAAAAAGAGGGCGAGAAACAGAGGGCGAGAAACAGAGGGCGAGAAACAGAGGGCGAGAAACAGTGGGGCTGAAACAGAGGGGCTGAAACAGAGGGCGAGAAACAGAGAGCGAGAAACAGATGGCGAGAACCAGAGGGCGAGAAACAGAGGGGCTGAAACAGAGGGGATGAAACAGATGGGCTGAAACAGAGGGCGAGAAAAAGAGGGTGAGAAACAGAGGGGCTGAAACAGAGGGGCTGAAACAGAGGGGCTGAAACAGAGGGGCTGAAACAGAGGGCGAGAAACAGAGGGGCTGAAACAGAGGGGCTGAAACTGAGGGGCTGAAACAGAGGGCGAGAAACAGAGGGCGAGAAACAGAGGGGCTGAAACAGAGGGCGAGAAACACAGGACGAGAAACAGAGGGGCAGAAACAGAGGGGCTGAAACAGAGGGGCTGAATCAGAGAGGCTGAAACAGAGGGGCTGAAACAGAGGGGCTGAAACACAGGGCGAGAAACAGAGGGGTTGAAACAGAGTTCGAGAAACAGAGGGACTGAAACAGAGGGGCTGAAACAGAGGGCGAGAAACAGAGGGGCTGAAACAGAGGGCGAGAAACATTGGGGCTGAAACATATTGGCTGAAACAGAGGGGCTGAAACAGAGGGCGAGAAACAGATGGGCTGAAACAGAGGGGCCAAAACAGAGGGCGAGAAACAGAGGGGCTGAAACAGAGGGGCTGAAACAGAGGGCGACAAACAGAGGGGCTGAAACAGAGGGCGAGAAACAGAGGGGCTGAAACAGAGGGGCTGAAACAGAGGGCGAGAAACAGAGGGGCTGAAACAGAGGACGTGAAACAGAGTGGCTGAAACAGAGGGCGAGAAACAGAGGGCGAGAAACTGAGGGCGAGAAACAGAGGGGCTGAAACAGAGGGTCTGAAAAATAGGGGTTGAAATAGAGGGGCTGAAACAGAGGAGCTGAAAAAGAGGGGCTGAAACAGAGGGGCTGAAACAGAGGGGCTGAAACAGAGGGGCTGAAACAGAGGTCGAGAAACAGAGGGGCTGAAACAGTGGGGCTGAAACAGAGGGGCTGAAACAGATGGGCTGAAAGAGAGGGCGAGAAACAGAGGGGCTGAAACAGAGGGCGAGAAATAGAGGGGCTGAAACAGAGGGCGAGTAACAGAGGGGCTGAAACAGAGGGGCTGAAAAAGAGGGCGAGAAACAGAGAGCGAGAAACAGAGGGCGAGAACCAGAGGGCGAGAAACAGAGGGCGAGAAACAGTGGGGCTGAAACAGAGGGGCTGAAACAGAGGGCGAGAAACAGAGAGCGAGAAACAGAGGGCGAGAACCAGAGGGCGAGAAACAGAGGGGCTGAAACAGAGGGGCTGAAACAGAGGGCGAGAAACAGAGGGCGAGAAACAGAGGGGCTGAAACAGAGGGCGAGAAACAGAGGGGCTGAAACAGTGGGGCTGAAACAGAGGGGCTGAAACAGAGGGGCAGAAACAGAGGGGGTGAAACAGTGGGGCTGAAACAGAGGGTCTGAAACAGAGGGGCTGAAACAGAGGGGCTGAAACAGAGGGCGAGAAACAGAGGGGCTGAAACAGAGGACGAGAAACATTGGGGCTGAAACATATTGGCTGAAACAGAGGGGCTGAAACAGAGGGCGAGAAACAGATGGGCTGAAACAGAGGGGCTGAAACAGAGGGCGAGAAACAGAGGGGCTGAAACAGACGGGCTGAAACAGAGGGGCTGAAACAGAGGGCGAGAAACAGAGGGGCTGAAACAGAGGGTCTGAAACATAGGGGCTGAAATAGAGGGGCTGAAACAGAGGGGCTGAAACAGAAGGCGAGAAACAGAGGGGCTGAAACAGTGGGGGTGAAACAGAGGGTAGAGAAACAGAGGGGCTGAAACAGTGGGGCTGAAACAGAGGGGCTGAAACAGAGGGCGAGAAACAGAGGGCGAGAAACACAGGGCGAGAAACAGAGGGCGAGAAACAGAGGGGCTGAAACAGAGGGGCTGAAACAGAGAAGCTGAAACAGAGGGGCTGAAACAGAGGGGCTGAAAGAGAGGGCGAGAAACAGAGGGGCTGAAACAGAGGGGATGAAACAGATGGGCTGAAACAGAGGGCGAGAAAAAGAGGGTGAGAAACAGAGGGGCTGAAACAGAGGGGCTGAAACAGAGGGGCTGAAAAAGAGGGGCTGAAACAGAGGGCGAGAAACAGAGGGGCTGAAACAGAGGGGCTGAAACAGAGGGGCTGAAACAGAGGGCGAGAAACATAGGGCGAGAAACAGAGTGCGAGAAACAGAGGGGCTGAAACAGAGGGGCTGAAACAGAGGGGCTGAAACAGAGGGCGAGAAACAGAGGGCGAGAAACAGAGTGCGAGAAACAGAGGGGCTGAAACAGAGGGGCTGAAACAGAGGGGCTGAAACAGAGGGGCTGAAATAGAGGGCGTGAAACAGAGGGCGAGAAACAGAGGGGCTGTAACAGAGGGGCTGAAACAGAGGGCGAGAAACAGACGGGCTGAAACAGAGGGCGTGAAACAGAGGGCGAGAAACAGAGTGCGAGAAACAGAGGGTCTGAAACAGAGGGGCTGAAACAGAGGGCGAGAAACAGAGGGCAAGAAATTGAGGGGCAGAAACAGAGGGGCTGAAACAGAGGGCGAGAAACAGAGGGGCTGAAACAGAGGGGATGAAACAGATGGGCTGAAACAGAGAGCGAGAAAAATAGGGTGATAAACAGAGGGGCTGAAACAGAGGGGCTGAAACAGAGGGGCTGAAACAGAGGGCGAGAAACAGAGGGGCTGAAACAGAGGGGCTGAAACAGAGGGCGAGAAACATAGGGCGAGAAACAGAGGGCGAGAAACAGAGGGGGTGAAACAGAGGGGCTGTAACAGAGGGGCTGAAACAGAGGAGCTGAAACAGAGGGCGAGAAACAGAGGGCGAGAAACAGAGGGGCTGAAACAGAGGGCGAGAAACAGAGGGGGTGAAACAGTGGGGCTGAAACAGAGGGGCTGAAACAGAGGGGCAGAAACAGAGGGGGTGAAACAGTGGGGCTGAAACAGAGGGTCTGAAACAGAGGGGCTGAAACAGAGGGGCTGAAACAGAGGGCGAGAAACGGAGGGGCTGAAACAGAGGGCGAGAAACATTGGGGTTGAAACATATTGGCTGAAACAGAGGGGCTGAAACAGAGGGCGAGAAACAGATGGACTGAAACGGAGGGGCTGAAACAGAGGGGCTGAAACAGAGGGCGAGAAACAGAGGGGCTGAAACAGAGGACGAGAAACAGAGGGGCTGAAACAGAGGGCGAGAAACAGAGGGCGAGAAACTGAGGGCGAGAAACAGAGGGGCTGAAACAGAGGGTCTGAAACATAGGGGCTGAAATAGAGGGGCTGAAACAGAGAAGCTGAAAAAGAGGGACTGAAACAGAGGGGCTGAAACAGAGGGGCTGAAACAGTGGGGCTGAAACAGAGGGCGAGAAACAGAGGGGCTGAAACAGTGGGGCTGAAACAGAGGGGCTGAAACAGAGGGGCTGAAACAGAGGGCGAGAAACAGAGTGGCTGAAACAGAGGCTGAGAAACAGAGGGGCTGAAACAGAGGGGCTGAAATAGAGGGCGAGAAACAGAGGGCGAGAAACAGAGGGGCTGTAACAGAGGGGCTGAAACAGAGGGCGAGAAACAGACGGGCTGAAACAGAGGGCGTGAAACAGAGGGCGAGAAACAGAGTGCGAGAAACAGAGGGTCTGAAACAGAGGGGCTGAAACAGAGGGCGAGAAACAGAGGGCAAGAAATTGAGGGGCAGAAACAGAGGGGCTGAAACAGAGGGCGAGAAACAGAGGCGCTGAAACAGAGGGGATGAAACAGATGGGCTGAAACAGAGGGCGAGAAAAATAGGGTGAGAAACAGAGGGGCTGAAACAGAGGGGCTGAAACAGAGGGGCTGAAACAGAGGGGCTGAAACAGAGGGGCTGAAACAGAGGGCGAGAAACAGAGGGGCTGAAACAGAGGGGCTGAAACAGAGGGGCTGAAACAGAGGGCGAGAAACATAGGGCGATAAACAGAGGGCGAGAAACAGAGGGGCTGAAACAGAGGGGCTGAAACAGAGGGGCTGAAACAGATGGCGAGAAACAGAGGGCGAGAAACAGAGGGCGAGAAACAGAGTGCGAGAAACAGAGGGCGAGAAACAGAGGGGCTGAAACAGAGGGGCTGAAACAGAGGGGATGAAACAGAGGGGCTGAAACAGAGGGGCTGAAACAGAGGGCGAGAAACAGAGGGTGAGAAACAGAGGGGCTGAAACAGAGGGGCTGAAACAGAGGGGCTGAAACAGAGGGGCTGAAACAGAGGGCGACAAACAGAGGGGCTGAAACTGAGGGCGAGAAACAGAGGGGCTGAAACTGACGGGCTGAAACAGAGGGGCTGAAACAGAGGTCGAGAAACAGAGGGGCTGAAACAGAGGACGAGAAATAAGGGGCTGAAACAGAGGGCGAGAAACAGAGGGCGAGAAACTGAGGGCGAGAAACAGAGGGGTTGAAACAGAGGGTCTGAAATATAGGGGCTGAAATAGAGGGGCTGAAACAGAGGAGCTGAACAAGAGGGGCTGAAACAGAGGGGCTGAAACAGAGAGTCTGAAACAGAGGGCGAGAAACAGAGGCGCTGAAACAGTGTGGCTGAAACAGAGGGGCTGAAACAGAGGGGCTGAAACAGAGGGCGAGAAACAGAGGGGCTGAAACAGAGGGCGAGAAACAGAGGGGCTGAAACAGAGGGCGAGTAACAGAGGGGCTGAAACAGAGGGGCTGAAAATGAGGGCGAGAAACAGTGGGCGAGAAACAGAGGGCGAGAAACAGAGGGCGAGAAACAGTGGGGCTGAAACAGAGGGGCTGAAACAGAGGGCGAGAAACAGAGAGCGAGAAACTGAGGGCGAGAACCAGAGGGCGAGAAACAGAGGGGCTGAAACAGAGGGGCTGAAACAGAGGCAGAGAAACAGAGTGGCTGAAACAGAGGGGCTGAAACCGAGGGGCTGAAACAGATGGCGAGAAACAGAGGGGCTCAAACAGAGGGCGAGAAACAGAGGGCGAGAAACATAGGAGCTGAAACAGAGGGCGAGAAACAGAGGGGATGAAACAGAGGGCGAGAAACAGAGGGGCTGAAACAGAGGGGCTGAAACAGAGGGCGAGAAATAGAGGGGCTGAAACAGAGGTGCTGAAACAGAGGGCGAGAAACAGAGGGCGAGAAACAGAGTGGCTGAAACAGAGGGCGAGAAACATTGCTGCTGAAACAGATTGGCTGAAACAGAGGGGCTGAAACAGAGGGGCTGAAACAGTGGGGTTGAAACAGAGGGGCTGAAACAGAGGGGCTGAAACAGAGGGCGAGAAACAGAGGGGCTGAAACAGAGGGCGAGAAACAGAGGGGCTGAAACAGAGGGCGAGTAACAGAGGGGCTGAAACAGAGGGGCTGAAAATGAGGGCGAGAAACAGAGGGCGAGAAACAGAGGTCGAGAAACAGAGGGCGAGAAACAGTGGGGCTGAAACAGAGGGGCTGAAACAGAGGGCGAGAAACAGAGAGCGAGAAAAAGAGGGCGAGAACCAGAGGGCGAGAAACAGAGGGGCTGAAACAGAGGGGCTGAAACAGAGGCAGAGAAACAGAGTGGCTGAAACAGAGGGGCTGAAACAGAGGGGCTGAAACAGATGGCGAGAAACAGAGGGGCTCAAACAGAGGGCGAGAAACAGAGGGCGAGAAACATAGGAGCTGAAACAGACGGCGAGAAACAGAGGGGATGAAACAGAGGGCGAGAAACAGAGGGGCTGAAACAGAGGGGCTGAAACAGAGGGCGAGAAACAGAGGGGCTGAAACAGAGGTGCTGAAACAGAGGGCGAGAAACAGAGGGCGAGAAACAGTGTGGCTGAAACAGAGGGCGAGAAACATTGGGGCTGAAACAGATTGGCTGAAACAGAGGGGCTGAAACAGAGGGGCTGAAACAGAGGGCGAGAAACAGAGGGTCTGAAACAGAGGGCGAGAAACAGAGGGGCTGAAACAGAGGGCGAGTAACAGAGGGGCTGAAACAGAGGGGCTGAAAAAGAGGGCGAGAAACAGAGGGCGAGAAACAGAGGGCGAGAAACAGAGGGCGAGAAACAGTGGGGCTGAAACAGAGGGGCTGAAACAGAGGGCGAGAAACAGAGAGCGAGAAACAGATGGCGAGAACCAGAGGGCGAGAAACAGAGGGGCTGAAACAGAGGGGCTGAAACAGCGGCAGAGAAACAGAGTGGCTGAAACAGAGGGGCTGAAACCGAGGGGCTGAAACAGATGGCGAGAAACAGAGGGGCTCAAACAGAGGGCGAGAAACAGAGGGCGAGAAACATAGGAGCTGAAACAGAGGGCGAAAAACAGTGGGGTTGAAACAGAGAGGCTGAAACAGAGGGGCTGAAACAGAGGGCGAGAAACATAGGGCGAGAAACGGAGGGCGAGAAACAGAGGGGCTGAAACAGAGGGGCTGAAACAGAGGGGCTGAAACAGAGGGCGAGAAACAGAGGGCGAGAAACAGAGGGCGAGAAACAGAGTGCGAGAAACAGAGGGCGAGAAACAGAGGGGCTGAAACAGAGTGGCTGAAACAGAGGGGATGAAACAGAGGGGCTGAAACAGAGGGGCTGAAACAGAGGGCGAGAAACAGAGGGTGAGAAACAGAGGGGCTGAAACCGAGGGGCTGAAACAGAGGGGCTGAAACAGAGGGGCTGAAACACAGGGCGAGAAACAGAGGGGTTGAAACAGAGTGCGAGAAACAGAGGGGCTGAAACAGAGGGGCTGAAACAGAGGGCGAGAAACAGAGGGCGAGAAACAGAGTGCGAGAAACAGAGGGCGAGAAACAGAGGGGCTGAAACAGAGGGGCTGAAACAGAGGGGCTGAAACTGAGGGGCTGAAACAGAGGGCGAGAAACACAGGGCGAGAAACAGAGGGGCAGAAACAGAGGGCGAGAAACACAGGGCGAGAAACAGAGGGGCAGAAACAGAGGGACTGAAACAGAGGGGCTGAATCAGAGAGGCTGAAACAGAGGGGATGAAACAGAGGGGCTGAAACACAGGGCGAGAAACAGAGGGGTTGAAACAGAGTGCGAGAAACAGAGGGGCTGAAACAGAGGGGCTGAAACAGAGGGCGAGAAACAGAGGGGCTGAAACAGAGGGCGAGAAACATTGGGGCTGAAACATATTGGCTGAAACAGAGGGGCTGAAACAGAGGGCGAGAAACAGATGGGCTGAAACAGAGGGGCTGAAACAGAGGGCGAGAAACAGAGGGGCTGAAACAGACGGGCTGAAACAGAGGGGCTGAAACAGAGGGCGAGAAACAGAGGGGCTGAAACAGAGGGCGAGAAACAGAGGGGCTGAAACAGACGGGCTGAAATAGAGGGGCTGAAACAGAGGAGCTGAAAAAGAGGGGCTGAAACAGAGGGGCTGAAACAGAGGGGCTGAAACAGAGGGGCTGAAACAGAGGGCGAGAAACAGAGGGGCTGAAACAGTGGGGCTGAAACAGAGGGGCTGAAACAGAGGGGCTGAAACAGAGGGCGAGAAACGGAGGGGCTGAAACAGAGGGCGAGAAACAGAGGGGCTGAAACAGAGGGCGAGTAACAGAGGGGCTGAAACAGAGGGGCTGAATCATAGGAGCTGGAACAGAGGGCGAGAAACAGAGGGCGAGAAACAGAGGGGCTGAAACAGAGGGTTGAGAAACAGAGGGGCTGAAACAGTGGAGCTGAAACAGAGGGGCTGAAACAGAGGGCGAGAAACAGAGGGCGAGAAACAGAGGGGCTGAATCAGAGGGACTGAAACAGAGGGGCTGAAACAGAGGGCGAGAAACATAGGGCGAGAAACAGAGGGCGAGAAACAGAGGGGCTGAAACAGAGGGGCTGAAACAGAGGGGCTGAAACAGAGGGCGAGAAACAGAGGGCGAGAAACAGAGGGCGAGAAACAGACTGCGAGAAACAGAGGGCGAGAAACAGAGGGGCTGAAACAGAGGGGCTGAAACAGAGGGGATGATACAGAGGGGCTGAAACAGAGGGGCTGAAACAGAGGGCGAGAAACAGAGGGTTTGAAACTGAGGGGCTGAAACCGAGGGGCTGAAACAGAGGGGCTGAAACAGAGGGGCTGAAACACAGGGCGAGAAACAGAGGGGTTGAAACAGAGTGCGAGAAACAGAGGGGCTGAAACAGAGGGGCTGAAACAGAGGGCGAGAAACAGAGGGCGAGAAACAGAGTTCGAGAAACAGAGGGCGAGAAACAGAGGGGCTGAAACAGAGGGGCTGAAACAGAGGGGCTGAAACTGAGGGGCTGAAACAGAGGGCGAGAAACAGAGGGCGAGAAACAGAGGGGCTGAAACAGAGGGCGAGAAACACAGGGCGAGAAACAGAGGGGCAGAAACAGAGGGGCTGAAACAGAGGGGCTGAATCAGAGAGGCTGAAACAGAGGGGCTGAAACAGAGGGGCTGAAACACAGGGCGAGAAACAGAGGGGTTGAAACAGAGTGCGAGAAACAGAGGGGCTGAAACAGAGGGGCTGAAACAGAGGGCGAGAAACAGAGGGGCTGAAACAGAGGGCGAGAAACATTGGGGCTGAAACATATTGGCTGAAACAGAGGGGCTGAAACAGAGGGCGAGAAACAGATGGGCTGAAACAGAGGGGCTGAAACAGAGGGCGAGAAACAGAGGGGCTGAAACAGACGGGCTGAAACAGAGGGGCTGAAACAGAGGGCGAGAAACAGAGGGGCTGAAACAGAGGGCGAGAAACAGAGGGGCTGAAACAGACGGGCTGAAATAGAGGGGCTGAAACAGAGGAGCTGAAAAAGAGGGGCTGAAACAGAGGACGAGAAATAAGGGGCTGAAACAGAGGGCGAGAAACAGAGGGCGAGAAACTGAGGGCGCGAAACAGAGGGGCTGAAACAGAGGGTCTGAAATATAGGGGCTGAAATAGAGGGGCTGAAACAGAGGAGCTGAACAAGAGGGGCTGAAACAGAGGGGCTGAAACAGAGGGTCTGAAACAGAGGGCGAGAAACAGAGGCGCTGAAACAGTGTGGCTGAAACAGAGGGGCTGAAACAGAGGGGCTGAAACAGAGGGCGAGAAACAGAGGGGCTGAAACAGAGGGCGAGAAACAGAGGGGCTGAAACAGAGGGCGAGTAACAGAGGGGCTGAAACAGAGGGGCTGAAAATGAGGGCGAGAAACAGAGGGCGAGAAACAGAGGGCGAGAAACAGAGGGCGAGAAACAGTGGGGCTGAAACAGAGGGGCTGAAACAGAGGGCGAGAAACAGAGAGCGAGAAACAGAGGGCGAGAACCAGAGGGCGAGAAACAGAGGGGCTGAAACAGAGGGGCTGAAACAGAGGCAGAGAAACAGAGTGGCTGAAACAGAGGGGCTGAAACCGAGGGGCTGAAACAGATGGCGAGAAACAGAGGGGCTCAAACAGAGGGCGAGAAACAGAGGGCGAGAAACATAGGAGCTGAAACAGAGGGCGAGAAACAGAGGGGATGAAACAGAGGGCGAGAAACAGAGGGGCTGAAACAGAGGGGCTGAAACAGAGGGCGAGAAATAGAGGGGCTGAAACAGAGGTGCTGAAACAGAGGGCGAGAAACAGAGGGCGAGAAACAGAGTGGCTGAAACAGAGGGCGAGAAACATTGGGGCTGAAACAGAGGGGCTGAAACAGAGGGCGAGAAACAGAGGGGCTGAAACAGTGGGGCTGAAACAGAGGGGCTGAAACAGAGGGGCTGAAACAGAGGGCGAGAAACGGAGGGGCTGAAACAGAGGGCGAGAAACAGAGGGGCTGAAACAGAGGGCGAGTAACAGAGGGGCTGAAACAGAGGGGCTGATTCATAGGAGTTGGAACAGAGGGCGAGAAACAGAGGGCGAGAAACAGAGGGGCTGAAACAGAGGGTTGAGAAACAGAGGGGCTGAAACAGTGGAGCTGAAACAGAGGGGCTGAAACAGAGGGCGAGAAACAGAGGGCGAGAAACAGAGGGGCTGAATCAGAGGGACTGAAACAGAGGGGCTGAAACAGAGGGCGAGAAACATAGGGCGAGAAACAGAGGGCGAGAAACAGAGGGGCTGAAACAGAGGGGCTGAAACAGAGGGGCTGAAACAGAGGGCGAGAAACAGAGGGCGAGAAACAGAGGGCGAGAAACAGACTGCGAGAAACAGAGGGCGAGAAACAGAGGGGCTGAAACAGAGGGGCTGAAACAGAGGGGATGATACAGAGGGGCTGAAACAGAGGGGCTGAAACAGAGGGCGAGAAACAGAGGGTTTGAAACTGAGGGGCTGAAACCGAGGGGCTGAAACAGAGGGGCTGAAACAGAGGGGCTGAAACACAGGGCGAGAAACAGAGGGGTTGAAACAGAGTGCGAGAAACAGAGGGGCTGAAACAGAGGGGCTGAAACAGAGGGCGAGAAACAGAGGGCGAGAAACAGAGTTCGAGAAACAGAGGGCGAGAAACAGAGGGGCTGAAACAGAGGGGCTGAAACAGAGGGGCTGAAACTGAGGGGCTGAAACAGAGGGCGAGAAACAGAGGGCGAGAAACAGAGGGGCTGAAACAGAGGGCGAGAAACACAGGGCGAGAAACGGAGGGGCAGAAACAGAGGGGCTGAAACAGAGGGGCTGAATCAGAGAGGCTGAAACAGAGGGGCTGAAACAGAGGGGCTGAAACACAGGGCGAGAAACAGAGGGGTTGAAACAGAGTGCGAGAAACAGAGGGGCTGAAACAGAGGGGCTGAAACAGAGGGCGAGAAACAGAGGGGCTGAAACAGAGGGCGAGAAACATTGGGGCTGAAACATATTGGCTGAAACAGAGGGGCTGAAACAGAGGGCGAGAAACAGATGGGCTGAAACAGAGGGGCTGAAACAGAGGGCGAGAAACAGAGGGGCTGAAACAGACGGGCTGAAACAGAGGGGCTGAAACAGAGGGCGAGAAACAGAGGGGCTGAAACAGAGGGCGAGAAACAGAGGGGCTGAAACAGACGGGCTGAAATAGAGGGGCTGAAACAGAGGAGCTGAAAAAGAGGGGCGGAAACAGAGGGGCTGAAACAGAGGGGCTGAAACAGAGGGGCTGAAACAGAGGGCGAGAAACAGTGGGGCTGAAACAGTGGGGCTGAAACAGAGGGGCTGAAACAGAGGGCGAGAAACAGAGGGGCTGAAACAGAGGGCGAGAAACAGAGGGGCTGAAACAGAGGGCGAGTAACAGAGGGGCTGAAACAGAGGGGCTGAATCATAGGAGCTGGAACAGAGGGCGAGAAACAGAGGGCGAGAAACAGAGGGGCTGAAACAGAGGGTTGAGAAACAGAGGGGCTGAAACAGTGGAGCTGAAACAGAGGGGCTGAAACAGAGGGCGAGAAACAGAGGGCGAGAAATAGAGGGGCTGAATCAGAGGGACTGAAACAGAGGGGCTGAAACAGAGGGGCTGAAACAGAGGGGCTGAAATAGAGGGCGAGAAACAGAGGGCGAGAAACAGAGGGGCTGTAACAGAGGGGCTGAAACAGAGGGCGAGAAACAGACGGGCTGAAACAGAGGGCGTGAAACAGAGGGCGAGAAACAGAGTGCGAGAAACAGAGGGTCTGAAACAGAGGGGCTGAAACAGAGGGCGAGAAACAGACGGCAAGAAATTGAGGGGCAGAAACAGAGGGGCTGAAACAGAGGGCGAGAAACAGTGGGGCTGAAACAGAGGGGATGAAACAGATGGGCTGAAACAGTGGGCGAGAAAAATAGGGTGAGAAACAGAGGGGCTGAAACAGAGGGGCTGAAACAGAGGGGCAGAAAAAGAGGGGCTGAAACAGAGGGGATGAAACAGATGGGCTGAAACAGAGGGCAAGAAAAATAGGGAGAGAAACAGAGGGCGAGAAACAGAGGGCGAGAAACAGAGTGCGAGAAACAGAGGGCGAGAAACAGAGGGGCTGAAACAGAGGGGCTGAAACAGAGGGGATGAAACAGAGGGGCTGAATCAGAGGGGCTGAAACAGAGGGCGAGAAACAGAGGTTGAGAAACAGAGGGGCTGAAACCGAGGGGCTGAAACAGAGGGGCTGAAACAGAGGGGCTGAAACACAGGGCGAGAAACAGAGGGGTTGAAACAGAGTGCGAGAAACAGAGGGGCTGAAACAGAGGGGCTGAAACAGAGGGCGAGAAACAGAGGGCGAGAAACAGAGTGCGAGAAACAGAGGGCGAGAAACAGAGGGGCTGAAACAGAGGGGCTGAAACAGAGGGGCGGAAACTGAGGGGCTGAAACAGAGGGCGAGAAACAGAGGGCGAGAAACAGAGGGGCTGAAACAGAGGGCGAGAAACACTGGGCGAGAAACAGAGGGGCAGAAACAGAGGGACTGAAACAGAGGGGCTGAATCAGAGAGGCTGAAACAGAGGGGCTGAAACAGAGGGGCTGAAACACAGGGCGAGAAACAGAGGGGTTGAAACAGAGTGCGAGAAACAGAGGGGCTGAAACAGAGGGGCTGAAACAGAGGGCGAGAAACAGAGGGGCTGAAACAGAGGGCGAGAAACATTGGGGCTGAAACATATTGGCTGAAACAGAGGGGCTGAAACAGAGGGCGAGAAACAGATGGGCTGAAACAGAGGGGCTGAAACAGAGGGCGAGAAACAGAGGGGCTGAAACAGACGGGCTGAAACAGAGGGGCTGAAACAGAGGGCGAGAAACAGAGGGGCTGAAACAGAGGGCGAGAAACAGAGGGGCTGAAACAGACGGGCTGAAATAGAGGGGCTGAAACAGAGGAGCTGAAAAAGAGGGGCGGAAACAGAGGGGCTGAAACAGAGGGGCTGAAACAGAGGGGCTGAAACAGAGGGCGAGAAACAGAGAGGCTGAAACAGTGGGGCTGAAACAGAGGGGCTGAAACAGAGGGGCTGAAACAGAGGGCGAGAAACGGAGGTGCTGAAACAGAGGGCGAGAAACAGAGGGGCTGAAACAGAGGGCGAGTAACAGAGGGGCTGAAACAGAGGGGCTGAATCATAGGAGCTGGAACAGAGGGCGAGAAACAGAGGGCGAGAAACAGAGGGGCTGAAACAGAGGGTTGAGAAACAGAGGGGCTGAAACAGTGGAGCTGAAACAGAGGGGCTGAAACAGAGGGCGAGAAACAGAGGGCGAGAAATAGAGGGGCTGAATCAGAGGGACTGAAACAGAGGGGCTGAAACAGAGGGCGAGAAACATAGGGCGAGAAACAGAGGGCGAGAAACAGAGGGGCTGAAACAGAGGGGCTGAAACAGAGGGGCTGAAACAGAGGGCGAGAAACAGAGGGCGAGAAACAGAGGGCGAGAAACAGAGTGCGAGAAACAGAGGGCGAGAAACAGAGGGGCTGAAACAGAGGGGCTGAAACAGAGGGGATGATACAGAGGGGCTGAAACAGAGGGGCTGAAACAGAGGGCGAGAAACAGAGGGTGAGAAACAGAGGGGCTGAAACCGAGGGGCTGAAACAGAGGGGCTGAAACAGAGGGGCTGAAACACAGGGCGAGAAACAGAGGGGTTGAAACAGAGTGCGAGAAACAGAGGGGCTGAAACAGAGGGGCTGAAACAGAGGGCGAGAAACAGAGGGCGAGAAACAGAGTGCGAGAAACAGAGGGCGAGAAACAGAGGGGCTGAAACAGAGGGGCTGAAACTGAGGGGCTGAAACTGAGGGGCTGAAACAGAGGGGCTGAAACACAGGGCGAGAAACAGAGGGGTTGAAACAGAGTGCGAGAAACAGAGGGGCTGAAACAGAGGGGCTGAAACAGAGGGCGAGAAACAGAGGGGCTGAAACAGAGGGCGAGAAACATTGGGGCTGAAACATATTGGCTGAAACAGAGGGGCTGAAACAGAGGGCGAGAAACAGATGGGCTGAAACAGAGGGGCTGAAACAGAGGGCGAGAAACAGAGGGGCTGAAACAGACGGGCTGAAACAGAGGGGCTGAAACAGAGGGCGAGAAACAGAGGGGCTGAAACAGAGGGCGAGAAACAGAGGGGCTGAAACAGACGGGCTGAAATAGAGGGGCTGAAACAGAGGAGCTGAAAAAGAGGGGCTGAAACAGAGGGGCTGAAACAGAGGGGCTGAAACAGAGGGGCAGAAACAGAGAGCGAGAAACAGAGGGGCTGAAACAGTGGGGCTGAAACAGAGGGGCTGAAACAGAGGGGCTGAAACAGAGGGCGAGAAACAGAGGGGCTGAAACAGAGGGCGAGAAACAGAGGGGCTGAAACAGAGGGCGAGTAACAGAGGGGCTGAAACAGAGGGGCTGAATCATAGGAGCTGGAACAGAGGGCGAGAAACAGAGGGCGAGAAACAGAGGGGCTGAAACAGAGGGTTGAGAAACAGAGGGGCTGAAACAGTGGAGCTGAAACAGAGGGGCTGAAACAGAGGGCGAGAAACAGAGGGCGAGAAATAGAGGGGCTGAATCAGAGGGACTGAAACAGAGGGGCTGAAACAGAGGGGCTGAAACAGAGGGGCTGAAACAGAGGGGCTGAAATAGAGGGCGAGAAACAGAAAGCGAGAAACAGAGGGGCTGTAACAGAGGGGCTGAAACAGAGGGGCTGAAATAGAGGGCGAGAAACAGAGGGCGAGAAACAGTGGGGCTGAAACAGAGGGGATGAAACAGATGGGCTGAAACAGAGGGCGAGAAAAATAGGGTGAGAAACAGAGGGGCTGAAACAGAGGGGCTGAAACAGAGGGGCAGAAACAGAGGGGCTGAAACAGAGGGGATGAAACAGATGGGCAGAAACAGAGGGCAAGAAAAATAGGGAGAGAAACAGAGGGCGAGAAACAGAGCGCGAGAAACAGAGTGCGAGAAACAGAGGGCGAGAAACAGAGGGGCTGAAACAGAGGGGCTGAAACAGAGGGGATGAAACAGAGGGGCTGAAACAGAGGGGCTGAAACAGAGGGCGAGAAACAGAGGTTGAGAAACAGAGGGGCTGAAACCGAGGGGCTGAAACAGAGGGGCTGAAACAGAGGGGCTGAAACACAGGGCGAGAAACAGAGGGGTTGAAACAGAGTGCGAGAAACAGAGGGGCTGAAACAGAGGGGCTGAAACAGAGGGCGAGAAACATTGGGGCTGAAACATATTGGCTGAAACAGAGGGGCTGAAACAGAGGGCGAGAAACAGATGGGCTGAAACAGAGGGGCTGAAACAGAGGGCGAGAAACAGAGGGGCTGAAACAGACGGGCTGAAACAGAGGGGCTGAAACAGAGGGCGAGAAACAGAGGGGCTGAAACAGAGGGCGAGAAACAGAGGGGCTGAAACAGACGGGCTGAAATAGAGGGGCTGAAACAGAGGAGCTGAAAAAGAGGGGCGGAAACAGAGGGGCTGAAACAGAGGGGCTGAAACAGAGGGGCTGAAACAGAGGGCGAGAAACAGAGGGGCTGAAACAGTGGGGCTGAAACAGAGGGGCTGAAACAGAGGGGCTGAAACAGAGGGCGAGAAACGGAGGGGCTGAAACAGAGGGCGAGAAACAGAGGGGCTGAAACAGAGGGCGAGTAACAGAGGGGCTGAAACAGAGGGGCTGAATCATAGGAGCTGGAACAGAGGGCGAGAAACAGAGGGCGAGAAACAGAGGGGCTGAAACAGAGGGTTGAGAAACAGAGGGGCTGAAACAGTGGAGCTGAAACAGAGGGGCTGAAACAGAGGGCGAGAAACAGAGGGCGAGAAATAGAGGGGCTGAATCAGAGGGACTGAAACAGAGGGGCTGAAACAGAGGGCGAGAAACATAGGGCGAGAAACAGAGGGCGAGAAACAGAGGGGCTGAAACAGAGGGGCTGAAACAGAGGGGCTGAAACAGAGGGCGAGAAACAGAGGGCGAGAAACAGAGGGCGAGAAACAGTGTGCGAGAAACAGAGGGCGAGAAACAGAGGGGCTGAAACAGAGGGGCTGAAACAGAGGGGATGATACAGAGGGGCTGAAACAGAATGGCTGAAACAGAGGGCGAGATACAGAGGGTGAGAAACAGAGGGGCTGAAACCGAGGGGCTGAAACAGAGGGGCTGAAACAGAGGGGCTGAAACACAGGGCGAGAAACAGAGGGGTTGAAACAGAGTGCGAGAAACAGAGGGGCTGAAACAGAGGGGCTGAAACAGAGGGCGAGAAACAGAGGGCGAGAAACAGAGTGCGAGAAACAGAGGGCGAGAAACAGAGGGGCTGAAACAGAGGGGCTGAAACTGAGGGGCTGAAACTGAGGGGCTGAAACAGAGGGGGAGAAACAGAGGGCGAGAAACAGAGGGGCTGAAACAGAGGGCGAGAAACACAGGGCGAGAAACAGAGGGGCAGAAACAGAGGGGCTGAAACAGAGGGGCTGAATCAGAGAGGCTGAAACAGAGGGGCTGAAACAGAGGGGCTGAAACACAGGGCGAGAAACAGAGGGGTTGAAACAGAGTGCGAGAAACAGAGGGGCTGAAACAGAGGGGCTGAAACAGAGGGCGAGAAACAGAGGGGCTGAAACAGAGGGCGAGAAACATTGGGGCTGAAACATATTGGCTGAAACAGAGGGGCTGAAACAGAGGGCGAGAAACAGATGGGCTGAAACAGAGGGGCTGAAACAGAGGGCGAGAAACAGAGGGGCTGAAACAGACGGGCTGAAACAGAGGGGCTGAAACAGAGGGCGAGAAACAGAGGGGCTGAAACAGAGGGCGAGAAACAGAGGGGCTGAAACAGACGGGCTGAAATAGAGGGGCTGAAACAGAGGAGCTTTAAAAGAGGGGCTGAAACAGAGGGGCTGAAACAGAGGGGCTGAAACAGAGGGGCAGAAACAGAGGGCGAGAAACAGAGGGGCTGAAACAGTGGGGCTGAAACAGAGGGGCTGAAACAGAGGGGCTGAAACAGAGGGCGAGAAACAGAGGGGCTGAAACAGAGGGCGAGAAACAGAGGGGCTGAAACAGAGGGCGAGTAACAGAGGGGCTGAAACAGAGGGGCTGAATCATAGGAGCTGGAACAGAGGGCGAGAAACAGAGGGCGAGAAACAGAGGGGCTGAAACAGAGGGTTGAGAAACAGAGGGGCTGAAACAGTGGAGCTGAAACAGAGGGGCTGAAACAGAGGGCGAGAAACAGAGGGCGAGAAATAGAGGGGCTGAATCAGAGGGACTGAAACAGAGGGGCTGAAACAGAGGGGCTGAAACAGAGGGGCTGAAACAGAGGGGCTGAAATAGAGGGCGAGAAACAGAAAGCGAGAAACAGAGGGGCTGTAACAGAGGGGCTGAAACAGAGGGGCTGAAATAGAGGGCGAGAAACAGAGGGCGAGAAACAGTGGGGCTGAAACAGAGGGGATGAAACAGATGGGCTGAAACAGAGGGCGAGAAAAATAGGGTGAGAAACAGAGGGGCTGAAACAGAGGGGCAGAAACAGAGGGGCTGAAACAGAGGGGATGAAACAGATGGGCTGAAACAGAGGGCAAGAAAAATAGGGAGAGAAACAGAGGGCGAGAAACAGAGGGCGAGAAACAGAGTGCGAGAAACAGAGGGCGAGAAACAGAGGGGGTGAAACAGAGGGGCTGAAACAGAGGGGATGAAACAGAGGGGCTGAAACAGAGGGGCTGAAACAGAGGGCGAGAAACAGAGGTTGAGAAACAGAGGGGCTGAAACCGAGGGGCTGAAACAGAGGGGCTGAAACAGAGGGGCTGAAACACAGGGCGAGAAACAGAGGGGTTGAAACAGAGTGCGAGAAACAGAGGGGCTGAAACAGAGGGGCTGAAACAGAGGGCGAGAAACAGAGGGCGAGAAACAGAGTGCGAGAAACAGAGGGCGAGAAACAGAGGGGCTGAAACAGAGGGGCTGAAACAGAGGGGCTGAAACTGAGGGGCTGAAACAGAGGGCGAGAAACAGAGGGCGAGAAACAGAGGGGCTGAAACAGAGGGCGAGAAACACAGGGCGAGAAACAGAGGGGCAGAAACAGAGGGGCTTAAACAGAGGGGCTGAATCAGAGAGACTGAAACAGAGGGGCTGAAACAGAGGGGCTGAAACACAGGGCGAGAAACAGAGGGGTTGAAACAGAGTGCGAGAAACAGAGGGGCTGAAACAGAGGGGCTGAAACAGAGGGCGAGAAACAGAGGGGCTGAAACAGAGGGCGAGAAACATTGGGGCTGAAACATATCGGCTGAAACAGAGGGGCTGAAACAGAGGGCGAGAAACAGATGGGCTGAAACAGAGGGGCTGAAACAGAGGGCGAGAAACAGAGGGGCTGAAACAGACGGGCTGAAACAGAGGGGCTGAAACAGAGGGCGAGAAACAGAGGGGCTGAAACAGAGGGCGAGAAACAGAGGGGCTGAAACAGACGGGCTGAAATAGAGGGGCTGAAACAGAGGAGCTGAAAAAGAGGGGCTGAAACAGAGGGGCTGAAACAGAGGGGCTGAAACAGAGGGGCTGAAACAGAGGGCGAGAAACAGAGGGGCTGAAACAGTGGGGCTGAAACAGAGGGGCTGAAACAGAGGGGCTGAAACAGAGGGCGAGAAACAGAGGGGCTGAAACAGAGGGCGAGAAACAGAGGGGCTGAAACAGAGGGCGAGTAACAGAGGGGCTGAAACAGAGGGGCTGAATCATAGGAGCTTGAACAGAGGGCGAGAAACAGAGGGCGAGAAACAGAGCGGCTGAAACAGAGGGTTGAGAAACAGAGGGGCTGAAACAGTGGAGCTGAAACAGAGGGGCTGAAACAGAGGGCGAGAAACAGAGGGCGAGAAATAGAGGGGCTGAATCAGAGGGACTGAAACAGAGGGGCTGAAACAGAGGGGCTGAAACAGAGGGGCTGAAACAGAGGGGCTGAAATAGAGGGCGAGAAACAGAGGGCGAGAAACAGAGGGGCTGTAACAGAGGGGCTGAAACAGAGGGCGAGAAACAGACGGGCTGAAACAGAGGGCGTGAAACATAGGGCGAGAAACAGAGTGCGAGAAACAGAGGGTCTGAAACAGAGGGGCTGAAACAGAGGGCGAGAAACAGAGGGCAAGAAATTGAGGGGCAGAAACAGAGGGGCTGAAACAGAGGGCGAGAAACAGTGGGGCTGAAACAGAGGGGATGAAACAGATGGGCTGAAACAGAGGGCGAGAAAAATAGGGTGAGAAACAGAGGGGCTGAAACAGTGGAGCTGAAACAGAGGGGCTGAAACAGAGGGCGAGAAACAGAGGGCGAGAAATAGAGGGGCTGAATCAGAGGGACTGAAACAGAGGGGCTGAAACAGAGGGGCTGAAACAGAGGGGCTGAAACAGAGGGGCTGAAATAGAGGGCGAGAAACAGAAAGCGAGAAACAGAGGGGCTGTAACAGAGGGGCTGAAACAGAGGGGCTGAAATAGAGGGCGAGAAACAGAGGGCGAGAAACAGTGGGGCTGAAACAGAGGGGATGAAACAGATGGGCTGAAACAGAGGGCGAGAAAAATAGGGTGAGAAACAGAGGGGCTGAAACAGAGGGGCTGAAACAGAGGGGCAGAAACAGAGGGGCTGAAACAGAGGGGATGAAACAGATGGGCAGAAACAGAGGGCAAGAAAAATAGGGAGAGAAACAGAGGGCGAGAAACAGAGGGCGAGAAACAGAGTGCGAGAAACAGAGGGCGAGAAACAGAGGGGCTGAAACAGAGGGGCTGAAACAGAGGGGATGAAACAGAGGGGCTGAAACAGAGGGGCTGAAACAGAGGGCGAGAAACAGAGGTTGAGAAACAGAGGGGCTGAAACCGAGGGGCTGAAACAGAGGGGCTGAAACAGAGGGGCTGAAACACAGGGCGAGAAACAGAGGGGTTGAAACAGAGTGCGAGAAACAGAGGGGCTGAAACAGAGGGGCTGAAACAGAGGGCGAGAAACATTGGGGCTGAAACATATTGGCTGAAACAGAGGGGCTGAAACAGAGGGCGAGAAACAGATGGGCTGAAACAGAGGGGCTGAAACAGAGGGCGAGAAACAGAGGGGCTGAAACAGACGGGCTGAAACAGAGGGGCTGAAACAGAGGGCGAGAAACAGAGGGGCTGAAACAGAGGGCGAGAAACAGAGGGGCTGAAACAGACGGGCTGAAATAGAGGGGCTGAAACAGAGGAGCTGAAAAAGAGGGGCGGAAACAGAGGGGCTGAAACAGAGGGGCTGAAACAGAGGGGCTGAAACAGAGGGCGAGAAACAGAGGGGCTGAAACAGTGGGGCTGAAACAGAGGGGCTGAAACAGAGGGGCTGAAACAGAGGGCGAGAAACGGAGGGGCTGAAACAGAGGGCGAGAAACAGAGGGGCTGAAACAGAGGGCGAGTAACAGAGGGGCTGAAACAGAGGGGCTGAATCATAGGAGCTGGAACAGAGGGCGAGAAACAGAGGGCGAGAAACAGAGGGGCTGAAACAGAGGGTTGAGAAACAGAGGGGCTGAAACAGTGGAGCTGAAACAGAGGGGCTGAAACAGAGGGCGAGAAACAGAGGGCGAGAAATAGAGGGGCTGAATCAGAGGGACTGAAACAGAGGGGCTGAAACAGAGGGCGAGAAACATAGGGCGAGAAACAGAGGGCGAGAAACAGAGGGGCTGAAACAGAGGGGCTGAAACAGAGGGGCTGAAACAGAGGGCGAGAAACAGAGGGCGAGAAACAGAGGGCGAGAAACAGAGTGCGAGAAACAGAGGGCGAGAAACAGAGGGGCTGAAACAGAGGGGCTGAAACAGAGGGGATGATACAGAGGGGCTGAAACAGAATGGCTGAAACAGAGGGCGAGAAACAGAGGGTGAGAAACAGAGGGGCTGAAACCGAGGGGCTGAAACAGAGGGGCTGAAACAGAGGGGCTGAAACACAGGGCGAGAAACAGAGGGGTTGAAACAGAGTGCGAGAAACAGAGGGGCTGAAACAGAGGGGCTGAAACAGAGGGCGAGAAACAGAGGGCGAGAAACAGAGTGCGAGAAACAGAGGGCGAGAAACAGAGGGGCTGAAACAGAGGGGCTGAAACTGAGGGGCTGAAACTGAGGGGCTGAAACAGAGGGGGAGAAACAGAGGGCGAGAAACAGAGGGGCTGAAACAGAGGGCGAGAAACACAGGGCGAGAAACAGAGGGGCAGAAACAGAGGGGCTGAAACAGAGGGGCTGAATCAGAGAGGCTGAAACAGAGGGGCTGAAACAGAGGGGCTGAAACACAGGGCGAGAAACAGAGGGTTTGAAACAGAGTGCGAGAAACAGAGGGGCTGAAACAGAGGGGCTGAAACAGAGGGCGAGAAACAGAGGGGCTGAAACAGAGGGCGAGAAACATTGGGGCTGAAACATATTGGCTGAAACAGAGGGGCTGAAACAGAGGGCGAGAAACAGATGGGCTGAAACAGAGGGGCTGAAACAGAGGGCGAGAAACAGAGGGGCTGAAACAGACGGGCTGAAACAGAGGGGCTGAAACAGAGGGCGAGAAACAGAGGGGCTGAAACAGAGGGCGAGAAACAGAGGGGCTGAAACAGACGGGCTGAAATAGAGGGGCTGAAACAGAGGAGCTGAAAAAGAGGGGCTGAAACAGAGGGGCTGAAACAGAGGGGCTGAAACAGAGGGGCAGAAACAGAGGGCGAGAAACAGAGGGGCTGAAACAGTGGGGCTGAAACAGAGGGGCTGAAACAGAGGGGCTGAAACAGAGGGCGAGAAACAGAGGGGCTGAAACAGAGGGCGAGAAACAGAGGGGCTGAAACAGAGGGCGAGTAACAGAGGGGCTGAAACAGAGGGGCTGAATCATAGGAGCTGGAACAGAGGGCGAGAAACAGAGGGCGAGAAACAGAGGGGCTGAAACAGAGGGTTGAGAAACAGAGGGGCTGAAACAGTGGAGCTGAAACAGAGGGGCTGAAACAGAGGGCGAGAAACAGAGGGCGAGAAATAGAGGGGCTGAATCAGAGGGACTGAAACAGAGGGGCTGAAACAGAGGGGCTGAAACAGAGGGGCTGAAACAGAGGGGCTGAAATAGAGGGCGAGAAACAGAAAGCGAGAAACAGAGGGGCTGTAACAGAGGGGCTGAAACAGAGGGGCTGAAATAGAGGGCGAGAAACAGAGGGCGAGAAACAGTGGGGCTGAAACAGAGGGGATGAAACAGATGGGCTGAAACAGAGGGCGAGAAAAATAGGGTGAGAAACAGAGGGGCTGAAACAGAGGGGCAGAAACAGAGGGGCTGAAACAGAGGGGATGAAACAGATGGGCTGAAACAGAGGGCAAGAAAAATAGGGAGAGAAACAGAGGGCGAGAAACAGAGGGCGAGAAACAGAGTGCGAGAAACAGAGGGCGAGAAACAGAGGGGGTGAAACAGAGGGGCTGAAACAGAGGGGATGAAACAGAGGGGCTGAAACAGAGGGGCTGAAACAGAGGGCGAGAAACAGAGGTTGAGAAACAGAGGGGCTGAAACCGAGGGGCTGAAACAGAGGGGCTGAAACAGAGGGGCTGAAACACAGGGCGAGAAACAGAGGGGTTGAAACAGAGTGCGAGAAACAGAGGGGCTGAAACAGAGGGGCTGAAACAGAGGGCGAGAAACAGAGGGCGAGAAACAGAGTGCGAGAAACAGAGGGCGAGAAACAGAGGGGCTGAAACAGAGGGGCTGAAACAGAGGGGCTGAAACAGAGGGGCTGAAACAGAGGGCGAGAAACAGAGGGCGAGAAACAGAGGGGCTGAAACAGAGGGCGAGAAACACAGGGCGAGAAACAGAGGGGCAGAAACAGAGGGGCTTAAACAGAGGGGCTGAATCAGAGAGACTGAAACAGAGGGGCTGAAACAGAGGGGCTGAAACACAGGGCGAGAAACAGAGGGGTTGAAACAGAGTGCGAGAAACAGAGGGGCTGAAACAGAGGGGCTGAAACAGAGGGCGAGAAACAGAGGGGCTGAAACAGAGGGCGAGAAACATTGGGGCTGAAACATATCGGCTGAAACAGAGGGGCTGAAACAGAGGGCGAGAAACAGATGGGCTGAAACAGAGGGGCTGAAACAGAGGGCGAGAAACAGAGGGGCTGAAACAGACGGGCTGAAACAGAGGGGCTGAAACAGAGGGCGAGAAACAGAGGGGCTGAAACAGAGGGCGAGAAACAGAGGGGCTGAAACAGACGGGCTGAAATAGAGGGGCTGAAACAGAGGAGCTGAAAAAGAGGGGCTGAAACAGAGGGGCTGAAACAGAGGGGCTGAAACAGAGGGGCTGAAACAGAGGGCGAGAAACAGAGGGGCTGAAACAGTGGGGCTGAAACAGAGGGGCTGAAACAGAGGGGCTGAAACAGAGGGCGAGAAACAGAGGGGCTGAAACAGAGGGCGAGAAACAGAGGGGCTGAAACAGAGGGCGAGTAACAGAGGGGCTGAAACAGAGGGGCTGAATCATAGGAGCTTGAACAGAGGGCGAGAAACAGAGGGCGAGAAACAGAGCGGCTGAAACAGAGGGTTGAGAAACAGAGGGGCTGAAACAGTGGAGCTGAAACAGAGGGGCTGAAACAGAGGGCGAGAAACAGAGGGCGAGAAATAGAGGGGCTGAATCAGAGGGACTGAAACAGAGGGGCTGAAACAGAGGGGCTGAAACAGAGGTGCTGAAACAGAGGGGCTGAAATAGAGGGCGAGAAACAGAGGGCGAGAAACAGAGGGGCTGTAACAGAGGGGCTGAAACAGAGGGCGAGAAACAGACGGGCTGAAACAGAGGGCGTGAAACATAGGGCGAGAAACAGAGTGCGAGAAACAGAGGGTCTGAAACAGAGGGGCTGAAACAGAGGGCGAGAAACAGAGGGCAAGAAATTGAGGGGCAGAAACAGAGGGGCTGAAACAGAGGGCGAGAAACAGTGGGGCTGAAACAGAGGGGATGAAACAGATGGGCTGAAACAGAGGGCGAGAAAAATAGGGTGAGAAACAGAGGGGCTGAAACAGAGGGGCTGAAACAGAGGGGCAGAAACAGAGGGGCAGAAACAGAGGGGATGAAACAGATGTCCTGAAACAGAGGGCAAGAAAAATAGGGTGAGAAACAGAGGGGCTGAAACAGAGGGGCTGAAACAGAGGGGCAGAAACAGAGGGGCTGAAACAGAGGGCGAGAAACAGAGGGGCTGAAACAGAGGGGCTGAAACAGAGGGGCTGAAACAGAGGGCGAGAAACATAGGGCGAGAAACAGAGGGCGAGAAACAGAGGGGCTGAAACAGAGGGGCTGAAACAGAGGGGCTGAAACAGATGGCGAGAAACAGAGGGCGAGAAACAGAGGGCGAGATACAGAGTGCGAGAAACAGAGGGCGAGAAACAGAGGGGCTGAAACAGAGGGGCTGAAACAGAGGGGATGAAACAGAGGGGCTGAAACAGAGGGGCTGAAACAGAGGGCGAGTAACAGAGTGTTAGAAACAGAGGGGCTGAAACAGAGGGGCTGAAACAGAGGGGCTGAAACAGAGGGGCTGAATCAGAGGGCGACAAACAGAGGGGCTAAAACAGAGGGCGAGAAACAGAGGGGCTGAAACAGAGGGGCTGAAACAGAGGGGCTGAAACAGAGGGCGAGAAACAGAGGGGCTGAAACAGAGGACGAGAAACAGAGTGGCTGAAACAGAGGGCGAGAAACAGAGGGCGAGAAACTGAGGGCGAGAAACAGAGGGGCTGAAACAGAGGGTCTGAAACATAGGGGCTGAAATAGAGGGGCTGAAACAGAGGAGCTGAAAAAGAGGGGCTGAAACAGAGGGGCTGAAACAGAGTGGCTGAAACAGAGAGGCTGAAACCGAGGGCGAGAAACAGAGGGGCTGAAACAGTGGGGCTGAAACAGAGGGGCTGAAACAGATGGGCTGAAACAGAGGGCGAGAAACAGAGGGGCTGAAACAGAGGACGAGAAACAGAGGGGCTGAAACAGAGGGGCTGAAACAGATGGGCTGAAACAGAGGGCGAGAAACAGAGGGGCTGAAACAGAGGGCGAGAAACAGAGGGGCTGAAACAGAGGGCGAGTAACAGAGGGGCTGAAAGAGAGGGGCTGAAAAAGAGGGCGAGAAACAGAGAGCGAGAAACAGAGGGCGAGAACCAGAGGGCGAGAAACAGAGGGCGAGAAACAGTGGGGCTGAAACAGAGGGGCTGAAACAGAGGGCGAGAAACAGAGAGCGAGAAACAGAGGGCGAGAACCAGAGGGCGAGAAACAGAGGGGCTGAAACAGAGGGGCTGAAAAAGAGGCAGAGAAACAGAGGGGCTGAAACAGAGGGGCTGAAACCGAGGGGCTGAAACAGATGGCGAGAAACAGAGGGGCTCAAACAGAGGGCGAGAAACAGAGGGCGAGAAACATAGGAGCAGCTAACAGAGGGCGAGAAACAGAGGGGATGAAACAGAGGGCGAGAAACAGAGGGGCTGAAACAGAGGGGCTGAAACAGAGGGCAAGAAACAGAGGGGCTGAAACAGAGGTGCTGAAACAGAGGGCGAGAAACAGAGGGCGAGAAACATAGGAGCAGCTAACAGAGGGCGAGAAACAGAGGGGATGAAACAGAGGGCGAGAAACAGAGGGGCTGAAACAGAGGGGCTGAAACAGAGGGCAAGAACCAGAGGGGCTGAAACAGAGGTGCTGAAACAGAGGGCGAGAAACAGAGGGGCTGAAACAGACGGGCTGAAACAGAGGGGCTGAAACAGAGGGCGAGGAACAGAGGGGCTGAAACAGAGGGCGAGAAACATTGGGGCTGAAACATATTGGCTGAAACAGAGGGGCTGAAACAGAGGGCGAGAAACAGATGGGCTGAAACACAGGGGCTGAAACAGAGGGCGAGAAACAGAGGGGCTGAAACAGACGGGCTGAAACAGAGGGGCTGAAACAGAGGGCGAGGAACAGAGGGGCTGAAACAGAGGGGCTGAAACAGAGGGCGAGAAACAGATGGGCTGAAACAGAGGGGCTGAAACAGAGGGCGAGAAACAGAGGGGCTGAAACAGAAGGGCTGAAACAGAGGGCAAGAAACAGAGGTGCTAAATCAGAGGGCGAGAAACAGATGGCGAGAAACTGAGGGGCTGAAACAGAGGGCAAGAAACAGAGGGGATGAAACAGAGGGGCTGAAATAGAGGGCGAGAAACAGAGGGCGAGAAACAGAGGGGCTGTAACAGCGGGGCTGAAACAGAGGGCGAGAAATAGAGGGGCTGAAACAGCGGGCGTGAAACAGAGGGCGAGAAACAGAGGGCGAGAAACAGAGGGTCTGAAACAGAGGGGCTGAAACAGAGGGCGAGAAACAGAGGGCGAGAAACAGAGGGGCAGAAACAGAGGGGCTGAAACAGAGGACGAGAAACAGAGGGGCTGAAACAGAGGGCGAGAAACAGAGGGCGAGAAACTGAGGGCGAGAAACAGAGGGGCTGAAACAGAGGGGCTGAAACAGAGGGGCTGAAACAGAGGGGCTGAAACAGAGGGCGACAAACAGAGTGGATGAAACAGAGGGCGAGAAACAGAGGGGCTGAAACAGAGGGGCTGAAACAGAGGGGCTGAAAAAGAGGGCGAGAAACAGAGGGGCTGAAACAGAGGACGAGAAACAGAGTGGCTGAAACAGAGGGCGAGAAACAGAGGGCGAGAAACTGAGGGGCTGAAACAGAGGGGCTGAAACAGAGGGTCTGAAACATAGGGGCTGAAATAGAGGGGCTGAAACAGAGGAGCTGAAAAAGAGGGGCTGAAACAGAGGGGCTGAAACAGAGGGGATGAAACAGAGGGGCTGAAACAGAGGGCGAGAAACTGAGGGGCTGAAACAGTGGGGCTGAAACAGAGGGGCTGAAACAGATGGGCTGAAAGAGAGGGCGAGAAACAGAGGGGCTGAAACAGAGGGCGAGAAACAGAGGGGCTGAAACAGAGGGCGAGTAACAGAGGGGCTGAAACAGAGGGGCTGAAAAAGAGGGCGAGAAACAGAGAGCGAGAAACAGAGGGCGAGAACCAGAGGGCGAGAAACAGAGGGCGAGAAACAGTGGGGCTGAAACAGAGGGGCTGAAACAGAGGGCGAGAAACAGAGAGCGAGAAACAGAGGGCGAGAACCAGAGGGCGAGAAACAGAGGGGCTGAAACAGAGGGGCTGAAACAGAGGCAGAGAAACAGAGGGGCTGAAACAGAGGGGCAGAAACCGAGGGGCTGAAACAGATGGCGAGAAACAGAGGGGCTCAAACAGAGGGCGAGAAACAGAGGGCGAGAAACAGAGGGGCTGAAACAGAGGGGCTGAAACAGAGGGCAAGAAACAGAGGGGCTGAAACAGAGGTGCTGAAACAGAGGGCGAGAAACAGAGTGCGAGAAACAGAGGGGCTGAAACAGAGGGCGAGAAACATTGGGGCTGAAACAGATTGGCTGAAACAGAGGGGCTGAAACAGAGAGCGAGAAACTGTGGGGCTGAAACAGAGGGGCTGAAACAGAGGGGATGAAACAGAGGGGCTGAAACAGAGGGGCTGAAACAGAGGGCGAGAAACAGAGGGGCTGAAACAGAGGGGCTGAAACAGAGGGGATGAAACAGATGGGCTGAAACAGAGGGGCTGAAACAGAGGGGCTGAAACAGAGGGCGAGAAACAGAGGGCGAGAAACAAAGGGCGAGAAACACAGGGCGAGAACCAGATGGCGAGAAACAGATCGGCTAAAACAGAGGGGCTGAAGCAGAGGGCGAGAAACAGAGGGGCTGTAACAGAGGGGCTGATACAGAGGGGCTGAAACAGAGGGCGAGAAACAGAGGGGCTGAAACAGAGGGCGAGAAACAGAGGGGCTGAAACAGAGGGCGAGAAACAGAGGGGATGAAACAGAGGTTTAGAAACAGAGGGGCTGAAACAGAGGGGCTGAAACAGAGGGCGAGAAACAGAGGGGCTGAAACAGACGTGCTGAAACAGAGGGGCTGAAACAGAGGGCGAGAAACAGAGGGGCTGAAACAGAGGGCGAGAAACATTGGGGCTGAAACATATTGGCTGAAACAGAGGGGCTGAAACAGAGGGCGAGAAACAGATGGGCTGAAACACAGGGGCTGAAACAGAGGGCGAGAAACAGAGGGGCTGAAACAGACGGGCTGAAACAGAGGGGCTGAAACAGAGGGCGAGGAACATAGGGGCTGAAACAGAGGGCGAGAAACATTGGGGCTGAAACATATTGGCTGAAACAGAGGGGCTGAAACAGAGGGCGAGAAACAGATGGGCTGAAACACAGGGGCTGAAACAGAGGGCGAGAAACAGAGGGGCTGAAACAGACGGGCTGAAACAGAGGGGCTGAAACAGAGGGCGAAGAACAGAGGGGCTGAAACAGAGGGGCTGAAACAGAGGGCGAGAAACAGATGGGCTGAAACAGAGGGGCTGAAACAGAGGGCGAGAAACAGAGGGGCTGAAACAGAAGGGCTGAAACAGAGGGGCTTAAACAGAGGGGCTGAAACAGAGGGCGAGAAACAGAGGGGCTGAAACAGAGGGCGAGAAACAGAGGGGCTGAAACAGTGGGGCTGAAACAGAGGGGCTGAAACAGAGGGCGAGAAACAGAGGGGCTGAAACAGAGGGCGAGAAACAGAGGGGCTGAAACAGAGGGGCTGAAACAGAGGGGCTGAAACAGAGGGTGAGAAACAGTGGGGCTGAAACAGAGGGCGAGAAAAAGAGGGGCTGAAACAGAGGGGCTGAAACAGAGGGGATGAAACAGAGGGTCTGCAACAGAGGGCGAGAAAGAGAGGAGCTGAAAGAGAGGGCGAGAAACAGTGGGGCTGAAACAGAGGGCGAGAAACAGATGGGCTGAAACAGAGGGGCTGAAACACAGGGGCTGAAACAGAGGGGCTGACACAGAGGGGCTGAAACAGAGGGCGAGAAACAGAGGGGCTGAAACAGAGGGAGAGAAACAGAGGGGCTGAAACAGAGGGCGAGAAACAGAGGGCGAGAAACAGAGGGGCTGAAACAGAGGGGCTGAAACAGAGGGGCTGAAACAGAGGGGCTGAAACAGAGGGCGTGAAACAGAGGGGCTGAAACAGAGGGGCTGAAACAGAGGGGCTGATACTGAGGGGCTGAAACAGAGGGCGTGAAACAGAGGGGCTGAAAAGCGGGACTGAAACAGAGGGGCTGAAACGGAGGGCGAGAAACAGAGGGCGTGAAACAGAGGGCGAGAAACAGAGGGGCTGAAACATAGGGGCTGAAACAGAGGGGCTGAAACAGAGGGGCTGAAACATATGGGCTGAAACAGAGGGCGAGAAAAAGAGGGCGAGAAACAGAGGGGCTGAAACAGAGGGGCTGAAACAGAGGGGCTGAAACAGAGGGTCTGCAACAGAGGGCGAGAAAGAGAGGGGCTGAAACAGAGGGGCTGAAACAGAGGGGCTGAAACTGAGGGGCTGAAACAGAGGGCGATAAACAGAAGGGCTGAAACAGAGGGAGAGAAACAGAGGGGCTGAAACAGAGGGCGATAAACAGTGGGCGAGAAACAGAGGGGCTCAAACAGAGGGGCTGAAACAGAAGGGCTGAAACAGAGGGGCTGAAACAGAGCGCGAGAAACAGAGAAGCTGAAACAGAGTGGCTGAAACAGAGGGGCTGAAACAGAGGGGCTGAAACAGAGGGCGAGAAACAGAGGGGCTGAAACAGAGGGGCTGAAACAGAGGGCGAGAAACAGAGGGCGAGAAACAGAGGGCGAGAAACAGAGGGGCTGAAACAGAGGGGCTGAAACAGAGGGGCTGAAACAGAAGGGCTGAAACATATGGGCTGAAATAGAGGGCGAGAAAAAGAGGGCAAGAAACAGAGGAGCTGAAACAGAGGGGCTGAAACAGAGGGCGAGAAACAGAGGGGCTGAAACAGAGGGGCTGAAACAGAGGGGCTGAAACAGAGGGCGAGAAACAGAGGGGCTGAAACAGAGGGGCTGAAACAGAGGAGCTGAAACAGAGGGGCTGAAACAGAGGTCGAGAAACAGAGGGGCTGAAACAGAGGGGCTGAAACAGAGGGCGAGAAACTGATGGCGAGAAACTTAGGGCGAGAAACAGAGGGCGAGAAACAGACGGGCTGAAACAGAGGGGCTGAAACAGAGGGTCTGAATCAGAGGGGCTGAAACATATGGGCTGAAACAGAGGGCGAGAAAATGAGGGCGAGAAACAGAGTGGCTGAAACAGAGGGGCTGAAACAGAGGGGCTGAAACAGAGGGGCTGAAAAAGAGGGGCTGAAACAGAGGGCGAGAAAGAGAGGGGCTGAAAGAGAGGGCGAGAAACAGAGGGGCTGAAACAGAGGGCGAGAAACAGAGGGGCTGAAACTGAGGGCGAGAAACAGAGAGGCTGAAACAGAGTGGCATAAACAGAGGGGCTGAAACAGAGGGGCTGAAACAGAGGGCGAGAAACAGAGCGGCTGAAACAGAGGGGCTGAAACAGAGGGGCTGAAACAGAGGGGCTGAAACAGAGGGCGAGAAACAGAGGGCGAGAAACAGAGGGGCTGAAACAGAGGGGGTGAAACAGAGTGGCTGAAACAGAGGTACTGAAACATATGGCCTGAAACAGAGGGCGAGAAAAAGAGGGCAAGAAACAGAGGAGCTGAAACAGAGGGGCTGAACCACAGGGCGAGTAACTGAGGGGCTGAAACAGAGGGGCTGAAACAGAGGGGCTGAAACAGAGGGCGAGAAACAGAGGGGCTGAAACAGAGGGGCTGAATCAGAGGGCGAGAAACATTGGGGCTGAAACAGAGGGGCAGAAACAGAGGGGATGAAACAGAGAGGCTGAAACAGAGGGGCTGAAACAGAGGGCGAGAATCAGAGGGCGAGAAACAGAGGGCGAGAAACAGAGGGCGAGAACCAGATGGCGAGAAACAGAGCGGCTAAAACAGAGGGGCTGAAACAGAGGGCGAGAAACAGAGGGGCTGAAACAGAGGGGCTGAAACAGAGGGGCTGAAACAGAGGGCGAGAAACAGAGGGGCTGAAACAGAGGGCGAGAAACAGTGGGGATGAAACATAGGGTTAGAAACAGAGGGGCTGAAACAGAGGGGCTGAAACAGAGGGCGAGAAACAGAGGGACTGAAACAGACGTACTGAAACAGAGGGGCTGAAACAGAGGGCGAGAAAAAGAGGGCGAGAAACAGAGGGGCTGAAACAGAGGGGCTGAAACAGAGGGGCTGAAACAGAGGGCGAGAAAAAGAGGGCGAGAAACAGAGGGGCTGAAACAGAGGGGCTGAAACAGAGGGGCTGAAACAGAGGGCGAGAAACATAGGGCGAGAAACAGAGGGCGAGAAACAGAGGGGCTGAAACAGTGGGGCTGAAACAGAGGGGCTGAAACAGAGGGCGAGAAACAGAGAGCGAGAAACAGAGGGCGAGAAACAGAGGGACTGAAACAGAGGGGCTGAAACAGAGGGGATGAAACAGAGGGGCTGAAACAGAGGGGCTGAAACCGAGGGGCTGAAACAGAGGGTGAAAAACAGAGTGGCTGAAACAGAGGGCGAGAAACAGAGTGGCTGAAACAGACGGCGAGAAACAGATTGCGAGAAACTGAGGGCGAGAAACAGAGGGGCTGAATCACATGGGCTGAAACAGAGGGGCTGAAACAGAGGGGCTGAAACAGAGGGCGAGAAACAGAGGGGCTGAATCAGTGGGGCTGAAACAGAGGGGCTGAAACAGAGGGGATGAAGCAGAGGGGCTGAAACTGAGGGCGAGAAACAGAGGGCGAGAAACAGTGGGGCTGAAACAGAGGGGCTGAAACAGAGGGGCTGAAACAGAGGGGGTAAAACAGAGAGGCTGAAACAGAGGGGCTGAAACAGAGGGCGAGAAACAGAGGGGCTGAAACAGAGGGGCTGAAACAGAGGGCGAGAAACAGAGGGGCTGAAACAGAGGGGCTGAAATAGAGGGCGAGAAACAGAGGGCGAGAAACAGAGGGGCTGTAACAGAGGGGCTGAAACAGAGGGCGAGAAATAGAGGGGCTGAAAAAGAGGGCGTGAAACAGATGGCGAGAAACAGAGGGCGAGAAACAGAGGGCGAGAAACAGAGGGGCTGAAACAGAGGGGCTGAAACAGAGGGGATGAAACAGAGGGGCTGAAACAGAGGGGCTGAAACAGAGGGCGAGAAACAGAGGGCGAGAAACAGAGGGCGGGAAACAGAGGGCGAGAACCAGATGGCGAGAAACAGAGCGGCTAAAACAGAGGGGCTGAAACAGAGGGCGAGAAACAGAGGGGCTGTAACAGAGGGGCTGAAACAGAGGGGCTGAAACAGAGGGCGAGAAACAGAGGGGCTGAAACAGAGGGCGAGAAACAGAGGGGATGAAACAGAGGTTTAGAAACAGAGGGGCTGAAACAGAGGGGCTGAAACAGAGGGCGAGAAACAGAGGGGCTGAAACAGACGTGCTGAAACAGAGGGGCTGAAACAGAGGGCGAGAAACAGAGGGGCTGAAACAGAGGGCGAGAAACATTGGGGCTGAAACATATTGGCTGAAACAGAGGGGCTGAAACAGAGGGCGAGAAACAGATGGGCTGAAACACAGGGGCTGAAACAGAGGGCGAGAAACAGAGGGGCTGAAACAGACGGGCTGAAACTGAGGGGATGAAACAGAGGGCGAGAAACAGAGGGGCTGAAACAGAGGGCGAGAAACATTGGGGCTGAAACATATTGGCTGAAACAGAGGGGCTGAAACAGAGGGCGAGAAACAGATGGGCTGAAACAGAGGGGCTGAAACAGAGGGCGAGAAACAGAGGGGCTGAAACAGAAGGGCTGAAACAGAGGGCAAGAAACAGAGGTGCTAAATCAGAGGGCGAGGAACAGATGGCGAGAAACAGAGGGGCTGAAACAGAGGGCAAGAAACAGAGGGGCTGAAATAGAGGGCGAGAAACAGAGGGCGAGAAACAGAGGGGCTGTAACAGAGGGGCTGAAACAGAGGGCGAGAAATAGAGGGGCTGAAACAGAGGGCGTGAAACAGAGGGCGAGAAACAGAGGGTCTGAAACAGAGGGGCTGAAACAGAGGGCGAGAAACAGAGGGCGAGAAACAGAGGGGCAGAAACAGAGGGGCTGAAACAGAGGGCGAGAAACAGAGGGGCTGAAACAGAGGGGATGAAACAGATGGGCTGAAACAGAGGGCGAGAATCATAGGGCGAGAAACAGAGTGCGAGAAACAGAGGGGCTGAAACAGAGGGGCTGAAACAGAGGGGCTGAAACAGAGGGTGAGAAACAGAGGGCGAGAAACAGAGGGCGAGAAACAGAGGGCGAGAAACAGAGGGGCTGAAACAGAGGGGCTGAAACAGAGGGGCTGAAACAGAGGGGCTGAATCAGAGGGCGAGAATCAGGGGGTGAGAAACAGAGGGGCTGAAACAGAGGGGCTGAAACAGAGGGGCTGAAACAGAGGGCGAGAAACAAAGGTGCTGAAACAGAGGGCGAGAAACAGATGGGCTGAAACAGAGGGGCTGAAACACAGGGGCTGAAACAGAGGGTGAAAAACAGAGCGGCTGAAACAGAGGGCGAGAAACAGAGGAGCTGAAACAGAGGGGCTGAAACAGAGGGGCTGAAACAGAGGGGCTGAAACAGAGGGCGAGAAACAGAGGGGCTGAAACAGAGGGCGAGAAACAGAGGGGCTGAAACAGTGGGACTGAAACAGAGGGGCTGAAACAGAGGGCGAGAAACAGGGGGGCTGAAACAGAGGGCGAGAAACAGAGGGCGAGAAACAGAGGGGCTGAAACAGAGGGGCTGAAACAGAGGGGCTGAAACAGAGGGTGAGAAACAGTGGGGCTGAAACAGAGGGGCTGAAACAGAGGGGCTGAAACAGAGGGCAAGAAACAGAGGGCGAGAAACAGAGGGCGAGAAACAGTGGGGCTGAAACAGAGGGCGAGAAACAGATGGGCTGTAACAGATGGGCTGAAACAGAGGGGCTGAAACAGAGGGGCTGAAACAGAGGGGCTGAAACAGAGGGCGAGAAACAGAGGGGCTGAAACAGAGGGAAAGAAACAGAGGGAAAGAAACAGAGGGCGAGAAACAGAGGGCGAGAAACAGAGGGGCTGAAACAAAGGGGCTGAAACAGAGGGGCTGAAACAGAGGGGCTGAAACAGAGGGCGTGAAACAGAGGGGCTGAAACAGAGGGGCTGAAACAGAGGGGCTGAAACAGAGGGGCTGAAACAGAGGGCGAGAAACAGAGGAGCTGAAAAGAGGGACTGAAACAGAGGGGCTGAAACAGAGGGCGAGAAACAGAGGGCGAGAAACAGAGGGCGAGAAACAGAGGGGCAGAAACAGAGGGGCTGAAACAGAGGGGCTGAATCAGAGAGGCTGAAACAGAGGGGCTGAAACAGAGGGGCTGAAACACAGGGCGAGAAACAGAGGGTTTGAAACAGAGTGCGAGAAACAGAGGGGCTGAAACAGAGGGGCTGAAACAGAGGGCGAGAAACAGAGGGGCTGAAACAGAGGGCGAGAAACATTGGGGCTGAAACATATTGGCTGAAACAGAGGGGCTGAAACAGAGGGCGAGAAACAGATGGGCTGAAACAGAGGGGCTGAAACAGAGGGCGAGAAACAGAGGGGCTGAAACAGACGGGCTGAAACAGAGGGGCTGAAACAGAGGGCGAGAAACAGAGGGGCTGAAACAGAGGGCGAGAAACAGAGGGGCTGAAACAGACGGGCTGAAATAGAGGGGCTGAAACAGAGGAGCTGAAAAAGAGGGGCTGAAACAGAGGGGCTGAAACAGAGGGGCTGAAACAGAGGGGCAGAAACAGAGGGCGAGAAACAGAGGGGCTGAAACAGTGGGGCTGAAACAGAGGGGCTGAAACAGAGGGGCTGAAACAGAGGGCGAGAAACAGAGGGGCTGAAACAGAGGGCGAGAAACAGAGGGGCTGAAACAGAGGGCGAGTAACAGAGGGGCTGAAACAGAGGGGCTGAATCATAGGAGCTGGAACAGAGGGCGAGAAACAGAGGGCGAGAAACAGAGGGGCTGAAACAGAGGGTTGAGAAACAGAGGGGCTGAAACAGTGGAGCTGAAACAGAGGGGCTGAAACAGAGGGCGAGAAACAGAGGGCGAGAAATAGAGGGGCTGAATCAGAGGGACTGAAACAGAGGGGCTGAAACAGAGGGGCTGAAACAGAGGGGCTGAAACAGAGGGGCTGAAATAGAGGGCGAGAAACAGAAAGCGAGAAACAGAGGGGCTGTAACAGAGGGGCTGAAACAGAGGGGCTGAAATAGAGGGCGAGAAACAGAGGGCGAGAAACAGTGGGGCTGAAACAGAGGGGATGAAACAGATGGGCTGAAACAGAGGGCGAGAAAAATAGGGTGAGAAACAGAGGGGCTGAAACAGAGGGGCAGAAACAGAGGGGCTGAAACAGAGGGGATGAAACAGATGGGCTGAAACAGAGGGCAAGAAAAATAGGGAGAGAAACAGAGGGCGAGAAACAGAGGGCGAGAAACAGAGTGCGAGAAACAGAGGGCGAGAAACAGAGGGGGTGAAACAGAGGGGCTGAAACAGAGGGGATGAAACAGAGGGGCTGAAACAGAGGGGCTGAAACAGAGGGCGAGAAACAGAGGTTGAGAAACAGAGGGGCTGAAACCGAGGGGCTGAAACAGAGGGGCTGAAACAGAGGGGCTGAAACACAGGGCGAGAAACAGAGGGGTTGAAACAGAGTGCGAGAAACAGAGGGGCTGAAACAGAGGGGCTGAAACAGAGGGCGAGAAACAGAGGGCGAGAAACAGAGTGCGAGAAACAGAGGGCGAGAAACAGAGGGGCTGAAACAGAGGGGCTGAAACAGAGGGGCTGAAACAGAGGGGCTGAAACAGAGGGCGAGAAACAGAGGGCGAGAAACAGAGGGGCTGAAACAGAGGGCGAGAAACACAGGGCGAGAAACAGAGGGGCAGAAACAGAGGGGCTTAAACAGAGGGGCTGAATCAGAGAGACTGAAACAGAGGGGCTGAAACAGAGGGGCTGAAACACAGGGCGAGAAACAGAGGGGTTGAAACAGAGTGCGAGAAACAGAGGGGCTGAAACAGAGGGGCTGAAACAGAGGGCGAGAAACAGAGGGGCTGAAACAGAGGGCGAGAAACATTGGGGCTGAAACATATCGGCTGAAACAGAGGGGCTGAAACAGAGGGCGAGAAACAGATGGGCTGAAACAGAGGGGCTGAAACAGAGGGCGAGAAACAGAGGGGCTGAAACAGACGGGCTGAAACAGAGGGGCTGAAACAGAGGGCGAGAAACAGAGGGGCTGAAACAGAGGGCGAGAAACAGAGGGGCTGAAACAGACGGGCTGAAATAGAGGGGCTGAAACAGAGGAGCTGAAAAAGAGGGGCTGAAACAGAGGGGCTGAAACAGAGGGGCTGAAACAGAGGGGCTGAAACAGAGGGCGAGAAACAGAGGGGCTGAAACAGTGGGGCTGAAACAGAGGGGCTGAAACAGAGGGGCTGAAACAGAGGGCGAGAAACAGAGGGGCTGAAACAGAGGGCGAGAAACAGAGGGGCTGAAACAGAGGGCGAGTAACAGAGGGGCTGAAACAGAGGGGCTGAATCATAGGAGCTTGAACAGAGGGCGAGAAACAGAGGGCGAGAAACAGAGCGGCTGAAACAGAGGGTTGAGAAACAGAGGGGCTGAAACAGTGGAGCTGAAACAGAGGGGCTGAAACAGAGGGCGAGAAACAGAGGGCGAGAAATAGAGGGGCTGAATCAGAGGGACTGAAACAGAGGGGCTGAAACAGAGGGGCTGAAACAGAGGTGCTGAAACAGAGGGGCTGAAATAGAGGGCGAGAAACAGAGGGCGAGAAACAGAGGGGCTGTAACAGAGGGGCTGAAACAGAGGGCGAGAAACAGACGGGCTGAAACAGAGGGCGTGAAACATAGGGCGAGAAACAGAGTGCGAGAAACAGAGGGTCTGAAACAGAGGGGCTGAAACAGAGGGCGAGAAACAGAGGGCAAGAAATTGAGGGGCAGAAACAGAGGGGCTGAAACAGAGGGCGAGAAACAGTGGGGCTGAAACAGAGGGGATGAAACAGATGGGCTGAAACAGAGGGCGAGAAAAATAGGGTGAGAAACAGAGGGGCTGAAACAGAGGGGCTGAAACAGAGGGGCAGAAACAGAGGGGCAGAAACAGAGGGGATGAAACAGATGTCCTGAAACAGAGGGCAAGAAAAATAGGGTGAGAAACAGAGGGGCTGAAACAGAGGGGCTGAAACAGAGGGGCAGAAACAGAGGGGCTGAAACAGAGGGCGAGAAACAGAGGGGCTGAAACAGAGGGGCTGAAACAGAGGGGCTGAAACAGAGGGCGAGAAACATAGGGCGAGAAACAGAGGGCGAGAAACAGAGGGGCTGAAACAGAGGGGCTGAAACAGAGGGGCTGAAACAGATGGCGAGAAACAGAGGGCGAGAAACAGAGGGCGAGATACAGAGTGCGAGAAACAGAGGGCGAGAAACAGAGGGGCTGAAACAGAGGGGCTGAAACAGAGGGGATGAAACAGAGGGGCTGAAACAGAGGGGCTGAAACAGAGGGCGAGTAACAGAGTGTGAGAAACAGAGGGGCTGAAACAGAGGGGCTGAAACAGAGGGGCTGAAACAGAGGGGCTGAATCAGAGGGCGACAAACAGAGGGGCTAAAACAGAGGGCGAGAAACAGAGGGGCTGAAACAGAGGGGCTGAAACAGAGGGGCTGAAACAGAGGGCGAGAAACAGAGGGGCTGAAACAGAGGACGAGAAACAGAGTGGCTGAAACAGAGGGCGAGAAACAGAGGGCGAGAAACTGAGGGCGAGAAACAGAGGGGCTGAAACAGAGGGTCTGAAACATAGGGGCTGAAATAGAGGGGCTGAAACAGAGGAGCTGAAAAAGAGGGGCTGAAACAGAGGGGCTGAAACAGAGTGGCTGAAACAGAGAGGCTGAAACCGAGGGCGAGAAACAGAGGGGCTGAAACAGTGGGGCTGAAACAGAGGGGCTGAAACAGATGGGCTGAAACAGAGGGCGAGAAACAGAGGGGCTGAAACAGAGGACGAGAAACAGAGGGGCTGAAACAGAGGGGCTGAAACAGATGGGCTGAAACAGAGGGCGAGAAACAGAGGGGCTGAAACAGAGGGCGAGAAACAGAGGGGCTGAAACAGAGGGCGAGTAACAGAGGGGCTGAAAGAGAGGGGCTGAAAAAGAGGGCGAGAAACAGAGAGCGAGAAACAGAGGGCGAGAACCAGAGGGCGAGAAACAGAGGGCGAGAAACAGTGGGGCTGAAACAGAGGGGCTGAAACAGAGGGCGAGAAACAGAGAGCGAGAAACAGAGGGCGAGAACCAGAGGGCGAGAAACAGAGGGGCTGAAACAGAGGGGCTGAAAAAGAGGCAGAGAAACAGAGGGGCTGAAACAGAGGGGCTGAAACCGAGGGGCTGAAACAGATGGCGAGAAACAGAGGGGCTCAAACAGAGGGCGAGAAACAGAGGGCGAGAAACATAGGAGCAGCTAACAGAGGGCGAGAAACAGAGGGGATGAAACAGAGGGCGAGAAACAGAGGGGCTGAAACAGAGGGGCTGAAACAGAGGGCAAGAAACAGAGGGGCTGAAACAGAGGTGCTGAAACAGAGGGCGAGAAACAGAGGGCGAGAAACATAGGAGCAGCTAACAGAGGGCGAGAAACAGAGGGGATGAAACAGAGGGCGAGAAACAGAGGGGCTGAAACAGAGGGGCTGAAACAGAGGGCAAGAACCAGAGGGGCTGAAACAGAGGTGCTGAAACAGAGGGCGAGAAACAGAGGGGCTGAAACAGACGGGCTGAAACAGAGGGGCTGAAACAGAGGGCGAGGAACAGAGGGGCTGAAACAGAGGGCGAGAAACATTGGGGCTGAAACATATTGGCTGAAACAGAGGGGCTGAAACAGAGGGCGAGAAACAGATGGGCTGAAACACAGGGGCTGAAACAGAGGGCGAGAAACAGAGGGGCTGAAACAGACGGGCTGAAACAGAGGGGCTGAAACAGAGGGCGAGGAACAGAGGGGCTGAAACAGAGGGGCTGAAACAGAGGGCGAGAAACAGATGGGCTGAAACAGAGGGGCTGAAACAGAGGGCGAGAAACAGAGGGGCTGAAACAGAAGGGCTGAAACAGAGGGCAAGAAACAGAGGTGCTAAATCAGAGGGCGAGAAACAGATGGCGAGAAACTGAGGGGCTGAAACAGAGGGCAAGAAACAGAGGGGATGAAACAGAGGGGCTGAAATAGAGGGCGAGAAACAGAGGGCGAGAAACAGAGGGGCTGTAACAGCGGGGCTGAAACAGAGGGCGAGAAATAGAGGGGCTGAAACAGCGGGCGTGAAACAGAGGGCGAGAAACAGAGGGCGAGAAACAGAGGGTCTGAAACAGAGGGGCTGAAACAGAGGGCGAGAAACAGAGGGCGAGAAACAGAGGGGCAGAAACAGAGGGGCTGAAACAGAGGACGAGAAACAGAGGGGCTGAAACAGAGGGCGAGAAACAGAGGGCGAGAAACTGAGGGCGAGAAACAGAGGGGCTGAAACAGAGGGGCTGAAACAGAGGGGCTGAAACAGAGGGGCTGAAACAGAGGGCGACAAACAGAGTGGATGAAACAGAGGGCGAGAAACAGAGGGGCTGAAACAGAGGGGCTGAAACAGAGGGGCTGAAAAAGAGGGCGAGAAACAGAGGGGCTGAAACAGAGGACGAGAAACAGAGTGGCTGAAACAGAGGGCGAGAAACAGAGGGCGAGAAACTGAGGGGCTGAAACAGAGGGGCTGAAACAGAGGGTCTGAAACATAGGGGCTGAAATAGAGGGGCTGAAACAGAGGAGCTGAAAAAGAGGGGCTGAAACAGAGGGGCTGAAACAGAGGGGATGAAACAGAGGGGCTGAAACAGAGGGCGAGAAACTGAGGGGCTGAAACAGTGGGGCTGAAACAGAGGGGCTGAAACAGATGGGCTGAAAGAGAGGGCGAGAAACAGAGGGGCTGAAACAGAGGGCGAGAAACAGAGGGGCTGAAACAGAGGGCGAGTAACAGAGGGGCTGAAACAGAGGGGCTGAAAAAGAGGGCGAGAAACAGAGAGCGAGAAACAGAGGGCGAGAACCAGAGGGCGAGAAACAGAGGGCGAGAAACAGTGGGGCTGAAACAGAGGGGCTGAAACAGAGGGCGAGAAACAGAGAGCGAGAAACAGAGGGCGAGAACCAGAGGGCGAGAAACAGAGGGGCTGAAACAGAGGGGCTGAAACAGAGGCAGAGAAACAGAGGGGCTGAAACAGAGGGGCAGAAACCGAGGGGCTGAAACAGATGGCGAGAAACAGAGGGGCTCAAACAGAGGGCGAGAAACAGAGGGCGAGAAACAGAGGGGCTGAAACAGAGGGGCTGAAACAGAGGGCAAGAAACAGAGGCGCTGAAACAGAGGTGCTGAAACAGAGGGCGAGAAACAGAGTGCGAGAAACAGAGGGGCTGAAACAGAGGGCGAGAAACATTGGGGCTGAAACAGATTGGCTGAAACAGAGGGGCTGAAACAGAGAGCGAGAAACTGTGGGGCTGAAACAGAGGGGCTGAAACAGAGGGGATGAAACAGAGGGGCTGAAACAGAGGGGCTGAAACAGAGGGCGAGAAACAGAGGGGCTGAAACAGAGGGGCTGAAACAGAGGGGATGAAACAGATGGGCTGAAACAGAGGGGCTGAAACAGAGGGGCTGAAACAGAGGGCGAGAAACAGAGGGCGAGAAACAAAGGGCGAGAAACACAGGGCGAGAACCAGATGGCGAGAAACAGATCGGCTAAAACAGAGGGGCTGAAGCAGAGGGCGAGAAACAGAGGGGCTGTAACAGAGGGGCTGATACAGAGGGGCTGAAACAGAGGGCGAGAAACAGAGGGGCTGAAACAGAGGGCGAGAAACAGAGGGGCTGAAACAGAGGGCGAGAAACAGAGGGGATGAAACAGAGGTTTAGAAACAGAGGGGCTGAAACAGAGGGGCTGAAACAGAGGGCGAGAAACAGAGGGGCTGAAACAGACGTGCTGAAACAGAGGGGCTGAAACAGAGGGCGAGAAACAGAGGGGCTGAAACAGAGGGCGAGAAACATTGGGGCTGAAACATATTGGCTGAAACAGAGGGGCTGAAACAGAGGGCGAGAAACAGATGGGCTGAAACACAGGGGCTGAAACAGAGGGCGAGAAACAGAGGGGCTGAAACAGACGGGCTGAAACAGAGGGGCTGAAACAGAGGGCGAGGAACATAGGGGCTGAAACAGAGGGCGAGAAACATTGGGGCTGAAACATATTGGCTGAAACAGAGGGGCTGAAACAGAGGGCGAGAAACAGATGGGCTGAAACACAGGGGCTGAAACAGAGGGCGAGAAACAGAGGGGCTGAAACAGACGGGCTGAAACAGAGGGGCTGAAACAGAGGGCGAAGAACAGAGGGGCTGAAACAGAGGGGCTGAAACAGAGGGCGAGAAACAGATGGGCTGAAACAGAGGGGCTGAAACAGAGGGCGAGAAACAGAGGGGCTGAAACAGAAGGGCTGAAACAGAGGGGCTTAAACAGAGGGGCTGAAACAGAGGGCGAGAAACAGAGGGGCTGAAACAGAGGGCGAGAAACAGAGGGGCTGAAACAGTGGGGCTGAAACAGAGGGGCTGAAACAGAGGGCGAGAAACAGAGGGGCTGAAACAGAGGGCGAGAAACAGAGGGGCTGAAACAGAGGGGCTGAAACAGAGGGGCTGAAACAGAGGGTGAGAAACAGTGGGGCTGAAACAGAGGGCGAGAAAAAGAGGGGCTGAAACAGAGGGGCTGAAACAGAGGGGATGAAACAGAGGGTCTGCAACAGAGGGCGAGAAAGAGAGGAGCTGAAAGAGAGGGCGAGAAACAGTGGGGCTGAAACAGAGGGCGAGAAACAGATGGGCTGAAACAGAGGGGCTGAAACACAGGGGCTGAAACAGAGGGGCTGACACAGAGGGGCTGAAACAGAGGGCGAGAAACAGAGGGGCTGAAACAGAGGGAGAGAAACAGAGGGGCTGAAACAGAGGGCGAGAAACAGAGGGCGAGAAACAGAGGGGCTGAAACAGAGGGGCTGAAACAGAGGGGCTGAAACAGAGGGGCTGAAACAGAGGGCGTGAAACAGAGGGGCTGAAACAGAGGGGCTGAAACAGAGGGGCTGATACTGAGGGGCTGAAACAGAGGGCGTGAAACAGAGGGGCTGAAAAGCGGGACTGAAACAGAGGGGCTGAAACGGAGGGCGAGAAACAGAGGGCGTGAAACAGAGGGCGAGAAACAGAGGGGCTGAAACATAGGGGCTGAAACAGAGGGGCTGAAACAGAGGGGCTGAAACATATGGGCTGAAACAGAGGGCGAGAAAAAGAGGGCGAGAAACAGAGGGGCTGAAACAGAGGGGCTGAAACAGAGGGGCTGAAACAGAGGGTCTGCAACAGAGGGCGAGAAAGAGAGGGGCTGAAACAGAGGGGCTGAAACAGAGGGGCTGAAACTGAGGGGCTGAAACAGAGGGCGATAAACAGAAGGGCTGAAACAGAGGGAGAGAAACAGAGGGGCTGAAACAGAGGGCGATAAACAGTGGGCGAGAAACAGAGGGGCTCAAACAGAGGGGCTGAAACAGAAGGGCTGAAACAGAGGGGCTGAAACAGAGCGCGAGAAACAGAGAAGCTGAAACAGAGTGGCTGAAACAGAGGGGCTGAAACAGAGGGGCTGAAACAGAGGGCGAGAAACAGAGGGGCTGAAACAGAGGGGCTGAAACAGAGGGCGAGAAACAGAGGGCGAGAAACAGAGGGCGAGAAACAGAGGGGCTGAAACAGAGGGGCTGAAACAGAGGGGCTGAAACAGAAGGGCTGAAACATATGGGCTGAAATAGAGGGCGAGAAAAAGAGGGCAAGAAACAGAGGAGCTGAAACAGAGGGGCTGAAACAGAGGGCGAGAAACAGAGGGGCTGAAACAGAGGGGCTGAAACAGAGGGGCTGAAACAGAGGGCGAGAAACAGAGGGGCTGAAACAGAGGGGCTGAAACAGAGGAGCTGAAACAGAGGGGCTGAAACAGAGGTCGAGAAACAGAGGGGCTGAAACAGAGGGGCTGAAACAGAGGGCGAGAAACTGATGGCGAGAAACTTAGGGCGAGAAACAGAGGGCGAGAAACAGACGGGCTGAAACAGAGGGGCTGAAACAGAGGGTCTGAATCAGAGGGGCTGAAACATATGGGCTGAAACAGAGGGCGAGAAAATGAGGGCGAGAAACAGAGTGGCTGAAACAGAGGGGCTGAAACAGAGGGGCTGAAACAGAGGGGCTGAAAAAGAGGGGCTGAAACAGAGGGCGAGAAAGAGAGGGGCTGAAAGAGAGGGCGAGAAACAGAGGGGCTGAAACAGAGGGCGAGAAACAGAGGGGCTGAAACTGAGGGCGAGAAACAGAGAGGCTGAAACAGAGTGGCATAAACAGAGGGGCTGAAACAGAGGGGCTGAAACAGAGGGCGAGAAACAGAGCGGCTGAAACAGAGGGGCTGAAACAGAGGGGCTGAAACAGAGGGGCTGAAACAGAGGGCGAGAAACAGAGGGCGAGAAACAGAGGGGCTGAAACAGAGGGGGTGAAACAGAGTGGCTGAAACAGAGGTACTGAAACATATGGCCTGAAACAGAGGGCGAGAAAAAGAGGGCAAGAAACAGAGGAGCTGAAACAGAGGGGCTGAACCACAGGGCGAGTAACTGAGGGGCTGAAACAGAGGGGCTGAAACAGAGGGGCTGAAACAGAGGGCGAGAAACAGAGGGGCTGAAACAGAGGGGCTGAATCAGAGGGCGAGAAACATTGGGGCTGAAACAGAGGGGCAGAAACAGAGGGGATGAAACAGAGAGGCTGAAACAGAGGGGCTGAAACAGAGGGCGAGAATCAGAGGGCGAGAAACAGAGGGCGAGAAACAGAGGGCGAGAACCAGATGGCGAGAAACAGAGCGGCTAAAACAGAGGGGCTGAAACAGAGGGCGAGAAACAGAGGGGCTGAAACAGAGGGGCTGAAACAGAGGGGCTGAAACAGAGGGCGAGAAACAGAGGGGCTGAAACAGAGGGCGAGAAACAGTGGGGATGAAACATAGGGTTAGAAACAGAGGGGCTGAAACAGAGGGGCTGAAACAGAGGGCGAGAAACAGAGGGACTGAAACAGACGTACTGAAACAGAGGGGCTGAAACAGAGGGCGAGAAAAAGAGGGCGAGAAACAGAGGGGCTGAAACAGAGGGGCTGAAACAGAGGGGCTGAAACAGAGGGCGAGAAAAAGAGGGCGAGAAACAGAGGGGCTGAAACAGAGGGGCTGAAACAGAGGGGCTGAAACAGAGGGCGAGAAACATAGGGCGAGAAACAGAGGGCGAGAAACAGAGGGGCTGAAACAGTGGGGCTGAAACAGAGGGGCTGAAACAGAGGGCGAGAAACAGAGAGCGAGAAACAGAGGGCGAGAAACAGAGGGACTGAAACAGAGGGGCTGAAACAGAGGGGATGAAACAGAGGGGCTGAAACAGAGGGGCTGAAACCGAGGGGCTGAAACAGAGGGTGAAAAACAGAGTGGCTGAAACAGAGGGCGAGAAACAGAGTGGCTGAAACAGACGGCGAGAAACAGATTGCGAGAAACTGAGGGCGAGAAACAGAGGGGCTGAATCACATGGGCTGAAACAGAGGGGCTGAAACAGAGGGGCTGAAACAGAGGGCGAGAAACAGAGGGGCTGAATCAGTGGGGCTGAAACAGAGGGGCTGAAACAGAGGGGATGAAGCAGAGGGGCTGAAACTGAGGGCGAGAAACAGAGGGCGAGAAACAGTGGGGCTGAAACAGAGGGGCTGAAACAGAGGGGCTGAAACAGAGGGGGTAAAACAGAGAGGCTGAAACAGAGGGGCTGAAACAGAGGGCGAGAAACAGAGGGGCTGAAACAGAGGGGCTGAAACAGAGGGCGAGAAACAGAGGGGCTGAAACAGAGGGGCTGAAATAGAGGGCGAGAAACAGAGGGCGAGAAACAGAGGGGCTGTAACAGAGGGGCTGAAACAGAGGGCGAGAAATAGAGGGGCTGAAAAAGAGGGCGTGAAACAGATGGCGAGAAACAGAGGGCGAGAAACAGAGGGCGAGAAACAGAGGGGCTGAAACAGAGGGGCTGAAACAGAGGGGATGAAACAGAGGGGCTGAAACAGAGGGGCTGAAACAGAGAGCGAGAAACAGAGGGCGAGAAACAGAGGGCGGGAAACAGAGGGCGAGAACCAGATGGCGAGAAACAGAGCGGCTAAAACAGAGGGGCTGAAACAGAGGGCGAGAAACAGAGGGGCTGTAACAGAGGGGCTGAAACAGAGGGGCTGAAACAGAGGGCGAGAAACAGAGGGGCTGAAACAGAGGGCGAGAAACAGAGGGGATGAAACAGAGGTTTAGAAACAGAGGGGCTGAAACAGAGGGGCTGAAACAGAGGGCGAGAAACAGAGGGGCTGAAACAGACGTGCTGAAACAGAGGGGCTGAAACAGAGGGCGAGAAACAGAGGGGCTGAAACAGAGGGCGAGAAACATTGGGGCTGAAACATATTGGCTGAAACAGAGGGGCTGAAACAGAGGGCGAGAAACAGATGGGCTGAAACACAGGGGCTGAAACAGAGGGCGAGAAACAGAGGGGCTGAAACAGACGGGCTGAAACTGAGGGGATGAAACAGAGGGCGAGAAACAGAGGGGCTGAAACAGAGGGCGAGAAACATTGGGGCTGAAACATATTGGCTGAAACAGAGGGGCTGAAACAGAGGGCGAGAAACAGATGGGCTGAAACAGAGGGGCTGAAACAGAGGGCGAGAAACAGAGGGGCTGAAACAGAAGGGCTGAAACAGAGGGCAAGAAACAGAGGTGCTAAATCAGAGGGCGAGGAACAGATGGCGAGAAACAGAGGGGCTGAAACAGAGGGCAAGAAACAGAGGGGCTGAAATAGAGGGCGAGAAACAGAGGGCGAGAAACAGAGGGGCTGTAACAGAGGGGCTGAAACAGAGGGCGAGAAATAGAGGGGCTGAAACAGAGGGCGTGAAACAGAGGGCGAGAAACAGAGGGTCTGAAACAGAGGGGCTGAAACAGAGGGCGAGAAACAGAGGGCGAGAAACAGAGGGGCAGAAACAGAGGGGCTGAAACAGAGGGCGAGAAACAGAGGGGCTGAAACAGAGGGGATGAAACAGATGGGCTGAAACAGAGGGCGAGAATCATAGGGCGAGAAACAGAGTGCGAGAAACAGAGGGGCTGAAACAGAGGGGCTGAAACAGAGGGGCTGAAACAGAGGGTGAGAAACAGAGGGCGAGAAACAGAGGGCGAGAAACAGAGGGCGAGAAACAGAGGGGCTGAAACAGAGGGGCTGAAACAGAGGGGCTGAAACAGAGGGGCTGAATCAGAGGGCGAGAATCAGGGGGTGAGAAACAGAGGGGCTGAAACAGAGGGGCTGAAACAGAGGGGCTGAAACAGAGGGCGAGAAACAAAGGTGCTGAAACAGAGGGCGAGAAACAGATGGGCTGAAACAGAGGGGCTGAAACACAGGGGCTGAAACAGAGGGTGAAAAACAGAGCGGCTGAAACAGAGGGCGAGAAACAGAGGGGCTGAAACAGAGGGGCTGAAACAGAGGGGCTGAAACAGAGGGGCTGAAACAGAGGGCGAGAAACAGAGGGGCTGAAACAGAGGGCGAGAAACAGAGGGGCTGAAACAGTGGGACTGAAACAGAGGGGCTGAAACAGAGGGCGAGAAACAGGGGGGCTGAAACAGAGGGCGAGAAACAGAGGGCGAGAAACAGAGGGGCTGAAACAGAGGGGCTGAAACAGAGGGGCTGAAACAGAGGGTGAGAAACAGTGGGGCTGAAACAGAGGGGCTGAAACAGAGGGGCTGAAACAGAGGGCAAGAAACAGAGGGCGAGAAACAGAGGGCGAGAAACAGTGGGGCTGAAACAGAGGGCGAGAAACAGATGGGCTGTAACAGATGGGCTGAAACAGAGGGGCTGAAACAGAGGGGCTGCAACAGAGGGGCTGAAACAGAGGGCGAGAAACAGAGGGGCTGAAACAGAGGGAAAGAAACAGAGGGAAAGAAACAGAGGGCGAGAAACAGAGGGCGAGAAACAGAGGGGCTGAAACAAAGGGGCTGAAACAGAGGGGCTGAAACAGAGGGGCTGAAACAGAGGGCGTGAAACAGAGGGGCTGAAACAGAGGGGCTGAAACAGAGGGGCTGAAACAGAGGGGCTGAAACAGAGGGCGAGAAACAGAGGAGCTGAAAAGAGGGACTGAAACAGAGGGGCTGAAACAGAGGGCGAGAAACAGAGGGCGAGAAACAGAGGGCGAGAAACAGAGGGGCAGAAACAGAGGGGCTGAAACAGAGGGGCTGAATCAGAGAGGCTGAAACAGAGGGGCTGAAACAGAGGGGCTGAAACACAGGGCGAGAAACAGAGGGTTTGAAACAGAGTGCGAGAAACAGAGGGGCTGAAACAGAGGGGCTGAAACAGAGGGCGAGAAACAGAGGGGCTGAAACAGAGGGCGAGAAACATTGGGGCTGAAACATATTGGCTGAAACAGAGGGGCTGAAACAGAGGGCGAGAAACAGATGGGCTGAAACAGAGGGGCTGAAACAGAGGGCGAGAAACAGAGGGGCTGAAACAGACGGGCTGAAACAGAGGGGCTGAAACAGAGGGCGAGAAACAGAGGGGCTGAAACAGAGGGCGAGAAACAGAGGGGCTGAAACAGACGGGCTGAAATAGAGGGGCTGAAACAGAGGAGCTGAAAAAGAGGGGCTGAAACAGAGGGGCTGAAACAGAGGGGCTGAAACAGAGGGGCAGAAACAGAGGGCGAGAAACAGAGGGGCTGAAACAGTGGGGCTGAAACAGAGGGGCTGAAACAGAGGGGCTGAAACAGAGGGCGAGAAACAGAGGGGCTGAAACAGAGGGCGAGAAACAGAGGGGCTGAAACAGAGGGCGAGTAACAGAGGGGCTGAAACAGAGGGGCTGAATCATAGGAGCTGGAACAGAGGGCGAGAAACAGAGGGCGAGAAACAGAGGGGCTGAAACAGAGGGTTGAGAAACAGAGGGGCTGAAACAGTGGAGCTGAAACAGAGGGGCTGAAACAGAGGGCGAGAAACAGAGGGCGAGAAATAGAGGGGCTGAATCAGAGGGACTGAAACAGAGGGGCTGAAACAGAGGGGCTGAAACAGAGGGGCTGAAACAGAGGGGCTGAAATAGAGGGCGAGAAACAGAAAGCGAGAAACAGAGGGGCTGTAACAGAGGGGCTGAAACAGAGGGGCTGAAATAGAGGGCGAGAAACAGAGGGCGAGAAACAGTGGGGCTGAAACAGAGGGGATGAAACAGATGGGCTGAAACAGAGGGCGAGAAAAATAGGGTGAGAAACAGAGGGGCTGAAACAGAGGGGCAGAAACAGAGGGGCTGAAACAGAGGGGATGAAACAGATGGGCTGAAACAGAGGGCAAGAAAAATAGGGAGAGAAACAGAGGGCGAGAAACAGAGGGCGAGAAACAGAGTGCGAGAAACAGAGGGCGAGAAACAGAGGGGGTGAAACAGAGGGGCTGAAACAGAGGGGATGAAACAGAGGGGCTGAAACAGAGGGGCTGAAACAGAGGGCGAGAAACAGAGGTTGAGAAACAGAGGGGCTGAAACCGAGGGGCTGAAACAGAGGGGCTGAAACAGAGGGGCTGAAACACAGGGCGAGAAACAGAGGGGTTGAAACAGAGTGCGAGAAACAGAGGGGCTGAAACAGAGGGGCTGAAACAGAGGGCGAGAAACAGAGGGCGAGAAACAGAGTGCGAGAAACAGAGGGCGAGAAACAGAGGGGCTGAAACAGAGGGGCTGAAACAGAGGGGCTGAAACAGAGGGGCTGAAACAGAGGGCGAGAAACAGAGGGCGAGAAACAGAGGGGCTGAAACAGAGGGCGAGAAACACAGGGCGAGAAACAGAGGGGCAGAAACAGAGGGGCTTAAACAGAGGGGCTGAATCAGAGAGACTGAAACAGAGGGGCTGAAACAGAGGGGCTGAAACACAGGGCGAGAAACAGAGGGGTTGAAACAGAGTGCGAGAAACAGAGGGGCTGAAACAGAGGGGCTGAAACAGAGGGCGAGAAACAGAGGGGCTGAAACAGAGGGCGAGAAACATTGGGGCTGAAACATATCGGCTGAAACAGAGGGGCTGAAACAGAGGGCGAGAAACAGATGGGCTGAAACAGAGGGGCTGAAACAGAGGGCGAGAAACAGAGGGGCTGAAACAGACGGGCTGAAACAGAGGGGCTGAAACAGAGGGCGAGAAACAGAGGGGCTGAAACAGAGGGCGAGAAACAGAGGGGCTGAAACAGACGGGCTGAAATAGAGGGGCTGAAACAGAGGAGCTGAAAAAGAGGGGCTGAAACAGAGGGGCTGAAACAGAGGGGCTGAAACAGAGGGGCTGAAACAGAGGGCGAGAAACAGAGGGGCTGAAACAGTGGGGCTGAAACAGAGGGGCTGAAACAGAGGGGCTGAAACAGAGGGCGAGAAACAGAGGGGCTGAAACAGAGGGCGAGAAACAGAGGGGCTGAAACAGAGGGCGAGTAACAGAGGGGCTGAAACAGAGGGGCTGAATCATAGGAGCTTGAACAGAGGGCGAGAAACAGAGGGCGAGAAACAGAGCGGCTGAAACAGAGGGTTGAGAAACAGAGGGGCTGAAACAGTGGAGCTGAAACAGAGGGGCTGAAACAGAGGGCGAGAAACAGAGGGCGAGAAATAGAGGGGCTGAATCAGAGGGACTGAAACAGAGGGGCTGAAACAGAGGGGCTGAAACAGAGGTGCTGAAACAGAGGGGCTGAAATAGAGGGCGAGAAACAGAGGGCGAGAAACAGAGGGGCTGTAACAGAGGGGCTGAAACAGAGGGCGAGAAACAGACGGGCTGAAACAGAGGGCGTGAAACATAGGGCGAGAAACAGAGTGCGAGAAACAGAGGGTCTGAAACAGAGGGGCTGAAACAGAGGGCGAGAAACAGAGGGCAAGAAATTGAGGGGCAGAAACAGAGGGGCTGAAACAGAGGGCGAGAAACAGTGGGGCTGAAACAGAGGGGATGAAACAGATGGGCTGAAACAGAGGGCGAGAAAAATAGGGTGAGAAACAGAGGGGCTGAAACAGAGGGGCTGAAACAGAGGGGCAGAAACAGAGGGGCAGAAACAGAGGGGATGAAACAGATGTCCTGAAACAGAGGGCAAGAAAAATAGGGTGAGAAACAGAGGGGCTGAAACAGAGGGGCTGAAACAGAGGGGCAGAAACAGAGGGGCTGAAACAGAGGGCGAGAAACAGAGGGGCTGAAACAGAGGGGCTGAAACAGAGGGGCTGAAACAGAGGGCGAGAAACATAGGGCGAGAAACAGAGGGCGAGAAACAGAGGGGCTGAAACAGAGGGGCTGAAACAGAGGGGCTGAAACAGATGGCGAGAAACAGAGGGCGAGAAACAGAGGGCGAGATACAGAGTGCGAGAAACAGAGGGCGAGAAACAGAGGGGCTGAAACAGAGGGGCTGAAACAGAGGGGATGAAACAGAGGGGCTGAAACAGAGGGGCTGAAACAGAGGGCGAGTAACAGAGTGTGAGAAACAGAGGGGCTGAAACAGAGGGGCTGAAACAGAGGGGCTGAAACAGAGGGGCTGAATCAGAGGGCGACAAACAGAGGGGCTAAAACAGAGGGCGAGAAACAGAGGGGCTGAAACAGAGGGGCTGAAACAGAGGGGCTGAAACAGAGGGCGAGAAACAGAGGGGCTGAAACAGAGGACGAGAAACAGAGTGGCTGAAACAGAGGGCGAGAAACAGAGGGCGAGAAACTGAGGGCGAGAAACAGAGGGGCTGAAACAGAGGGTCTGAAACATAGGGGCTGAAATAGAGGGGCTGAAACAGAGGAGCTGAAAAAGAGGGGCTGAAACAGAGGGGCTGAAACAGAGTGGCTGAAACAGAGAGGCTGAAACCGAGGGCGAGAAACAGAGGGGCTGAAACAGTGGGGCTGAAACAGAGGGGCTGAAACAGATGGGCTGAAACAGAGGGCGAGAAACAGAGGGGCTGAAACAGAGGACGAGAAACAGAGGGGCTGAAACAGAGGGGCTGAAACAGATGGGCTGAAACAGAGGGCGAGAAACAGAGGGGCTGAAACAGAGGGCGAGAAACAGAGGGGCTGAAACAGAGGGCGAGTAACAGAGGGGCTGAAAGAGAGGGGCTGAAAAAGAGGGCGAGAAACAGAGAGCGAGAAACAGAGGGCGAGAACCAGAGGGCGAGAAACAGAGGGCGAGAAACAGTGGGGCTGAAACAGAGGGGCTGAAACAGAGGGCGAGAAACAGAGAGCGAGAAACAGAGGGCGAGAACCAGAGGGCGAGAAACAGAGGGGCTGAAACAGAGGGGCTGAAAAAGAGGCAGAGAAACAGAGGGGCTGAAACAGAGGGGCTGAAACCGAGGGGCTGAAACAGATGGCGAGAAACAGAGGGGCTCAAACAGAGGGCGAGAAACAGAGGGCGAGAAACATAGGAGCAGCTAACAGAGGGCGAGAAACAGAGGGGATGAAACAGAGGGCGAGAAACAGAGGGGCTGAAACAGAGGGGCTGAAACAGAGGGCAAGAAACAGAGGGGCTGAAACAGAGGTGCTGAAACAGAGGGCGAGAAACAGAGGGCGAGAAACATAGGAGCAGCTAACAGAGGGCGAGAAACAGAGGGGATGAAACAGAGGGCGAGAAACAGAGGGGCTGAAACAGAGGGGCTGAAACAGAGGGCAAGAACCAGAGGGGCTGAAACAGAGGTGCTGAAACAGAGGGCGAGAAACAGAGGGGCTGAAACAGACGGGCTGAAACAGAGGGGCTGAAACAGAGGGCGAGGAACAGAGGGGCTGAAACAGAGGGCGAGAAACATTGGGGCTGAAACATATTGGCTGAAACAGAGGGGCTGAAACAGAGGGCGAGAAACAGATGGGCTGAAACACAGGGGCTGAAACAGAGGGCGAGAAACAGAGGGGCTGAAACAGACGGGCTGAAACAGAGGGGCTGAAACAGAGGGCGAGGAACAGAGGGGCTGAAACAGAGGGGCTGAAACAGAGGGCGAGAAACAGATGGGCTGAAACAGAGGGGCTGAAACAGAGGGCGAGAAACAGAGGGGCTGAAACAGAAGGGCTGAAACAGAGGGCAAGAAACAGAGGTGCTAAATCAGAGGGCGAGAAACAGATGGCGAGAAACTGAGGGGCTGAAACAGAGGGCAAGAAACAGAGGGGATGAAACAGAGGGGCTGAAATAGAGGGCGAGAAACAGAGGGCGAGAAACAGAGGGGCTGTAACAGCGGGGCTGAAACAGAGGGCGAGAAATAGAGGGGCTGAAACAGCGGGCGTGAAACAGAGGGCGAGAAACAGAGGGCGAGAAACAGAGGGTCTGAAACAGAGGGGCTGAAACAGAGGGCGAGAAACAGAGGGCGAGAAACAGAGGGGCAGAAACAGAGGGGCTGAAACAGAGGACGAGAAACAGAGGGGCTGAAACAGAGGGGATGAAACAGAGGGGCTGAAACAGAGGGCGAGAATCATAGGGCGAGAAACAGAGTGCGAGAAACAGAGGGGCTGAAACAGAGGGGCTGAAACAGAGGGGCTGAAACAGAGGGCGAGAAACAGAGGGCGAGAAACAGAGGGCGAGAAACAGAGGGCGTGAAACAGAGGGGCTGAAACAGAGGGGCTGAAACAGAGGGGATGAAACAGAGGGGCTTAATCAGAGTGCGAGAAACAGAGGGTGAGAAACAGAGGGGCTGAAACAGAGGGGCTGAAACAGAGGGGCTGAAACAGAGGGCGAGAAACAAAGGTGCTGAAACAGAGGGCGAGAAACAGAGGGGCTGAAACAGAGGGGCTGAAACAGAGGGGCTGAAACAGAGGGTGAAAAACAGAGTGGCTGAAACAGAGGGCGAGAAACAGAGGGGCTGAAACAGAGGGCGAGAAACAGAGGGCGAGAAACTGAGGGCGAGAAACAGAGGGGCTGAAACAGAGGGGCTGAAACAGAGGGGCTGAAACAGAGGGGCTGAAACAGAGGGCGACAAACAGAGTGGATGAAACAGAGGGAGAGAAACAGAGGGGCTGAAACAGAGGGGCTGAAACAGAGGGGCTGAAAAAGAGGGCGAGAAACAGAGGGGCTGAAACAGAGGACGAGAAACAGAGTGGCTGAAACAGAGGGCGAGAAACAGAGGGCGAGAAACTGAGGGGCTGAAACAGAGGGGCTGAAACAGAGGGTCTGAAACATAGGGGCTGAAATAGAGGGGCTGAAACAGAGGAGCTGAAAAAGAGGGGCTGAAACAGAGGGGCTGAAACAGAGGGGATGAAACAGAGGGGCTGAAACAGAGGGCGAGAAACTGAGGGGCTGAAACAGTGGGGCTGAAACAGAGGGGCTGAAACAGATGGGCTGAAAGAGAGGGCGAGAAACAGAGGGGCTGAAACAGAGGGCGAGAAACAGAGGGGCTGAAACAGAGGGCGAGTAACAGAGGGGCTGAAACAGAGGGGCTGAAAAAGAGGGCGAGAAACAGAGAGCGAGAAACAGAGGGCGAGAACCAGAGGGCGAGAAACAGAGGGCGAGAAACAGTGGGGCTGAAACAGAGGGGCTGAAACAGAGGGCGAGAAACAGAGAGCGAGAAACAGAGGGCGAGAACCAGAGGGCGAGAAACAGAGGGGCTGAAACAGAGGGGCTGAAACAGAGGCAGAGAAACAGAGGGGCTGAAACAGAGGGGCAGAAACCGAGGGGCTGAAACAGATGGCGAGAAACAGAGGGGCTCAAACAGAGGGCGAGAAACAGAGGGCGAGAAACAGAGGGGCTGAAACAGAGGGGCTGAAACAGAGGGCAAGAAACAGAGGGGCTGAAACAGAGGTGCTGAAACAGAGGGCGAGAAACAGAGTGCGAGAAACAGAGGGGCTGAAACAGAGGGCGAGAAACATTGGGGCTGAAACAGATTGGCTGAAACAGAGGGGCTGAAACAGAGAGCGAGAAACTGTGGGGCTGAAACAGAGGGGCTGAAACAGAGGGGATGAAACAGAGGGGCTGAAACAGAGGGGCTGAAACAGAGGGCGAGAAACAGAGGGGCTGAAACAGAGGGGCTGAAACAGAGGGGATGAAACAGATGGGCTGAAACAGAGGGGCTGAAACAGAGGGGCTGAAACAGAGGGCGAGAAACAGAGGGCGAGAAACAAAGGGCGAGAAACACAGGGCGAGAACCAGATGGCGAGAAACAGATCGGCTAAAACAGAGGGGCTGAAGCAGAGGGCGAGAAACAGAGGGGCTGTAACAGAGGGGCTGATACAGAGGGGCTGAAACAGAGGGCGAGAAACAGAGGGGCTGAAACAGAGGGCGAGAAACAGAGGGGCTGAAACAGAGGGCGAGAAACAGAGGGGATGAAACAGAGGTTTAGAAACAGAGGGGCTGAAACAGAGGGGCTGAAACAGAGGGCGAGAAACAGAGGGGCTGAAACAGACGTGCTGAAACAGAGGGGCTGAAACAGAGGGCGAGAAACAGAGGGGCTGAAACAGAGGGCGAGAAACATTGGGGCTGAAACATATTGGCTGAAACAGAGGGGCTGAAACAGAGGGCGAGAAACAGATGGGCTGAAACACAGGGGCTGAAACAGAGGGCGAGAAACAGAGGGGCTGAAACAGACGGGCTGAAACAGAGGGGCTGAAACAGAGGGCGAGGAACATAGGGGCTGAAACAGAGGGCGAGAAACATTGGGGCTGAAACATATTGGCTGAAACAGAGGGGCTGAAACAGAGGGCGAGAAACAGATGGGCTGAAACACAGGGGCTGAAACAGAGGGCGAGAAACAGAGGGGCTGAAACAGACGGGCTGAAACAGAGGGGCTGAAACAGAGGGCGAAGAACAGAGGGGCTGAAACAGAGGGGCTGAAACAGAGGGCGAGAAACAGATGGGCTGAAACAGAGAGGCTGAAACAGAGGGCGAGAAACAGAGGGGCTGAAACAGAAGGGCTGAAACAGAGGGGCTTAAACAGAGGGGCTGAAACAGAGGGCGAGAAACAGAGGGGCTGAAACAGAGGGCGAGAAACAGAGGGGCTGAAACAGTGGGGCTGAAACAGAGGGGCTGAAACAGAGGGCGAGAAACAGAGGGGCTGAAACAGAGGGCGAGAAACAGAGGGGCTGAAACAGAGGGGCTGAAACAGAGGGGCTGAAACAGAGGGTGAGAAACAGTGGGGCTGAAACAGAGGGCGAGAAAAAGAGGGGCTGAAACAGAGGGGCTGAAACAGAGGGGATGAAACAGAGGGTCTGCAACAGAGGGCGAGAAAGAGAGGAGCTGAAAGAGAGGGCGAGAAACAGTGGGGCTGAAACAGAGGGCGAGAAACAGATGGGCTGAAACAGAGGGGCTGAAACACAGGGGCTGAAACAGAGGGGCTGACACAGAGGGGCTGAAACAGAGGGCGAGAAACAGAGGGGCTGAAACAGAGGGAGAGAAACAGAGGGGCTGAAACAGAGGGCGAGAAACAGAGGGCGAGAAACAGAGGGGCTGAAACAGAGGGGCTGAAACAGAGGGGCTGAAACAGAGGGGCTGAAACAGAGGGCGTGAAACAGAGGGGCTGAAACAGAGGGGCTGAAACAGAGGGGCTGATACTGAGGGGCTGAAACAGAGGGCGTGAAACAGAGGGGCTGAAAAGCGGGACTGAAACAGAGGGGCTGAAACGGAGGGCGAGAAACAGAGGGCGTGAAACAGAGGGCGAGAAACAGAGGGGCTGAAACATAGGGGCTGAAACAGAGGGGCTGAAACAGAGGGGCTGAAACATATGGGCTGAAACAGAGGGCGAGAAAAAGAGGGCGAGAAACAGAGGGGCTGAAACAGAGGGGCTGAAACAGAGGGGCTGAAACAGAGGGTCTGCAACAGAGGGCGAGAAAGAGAGGGGCTGAAACAGAGGGGCTGAAACAGAGGGGCTGAAACTGAGGGGCTGAAACAGAGGGCGATAAACAGAAGGGCTGAAACAGAGGGAGAGAAACAGAGGGGCTGAAACAGAGGGCGATAAACAGTGGGCGAGAAACAGAGGGGCTCAAACAGAGGGGCTGAAACAGAAGGGCTGAAACAGAGGGGCTGAAACAGAGCGCGAGAAACAGAGAAGCTGAAACAGAGTGGCTGAAACAGAGGGGCTGAAACAGAGGGGCTGAAACAGAGGGCGAGAAACAGAGGGGCTGAAACAGAGGGGCTGAAACAGAGGGCGAGAAACAGAGGGCGAGAAACAGAGGGCGAGAAACAGAGGGGCTGAAACAGAGGGGCTGAAACAGAGGGGCTGAAACAGAAGGGCTGAAACATATGGGCTGAAATAGAGGGCGAGAAAAAGAGGGCAAGAAACAGAGGAGCTGAAACAGAGGGGCTGAAACAGAGGGCGAGAAACAGAGGGGCTGAAACAGAGGGGCTGAAACAGAGGGGCTGAAACAGAGGGCGAGAAACAGAGGGGCTGAAACAGAGGGGCTGAAACAGAGGAGCTGAAACAGAGGGGCTGAAACAGAGGTCGAGAAACAGAGGGGCTGAAACAGAGGGGCTGAAACAGAGGGCGAGAAACTGATGGCGAGAAACTTAGGGCGAGAAACAGAGGGCGAGAAACAGACGGGCTGAAACAGAGGGGCTGAAACAGAGGGTCTGAATCAGAGGGGCTGAAACATATGGGCTGAAACAGAGGGCGAGAAAATGAGGGCGAGAAACAGAGTGGCTGAAACAGAGGGGCTGAAACAGAGGGGCTGAAACAGAGGGGCTGAAAAAGAGGGGCTGAAACAGAGGGCGAGAAAGAGAGGGGCTGAAAGAGAGGGCGAGAAACAGAGGGGCTGAAACAGAGGGCGAGAAACAGAGGGGCTGAAACTGAGGGCGAGAAACAGAGAGGCTGAAACAGAGTGGCATAAACAGAGGGGCTGAAACAGAGGGGCTGAAACAGAGGGCGAGAAACAGAGCGGCTGAAACAGAGGGGCTGAAACAGAGGGGCTGAAACAGAGGGGCTGAAACAGAGGGCGAGAAACAGAGGGCGAGAAACAGAGGGGCTGAAACAGAGGGGGTGAAACAGAGTGGCTGAAACAGAGGTACTGAAACATATGGCCTGAAACAGAGGGCGAGAAAAAGAGGGCAAGAAACAGAGGAGCTGAAACAGAGGGGCTGAACCACAGGGCGAGTAACTGAGGGGCTGAAACAGAGGGGCTGAAACAGAGGGGCTGAAACAGAGGGCGAGAAACAGAGGGGCTGAAACAGAGGGGCTGAATCAGAGGGCGAGAAACATTGGGGCTGAAACAGAGGGGCAGAAACAGAGGGGATGAAACAGAGAGGCTGAAACAGAGGGGCTGAAACAGAGGGCGAGAATCAGAGGGCGAGAAACAGAGGGCGAGAAACAGAGGGCGAGAACCAGATGGCGAGAAACAGAGCGGCTAAAACAGAGGGGCTGAAACAGAGGGCGAGAAACAGAGGGGCTGAAACAGAGGGGCTGAAACAGAGGGGCTGAAACAGAGGGCGAGAAACAGAGGGGCTGAAACAGAGGGCGAGAAACAGTGGGGATGAAACATAGGGTTAGAAACAGAGGGGCTGAAACAGAGGGGCTGAAACAGAGGGCGAGAAACAGAGGGACTGAAACAGACGTACTGAAACAGAGGGGCTGAAACAGAGGGCGAGAAAAAGAGGGCGAGAAACAGAGGGGCTGAAACAGAGGGGCTGAAACAGAGGGGCTGAAACAGAGGGCGAGAAAAAGAGGGCGAGAAACAGAGGGGCTGAAACAGAGGGGCTGAAACAGAGGGGCTGAAACAGAGGGCGAGAAACATAGGGCGAGAAACAGAGGGCGAGAAACAGAGGGGCTGAAACAGTGGGGCTGAAACAGAGGGGCTGAAACAGAGGGCGAGAAACAGAGAGCGAGAAACAGAGGGCGAGAAACAGAGGGACTGAAACAGAGGGGCTGAAACAGAGGGGATGAAACAGAGGGGCTGAAACAGAGGGGCTGAAACCGAGGGGCTGAAACAGAGGGTGAAAAACAGAGTGGCTGAAACAGAGGGCGAGAAACAGAGTGGCTGAAACAGACGGCGAGAAACAGATTGCGAGAAACTGAGGGCGAGAAACAGAGGGGCTGAATCACATGGGCTGAAACAGAGGGGCTGAAACAGAGGGGCTGAAACAGAGGGCGAGAAACAGAGGGGCTGAATCAGTGGGGCTGAAACAGAGGGGCTGAAACAGAGGGGATGAAGCAGAGGGGCTGAAACAGAGGGCGAGAAACAGAGGGCGAGAAACAGTGGGGCTGAAACAGAGGGGCTGAAACAGAGGGGCTGAAACAGAGGGGGTAAAACAGAGAGGCTGAAACAGAGGGGCTGAAACAGAGGGCGAGAAACAGAGGGGCTGAAACAGAGGGGCTGAAACAGAGGGCGAGAAACAGAGGGGCTGAAACAGAGGGGCTGAAATAGAGGGCGAGAAACAGAGGGCGAGAAACAGAGGGGCTGTAACAGAGGGGCTGAAACAGAGGGCGAGAAATAGAGGGGCTGAAAAAGAGGGCGTGAAACAGATGGCGAGAAACAGAGGGCGAGAAACAGAGGGCGAGAAACAGAGGGGCTGAAACAGAGGGGCTGAAACAGAGGGGATGAAACAGAGGGGCTGAAACAGAGGGGCTGAAACAGAGGGCGAGAAACAGAGGGCGAGAAACAGAGGGCGGGAAACAGAGGGCGAGAACCAGATGGCGAGAAACAGAGCGGCTAAAACAGAGGGGCTGAAACAGAGGGCGAGAAACAGAGGGGCTGTAACAGAGGGGCTGAAACAGAGGGGCTGAAACAGAGGGCGAGAAACAGAGGGGCTGAAACAGAGGGCGAGAAACAGAGGGGATGAAACAGAGGTTTAGAAACAGAGGGGCTGAAACAGAGGGGCTGAAACAGAGGGCGAGAAACAGAGGGGCTGAAACAGACGTGCTGAAACAGAGGGGCTGAAACAGAGGGCGAGAAACAGAGGGGCTGAAACAGAGGGCGAGAAACATTGGGGCTGAAACATATTGGCTGAAACAGAGGGGCTGAAACAGAGGGCGAGAAACAGATGGGCTGAAACACAGGGGCTGAAACAGAGGGCGAGAAACAGAGGGGCTGAAACAGACGGGCTGAAACTGAGGGGATGAAACAGAGGGCGAGAAACAGAGGGGCTGAAACAGAGGGCGAGAAACATTGGGGCTGAAACATATTGGCTGAAACAGAGGGGCTGAAACAGAGGGCGAGAAACAGATGGGCTGAAACAGAGGGGCTGAAACAGAGGGCGAGAAACAGAGGGGCTGAAACAGAAGGGCTGAAACAGAGGGCAAGAAACAGAGGTGCTAAATCAGAGGGCGAGGAACAGATGGCGAGAAACAGAGGGGCTGAAACAGAGGGCAAGAAACAGAGGGGCTGAAATAGAGGGCGAGAAACAGAGGGCGAGAAACAGAGGGGCTGTAACAGAGGGGCTGAAACAGAGGGCGAGAAATAGAGGGGCTGAAACAGAGGGCGTGAAACAGAGGGCGAGAAACAGAGGGTCTGAAACAGAGGGGCTGAAACAGAGGGCGAGAAACAGAGGGCGAGAAACAGAGGGGCAGAAACAGAGGGGCTGAAACAGAGGGCGAGAAACAGAGGGGCTGAAACAGAGGGGATGAAACAGATGGGCTGAAACAGAGGGCGAGAATCATAGGGCGAGAAACAGAGTGCGAGAAACAGAGGGGCTGAAACAGAGGGGCTGAAACAGAGGGGCTGAAACAGAGGGTGAGAAACAGAGGGCGAGAAACAGAGGGCGAGAAACAGAGGGCGAGAAACAGAGGGGCTGAAACAGAGGGGCTGAAACAGAGGGGCTGAAACAGAGGGGCTGAATCAGAGGGCGAGAATCAGGGGGTGAGAAACAGAGGGGCTGAAACAGAGGGGCTGAAACAGAGGGGCTGAAACAGAGGGCGAGAAACAAAGGTGCTGAAACAGAGGGCGAGAAACAGATGGGCTGAAACAGAGGGGCTGAAACACAGGGGCTGAAACAGAGGGTGAAAAACAGAGCGGCTGAAACAGAGGGCGAGAAACAGAGGGGCTGAAACAGAGGGGCTGAAACAGAGGGGCTGAAACAGAGGGGCTGAAACAGAGGGCGAGAAACAGAGGGGCTGAAACAGAGGGCGAGAAACAGAGGGGCTGAAACAGTGGGACTGAAACAGAGGGGCTGAAACAGAGGGCGAGAAACAGGGGGGCTGAAACAGAGGGCGAGAAACAGAGGGCGAGAAACAGAGGGGCTGAAACAGAGGGGCTGAAACAGAGGGGCTGAAACAGAGGGTGAGAAACAGTGGGGCTGAAACAGAGGGGCTGAAACAGAGGGGCTGAAACAGAGGGCAAGAAACAGAGGGCGAGAAACAGAGGGCGAGAAACAGTGGGGCTGAAACAGAGGGCGAGAAACAGATGGGCTGTAACAGATGGGCTGAAACAGAGGGGCTGAAACAGAGGGGCTGAAACAGAGGGGCTGAAACAGAGGGCGAGAAACAGAGGGGCTGAAACAGAGGGAAAGAAACAGAGGGAAAGAAACAGAGGGCGAGAAACAGAGGGCGAGAAACAGAGGGGCTGAAACAAAGGGGCTGAAACAGAGGGGCTGAAACAGAGGGGCTGAAACAGAGGGCGTGAAACAGAGGGGCTGAAACAGAGGGGCTGAAACAGAGGGGCTGAAACAGAGGGGCTGAAACAGAGGGCGAGAAACAGAGGAGCTGAAAAGAGGGACTGAAACAGAGGGGCTGAAACAGAGGGCGAGAAACAGAGGGCGAGAAACAGAGGGCGAGAAACAGAGGGCGAGAAACAAAGGGCGAGAAACAGAGGGGCTGAAACATAGGGGCTGAAAAAGAGGGGCTGAAACAGAGGGGCTCAAACATATGGGCTGAAACAGAGGGCGAGAAAAAGAGGGCGAGAAACAGAGGGGCTGAAACAGAGGGGCTGAAACAGAGGGGCTGAAACAGAGGGGCTGAAACAGAGGGTCTGCAACAGAGGGCGAGAAAGAGAGGGGCTGAAACAGAGGGGCTGAAACAGAGGGGCTGAAACAGAGGGGCTGAAACAGAGGGCGAGAAACAGAAGGGCTGAAACAGAGGGAGAGAAACAGAGGGGCTGAAACAGAGGGCGAGAAACAGTGGGCGAGAAACAGAGGGGCTCAAACAGAGGGGCTGAAACAGAGGGGCTGAAACAGAGGGGCTGAAACAGAGGGCGAGAAACAGAGAAGCTGAAACAGTGTGGCTGAAACAGAGGGGCTGAAACAGAGGGGCTGAAACAGAGGGCGAGAAACAGAGGGCGAGAAACAGAGGGCGAGAAACAGAGGGCGAGAAACAGAGGGGCTGAAACAGAGGGGCTGAAACAGAGGGGCTGAAAGAGAGGGGATGAAACATATGGGCTGAAACAGAGGGCGAGAAAAAGAGGGCAAGAAACAGAGGAGCTGAAACAGAGGGGCTGAAACAGAGGGCGAGAAACAGAGGGGCTGAAACAGAGGGGCTGAAACAGAGGGGCTGAAACAGAGGGCGAGAAACAGAGGGGCTGAAACAGCGGGGCTGAAACAGAGGGGCTGAAACAGAGGGCGAGAAACAGAGGGGTTGAAACAGAGGGGCTGAAACAGAGGGCGAGAAACAGAGGGCGAGAAACAGAGGGCGAGAAACAGAGGGCGAGAAACAGACGGGCTGAAACAGAGGGGCTGAAACAGAGGGTCTGAAACAGAGGGGCTGAAACAGAGGGCGAGAAACAGAGGGCGAGAAACAGAGGGCGAGAAACAGAGGGGCTGAAACAGAGGGGCCGAAACAGAGGGGCTGAAACAGAGGGGCCCTAACATATGGGCTGAAACAGTGGGAGAGAAAAAGAGGGCAAGAAACAGAGGAGCTGAAACAGAGGGGCTGAAACAGAGGGCGAGAAACAGAGGGGCTGAAACAGAGGGGCTGAAACAGAGGGGCTGAAACAGAGGGCGAGAAACAGAGGGACTGAAACAGAGGGGCTTAAACAGAGGGGCTGAAACAGAGGGGCTGAAACAGAGGGCGAGAAACAGAGGGGCTGAAACAGAGGGGCTGAAACAGAGGGGCTGAAACAGAGGGCGAGAAACAGAGTGGCTGAAACAGAGGGGCTGAAACAGAGGGCGAGAAACAGAGGCCGAGAAACAGAGGGCGAGAAACAGAGGGCCAGAAACAGACGGGCTGAAACAGAGGGGCTGAAACAGAGGGTCTGAAACAGAGGGGCTGAAACATATGGGCTGAAACAGAGGGCGAGAAAAAGAGGGCGAGAAACAGAGTGGCTGAAACAGAGGGGCTGAAACAGAGGGGCTGAAACAGAGGGGCTGAAACAGAGGGTCTGCAACAGAGGGCGAGAAAGAGAGGGGCTGAAAGAGAGGGCGAGAAACAGAGGGGCTGAAACAGAGGGAGAGAAACAGAGGGGCTGAAACAGAGGGCGAGAAACAGAGGGCGAGAAACAGAGGGGCTGAAACAGAGGGGCTGAAACAGAGGGGCTGAAACAGAGTGCGTGAAACAGAGGGGCTGAAACAGAGGGGCTGAAACAGACGGGCTGAAACAGAGGGGCTGAAACAGAGGGCGAGAAACAGAGGAGCTGAAAAGAGGGACTGAAACAGAGGGGCTGAAACAGAGGGCGAGAAACAGAGGGCGAGAAACAGAGGGCGAGAAACAGAGGGCGAGAAACAGAGGGCGAGAAACAGAGGGGGTGAAACATAGGGGCTGAAAAAGAGGGGCTGAAACAGAGGGGCTGAAACATATGGGCTGAAACAGAGGGCGAGAAAAAGAGGGCGAGAAACAGAGGGGCTGAAACAGAGGGGCTGAAACAGAGGGGCTGAAACAGAGGGTCTGCAACAGAGGGCGAGAAAGAGAGGGGCTGAAACAGAGGGGCTGAAAAAGAGGGGCTGAAACTAGGGGCTGAAACAGAGGGCGAGAAACAGAAGGGCTGAAACAGAGGGAGAGAAACAGAGGGGCTGAAACAGAGGGCGAGAAACAGTGGGCGAGAAACAGAGGGGCTCAAACAGAGGGGCTGAAACAGAGGGGCTGAAACAGAGGGGCTGAAACAGAGGGCGAGAAACAGAGAAGCTGAAACAGAGTGGCTGAAACAGAGGGGCTGAAACAGAGGGGCTGAAACAGAGGGGCTGAAACAGAGGGCGAGAAACAGAGGGCGAGAAACAGAGGGCGAGAAACAGAGGGCGAGAAACAGAGGGGCTGAAACAGAGGGGCTGAAACAGAGGGGCTGAAACAGAGGGGCTGAAACATATGGGCTGAAACAGAGGGCGAGAAAAAGAGGGCAAGAAACAGAGGAGCTGAAACAGAGGGGCTGAAACAGAGGGCGAGAAACAGAGGGGCTGAAACAGAGGGGCTGAAACAGAGGGGCTGAAACAGAGGGCGAGAAACAGAGGGGCTGAAACAGAGGGGCTGAAACAGAGGGGCTGAAACAGAGGGCGAGAAACAGAGGGGTTGAAACAGAGGGGCTGAAACAGAGGGCGAGAAACAGAGGGCGAGAAACAGAGGGCGAGAAACAGAGGGCGAGAAACAGACGGGCTGAAACAGAGGGGCTGAAACAGAGGGTCTGAAACAGAGGGTCTGAAACAGAGGGCGAGAAACAGAGGGCGAGAAACAGAGGGCGAGAAACAGAGGGGCTGAAACAGAGGGGCTGAAACAGAGGGGCTGAAACAGAGGGGCTGAAACATATGGGCTGAAACAGAGGGCGAGAAAAAGAGGGCAAGAAACAGAGGAGCTGAAACAGTGGGGCTGAAACAGAGGGCGAGAAACAGAGGGGCTGAAACAGAGGGGCTGAAACAGAGGGGCTGAAACAGAGGGCGCGAAACAGAGGGGCTGAAACAGAGGGGCTGAAACAGAGGGGCTGAAACAGAGGGGCTGAAACAGAGGGCGAGAAACAGAGGGGCTGAAACAGAGGGCGAGAAACAGAGGGGCTGAAACAGAGGGGTTGAAACAGAGGGGCTGAAACTGAGGGGCTGAAACAGAGGGCGAGATATATAGGGCGAGAAACAGAGGGCGAGAAACAGAGGGCGAGAAACAGAGGGCGAGAAACAGAGGGGGTGAAACATAGGGGCTGAAAAAGAGGGGCTGAAACAGAGGGGCTGAAACATATGGGCTGAAACAGAGGGCGAGAAAAAGAGGGCGAGAAACAGAGGGGCTGAAACAGAGGGGCTGAAACAGAGGGGCTGAAACAGAGGGTCTGCAACAGAGGGCGAGAAAGAGAGGGGCTGAAACAGAGGGGCTGAAACAGAGGGGCTGAAACTAGAGGCTGAAACAGAGGGCGAGAAACAGAAGGGCTGAAACAGAGGGAGAGAAACAGAGGGGCTGAAACAGAGGGCGAGAAACAGTGGGCGAGAAACAGAGGGGCTCAAACAGAGGGGCTGAAACAGAGGGGCTGAAACAGAGGGGCTGAAACAGAGGGCGAGAAACAGAGAAGCTGAAACAGAGTGGCTGAAACAGAGGGGCTGAAACAGAGGGGCTGAAACAGAGGGCGAGAAACAGAGGGCGAGAAACAGAGGGCGAGAAACAGAGGGCGAGAAACAGAGGGGCTGAAACAGAGGGGCTGAAACAGAGGGGCTGAAACAGAGGGGCTGAAACATATGGGCTGAAACAGAGGGCGAGAAAAAGAGGGCAAGAAACAGAGGAGCTGAAACAGAGGGGCTGAAACAGAGGGCGAGAAACAGAGGGGCTGAAACAGAGGGGCAGAAACAGAGGGGCTGAAACAGAGGGCGAGAAACAGAGGGGCTGAAACAGAGGGGCTGAAACAGAGGGGCTGAAACAGAGGGCGAGAAACAGAGGGGTTGAAACAGAGGGGCTGAAACAGAGGGCGAGAAACAGAGGGCGAGAAACAGAGGGCGAGAAACAGAGGGCGAGAAACAGACGGGCTGAAACAGAGGGGCTGAAACAGAGGGTCTGAAACAGAGGGGCTGAAACAGAGGGCGAGAAACAGAGGGCGAGAAACAGAGGGCGAGAAACAGAGGGGCTGAAACAGAGGGGCTGAAACAGAGGGGCTGAAACAGAGGGGCTGAAACATATGGGCTGAAACAGAGGGCGAGAAAAAGAGGGCAAGAAACAGAGGAGCTGAAACAGAGGGGCTGAAACAGAGGGCGAGAAACAGAGGGGCTGAAACAGAGGGGCTGAAACAGAGGGGCTGAAACAGAGGGCGCGAAACAGAGGGGCTGAAACAGAGGGGCTGAAACAGAGGGGCTGAAACAGAGGGCGAGAAACAGAGGGGCTGAAACAGAGGGGCTGAAACAGAGGGCGAGAAACAGAGGCCGAGAAACAGTGGGCGAGAAACAGAGGGCCAGAAACAGAGTGGCTGAAACAGAGGGGCTGAAACAGAGGGTCTGAAACAGAGGGGCTGAAACATATGGGCTGAAACAGAGGGCGAGAAAAAGAGGGCGAGAAACAGAGTGGCTGAAACAGAGGGGCTGAAACAGAGGGGCTGAAACAGAGGGACTGAAACAGAGGGTCTGCAACAGAGGGCGAGAAAGAGAGGTGCTGAAAGAGAGGGCGAGAAACAGAGGGGCTGAAACAGAGGGCGAGAAACAGAGGGGCTGAAACAGAGGGCGAGAAACAGAGAGGCTGAAACAGAGTGGCTGAAACAGAGGGGCTGAAACAGAGGGGCTGAAACAGAGGGCGAGAAACAGAGGGGCTGAAACAGAGGGGCTGAAACAGAGGGGCTGAAACAGAGGGCGAGAAACAGAGGGCGAGAAACAAAGGGCGAGAAACAGAGGGCGAGAAACAGAGGGCGAGAAACAGAGGGGCTGAAACAGAGGGGCTGAAACAGAGTGGCTGAAACAGAGGGACTGAAACATATGGCCTGAAACAGAGGTCGAGAAAAAGAGGGCAAGAAACAGAGGAGCTGAAACAGAGGGGCTGAACCACAGGGCGATTAACTGAGGGGCTGAAACAGAGGGGCTGAAACAGAGGGGCTGAAACAGAGGGGCTGAAACAGAGGGCGAGAAACAGAGGGGCTGAAACAGAGGGGCTGAAACAGAGGGGCTGAAACAGAGGGCGAGAAACAGAGGGGCTGAAACAGAGGGGCTGAAACAGAGGGCGAGAAACATAGGGCGAGAAACAGAGGGCGAGAAACAGAGGGGCTGAAACAGAGGGCGAGAAACATTGGGGCTGAAACAGAGGGGCTGAAACAGAGGGGATGAAACAGAGAGGCTGAAACAGAGGGGCTGAAACAGAGGGCGAGAAACAGAGGGCGAGAAACAGAGGGCGAGAAACAGAGGGCGAGAACCAGATGGCGAGAAACAGAGCGGCTAAAACAGAGGGGCTGAAACAGAGGGCGAGAAACAGAGGGGCTGAAACAGAGGGCGAGAAACATTGGGGCTGAAACAGAGGGGCTGAAACAGAGGGGATGAAACAGAGAGGCTGAAACAGAGGGGCTGAAACAGAAGGCGAGAAACAGAGGGCGAGAAACAGAGGGGCTGAAACAGAGGGCGAGAAACAGAGGGGCTGAAACAGTGGGGCTGAAACAGAGGGGCTGAAACAGAGGGGATGAAGCAGAGGGGCTGAAACAGAGGGCGAGAAACAGAGGGCGAGAAACAGTGGGGCTGAAACAGAGGGGCTGAAACAGTTGGGCTGAAACAGAGGGGGTAAAACAGAGAGGCTGAAACAGAGGGGCTGAAACAGAGGGCGAGAAACAGAGGGGCTGAAACAGAGGGGCTGAAAAAGAGGTCGAGAAACAGAGGGGCTGAAACAGAGGGGCTGAAATAGAGGGCGAGAAACAGAGGGCGAGAAACAGAGGGGCTGTAACAGAGGGGCTGAAACAGAGGGCGAGAAATAGAGGGGCTGAAAAAGAGGGCGTGAAACAGATGGCGAGAAACAGAGGGCGAGAAACAGAGGGCGAGAAACAGAGGGGCTGAAACAGAGGGGCTGAAACAGAGGGGATGAAACAGAGGGGCTGAAACAGAGGGGCTGAAACAGAGGGCGAGAAACAGAGGGCGAGAAACAGAGGGCGGGAAACAGAGGGCGAGAACCAGATGGCGAGAAACAGAGCGGCTAAAACAGAGGGGCTGAAACAGAGGGCGAGAAACAGAGGGGCTGTAACAGAGGGGATGAAACAGAGGGGCTGAAACAGAGGGCGAGAAACAGAGGGGCAGAAACAGAGGGCGAGAAACAGAGGGGATGAAACAGAGGTTTAGAAACAGAGGGGCTGAAACAGAGGGGCTGAAACAGAGGGCGAGAAACAGAGGGGCTGAAACAGACGTGCTGAAACAGAGGGGCTGAAACAGAGGGCGAGAAACAGAGGGGCTGAAACAGAGGGCGAGAAACATTGGGGCTGAAACATATTGGCTGAAACAGAGGGGCTGAAACAGAGGGCGAGAAACAGATGGTCTGAAACACAGGGGCTGAAACAGAGGGCGAGAAACAGAGGGGCTGAAACAGACGGGCTGAAACAGAGGGGCTGAAACAGAGGGCGAGAAACAGAGGGGCTGAAACAGAGGGCGAGAAACATTGGGGCTGAAACATATTGGCTGAAACAGAGGGGCTGAAACAGAGGGCGAGAAACAGATGGGCTGAAACAGAGGGGCTGAAACAGAGGGCGAGAAACAGAGGGGCTGAAACAGAAGGGCTGAAACAGAGGGCAAGAAACAGAGGTGCTAAATCAGAGGGCGAGAAACAGATGGCGAGAAACAGAGGGGCTGAAACAGAGGGGCTGTAACAGAGGGGCTGAAACAGAGGGCGAGAAATAGAGGGGCTGAAACAGAGGGCGTGAAACAGAGGGCGAGAAACAGAGGGCGAGAAACAGAGGGTCTGAAACAGAGGGGCTGAAACAGAGGGCGAGAAACAGAGGGCGAGAAACAGAGGGGCAGAAACAGAGGGGCTGAAACAGAGGGCGAGAAACAGAGGGGCTGAAACAGAGGGGATGAAACAGATGGGCTGAAACAGAGGGCGAGAATCATAGGGCGAGAAACAGAGTGCGAGAAACAGAGGGGCTGAAACAGAGGGGCTGAAACAGTTGGCGAGAAACAGAGGGCGAGAAACAGAGGGCGAGAAACAGAGGGCGAGAAACAGAGGGCGAGAAACAGAGGGGCTGAAACAGAGGGGCTGAAACAGAGGGGATGAAACAGAGGGGCTGAATCAGAGGGCGAGAATCAGAGGGTGAGAAACAGAGGGGCTGAAACAGAGGGGCTGAAACAGAGGGGCTGAAACAGAGGGGCTGAAACAGAGGGCGAGAAACAAAGGTGCTGAAACAGAGGGCGAGAAACAGAGTGGCTGAAACAGAGGGGCTGAAACAGAGGGGCTGAAACAGAGGGTGAAAAACCGAGTGGCTGAAACAGAGGGCGAGAAACAGAGGGGATGAAACAGAGGGCGAGAAACAGAGGGCGAGAAACTGAGGGCGAGAAACAGAGGGGCTGAAACAGAGGGGCTGAAACAGAGGGGCTGAAACAGAGGGGCTGAAACAGAGGGTGAGAAACAGTGGGGCTGAAACAGAGGGGCTGAAACAGAGGGCGAGAAACAGAGGGCGAGAAACAGAGGGCGAGAAACAGTGGGGCTGAAACAGAGGGCGAGAAACAGATGGGCTGAAACAGATGGGCTGAAACAGAGGGGCTGAAACAGAGGGGCTGAAACAGAGGGTCTGAAACAGAGGGCGAGAAACAGAGGGGCTGAAACAGAGGGAGAGAAACAGAGGGGCTGAAACAGAGGGCGAGAAACAGAGGGCGAGAAACAGAGGGGCTGAAACAAAGGGGCTGAAACAGAGGGGCTGAAACAGAGGGGCTGAAACAGAGGGCGTGAAACAGAGGGGCTGAAACAGAGGGGCTGAAACAGAGGGGCTGAAACAGAGGGGCTGAAACAGAGGGCGAGAAACAGAGGAGCTGAAAAGAGGGACTGAAACAGAGGGGCTGAAACAGAGGGCGAGAAACAGAGGGCGAGAAACAGAGGGCGAGAAACAGAGGGCGAGAAACAAAGGGCGAGAAACAGAGGGGCTGAAACATAGGGGCTGAAAAAGAGGGGCTGAAACAGAGGGGCTCAAACATATGGGCTGAAACAGAGGGCGAGAAAAAGAGGGCGAGAAACAGAGGGGCTGAAACAGAGGGGCTGAAACAGAGGGGCTGAAACAGAGGGGCTGAAACAGAGGGTCTGCAACAGAGGGCGAGAAAGAGAGGGGCTGAAACAGAGGGGCTGAAACAGAGGGGCTGAAACTGAGGGGCTGAAACAGAGGGCGAGAAAGAGAAGGGCTGAAACAGAGGGAGAGAAACAGAGGGGCTGAAACAGAGGGCGAGAAACAGTGGGCGAGAAACAGAGGGGCTCAAACAGAGGGGCTGAAACAGAGGGGCTGAAAGAGAGGGGATGAAACATATGGGCTGAAACAGAGGGCGAGAAAAAGAGGGCAAGAAACAGAGGAGCTGAAACAGAGGGGCTGAAACAGAGGGCGAGAAACAGAGGGGCTGAAACAGAGGGGCTGAAACAGAGGGGCTGAAACACGTGGCGAGAAACAGAGGGGCTGAAACAGAGGGGCTGAAACAGAGGGGCTGAAACAGAGGGCGAGAAACAGAGGGGTTGAAACAGAGGGGCTGAAACAGAGGGCGAGAAACAGAGGGCGAGAAACAGAGGGCGAGAAACAGAGGGCGAGAAACAGACGGGCTGAAACAGAGGGGCTGAAACAGAGGGTCTGAAACAGAGGGGCTGAAACAGAGGGCGAGAAACAGAGGGCGAGAAACAGAGGGCGAGAAACAGAGGGGCTGAAACAGAGGGGCTGAAACAGAGGGGCTGAAACAGAGGGGCTGAAACATATGGGCTGAAACAGAGGGAGAGAAAAAGAGGGCAAGAAACAGAGGAGCTGAAACAGAGGGGCTGAAACAGAGGGCGAGAAACAGAGGGGCTGAAACAGAGGGGCTGAAACAGAGGGGCTGAAACAGAGGGCGAGAAACAGAGGGACTGAAACAGAGGGGCTGAAACAGAGGGGCTGAAACAGAGGGGCTGAAACAGAGGGCGAGAAACAGAGGGGCTGAAACAGAGGGGATGAAACAGAGGGGCTGAAACAGAGGGCGAGAAACAGAGGGGCTGAAACAGAGGGGCTGAAACAGAGGGCGAGAAACAGAGGCCGAGAAACAGAGGGCGAGAAACAGAGGGCCAGAAACAGACGGGCTGAAACAGAGGGGCTGAAACAGAGGGTCTGAAACAGAGGGGCTGAAACATATGGGCTGAAACAGAGGGCGAGAAAAAGAGGGCGAGAAACAGAGTGGCTGAAACAGAGGGGCTGAAACAGAGGGGCTGAAACAGAGGGGCTGAAACAGAGGGTCTGCAACAGAGGGCGAGAAAGAGAGGGGCTGAAACAGAGGGGCTGAAACAGAGGGGCTGAAACTAGGGGCTGAAACAGAGGGCGAGAAACAGAAGGGCTGAAACAGAGGGAGAGAAACAGAGGGGCTGAAACAGAGGGCGAGAAACAGTGGGCGAGAAACAGAGGGGCTCAAACAGAGGGGCTGAAACATATGGGCTGAAACAGAGGGCGAGAAAAAGAGGGCGAGAAACAGAGTGGCTGAAACAGAGTGGCTGAAACAGAGGGGCTGAAACAGAGGGGCTGAAACAGAGGGCGAGAAACAGAGGGCGAGAAACAGAGGGCGAGAAACAGAGGGCGAGAAACAGAGGGGCTGAAACAGAGGGGCTGAAACAGAGGGGCTGAAACAGAGGGGCTGAAACATATGGGCTGAAACAGAGGGCGAGAAAAAGAGGGCAAGAAACAGAGGAGCTGAAACAGAGGGGCTGAAACAGAGGGCGAGAAACAGAGGGGCTGAAACAGAGGGGCTGAAACAGAGGGGCTGAAACAGAGGGCGAGAAACAGAGGGGCTGAAACAGAGGGGCTGAAACAGAGGGGCTGAAACAGAGGGCGAGAAACAGAGGGGTTGAAACAGAGGGGCTGAAACAGAGGGCGAGAAACAGAGGGCGAGAAACAGAGGGCGAGAAACAGAGGGCGAGAAACAGACGGGCTGAAACAGAGGGGCTGAAACAGAGGGTCTGAAACAGAGGGGCTGAAACAGAGGGCGAGAAACAGAGGGCGAGAAACAGAGGGCGAGAAACAGAGGGGCTGAAACAGAGGGGCTGAAACAGAGGGGCTGAAACAGAGGGGCTGAAACATATGGGCTGAAACAGAGGGCGAGAAAAAGAGGGCAAGAAACAGAGGAGCTGAAACAGATGGGCTGAAACAGAGGGCGAGAAACAGAGGGGCTGAAACAGAGGGGCTGAAACAGAGGGGCTGAAACAGAGGGCGAGAAACAGAGGGGCTGAAACAGAGGGGCTGAAACAGAGGGGCTGAAACAGAAGGCGAGAAACAGAGGGGCTGAAACAGAGGGGCTGAAACAGAGGGCGAGAAACAGAGGCCGAGAAACAGAGGGCGAGAAACAGAGGGCCAGAAACAGAGTGGCTGAAACAGAGGGGCTGAAACAGAGGGTCTGAAACAGAGGGGCTGAAACATATGGGCTGAAACAGAGGGCGAGAAAAAGAGGGCGAGAAACAGAGTGGCTGAAACAGAGGGGGTGAAACAGAGGGGCTGAAACAGAGGGGCTGAAACAGAGGGTCTGCAACAGAGGGCGAGAAAGAGAGGGGCTGAAAGAGAGGGCGAGAAACAGAGGGGCTGAAACAGAGGGCGAGAAACAGAGGGGCTGAAACAGAGGGCGAGAAACAGAGAGGCTGAAACAGAGTGGCTGAAACAGAGGGGCTGAAACAGAGGGGCTGAAACAGAGGGCGAGAAACAGAGGGGCTGAAACAGAGGGGCTGAAACAGAGGGGTGAAACAGAGGGCGAGAAACAGAGGGCGAGAAACAAAGGGCGAGAAACAGAGGCCGAGAAACAGAGGGCGAGAAACAGAGGGGCTGAAACAGAGGGGCTGAAACAGAGTGGCTGAAACAGAGGGACTGAAACATATGGCCTGAAACAGAGGGCGAGAAAAAGACGGCAAGAAACAGAGGAGCTGAAAGAGAGGGGCTGAACCACAGGGCGAGTAACTGAGGGGCTGAAACAGAGGGGCTGAAACAGAGGGGCTGAAACAGAGGGGCTGAAACAGAGGGCGAGAAACAGAGGGGCTGAAACAGAGGGGCTGAAACAGAGGGGCTGAAACAGAGGGCGAGAAACAGAGGGGCTGAAACAGAGGGGCTGAAACAGAGGGCGAGAAACATAGGGCGAGAAACAGAGGGCGAGAAACAGAGGGGCTGAAACAGAGGGCGAGAAACATTGGGGCTGAAACAGAGGGGCTGAAACAGAGGGGATGAAACAGAGAGGCTGAAACAGAGGGGCTGAAACAGAGGGCGAGAAACAGAGGGCGAGAAACAGAGGGCGAGAAACAGAGGGCGAGAACCAGATGGCGAGAAACAGAGCGGCTAAAACAGAGGGGCTGAAACAGAGGGCGAGAAACAGAGGGGCTGAAACAGAGGGCGAGAAACATTGGGGCTGAAACAGAGGGGCTGAAACAGAGGGGATGAAACAGAGAGGCTGAAACAGAGGGGCTGAAACAGAGGGCAAGAAACAGAGGGCGAGAAACAGAGGGGCTGAAACAGAGGGCGAGAAACAGAGGGGCTGAAACAGTGGGGCTGAAACAGAGGGGCTGAAACAGAGGGGATGAAGCAGAGGGGCTGAAACAGAGGGCGAGAAACAGTGGGGCTGAAACAGAGGGGCTGAAGCAGTTGGGCTGAAACAGAGGGGGTAAAACAGAGAGGCTGAAACAGAGGGGCTGAAACAGAGGGCGAGAAACAGAGGGGCTGAAACAGAGGGGCTGAAAAAGAGGGCGAGAAACAGAGGGGCTGAAACAGAGGGGCTGAAATAGAGGGCGAGAAACAGAGGGCGAGAAACAGAGGGGCTGTAACAGAGGGGCTGAAACAGAGGGCGAGAAATAGAGGGGCTGAAAAAGAGGGCGTGAAACAGATGGCGAGAAACAGAGGGCGAGAAACAGAGGGCGAGAAACAGTGGGGCTGAAGCAGAGGGGCTGAAACAGAGGGGATGAAACAGAGGGGCTGAAACAGAGGGGCTGAAACAGAGGGCGAGAAACAGAGGGCGAGAAACAGAGGGCGGGAAACAGAGGGCGAGAACCAGAAGGCGTGAAACAGAGCGGCTAAAACAGAGGGGCTGAAACAGAGGGCGAGAAACAGAGGGGCTGTAACAGAGGGGCTGAAACAGAGGGGCTGAAACAGAGGGCGAGAAACAGAGGGGCAGAAACAGAGGGCGAGAAACAGAGGGGATGAAACAGAGGTTTAGAAACACAGGGGCTGAAACAGAGGGGCTGAAACAGAGGGCGAGAAACAGAGGGGCTGAAACAGACGTGCTGAAACAGAGGGGCTGAAACAGAGGGCGAGAAACAGAGGGGCTGAAACTGAGGGCGAGAAACATTGGGGCTGAAACATATTGGCTGAAACAGAGGGGCTGAAACAGAGGGCGAGAAACAGATGGGCTGGAACACAGGGGCTGAAACAGAGGGCGAGAAACAGAGGGGCTGAAACAGACGGGCTGAAACAGAGGGGCTGAAACAAAGGGCGAGAAACAGAGGGGCTGAAACAGAGGGCGAGAAACATTGGGGTTGAAACATATTGGCTGAAACAGAGGGGCTGAAACAGAGGGCGAGAAACAGATGGGCTGAAACAGAGGGGCTGAAACAGAGGGGCTGAAACAGAGGGGCTGAAACATATGGGCTGAAACAGAGGGCGAGAAAAAGAGGGCAAGAAACAGAGGAGCTGAAACAGAGGGGCTGAAACAGAGGGCGAGAAACAGAGGGGCCTAAACAGAGGGGCTGAAACAGAGGGGCTGAAACAGAGGGCGAGAAACAGAGGGGATGAAACAGAGGGCGAGAAACAGAGGGGCTGAAACAGAGGGGCTGAAACAGAGGGGCTGAAACAGAGGGCGAGAAACAGAGGGGTTGAAACAGAGGGGCTGAAACAGAGGGCGAGAAACAGAGGGCGAGAAACAGAGGGCGAGAAACAGAAGGCGAGAAACAGACGGGCTGAAACAGAGGGGCTGAAACAGAGGGTCTGAAACAGAGGGGCTGAAACAGAGGGCGAGAAACAGAGGGCGAGAAACAGAGGGCGAGAAACAGAAGGCGAGAAACAGACGGGCTGAAACAGAGGGGCTGAAACAGAGGGTCTGAAACAGAGGGGCTGAAACAGAGGGCGAGAAACAGAGGGCGAGAAACAGAGGGCGAGAAACAGAGGGGCTGAAACAGAGGGGCTGAAACAGAGGGGCTGAAACAGAGGGGCTGAAACATCTGGGCTGAAACAGAGGGCGAGAAAAAGAGGGCAAGAAACAGAGGAGCTGAAACAGAGGGGCTGAAACAGAGGGCGAGAAACAGAGGGGCTGAAACAGAGGGGCTGAAACAGAGGGGCTGAAACAGAGGGCGAGAAACAGAGGGGCTGAAACAGAGGGGCTGAAACAGAGGGGCTGAAACAGAGGGCGAGAAACAGAGGGGCTGAAACAGAGGGGCTGAAACAGAGGGCGAGAAACAGAGGCCGAGAAACAGAGGGCGAGAAACAGAGGGCCAGAAACAGAGTGGCTGAAACAGAGGGGCTGAAACAGAGGGTCTGAAACAGAGGGGCTGAAACATATGGGCTGAAACAGAGGGCGAGAAAAAGAGGGCGAGAAACAGAGTGGCTGAAACAGAGGGGCTGAAACAGAGTGGCTGAAACAGAGGGGCTGAAACAGTGGGTCTGCAACAGAGGGCGAGAAAGAGAGGGGCTGAAAGAGAGGGCGAGAAACAGAGGGGCTGAAACAGAGGGCGAGAAACAGAGGGGCTGAAACAGAGGGCGAGAAACAGAGAGGCTGAAACAGAGTGGCTGAAACAGAGGGGCTGAAACAGAGGGGCTGAAACAGAGGGCGAGAAACAGAGGGGCTGAAACAGAGGGGCTGAAACAGAGGGGCTGAAACAGAGGGCGAGAAACAGAGGGCGAGAAACAAAGGGCGAGAAACAGAGGGCGAGAAACAGAGGGCGAGAAACAGAGGGGCTGAAACAGAGGGGCTGAAACAGAGTGGCTGAAACAGAGGGACTGAAACATATGGCCTGAAACAGATGGCGAGAAAAAGAGGGCAAGAAACAGAGGAGCTGAAACAGAGGGGCTGAACCACAGGGCGAGTAACTGAGGGGCTGAAACAGAGGGGCTGAAACAGAGGGGCTGAAACAGAGGGGCTGAAACAGAGGGCGAGAAACAGAGGGGCTGAAACAGAGGGGCTGAAACAGAGGGGCTGAAACAGAGGGCGAGAAACAGAGGGGCTGAAACAGAGGGGCTGAAACAGAGGGCGAGAAACATAGGGCGAGAAACATAGGGCGAGAAACAGAGGGGCTGAAACAGAGGGCGAGAAACATTGGGGCTGAAACAGAGGGGCTGAAACAGAGGGGATGAAACAGAGAGGCTGAAACAGAGGGGCTGAAACAGAGGGCGAGAAACAGAGGGCGAGAAACAGAGGGCGAGAAACAGAGGGCGAGAACCAGATGGCGAGAAACAGAGCGGCTAAAACAGAGGGGCTGAAACAGAGGGCGAGAAACAGAGGGGCTGAAACAGAGGGCGAGAAACATTGGGGCTGAAACAGAGGGGCTGAAACAGAGGGGATGAAACAGAGAGGCTGAAACAGAGGGGCTGAAACAGAGGGCGAGAAACAGAGGGCGAGAAACAGAGGGGCTGAAACAGAGGGCGAGAAACAGAGGGGCTGAAACAGTGGGGCTGAAACAGAGGGGCTGAAACAGAGGGGATGAAGCAGAGGGGCTGAAACAGAGGGCGAGAAACAGAGGGCGAGAAACAGTGGGGCTGAAACAGAGGGGCTGAAACAGTTGGGCTGAAACAGAGGGCTAAAACAGAGAGGCTGAAACAGAGGGGCTGAAACAGAGGGCGAGAAACAGAGGGGCTGAAACAGAGGGGCTGAAAAAGAGGGCGAGAAACAAAGGGGCTGAAACAGAGGGGCTGAAATAGAGGGCGAGAAACAGAGGGCGAGAAACAGAGGGGCTGTAACAGAGGGGTTGAAACAGAGGGCGAGAAATAGAGGGGCTGAAAAAGAGGGCGTGAAACAGATGGCGAGAAACAGAGGGCGAGAAACAGTGGGCGAGAAACAGAGGGGCTGAAACAGAGGGGCTGAAACAGAGGGGATGAAACAGAGGGGCTGAAACAGAGGGGCTGAAACAGAGGGCGAGAAACAGAGGGCGAGAAACAGAGGGCGGGAAACAGAGGGCGAGAACCAGATGGCGAGAAACAGAGCGGCTAAAACAGAGGGGCTGAAACAGAGGGCGAGAAACAGAGGGGCTGTAACAGAGGGGCTGAAACAGAGGGGCTGAAACAGAGGGCGAGAAACAGAGGGGCAGAAACAGAGGGCGAGAAACAGAGGGGATGAAACAGAGGTTTAGAAACAGAGGGGCTGAAACAGAGGGGCTGAAACAGAGGGCGAGAAACAGAGGGGCTGAAACAGACGTGCTGAAACAGAGGGGCTGAAACACAGGGCGAGAAACAGATGGGCTGAAACAGAGGGCGAGAAACATTGGGGCTGAAACATATTGGCTGAAACAGAGGGGCTGAAACAGAGGGCGAGAAACAGATGGGCTGAAACACAGGGGCTGAAACAGAGGGCGAGAAACAGAGGGGCTGAAACAGACGGGCTGAAACAGAGGGGCTGAAACAGAGGGCGAGAAACAGAGGGGCTGAAACAGAGGGCGAGAAACATTGGGGCTGAAACATATTGGCTGAAACAGAGGGGCTGAAACAGTGGGCGAGAAACAGATGGGCTGAAACAGAGGGGCTGAAACAGAGGGCGAGAAACAGAGGGGCTGAAACAGAAGGGCTGAAACAGAGGGAAAGAAACAGAGGTGCTAAATCAGAGGGCGAGAAACAGATGGCGAGAAACAGAGGGGCTGAAACAGAGGGCAAGAAACAGAGGGGCTGAAATAGAGGGCGAGAAACAGAGGGCGAGAAACAGAGGGGCTGTAACAGAGGGGCTGAAACAGAGGGCGAGAAATAGAGGGGCTGAAACAGAGGGCGTGAAACAGAGGGCGAGAAACAGAGGGCGAGAAACAGAGGGTCTGAAACAGAGGGGCTGAAACAGAGGGCGAGAAACAGAGGGCGAGAAACAGTGGGGCAGAAACAGAGGGGCTGAAACAGAGGGCGAGAAACAGAGGGGCTGAAACAGAGGGGATGAAACAGATGGGCTGAAACAGAGGGCGAGAATCATAGGGCGAGAAACAGAGTGCGAGAAACAGAGGGGCTGAAACAGAGGGGCTGAAACAGAGGGGCTGAAACAGAGGGCGAGAAACAGAGGGCGAGAAACAGAGGGCGAGAAACAGAGGGCGAGAAACAGAGGGCGAGAAACAGAGGGGCTGAAACAGAGGGGCTGAAACAGAGGGGATGAAACAGAGTGGCTGAATCAGAGGGCGAGAATCAGAGGGTGAGAAACAGAGGGGCTGAAACAGAGGGGCTGAAACAGAGGGGCTGAAACAGAGGGGCTGAAACAGAGGGCGAGAAACAAAGGTGCTGAAACAGAGGGCGAGAAACAGAGGGGCTGAAACAGAGGGGCTGAAACAGAGGGGCTGAAACAAAGGGTGAAAAACAGAGTGGCTGAAACAGAGGGCGAGAAACAGAGGGGATGAAACAGAGGGCGAGAAACAGAGGGCGAGAAACTGAGGGCGAGAAACAGAGGGGCTGAAACAGAGGGGCTGAAACAGAGGGGCTGAAACAGAGGGGCTGAAACAGAGGGTGAGAATCAGTGGGGCTGAAACAGAGGGGCTAAAACAGAGGGGCTGAAACAGAGGGCGAGAAACAGAGGGCGAGAAACAGAGGGCGAGAAACAGTGGGGCTGAAACAGAGGGCGAGAAACAGATGGGCTGAAACAGATGGGCGGAAACAGAGGGGCTGAAACAGAGGGGCTGAAACAGAGGGGCTGAAACAGAGGGCGAGAAACAGAGGGGCTGAAACAGAGGGAGAGAAACAGAGGGGCTGAAACAGAGGGCGAGAAACAGAGGGCGAGAAACAGAGGGGCTGAAACAAAGGGGCTGAAACAGAGGGGCTGAAACAGAGGGGCTGAAACAGAGGGCGTGAAACAGAGGGGCTGAAACAGAGGGGCTGAAACAGAGGGGCTGAAACAGAGGGGCTGAAACAGAGGGCGAGAAACAGAGGAGCTGAAAAGAGGGACTGAAACAGAGGGGCTGAAACAGAGGGCGAGAAACAGAGGGCGAGAAACAGAGGGCGAGAAACAGAGGGCGAGAAACAAAGGGCGAGAAACAGAGGGGCTGAAACATAGGGGCTGAAAAAGAGCGGCTGAAACAGAGGGGCTCAAACATATGGGCTGAAACAGAGGGCGAGAAAAAGAGGGCGAGAAACAGAGGGGCTGAAACAGAGGGGCTGAAACAGAGGGGCTGAAACAGAGGGGCTGAAACAGAGGGTCTGCAACAGAGGGCGAGAAAGAGAGGGGCTGAAACAGAGGGGCTGAAACAGAGGGGCTGAAACTGAGGGGCTGAAACAGAGGGCGAGAAACAGAAGGGCTGAAACAGAGGGAGAGAAACAGAGGGGCTGAAACAGAGGGCGAGAAACAGTGGGCGAGAAACAGAGGGGCTCAAACAGAGGGGCTGAAACAGAGGGGCTGAAACAGAGGGGCTGAAACAGAGGGCGAGAAACAGAGAAGCTGAAACAGAGTGGCTGAACCAGAGGGGCTGAAACAGAGGGGCTGAAACAGAGGGCGATAAACAGAGGGCGAGAAACAGAGGGCGAGAAACAGAGGGCGAGAAACAGAGGGGCTGAAACAGAGGGGCTGAAACAGAGGGGCTGAAAGAGTGGGGATGAAACATATGGGCTGAAACAGAGGGCGAGAAAAAGAGGGCAAGAAACAGAGGAGCTGAAACAGAGGGGCTGAAACAGAGGGAGAGAAACAGAGGGGCTGAAACAGAGGGGCTGAAACAGAGGGGCTGAAACAGAGGGCGAGAAACAGAGGGGCTGAAACAGAGGGGCTGAAACAGAGGGGCTGAAACAGAGGGCGAGAAACAGAGGGGTTGAAACAGAGGGGCTGAAACAGAGGGCGAGAAACAGAGGGCGAGAAACAGAGGGCGAGAAACAGAGGGCGAGAAACAGACGGGCTGAAACAGAGCGGCTGAAACAGAGGGTCTGAAACAGAGGGGCTGAAACAGAGGGCGAGAAACAGAGGGCGAGAAACAGAGGGCGAGAAACAGAGGGGCTGAAACAGAGGGGCTGAAACAGAGGGGCTGAAACAGAGGGGCTGAAACATATGGGCTGAAACAGAGGGAGAGAAAAAGAGGGCTAGAAACATAGGAGCTGAAACAGAGGGGCTGAAACAGAGGGCGAGAAACAGAGGGGCTGAAACAGAGGGGCTGAAACAGAGGGGCTGAAACAGAGGGCGAGAAACAGAGGGGCTGAAACAGAGGGGCTGAAACAGAGGGGCTGAAACAGAGGGGCTGAAACAGAGGGCGAGAAACAGAGGGGCTGAAACAGAGGGGCTGAAACAGAGGGGCTGAAACAGAGGGCGAGAAACAGAGGGGCTGAAACAGAGGGGCTGAAACAGAGGGCGAGAAACAGAGGCCGAGAAACAGAGGGCGAGAAACAGAGGGCCAGAAACAGACGGGCTGAAACAGAGGGGCTGAAACAGAGGGTCTGAAACAGAGGGGCTGAAACATATGGGCTGAAACAGAGGGCGAGAAAAAGAGGGCGAGAAACAGAGTGGCTGAAACAGAGGGGCTGAAACAGAGGGGCTGAAACAGAGGGGCTGAAACAGAGGGTCTGCAACAGAGGGCGAGAAAGAGAGGGGCGGAAAGAGAGGGCGAGAAACAGAGGGGCTGAAACAGAGGGAGAGAAACAGAGGGGATGAAACAGAGGGCGAGAAACAGAGGGCGAGAAACTGAGGGCGAGAAACAGAGGGGCTGAAACAGAGGGGCTGAAACAGAGGGGCTGAAACAGAGGGGCTGAAACAGAGGGTGAGAAACAGTGGGGCTGAAACAGAGGGGCTGAAACAGAGGGGCTGAAACAGAGGGCGAGAAACAGAGGGCGAGAAACAGAGGGCGAGAAACAGTGGGGCTGAAACAGACGGCGAGAAACAGATTGGCTGAAACAGATGGGCTGAAACAGAGGGGCTGAAACAGAGGGGCTGAAACAGAGGGGCTGAAACAGAGGGCGAGAAACAGAGGGGCTGAAACAGAGGGAGAGAAACAGAGGGGCTGAAACAGAGGGCGAGAAACAGAGGGCGAGAAACAGAGGGGCTGAAACAAAGGGGCTGAAACAGATGGGCTGAAACAGAGGGGCTGAAACAGAGGGCGTGAAACAGAGGGGCTGAAACAGAGGGGCTGAAACAGAGGGGCTGAAACAGAGGGGCTGAAACAGAGGGCGAGAAACAGAGGAGCTGAAAAGAGGGACTGAAACAGAGGGGCTGAAACAGAGGGCGAGAAACAGAGGGCGAGAAACAGAGGGCGAGAAACAGAGGGCGAGAAACAAAGGGCGAGAAACAGAGGGGCTGAAACATAGGGGCTGAAAAAGAGCGGCTGAAACAGAGGGGCTCAAACATATGGGCTGAAACAGAGGGCGAGAAAAAGAGGGCGAGAAACAGAGGGGCTGAAACAGAGGGGCTGAAACAGAGGGGCTGAAACAGAGGGGCTGAAACAGAGGGTCTGCAACAGAGGGCGAGAAAGAGAGGGGCTGAAACAGAGGGGCTGAAACAGAGGGGCTGAAACTGAGGGGCTGAAACAGAGGGCGAGAAACAGAAGGGCAGAAACAGAGGGAGAGAAACAGAGGGGCTGAAACAGAGGGCGAGAAACAGTGGGCGAGAAACAGAGGGGCTCAAACAGAGGGGCTGAAACAGAGGGGCTGAAACAGAGGGGCTGAAACAGAGGGCGAGAAACAGAGAAGCTGAAACAGAGTGGCTGAAACAGAGGGGCTGAAACAGAGGGGCTGAAACAGAGGGCGATAAACAGAGGGCGAGAAACAGAGGGCGAGAAACAGAGGGCGAGAAACAGAGGGGCTGAAACACAGGGGCTGAAACAGAGGGGCTGAAACAGAGGGGCTGAAAGAGTGGGGATGAAACATATGGGCTGAAACAGAGGGCGAGAAAAAGAGGGCAAGAAACAGAGGAGCTGAAACAGAGGGGCTGAAACAGAGGGCGAGAAACAGAGGGGCTGAAACAGAGGGGCTGAAACAGAGGGGCTGAAACAGAGGGCGAGAAACAGAGGGGCTGAAACAGAGGGGCTGAAACAGAGGGGCTGAAACAGAGGGCGAGAAACAGAGGGGTTGAAACAGAGGGGCTGAAACAGAGGGCGAGAAACAGAGGGCGAGAAACAGAGGGCGAGAAACAGAGGGCGAGAAACAGACGGGCTGAAACAGAGCGGCTGAAACAGAGGGTCTGAAACAGAGGGGCTGAAACAGAGGGCGAGAAACAGAGGGCGAGAAACAGAGGGCGAGAAACAGAGGGGCTGAAACAGAGGGGCTGAAACAGAGGGGCTGAAACAGAGGGGCTGAAACATATGGGCTGAAACAGAGGGAGAGAAAAAGAGGGCTAGTAACATAGGAGCTGAAACAGAGGGGCTGAAACAGAGGGCGAGAAACAGAGGGGCTGAAACAGCGGGGCTGAAACAGAGGGGCTGAAACAGAGGGCGAGAAACAGAGGGGCTGAAACAGAGGGGCTGAAACAGAGGGGCTGAAACAGAGGGGCTGAAACAGAGGGCGAGAAACAGAGGGGCTGAAACAGAGGGGCTGAAACAGAGGGGCTGAAACAGAGGGCGAGAAACAGAGGGGCTGAAACAGAGGGGCTGAAACAGAGGGCGAGAAACAGAGGCCGAGAAACAGAGGGCGAGAAACAGAGGGCCAGAAACAGACGGGCTGAAACAGAGGGGCTGAAACAGAGGGTCTGAAACAGAGGGGCTGAAACATATGGGCTGAAACAGAGGGCGAGAAAAAGAGGGCGAGAAACAGAGTGGCTGAAACAGAGGGGCTGAAACAGAGGGGCTGAAACAGAGGGGCTGAAACAGAGGGTCTGCAACAGAGGGCGAGAAAGAGAGGGGCTGAAAGAGAGGGCGAGAAACAGAGGGGCTGAAACAGAGGGAGAGAAACAGAGGGGCTGAAACAGAGGGCGAGAAACAGAGGGCGAGAAACAGAGGGGCAAAAAAAGTGGGGCTGAAACAGAGGGGCTGAAACAGAGGGCGAGAAACAGAGGGGCTGAAACAGAGGGGCTGAAACAGAGGGGCTGAAACAGAGGGCGAGAAACAGAGGGGCTGAAACAGAGGGGCTGAAACAGAGGGGCTGAAACAGAGGGGCTGAAACAGAGGGCGAGAAACAGAGGGGCTGAAACAGAGGGGCTGAAACAGAGGGGCTGAAACAGAGGGCGAGAAACAGAGGGGCTGAAACAGAGGGGCTGAAACAGAGGGCGAGAAACAGAGGCCGAGAAACAGAGGGCGAGAAACAGAGGGCCAGAAACAGACGGGCTGAAACAGAGGGGCTGAAACAGAGGGTCTGAAACAGAGGGGCTGAAACATATGGGCTGAAACAGAGGGCGAGAAAAAGAGGGCGAGAAACAGAGTGGCTGAAACAGAGGGGCTGAAACAGAGGGGCTGAAACAGAGGGGCTGAAACAGAGGGTCTGCAACAGAGGGCGAGAAAGAGAGGGGCGGAAAGAGAGGGCGAGAAACAGAGGGGCTGAAACAGAGGGAGAGAAACAGAGGGGATGAAACAGAGGGCGAGAAACAGAGGGCGAGAAACTGAGGGCGAGAAACAGAGGGGCTGAAACAGAGGGGCTGAAACAGAGGGGCTGAAACAGAGGGGCTGAAACAGAGGGTGAGAAACAGTGGGGCTGAAACAGAGGGAGAGAAACAGAGGGGCTGAAACAGAGGGCGAGAAACAGAGGGCGAGAAACAGAGGGGCTGAAACAGAGGTGCTGAAACAGAGGGGCTCAAACATATGGGCTGAAACAGAGGGCGAGAAAAAGAGGGCGAGAAACAGAGGGGCTGAAACAGAGGGGCTGAAACAGAGGGGCTGAAACAGAGGGGCTGAAACAGAGGGTCTGCAACAGAGGGCGAGAAAGAGAGGGGCTGAAACAGAGGGGCTGAAACAGAGGGGCTGAAACTGAGGGGCTGAAACAGAGGGCGAGAAACAGAAGGGCAGAAACAGAGGGAGAGAAACAGAGGGGCTGAAACAGAGGGCGAGAAACAGTGGGCGAGAAACAGAGGGGCTCAAACAGAGGGGCTGAAACAGAGGGGCTGAAACAGAGGGGCTGAAACAGAGGGCGAGAAACAGAGAAGCTGAAACAGAGTGGCTGAAACAGAGGGGCTGAAACAGAGGGGCTGAAACAGAGGGCGATAAACAGAGGGCGAGAAACAGAGGGCGAGAAACAGAGGGCGAGAAACAGAGGGGCTGAAACACAGGGGCTGAAACAGAGGGGCTGAAACAGAGGGGCTGAAAGAGTGGGGATGAAACATATGGGCTGAAACAGAGGGCGAGAAAAAGAGGGCAAGAAACAGAGGAGCTGAAACAGAGGGGCTGAAACAGAGGGCGAGAAACAGAGGGGCTGAAACAGAGGGGCTGAAACAGAGGGGCTGAAACAGAGGGCGAGAAACAGAGGGGCTGAAACAGAGGGGCTGAAACAGAGGGGCTGAAACAGAGGGCGAGAAACAGAGGGGTTGAAACAGAGGGGCTGAAACAGAGGGCGAGAAACAGAGGGCGAGAAACAGAGGGCGAGAAACAGAGGGCGAGAAACAGACGGGCTGAAACAGAGCGGCTGAAACAGAGGGTCTGAAACAGAGGGGCTGAAACAGAGGGCGAGAAACAGAGGGCGAGAAACAGAGGGCGAGAAACAGAGGGGCTGAAACAGAGGGGCTGAAACAGAGGGGCTGAAACAGAGGGGCTGAAACATATGGGCTGAAACAGAGGGAGAGAAAAAGAGGGCTAGTAACATAGGAGCTGAAACAGAGGGGCTGAAACAGAGGGCGAGAAACAGAGGGGCTGAAACAGCGGGGCTGAAACAGAGGGGCTGAAACAGAGGGCGAGAAACAGAGGGGCTGAAACAGAGGGGCTGAAACAGAGGGGCTGAAACAGAGGGGCTGAAACAGAGGGCGAGAAACAGAGGGGCTGAAACAGAGGGGCTGAAACAGAGGGGCTGAAACAGAGGGCGAGAAACAGAGGGGCTGAAACAGAGGGGCTGAAACAGAGGGCGAGAAACAGAGGCCGAGAAACAGAGGGCGAGAAACAGAGGGCCAGAAACAGACGGGCTGAAACAGAGGGGCTGAAACAGAGGGTCTGAAACAGAGGGGCTGAAACATATGGGCTGAAACAGAGGGCGAGAAAAAGAGGGCGAGAAACAGAGTGGCTGAAACAGAGGGGCTGAAACAGAGGGGCTGAAACAGAGGGGCTGAAACAGAGGGTCTGCAACAGAGGGCGAGAAAGAGAGGGGCTGAAAGAGAGGGCGAGAAACAGAGGGGCTGAAACAGAGGGAGAGAAACAGAGGCGCTGAAACAGAGGGCGAGAAACAGAGGGCGAGAAACAGAGGGGCAAAAAAAGTGGGGCTGAAACAGAGGGGCTGAAACAGAGGGCGAGAAACAGAGGGGCTGAAACAGAGGGGCTGAAACAGAGGGGCTGAAACAGAGGGCGAGAAACAGAGGGGCTGAAACAGAGGGGCTGAAACAGAGGGGCTGAAACAGAGGGGCTGAAACAGAGGGCGAGAAACAGAGGGGCTGAAACAGAGGGGCTGAAACAGAGGGGCTGAAACAGAGGGCGAGAAACAGAGGGGCTGAAACAGAGGGGCTGAAACAGAGGGCGAGAAACAGAGGCCGAGAAACAGAGGGCGAGAAACAGAGGGCCAGAAACAGACGGGCTGAAACAGAGGGGCTGAAACAGAGGGTCTGAAACAGAGGGGCTGAAACATATGGGCTGAAACAGAGGGCGAGAAAAAGAGGGCGAGAAACAGAGTGGCTGAAACAGAGGGGCTGAAACAGAGGGGCTGAAACAGAGGGGCTGAAACAGAGGGTCTGCAACAGAGGGCGAGAAAGAGAGGGGCTGAAAGAGAGGGCGAGAAACAGAGGGGCTGAAACAGAGGGAGAGAAACAGAGGGGCTGAAACAGAGGGCGAGAAACAGAGGGCGAGAAACAGAGGGGCAAAAAAAGTGGGGCTGAAACAGAGGGGCTGAAACAGAGGGCGAGAAACAGAGGGGCTGAAACAGAGGGGCTGAAACAGAGGGGCTGAAACAGAGGGCGAGAAACAGAGGGGCTGAAACAGAGGGGCTGAAACAGAGGGGCTGAAACAGAGGGGCTGAAACAGAGGGCGAGAAACAGAGGGGCTGAAACAGAGGGGCTGAAACAGAGGGGCTGAAACAGAGGGCGAGAAACAGAGGGGCTGAAACAGAGGGGCTGAAACAGAGGGCGAGAAACAGAGGCCGAGAAACAGAGGGCGAGAAACAGAGGGCCAGAAACAGACGGGCTGAAACAGAGGGGCTGAAACAGAGGGTCTGAAACAGAGGGGCTGAAACATATGGGCTGAAACAGAGGGCGAGAAAAAGAGGGCGAGAAACAGAGTGGCTGAAACAGAGGGGCTGAAACAGAGGGGCTGAAACAGAGGGGCTGAAACAGAGGGTCTGCAACAGAGGGCGAGAAAGAGAGGGGCGGAAAGAGAGGGCGAGAAACAGAGGGGCTGAAACAGAGGGAGAGAAACAGAGGGGATGAAACAGAGGGCGAGAAACAGAGGGCGAGAAACTGAGGGCGAGAAACAGAGGGGCTGAAACAGAGGGGCTGAAACAGAGGGGCTGAAACAGAGGGGCTGAAACAGAGGGTGAGAAACAGTGGGGCTGAAACAGAGGGAGAGAAACAGAGGGGCTGAAACAGAGGGCGAGAAACAGAGGGCGAGAAACAGAGGGGCTGAAACAGAGGTGCTGAAACAGAGGGGCTCAAACATATGGGCTGAAACAGAGGGCGAGAAAAAGAGGGCGAGAAACAGAGGGGCTGAAACAGAGGGGCTGAAACAGAGGGGCTGAAACAGAGGGGCTGAAACAGAGGGTCTGCAACAGAGGGCGAGAAAGAGAGGGGCTGAAACAGAGGGGCTGAAACAGAGGGGCTGAAACTGAGGGGCTGAAACAGAGGGCGAGAAACAGAAGGGCAGAAACAGAGGGAGAGAAACAGAGGGGCTGAAACAGAGGGCGAGAAACAGTGGGCGAGAAACAGAGGGGCTCAAACAGAGGGGCTGAAACAGAGGGGCTGAAACAGAGGGGCTGAAACAGAGGGCGAGAAACAGAGAAGCTGAAACAGAGTGGCTGAAACAGAGGGGCTGAAACAGAGGGGCTGAAACAGAGGGCGATAAACAGAGGGCGAGAAACAGAGGGCGAGAAACAGAGGGCGAGAAACAGAGGGGCTGAAACACAGGGGCTGAAACAGAGGGGCTGAAACAGAGGGGCTGAAAGAGTGGGGATGAAACATATGGGCTGAAACAGAGGGCGAGAAAAAGAGGGCAAGAAACAGAGGAGCTGAAACAGAGGGGCTGAAACAGAGGGCGAGAAACAGAGGGGCTGAAACAGAGGGGCTGAAACAGAGGGGCTGAAACAGAGGGCGAGAAACAGAGGGGCTGAAACAGAGGGGCTGAAACAGAGGGGCTGAAACAGAGGGCGAGAAACAGAGGGGTTGAAACAGAGGGGCTGAAACAGAGGGCGAGAAACAGAGGGCGAGAAACAGAGGGCGAGAAACAGAGGGCGAGAAACAGACGGGCTGAAACAGAGCGGCTGAAACAGAGGGTCTGAAACAGAGGGGCTGAAACAGAGGGCGAGAAACAGAGGGCGAGAAACAGAGGGCGAGAAACAGAGGGGCTGAAACAGAGGGGCTGAAACAGAGGGGCTGAAACAGAGGGGCTGAAACATATGGGCTGAAACAGAGGGAGAGAAAAAGAGGGCTAGTAACATAGGAGCTGAAACAGAGGGGCTGAAACAGAGGGCGAGAAACAGAGGGGCTGAAACAGCGGGGCTGAAACAGAGGGGCTGAAACAGAGGGCGAGAAACAGAGGGGCTGAAACAGAGGGGCTGAAACAGAGGGGCTGAAACAGAGGGGCTGAAACAGAGGGCGAGAAACAGAGGGGCTGAAACAGAGGGGCTGAAACAGAGGGGCTGAAACAGAGGGCGAGAAACAGAGGGGCTGAAACAGAGGGGCTGAAACAGAGGGCGAGAAACAGAGGCCGAGAAACAGAGGGCGAGAAACAGAGGGCCAGAAACAGACGGGCTGAAACAGAGGGGCTGAAACAGAGGGTCTGAAACAGAGGGGCTGAAACATATGGGCTGAAACAGAGGGCGAGAAAAAGAGGGCGAGAAACAGAGTGGCTGAAACAGAGGGGCTGAAACAGAGGGGCTGAAACAGAGGGGCTGAAACAGAGGGTCTGCAACAGAGGGCGAGAAAGAGAGGGGCTGAAAGAGAGGGCGAGAAACAGAGGGGCTGAAACAGAGGGAGAGAAACAGAGGGGCTGAAACAGAGGGCGAGAAACAGAGGGCGAGAAACAGAGGGGCAAAAAAAGTGGGGCTGAAACAGAGGGGCTGAAACAGAGGGCGAGAAACAGAGGGGCTGAAACAGAGGGGCTGAAACAGAGGGGCTGAAACAGAGGGCGAGAAACAGAGGGGCTGAAACAGAGGGGCTGAAACAGAGGGGCTGAAACAGAGGGGCTGAAACAGAGGGCGAGAAACAGAGGGGCTGAAACAGAGGGGCTGAAACAGAGGGGCTGAAACAGAGGGCGAGAAACAGAGGGGCTGAAACAGAGGGGCTGAAACAGAGGGCGAGAAACAGAGGCCGAGAAACAGAGGGCGAGAAACAGAGGGCCAGAAACAGACGGGCTGAAACAGAGGGGCTGAAACAGAGGGTCTGAAACAGAGGGGCTGAAACATATGGGCTGAAACAGAGGGCGAGAAAAAGAGGGCGAGAAACAGAGTGGCTGAAACAGAGGGGCTGAAACAGAGGGGCTGAAACAGAGGGGCTGAAACAGAGGGTCTGCAACAGAGGGCGAGAAAGAGAGGGGCGGAAAGAGAGGGCGAGAAACAGAGGGGCTGAAACAGAGGGAGAGAAACAGAGGGGATGAAACAGAGGGCGAGAAACAGAGGGCGAGAAACTGAGGGCGAGAAACAGAGGGGCTGAAACAGAGGGGCTGAAACAGAGGGGCTGAAACAGAGGGGCTGAAACAGAGGGTGAGAAACAGTGGGGCTGAAACAGAGGGGCTGAAACAGAGGGGCTGAAACAGAGGGCGAGAAACAGAGGGCGAGAAACAGAGGGCGAGAAACAGTGGGGCTGAAACAGAGGGCGAGAAACAGATTGGCTGAAACAGATGGGCTGAAACAGAGGGGCTGAAACAGAGGGGCTGAAACAGAGGGGCTGAAACAGAGGGCGAGAAACAGAGGGGCTGAAACAGAGGGAGAGAAACAGAGGGGCTGAAACAGAGGGCGAGAAACAGAGGGCGAGAAACAGAGGGGCTGAAACAAAGGGGCTGAAACAGATGGGCTGAAACAGAGGGGCTGAAACAGAGGGCGTGAAACAGAGGGGCTGAAACAGAGGGGCTGAAACAGAGGGGCTGAAACAGAGGGGCTGAAACAGAGGGCGAGAAACAGAGGAGCTGAAAAGAGGGACTGAAACAGAGGGGCTGAAACAGAGGGCGAGAAACAGAGGGCGAGAAACAGAGGGCGAGAAACAGAGGGCGAGAAACAAAGGGCGAGAAACAGAGGGGCTGAAACATAGGGGCTGAAAAAGAGCGGCTGAAACAGAGGGGCTCAAACATATGGGCTGAAACAGAGGGCGAGAAAAAGAGGGCGTGAAACAGAGGGGCTGAAACAGAGGGGCTGAAACAGAGGGGCTGAAACAGAGGGGCTGAAACAGAGGGTCTGCAACAGAGGGCGAGAAAGAGAGGGGCTGAAACAGAGGGGCTGAAACAGAGGGGCTGAAACTGAGGGGCTGAAACAGAGGGCGAGAAACAGAAGGGCAGAAACAGAGGGAGAGAAACAGAGGGGCTGAAACAGAGGGCGAGAAACAGTGGGCGAGAAACAGAGGGGCTCAAACAGAGGGGCTGAAACAGAGGGGCTGAAACAGAGGGGCTGAAACAGAGGGCGAGAAACAGAGAAGCTGAAACAGAGTGGCTGAAACAGAGGGGCTGAAACAGAGGGGCTGAAACAGAGGGCGATAAACAGAGGGCGAGAAACAGAGGGCGAGAAACAGAGGGCGAGAAACAGAGGGGCTGAAACACAGGGGCTGAAACAGAGGGGCTGAAACAGAGGGGCTGAAAGAGTGGGGATGAAACATATGGGCTGAAACAGAGGGCGAGAAAAAGAGGGCAAGAAACAGAGGAGCTGAAACAGAGGGGCTGAAACAGAGGGCGAGAAACAGAGGGGCTGAAACAGAGGGTCTGAAACAGAGGGGCTGAAACAGAGGGCGAGAAACAGAGGGGCTGAAACAGAGGGGCTGAAACAGAGGGGCTGAAACAGAGGGCGAGAAACAGAGGGGTTGAAACAGAGGGGCTGAAACAGAGGGCGAGAAACAGAGGGCGAGAAACAGAGGGCGAGAAACAGAGGGCGAGAAACAGACGGGCTGAAACAGAGCGGCTGAAACAGAGGGTCTGAAACAGAGGGGCTGAAACAGAGGGCGAGAAACAGAGGGCGAGAAACAGAGGGCGAGAAACAGAGGGGCTGAAACAGAGGGGCTGAAACAGAGGGGCTGAAACAGAGGGGCTGAAACATATGGGCTGAAACAGAGGGAGAGAAAAAGAGGGCTAGTAACATAGGAGCTGAAACAGAGGGGCTGAAACAGAGGGCGAGAAACAGAGGGGCTGAAACAGCGGGGCTGAAACAGAGGGGCTGAAACAGAGGGCGAGAAACAGAGGGGCTGAAACAGAGGGGCTGAAACAGAGGGGCTGAAACAGAGGGGCTGAAACAGAGGGCGAGAAACAGAGGGGCTGAAACAGAGGGGCTGAAACAGAGGGGCTGAAACAGAGGGCGAGAAACAGAGGGGCTGAAACAGAGGGGCTGAAACAGAGGGCGAGAAACAGAGGCCGAGAAACAGAGGGCGAGAAACAGAGGGCCAGAAACAGACGGGCTGAAACAGAGGTGCTGAAACAGAGGGTCTGAAACAGAGGGGCTGAAACATATGGGCTGAAACAGAGGGCGAGAAAAAGAGGGCGAGAAACAGAGTGGCTGAAACAGAGGGGCTGAAACAGAGGGGCTGAAACAGAGGGGCTGAAACAGAGGGTCTGCAACAGAGGGCGAGAAAGAGAGGGGCTGAAAGAGAGGGCGAGAAACAGAGGGGCTGAAACAGAGGGAGAGAAACAGAGGGGCTGAAACAGAGGGCGTGAAACAGAGGGCGAGAAACAGAGGGGCAAAAAAAGTGGGGCTGAAACAGAGGGGCTGAAACAGAGTGCGTGAAACAGAGGGGCTGAAACAGAGGGCGTGAAACAGAGGGGCTGAAACAGAGGGGCTGAAACAGAGGGCGAGAAACAGAGGAGCTGAAAAGAGGGACTGAAACAGAGGGGCTGAAACAGAGGGCGAGAAACAGAGGGCGAGAAACAGAGGGCGAGAAACCGAGGGCGAGAAACAGAGGGGCTGAAACATAGGGGCTGAAAAAGAGGGGCTGAAACAGAGGGGCTGAAACATATGGGCTGAAACAGAGGGCGAGAAAAAGAGGGCGAGAAACAGAGGGGCTGAAACAGAGGGGCTGAAACAGAGGGGCTGAAACGGAGGGTCTGCAACAGAGGGCGAGAAAGAGAGGGGCTGAAACAGAGGGGCTGAAACAGAGGGGCTGAAACTGAGGGGCTGAAACAGAGGGCGAGAAACAGAAGGGCTGAAACAGAGGGAGAGAAACAGAGGGGTTGAAACAGAGGGAGAGAAACAGTGGGCGAGAAACAGAGGGGCTCAAACAGAGGGGCTGAAACAGAGGGGCTGAAACAGAGGGGCTGAAACAGAGGGCGAGAAACAGAGAAGCTGAAACAGAGTGGCTGAAACAGAGGGGCTGAAACAGAGGGGCTGAAACAGAGGGCGAGAAACAGAGGGCGAGAAACAGAGGGCGAGAAACAGAGGGCGAGAAACAGAGGGGCTGAAACACAGGGGCTGAAACAGAGGGGCTGAAACAGAGGGGCTGAAACATATGGTCAGAAACAGAGGGCGAGAAAAAGAGGGCAAGAAACAGAGGAGCTGAAACAGAGGGGCTGAAACAGAGGGCGAGAAACAGAGGGGCTGAAACAGAGGGGCTGAAACAGAGGGGCTGAAACAGAGGGCGAGAAACAGAGGGGCTGAAACAGAGGGGCTGAAACAGAGGGGCTGAAACAGAGGGCGAGAAACAGAGGGGTTGAAACAGAGGGGCTGAAACAGAGGGCGAGAAACAGAGGGCGAGAAACAGAGGGCGAGAAACAGAGGGCGAGAAACAGACGGGCTGAAACAGAGGGGCCGAAACAGAGGGTCTGAAACAGAGGGGCTGAAACAGAGGGCGAGAAACAGAGAGCGAGAAACAGAGGGCGAGAAACAGAGGGGCTGAAACAGAGGGGCTGAAACAGAGGGGATGAAACAGAGGCGCTGAAACAGAGGGGCTGAAACAGAGGGCGAGAAACAGAGGGCGAGAAACAGAGGAGCTGAAACAGAGGGGCTGAAACAGAGGGCGAGAAACAAAGGGGCTGAAACAGAGGGGCTGAAACAGAGGGGCTGAAACAGAGGGCGAGAAACAGAGGAGCTGAAACAGAGGGGCTGAAACAGAGGGGCTGAAACAGAGGGCGAGAAACAGAGGGGCTGAAACAGAGGGGCTGAAACAGAGGGCGAGAAACAGAGGCCGAGAAACAGAGGGCGAGAAACAGAGGGCCAGAAACAGACGGGCTGAAACAGAGGGGCTGAAACAGAGGGTCTGAAACAGAGGGGCTGAAACATATGGGCTGAAACAGAGGGCGAGAAAAAGAGGGCGAGAAACAGAGTGGCTGAAACAGAGGGGCTGAAACAGAGGGGCTGAAACAGAGGGGCTGAAACAGAGGGTCTGCAACAGAGGGCGAGAAAGAGAGGGGCTGAAAGAGAGGGCGAGAAACAGAGGGGCTGAAACAGAGGGCGAGAAACAGAGGGGCTGAAACAGAGGGCGAGAAACAGAGAGGCTGAAACAGAGTGGCTGAAACAGAGGGGCTGAAACAGAGGGGCTGAAACAGAGGGCGAGAAACAGAGGGGCTGAAACAGAGGGGCTGAAACAGAGGGGCTGAAACAGAGGGCGAGAAACAGAGGGCGAGAAACAAAGGGCGAGAAACAGAGGGCGAGAAACAGAGGGCGAGAAACAGAGGGGCTGAAACAGAGGGGCTGAAACAGAGTGGCTGAAACAGAGGGACTGAAACATATGGCCTGAAACAGAGGGCGAGAAAAAGAGGGCAAGAAACAGAGGAGCTGAAACAGAGGGGCTGAACCACAGGGCGAGTAACTGAGGGGCTGAAACAGAGGGGCTGAAACAGAGGGGCTGAAACAGAGGGGCTGAAACAGAGGGCGAGAAACAGAGGGGCTGAAACAGAGGGGCTGAAACAGAGGGGCTGAAACAGAGGGCGAGAAACAGAGGGGCTGAAACAGAGGGGCTGAAACAGAGGGCGAGAAACATAGGGCGAGAAACAGAGGGCGAGAAACAGAGGGGCTGAAACAGAGGGCGAGAAACATAGGGGCTGAAACAGAGGGGCTGAAACAGAGGGGATGAAACACAGAGGCTGAAACAGAGGGGCTGAAACAGAGGGCGAGAAACAGAGGGCGAGAAACAGAGGGCGAGAAACAGAGGGCGAGAACCAGATGGCGAGAAACAGAGCGGCTAAAACAGAGGGGCTGAAACAGAGGGCGAGAAACAGAGGGGCTGAAACAGAGGGCGAGAAACATTGGGGCTGAAACAGAGGGGCTGAAACAGAGGGGATGAAACAGAGAGGCTGAAACAGAGGGGCTGAAACAGAGGGCGAGAAACAGAGGGCGAGAAACAGAGGGGCTGAAACAGAGGGCGAGAAACAGAGGGGCTGAAACAGTGGGGCTGAAACAGAGGGGCTGAAACAGAGGGGATGAAGCAGAGGGGCTGAAACAGAGGGCTAGAAACAGAGGGCAAGAAACAGTGGGGCTGAAACAGAGGGGCTGAAACAGTTGGGCTGAAACAGAGGGGGTAAAACAGAGAGGCTGAAACAGAGGGGCTGAAACAGAGGGCGAGAAACAGAGGGGCTGAAACAGAGGGGCTGAAAAAGAGAAATGAGAAACAGAGGGGCTGAAACAGAGGGGCTGAAATAGAGGGCGAGAAACAGAGGGCGAGAAACAGAGGGGCTGTAACAGAGGGGCAGAAACAGAGGGCGAGAAATAGAGGGGCTGAAAAAGAGGGCGTGAAACAGATGGCGAGAAACAGAGGGCGAGAAACAGAGGGCGAGAAACAGAGGGGCTGAAACAGAGGGGCTGAAACAGAGGGGATGAAACAGAGGCGCTGAAACAGAGGGGCTGAAACAGAGGGCGAGAAACAGAGGGCGAGAAACAGAGGGCGGGAAACAGAGGGCGAGAACCAGATGGCGAGAAACAGAGCGGCTAAAACAGAGGGGCTGAAACAGAGGGCGAGAAACAGAGGGGCTGTAACAGAGGGGCTGAAACAGAGGGGCTGAAACAGAGGGCGAGAAACAGAGGGGCTCAAACAGAGGGGCTGAAACAGAGGGGCTGAAACAGAGGGGCTGAAACAGAGGGCGAGAAACAGAGAAGCTGAAACAGAGTGGCTGAAACAGAGGGGCTGAAACAGAGGGGCTGAAACAGAGGGCGAGAAACAGAGGGCGAGAAACAGAGGGTGAGAAACAGAGGGCGAGAAACAGAGGGGCTGAAACAGAGGGGCTGAAACAGAGGGGCTGAAACAGAGGGGCTGAAACATATGGGCAGAAACAGAGGGCGAGAAAAAGAGGGCAAGAAACAGAGGAGCTGAAACAGAGGGGCTGAAACAGAGGGCGAGAAACAGAGGGGCTGAAACAGAGGGGCTGAAACAGAGGGGCTGAAACAGAGGGCGAGAAACAGAGGGGCTGAAACAGAGGGGCTGAAACAGAGGGGCTGAAACAGAGGGCGAGAAACAGAGGGGTTGAAACAGAGGGGCTGAAACAGAGGGCGAGAAACAGAGGGCGAGAAACAGAGGGCGAGAAACAGAGGGCGAGAAACAGACGGGCTGAAACAGAGGGGCTGAAACAGAGGGTCTGAAACAGAGGGGCTGAAACAGAGGGCGAGAAACAGAGGGCGAGAAACAGAGGGCGAGAAACAGAGGGCGGGAAACAGAGGTGCTGAAACAGAGGGGCTGAAACAGAGGGGCTGAAACATATGGGCTGAAACAGAGGGCGAGAAAAAGAGGGCAAGAAACAGAGGAGCTGAAACAGAGGGGCTGAAACAGAGGGCGAGAAACAAAGGGGCTGAAACAGAGGGGCTGAAACAGAGGGGCTGAAACAGAGGGCGAGAAACAGAGGGGCTGAAACAGAGGGGCTGAAACAGAGGGGCTGAAACAGAGGGCGAGAAACAGAGGGGCTGAAACAGAGGGGCTGAAACAGAGGGCGAGAAACAGAGGCCGAGAAACAGAGGGCGAGAAACAGAGGGCCAGAAACAGACGGGCTGAAACAGAGGGGCTGAAACAGAGGGTCTGAAACAGAGGGGCTGAAACATATGGGCTGAAACAGAGGGCGAGAAAAAGAGGGCGAGAAACAGAGTGGCTGAAACAGAGGGGCTGAAACAGAGGGGCTGAAACAGAGGGGCTGAAACAGAGGGTCTGCAACAGAGGGCGAGAAAGAGAGGGGCTGAAAGAGAGGGCGAGAAACAGAGGGGCTGAAACAGAGGGCGAGAAACAGAGGGGCTGAAACAGAGGGCGAGAAACAGAGAGGCTGAAACAGAGTGGCTGAAACAGAGGGGCTGAAACAGAGGGGCTGAAACAGAGGGCGAGAAACAGAGGGGCTGAAACAGAGGGGCTGAAACAGAGGGGCTGAAACAGAGGGCGAGAAACAGAGGGCGAGAAACAAAGGGCGAGAAACAGAGGGCGAGAAACAGAGGGCGAGAAACAGAGGGGCTGAAACAGAGGGGCTGAAACAGAGTGGCTGAAACAGAGGGACTGAAACATATGGCCTGAAACAGAGGGCGAGAAAAAGAGGGCAAGAAACAGAGGAGCTGAAACAGAGGGGCTGAACCACAGGGCGAGTAACTGAGGGGCTGAAACAGAGGGGCTGAAACAGAGGGGCTGAAACAGAGGTGCTGAAACAGAGGGCGAGAAACAGAGGGGCTGAAACAGAGGGGCTGAAACAGAGGGGCTGAAACAGAGGGCGAGAAACAGAGGGGCTGAAACAGAGGGGCTGAAACAGAGGGCGAGAAACATAGGGCGAGAAACAGAGGGCGAGAAACAGAGGGGCTGAAACAGAGGGCGAGAAACATAGGGGCTGAAACAGAGGGGCTGAAACAGAGGGGATGAAACAGAGAGGCTGAAACAGAGGGGCTGAAACAGAGGGCGAGAAACAGAGGGCGAGAAACAGAGGGCGAGAAACAGAGGGCGAGAACCAGATGGCGAGAAACAGAGCGGCTAAAACAGAGGGGCTGAAACAGAGGGCGAGAAACAGAGGGGCTGAAACAGAGGGCGAGAAACATTGGGGCTGAAACAGAGGGGCTGAAACAGAGGGGATGAAACAGAGAGGCTGAAACAGAGGGGCTGAAACAGAGGGCGAGAAACAGAGGGCGAGAAACAGAGGGGCTGAAACAGAGGGCGAGAAACAGAGGGGCTGAAACAGTGGGGCTGAAACAGAGTGGCTGAAACAGAGGGGATGAAGCAGAGGGGCTGAAACAGAGGGCTAGAAACAGAGGGCGAGAAACAGTGGGGCTGAAACAGAGGGGCTGAAACAAGTGGGCTGAAACAGAGGGGGTAAAACAGAGAGGCTGAAACAGAGGGGCTGAAACAGAGGGCGAGAAACAGAGGGGCTGAAACAGAGGGGCTGAAAAAGAGGGTGAGAAACAGAGGGGCTGAAACAGAGGGGCTGAAATAGAGGGCGAGAAACAGAGGGCGAGAAACAGAGGGGCTGTAACAGAGGGGCTGAAACAGAGGGCGAGAAATAGAGTGGCTGAAAAAGAGGGCGTGAAACAGATGGCGAGAAACAGAGGGCGAGAAACAGAGGGCGAGAAACAGAGGGGCTGAAACAGAGGGGCTGAAACAGAGGGGATGAAACAGAGGCGCTGAAACAGAGGGGCTGAAACAGAGGGCGAGAAACAGAGGGCGAGAAACAGAGGGCGGGAAACAGAGGGCGAGAACCAGATGGCGAGAAACAGAGCGGCTAAAACAGAGGGGCTGAAACAGAGGGCGAGAAATAGAGGGGCTGTAACAGAGGGGCTGAAACAGAGGGGCTGAAACAGAGGGCGAGAAACAGAGGGGCAGAAACAGAGGACGAGAAACAGAGGGGATGAAACAGAGGTTTAGAAACAGAGGGGCTGAAACAGAGGGGCTGAAACAGAGGGCGAGAAACAGAGGGGCTGAAACAGACGTGCTGAAACAGAGGGGCTGAAACAGAGGGCGAGAAACAGAGGGGCTGAAACAGAGGGCGAGAAACATTGGGGCTGAAACATATTGGCTGAAACAGAGGGGCTGAAACAGAGGGCGAGAAACAGATGGGCTGGAACACAGGGGCTGAAACAGAGGGCGAGACACAGAGGGGCTGAAACAGACGGGCTGAAACAGAGGGGCTGAAACAGAGGGCGAGAAACAGAGGGGCTGAAAAAGAGGGCGAGAAACATTGGGGCTGAAACATATTGGCTGAAACAGAGGGGCTGAAACAGAGGGCGAGAAACAGATGGGCTGAAACAGAGGGGCTGAAACAGAGGGCGAGAAACAGAGGGGCTGAAACAGAAGGGCTGAAACAGAGGGCAAGAAACAGAGGTGCTAAATCAGAGGGCGAGAAACAGATGGCGAGAAACAGAGGGGCTGAAACAGAGGGCATGAAACAGAGGGGCTGAAATAGAGGGCGAGAAACAGAGGGCGAGAAACAGAGGGGCTGTAACAGAGGGGCTGAAACAGAGGGCGAGAAATAGAGGGGCTGAAACAGAGGGCGTGAAACAGAGGGCGAGAAACAGAGGGCGAGAAACAGAGGGTCTGAAACAGAGGGGCTGAAACAGAGGGCGAGAAACAGAGGGCGAGAAACAGAGGGGCAGAAACAGAGGGGCTGAAACAGAGGGCGAGAAACAGAGGGGCTGAAACAGAGGGGATGAAACAGATGGGCTGAAACAGAGGGCGAGAATCATAGGGCGAGAAACAGAGTGCGAGAAACAGAGGGGCTGAAACAGAGGGGCTGAAACAGAGGGGCTGAAACAGAGGGCGAGAAACAGAGGGCGAGAAACAGAGGGCGAGAAACAGAGGGCGAGAAACAGAGGGCGAGAAACAGAGGGGCTGAAACAGAGGGGCTGAAACAGAGGGGATGAAACAGAGGGGCTGAATCAGAGGGCGAGAATCAGAGGGTGAGAAACAGAGGGGCTGAAACAGAGGGGCTGAAACAGAGGGGCTGAAACAGAGGGGCTGAAACAGAGGGCGAGAAACAAAGGTGCTGAAACAGAGGGCGAGAAACAGAGGGGCTGAAACAGAGGGGCTGAAACAGAGGGGCTGAAACAGAGGGTGAAAAACAGAGTGGCTGAAACAGAGGGCGAGAAACAGAGGGGATGAAACAGAGGGCGAGAAACAGAGGGCGAGAAACTGAGGGCGAGAAACAGAGGGGCTGAAACAGAGGGGCTGAAACAGAGGGGCTGAAACAGAGGGGCTGAAACAGAGGGCGAGAAACAGAGGGGCTGAAACAGAGGGCGAGAAACAGAGGGGCTGAAACAGTGGGGCTGAAACAGAGGGGCTGAAACAGAGGGCGAGAAACAGAGGGGCTGAAACAGAGGGCGAGAAACAGAGGGCGAGAAACAGAGGGGCTGAAACAGAGGGTGAGAAACAGTGGGGCTGAAACAGAGGGGCTGAAACAAAGGGGCTGAAACAGAGGGCGAGAAACAGAGGGCGAGAAACAGAGGGCGAGAAACAGTGGGGCTGAAACAGAGGGCGAGAAACAGATGGGCTGAAACAGATGGGCTGAAACAGAGGGCGAGAAACAGAGGGGCTGAAACAGAGGGGCTGAAACAGAGGGCGAGAAACAGAGGGGCTGAAACAGAGGGAGAGAAACAAAGGGTCTGAAACAGAGGGCGAGAAACAGAGGGCGAGAAACAGAGGGGCTGAAACAGAGGAAAAGAAACAGAGGGGCTGAAACAGAGGGCGTGAAACAGAGGGGCTGAAACAGAGGGGCTGAAACAGAGGGGCTGAAACAGAGGGGCTGAAACAGAGGGCGAGAAACAGAGGAGCTGAAAAGAGGGAAAGAAACAGAGGGGCTGAAACAGAGGGCGAGAAACAGAGGTCGAGAAACAGTGGGCGAGAAACAGAGGGCGAGAAACAGAGGGGCTGAAACATAGGGGCTGAAAAAGAGGGGCTGAAACAGAGGGGCTGAAACATATGGGCTGAAACAGAGGGCGAGAAAAAGAGGGCGAGAAACAGAGGGGCTGAAACAGAGGGGCTGAAACAGAGGGGCTGAAACAGAGGGGCTGAAACAGAGGGTCTGCAACAGAGGGCGAGAAAGAGAGGGGCTGAAACAGAGGGGCTGAAACAGAGGGGCTGAAACGGAGGGGCTGAAACAGAGGGCGAGAAACAGAAGGGCTGAAACAGAGGGAGAGAAACAGAGGGGCTGAAACAGAGGGCGAGAAACAGAAGAGCTGAAACAGAGGGAGAGAAACAGAGGGGCTGAAACAGAGGGCGAGAAACAGTGGGCGAGAAACAGAGGGGCTCAAACAGAGGGGCTGAAACTGAGGGGCTGAAACAGAGGGGCTGAAACAGAGGGCGAGAAACAGAGAAGCTGAAACAGAGTGGCTGAAACAGAGGGGCTGAAACAGAGGGGCTGAAACAGAGGGCGAGAAACAGAGGGCGAGAAACAGAGGGCGACAAACAGAGGGCGAGAAACAGAGGGGCTGAAACATATAGGCTGAAACAGAGGGCGAGAAAAAGAGGGCAAGAAACAGAGGAGCTGAAACAGAGGGGCTGAAACAGAGGGCGAGAAACAGAGGGGCTGAAACAGAGGGGCTGAAACAGAGGGGCTGAAACAGTGGGGCTGAAACAGAGGGGCTGAAACTTATGGGCTGAAACAGAGGGCGAGAAAAAGAGGGCAAGAAACAGAGGAGCTGAAACAGAGGGGCTGAAACAGAGGGCGAGAAACAGAGGGGCTGAAACAGAGGGGCTGAAACAGAGGGGCTGAAACAGAGGGCGAGAAACAGAGGGGGTGAAACAGAGGGGCTGAAACAGAGGGGCTGAAACAGAGGGCGAGAAACAGAGGGGCTGAAACAGAGGGGCTGAAACAGAGGGCGAGAAACAGAGGCCGAGAAACAGAGGGCGAGAAACAGAGGGCCAGAAACAGACGGGCTGAAACAGAGGGGCTGAAACAGAGGGTCTGAAACAGAGGGGCTGAAACATATGGGCTGAAACAGAGGGCGAGAAACAGAGGGGGTGAAACAGAGGGGCTGAAACAGAGGGGCTGAAACAGAGGGCGAGAAACAGAGGGGCTGAAACAGAGGGGCTGAAACAGAGGGCGAGAAACAGAGGCCGAGAAACAGAGGGCGAGAAACAGAGGGCCAGAAACAGACGGGCTGAAACAGAGGGGCTGAAACAGAGGGTCTGAAACAGAGGGGCTGAAACATATGGGCTGAAACAGAGGGCGAGAAAAAGAGGGCGAGAAACAGAGTGGCTGAAACAGAGGGGCTGAAACAGAGGGGCTGAATCAGAGGGGCTGAAACAGAGGGCCTGCAACAGAGGGCGAGAAAGAGAGGGGCTGAAAGAGAGGGCGAGAAACAGAGGGGCTGAAACAGAGGGCGAGAAACAGAGGGGTTGAAACAGAGGGCGAGAAACAGAGAGGCTGAAACAGAGTGGCTGAAACAGAGGCGCTGAAACAGAGGGGCTGAAACAGAGGGCGAGAAACAGAGGGGCTGAAACAGAGGGGCTGAAACAGAGGGGCTGAAACAGAGGGCGAGAAACAGAGGGCGAGAAACAAAGGGCGAGAAACAGAGGGCGAGAAACAGAGGGCGAGAAACAGAGGGGCTGAAACAGAGGGGCTGAAACAGAGTGGCTGAAACAGAGGGACTGAAACATATGGCCTGAAACAGAGGGCGAGAAAAAGAGGGCAAGAAACAGAGGAGCTGAAACAGAGGGGCTGAACCACAGGGCGAGTAACTGAGGGGCTGAAACAGAGGGGCTGAAACAGAGGGCGAGAAACAGAGGGTCTGAAACAGAGGGGCTGAAACAGAGGGGCTGAAACAGAGGGCGAGATACAGAGGGCGAGAAACAGAGGGCGAGAAACAGAGGGCGAGAAACAGACGGGCTGAAACAGAGGGGCCGAAACAGAGGGTCTGAAACAGAGGGGCTGAAACAGAGGGCGAGAAACAGAGGGCGAGAAACAGAGGGCGAGAAACAGAGGGGCTGAAACAGAGGGGCTGAAACAGAGGGGATGAAACAGAGGCGCTGAAACAGAGGGGCTGAAACAGAGGGCGAGAAACAGAGGGCGAGAAACAGAGGAGCTGAAACAGAGGGGCTGAAACAGAGGGCGAGAAACAAAGGGGCTGAAACAGAGGGGCTGAAACAGAGGGGCTGAAACAGAGGGCGAGAAACAGAGGAGCTGAAACAGAGGGGCTGAAACAGAGGGGCTGAAACAGAGGGCGAGAAACAGAGGGGCTGAAACAGAGGGGCTGAAACAGAGGGCGAGAAACAGAGGCCGAGAAACAGAGGGCGAGAAACAGAGGGCCAGAAACAGACGGGCTGAAACAGAGGGGCTGAAACAGAGGGTCTGAAACAGAGGGGCTGAAACATATGGGCTGAAACAGAGGGCGAGAAAAAGAGGGCGAGAAACAGAGTGGCTGAAACAGAGGGGCTGAAACAGAGGGGCTGAAACAGAGGGGCTGAAACAGAGGGTCTGCAACAGAGGGCGAGAAAGAGAGGGGCTGAAAGAGAGGGCGAGAAACAGAGGGGCTGAAACAGAGGGCGAGAAACAGAGGGGCTGAAACAGAGGGCGAGAAACAGAGAGGCTGAAACAGAGTGGCTGAAACAGAGGGGCTGAAACAGAGGGGCTGAAACAGAGGGCGAGAAACAGAGGGGCTGAAACAGAGGGGCTGAAACAGAGGGGCTGAAACAGAGGGCGAGAAACAGAGGGCGAGAAACAAAGGGCGAGAAACAGAGGGCGAGAAACAGAGGGCGAGAAACAGAGGGGCTGAAACAGAGGGGCTGAAACAGAGTGGCTGAAACAGAGGGACTGAAACATATGGCCTGAAACAGAGGGCGAGAAAAAGAGGGCAAGAAACAGAGGAGCTGAAACAGAGGGGCTGAACCACAGGGCGAGTAACTGAGGGGCTGAAACAGAGGGGCTGAAACAGAGGGGCTGAAACAGAGGGGCTGAAACAGAGGGCGAGAAACAGAGGGGCTGAAACAGAGGGGCTGAAACAGAGGGGCTGAAACAGAGGGCGAGAAACAGAGGGGCTGAAACAGAGGGGCTGAAACAGAGGGCGAGAAACATAGGGCGAGAAACAGAGGGCGAGAAACAGAGGGGCTGAAACAGAGGGCGAGAAACATAGGGGCTGAAACAGAGGGGCTGAAACAGAGGGGATGAAACACAGAGGCTGAAACAGAGGGGCTGAAACAGAGGGCGAGAAACAGAGGGCGAGAAACAGAGGGCGAGAAACAGAGGGCGAGAACCAGATGGCGAGAAACAGAGCGGCTGAAACAGAGGGGCTGAAACAGAGGGCGAGAAACAGAGGGGCTGAAACAGAGGGCGAGAAACATTGGGGCTGAAACAGAGGGGCTGAAACAGAGGGGATGAAACAGAGAGGCTGAAACAGAGGGGCTGAAACAGAGGGCGAGAAACAGAGGGCGAGAAACAGAGGGGCTGAAACAGAGGGCGAGAAACAGAGGGGCTGAAACAGTGGGGCTGAAACAGAGTGGCTGAAACAGAGGGGATGAAGCAGAGGGGCTGAAACAGAGGGCTAGAAACAGAGGGCAAGAAACAGTGGGGCTGAAACAGAGGGGCTGAAACAGTTGGGCTGAAACAGAGGGGGTAAAACAGAGAGGCTGAAACAGAGGGGCTGAAACAGAGGGCGAGAAACAGAGGGGCTGAAACAGAGGGGCTGAAAAAGAGGGTGAGAAACAGAGGGGCTGAAACAGAGGGGCTGAAATAGAGGGCGAGAAACAGAGGGCGAGAAACAGAGGGGCTGTAACAGAGGGGCAGAAACAGAGGGCGAGAAATAGAGGGGCTGAAAAAGAGGGCGTGAAACAGATGGCGAGAAACAGAGGGCGAGAAACAGAGGGCGAGAAACAGAGGGGCTGAAACAGAGGGGCTGAAACAGAGGGGATGAAACAGAGGCGCTGAAACAGAGGGGCTGAAACAGAGGGCGAGAAACAGAGGGCGAGAAACAGAGGGCGGGAAACAGAGGGCGAGAACCAGATGGCGAGAAACAGAGCGGCTAAAACAGAGGGGCTGAAACAGAGGGCGAGAAACAGAGGGGCTGTAACAGAGGGGCTGAAACAGAGGGGCTGAAACAGAGGGCGAGAAACAGAGGGGCTCAAACAGAGGGGCTGAAACAGAGGGGCTGAAACAGAGGGGCTGAAACAGAGGGCGAGAAACAGAGAAGCTGAAACAGAGTGGCTGAAACAGAGGGGCTGAAACAGAGGGGCTGAAACAGAGGGCGAGAAACAGAGGGCGAGAAACAGAGGGCGAGAAACAGAGGGCGAGAAACAGAGGGGCTGAAACAGAGGGGCTGAAACAGAGGGGCTGAAACATATGGGCAGAAACAGAGGGCGAGAAAAAGAGGGCAAGAAACAGAGGAGCTGAAACAGAGGGGCTGAAACAGAGGGCGAGAAACAGAGGGGCTGAAACAGAGGGGCTGAAACAGAGGGGCTGAAACAGAGGGCGAGAAACAGAGGGGCTGAAACAGAGGGGCTGAAACAGAGGGGCTGAAACAGAGGGCGAGAAACAGAGGGGTTGAAACAGAGGGGCTGAAACAGAGGGCGAGAAACAGAGGGCGAGAAACAGAGGGCGAGAAACAGAGGGCGAGAAACAGACGGGCTGAAACAGAGGGGCTGAAACAGAGGGTCTGAAACAGAGGGGCTGAAACAGAGGGCGAGAAACAGAGGGCGAGAAACAGAGGGCGAGAAACAGAGGGCGGGAAACAGAGGGGCTGAAACAGAGGGGCTGAAACAGAGGGGCTGAAACATATGGGCTGAAACAGAGGGCGAGAAAAAGAGGGCAAGAAACAGAGGAGCTGAAACAGAGGGGCTGAAACAGAGGGCGAGAAACAAAGGGGCTGAAACAGAGGGGCTGAAACAGAGGGGCTGAAACAGAGGGCGAGAAACAGAGGGGCTGAAACAGAGGGGCTGAAACAGAGGGGCTGAAACAGAGGGCGAGAAACAGAGGGGCTGAAACAGAGGGGCTGAAACAGAGGGCGAGAAACAGAGGCCGAGAAACAGAGGGCGAGAAACAGAGGGCCAGAAACAGACGGGCTGAAACAGAGGGGCTGAAACAGAGGGTCTGAAACAGAGGGGCTGAAACATATGGGCTGAAACAGAGGGCGAGAAAAAGAGGGCGAGAAACAGAGTGGCTGAAACAGAGGGGCTGAAACAGAGGGGCTGAAACAGAGGGGCTGAAACAGAGGGTCTGCAACAGAGGGCGAGAAAGAGAGGGGCTGAAAGAGAGGGCGAGAAACAGAGGGGCTGAAACAGAGGGCGAGAAACAGAGGGGCTGAAACAGAGGGCGAGAAACAGAGAGGCTGAAACAGAGTGGCTGAAACAGAGGGGCTGAAACAGAGGGGCTGAAACAGAGGGCGAGAAACAGAGGGGCTGAAACAGAGGGGCTGAAACAGAGGGGCTGAAACAGAGGGCGAGAAACAGAGGGCGAGAAACAAAGGGCGAGAAACAGAGGGCGAGAAACAGAGGGCGAGAAACAGAGGGGCTGAAACAGAGGGGCTGAAACAGAGTGGCTGAAACAGAGGGACTGAAACATATGGCCTGAAACAGAGGGCGAGAAAAAGAGGGCAAGAAACAGAGGAGCTGAAACAGAGGGGCTGAACCACAGGGCGAGTAACTGAGGGGCTGAAACAGAGGGGCTGAAACAGAGGGGCTGAAACAGAGGGGCTGAAACAGAGGGCGAGAAACAGAGGGGCTGAAACAGAGGGGCTGAAACAGAGGGGCTGAAACAGAGGGCGAGAAACAGAGGGGCTGAAACAGAGGGGATGAAACAGAGGGCGAGAAACATAGGGCGAGAAACAGAGGGCGAGAAACAGAGGGGCTGAAACAGAGGGCGAGAAACATAGGGGCTGAAACAGAGGGGCTGAAACAGAGGGGATGAAACAGAGAGGCTGAAACAGAGGGGCTGAAACAGAGGGCGAGAAACAGAGGGCGAGAAACAGAGGGCGAGAAACAGAGGGCGAGAACCAGATGGCGAGAAACAGAGCGGCTAAAACAGAGGGGCTGAAACAGAGGGCGAGAAACAGAGGGGCTGAAACAGAGGGCGAGAAACATTGGGGCTGAAACAGAGGGGCTGAAACAGAGGGGATGAAACAGAGAGGCTGAAACAGAGGGGCTGAAACAGAGGGCGAGAAACAGAGGGCGAGAAACAGAGGGGCTGAAACAGAGGGCGAGAAACAGAGGGGCTGAAACAGTGGGGCTGAAACAGAGTGGCTGAAACAGAGGGGATGAAGCAGAGGGGCTGAAACAGAGGGCTAGAAACAGAGGGCGAGAAACAGTGGGGCTGAAACAGAGGGGCTGAAACAAGTGGGCTGAAACAGAGGGGGTAAAACAGAGAGGCTGAAACAGAGGGGCTGAAACAGAGGGCGAGAAACAGAGGGGCTGAAACAGAGGGGCTGAAAAAGAGGGTGAGAAACAGAGGGGCTGAAACAGAGGGGCTGAAATAGAGGGCGAGAAACAGAGGGCGAGAAACAGAGGGGCTGTAACAGAGGGGCTGAAACAGAGGGCGAGAAATAGAGTGGCTGAAAAAGAGGGCGTGAAACAGATGGCGAGAAACAGAGGGCGAGAAACAGAGGGCGAGAAACAGAGGGGCTGAAACAGAGGGGCTGAAACAGAGGGGATGAAACAGAGGCGCTGAAACAGAGGGGCTGAAACAGAGGGCGAGAAACAGAGGGCGAGAAACAGAGGGCGGGAAACAGAGGGCGAGAACCAGATGGCGAGAAACAGAGCGGCTAAAACAGAGGGGCTGAAACAGAGGGCGAGAAATAGAGGGGCTGTAACAGAGGGGCTGAAACAGAGGGGCTGAAACAGAGGGCGAGAAACAGAGGGGCAGAAACAGAGGACGAGAAACAGAGGGGATGAAACAGAGGTTTAGAAACAGAGGGGCTGAAACAGAGGGGCTGAAACAGAGGGCGAGAAACAGAGGGGCTGAAACAGACGTGCTGAAACAGAGGGGCTGAAACAGAGGGCGAGAAACAGAGGGGCTGAAACAGAGGGCGAGAAACATTGGGGCTGAAACATATTGGCTGAAACAGAGGGGCTGAAACAGAGGGCGAGAAACAGATGGGCTGGAACACAGGGGCTGAAACAGAGGGCGAGACACAGAGGGGCTGAAACAGACGTATGAAACAGAGGGGCTGAAACAGAGGGCGAGAAACAGAGGGGCTGAAAAAGAGGGCGAGAAACATTGGGGCTGAAACATATTGGCTGAAACAGAGGGGCTGAAACAGAGGGCGAGAAACAGATGGGCTGAAACAGAGGGGCTGAAACAGAGGGCGAGAAACAGAGGGGCTGAAACAGAAGGGCTGAAACAGAGGGCAAGAAACAGAGGTGCTAAATCAGAGGGCGAGAAACAGATGGCGAGAAACAGAGGGGCTGAAACAGAGGGCAAGAAACAGAGGGGCTGAAATAGAGGGCGAGAAACAGAGGGCGAGAAACAGAGGGGCTGTAACAGAGGGGCTGAAACAGAGGGCGAGAAATAGAGGGGCTGAAACAGAGGGCGTGAAACAGAGGGCGAGAAACAGAGGGCGAGAAACAGAGGGTCTGAAACAGAGGGGCTGAAACAGAGGGCGAGAAACAGAGGGCGAGAAACAGAGGGGCAGAAACAGAGGGGCTGAAACAGAGGGTCTGCAACAGAGGGCGAGAAAGAGAGGGGCTGAAAGAGAGGGCGAGAAACAGAGGGGCTGAAACAGAGGGCGAGAAACAGAGGGGCTGAAACAGAGGGCGAGAAACAGAGAGGCTGAAACAGAGTGGCTGAAACAGAGGGGCTGAAACAGAGGGGCTGAAACAGAGGGGCTGAAACAGAGGGCGAGAAACAGAGGGGCTGAAACAGAGGGGCTGAAACAGAGGGGCTGAAACAGAGGGCGAGAAACAGAGGGCGAGAAACAAAGGGCGAGAAACAGAGGGCGAGAAACAGAGGGCGAGAAACAGAGGGGCTGAAACAGAGGGGCTGAAACAGAGTGGCTGAAACAGAGGGACTGAAACATATGGCCTGAAACAGAGGGCGAGAAAAAGAGGGCAAGAAACAGAGGAGCTGAAACAGAGGGGCTGAACCACAGGGCGAGTAACTGAGGGGCTGAAACAGAGGGGCTGAAACAGAGGGGCTGAAACAGAGGGGCTGAAACAGAGGGCGAGAAACAGAGGGGCTGAAACAGAGGGGCTGAAACAGAGGGGCTGAAACAGAGGGCGAGAAACAGAGGGGCTGAAACAGAGGGGCTGAAACAGAGGGCGAGAAACATAGGGCGAGAAACAGAGGGCGAGAAACAGAGGGGCTGAAACAGAGGGCGAGAAACATAGGGGCTGAAACAGAGGGGCTGAAACAGAGGGGATGAAACACAGAGGCTGAAACAGAGGGGCTGAAACAGAGGGCGAGAAACAGAGGGCGAGAAACAGAGGGCGAGAAACAGAGGGCGAGAACCAGATGGCGAGAAACAGAGCGGCTGAAACAGAGGGGCTGAAACAGAGGGCGAGAAACAGAGGGGCTGAAACAGAGGGCGAGAAACATTGGGGCTGAAACAGAGGGGCTGAAACAGAGGGGATGAAACAGAGAGGCTGAAACAGAGGGGCTGAAACAGAGGGCGAGAAACAGAGGGCGAGAAACAGAGGGGCTGAAACAGAGGGCGAGAAACAGAGGGGCTGAAACAGTGGGGCTGAAACAGAGTGGCTGAAACAGAGGGGATGAAGCAGAGGGGCTGAAACAGAGGGCTAGAAACAGAGGGCAAGAAACAGTGGGGCTGAAACAGAGGGGCTGAAACAGTTGGGCTGAAACAGAGGGGGTAAAACAGAGAGGCTGAAACAGAGGGGCTGAAACAGAGGGCGAGAAACAGAGGGGCTGAAACAGAGGGGCTGAAAAAGAGGGTGAGAAACAGAGGGGCTGAAACAGAGGGGCTGAAATAGAGGGCGAGAAACAGAGGGCGAGAAACAGAGGGGCTGTAACAGAGGGGCAGAAACAGAGGGCGAGAAATAGAGGGGCTGAAAAAGAGGGCGTGAAACAGATGGCGAGAAACAGAGGGCGAGAAACAGAGGGCGAGAAACAGAGGGGCTGAAACAGAGGGGCTGAAACAGAGGGGATGAAACAGAGGCGCTGAAACAGAGGGGCTGAAACAGAGGGCGAGAAACAGAGGGCGAGAAACAGAGGGCGGGAAACAGAGGGCGAGAACCAGATGGCGAGAAACAGAGCGGCTAAAACAGAGGGGCTGAAACAGAGGGCGAGAAACAGAGGGGCTGTAACAGAGGGGCTGAAACAGAGGGGCTGAAACAGAGGGCGAGAAACAGAGGGGCTCAAACAGAGGGGCTGAAACAGAGGGGCTGAAACAGAGGGGCTGAAACAGAGGGCGAGAAACAGAGAAGCTGAAACAGAGTGGCTGAAACAGAGGGGCTGAAACAGAGGGGCTGAAACAGAGGGCGAGAAACAGAGGGCGAGAAACAGAGGGCGAGAAACAGAGGGCGAGAAACAGAGGGGCTGAAACAGAGGGGCTGAAACAGAGGGGCTGAAACAGAGGGGCTGAAACATATGGGCAGAAACAGAGGGCGAGAAAAAGAGGGCAAGAAACAGAGGAGCTGAAACAGAGGGGCTGAAACAGAGGGCGAGAAACAGAGGGGCTGAAACAGAGGGGCTGAAACAGAGGGGCTGAAACAGAGGGCGAGAAACAGAGGGGCTGAAACAGAGGGGCTGAAACAGAGGGGCTGAAACAGAGGGCGAGAAACAGAGGGGTTGAAACAGAGGGGCTGAAACAGAGGGCGAGAAACAGAGGGCGAGAAACAGAGGGCGAGAAACAGAGGGCGAGAAACAGACGGGCTGAAACAGAGGGGCTGAAACAGAGGGTCTGAAACAGAGGGGCTGAAACAGAGGGCGAGAAACAGAGGGCGAGAAACAGAGGGCGAGAAACAGAGGGCGGGAAACAGAGGGGCTGAAACAGAGGGGCTGAAACAGAGGGGCTGAAACATATGGGCTGAAACAGAGGGCGAGAAAAAGAGGGCAAGAAACAGAGGAGCTGAAACAGAGGGGCTGAAACAGAGGGCGAGAAACAAAGGGGCTGAAACAGAGGGGCTGAAACAGAGGGGCTGAAACAGAGGGCGAGAAACAGAGGGGCTGAAACAGAGGGGCTGAAACAGAGGGGCTGAAACAGAGGGCGAGAAACAGAGGGGCTGAAACAGAGGGGCTGAAACAGAGGGCGAGAAACAGAGGCCGAGAAACAGAGGGCGAGAAACAGAGGGCCAGAAACAGACGGGCTGAAACAGAGGGGCTGAAACAGAGGGTCTGAAACAGAGGGGCTGAAACATATGGGCTGAAACAGAGGGCGAGAAAAAGAGGGCGAGAAACAGAGTGGCTGAAACAGAGGGGCTGAAACAGAGGGGCTGAAACAGAGGGGCTGAAACAGAGGGTCTGCAACAGAGGGCGAGAAAGAGAGGGGCTGAAAGAGAGGGCGAGAAACAGAGGGGCTGAAACAGAGGGCGAGAAACAGAGGGGCTGAAACAGAGGGCGAGAAACAGAGAGGCTGAAACAGAGTGGCTGAAACAGAGGGGCTGAAACAGAGGGGCTGAAACAGAGGGCGAGAAACAGAGGGGCTGAAACAGAGGGGCTGAAACAGAGGGGCTGAAACAGAGGGCGAGAAACAGAGGGCGAGAAACAAAGGGCGAGAAACAGAGGGCGAGAAACAGAGGGCGAGAAACAGAGGGGCTGAAACAGAGGGGCTGAAACAGAGTGGCTGAAACAGAGGGACTGAAACATATGGCCTGAAACAGAGGGCGAGAAAAAGAGGGCAAGAAACAGAGGAGCTGAAACAGAGGGGCTGAACCACAGGGCGAGTAACTGAGGGGCTGAAACAGAGGGGCTGAAACAGAGGGGCTGAAACAGAGGGGCTGAAACAGAGGGCGAGAAACAGAGGGGCTGAAACAGAGGGGCTGAAACAGAGGGGCTGAAACAGAGGGCGAGAAACAGAGGGGCTGAAACAGAGGGGCTGAAACAGAGGGCGAGAAACATAGGGCGAGAAACAGAGGGCGAGAAACAGAGGGGCTGAAACAGAGGGCGAGAAACATAGGGGCTGAAACAGAGGGGCTGAAACAGAGGGGATGAAACAGAGAGGCTGAAACAGAGGGATTGAAACAGAGGGCGAGAAACAGAGGGCGAGAAACAGAGGGCGAGAAACAGAGGGCGAGAACCAGATGGCGAGAAACAGAGCGGCTAAAACAGAGGGGCTGAAACAGAGGGCGAGAAACAGAGGGGCTGAAACAGAGGGCGAGAAACATTGGGGCTGAAACAGAGGGGCTGAAACAGAGGGGATGAAACAGAGAGGCTGAAACAGAGGGGCTGAAACAGAGGGCGAGAAACAGAGGGCGAGAAACAGAGGGGCTGAAACAGAGGGCGAGAAACAGAGGGGCTGAAACAGTGGGGCTGAAACAGAGTGGCTGAAACAGAGGGGATGAAGCAGAGGGGCTGAAACAGAGGGCTAGAAACAGAGGGCGAGAAACAGTGGGGCTGAAACAGAGGGGCTGAAACAAGTGGGCTGAAACAGAGGGGGTAAAACAGAGAGGCTGAAACAGAGGGGCTGAAACAGAGGGCGAGAAACAGAGGGGCTGAAACAGAGGGGCTGAAAAAGAGGGTGAGAAACAGAGGGGCTGAAACAGAGGGGCTGAAATAGAGGGCGAGAAACAGAGGGCGAGAAACAGAGGGGCTGTAACAGAGGGGCTGAAACAGAGGGCGAGAAATAGAGTGGCTGAAAAAGAGGGCGTGAAACAGATGGCGAGAAACAGAGGGCGAGAAACAGAGGGCGAGAAACAGAGGGGCTGAAACAGAGGGGCTGAAACAGAGGGGATGAAACAGAGGCGCTGAAACAGAGGGGCTGAAACAGAGGGCGAGAAACAGAGGGCGAGAAACAGAGGGCGGGAAACAGAGGGCGAGAACCAGATGGCGAGAAACAGAGCGGCTAAAACAGAGGGGCTGAAACAGAGGGCGAGAAATAGAGGGGCTGTAACAGAGGGGCTGAAACAGAGGGGCTGAAACAGAGGGCGAGAAACAGAGGGGCAGAAACAGAGGACGAGAAACAGAGGGGATGAAACAGAGGTTTAGAAACAGAGGGGCTGAAACAGAGGGGCTGAAACAGAGGGCGAGAAACAGAGGGGCTGAAACAGACGTGCTGAAACAGAGGGGCTGAAACAGAGGGCGAGAAACAGAGGGGCTGAAACAGAGGGCGAGAAACATTGGGGCTGAAACATATTGGCTGAAACAGAGGGGCTGAAACAGAGGGCGAGAAACAGATGGGCTGGAACACAGGGGCTGAAACAGAGGGCGAGACACAGAGGGGCTGAAACAGACGGGCTGAAACAGAGGGGCTGAAACAGAGGGCGAGAAACAGAGGGGCTGAAAAAGAGGGCGAGAAACATTGGGGCTGAAACATATTGGCTGAAACAGAGGGGCTGAAACAGAGGGCGAGAAACAGATGGGCTGAAACAGAGGGGCTGAAACAGAGGGCGAGAAACAGAGGGGCTGAAACAGAAGGGCTGAAACAGAGGGCAAGAAACAGAGGTGCTAAATCAGAGGGCGAGAAACAGATGGCGAGAAACAGAGGGGCTGAAACAGAGGGCAAGAAACAGAGGGGCTGAAATAGATGGCGAGAAACAGAGGGCGAGAAACAGAGGGGCTGTAACAGAGGGGCTGAAACAGAGGGCGAGAAATAGAGGGGCTGAAACAGAGGGCGTGAAACAGAGGGCGAGAAACAGAGGGCGAGAAACAGAGGGTCTGAAACAGAGGGGCTGAAACAGAGGGCGAGAAACAGAGGGCGAGAAACAGAGGGGCAGAAACAGAGGGGCTGAAACAGAGGGCGAGAAACAGAGGGGCTGAAACAGAGGGGATGAAACAGATGGGCTGAAACAGAGGGCGAGAATCAAAGGGCGAGAAACAGAGTGCGAGAAACAGAGGGGCTGAAACAGAGGGGCTGAAACAGAGGGGCTGAAACAGAGGGCGAGAAACAGAGGGCGAGAAACAGAGGGCGAGAAACAGAGGGCGAGAAACAGAGGGCGAGAAACAGAGGGGCTGAAACAGAGGGGCTGAAACAGAGGGGATGAAACAGAGGGGCTGAATCAGAGGGCGAGAATCAGAGGGTGAGAAACAGAGGGGCTGAAACAGAGGGGCTGAAACAGAGGGGCTGAAACAGAGGGGCTGAAACAGAGGGCGAGAAACAAAGGTGCTGAAACAGAGGGCGAGAAACAGAGGGGCTGAAACAGAGGGGCTGAAACAGAGGGGCTGAAACAGAGGGTGAAAAACAGAGTGGCTGAAACAGAGGGCGAGAAACAGAGGGGATGAAACAGAGGGCGAGAAACAGAGGGCGAGAAACTGAGGGCGAGAAACAGAGGGGCTGAAACAGAGGGGCTGAAACAGAGGGGCTGAAACAGAGGGGCTGAAACAGAGGGCGAGAAACAGAGGGGCTGAAACAGAGGGCGAGAAACAGAGGGGCTGAAACAGTGGGGCTGAAACAGAGGGGCTGAAACAGAGGGCGAGAAACAGAGGGGCTGAAACAGAGGGCGAGAAACAGAGGGCGAGAAACAGAGGGGCTGAAACAGAGGGTGAGAAACAGTGGGGCTGAAACAGAGGGGCTGAAACAGAGGGGCTGAAACAGAGGGCGAGAAACAGAGGGCGAGAAACAGAGGGCGAGAAACAGTGGGGCTGAAACAGAGGGCGAGAAACAGATGGGCTGAAACAGATGGGCTGAAACAGAGGGCGAGAAACAGAGGGGCTGAAACAGAGGGGCTGAAACAGAGGGCGAGAAACAGAGGGGCTGAAACAGAGGGAGAGAAACAAAGGGTCTGAAACAGAGGGCGAGAAACAGAGGGCGAGAAACAGAGGGGCTGAAACAGAGGAAAAGAAACAGAGGGGCTGAAACAGAGGGCGTGAAACAGAGGGGCTGAAACAGAGGGGCTGAAACAGAGGGGCTGAAACAGAGGGGCTGAAACAGAGGGCGAGAAACAGAGGAGCTGAAAAGAGGGAAAGAAACAGAGGGGCTGAAACAGAGGGCGAGAAACAGAGGTCGAGAAACAGTGGGCGAGAAACAGAGGGCGAGAAACAGAGGGGCTGAAACATAGGGGCTGAAAAAGAGGGGCTGAAACAGAGGGGCTGAAACATATGGGCTGAAACAGAGGGCGAGAAAAAGAGGGCGAGAAACAGAGGGGCTGAAACAGAGGGGCTGAAACAGAGGGGCTGAAACAGAGGGGCTGAAACAGAGGGTCTGCAACAGAGGGCGAGAAAGAGAGGGGCTGAAACAGAGGGGCTGAAACAGAGGGGCTGAAACGGAGGGGCTGAAACAGAGGGCGAGAAACAGAAGGGCTGAAACAGAGGGAGAGAAACAGAGGGGCTGAAACAGAGGGCGAGAAACAGAAGAGCTGAAACAGAGGGAGAGAAACAGAGGGGCTGAAACAGAGGGCGAGAAACAGTGGGCGAGAAACAGAGGGGCTCAAACAGAGGGGCTGAAACTGAGGGGCTGAAACAGAGGGTCTGAAACAGAGGGCGAGAAACAGAGAAGCTGAAACAGAGTGGCTGAAACAGAGGGGCTGAAACAGAGGGGCTGAAACAGAGGGCGAGAAACAGAGGGCGAGAAACAGAGGGCGACAAACAGAGGGCGAGAAACAGAGGGGCTGAAACATATAGGCTGAAACAGAGGGCGAGAAAAAGAGGGCAAGAAACAGAGGAGCTGAAACAGAGGGGCTGAAACAGAGGGCGAGAAACAGAGGGGCTGAAACAGAGGGGCTGAAACAGAGGGGCTGAAACAGTGGGGCTGAAACAGAGGGGCTGAAACTTATGGGCTGAAACAGAGGGCGAGAAAAAGAGGGCAAGAAACAGAGGAGCTGAAACAGAGGGGCTGAAACAGAGGGCGAGAAACAGAGGGGCTGAAACAGAGGGGCTGAAACAGAGGGGCTGAAACAGAGGGCGAGAAACAGAGGGGGTGAAACAGAGGGGCTGAAACAGAGGGGCTGAAACAGAGGGCGAGAAACAGAGTGGCTGAAACAGAGGGGCTGAAACAGAGGGCGAGAAACAGAGGCCGAGAAACAGAGGGCGAGAAACAGAGGGCCAGAAACAGACGGGCTGAAACAGAGGGGCTGAAACAGAGGGTCTGAAACAGAGGGGCTGAAACATATGGGCTGAAACAGAGGGCGAGAAACAGAGGGGGTGAAACAGAGGGGCTGAAACAGAGGGGCTGAAACAGAGGGCGAGAAACAGAGGGGCTGAAACAGAGGGGCTGAAACAGAGGGCGAAAAACAGAGGCCGAGAAACAGAGGGCGAGAAACAGAGGGCCAGAAACAGACGGGCTGAAACAGAGGGGCTGAAACAGAGGGTCTGAAACAGAGGGACTGAAACATATGGGCTGAAACAGAGGGCGAGAAAAAGAGGGCGAGAAACAGAGTGGCTGAAACAGAGGGGCTGAAACAGAGGGGCTGAATCAGAGGGGCTGAAACAGAGGGCCTGCAACAGAGGGCGAGAAAGAGAGGGGCTGAAAGAGAGGGCGAGAAACAGAGGGGCTGAAACAGAGGGCGAGAAACAGAGGGGTTGAAACAGAGGGCGAGAAACAGAGAGGCTGAAACAGAGTGGCTGAAACAGAGGCGCTGAAACAGAGGGGCTGAAACAGAGGGCGAGAAACAGAGGGGCTGAAACAGAGGGGCTGAAACAGAGGGGCTGAAACAGAGGGCGAGAAACAGAGGGCGAGAAACAAAGGGCGAGAAACAGAGGGCGAGAAACAGAGGGCGAGAAACAGAGGGGCTGAAACAGAGGGGCTGAAACAGAGTGGCTGAAACAGAGGGACTGAAACATATGGCCTGAAACAGAGGGCGAGAAAAAGAGGGCAAGAAACAGAGGAGCTGAAACAGAGGGGCTGAACCACAGGGCGAGTAACTGAGGGGCTGAAACAGAGGGGCTGAAACAGAGGGCGAGAAACAGAGGGTCTGAAACAGAGGGGCTGAAACAGAGGGGCTGAAACAGAGGGCGAGATACAGAGGGCGAGAAACAGAGGGCGAGAAACAGAGGGCGAGAAACAGACGGGCTGAAACAGAGGGGCTGAAACAGAGGGTCTGAAACAGAGGGGCTGAAACAGAGGGCGAGAAACAGAGGGCGAGAAACAGAGGGCGAGAAACAGAGGGCGAGAAACAGAGGGGCTGAAACAGAGGGGCTGAAACAGAGGGGCTGAAACAGAGGGGCTGAAACTTATGGGCTGAAACAAAAATTTCGAGAAAAAGAGTGCGAGAAACAGAGTGGCTGAAACAGAGGGGCTGAAACAGAGGGGCTGAAACAGAGGGCGAGAAACAGAGGGGGTGAAACAGAGGGGCTGAAACAGAGGGCGAGAAACAGAGGGGCTGAAACAGAGGGGCTGAAACAGAGGGGCTGAAACAGCGGGCGAGAAACAGAGGGGCTGAAACAGAGGGGCTGAAACAGACGGGCTGAAACAGAGGGCGAGAAACAGAGGGGGTGAAACAGAGGGGCTGAAACAGAGGGGCTGAAACAGAGGGCGAGAAACAGAGGGGCTGAAACAGAGGGGCTGAAACAGAGGGCGAGAAACAGAGGCCGAGAAACAGAGGGCGAGAAACAGAGGGCCAGAAACAGACGGGCTGAAACAGAGGGGCTGAAACAGAGGGTCTGAAACAGAGGGGCTGAAACATATGGGCTGAAACAGAGGGCGAGAAAAAGAGGGCGAGAAACAGAGTGGCTGAAACAGAGGGGCTGAAACAGAGGGGCTGAATCAGAGGGGCTGAAACAGAGGGTCTGCAACAGAGGGCGAGAAAGAGAGGGGCTGAAAGAGAGGGCGAGAAACAGAGGGGCTGAAACAGAGGGCGAGAAACAGAGGGGCTGAAACAGAGGGCGAGAAACAGAGAGGCTGAAACAGAGTGGCTGAAACAGAGGGGCTGAAACAGAGGGGCTGAAAAAGAGGGCGAGAAACAGAGGGGCTGAAACAGAGGGGCTGAAACAGAGGGGCTGAAACAGAGGGCGAGAAACAGAGGGCGAGAAACAAAGGGCGAGAAACAGAGGGCGAGAAACAGAGGGCGAGAAACAGAGGGGCTGAAACAGAGGGGCTGAAAAAGAGTGGCTGAAACAGAGGGACTGAAACATATGGCCTGAAACAGAGGGCGAGAAAAAGAGGGCAATAAACAGAGGAGCTGAAACAGAGGGGCTGAACCACAGGGCGAGTAACTGAGGGGCTGAAACAGAGGGGCTGAAACAGAGGGGCTGAAACAGAGGGGCTGAAACAGAGGGCGAGAAACAGAGGGGCTGAAACAGAGGGGCTGAAACAGAGGGCGAGAAACAGAGGGCGAGAAACAGAGGGGCGGAAACAGAGGGGCTGAAACAGAGGGGCTGAAACAGAGTGCGAGAAACAGAGGGCGAGAAACAGAGGGCGAGAAACAGAGGGGCTGAAACAGAGGGGCTGAAACAGACGGGCTGAAACAGAGGGCGAGAAACAGAGGGCGTGAAACAGAGGGGCTGAAACAGAGGGACTGAAACAGAGGGGATGAAACAGGGGGGCTGAAACAGAGGGGCTGAAACAGAGGGCGAGAAACAGAGGGCGAGAAACAGAGGGGCTGAAACAGAGGGGCTGAAACAGATGGGCTGAAACAGAGGGGCTGCAACAGAGGGGCTGAAACAGAGGGCGAGAAACAGAGGGGCTGAAACAGAGGGCGAGAAACAGAGGGGCTGAAACAGAGGGGCTGAAACAGATTGGCTGAAACAGAGGGGCTGAAACAGAGGGTGAGAAACAGAGGGGCTGAAACAGAGGGCGAGAAACAGAGGGGCTGAAACAGAGGGCGAGAAACAGAGGGCGAGAAACAGAGGGGCTGAAACAGAGGGGCTGAAACAGAGGGGCTGAAACAGAGGGGCTGAAACAGAGGGCGAGAAACAGAGGGCGGGAAACAGAGGGGATGAAACAGAGGGCGAGAAACAGAGGGGCTGAAACAGTGGGGCTGAAACAGAGGGTCTGAAACAGAGGGGCTGAAACAGAGGGCGAGAAACAGAGGGCGAGAAACAGAGGGCGAGAAACAGTGGGGCTGAAACAGAGGGGCTGAAACAGAGGGTCTGAAACAGAGAGGCTGAAACAGAGGGCGAGAAACAGAGGGTGAGAAACAGAGGGGCTGAAACAGAGGGGCTGAAACAGAGGGGCTGAAACAGAGGGGCTGAAACAGAGGGCGAGAAACAGAGGGGCTGAAACAGAGGGGGAGAAACAGAGGGGCTGAAACAGAGGACGAGAAACAGAGGGGCTGAAACAGAGGGCGAGAAACAGAGGGCGAGAAACTGAGGGCGAGAAACAGAGGGGCTGAAACAGAGGGGCTGAAACAGAGGGGCTGAAACAGAGGGGCTGAAACAGAGGGGCTGAAACAGAGGGCGCGAAAAAGAGGGCGAGAAACACAGGGGCTGAAACAGAGGGCGAGAAACAGAGGGGCAGAAACAGTGGGGCTGAAACAGAGGGGCTGAAACAGAGGGGCTGAAACAGAGGGCGAGAAACAGAGGGGCTGAAACAGAGGGGGAGAAACTAAGGGGCTGAAACAGAGGACGAGAAACAGAGGGGCTGAAACAGAGGGCGAGAAACAGAGGGCGAGAAACTGAGGGCGAGAAACAGAGGGGCTGAAACAGAGGGGCTGAAACAGAGGTGCTGAAACAGAGGGGCTGAAACAGAGGGCGCGAAAAAGAGGGCGAGAAACACAGGGGCTGAAACAGAGGGCGAGAAACAGAGGGGCTGAAACAGTGGGGCTGAAACAGAGGGGCTGAAACAGTGGGCGAGAAACAGAGGGGATGAAACAGTGGGGCTCAAACAGAGGGTCTGAAACAGAGGGGCTGAAACAGAGGGGCTGAAACAGAGGGGCTGAAACAGAGGGTGAGAAACAGAGGGTGAGAAACAGAGGGGCTGAAACATAGATTCTGAAACAGAGGGGCTGAAACAGAGGGGCTGAAACAATGGGGCTGAAACAGAGGGGCTGAAACAGAGGGGCTGAAACAGTGGGAATGAATCAGAGGGGCTGAAGCAAATGGCGAGAAACAGAGGGCGAGAAACAGAGGGCGAGAAACAGAGGGGCTGAAACAAAGGGGCTGAAACAGAGGGGCTGAAACAGAGGGCGAGAAGCAGAGGGCGTGAAACAGAGGGGCTGAAACAGAGGGTCTGAAACATAGGGGCTGAAATAGAGGTGCTGAAACGGAGGAGCTGAAAAAGAGGGGCTGAAACAGAGGGGCTGAAACAGAGGGCGAGAAACAGAGGGGCGTAAACAGTGGGGCTGAAACAGAGGGGCTGAAACAGTCGGGCTGAAACAGAGGGCGAGAAACAGAGGCGCTGAAACAGAGGGCGAGAAACAGAGGGGCTGAAACAGTGGGGCTGAAACAGAGGGGCTGAAACAGAGGGGCTGAAACAGAGGGGCTGAAACAGAGGGGCTGAAACAGAGGGCGAGAAACAGAGGGCGAGAAACAGAGGAGCTGAAACAGAGGGGCTGAAACAGAGGGGCTGAAACAGAGGGGGTGAAACAGAGGGGCTGAAACAGAGGGGCTGAAACAGAGGGCGAGAAACAGAGGGGCTGAAACAGAGGAGCTGAAACAGAGGGGCTGAAACAGAGGGGCTGAAACAGAAGGCGAGAAACAGAGAGCGAGAAACAGACGGCGAGAACCAGAGGGCGAGAAACAGAGGGGCTCAAACAGAGGGGCTGAAACAGAGGCAGAGAAACAGAGGGGCTGAAACAGAGGGGCTGAAACAGAGGGGCTGAAACAGAGGGCGAGAAACAGAGGGGCTCAAACAGAGGGCGAGAAACAGAGGGCGAGAAACATAGGAGCTGAAACAGAGGGCGAGAAACAAAGGGGATGAAACAGAGGGCGAGAAACACAGGGGCTGAAACAGAGGGGCTGAAACAGAGGGCGAGAAACAGAGGGGCTGAAACAGAGGTACTGAACCAGAGGGCGAGAAACAGAGGGGCTGAAACAGAGGGCGAGAAACATTGGGGCTGAAACAGATTGGCTGAAACAGAGGGGCTGAAACAGAGGGCGAGAAACACTGGGGCTGAAACAGAGGGCGAGAAACAGAGGGGCTGAAACAGAAGGGCTGAAACATTGGGCAAGAAACAGAGGGGCTGAAACAGAGGGCGAGAAACATTGGGGCTGAAACATATTGGCTGAAACAGAGGGGCTGAAACAGAGGGCGAGAAACAGATGGGCTGAAACACAGGGGCTGAAACAGAGGGCGAGAAACAGAGGGGCTGAAACAGACGTGCTGAAACAGAGGGGCTGAAACAGAGGGCGAGAAACAGAGGGGCTGAAACAGAGGGCGAGAAACAGAGGGGCTGAAACAGAGGGCGAGAAACATTGGGGCTGAAACATATTGGCTGAAACAGAGGGGCAGAAACAGAGGGCGAGAAACAGATGGGCTGATACAGAGGGGCTGAAACAGAGGGCGAGAAACAGAGGGGCTGAAACAGCAGGGCTGAAACAGAGGGCAAGAAAGAGAGGTGCTAAATCAGAGGGCGAGAAACAGATGGCGAGAAACAGAGGGGCTGAAACAGAGGGCAAGAAACAGAGGGGCTGAAACAGAGGGGCTGAAATAGAGGGCGAGAAACAGAGGGCGAGAAACAGAGGGGCTGTAACAGAGGGGCTGAAACAGAGGGCGAGAAATAGAGGGGCTGAAACAGAGGGCGTGAAACAGAGGGCGAGAAACAGAGGGCGAGAAACAGAGGGTCTGAAACAGAGGGGCTGAAACAGAGGGCGAGAAACAGAGGGCGAGAAACAGAGGGGCAGAAACAGAGGGGCTGAAACAGAGGACGAGAAAAAGAGGGCGAGAAACAGAGGGGCTGAAACAGAGGGGCTGAAACAGAGGGGCTGAAACAGAGGGGCTGAAACAGAGGGCGAGAAAAAACGGGGCTGAAACAGAGGGGCTGAAACAGAGGGCGAGAATCATAGGGGATGAAACAGATGGGCTGAAACAGAGGGCGAGAAAAAGAGGGCGAGAAACAGAGGGGCTGAAACAGAGGGGCTGAAACAGAGGGGCTGAAACAGAGGGGCTGAAACAGAGGGCTAGAAAAAACGTGGCTGAAACAGAGGGGCTGAAACAGAGGGCGAGAATCATAGGGCGAGAAACAGAGGGCGAGAAACAGAGGGGCTGAAACAGAGGGGCTGGAATAGAGAGGCTGAAACAGAGGGCGAGAAACAGAGGGCGAGAAACAGAGGGCGAGAAACAGAGGGCGAGAAACAGAGGGCGAGAAACAGAGGGGCTGAAACAGAGGGGCTGAAACAGAGGGGCTGAATCAGAGGGCGAGAAACAGAGGGGCTGAAACAGAGGGGCTGAAACAGAGGGGCTGAAACAGAGGGGCTGAAACAGAGGGGCTGAAACAGAGGGCGAGAAACAAAGGTGCTGAAACAGAGGGCGAGAAACAGAGGGTTGAAACAGAGGGGCTGAAACAGAGGGCGAGAAACAGAGGGCGAAAAACAGAGGGCGAGAAACAGAGGGCGAGAAACAGAGGGGCTGAAACAGAGGGCGAGAAACAGAGGGTGAGAAACAGAGGGCGAGAAACAGAGGGGCTGAAACAGAGGGGCTGAAACAGAGGGGCTGAAACAGAGGGCGAGAAACAGAGGGCGAGAAACAGAGGGCGAGAAACAGAGGGCGAGAAACAGAGGGCGAGAAACAGAGGGCGAGAAACAGAGGGGCTGAAACAGAGGGGCTGAAACAGAGGGGCTGAAACAGAGGAGCTGAATCAGAGTGCGAGAAACAGAGGGCGAGAAACAGAGGGGCTGAAACAGAGGGGCTGAAACAGAGGGGCTGAAACAGAGGGTGAGAAAAAGTGGGGCTGGAACAGAGGGGCTGAAACAGGGGGCTGAAACAGAGGGGCTGAAACAGAGGGCGATAAACAGAGGGCGAGAAACAGAGGGCGAGAAAAAGAGGGGCTGAAACAGAGGGGCTGAAACAGAGGGCATGAAACAGAGGATCTGCAACAGAGGGCGAGAAAGAGAGGAGCTGAAAGAGAGGGCGAGAACAGTGGGGCTGAAACAGAGGGCGAGAATCAGATGGGCTGAAACAGAGGGGCTGAAACAGAGGGGCTGAAACAGAGGGCAAGAAACAGAGGTGCTAAATCAGAGGGCGAGAAACAGAGGGCGAGAAACAGAGGGGCTGAAACAGAGGGAGAGAAACAGAGGGGCTGAAACAGAGGGGCTGAAATAGAGGGCGAGAAACAGAGGGCGACAAATTCAGGGGCACAAACAGAGGGGCTGAAACAGAGGGCGAGAAACAGAGGGGCTGAAACAGAGGGGATGAAACAGATGGGCTGAAACAGAGGGCGAGAAAAAGAGGGTGAGAAACAGAGGGGCTGAAACAGAGGGGCTGAAACAGAGGGGCTGAAACAAAGGGCGAGAAACAGAGGGGCTGAAACAGAGGGGCTGAAACAGAGGGGCTGAAAGAGAGGGGCTGAAACAGATGGCGAGATACAGAGGGCGAGAAACAGAGGGCGAGAAACAGAGTGCAAGAAACAGAGGGCGACAAACAGAGGGGCTGAAACAGAGGGCGAGAAACAGAGGGGCTGAAACAGAGGGAATGAAACAGAGGGGCTGAAACAGTGGGGCTGAAACAGTGGGCGAGAAACAGAGGGTGAGAAACAGAGGGGCTGAAACAGAGGGGCAGAAACAGCGGGGCTTAAACAGAGGGGCTGAAACAGAGAGCGAGAAACAGAGGGGCTGAAACAGAGGGCGAGAAACAGAGGGGCTGAAACAGAGGAGCTGATACAGAGGGGCTGAAACAGAGGACGAGAAACAGAGGGGCTGAAACAGAGGGCGAGAAACAGAGGGCGAGAAACTGAGGGCGAGAAACAGAGGGGCTGAAACAGAGGGGCTGAAACAGAGGGCGAGAAAAAGAGGGCGAGAAACACAGGGGCTGAAACAGAGGGCGAGAAACAGAGGGGCTGAAACAGTGGGGCTGAAACAGAGGGGCTGAAACAGTGGGCGAGAAACAGAGGGGATGAAACAGTGGGGCTCAAACAGAGGGTCTGAAACAGAGGGGCTGAAACAGAGGGGCTGAAACAGAGGGGCTGAAACAATGGGGCTGAAACAGAGGGGCTGAAACAGAGGGGCTGAAACAGTGGGAATGAATCAGAGGGGCTGAAGCAAATGGCGAGAAACAGAGGGCGAGAAACAGAGGGCGATAAACAGAGGGGCTGAAACAAAGGGGCTGAAACAGAGGGGTTGAAACAGAGGGCGAGAAACAGAGGGCGTGAAACAGAGGGGCTGAAACAGAGGGTCTGAAACATAGGGGCTGAAATAGAGGGGCTGAAACAGAGGAGCTGAAAAAGAGGGGCTGATACAGAGGGGCTGAAACAGAGGGGCTGAAACAGAGGGGCTGAAACAGAGGGCGAGAAACAGAGGGGCTGAAACAGTGGGGCTGAAACAGAGGGGCTGAAACAGTGGGGCTGAAACAGAGGGCGAGAAACAGAGGGGCTGAAACAGAGAGCGAGAAACAGAGGGGCTGAAACAGTGGGGGTGAAACAGAGGGGCTGAAACAGAAGGGCTGAAACAGAGGGGCTGAAACAGAGGGGCTGAAACAGAGGGCGAGAAACAGAGGGCGAGAAACAGAGGGGCTGAAACATAGGGGCTGAAACAGAGGGGCTGAAACAGAGGGGGTGAAACAGAGGGGCAGAAACAGAGGGGCTGAAACAGAGGGCGAGAAACAGAGGGGCTGAAACAGAGGAGCTGAAACAGAGGGGCTGAAACAGAGGGGCTGAAACAGAGGGCGAGAAACAGAGAGCGAGAAACAGAGGGCGAGAACCAGAGGGCGAGAAACAGAGGGGCTCAAACAGAGGGGCTGAAACAGAGGCAGAGAAACAGAGGGGCTGAAACAGAGGGGCTGAAACAGAGGGGCTGAAACAGAGGGCGAGAAACAGAGGGGCTCAAACAGAGGGCGAGAAACAGAGGGCGAGAAACATAGGAGCTGAAACAGAGGGCGAGAAACAAAGGGGATGAAACAGACGGCGAGAAACACAGGGGCTGAAACAGAGGGGCTGAAACAGAGGGCGAGAAACAGAGGGGCTGAAACAGAGGTGCTGAAACAAGGTGCGAGAAACAGAGGGGCTGAAACAGAGGGCGAGAAACATTGGGGCTGAAACAGATTGGCTGAAACAGAGGGGCTGAAACAGAGGGCGAGAAACAGTGGGGCTGAAACAGAGGGGCTGAAACAGAGGGCGAGAAACAGAGGGGCTGAAACAGAAGGGCTGAAACATTGGGCAAGAAACAGAGGGGCTGAAACAGAGGGCGAGAAACATTGGGGCTGAAACATATTGGCTGAAACAGAGGGGCTGAAACAGAGGGCGAGAAACAGATGGGCTGAAACACAGGGGCTGAAACAGAGGGCGAGAAACAGAGGGGCTGAAACAGACGTGCTGAAACAGAGGGGCTGAAACAGAGGGCGTGAAACAGAGGGGCTGAAACAGAGGGCGAGAAACAGATGGGCTGAAACAGAGGGCGAGAAACATTGTTGCTGAAACATATTGGCTGAAACAGAGGGGCTGAAACAGAGGGCGAGAAACAGATGGGCTGATACAGAGGGGCTGAAACAGAGGGCGAGAAACAGAGGGGCTGAAACAGAAGGGCTGAAACAGAGGGCAAGAAAGAGAGGTGCTAAATCAGAGGGCGAGAAACAGATGGCGAGAAACAGAGGGGCAGAAACAGAGGGCAAGAAACAGAGGGGCTGAAACAGAGCGGCTGAAATAGAGGGCGAGAAACAGAGGGCGAGAAACAGAGGGGCTGTAACAGAGGGGCTGAAACAGAGGGCGAGAAATAGAGGGGCTGAAACAGAGGGCGTGAAACAGAGGGCGAGAAACAGAGGGCGAGAAACAGAGGGCGAGAAACAGAGGGTCTGAAACAGAGGGGCTGAAACAGAGGGCGAGAAACAGAGGGCGAGAAACAGAGGGGCAGAAACAGAGGGGCTGAAACAGAGGACGAGAAACAGACGGGCTGAAACAGAGGGGATCAAACAGATGGGCTGAAACAGAGGGCGAGAAAAAGAGGGCGAGAAACAGAGGGGCTGAAACAGAGGGGCAGAAACAGAGGGCAAGAAAGAGAGGTGCTAAATCAGAGGGCGAGAAACAGATGGCGAGAAACAGAGGGGCAGAAACAGAGGGCAAGAAACAGAGCGGCTGAAACAGAGCGGCTGAAATAGAGGGCGAGAAACAGAGGGCGAGAAACAGAGGGGCTGTAACAGAGGGGCTGAAACAGAGGGCGAGAAATAGAGGGGCTGAAACAGAGGGCGTGAAACAGAGGGCGAGAAACAGAGGGCGAGAAACAGAGGGCGAGAAACAGAGGGTCTGAAACAGAGGGGCTGAAACAGAGGGCGAGAAACAGAGGGCGAGAAACAGAGGGGCAGAAACAGAGGGGCTGAAACAGAGGACGAGAAACAGACGGGCTGAAACAGAGGGGATGAAACAGATGGGCTGAAACAGAGGGCGAGAAAAAGAGGGCGAGAAACAGAGGGGCTGAAACAGAGGGGCTGAAACAGAGGGGCTGAAACAGAGGGCGAGGGAAAAAGGGGCTGAAACAGAGGGCTGAAACAGAGGGGCTGAAACAGAGGGGCTGAAACAGAGGGGCTGAAACAGAGGGCGAGAAACAGAGGGGCTGAAACAGAGGGCGAGAAACAGAGGGGCTGAAACACTGGGGCTGAAACAGAGGGGCTGAAACAGAGGGCGAGAAACAGAGGGGCTGAAACAGAGGGCGAGAAACGGAGGGCGAGAAACAGAGGGGCTGAAACAGAGGGGCTGAAACAGAGGGGCTGAAACAGAGGGTGAGAAACAGTGGGGCTGAAACAGAGGGGCTGAAACAGGGGGCTGAAACAGAGGGGATGAAACAGAGGGCGAGAAACAGAGGGCGAGAAACAGAGGGCGAGAAAAAGAGGGGCTGAAACAGAGGGGCTGAAACAGAGGGCATGAAACAGAGGATCTGCAACAGAGGGCGAGAAAGAGAGGAGCTGAAAGAGAGGGCGAGAAACAGTGGGGCTGAAACAGAGGGCGAGAATCAGATGGGCTGAAACAGAGAGGCTGAAACAGAGGGGCTGAAACAGAGGGGCTGAAACAGAGGGGCTGAAACAGAGGGCGAGAAACAGAGGGGCTGAAACAGAGGGAGAGAAACAGAGGGGCTGAAACAGAGGGCGAGAAACAGAGGGCGAGAAACAGAGGGGCTGAAACAGAGGGGCTGAAACAGAGGGGCTGAAACAGAGGGGCTGAAACAGAGGGCGTGAAACAGAGGGGCTGAAACAGAGGGGCTGAAACAGAGGGGCTGAAACAGAGGGGCTGAAACAGAGGGCGAGAAACAGAGGGGCTGAAAAGAGGGACTGAAACAGAGGGGGTGAAACAGAGGGCGAGAAACAGAGGGCTAGAAACAGAGGGCGAGAAACAGAGGGCGAGAAACAGACGGGCTGAAACAGAGGGGCTGAAACAGAGGGTCTGAAACAGAGGGGCTGAAACATATGGGCTGAAACAGAGGGCGAGAAAAAGAGGGCGAGAAACAGAGGGGCTGAAACAGAGGGGCAGAAACAGAGGGGCTGAAACAGAGGGTCTGCAACAGAGGGCGAGAAAGAGAGGGGCTGAAACAGAGGGGCTGAAACAGAGGGGCTGAAACTGAGGGGCTGAAACAGAGGGCGAGAAACAGAATGGCTGAAACAGAAGGAGAGAAACAGAGGGGCTGAAACAGAGGGCGAGAAACAGTGGGCGAGAAAAAGAGGGGCTCAAACAGAGGGGCTGAAACAGAGGGGCTGAAACAGAGGGGCTGAAACAGAGGGGCTGAAACAGAGGGCGAGAAACAGAGGGTCTGAAACAGAGGGGCTGAAACAGAGGGCGAGAAACAGAGGGCGAGAAACTGAGGGCGAGAAACAGAGAGGCTGAAACAGAGGGGCTGAAACAGAGGGGCTGAAACAGAGGGGCTGAAACAGAGGGCGAGAAACAGAGGGGCTGAAACAGAGGGCGAGAAACAGAGGGGCTGAAACAGTGGGGCTGAAACAGAGGGGCTGAAACAGAGGGCGAGAAACAGAGGGGCTGAAACAGAGGGCGAGAAACAGAGGGCGAGAAACAGAGGGGCTGAAACAGAGGGGCTGAAACAGAGGGGCTGAAACAGAGGGTGAGAAACAGTGGGGCTGAAACAGAGGGGCTGAAACAGGGGGCTGAAACAGAGGGGCTGAAACAGAGGGCGATAAACAGAGGGCGAGAAACAGAGGGCGAGAAAAAGAGGGGCTGAAACAGAGGGGCTGAAACAGAGGGCATGAAACAGAGGATCTGCAACAGAGGGCGAGAAAGAGAGGAGCTGAAAGAGAGGGCGAGAAACAGTGGGGCTGAAACAGAGGGCGAGAATCAGAGGGGCTGAAACAGAGAGGCTGAAACAGAGGGGCTGAAACAGAGGGGCTGAAACAGAGGGGCTGAAACAGAGGGCGAGAAACAGAGGGGCTGAAACAGAGGGAGAGAAACAGAGGGGCTGAAACAGAGGGCGAGAAACAGAGGGCGAGAAACAGAGGGGCTGAAACAGAGGTGCTGAAACAGAGGGTCTGAAACAGAGGGGCTGAAACAGAGGGCGTGAAACAGAGGGGCTGAAACAGAGGGGCTGAAACAGAGGGGCTGAAACAGAGGGGCTGAAACAGAGGGCGAGAAACAGAGGGGCTGAAAAGAGGGACTGAAACAGAGGGGGTGAAACAGAGGGCGAGAAACAGAGGGCGAGAAACAGAGGGCGAGAAACAGAGGGCGAGAAACAGACGGGCTGAAACAGAGGGGCTGAAACAGAGGGTCTGAAACAGAGGGGCTGAAACATATGGGCTGAAACAGAGGGCGAGAAAAAGAGGGCGAGAAACAGAGGGGCTGAAACAGAGGGGCTGAAACAGAGGGGCTGAAACAGAGGGTCTGCAACAGAGGGCGAGAAAGAGAGGGGCTGAAACAGAGGGGCTGAAACAGAGGGGCTGAAACTGAGGGGCTGAAACAGAGGGCGAGAAACAGAAGGGCTGAAACAGAAGGAGAGAAACAGAGGGGCTGAAACAGAGGGCGAGAAACAGTGGGCGAGAAAAAGAGGGGCTCAAACAGAGGGGCTGAAACAGAGGGGCTGAAACAGAGGGGCTGAAACAGAGGGCGAGAAACAGAGGGTCTGAAACAGAGGGGCTGAAACAGAGGGCGAGAAACAGAGGGCGAGAAACTGAGGGCGAGAAACAGAGAGGCTGAAACAGAGGGGCTGAAACAGAGGGGCTGAAACAGAGGGGCTGAAACAGTGGGCGAGAAACAGAGGGGCTGAAACAGAGGGCGAGAAACAGAGGGGCTGAAACAGAGGGGATGAAACAGATGGGCTGAAACAGAGGGCGAGAAAAAGAGGGCGAGAAACAGAGGGGCTGAAACAGAGGGGCAGAAACAGAGGGCAAGAAAGAGAGGTGCTAAATCAGAGGGCGAGAAACAGATGGCGAGAAACAGAGGGGCAGAAACAGAGGGCAAGAAACAGAGGGGCTGAAACAGAGCGGCTGAAATAGAGGGCGAGAAACAGAGGGCGAGAAACAGAGGGGCTGTAACAGAGGGGCTGAAACAGAGGGCGAGAAATAGAGGGGCTGAAACAGAGGGCGTGAAACAGAGGGCGAGAAACAGAGGGCGAGAAACAGAGGGCGAGAAACAGAGGGTCTGAAACAGAGGGGCTGAAACAGAGGGCGAGAAACAGAGGGCGAGAAACAGAGGGGCAGAAACAGAGGGGCTGAAACAGAGGACGAGAAACAGACGGGCTGAAACAGAGGGGATGAAACAGATGGGCTGAAACAGAGGGCGAGAAAAAGAGGGCGAGAAACAGAGGGGCTGAAACAGAGGGGCTGAAACAGAGGGGCTGAAACAGAGGGCGAGGAAAAAAGGGGCTGAAACAGAGGGCTGAAACAGAGGGGCTGAAACAGAGGGGCTGAAACAGAGGGGCTGAAACAGAGGGCGAGAAACAGAGGGGCTGAAACAGAGGGCGAGAAACAGAGGGGCTGAAACAGTGGGGCTGAAACAGAGGGGCTGAAACAGAGGGCGAGAAACAGAGGGGCTGAAACAGAGGGCGAGAAACGGAGGGCGAGAAACAGAGGGGCTGAAACAGAGGGGCTGAAACAGAGGGGCTGAAACAGAGGGTGAGAAACAGTGGGGCTGAAACAGAGGGGCTGAAACAGGGGGCTGAAACAGAGGGGCTGAAACAGAGGGCGAGAAACAGAGGGCGAGAAACAGAGGGCGAGAAAAAGAGGGGCTGAAACAGAGGGGCTGAAACAGAGGGCATGAAACAGAGGATCTGCAACAGAGGGCGAGAAAGAGAGGAGCTGAAAGAGAGGGCGAGAAACAGTGGGGCTGAAACAGAGGGCGAGAATCAGATGGGCTGAAACAGAGAGGCTGAAACAGAGGGGCTGAAACAGAGGGGCTGAAACAGAGGGGCTGAAACAGAGGGCGAGAAACAGAGGGGCTGAAACAGAGGGAGAGAAACAGAGGGGCTGAAACAGAGGGCGAGAAACAGAGGGCGAGAAACAGAGGGGCTGAAACAGAGGGGCTGAAACAGAGGGGCTGAAACAGAGGGGCTGAAACAGAGGGCGTGAAACAGAGGGGCTGAAACAGAGGGGCTGAAACAGAGGGGCTGAAACAGAGGGGCTGAAACAGAGGGCGAGAAACAGAGGGGCTGAAAAGAGGGACTGAAACAGAGGGGGTGAAACAGAGGGCGAGAAACAGAGGGCGAGAAACAGAGGGCGAGAAACAGAGGGCGAGAAACAGACGGGCTGAAACAGAGGGGCTGAAACAGAGGGTCTGAAACAGAGGGGCTGAAACATATGGGCTGAAACAGAGGGCGAGAAAAAGAGGGCGAGAAACAGAGGGGCTGAAACAGAGGGGCAGAAACAGAGGGGCTGAAACAGAGGGTCTGCAACAGAGGGCGAGAAAGAGAGGGGCTGAAACAGAGGGGCTGAAACAGAGGGGCTGAAACTGAGGGGCTTTAACAGAGGGCGAGAAACAGAATGGCTGAAACAGAAGGAGAGAAACAGAGGGGCTGAAACAGAGGGCGAGAAACAGTGGGCGAGAAAAAGAGGGGCTCAAACAGAGGGGCTGAAACAGAGGGGCTGAAACAGAGGGGCTGAAACAGAGGGGCTGAAACAGAGGGCGAGAAACAGAGGGTCTGAAACAGAGGGGCTGAAACAGAGGGCGAGAAACAGAGGGCGAGAAACTGAGGGCGAGAAACAGAGAGGCTGAAACAGAGGGGCTGAAACAGAGGGGCTGAAACAGAGGGGCTGAAACAGAGGGCGAGAAACAGAGGGGCTGAAACAGAGGGCGAGAAACAGAGGGGCTGAAACAGTGGGGCTGAAACAGAGGGGCTGAAACAGAGGGCGAGAAACAGAGGGGCTGAAACAGAGGGCGAGAAACAGAGGGCGAGAAACAGAGGGGCTGAAACAGAGGGGCTGAAACAGAGGGGCTGAAACAGAGGGTGAGAAACAGTGGGGCTGAAACAGAGGGGCTGAAACAGGGGGCTGAAACAGAGGGGCTGAAACAGAGGGCGATAAACAGAGGGCGAGAAACAGAGGGCGAGAAAAAGAGGGGCTGAAACAGAGGGGCTGAAACAGAGGGCATGAAACAGAGGATCTGCAACAGAGGGCGAGAAAGAGAGGAGCTGAAAGAGAGGGCGAGAAACAGTGGGGCTGAAACAGAGGGCGAGAATCAGATGGGCTGAAACAGAGAGGCTGAAACAGAGGGGCTGAAACAGAGGGGCTGAAACAGAGGGGCTGAAACAGAGGGCGAGAAACAGAGGGGCTGAAACAGAGGGAGAGAAACAGAGGGGCTGAAACAGAGGGCGAGAAACAGAGGGCGAGAAACAGAGGGGCTGAAACAGAGGTGCTGAAACAGAGGGTCTGAAACAGAGGGGCTGAAACAGAGGGCGTGAAACAGAGGGGCTGAAACAGAGGGGCTGAAACAGGGGGCTGAAACAGAGGGGCTGAAACAGAGGGCGATAAACAGAGGGCGAGAAACAGAGGGCGAGAAAAAGAGGGGCTGAAACAGAGGGGCTGAAACAGAGGGCATGAAACAGAGGATCTGCAACAGAGGGCGAGAAAGAGAGGAGCTGAAAGAGAGGGCGAGAAACAGTGGGGCTGAAACAGAGGGCGAGAATCAGAGGGGCTGAAACAGAGAGGCTGAAACAGAGGGGCTGAAACAGAGGGGCTGAAACAGAGGGGCTGAAACAGAGGGCGAGAAACAGAGGGGCTGAAACAGAGGGAGAGAAACAGAGGGGCTGAAACAGAGGGCGAGAAACAGAGGGCGAGAAACAGAGGGGCTGAAACAGAGGTGCTGAAACAGAGGGTCTGAAACAGAGGGGCTGAAACAGAGGGCGTGAAACAGAGGGGCTGAAACAGAGGGGCTGAAACAGAGGGGCTGAAACAGAGGGGCTGAAACAGAGGGCGAGAAACAGAGGGGCTGAAAAGAGGGACTGAAACAGAGGGGGTGAAACAGAGGGCGAGAAACAGAGGGCGAGAAACAGAGGGCGAGAAACAGAGGGCGAGAAACAGACGGGCTGAAACAGAGGGGCTGAAACAGAGGGTCTGAAACAGAGGGGCTGAAACATATGGGCTGAAACAGAGGGCGAGAAAAAGAGGGCGAGAAACAGAGGGGCTGAAACAGAGGGGCTGAAACAGAGGGGCTGAAACAGAGGGTCTGCAACAGAGGGCGAGAAAGAGAGGGGCTGAAACAGAGGGGCTGAAACAGAGGGGCTGAAACTGAGGGGCTGAAACAGAGGGCGAGAAACAGAAGGGCTGAAACAGAAGGAGAGAAACAGAGGGGCTGAAACAGAGGGCGAGAAACAGTGGGCGAGAAAAAGAGGGGCTCAAACAGAGGGGCTGAAACAGAGGGGCTGAAACAGAGGGGCTGAAACAGAGGGCGAGAAACAGAGGGTCTGAAACAGAGGGGCTGAAACAGAGGGCGAGAAACAGAGGGCGAGAAACTGAGGGCGAGAAACAGAGAGGCTGAAACAGAGGGGCTGAAACAGAGGGGCTGAAACAGAGGGGCTGAAACAGTGGGCGAGAAACAGAGGGGCTGAAACAGAGGGCGAGAAACAGAGGGGCTGAAACAGAGGGGATGAAACAGATGGGCTGAAACAGAGGGCGAGAAAAAGAGGGCGAGAAACAGAGGGGCTGAAACAGAGGGGCAGAAACAGAGGGCAAGAAAGAGAGGTGCTAAATCAGAGGGCGAGAAACAGATGGCGAGAAACAGAGGGGCAGAAACAGAGGGCAAGAAACAGAGGGGCTGAAACAGAGCGGCTGAAATAGAGGGCGAGAAACAGAGGGCGAGAAACAGAGGGGCTGTAACAGAGGGGCTGAAACAGAGGGCGAGAAATAGAGGGGCTGAAACAGAGGGCGTGAAACAGAGGGCGAGAAACAGAGGGCGAGAAACAGAGGGCGAGAAACAGAGGGTCTGAAACAGAGGGGCTGAAACAGAGGGCGAGAAACAGAGGGCGAGAAACAGAGGGGCAGAAACAGAGGGGCTGAAACAGAGGACGAGAAACAGACGGGCTGAAACAGAGGGGATGAAACAGATGGGCTGAAACAGAGGGCGAGAAAAAGAGGGCGAGAAACAGAGGGGCTGAAACAGAGGGGCTGAAACAGAGGGGCTGAAACAGAGGGCGAGGAAAAAAGGGGCTGAAACAGAGGGCTGAAACAGAGGGGCTGAAACAGAGGGGCTGAAACAGAGGGGCTGAAACAGAGGGCGAGAAACAGAGGGGCTGAAACAGAGGGCGAGAAACAGAGGGGCTGAAACAGTGGGGCTGAAACAGAGGGGCTGAAACAGAGGGCGAGAAACAGAGGGGCTGAAACAGAGGGCGAGAAACAGAGGGCGAGAAACAGAGGGGCTGAAACAGAGGGGCTGAAACAGAGGGGCTGAAACAGAGGGTGAGAAACAGTGGGGCTGAAACAGAGGGGCTGAAACAGGGGGCTGAAACAGAGGGGCTGAAACAGAGGGCGAGAAACAGAGGGCGAGAAACAGAGGGCGAGAAAAAGAGGGGCTGAAACAGAGGGGCTGAAACAGAGGGCATGAAACAGAGGATCTGCAACAGAGGGCGAGAAAGAGAGGAGCTGAAAGAGAGGGCGAGAAACAGTGGGGCTGAAACAGAGGGCGAGAATCAGATGGGCTGAAACAGAGAGGCTGAAACAGAGGGGCTGAAACAGAGGGGCTGAAACAGAGGGGCTGAAACAGAGGGCGAGAAACAGAGGGGCTGAAACAGAGGGAGAGAAACAGAGGGGCTGAAACAGAGGGCGAGAAACAGAGGGCGAGAAACAGAGGGGCTGAAACAGAGGGGCTGAAACAGAGGGGCTGAAACAGAGGGGCTGAAACAGAGGGCGTGAAACAGAGGGGCTGAAACAGAGGGGCTGAAACAGAGGGGCTGAAACAGAGGGGCTGAAACAGAGGGCGAGAAACAGAGGGGCTGAAAAGAGGGACTGAAACAGAGGGGGTGAAACAGAGGGCGAGAAACAGAGGGCGAGAAACAGAGGGCGAGAAACAGAGGGCGAGAAACAGACGGGCTGAAACAGAGGGGCTGAAACAGAGGGTCTGAAACAGAGGGGCTGAAACATATGGGCTGAAACAGAGGGCGAGAAAAAGAGGGCGAGAAACAGAGGGGCTGAAACAGAGGGGCAGAAACAGAGGGGCTGAAACAGAGGGTCTGCAACAGAGGGCGAGAAAGAGAGGGGCTGAAACAGAGGGGCTGAAACAGAGGGGCTGAAACTGAGGGGCTTTAACAGAGGGCGAGAAACAGAATGGCTGAAACAGAAGGAGAGAAACAGAGGGGCTGAAACAGAGGGCGAGAAACAGTGGGCGAGAAAAAGAGGGGCTCAAACAGAGGGGCTGAAACAGAGGGGCTGAAACAGAGGGGCTGAAACAGAGGGGCTGAAACAGAGGGCGAGAAACAGAGGGTCTGAAACAGAGGGGCTGAAACAGAGGGCGAGAAACAGAGGGCGAGAAACTGAGGGCGAGAAACAGAGAGGCTGAAACAGAGGGGCTGAAACAGAGGGGCTGAAACAGAGGGGCTGAAACAGAGGGCGAGAAACAGAGGGGCTGAAACAGAGGGCGAGAAACAGAGGGGCTGAAACAGTGGGGCTGAAACAGAGGGGCTGAAACAGAGGGCGAGAAACAGAGGGGCTGAAACAGAGGGCGAGAAACAGAGGGCGAGAAACAGAGGGGCTGAAACAGAGGGGCTGAAACAGAGGGGCTGAAACAGAGGGTGAGAAACAGTGGGGCTGAAACAGAGGGGCTGAAACAGGGGGCTGAAACAGAGGGGCTGAAACAGAGGGCGATAAACAGAGGGCGAGAAACAGAGGGCGAGAAAAAGAGGGGCTGAAACAGAGGGGCTGAAACAGAGGGCATGAAACAGAGGATCTGCAACAGAGGGCGAGAAAGAGAGGAGCTGAAAGAGAGGGCGAGAAACAGTGGGGCTGAAACAGAGGGCGAGAATCAGATGGGCTGAAACAGAGAGGCTGAAACAGAGGGGCTGAAACAGAGGGGCTGAAACAGAGGGGCTGAAACAGAGGGCGAGAAACAGAGGGGCTGAAACAGAGGGAGAGAAACAGAGGGGCTGAAACAGAGGGCGAGAAACAGAGGGCGAGAAACAGAGGGGCTGAAACAGAGGTGCTGAAACAGAGGGTCTGAAACAGAGGGGCTGAAACAGAGGGCGTGAAACAGAGGGGCTGAAACAGAGGGGCTGAAACAGAGGGGCTGAAACAGAGGGGCTGAAACAGAGGGCGAGAAACAGAGGGGCTGAAAAGAGGGACTGAAACAGAGGGGGTGAAACAGAGGGCGAGAAACAGAGGGCGAGAAACAGAGGGCGAGAAACAGAGGGCGAGAAACAGACGGGCTGAAACAGAGGGGCTGAAACAGAGGGTCTGAAACAGAGGGGCTGAAACATATGGGCTGAAACAGAGGGCGAGAAAAAGAGGGCGAGAAACAGAGGGGCTGAAACAGAGGGGCTGAAACAGAGGGGCTGAAACAGAGGGTCTGCAACAGAGGGCGAGAAAGAGAGGGGCTGAAACAGAGGGGCTGAAACAGAGGGGCTGAAACTGAGGGGCTGAAACAGAGGGCGAGAAACAGAAGGGCTGAAACAGAAGGAGAGAAACAGAGGGGCTGAAACAGAGGGCGAGAAACAGTGGGCGAGAAAAAGAGGGGCTCAAACAGAGGGGCTGAAACAGAGGGGCTGAAACAGAGGGGCTGAAACAGAGGGCGAGAAACAGAGGGTCTGAAACAGAGGGGCTGAAACAGAGGGCGAGAAACAGAGGGCGAGAAACTGAGGGCGAGAAACAGAGAGGCTGAAACAGAGGGGCTGAAACAGAGGGGCTGAAACAGAGGGGCTGAAACAGAGGGCGAGAAACAGAGGGGCTGAAACAGAGGGCGAGAAACAGAGGGGCTGAAACAGTGGGGCTGAAACAGAGGGGCTGAAACAGAGGGCGAGAAACAGAGGGGCTGAAACAGAGGGCGAGAAACAGAGGGCGAGAAACAGAGGGGCTGAAACAGAGGGGCTGAAACAGAGGGGCTGAAACAGAGGGTGAGAAACAGTGGGGCTGAAACAGAGGGGCTGAAACAGAGGGGCTGAAACAGAGGGGCTGAAACAGAGGGCGAGAAACAGAGGGCGAGAAACAGAGGGCGAGAAAAAGAGGGGCTGAAACAGAGGGGCTGAAACAGAGGGTATGAAACAGAGGGTCTGCAACAGAGGGCGAGAAAGAGAGGAGCTGAAAGAGAGGGCGAGAAACAGTGGGGCTGAAACAGAGGGCGAGAAACAGATGGGCTGAAACAGAGGGGCTGAAACAGAGGGGCTGAAACAGAGGGGCTGAAACAGAGGGCGAGAAAAAGAGGGGCTGAAACAGAGGGAGAGAAACAGAGGGGCTGAAACAGAGGGCGAGAAACAGAGGGCGAGAAACAGAGGGGCTGAAACAGAGGGGCTGAAACAGAGGGGCTGAAACAGAGGGGCTGAAACAGAGGGCGTGAAACAGAGGGGCTGAAACAGAGGGGCTGAAACAGAGGGGCTGAAACAGAGGGGCTGAAACAGAGGGCGAGAAACAGAGGGGCTGAAAAGAGGGACTGAAACAGAGGAGCTGAAACAGAGGGCGAGAAACAGAGGGCGAGAAACAGAGGGCGAGAAACAGATGGGCTGAAACAGAGGGGCTGAAACAGAGGGTCTGAAACAGAGGGGCTGAAACATATGGGCTGAAATAGAGGGCGAGAAAAAGAGGGCGAGAAACAGAGGGGCTGAAACAGAGGGGCTGAAACAGAGGGGCTGAAACAGAGGGGCTGAAACAGAGGGTCTGCAACAGAGGGCGAGAAAGAGAGGGGCTGAAACAGAGGGGCTGAAACAGAGGGGCTGAAACTGAGGGGCTGAAACACAGGGCGAGAAACAGAAGGGCTGAAACAGAGGGAGAGAAACAGAGGGGCTGAAACAGAGGGGCTGAAACAGAGGGCGAGAAACAGAGGGGCTGAAACAGAGGGGCTGAAACAGAGGGCGAGAAACAGAGGGCGAGAAACTGAGGGCGAGAAACAGAGGGCGAGAAACAGAGGGGCTGAAACAGAGGGGCTGAAACAGAGGGGCTGAAACAGAGGGCGAGAAACAGAGGGCGAGAAACAGAGGGCGAGAAACAGAGGGCGAGAAACAGACGGGCTGAAACAGAGGGGCTGAAACAGAGGGTCTGAAACAGAGGGGCTGAAACATATGGGCTGAAACAGAGGGCGAGAAAAAGAGGGCGAGAAACAGTGTGGCTGAAACAGAGGGGCTGAAACAGAGGGGCTGAAACAGAGGGTCTGAAACAGAGGGCGAGAAACAGAGGGCGAGAAACAGAGGGCGAGAAACAGAGGGCGAGAAACAGACGGGCTGAAACAGAGGGGCTGAAACAGAGGGGCTGAAACATATGGGCTGAACCAGAGGGCGAGAATCAGAGGGGCTGAAACAGAGGGGCTGAAACAGAGGGGCTGAAACAGAGGGCGAGAAACAGAGGGGCTGAAACAGAGGGGCTGAAACAGAGGGCGAGAAACAGAGGGCGAGAAACAGAGGGCGAGAAAAAGAGGGGCTGAAACAGAGGGGCTGAAACAGAGGGGATGAAACAGAGGGTCTGCAACAGAGGGCGAGAAAGAGAGGAGCTGAAAGAGAGGGCGAGAAACAGTGGGGCTGAAACAGAGGGCGAGAAACAGATGGGCTGAAACAGAGGGGCTGAAACAGAGGGGCTGAAACAGAGGGGCTGAGACAGAGGGGCTGAAACAGAGGGCGAGAAACAGAGGGGCTTAAAAGAGGGACTGAAACAGAGGGGCTGAAACAGAGGGCGAGAAACAGAGGGCGAGAAACAGAGGGCGAGAAACAGAGGGCGAGAAACAGAGGGCGAGAAACAGAGGGGCTGAAACAGAGGGGCTGAAACAGAGGGGATGAAACAGAGGGGCTGAAACAGAGGGGCTGAAACAGAGGGGCTGAAACAGAGGGTCTGCAACAGAGGCCGATAAAGAGAGGAGCTGAAACAGAGGGGCTGAAACAGAGGGGCTGAAACTGAGGGGCTGAAACAGAGGGCGAGAAACAGAAGGGCTGAAACAGAACGAGAGAAACAGAGAGGCTGAAACAGAGGGCGAGAAACAGTGGGCGAGAAAAAGAGGGGCTCAAACAGAGGGGCTGAAACAGAGGGCGAGAAACAGAGGGCGAGAAACAGAGGGGCTGAAACAGAGGGGCTGAAACAGAGGGGCTGAAACAGAGGGTGAGAAACAGTGGGGCTGAAACAGAGGGGCTGAAACAGAGGGGCTGAAACAGAGGGGCTGAAACAGAGGGCGAGAAACAGAGGGCGAGAAACAGAGGGCGAGAAAAAGAGGGGCTGAAACAGAGGGGCTGAAACAGAGGGGATGAAACAGAGAGTCTGCAACAGAGGGCGAGAAAGAGAGGAGCTGAAAGAGAGGGCGAGAAACAGTGGGGCTGAAACAGAGGGCGAGAAACAGATGGGCTGAAACAGAGGAGCTGAAACAGAGGGGCTGAAACAGAGGGGCTGAGACAGAGGGGCTGAAACAGAGGGCGAGAAACAGAGGGGCTGAAAAGAGGGACTGAAACAGAGGGGCTGAAACAGAGGGCGAGAAACAGAGGGCGAGAAACAGAGGGCGAGAAACAGAGGGCGAGAAACAGAGGGGCTGAAACAGAGGGGTTGAAACAGAGGGTCTGAAACAGAGGGGCTGAAACATATGGGCTGAAACAGAGGGCGAGAAAAAGAGGGCGAGAAACAGACGGGCTGAAACAGAGGGGCTGAAACAGAGGGGCTGAAACAGAGGGGCTGAAACAGAGGGCGTGAAACAGAGGGGCTGAAACAGAGGGAGAGAAACAGAGGGGCTGAAACAGAGGGCGAGAAACAGAAGGCGAGAAACAGAGGGGCTGAAACAGAGGGGCTGAAACAGAGGGGCTGAAACAGAGAGGCTGAAACAGAGGGCGTGAAACAGAGGGGCTGAAACAGAGGGGCTGAAACAGAGGGTATGAAACAGAGGGGCTGAAACAGAGGGCGAGAAACAGAGGGGCTGAAAAGAGGGACTGAAACAGAGGAGCTGAAACAGAGGGCGAGAAACAGAGGGCGAGAAACAGAGGGCGAGAAACAGAGGGCGAGAAACAGACGGGCTGAAACAGAGGGGCTGAAACAGAGGGTCTGAAACAGAGGGGCTGAAACATATGGGCTGCAACAGAGGGAGAGAAAAAGAGGGCGAGAAACAGAGGGGCTGAAACAGAGGGGCTGAAACAGAGGGTCTGCAACAGAGGGCGAGAAAGAGAGGGGCTGAAACAGAGGGGCTGAAACAGAGGGGCTGAAACTGAGGGGCTGAAACAGAGGGCGAGAAACAGAAGGGCTGAAACAGAAGGAGAGAAACAGAGGGGCTGAAACAGAGGGCGAGAAACAGTGGGCGAGAAAAAGAGGGGCTCAAACAGAGGGGCTGAAACAGAGGGGCTGAAACAGAGGGGCTGAAACCGAGGGCGAGAAACAGAGAAGCTGAAACAGAGTGGCTGAAACAGAGGGGCTGAAACAGAGGGGCTGAAACAGAGGGCGAGAAACAGAGGGTCTGAAACAGAGGGGCTGAAACAGAGGGCGAGAAACAGAGGGCGAGAAACTGAGGGCGAGAAACAGAGGGGCTGAAACAGAGGGGCTGAGACAGAGGGGCTGAAACAGAGGGCGAGAAACAGAGGGGCTGAAACAGAGGGCGAGAAACAGAGGGGCTGCAACAGTGCGGCTGAAACAGAGGGGCTGAAACAGAGGGCGAGAAACAGAGGGGCTGAAACAGAGGGAGAGAAACAGAGGGCGAGAAACAGAGGGGCTGAAACAGAGGGGCTGAAACAGAGGGGCTGAAACAGAGGGTGAGAAACAGTGGGGCTGAAACAGAGGGGCTGAAACAGAGGGGCTCTAACAGAGGGGCTGAAACAGAGGGCGAGAAACAGAGGGCGAGAAGCAGAGGGTCAGAAACAGAGGGGCTGAAACAGAGGGCGAGAAACAGAGGGCGAGAAACTGAGGGCGAGAAACAGAGGGGCTGAAACAGAGGGGCTGAAACAGAGGGGCTGAAACAGAGGGGCTGAAACAGAGGGCGAAAAACAGAGGGGCTGAAACAGAGGGCGAGAAACAGAGGGGCTGAAACAGTGGGGCTGAAACAGAGGGGCTGAAACAGAGGGCGAGAAACAGAGGGGCTGAAACAGAGGGCGAGAAACAGAGGGCGCGAAACAGAGGGGCTGAAACAGAGGGGCTGAAACAGAGGGGCTGAAACAGAGGGTGAGAAACAGTGGGGCTGAAACAGAGGGGCTGAAACAGAGGGGCTGAAACAGAGGGGCTGAAACAGAGGGCGAGAAACAGAGGGCGAGAAACAGAGGGCGAGAAAAAGAGGGGCTGAAACAGAGGGGCTGAAACAGAGGGGATGAAACAGAGGGTCTGCAACAGAGGGCGAGAAAGAGAGGAGCTGAAAGAGAGGGCGAGAAACAGTGGGGCTGAAACAGAGGGCGAGAAACAGATGGGCTGAAACAGAGGGGCTGAAACAGAGGGGCTGAAACAGAGGGGCTGAGACAGAGGGGCTGAAACAGAGGGCGAGAAACAGAGGGGCTTAAAAGAGGGACTGAAACAGAGGGGCTGAAACAGAGGGCGAGAAACAGAGGGCGAGAAACAGAGGGCGAGAAACAGAGGGGCTGAAACAGAGGGGCTGAAACAGAGGGGCTGAAACAGAGGGGCTGAAACATATGGGCTGAACCAGAGGGCGAGAAAAAGAGGGCGAGAAACAGAGGGGCTGAAACAGAGGGGCTGAAACAGAGGGGCTGAAACAGAGGGGCTGAAACAGAGGGCGAGAAACAGAGGGGCTGAAACAGAGGGAGAGAAACAGAGGGGCTGAAACAGAGGGCGAGAAACAGAGGGCGAGAAACAGAGGGGCTGAAACAGAGGGGCTGAAACAGAGGGGCTGAAACAGAGGGGCTGAAACAGAGGGCGTGAAACAGAGGGGCTGAAACAGAGGGGCTGAAACAGAGGGGCTGAAACAGAGGGGCTGAAACAGAGGGCGAGAAACAGAAGGGCTGAAAAGAGGGACTGAAACAGAGGGGCTGAAACAGAGGGCGAGAAACAGAGGGCGAGAAACAGAGGGCGAGAAACAGAGGGCGAGAAACAGACGGGCTGAAACAGAGGGGCTGAAACAGAGGGTCTGAAACAGAGGGGCTGAAACAGAGGGTCTGCAACAGAGGGCGAGAAAAAGAGGGCGAGAAACAGAGGGGCTGAAACAGAGGGGCTGAAACAGAGGGTCTGCAACAGAGGGCGAGAAAGAGAGGGGCTGAAACAGAGGGGCTGAAACAGAGGGGCTGAAACTGAGGGGCTGAAACAGAGGGCGAGAAACAGAAGGGCTGAAACAGAAGGAGAGAAACAGAGGGGCTGAAACAGAGGGCGAGAAACAGTGGGCGAGAAAAAGAAGGGCTCAAACAGAGGGGCTGAAACAGAGGGGCTGAAACCGAGGGCGAGAAACAGAGAAGCTGAAACAGAGTGGCTGAAACAGAGGGGCTGAAACAGAGGGGCTAAAACAGAGGGCGAGAAACAGAGGGTCTGAAACAGAGCGGCTGAAACAGAGGGCGAGAAACAGAGGGCGAGAAACTGAGGGCGAGAAACAGAGGGGCTGAAACAGAGGGGCTGAAACAGAGGGGCTGAAACAGAGGGGCTGAAACAGAGGGCGAGAAACAGAGGGGCTGAAACAGAGGGCGAGAAACACAGGGGCTGAAACAGTGGGGCTGAAACAGAGGGGCTGAAACAGAGGGTGAGAAACAGAGGGGCTGAAACAGAGGGCGAGAAACATAGGGCGAGAAACAGAGGGGCTGAAACAGAGGGGCTGAAACAGAGGGGCTGAAACAGAGGGTGAGAAACAGTGGGGCTGAAACAGAGGGGATGAAACAGAGGGGCTGAAACAGAGGGGCTGAAACAGAGGGCGAGGAACAGAGGGCGAGAAACAGAGGGCGAGAAAAAGAGGGGCTGAAACAGAGGGGCTGAAACAGAGGGGATGAAACAGAGGGTCTGCAACAGAGGGCGAGAAAGAGAGGAGCTGAAAGAGAGGGCGAGAAACAGTGGGGATGAAACAGAGGGCGATTAACAGATGGGCTGAAAAAGAGGGGCTGAAACAGAGGGGCTAAAACAGAGGGGCTGAAACAGAGGGGCTGAAACAGAGGGCGAGAAACAGAGGGGCTGAAACAGAGGGCGAGAAACAGAGGGGCTGAAACAGAGGGCGAGAAACAGAGGGCGATAAACAGAGGGGCTGAAACAGAGGGGCTGAAAAGAGGGACTGAAACAGAGGAGCTGAAACAGAGGGCGAGAAACAGAGGGCGAGAAACAGAGGGCGAGAAACAGAGGGGCTGAAACAGAGGGGCTGAAACAGAGGGTCTGAAACAGAGGGGCTGACACATATGGGCTGAAATAGAGGGCGAGAAAAAGAGGGCGAGAAACAGAGGGGCTGAAACAGAGGGGCTGAAACAGAGGGGCTGAAACAGAGGGTCTGCAACAGAGGGCGAGAAAGAGAGGGGCTGAAACAGAGGGGCTGAAACAGAGGGGCTGAAACTGAGGGGCTGAAACAGAGGGCGAGAAACAGAAGGGCTGAAAAAGAGGGAGAGAAACAGAGGGGCTGAAACAGAGGGCGACAAACAGTGGGCGAGAAACAGAGGGGCTCAAACAGAGGGGCTGAAACAGAGGGGCTGAAACAGAGGGGCTGAAACCGAGGGCGAGAAACAGAGAAGCTGAAACAGAGTGGCTGAAACAGAGGGGCTGAAACAGAGGGGCTGAAACAGAGGGCGAGAAACAAAGGGGCTGAAACAGAGGAGCTGAAACAGAGGGGCTGAAACAGAGGGCGAGAAACAGAGGGGCTGAAACAGAGGGGCTCAAACAGAGGGGCTGAAACAGAGGGCGAGAATCAGAGGGGCTGAAACAGAGGGGCTGAAACAGAGGGGCTGAAACAGAGGGCGAGAAACAGAGGGGCTGAAACAGAGGGGCTGAAACAGAGGGCGAGAAACAGAGGGCGAGAAACAGAGGGCGAGAAACAGAGGGCGAGAAACAGACGGGCTGAAACAGAGGGGCTGAAACAGAGGGTCTGAAACAGAGGGGCTGAAACATATGGGCTGAAACAGAGGGCGAGAAAAAGAGGGCGAGAAACAGTGTGGCTGAAACAGAGGGCGAGAAACAGAGGGGCTGAAACAGAGGGGCTGAAACAGAGGGTCTTCACCAGAGGGCGAGAAAGAGAGGGGCTGAAAGAGAGGGCGAGAAACAGAGGGGCTGAAACAGAGGGCGAGAAACAGAGGGGGTGAAACAGAGGGCGAGAAACAGAGAGGCTGAAACAGAGTGGCTGAAACAGAGGGGCTGAAACAGAGGGGCTGAAACAGAGGGCGAGAAACAGAGGGGCTGAAACAGAGGGGTTGAAACAGAGGGGCTGAAACAGAGGGCGAGAAACAGAGGCCGAGAAACAGACGGCGAGAAACAGAGGGCCAGAAACAGAGGGCGAGAAACAGAGGGGCTGAAACAGAGGGGCTGAAACAGATTGGCTGAAACAGAGGGAGAGAAACATATGGCCTGAAACAGAGGGCGAGAAACAGAGGGGCTGAAACAGAGGGGCTGAAACAGAGGGGCTGAAACAGAGGGCGAGAAACAGAGGGGCTGAAACAGAGGGGCTGAAACAGAGGGGCTGAGACAGAGGGGCTGAAACAGAGGGCGAGAAACAGAGGGGCTGAAACAGAGGGCGAGAAACAGAGGGGCTGAAACAGTGGGGCTGAAACAGAGGGGCTGAAACAGAGGGCGAGAAACAGAGGGGCTGAAACAGAGGGCGAGAAACAGAAGGCGAGAAACAGAGGGGCTGAAACAGAGGGGCTGAAACAGAGGGGCTGAAACAGAGGGTGAGAAACAATGGGGATGAAACAGAGGGGCTGAAACAGAGGGGCTGAAACAGAGGGGCTGAAACAGAGGGCGAGAAACAGAGGGCGAGAAACAGAGGGTCTGAAACAGAGGGGCTGAAACAGAGGGCGAGAAACAGAGGGCGAGAAACTGAGGGCGAGAAACAGAGGGGCTGAAACAGAGGGGCTGAAACAGAGGGGCTGAAACAGAGGGGCTGAAACAGAGGGCGAGAAACAGAGGGGCTGAAACAGAGGGCGAGAAACAGAGGGGCTGAAACAGAGGGGCTGAAACAGAGGGGCTGAAACAGAGGGCGAGAAACAGAGGGGCTGAAACAGAGGGCGAGAAACAGAGGGCGAGAAACAGAGGGGCTGAAACAGAGGGGCTGAAACAGAGGGGCTGAAACATATGGGCTGAAACTGAGGGCGAGAAAAAGAGGGCGAGAAACAGAGGGGCTGAAACAGAGGGGCTGAAACAGAGGGGCTGAAACAGAGGGGCTGAAACAGAGGGCGAGAAACAGAGGGGCTGAAACAGAGGGAGAGAAACAGAGGGGCTGAAACAGAGGGCGAGAAACAGAGGGCGAGAAACAGAGGGGCTGAAACAGAGGGGCTGAAACAGAGGGGCTGAAACAGAGGGGCTGAAACAGAGGGCGTGATACAGAGGGGCTGAAACAGAGGGGCTGAAACAGAGGGGCTGAAACAGAGGGGCTGAAACAGAGGGCGAGAAACAGAGGGGCTGAAAAGAGGGACTGAAACAGAGGGGCTGAAACAGAGGGCGAGAAACAGAGGGCGAGAAACAGAGGGCGAGAAACAGAGGGCGAGAAACAGACGGGCTGAAACAGAGGGGCTGAAACAGAGTGTCTGAAACAGAGGGGCTGAAACATATGGGCTGAAACAGAGGGCGAGAAAAAGAGGGCGAGAAACAGAGGGGCTGAAACAGAGGGGCTGAAACAGAGGGGCTGAAACAGAGGGTCTGCAACAGAGGGCGAGAAAGAGAGGGGCTGAAACAGAGGGGCTGAAACAGAGGGGCTGAAACTGAGGGGGTGAAACAGAGGGCGAGAAACAGAAGGGCTGAAACAGAAGGAGAGAAACAGAGGGGCTGAAACAGAGGGCGAGAAACAGTGGGCGAGAAAAAGAGGGGCTCAAACAGAGGGGCTGAAACAGAGGGGCTGAAACAGAGGGGCTGAAACCGAGGGCGAGAAACAGAGAAGCTGAAACAGAGTGGCTGAAACAGAGGGGCTGAAACAGAGGGGCTGAAACAGAGGGCGAGAAACAGAGGGTCTGAAACAGAGGGGCTGAAACAGAGGGCGAGAAACAGAGGGCGAGAAACTGAGGGCGAGAAACAGAGGGGCTGAAACAGAGGGGCTGAAACAGAGGGGCTGAAACAGAGGGGCTGAAACAGAGGGCGAGAAACAGAGGGGCTGAAACAGAGGGAGAGAAACAGAGGGGCTGAAACAGAGGGCGAGAAACAGAGGGCGAGAAACAGAGGGGCTGAAACAGAGGGGCTGAAACAGAGGGGCTGAAAAGAGGGACTGAAACAGAGGAGCTGAAACAGAGGGCGAGAAACAGAGGGCGAGAAACAGAGGGCGAGAAACAGAGGGGCTGAAACAGAGGGTCTGAAACAGAGGGGCTGAAACATATGGGCTGAAACAGAGGGCGAGAAAAAGAGGGCGAGAAACAGAGGGGCTGAAACAGAGGGGCTGAAACAGAGGGCGTGATACAGAGGGGCTGAAACAGAGGGGCTGAAACAGAGGGGCTGAAAGAGAGGGCGAGAAACAGAGGGGCTGAAAAGAGGTACTGAAACAGAGGGGCTGAAACAGAGGGCGAGAAACAGAGGGCGAGAAACAGAGGGCGAGAAACAGACGGGCTGAAACAGAGGGGCTGAAACAGAGGGCGAGAAAAAGAGGGCGAGAAACAGAGGGGCTGAAACAGAGGGGCTGAAACAGAGGGCGTGATACAGAGGGGCTGAAACAGAGGGGCTGAAACAGAGGGGCTGAAACAGAGGGCGAGAAACAGAGGGGCTGAAAAGAGGTACTGAAACAGAGGGGCTGAAACAGAGGGCGAGAAACAGAGGGCGAGAAACAGAGGGCGAGAAACAGAGGGCGAGAAACAGACGGGCTGAAACAGAGGGGCTGAAACAGAGGGTCTGAAACAGAGGGGCTGAAACATATGGGCTGAAACAGAGGGCGAGAAAAAGAGGGCGAGAAACAGAGGGGCTGAAACAGAGGGGTTGAAACAGAGGGGCTGAAACAGAGGGTCTGCAACAGAGGGCGAGAAAGAGAGGGGCTGAAACAGAGGGGCTGAAACAGAGGGGCTGAAACTGAGGGGCTGAAACAGAGGGCGAGAAACAGAAGGGCTGAAACAGAAGGAGAGAAACAGAGGGGCTGAAACAGAGGACGAGAAACAGTGGGCGAGAAAAAGAGGGGCTCAAACAGAGGGGCTGAAACAGAGGGGCTGAAACAGAGGGGCTGAAACAGAGGGTCTGCAACAGAGGGCGAGAAAGAGAGGGCCTGAAACAGAGGGGCTGAAACAGAGGGGCTGAAACTGAGGGGCTGAAACCGAGGGCGAGAAACAGAAGGGCTGAAACAGAGGGAGAGAAACAGAGGGGCTGAAACAGAGGGCGACAAACAGTGGGCGAGAAACAGAGGGGCTCAAACAGAGGGGCTGAAACAGAGGGGCTGAAACAGAGGGGCTGAAACCGAGGGCGAGAAACAGAGAAGCTGAAACAGAGTGGCTGAAACAGAGGGGCTGAAACAGAGGGGCTGAAACAGAGGGCGAGAAACAGAGGGCCTGAAACAGAGGGGCTGAAACAGAGGGCGAGAAACAGAGGGCGAGAAACAGAGGGCGAGAAACAGAGGGGCTGAAACAGAGGGGCTGAAACAGAGGGGCTGAAACATATGGGCTGAAACAGAGGGCGAGAAAAAGAGGGCAAGAAACAGCGGAGCTGAAACAGAGGGGCTGAAACAGAGGGCGAGAAGCAGAGGGGCTGAAACAGAGGGGCTCAAACAGAGGGGCTGAAACAGAGGGCGAGAATCAGAGGGGCTGAAACAGAGGGGCTGAAACAGAGGGGCTGAAACAGAGGGCGAGAAACAGAGGGGCTGAAACAGAGGAGCTGAAACAGAGGGCGAGAAACAGAGGGCGAGAAACAGAGGGCGAGAAACAGAGGGCGAGAAACAGACGGGCTGAAACAGAGGGGCTTTAACAGAGGGTCTGAAACAGAGGGGCTGAAACATATGGGCTGAAACAGAGGGCGAGAAAAAGAGGGCGAGAAACAGTGTGGCTGAAACAGAGGGGCTGAAACAGAGGGGCTGAAACAGAGGGTCTGCAACAGAGGGCGAGAAAGAGAGGGGCTGAAAGAGAGCCCGAGAAACAGAGGGGCTGAAACAGAGGGCGAGAAACAGAGGGGGTGAAACAGAGGGCGAGAAACAGAGAGGCTGAAACAGAGTGGCTGAAACAGAGGGGCTGAAACAGAGGGGCTGAAACAGAGGGCGAGAAACAGAGGGGCTGAAACAGAGGGGTTGAAACAGAGGGGCTGAAACAGAGGGCGAGAAACAGAGGCCGAGAAACAGAGGGCGAGAAACAGAGGGCCAGAAACAGACATCGAGAAACAGAGGGGCTGAAACAGAGGGGCTGAAACAGAGTGGCTGAAACAGAGGGAGAGAAACATATGGCCTGAAACAGAGGGCGAGAAAAAGAGGGCAAGAAACAGAGGAGCTGAAACAGAGGGGCTGAACCATAGGGCGAGAAACTGAGGGGCTGAAACAGAGGGGCTGAAACAGAGGGTCTGAAACAGAGGGGCTGAAACAGAGGGCGAGAAACAGAGGGGCTGAAACAGAGGGGCTGAAACAGAGGGGCTGAAACAGAGGGCGAGAAACAGAGCGGCTGAAACAGAGGGGCTGAAACAGAGGGCGAGAAACAGAGTGCGAGAAACAGAGGGCGAGAAACAGAGGGGCTGAAACAGAGGGGCTGAAACAGAGGGGCTGAAACAGAGGGGCTGAAACAGAGGGCGTGAAACAGATGGGGTGAAACAGAGGGCGAGAAACAGAGGGCGAGAAACAGAGGGCGAGAAACAGAGGGCGAGAAACAGAGGGCGAGAAACAGAGGGGCTGAAACAGAGGGGCTGAAACAGAGGGTCTGAAACAGAGGGGCTGAAACATATGGGCTGAAACAGAGGGCGAGAAAAAGAGGGCGAGAAACAGAGGGGCTGAAACAGAGGGGCTGAAACAGAGGGGCTGAAACAGAGGGTCTGCAACAGAGGGCGAGAAAGAGAGGGGCTGAAACAGAGGGGCTGAAACAGAGGGGCTGAAACAGAGGGGCTGAAACAGAGGGCGAGAAACAGAAGGGATGAAACAGAGGGAGAGAAACAGAGGGGCTGAAACAGAGGGCGAGAAACAGTGGGCGAGAAACAGAGGGGCTGAAACAGAGGGGCTGAAACAGAGGGGCTGAAACAGAGGGGCTGAAACCGAGGGCGAGAAACAGAGAAGCTGAAACAGAGTGGCTGAAACAGAGGGGCTGAAACAGAGGGGCTGAAACAGAGGGGCTGAAACAGAGGGCGAGAAACAGAGGGGCTGAAACAGAGGGAGAGAAACAGAGGGGCTGAAACAGAGGGCGAGAAACAGAGGGCGAGAAACAGAGGGGCTGAAACAGAGGGGCTGAAACAGAGGGGCTGAAACAGAGGGGATGAAACAGAGGGCGTGAAACAGAGGGGCTGAAACAGAGGGGCTGAAACAGAGGGGCTGAAACAGAGGGGCTGAAACAGAGGGCGAGAAACAGAGGGGCTGAAAAGAGGGACTGAAACAGAGGGGCTGAAACAGAGGGCGAGAAACAGAGGGCGCGAAACAGAGGGCGAGAAACAGAGGGCGAGAAACAGAGGGGCTGAAACAGAGGGGCTGAAACAGAGGGGCTGAAACAGAGGGGCTGAAACAGAGGGGCTGAAACAGAGGGTCTGCAACAGAGGCCGATAAAGAGAGGGGCTGAAACAGAGGGGCTGAAACAGAGGGGCTGAAACTGAGGGGCTGAAACAGAGGGCGAGAAACAGAAGGGCTGAAACAGAACGAGAGAAACAGAGAGGCTGAAACAGAGGGCGAGAAACAGTGGGCGAGAAAAAGAGGGGCTCAAACAGAGGGGCTGAAACAGAGGGCGAGAAACAGAGGGCGAGAAACAGAGGGGCTGAAACAGAGGGGCTGAAACAGAGGGGCTGAAACAGAGGGTGAGAAACAGTGGGGCTGAAACAGAGGGGCTGAAACAGAGGGGCTGAAACAGAGGGCGAGAAACAGAGGGCGAGAAACAGAGGGCGAGAAAAAGAGGGGCTGAAACAGAGGGGCTGAAACAGAGGGGATGAAACAGAGAGTCTGCAACAGAGGGCGAGAAAGAGAGGAGCTGAAAGAGAGGGCGAGAAACAGTGGGGCTGAAACAGAGGGCGAGAAACAGATGGGCTGAAACAGAGGAGCTGAAACAGAGGGGCTCAAACAGAGGGGATGAGACAGAGGGGCTGAAACAGAGGGCGAGAAACAGAGGGGCTGAAAAGAGGGACTGAAACAGAGGGGCTGAAACAGAGGGCGAGAAACAGAGGGCGAGAAACAGAGGGCGAGAAACAGAGGGCGAGAAACAGAGGGGCTGAAACAGAGGGGTTGAAACAGAGGGTCTGAAACAGAGGGGCTGAAACATATGGGCTGAAACAGAGGGCGAGAAAAAGAGGGCGAGAAACAGACGGGCTGAAACAGAGGGGCTGAAACAGAGGGGCTGAAACAGAGGGGCTGAAACAGAGGGCGAGAAACAGAGGGGCTGAAACAGAGGGAGAGAAACAGAGGGGCTGAAACAGAGGGCGAGAAACAGAAGGCGAGAAACAGAGGGGCTGAAACAGAGGGGCTGAAACAGAGGGGCTGAAACAGAGGGGCTGAAACAGAGGGCGTGAAACAGAGGGGCTGAAACAGACGGGCTGAAACAGAGGGGCTGAAACAGAGGGGCTGAAACAGAGGGCGAGAAACAGAGGGGCTGAAAAGAGGGACTGAAACAGAGGAGCTGAAACAGAGGGCGAGAAACAGAGGGCGAGAAACAGAGGGCGAGAAACAGAGGGCGAGAAACAGACGGGCTGAAACAGAGGGGCTGAAACAGAAGGTCTGAAACAGAGGGGCTGAAACATATGGGCTGAAACAGAGGGCGAGAAAAAGAGGGCGAGAAACAGAGGGGCTGAAACAGAGGGGCTGAAACAGAGGGTCTGCAACAGAGGGCGAGAAAGAGAGGGGCTGAAACAGAGGGGCTGAAACAGAGGGGCTGAAACTGAGGGGCTGAAACAGAGGGCGAGAAACAGAAGGGCTGAAACAGAAGGAGAGAAACAGAGGGGCTGAAACAGAGGGCGAGAAACAGTGGGCGAGAAAAAGAGGGGCTCAAACAGAGGAGCTGAAACAGAGGGCTGAAACAGAGGGGCTGAAACCGAGGGCGAGAAACAGAGAAGCTGAAACAGAGTGGCTGAAACAGAGGGGCTGAAACAGAGGGGCTGAAACAGAGGGCGAGAAACAGAGGGTCTGAAACAGAGGGGCTGAAACAGAGGGCGAGAAACAGAGGGCGAGAAACTGAGGGCGAGAAACAGAGGGGCTGAAACAGAGGGGCTGAAACAGAGGGGCTGAAACAGAGGGCGAGAAAGAGAGGGGCTGAAACAGAGGGGCTGAAACAGAGGGGCTGAAACTGAGGGGCTGAAACAGAGGGCGAGAAACAGAGAAGCTGAAACAGAGTGGCTGAAACAGAGGGGCTGAAACAGAGGGGCTGAAACAGAGGGCGAGAAACAAAGGGGCTGAAACAGAGGAGCTGAAACAGAGGGGCTGAAACAGAGGGCGAGAAACAGAGGGGCTGAAACAGAGGGGCTCAAACAGAGGGGCTGAAACAGAGGGCGAGAATCAGAGGGGCTGAAACAGAGGGGCTGAAACAGAGGGGCTGAAACAGAGGGCGAGAAACAGAGGGGCTGAAACAGAGGGGCTGAAACAGAGGGCGAGAAACAGAGGGCGAGAAACAGAGGGCGAGAAACAGAGGGCGAGAAACAGACGGGCTGAAACAGAGGGGCTGAAACAGAGGGTCTGAAACAGAGGGGCTGAAACATATGGGCTGAAACAGAGGGCGAGAAAAAGAGGGCGAGAAACAGTGTGGCTGAAACAGAGGGCGAGAAACAGAGGGGCTGAAACAGAGGGGCTGAAACAGAGGGTCTTCACCAGAGGGCGAGAAAGAGAGGGGCTGAAAGAGAGGGCGAGAAACAGAGGGGCTGAAACAGAGGGCGAGAAACAGAGGGGGTGAAACAGAGGGCGAGAAACAGAGAGGCTGAAACAGAGTGGCTGAAACAGAGGGGCTGAAACAGAGGGGCTGAAACAGAGGGCGAGAAACAGAGGGGCTGAAACAGAGGGGTTGAAACAGAGGGGCTGAAACAGAGGGCGAGAAACAGAGGCCGAGAAACAGACGGCGAGAAACCGAGGGCCAGAAACAGAGGGCGAGAAACAGAGGGGCTGAAACAGAGGGGCTGAAACAGATTGGCTGAAACAGAGGGAGAGAAACATATGGCCTGAAACAGAGGGCGAGAAACAGAGGGGCTGAAACAGAGGGGCTGAAACAGAGGGGCTGAAACAGAGGGCGAGAAACAGAGGGGCTGAAACAGAGGGGCTGAAACAGAGGGGCTGAGACAGAGGGGCTGAAACAGAGGGCGAGAAACAGAGGGGCTGAAACAGAGGGCGAGAAACAGAGGGGCTGAAACAGTGGGGCTGAAACAGAGGGGCTGAAACAGAGGGCGAGAAACAGAGGGGCTGAAACAGAGGGCGAGAAACAGAAGGCGAGAAACAGAGGGGCTGAAACAGAGGGGCTGAAACAGAGGGGCTGAAACAGAGGGTGAGAAACAATGGGGATGAAACAGAGGGGCTGAAACAGAGGGGCTGAAACAGAGGGGCTGAAACAGAGGGCGAGAAACAGAGGGCGAGAAACAGAGGGTCTGAAACAGAGGGGCTGAAACAGAGGGCGAGAAACAGAGGGCGAGAAACTGAGGGCGAGAAACAGAGGGGCTGAAACAGAGGGGCTGAAACAGAGGGGCTGAAACAGAGGGGCTGAAACAGAGGGCGAGAAACAGAGGGGCTGAAACAGAGGGCGAGAAACAGAGGGGCTGAAACAGAGGGGCTGAAACAGAGGGGCTGAAACAGAGGGCGAGAAACAGAGGGGCTGAAACAGAGGGCGAGAAACAGAGGGCGAGAAACAGAGGGGCTGAAACAGAGGGGCTGAAACAGAGGGGCTGAAACATATGGGCTGAAACTGAGGGCGAGAAAAAGAGGGCGAGAAACAGAGGGGCTGAAACAGAGGGGCTGAAACAGAGGGGCTGAAACAGAGGGGCTGAAACAGAGGGCGAGAAACAGAGGGGCTGAAACAGAGGGAGAGAAACAGAGGGGCTGAAACAGAGGGCGAGAAACAGAGGGCGAGAAACAGAGGGGCTGAAACAGAGGGGCTGAAACAGAGGGGCTGAAACAGAGGGGCTGAAACAGAGGGCGTGATACAGAGGGGCTGAAACAGAGGGGCTGAAACAGAGGGGCTGAAACAGAGGGGCTGAAACAGAGGGCGAGAAACAGAGGGGCTGAAAAGAGGGACTGAAACAGAGGGGCTGAAACAGAGGGCGAGAAACAGAGGGCGAGAAACAGAGGGCGAGAAACAGAGGGCGAGAAACAGACGGGCTGAAACAGAGGGGCTGAAACAGAGTGTCTGAAACAGAGGGGCTGAAACATATGGGCTGAAACAGAGGGCGAGAAAAAGAGGGCGAGAAACAGAGGGGCTGAAACAGAGGGGCTGAAACAGAGGGGCTGAAACAGAGGGTCTGCAACAGAGGGCGAGAAAGAGAGGGGCTGAAACAGAGGGGCTGAAACAGAGGGGCTGAAACTGAGGGGGTGAAACAGAGGGCGAGAAACAGAAGGGCTGAAACAGAAGGAGAGAAACAGAGGGGCTGAAACAGAGGGCGAGAAACAGTGGGCGAGAAAAAGAGGGGCTCAAACAGAGGGGCTGAAACAGAGGGGCTGAAACAGAGGGGCTGAAACCGAGGGCGAGAAACAGAGAAGCTGAAACAGAGTGGCTGAAACAGAGGGGCTGAAACAGAGGGGCTGAAACAGAGGGCGAGAAACAGAGGGTCTGAAACAGAGGGGCTGAAACAGAGGGCGAGAAACAGAGGGCGAGAAACTGAGGGCGAGAAACAGAGGGGCTGAAACAGAGGGGCTGAAACAGAGGGGCTGAAACAGAGGGGCTGAAACAGAGGGCGAGAAACAGAGGGGCTGAAACAGAGGGAGAGAAACAGAGGGGCTGAAACAGAGGGCGAGAAACAGAGGGCGAGAAACAGAGGGGCTGAAACAGAGGGGCTGAAACAGAGGGGCTGAAAAGAGGGACTGAAACAGAGGAGCTGAAACAGAGGGCGAGAAACAGAGGGCGAGAAACAGAGGGCGAGAAACAGAGGGGCTGAAACAGAGGGTCTGAAACAGAGGGGCTGAAACATATGGGCTGAAACAGAGGGCGAGAAAAAGAGGGCGAGAAACAGAGGGGCTGAAACAGAGGGGCTGAAACAGAGGGCGTGATACAGAGGGGCTGAAACAGAGGGGCTGAAACAGAGGGGCTGAAAGAGAGGGCGAGAAACAGAGGGGCTGAAAAGAGGTACTGAAACAGAGGGGCTGAAACAGAGGGCGAGAAACAGAGGGCGAGAAACAGAGGGCGAGAAACAGACGGGCTGAAACAGAGGGGCTGAAACAGAGGGCGAGAAAAAGAGGGCGAGAAACAGAGGGGCTGAAACAGAGGGGCTGAAACAGAGGGCGTGATACAGAGGGGCTGAAACAGAGGGGCTGAAACAGAGGGGCTGAAACAGAGGGCGAGAAACAGAGGGGCTGAAAAGAGGTACTGAAACAGAGGGGCTGAAACAGAGGGCGAGAAACAGAGGGCGAGAAACAGAGGGCGAGAAACAGAGGGCGAGAAACAGACGGGCTGAAACAGAGGGGCTGAAACAGAGGGTCTGAAACAGAGGGGCTGAAACATATGGGCTGAAACAGAGGGCGAGAAAAAGAGGGCGAGAAACAGAGGGGCTGAAACAGAGGGGTTGAAACAGAGGGGCTGAAACAGAGGGTCTGCAACAGAGGGCGAGAAAGAGAGGGGCTGAAACAGAGGGGCTGAAACAGAGGGGCTGAAACTGAGGGGCTGAAACAGAGGGCGAGAAACAGAAGGGCTGAAACAGAAGGAGAGAAACAGAGGGGCTGAAACAGAGGACGAGAAACAGTGGGCGAGAAAAAGAGGGGCTCAAACAGAGGGGCTGAAACAGAGGGGCTGAAACAGAGGGGCTGAAACAGAGGGTCTGCAACAGAGGGCGAGAAAGAGAGGGCCTGAAACAGAGGGGCTGAAACAGAGGGGCTGAAACTGAGGGGCTGAAACCGAGGGCGAGAAACAGAAGGGCTGAAACAGAGGGAGAGAAACAGAGGGGCTGAAACAGAGGGCGACAAACAGTGGGCGAGAAACAGAGGGGCTCAAACAGAGGGGCTGAAACAGAGGGGCTGAAACAGAGGGGCTGAAACCGAGGGCGAGAAACAGAGAAGCTGAAACAGAGTGGCTGAAACAGAGGGGCTGAAACAGAGGGGCTGAAACAGAGGGCGAGAAACAGAGGGCCTGAAACAGAGGGGCTGAAACAGAGGGCGAGAAACAGAGGGCGAGAAACAGAGGGCGAGAAACAGAGGGGCTGAAACAGAGGGGCTGAAACAGAGGGGCTGAAACATATGGGCTGAAACAGAGGGCGAGAAAAAGAGGGCAAGAAACAGCGGAGCTGAAACAGAGGGGCTGAAACAGAGGGCGAGAAGCAGAGGGGCTGAAACAGAGGGGCTCAAACAGAGGGGCTGAAACAGAGGGCGAGAATCAGAGGGGCTGAAACAGAGGGGCTGAAACAGAGGGGCTGAAACAGAGGGCGAGAAACAGAGGGGCTGAAACAGAGGAGCTGAAACAGAGGGCGAGAAACAGAGGGCGAGAAACAGAGGGCGAGAAACAGAGGGCGAGAAACAGACGGGCTGAAACAGAGGGGCTTTAACAGAGGGTCTGAAACAGAGGGGCTGAAACATATGGGCTGAAACAGAGGGCGAGAAAAAGAGGGCGAGAAACAGTGTGGCTGAAACAGAGGGGCTGAAACAGAGGGGCTGAAACAGAGGGTCTGCAACAGAGGGCGAGAAAGAGAGGGGCTGAAAGAGAGCCCGAGAAACAGAGGGGCTGAAACAGAGGGCGAGAAACAGAGGGGGTGAAACAGAGGGCGAGAAACAGAGAGGCTGAAACAGAGTGGCTGAAACAGAGGGGCTGAAACAGAGGGGCTGAAACAGAGGGCGAGAAACAGAGGGGCTGAAACAGAGGGGTTGAAACAGAGGGGCTGAAACAGAGGGCGAGAAACAGAGGCCGAGAAACAGAGGGCGAGAAACAGAGGGCCAGAAACAGACATCGAGAAACAGAGGGGCTGAAACAGAGGGGCTGAAACAGAGTGGCTGAAACAGAGGGAGAGAAACATATGGCCTGAAACAGAGGGCGAGAAAAAGAGGGCAAGAAACAGAGGAGCTGAAACAGAGGGGCTGAACCATAGGGCGAGAAACTGAGGGGCTGAAACAGAGGGGCTGAAACAGAGGGTCTGAAACAGAGGGGCTGAAACAGAGGGCGAGAAACAGAGGGGCTGAAACAGAGGGGCTGAAACAGAGGGGCTGAAACAGAGGGCGAGAAACAGAGCGGCTGAAACAGAGGGGCTGAAACAGAGGGCGAGAAACAGAGTGCGAGAAACAGAGGGCGAGAAACAGAGGGGCTGAAACAGAGGGGCTGAAACAGAGGGGCTGAAACAGAGGGGCTGAAACAGAGGGCGTGAAACAGATGGGGTGAAACAGAGGGCGAGAAACAGAGGGCGAGAAACAGAGGGCGAGAAACAGAGGGCGAGAAACAGAGGGCGAGAAACAGAGGGGCTGAAACAGAGGGGCTGAAACAGAGGGTCTGAAACAGAGGGGCTGAAACATATGGGCTGAAACAGAGGGCGAGAAAAAGAGGGCGAGAAACAGAGGGGCTGAAACAGAGGGGCTGAAACAGAGGGGCTGAAACAGAGGGTCTGCAACAGAGGGCGAGAAAGAGAGGGGCTGAAACAGAGGGGCTGAAACAGAGGGGCTGAAACAGAGGGGCTGAAACAGAGGGCGAGAAACAGAAGGGATGAAACAGAGGGAGAGAAACAGAGGGGCTGAAACAGAGGGCGAGAAACAGTGGGCGAGAAACAGAGGGGCTGAAACAGAGGGGCTGAAACAGAGGGGCTGAAACAGAGGGGCTGAAACCGAGGGCGAGAAACAGAGAAGCTGAAACAGAGTGGCTGAAACAGAGGGGCTGAAACAGAGGGGCTGAAACAGAGGGGCTGAAACAGAGGGCGAGAAACAGAGGGGCTGAAACAGAGGGAGAGAAACAGAGGGGCTGAAACAGAGGGCGAGAAACAGAGGGCGAGAAACAGAGGGGCTGAAACAGAGGGGCTGAAACAGAGGGGCTGAAACAGAGGGGATGAAACAGAGGGCGTGAAACAGAGGGGCTGAAACAGAGGGGCTGAAACAGAGGGGCTGAAACAGAGGGGCTGAAACAGAGGGCGAGAAACAGAGGGGCTGAAAAGAGGGACTGAAACAGAGGGGCTGAAACAGAGGGCGAGAAACAGAGGGCGCGAAACAGAGGGCGAGAAACAGAGGGCGAGAAACAGAGGGGCTGAAACAGAGGGGCTGAAACAGAGGGGCTGAAACAGAGGGGCTGAAACAGAGGGGCTGAAACAGAGGGTCTGCAACAGAGGCCGATAAAGAGAGGGGCTGAAACAGAGGGGCTGAAACAGAGGGGCTGAAACTGAGGGGCTGAAACAGAGGGCGAGAAACAGAAGGGCTGAAACAGAACGAGAGAAACAGAGAGGCTGAAACAGAGGGCGAGAAACAGTGGGCGAGAAAAAGAGGGGCTCAAACAGAGGGGCTGAAACAGAGGGCGAGAAACAGAGGGCGAGAAACAGAGGGGCTGAAACAGAGGGGCTGAAACAGAGGGGCTGAAACAGAGGGTGAGAAACAGTGGGGCTGAAACAGAGGGGCTGAAACAGAGGGGCTGAAACAGAGGGCGAGAAACAGAGGGCGAGAAACAGAGGGCGAGAAAAAGAGGGGCTGAAACAGAGGGGCTGAAACAGAGGGGATGAAACAGAGAGTCTGCAACAGAGGGCGAGAAAGAGAGGAGCTGAAAGAGAGGGCGAGAAACAGTGGGGCTGAAACAGAGGGCGAGAAACAGATGGGCTGAAACAGAGGAGCTGAAACAGAGGGGCTCAAACAGAGGGGATGAGACAGAGGGGCTGAAACAGAGGGCGAGAAACAGAGGGGCTGAAAAGAGGGACTGAAACAGAGGGGCTGAAACAGAGGGCGAGAAACAGAGGGCGAGAAACAGAGGGCGAGAAACAGAGGGCGAGAAACAGAGGGGCTGAAACAGAGGGGTTGAAACAGAGGGTCTGAAACAGAGGGGCTGAAACATATGGGCTGAAACAGAGGGCGAGAAAAAGAGGGCGAGAAACAGACGGGCTGAAACAGAGGGGCTGAAACAGAGGGGCTGAAACAGAGGGGCTGAAACAGAGGGCGAGAAACAGAGGGGCTGAAACAGAGGGAGAGAAACAGAGGGGCTGAAACAGAGGGCGAGAAACAGAAGGCGAGAAACAGAGGGGCTGAAACAGAGGGGCTGAAACAGAGGGGCTGAAACAGAGGGGCTGAAACAGAGGGCGTGAAACAGAGGGGCTGAAACAGACGGGCTGAAACAGAGGGGCTGAAACAGAGGGGCTGAAACAGAGGGCGAGAAACAGAGGGGCTGAAAAGAGGGACTGAAACAGAGGAGCTGAAACAGAGGGCGAGAAACAGAGGGCGAGAAACAGAGGGCGAGAAACAGAGGGCGAGAAACAGACGGGCTGAAACAGAGGGGCTGAAACAGAAGGTCTGAAACAGAGGGGCTGAAACATATGGGCTGAAACAGAGGGCGAGAAAAAGAGGGCGAGAAACAGAGGGGCTGAAACAGAGGGGCTGAAACAGAGGGTCTGCAACAGAGGGCGAGAAAGAGAGGGGCTGAAACAGAGGGGCTGAAACAGAGGGGCTGAAACTGAGGGGCTGAAACACAGGGCGAGAAACAGAAGGGCTGAAACAGAAGGAGAGAAACAGAGGGGCTGAAACAGAGGGCGAGAAACAGTGGGCGAGAAAAAGAGGGGCTCAAACAGAGGAGCTGAAACAGAGGGCTGAAACAGAGGGGCTGAAACCGAGGGCGAGAAACAGAGAAGCTGAAACAGAGTGGCTGAAACAGAGGGGCTGAAACAGAGGGGCTGAAACAGAGGGCGAGAAACAGAGGGTCTGAAACAGAGGGGCTGAAACAGAGGGCGAGAAACAGAGGGCGAGAAACTGAGGGCGAGAAACAGAGGGGCTGAAACAGAGGGGCTGAAACAGAGGGGCTGAAACAGAGGGCGAGAAACAGAGGGGCTGAAACAGAGGGCGAGAAACAGAGGGGCTGCAACAGTGCGGCTGAAACAGAGGGGCTGAAACAGAGGGCGAGAAACAGAGGGGCTGAAACAGAGGGAGAGAAACAGAGGGCGAGAAACAGAGGGGCTGAAACAGAGGGGCTGAAACAGAGGGGCTGAAACAGAGGGTGAGAAACAGTGGGGCTGAAACAGAGGGGCTGAAACAGAGGGGCTGAAACAGAGGGGCTGAAACAGAGGGCGAGAAACAGAGGGCGAGAAGCAGAGGGTCTGAAACAGAGGGGCTGAAACAGAGGGCGAGAAACAGAGGGCGAGAAACTGAGGGCGAGAAACAGAGGGGCTGAAACAGAGGGGCTGAAACAGAGGGGCTGAAACAGAGGGGCTGAAACAGAGGGCGAAAAACAGAGGGGCTGAAACAGAGGGCGAGAAACAGAGGGGCTGAAACAGTGGGGCTGAAACAGAGGGGCTGAAACAGAGGGCGAGAAACAGAGGGGCTGAAACAGAGGGCGAGAAACAGAGGGCGAGAAACAGAGGGGCTGAAACAGAGGGGCTGAAACAGAGGGGCTGAAACAGAGGGTGAGAAACAGTGGGGCTGAAACAGAGGGGCTGAAACAGAGGGGCTGAAACAGAGGGGCTGAAACAGAGGGCGAGAAACAGAGGGCGAGAAACAGAGGGCGAGAAAAAGAGGGGCTGAAACAGAGGGGCTGAAACAGAGGGGATGAAACAGAGGGTCTGCAACAGAGGGCGAGAAAGAGAGGAGCTGAAAGAGAGGGCGAGAAACAGTGGGGCTGAAACAGAGGGCGAGAAACAGAGGGGCTGAAACAGTGGGGCTGAAACAGAGGGGCTGAAACAGAAGGGCTGAAACAGAGGGGCTGAAACAGAGGGGCTGAAACAGAGGGCGAGAAACAGAGGGCGAGAAACAGAGGGGCTGAAACATAGGGGCTGAAACAGAGGGGCTGAAACAGAGGGGGTGAAACAGAGGGGCAGAAACAGAGGGGCTGAAACAGAGGGCGAGAAACAGAGGGGCTGAAACAGAGGAGCTGAAACAGAGGGGCTGAAACAGAGGGGCTGAAACAGAGGGCGAGAAACAGAGAGCGAGAAACAGAGGGCGAGAACCAGAGGGCGAGAAACAGAGGGGCTCAAACAGAGGGGCTGAAACAGAGGCAGAGAAACAGAGGGGCTGAAACAGAGGGGCTGAAACAGAGGGGCTGAAACAGAGGGCGAGAAACAGAGGGGCTCAAACAGAGGGCGAGAAACAGAGGGCGAGAAACATAGGAGCTGAAACAGAGGGCGAGAAACAAAGGGGATGAAACAGACGGCGAGAAACACAGGGGCTGAAACAGAGGGGCTGAAACAGAGGGCGAGAAACAGAGGGGCTGAAACAGAGGTGCTGAAACAAGGTGCGAGAAACAGAGGGGCTGAAACAGAGGGCGAGAAACATTGGGGCTGAAACAGATTGGCTGAAACAGAGGGGCTGAAACAGAGGGCGAGAAACAGTGGGGCTGAAACAGAGGGGCTGAAACAGAGGGCGAGAAACAGAGGGGCTGAAACAGAAGGGCTGAAACATGGGCAAGAAACAGAGGGGCTGAAACAGAGGGCGAGAAACATTGGGGCTGAAACATATTGGCTGAAACAGAGGGGCTGAAACAGAGGGCGAGAAACAGATGGGCTGAAACACAGGGGCTGAAACAGAGGGCGAGAAACAGAGGGGCTGAAACAGACGTGCTGAAACAGAGGGGCTGAAACAGAGGGCGTGAAACAGAGGGGCTGAAACAGAGGGCGAGAAACAGATGGGCTGAAACAGAGGGCGAGAAACATTGTTGCTGAAACATATTGGCTGAAACAGAGGGGCTGAAACAGAGGGCGAGAAACAGATGGGCTGATACAGAGGGGCTGAAACAGAGGGCGAGAAACAGAGGGGCTGAAACAGAAGGGCTGAAACAGAGGGCAAGAAAGAGAGGTGCTAAATCAGAGGGCGAGAAACAGATGGCGAGAAACAGAGGGGCAGAAACAGAGGGCAAGAAACAGAGGGGCTGAAACAGAGCGGCTGAAATAGAGGGCGAGAAACAGAGGGCGAGAAACAGAGGGGCTGTAACAGAGGGGCTGAAACAGAGGGCGAGAAATAGAGGGGCTGAAACAGAGGGCGTGAAACAGAGGGCGAGAAACAGAGGGCGAGAAACAGAGGGCGAGAAACAGAGGGTCTGAAACAGAGGGGCTGAAACAGAGGGCGAGAAACAGAGGGCGAGAAACAGAGGGGCAGAAACAGAGGGGCTGAAACAGAGGACGAGAAACAGACGGGCTGAAACAGAGGGGATCAAACAGATGGGCTGAAACAGAGGGCGAGAAAAAGAGGGCGAGAAACAGAGGGGCTGAAACAGAGGGGCAGAAACAGAGGGCAAGAAAGAGAGGTGCTAAATCAGAGGGCGAGAAACAGATGGCGAGAAACAGAGGGGCAGAAACAGAGGGCAAGAAACAGAGCGGCTGAAACAGAGCGGCTGAAATAGAGGGCGAGAAACAGAGGGCGAGAAACAGAGGGGCTGTAACAGAGGGGCTGAAACAGAGGGCGAGAAATAGAGGGGCTGAAACAGAGGGCGTGAAACAGAGGGCGAGAAACAGAGGGCGAGAAACAGAGGGCGAGAAACAGAGGGTCTGAAACAGAGGGGCTGAAACAGAGGGCGAGAAACAGAGGGCGAGAAACAGAGGGGCAGAAACAGAGGGGCTGAAACAGAGGACGAGAAACAGACGGGCTGAAACAGAGGGGATGAAACAGATGGGCTGAAACAGAGGGCGAGAAAAAGAGGGCGAGAAACAGAGGGGCTGAAACAGAGGGGCTGAAACAGAGGGGCTGAAACAGAGGGCGAGGGAAAAAGGGGCTGAAACAGAGGGCTGAAACAGAGGGGCTGAAACAGAGGGGCTGAAACAGAGGGGCTGAAACAGAGGGCGAGAAACAGAGGGGCTGAAACAGAGGGCGAGAAACAGAGGGGCTGAAACACTGGGGCTGAAACAGAGGGGCTGAAACAGAGGGCGAGAAACAGAGGGGCTGAAACAGAGGGCGAGAAACGGAGGGCGAGAAACAGAGGGGCTGAAACAGAGGGGCTGAAACAGAGGGGCTGAAACAGAGGGTGAGAAACAGTGGGGCTGAAACAGAGGGGCTGAAACAGGGGGCTGAAACAGAGGGGCTGAAACAGAGGGCGAGAAACAGAGGGCGAGAAACAGAGGGCGAGAAAAAGAGGGGCTGAAACAGAGGGGCTGAAACAGAGGGCATGAAACAGAGGATCTGCAACAGAGGGCGAGAAAGAGAGGAGCTGAAAGAGAGGGCGAGAAACAGTGGGGCTGAAACAGAGGGCGAGAATCAGATGGGCTGAAACAGAGAGGCTGAAACAGAGGGGCTGAAACAGAGGGGCTGAAACAGAGGGGCTGAAACAGAGGGCGAGAAACAGAGGGGCTGAAACAGAGGGAGAGAAACAGAGGGGCTGAAACAGAGGGCGAGAAACAGAGGGCGAGAAACAGAGGGGCTGAAACAGAGGGGCTGAAACAGAGGGGCTGAAACAGAGGGGCTGAAACAGAGGGCGTGAAACAGAGGGGCTGAAACAGAGGGGCTGAAACAGAGGGGCTGAAACAGAGGGGCTGAAACAGAGGGCGAGAAACAGAGGGGCTGAAAAGAGGGACTGAAACAGAGGGGGTGAAACAGAGGGCGAGAAACAGAGGGCTAGAAACAGAGGGCGAGAAACAGAGGGCGAGAAACAGACGGGCTGAAACAGAGGGGCTGAAACAGAGGGTCTGAAACAGAGGGGCTGAAACATATGGGCTGAAACAGAGGGCGAGAAAAAGAGGGCGAGAAACAGAGGGGCTGAAACAGAGGGGCAGAAACAGAGGGGCTGAAACAGAGGGTCTGCAACAGAGGGCGAGAAAGAGAGGGGCTGAAACAGAGGGGCTGAAACAGAGGGGCTGAAACTGAGGGGCTGAAACAGAGGGCGAGAAACAGAATGGCTGAAACAGAAGGAGAGAAACAGAGGGGCTGAAACAGAGGGCGAGAAACAGTGGGCGAGAAAAAGAGGGGCTCAAACAGAGGGGCTGAAACAGAGGGGCTGAAACAGAGGGGCTGAAACAGAGGGGCTGAAACAGAGGGCGAGAAACAGAGGGTCTGAAACAGAGGGGCTGAAACAGAGGGCGAGAAACAGAGGGCGAGAAACTGAGGGCGAGAAACAGAGAGGCTGAAACAGAGGGGCTGAAACAGAGGGGCTGAAACAGAGGGGCTGAAACAGAGGGCGAGAAACAGAGGGGCTGAAACAGAGGGCGAGAAACAGAGGGGCTGAAACAGTGGGGCTGAAACAGAGGGGCTGAAACAGAGGGCGAGAAACAGAGGGGCTGAAACAGAGGGCGAGAAACAGAGGGCGAGAAACAGAGGGGCTGAAACAGAGGGGCTGAAACAGAGGGGCTGAAACAGAGGGTGAGAAACAGTGGGGCTGAAACAGAGGGGCTGAAACAGGGGGCTGAAACAGAGGGGCTGAAACAGAGGGCGATAAACAGAGGGCGAGAAACAGAGGGCGAGAAAAAGAGGGGCTGAAACAGAGGGGCTGAAACAGAGGGCATGAAACAGAGGATCTGCAACAGAGGGCGAGAAAGAGAGGAGCTGAAAGAGAGGGCGAGAAACAGTGGGGCTGAAACAGAGGGCGAGAATCAGAGGGGCTGAAACAGAGAGGCTGAAACAGAGGGGCTGAAACAGAGGGGCTGAAACAGAGGGGCTGAAACAGAGGGCGAGAAACAGAGGGGCTGAAACAGAGGGAGAGAAACAGAGGGGCTGAAACAGAGGGCGAGAAACAGAGGGCGAGAAACAGAGGGGCTGAAACAGAGGTGCTGAAACAGAGGGTCTGAAACAGAGGGGCTGAAACAGAGGGCGTGAAACAGAGGGGCTGAAACAGAGGGGCTGAAACAGAGGGGCTGAAACAGAGGGGCTGAAACAGAGGGCGAGAAACAGAGGGGCTGAAAAGAGGGACTGAAACAGAGGGGGTGAAACAGAGGGCGAGAAACAGAGGGCGAGAAACAGAGGGCGAGAAACAGAGGGCGAGAAACAGACGGGCTGAAACAGAGGGGCTGAAACAGAGGGTCTGAAACAGAGGGGCTGAAACATATGGGCTGAAACAGAGGGCGAGAAAAAGAGAGCGAGAAACAGAGGGGCTGAAACAGAGGGGCTGAAACAGAGGGGCTGAAACAGAGGGTCTGCAACAGAGGGCGAGAAAGAGAGGGGCTGAAACAGAGGGGCTGAAACAGAGGGGCTGAAACTGAGGGGCTGAAACAGAGGGCGAGAAACAGAAGGGCTGAAACAGAAGGAGAGAAACAGAGGGGCTGAAACAGAGGGCGAGAAACAGTGGGCGAGAAAAAGAGGGGCTCAAACAGAGGGGCTGAAACAGAGGGGCTGAAACAGAGGGGCTGAAACAGAGGGCGAGAAACAGAGGGTCTGAAACAGAGGGGCTGAAACAGAGGGCGAGAAACAGAGGGCGAGAAACTGAGGGCGAGAAACAGAGAGGCTGAAACAGAGGGGCTGAAACAGAGGGGCAGAAACAGAGGGGCTGAAACAGTGGGCGAGAAACAGAGGGGCTGAAACAGAGGGCGAGAAACAGTGGGGCTGGAACAGAGGGGATGAAACAGATGGGCTTAAACAGAGGGCGAGAAAAAGAGGGCGAGAAACAGAGGGGCTGAAACAGAGGGGCAGAAACAGAGGGCAAGAAAGAGAGGTGCTAAATCAGAGGGCGAGAAACAGATGGCGAGAAACAGAGGGGCAGAAACAGAGGGCAAGAAACAGAGGGGCTGAAACAGAGCGGCTGAAATAGAGGGCGAGAAACAGAGGGCGAGAAACAGAGGGGCTGTAACAGAGGGGCTGAAACAGAGGGCGAGAAATAGAGGGGCTGAAACAGAGGGCGTGAAACAGAGGGCGAGAAACAGAGGGCGAGAAACAGAGGGCGAGAAACAGAGGGTCTGAAACAGAGGGGCTGAAACAGAGGGCGAGAAACAGAGGGCGAGAAACAGAGGGGCAGAAACAGAGGGGCTGAAACAGAGGACGAGAAACAGACGGGCTGAAACAGAGGGGATCAAACAGATGGGCTGAAACAGAGGGCGAGAAAAAGAGGGCGAGAAACAGAGGGGCTGAAACAGAGGGGCAGAAACAGAGGACGAGAAACAGACGGGCTGAAACAGAGGGGATGAAACAGATGGGCTGAAACAGAGGGCGAGAAAAAGAGGGCGAGAAACAGAGGGGCTGAAACAGAGGGGCTGAAACAGAGGGGCTGAAACAGAGGGCGAGGAAAAAAGGGGCTGAAACAGAGGGCTGAAACAGAGGGGCTGAAACAGAGGGGCTGAAACAGAGGGGCTGAAACAGAGGGCGAGAAACAGAGGGGCTGAAACAGAGGGCGAGAAACAGAGGGGCTGAAACAGTGGGGCTGAAACAGAGGGGCTGAAACAGAGGGCGAGAAACAGAGGGGCTGAAACAGAGGGCGAGAAACGGAGGGCGAGAAACAGAGGGGCTGAAACAGAGGGGCTGAAACAGAGGGGCTGAAACAGAGGGTGAGAAACAGTGGGGCTGAAACAGAGGGGCTGAAACAGGGGGCTGAAACAGAGGGGCTGAAACAGAGGGCGAGAAACAGAGGGCGAGAAACAGAGGGCGAGAAAAAGAGGGGCTGAAACAGAGGGGCTGAAACAGAGGGCATGAAACAGAGGATCTGCAACAGAGGGCGAGAAAGAGAGGAGCTGAAAGAGAGGGCGAGAAACAGTGGGGCTGAAACAGAGGGCGAGAATCAGATGGGCTGAAACAGAGAGGCTGAAACAGAGGGGCTGAAACAGAGGGGCTGAAACAGAGGGGCTGAAACAGAGGGCGAGAAACAGAGGGGCTGAAACAGAGGGAGAGAAACAGAGGGGCTGAAACAGAGGGCGAGAAACAGAGGGCGAGAAACAGAGGGGCTGAAACAGAGGGGCTGAAACAGAGGGGCTGAAACAGAGGGGCTGAAACAGAGGGCGTGAAACAGAGGGGCTGAAACAGAGGGGCTGAAACAGAGGGGCTGAAACAGAGGGGCTGAAACAGAGGGCGAGAAACAGAGGGGCTGAAAAGAGGGACTGAAACAGAGTGGGTGAAACAGAGGGCGAGAAACAGAGGGCGAGAAACAGAGGGCGAGAAACAGAGGGCGAGAAACAGACGGGCTGAAACAGAGGGGCTGAAACAGAGGGTCTGAAACAGAGGGGCTGAAACATATGGGCTGAAACAGAGGGCGAGAAAAAGAGGGCGAGAAACAGAGGGGCTGAAACAGAGGGGCAGAAACAGAGGGGCTGAAACAGAGGGTCTGCAACAGAGGGCGAGAAAGAGAGGGGCTGAAACAGAGGGGCTGAAACAGAGGGGCTGAAACTGAGGGGCTTTAACAGAGGGCGAGAAACAGAATGGCTGAAACAGAAGGAGAGAAACAGAGGGGCTGAAACAGAGGGCGAGAAACAGTGGGCGAGAAAAAGAGGGGCTCAAACAGAGGGGCTGAAACAGAGGGGCTGAAACAGAGGGCGAGAAACAGAGGGGCTGAAACAGAGGGCGAGAAACAGAGGGGCTGAAACAGTGGGGCTGAAACAGAGGGGCTGAAACAGAGGGCGAGAAACAGAGGGGCTGAAACAGAGGGCGAGAAACAGAGGGCGAGAAACAGAGGGGCTGAAACAGAGGGGCTGAAACAGAGGGGCTGAAACAGAGGGTGAGAAACAGTGGGGCTGAAACAGAGGGGCTGAAACAGGGGGCTGAAACAGAGGGGCTGAAACAGAGGGCGATAAACAGAGGGCGAGAAACAGAGGGCGAGAAAAAGAGGGGCTGAAACAGAGGGGTTGAAACAGAGGGCATGAAACAGAGGATCTGCAACAGAGGGCGAGAAAGAGAGGAGCTGAAAGAGAGGGCGAGAAACAGTGGGGCTGAAACAGAGGGCGAGAATCAGATGGGCTGAAACAGAGAGGCTGAAACAGAGGGGCTGAAACAGAGGGGCTGAAACAGAGGGGCTGAAACAGAGGGCGAGAAACAGAGGGGCTGAAACAGAGGGAGAGAAACAGAGGGGCTGAAACAGAGGGCGAGAAACAGAGGGCGAGAAACAGAGGGGCTGAAACAGAGGTGCTGAAACAGAGGGTCTGAAACAGAGGGGCTGAAACAGAGGGCGTGAAACAGAGGGGCTGAAACAGAGGGGCTGAAACAGGGGGCTGAAACAGAGGGGCTGAAACAGAGGGCGATAAACAGAGGGCGAGAAACAGAGGGCGAGAAAAAGAGGGGCTGAAACAGAGGGGCTGAAACAGAGGGCATGAAACAGAGGATCTGCAACAGAGGGCGAGAAAGAGAGGAGCTGAAAGAGAGGGCGAGAAACAGTGGGGCTGAAACAGAGGGCGAGAATCAGAGGGGCTGAAACAGAGAGGCTGAAACAGAGGGGCTGAAACAGAGGGGCTGAAACAGAGGGGCTGAAACAGAGGGCGAGAAACAGAGGGGCTGAAACAGAGGGAGAGAAACAGAGGGGCTGAAACAGAGGGCGAGAAACAGAGGGCGAGAAACAGAGGGGCTGAAACAGAGGGGCTGAAACAGAGGGGCTGAAACAGAGGGGCTGAAACAGAGGGCGTGAAACAGAGGGGCTGAAACAGAGGGGCTGAAACAGAGGGGCTGAAACAGAGGGGCTGAAACAGAGGGCGAGAAACAGAGGGGCTGAAAAGAGGGACTGAAACAGAGGGGGTGAAACAGAGGGCGAGAAACAGAGGGCGAGAAACAGAGGGCGAGAAACAGAGGGCGAGAAACAGACGGGCTGAAACAGAGGGGCTGAAACAGAGGGTCTGAAACAGAGGGGCTGAAACATATGGGCTGAAACAGAGGGCGAGAAAAAGAGGGCGAGAAACAGAGGGGCTGAAACAGAGGGGCAGAAACAGAGGGGCTGAAACAGAGGGTCTGCAACAGAGGGCGAGAAAGAGAGGGGCTGAAACAGAGGGGCTGAAACAGAGGGGCTGAAACTGAGGGGCTTTAACAGAGGGCGAGAAACAGAATGGCTGAAACAGAAGGAGAGAAACAGAGGGGCTGAAACAGAGGGCGAGAAACAGTGGGCGAGAAAAAGAGGGGCTCAAACAGAGGGGCTGAAACAGAGGGGCTGAAACAGAGGGCGAGAAACAGAGGGGCTGAAACAGAGGGCGAGAAACAGAGGGGCTGAAACAGTGGGGCTGAAACAGAGGGGCTGAAACAGAGGGCGAGAAACAGAGGGGCTGAAACAGAGGGCGAGAAACAGAGGGCGAGAAACAGAGGGGCTGAAACAGAGGGGCTGAAACAGAGGGGCTGAAACAGAGGGTGAGAAACAGTGGGGCTGAAACAGAGGGGCTGAAACAGGGGGCTGAAACAGAGGGGCTGAAACAGAGGGCGATAAACAGAGGGCGAGAAACAGAGGGCGAGAAAAAGAGGGGCTGAAACAGAGGGGCTGAAACAGAGGGCATGAAACAGAGGATCTGCAACAGAGGGCGAGAAAGAGAGGAGCTGAAAGAGAGGGCGAGAAACAGTGGGGCTGAAACAGAGGGCGAGAATCAGATGGGCTGAAACAGAGAGGCTGAAACAGAGGGGCTGAAACAGAGGGGCTGAAACAGAGGGGCTGAAACAGAGGGCGAGAAACAGAGGGGCTGAAACAGAGGGAGAGAAACAGAGGGGCTGAAACAGAGGGCGAGAAACAGAGGGCGAGAAACAGAGGGGCTGAAACAGAGGTGCTGAAACAGAGGGTCTGAAACAGAGGGGCTGAAACAGAGGGCGTGAAACAGAGGGGCTGAAACAGAGGGGCTGAAACAGGGGGCTGAAACAGAGGGGCTGAAACAGAGGGCGATAAACAGAGGGCGAGAAACAGAGGGCGAGAAAAAGAGGGGCTGAAACAGAGGGGCTGAAACAGAGGGCATGAAACAGAGGATCTGCAACAGAGGGCGAGAAAGAGAGGAGCTGAAAGAGAGGGCGAGAAACAGTGGGGCTGAAACAGAGGGCGAGAATCAGAGGGGCTGAAACAGAGAGGCTGAAACAGAGGGGCTGAAACAGAGGGGCTGAAACAGAGGGGCTGAAACAGAGGGCGAGAAACAGAGGGGCTGAAACAGAGGGAGAGAAACAGAGGGGCTGAAACAGAGGGCGAGAAACAGAGGGCGAGAAACAGAGGGGCTGAAACAGAGGTGCTGAAACAGAGGGTCTGAAACAGAGGGGCTGAAACAGAGGGCGTGAAACAGAGGGGCTGAAACAGAGGGGCTGAAACAGAGGGGCTGAAACAGAGGGGCTGAAACAGAGGGCGAGAAACAGAGGGGCTGAAAAGAGGGACTGAAACAGAGGGGGTGAAACAGAGGGCGAGAAACAGAGGGCGAGAAACAGAGGGCGAGAAACAGAGGGCGAGAAACAGACGGGCTGAAACAGAGGGGCTGAAACAGAGGGTCTGAAACAGAGGGGCTGAAACATATGGGCTGAAACAGAGGGCGAGAAAAAGAGGGCGAGAAACAGAGGGGCTGAAACAGAGGGGCTGAAACAGAGGGGCTGAAACAGAGGGTCTGCAACAGAGGGCGAGAAAGAGAGGGGCTGAAACAGAGGGGCTGAAACAGAGGGGCTGAAACTGAGGGGCTGAAACAGAGGGCGAGAAACAGAAGGGCTGAAACAGAAGGAGAGAAACAGAGGGGCTGAAACAGAGGGCGAGAAACAGTGGGCGAGAAAAAGAGGGGCTCAAACAGAGGGGCTGAAACAGAGGGGCTGAAACAGAGGGGCTGAAACAGAGGGCGAGAAACAGAGGGTCTGAAACAGAGGGGCTGAAACAGAGGGCGAGAAACAGAGGGCGAGAAACTGAGGGCGAGAAACAGAGAGGCTGAAACAGAGGGGCTGAAACAGAGGGGCTGAAACAGAGGGGCTGAAACAGTGGGCGAGAAACAGAGGGGCTGAAACAGAGGGCGAGAAACAGAGGGGCTGAAACAGAGGGGATGAAACAGATGGGCTGAAACAGAGGGCGAGAAAAAGAGGGCGAGAAACAGAGGGGCTGAAACAGAGGGGCAGAAACAGAGGGCAAGAAAGAGAGGTGCTAAATCAGAGGGCGAGAAACAGATGGCGAGAAACAGAGGGGCAGAAACAGAGGGCAAGAAACAGAGGGGCTGAAACAGAGCGGCTGAAATAGAGGGCGAGAAACAGAGGGCGAGAAACAGAGGGGCTGTAACAGAGGGGCTGAAACAGAGGGCGAGAAATAGAGGGGCTGAAACAGAGGGCGTGAAACAGAGGGCGAGAAACAGAGGGCGAGAAACAGAGGGCGAGAAACAGAGGGTCTGAAACAGAGGGGCTGAAACAGAGGGCGAGAAACAGAGGGCGAGAAACAGAGGGGCAGAAACAGAGGGGCTGAAACAGAGGACGAGAAACAGACGGGCTGAAACAGAGGGGATGAAACAGATGGGCTGAAACAGAGGGCGAGAAAAAGAGGGCGAGAAACAGAGGGGCTGAAACAGAGGGGCTGAAACAGAGGGGCTGAAACAGAGGGCGAGGAAAAAAGGGGCTGAAACAGAGGGCTGAAACAGAGGGGCTGAAACAGAGGGGCTGAAACAGAGGGGCTGAAACAGAGGGCGAGAAACAGAGGGGCTGAAACAGAGGGCGAGAAACAGAGGGGCTGAAACAGTGGGGCTGAAACAGAGGGGCTGAAACAGAGGGCGAGAAACAGAGGGGCTGAAACAGAGGGCGAGAAACGGAGGGCGAGAAACAGAGGGGCTGAAACAGAGGGGCTGAAACAGAGGGGCTGAAACAGAGGGTGAGAAACAGTGGGGCTGAAACAGAGGGGCTGAAACAGGGGGCTGAAACAGAGGGGCTGAAACAGAGGGCGAGAAACAGAGGGCGAGAAACAGAGGGCGAGAAAAAGAGGGGCTGAAACAGAGGGGCTGAAACAGAGGGCATGAAACAGAGGATCTGCAACAGAGGGCGAGAAAGAGAGGAGCTGAAAGAGAGGGCGAGAAACAGTGGGGCTGAAACAGAGAGGCTGAAACAGAGGGGCTGAAACAGAGGGGCTGAAACAGAGGGGCTGAAACAGAGGGCGAGAAACAGAGAGGCTGAAACAGAGGGGCTGAAACAGAGGGGCTGAAACAGAGGGGCTGAAACAGAGGGCGAGAAACAGAGGGGCTGAAACAGAGGGAGAGAAACAGAGGGGCTGAAACAGAGGGCGAGAAACAGAGGGCGAGAAACAGAGGGGCTGAAACAGAGGGGCTGAAACAGAGGGGCTGAAACAGAGGGGCTGAAACAGAGGGCGTGAAACAGAGGGGCTGAAACAGAGGGGCTGAAACAGAGGGGCTGAAACAGAGGGGCTGAAACAGAGGGCGAGAAACAGAGGGGCTGAAAAGAGGGACTGAAACAGAGGGGGTGAAACAGAGGGCGAGAAACAGAGGGCGAGAAACAGAGGGCGAGAAACAGAGGGCGAGAAACAGACGGGCTGAAACAGAGGGGCTGAAACAGAGGGTCTGAAACAGAGGGGCTGAAACATATGGGCTGAAACAGAGGGCGAGAAAAAGAGGGCGAGAAACAGAGGGGCTGAAACAGAGGGGCAGAAACAGAGGGGCTGAAACAGAGGGTCTGCAACAGAGGGCGAGAAAGAGAGGGGCTGAAACAGAGGGGCTGAAACAGAGGGGCTGAAACTGAGGGGCTTTAACAGAGGGCGAGAAACAGAATGGCTGAAACAGAAGGAGAGAAACAGAGGGGCTGAAACAGAGGGCGAGAAACAGTGGGCGAGAAAAAGAGGGGCTCAAACAGAGGGGCTGAAACAGAGGGGCTGAAACAGAGGGGCTGAAACAGAGGGGCTGAAACAGAGGGCGAGAAACAGAGGGTCTGAAACAGAGGGGCTGAAACAGAGGGCGAGAAACAGAGGGCGAGAAACTGAGGGCGAGAAACAGAGAGGCTGAAACAGAGGGGCTGAAACAGAGGGGCTGAAACAGAGGGGCTGAAACAGAGGGCGAGAAACAGAGGGGCTGAAACAGAGGGCGAGAAACAGAGGGGCTGAAACAGTGGGGCTGAAACAGAGGGGCTGAAACAGAGGGCGAGAAACAGAGGGGCTGAAACAGAGGGCGAGAAACAGAGGGCGAGAAACAGAGGGGCTGAAACAGAGGGGCTGAAACAGAGGGGCTGAAACAGAGGGTGAGAAACAGTGGGGCTGAAACAGAGGGGCTGAAACAGGGGGCTGAAACAGAGGGGCTGAAACAGAGGGCGATAAACAGAGGGCGAGAAACAGAGGGCGAGAAAAAGAGGGGCTGAAACAGAGGGGCTGAAACAGAGGGCATGAAACAGAGGATCTGCAACAGAGGGCGAGAAAGAGAGGAGCTGAAAGAGAGGGCGAGAAACAGTGGGGCTGAAACAGAGGGCGAGAATCAGATGGGCTGAAACAGAGAGGCTGAAACAGAGGGGCTGAAACAGAGGGGCTGAAACAGAGGGGCTGAAACAGAGGGCGAGAAACAGAGGGGCTGAAACAGAGGGAGAGAAACAGAGGGGCTGAAACAGAGGGCGAGAAACAGAGGGCGAGAAACAGAGGGGCTGAAACAGAGGTGCTGAAACAGAGGGTCTGAAACAGAGGGGCTGAAACAGAGGGCGTGAAACAGAGGGGCTGAAACAGAGGGGCTGAAACAGAGGGGCTGAAACAGAGGGGCTGAAACAGAGGGCGAGAAACAGAGGGGCTGAAAAGAGGGACTGAAACAGAGGGGGTGAAACAGAGGGCGAGAAACAGAGGGCGAGAAACAGAGGGCGAGAAACAGAGGGCGAGAAACAGACGGGCTGAAACAGAGGGGCTGAAACAGAGGGTCTGAAACAGAGGGGCTGAAACATATGGGCTGAAACAGAGGGCGAGAAAAAGAGGGCGAGAAACAGAGGGGCTGAAACAGAGGGGCTGAAACAGAGGGGCTGAAACAGAGGGTCTGCAACAGAGGGCGAGAAAGAGAGGGGCTGAAACAGAGGGGCTGAAACAGAGGGGCTGAAACTGAGGGGCTGAAACAGAGGGCGAGAAACAGAAGGGCTGAAACAGAAGGAGAGAAACAGAGGGGCTGAAACAGAGGGCGAGAAACAGTGGGCGAGAAAAAGAGGGGCTCAAACAGAGGGGCTGAAACAGAGGGGCTGAAACAGAGGGGCTGAAACAGAGGGCGAGAAACAGAGGGTCTGAAACAGAGGGGCTGAAACAGAGGGCGAGAAACAGAGGGCGAGAAACTGAGGGCGAGAAACAGAGAGGCTGAAACAGAGGGGCTGAAACAGAGGGGCTGAAACAGAGGGGCTGAAACAGAGGGCGAGAAACAGAGGGGCTGAAACAGAGGGCGAGAAACAGAGGTGCTGAAACAGTGGGGCTGAAACAGAGGGGCTGAAACAGAGGGCGAGAAACAGAGGGGCTGAAACAGAGGGCGAGAAACAGAGGGCGAGAAACAGAGGGGCTGAAACAGAGGGGCTGAAACAGAGGGGCTGAAACAGAGGGTGAGAAACAGTGGGGCTGAAACAGAGGGGCTGAAACAGAGGGGCTGAAACAGAGGGGCTGAAACAGAGGGCGAGAAACAGAGGGCGAGAAACAGAGGGCGAGAAAAAGAGGGGCTGAAACAGAGGGGCTGAAACAGAGGGTATGAAACAGAGGGTCTGCAACAGAGGGCGAGAAAGAGAGGAGCTGAAAGAGAGGGCGAGAAACAGTGGGGCTGAAACAGAGGGCGAGAAACAGATGGGCTGAAACAGAGGGGCTGAAACAGAGGGGCTGAAACAGAGGGGCTGAAACAGAGGGCGAGAAAAAGAGGGGCTGAAACAGAGGGAGAGAAACAGAGGGGCTGAAACAGAGGGCGAGAAACAGAGGGCGAGAAACAGAGGGGCTGAAACAGAGGGGCTGAAACAGAGGGGCTGAAACAGAGGGGCTGAATCAGAGGGCGTGAAACAGAGGGGCTGAAACAGAGGGGCTGAAACAGAGGGGCTGAAACAGAGGGGCTGAAACAGAGGGCGAGAAACAGAGGGGCTGAAAAGAGGGACTGAAACAGAGGAGCTGAAACAGAGGGCGAGAAACAGAGGGCGAGAAACAGAGGGCGAGAAACAGATGGGCTGAAACAGAGGGGCTGAAACAGAGGGTCTGAAACAGAGGGGCTGAAACATATGGGCTGAAATAGAGGGCGAGAAAAAGAGGGCGAGAAACAGAGGGGCTGAAACAGAGGGGCTGAAACAGAGGGGCTGAAACAGAGGGGCTGAAACAGAGGGTCTGCAACAGAGGGCGAGAAAGAGAGGGGCTGAAACAGAGGGGCTGAAACAGAGGGGCTGAAACTGAGGGGCTGAAACACAGGGCGAGAAACAGAAGGGCTGAAACAGAGGGAGAGAAACAGAGGGGCTGAAACAGAGGGGCTGAAACAGAGGGCGAGAAACAGAGGGGCTGAAACAGAGGGGCTGAAACAGAGGGCGAGAAACAGAGGGCGAGAAACTGAGGGCGAGAAACAGAGGGCGAGAAACAGAGGGGCTGAAACAGAGGGGCTGAAACAGAGGGGCTGAAACAGAGGGCGAGAAACAGAGGGCGAGAAACAGAGGGCGAGAAACAGAGGGCGAGAAACAGACGGGCTGAAACAGAGGGGCTGAAACAGAGGGTCTGAAACAGAGGGGCTGAAACATATGGGCTGAAACAGAGGGCGAGAAAAAGAGGGCGAGAAACAGTGTGGCTGAAACAGAGGGGCTGAAACAGAGGGGCTGAAACAGAGGGTCTGAAACAGAGGGCGAGAAACAGAGGGCGAGAAACAGAGGGCGAGAAACAGAGGGCGAGAAACAGACGGGCTGAAACAGAGGGGCTGAAACAGAGGGGCTGAAACATATGGGCTGAACCAGAGGGCGAGAATCAGAGGGGCTGAAACAGAGGGGCTGAAACAGAGGGGCTGAAACAGAGGGCGAGAAACAGAGGGGCTGAAACAGAGGGGCTGAAACAGAGGGCGAGAAACAGAGGGCGAGAAACAGAGGGCGAGAAAAAGAGGGGCTGAAACAGAGGGGCTGAAACAGAGGGGATGAAACAGAGGGTCTGCAACAGAGGGCGAGAAAGAGAGGAGCTGAAAGAGAGGGCGAGAAACAGTGGGGCTGAAACAGAGGGCGAGAAACAGATGGGCTGAAACAGAGGGGCTGAAACAGAGGGGCTGAAACAGAGGGGCTGAGACAGAGGGGCTGAAACAGAGGGCGAGAAACAGAGGGGCTTAAAAGAGGGACTGAAACAGAGGGGCTGAAACAGAGGGCGAGAAACAGAGGGCGAGAAACAGAGGGCGAGAAACAGAGGGCGAGAAACAGAGGGCGAGAAACAGAGGGGCTGAAACAGAGGGGCTGAAACAGAGGGGATGAAACAGAGGGGCTGAAACAGAGGGGCTGAAACAGAGGGGCTGAAACAGAGGGTCTGCAACAGAGGCCGATAAAGAGAGGAGCTGAAACAGAGGGGCTGAAACAGAGGGGCTGAAACTGAGGGGCTGAAACAGAGGGCGAGAAACAGAAGGGCTGAAACAGAACGAGAGAAACAGAGAGGCTGAAACAGAGGGCGAGAAACAGTGGGCGAGAAAAAGAGGGGCTCAAACAGAGGGGCTGAAACAGAGGGCGAGAAACAGAGGGCGAGAAACAGAGGGGCTGAAACAGAGGGGCTGAAACAGAGGGGCTGAAACAGAGGGTGAGAAACAGTGGGGCTGAAACAGAGGGGCTGAAACAGAGGGGCTGAAACAGAGGGGCTGAAACAGAGGGCGAGAAACAGAGGGCGAGAAACAGAGGGCGAGAAAAAGAGGGGCTGAAACAGAGGGGCTGAAACAGAGGGGATGAAACAGAGAGTCTGCAACAGAGGGCGAGAAAGAGAGGAGCTGAAAGAGAGGGCGAGAAACAGTGGGGCTGAAACAGAGGGCGAGAAACAGATGGGCTGAAACAGAGGAGCTGAAACAGAGGGGCTGAAACAGAGGGGCTGAGACAGAGGGGCTGAAACAGAGGGCGAGAAACAGAGGGGCTGAAAAGAGGGACTGAAACAGAGGGGCTGAAACAGAGGGCGAGAAACAGAGGGCGAGAAACAGAGGGCGAGAAACAGAGGGCGAGAAACAGAGGGGCTGAAACAGAGGGGTTGAAACAGAGGGTCTGAAACAGAGGGGCTGAAACATATGGGCTGAAACAGAGGGCGAGAAAAAGAGGGCGAGAAACAGACGGGCTGAAACAGAGGGGCTGAAACAGAGGGGCTGAAACAGAGGGGCTGAAACAGAGGGCGTGAAACAGAGGGGCTGAAACAGAGGGAGAGAAACAGAGGGGCTGAAACAGAGGGCGAGAAACAGAAGGCGAGAAACAGAGGGGCTGAAACAGAGGGGCTGAAACAGAGGGGCTGAAACAGAGAGGCTGAAACAGAGGGCGTGAAACAGAGGGGCTGAAACAGAGGGGCTGAAACAGAGGGTATGAAACAGAGGGGCTGAAACAGAGGGCGAGAAACAGAGGGGCTGAAAAGAGGGACTGAAACAGAGGAGCTGAAACAGAGGGCGAGAAACAGAGGGCGAGAAACAGAGGGCGAGAAACAGAGGGCGAGAAACAGACGGGTTGAAACAGAGGGGCTGAAACAGAGGGTCTGAAACAGAGGGGCTGAAACATATGGGCTGCAACAGAGGGCGAGAAAAAGAGGGCGAGAAACAGAGGGGCTGAAACAGAGGGGCTGAAACAGAGGGTCTGCAACAGAGGGCGAGAAAGAGAGGGGCTGAAACAGAGGGGCTGAAACAGAGGGGCTGAAACTGAGGGGCTGAAACAGAGGGCGAGAAACAGAAGGGCTGAAACAGAAGGAGAGAAACAGAGGGGCTGAAACAGAGGGCGAGAAACAGTGGGCGAGAAAAAGAGGGGCTCAAACAGAGGGGCTGAAACAGAGGGGCTGAAACAGAGGGGCTGAAACCGAGGGCGAGAAACAGAGAAGCTGAAACAGAGTGGCTGAAACAGAGGGGCTGAAACAGAGGGGCTGAAACAGAGGGCGAGAAACAGAGGGTCTGAAACAGAGGGGCTGAAACAGAGGGGCTGAAACAGAGGGGCTGAAACAGAGGGGCTGAGACAGAGGGGCTGAAACAGAGGGCGAGAAACAGAGGGGCTTAAAAGAGGGACTGAAACAGAGGGGCTGAAACAGAGGGCGAGAAACAGAGGGCGAGAAACAGAGGGCGAGAAACAGAGGGCGAGAAACAGAGGGCGAGAAACAGAGGGGCTGAAACAGAGGGGCTGAAACAGAGGGGATGAAACAGAGGGGCTGAAACAGAGGGGCTGAAACAGAGGGGCTGAAACAGAGGGTCTGCAACAGAGGCCGATAAAGAGAGGAGCTGAAACAGAGGGGCTGAAACAGAGGGGCTGAAACTGAGGGGCTGAAACAGAGGGCGAGAAACAGAAGGGCTGAAACAGAACGAGAGAAACAGAGAGGCTGAAACAGAGGGCGAGAAACAGTGGGCGAGAAAAAGAGGGGCTCAAACAGAGGGGCTGAAACAGAGGGCGAGAAACAGAGGGCGAGAAACAGAGGGGCTGAAACAGAGGGGCTGAAACAGAGGGGCTGAAACAGAGGGTGAGAAACAGTGGGGCTGAAACAGAGGGGCTGAAACAGAGGGGCTGAAACAGAGGGGCTGAAACAGAGGGCGAGAAACAGAGGGCGAGAAACAGAGGGCGAGAAAAAGAGGGGCTGAAACAGAGGGGCTGAAACAGAGGGGATGAAACAGAGAGTCTGCAACAGAGGGCGAGAAAGAGAGGAGCTGAAAGAGAGGGCGAGAAACAGTGGGGCTGAAACAGAGGGCGAGAAACAGATGGGCTGAAACAGAGGAGCTGAAACAGAGGGGCTGAAACAGAGGGGCTGAGACAGAGGGGCTGAAACAGAGGGCGAGAAACAGAGGGGCTGAAAAGAGGGACTGAAACAGAGGGGCTGAAACAGAGGGCGAGAAACAGAGGGCGAGAAACAGAGGGCGAGAAACAGAGGGCGAGAAACAGAGGGGCTGAAACAGAGGGGTTGAAACAGAGGGTCTGAAACAGAGGGGCTGAAACATATGGGCTGAAACAGAGGGCGAGAAAAAGAGGGCGAGAAACAGACGGGCTGAAACAGAGGGGCTGAAACAGAGGGGCTGAAACAGAGGGGCTGAAACAGAGGGCGTGAAACAGAGGGGCTGAAACAGAGGGAGAGAAACAGAGGGGCTGAAACAGAGGGCGAGAAACAGAAGGCGAGAAACAGAGGGGCTGAAACAGAGGGGCTGAAACAGAGGGGCTGAAACAGAGAGGCTGAAACAGAGGGCGTGAAACAGAGGGGCTGAAACAGAGGGGCTGAAACAGAGGGTATGAAACAGAGGGGCTGAAACAGAGGGCGAGAAACAGAGGGGCTGAAAAGAGGGACTGAAACAGAGGAGCTGAAACAGAGGGCGAGAAACAGAGGGCGAGAAACAGAGGGCGAGAAACAGAGGGCGAGAAACAGACGGGTTGAAACAGAGGGGCTGAAACAGAGGGTCTGAAACAGAGGGGCTGAAACATATGGGCTGCAACAGAGGGCGAGAAAAAGAGGGCGAGAAACAGAGGGGCTGAAACAGAGGGGCTGAAACAGAGGGTCTGCAACAGAGGGCGAGAAAGAGAGGGGCTGAAACAGAGGGGCTGAAACAGAGGGGCTGAAACTGAGGGGCTGAAACAGAGGGCGAGAAACAGAAGGGCTGAAACAGAAGGAGAGAAACAGAGGGGCTGAAACAGAGGGCGAGAAACAGTGGGCGAGAAAAAGAGGGGCTCAAACAGAGGGGCTGAAACAGAGGGGCTGAAACAGAGGGGCTGAAACCGAGGGCGAGAAACAGAGAAGCTGAAACAGAGTGGCTGAAACAGAGGGGCTGAAACAGAGGGGCTGAAACAGAGGGCGAGAAACAGAGGGTCTGAAACAGAGGGGCTGAAACAGAGGGCGAGAAACAGAGGGCGAGAAACTGAGGGCGAGAAACAGAGGGGCTGAAACAGAGGGGCTGAGACAGAGGGGCTGAAACAGAGGGCGAGAAACAGAGGGGCTGAAACAGAGGGCGAGAAACAGAGGGGCTGCAACAGTGCGGCTGAAACAGAGGGGCTGAAACAGAGGGCGAGAAACAGAGGGGCTGAAACAGAGGGAGAGAAACAGAGGGCGAGAAACAGAGGGGCTGAAACAGAGGGGCTGAAACAGAGGGGCTGAAACAGAGGGTGAGAAACAGTGGGGCTGAAACAGAGGGGCTGAAACAGAGGGGCTCTAACAGAGGGGCTGAAACAGAGGGCGAGAAACAGAGGGCGAGAAGCAGAGGGTCAGAAACAGAGGGGCTGAAACAGAGGGCGAGAAACAGAGGGCGAGAAACTGAGGGCGAGAAACAGAGGGGCTGAAACAGAGGGGCTGAAACAGAGGGGCTGAAACAGAGGGGCTGAAACAGAGGGCGAAAAACAGAGGGGCTGAAACAGAGGGCGAGAAACAGAGGGGCTGAAACAGTGGGGCTGAAACAGAGGGGCTGAAACAGAGGGCGAGAAACAGAGGGGCTGAAACAGAGGGCGAGAAACAGAGGGCGCGAAACAGAGGGGCTGAAACAGAGGGGCTGAAACAGAGGGGCTGAAACAGAGGGTGAGAAACAGTGGGGCTGAAACAGAGGGGCTGAAACAGAGGGGCTGAAACAGAGGGGCTGAAACAGAGGGCGAGAAACAGAGGGCGAGAAACAGAGGGCGAGAAAAAGAGGGGCTGAAACAGAGGGGCTGAAACAGAGGGGATGAAACAGAGGGTCTGCAACAGAGGGCGAGAAAGAGAGGAGCTGAAAGAGAGGGCGAGAAACAGTGGGGCTGAAACAGAGGGCGAGAAACAGATGGGCTGAAACAGAGGGGCTGAAACAGAGGGGCTGAAACAGAGGGGCTGAGACAGAGGGGCTGAAACAGAGGGCGAGAAACAGAGGGGCTTAAAAGAGGGACTGAAACAGAGGGGCTGAAACAGAGGGCGAGAAACAGAGGGCGAGAAACAGAGGGCGAGAAACAGAGGGGCTGAAACAGAGGGGCTGAAACAGAGGGGCTGAAACAGAGGGGCTGAAACATATGGGCTGAACCAGAGGGCGAGAAAAAGAGGGCGAGAAACAGAGGGGCTGAAACAGAGGGGCTGAAACAGAGGGCGAGAAACAGAGGGGCTGAAACAGAGGGCGAGAAACAGAGGGGCTGAAACAGAGGGAGAGAAACAGAGGGGCTGAAACAGAGGGCGAGAAACAGAGGGCGAGAAACAGAGGGGCTGAAACAGAGGGGCTGAAACAGAGGGGCTGAAACAGAGGGGCTGAAACAGAGGGCGTGAAACAGAGGGGCTGAAACAGAGGGGCTGAAACAGAGGGGCTGAAACAGAGGGGCTGAAACAGAGGGCGAGAAACAGAAGGGCTGAAAAGAGGGACTGAAACAGAGGGGCTGAAACAGAGGGCGAGAAACAGAGGGCGAGAAACAGAGGGCGAGAAACAGAGGGCGAGAAACAGACGGGCTGAAACAGAGGGGCTGAAACAGAGGGTCTGAAACAGAGGGGCTGAAACAGAGGGTCTGCAACAGAGGGCGAGAAAAAGAGGGCGAGAAACAGAGGGGCTGAAACAGAGGGGCTGAAACAGAGGGTCTGCAACAGAGGGCGAGAAAGAGAGGGGCTGAAACAGAGGGGCTGAAACAGAGGGGCTGAAACTGAGGGGCTGAAACAGAGGGCGAGAAACAGAAGGGCTGAAACAGAAGGAGAGAAACAGAGGGGCTGAAACAGAGGGCGAGAAACAGTGGGCGAGAAAAAGAAGGGCTCAAACAGAGGGGCTGAAACAGAGGGGCTGAAACCGAGGGCGAGAAACAGAGAAGCTGAAACAGAGTGGCTGAAACAGAGGGGCTGAAACAGAGGGGCTAAAACAGAGGGCGAGAAACAGAGGGTCTGAAACAGAGCGGCTGAAACAGAGGGCGAGAAACAGAGGGCGAGAAACTGAGGGCGAGAAACAGAGGGGCTGAAACAGAGGGGCTGAAACAGAGGGGCTGAAACAGAGGGGCTGAAACAGAGGGCGAGAAACAGAGGGGCTGAAACAGAGGGCGAGAAACACAGGGGCTGAAACAGTGGGGCTGAAACAGAGGGGCTGAAACAGAGGGTGAGAAACAGAGGGGCTGAAACAGAGGGCGAGAAACATAGGGCGAGAAACAGAGGGGCTGAAACAGAGGGGCTGAAACAGAGGGGCTGAAACAGAGGGTGAGAAACAGTGGGGCTGAAACAGAGGGGATGAAACAGAGGGGCTGAAACAGAGGGGCTGAAACAGAGGGCGAGGAACAGAGGGCGAGAAACAGAGGGCGAGAAAAAGAGGGGCTGAAACAGAGGGGCTGAAACAGAGGGGATGAAACAGAGGGTCTGCAACAGAGGGCGAGAAAGAGAGGAGCTGAAAGAGAGGGAGAGAAACAGTGGGGATGAAACAGAGGGCGATTAACAGATGGGCTGAAAAAGAGGGGCTGAAACAGAGGGGCTAAAACAGAGGGGCTGAAACAGAGGGGCTGAAACAGAGGGCGAGAAACAGAGGGGCTGAAACAGAGGGCGAGAAACAGAGGGGCTGAAACAGAGGGCGAGAAACAGAGGGCGATAAACAGAGGGGCTGAAACAGAGGGGCTGAAAAGAGGGACTGAAACAGAGGAGCTGAAACAGAGGGCGAGAAACAGAGGGCGAGAAACAGAGGGCGAGAAACAGAGGGGCTGAAACAGAGGGGCTGAAACAGAGGGTCTGAAACAGAGGGGCTGACACATATGGGCTGAAATAGAGGGCGAGAAAAAGAGGGCGAGAAACAGAGGGGCTGAAACAGAGGGGCTGAAACAGAGGGGCTGAAACAGAGGGGCTGAAACAGAGGGTCTGCAACAGAGGGCGAGAAAGAGAGGGGCTGAAACAGAGGGGCTGAAACAGAGGGGCTGAAACTGAGGGGCTGAAACAGAGGGCGAGAAACAGAAGGGCTGAAAAAGAGGGAGAGAAACAGAGGGGCTGAAACAGAGGGCGACAAACAGTGGGCGAGAAACAGAGGGGCTCAAACAGAGGGGCTGAAACAGAGGGGCTGAAACAGAGGGGCTGAAACCGAGGGCGAGAAACAGAGAAGCTGAAACAGAGTGGCTGAAACAGAGGGGCTGAAACAGAGGGGCTGAAACAGAGGGCGAGAAACAAAGGGGCTGAAACAGAGGAGCTGAAACAGAGGGGCTGAAACAGAGGGCGAGAAACAGAGGGGCTGAAACAGAAGGGCTCAAACAGAGGGGCTGAAACAGAGGGCGAGAATCAGAGGGGCTGAAACAGAGGGGCTGAAACAGAGGGGCTGAAACAGAGGGCGAGAAACAGAGGGGCTGAAACAGAGGGGCTGAAACAGAGGGCGAGAAACAGAGGGCGAGAAACAGAGGGCGAGAAACAGAGGGCGAGAAACAGACGGGCTGAAACAGAGGGGCTGAAACAGAGGGTCTGAAACAGAGGGGCTGAAACATATGGGCTGAAACAGAGGGCGAGAAAAAGAGGGCGAGAAACAGTGTGGCTGAAACAGAGGGCGAGAAACAGAGGGGCTGAAACAGAGGGGCTGAAACAGAGGGTCTGCACCAGAGGGCGAGAAAGAGAGGGGCTGAAAGAGAGGGCGAGAAACAGAGGGGCTGAAACAGAGGGCGAGAAACAGAGGGGGTGAAACAGAGGGCGAGAAACAGAGAGGCTGAAACAGAGTGGCTGAAACAGAGGGGCTGAAACAGAGGGGCTGAAACAGAGGGCGAGAAACAGAGGGGCTGAAACAGAGGGGTTGAAACAGAGGGGCTGAAACAGAGGGCGAGAAACAGAGGCCGAGAAACAGACGGCGAGAAACAGAGGGCCAGAAACAGAGGGCGAGAAACAGAGGGGCTGAAACAGAGGGGCTGAAACAGATTGGCTGAAACAGAGGGAGAGAAACATATGGCCTGAAACAGAGGGCGAGAAACAGAGGGGCTGAAACAGAGGGGCTGAAACAGAGGGGCTGAAACAGAGGGCGAGAAACAGAGGGGCTGAAACAGAGGGGCTGAAACAGAGGGGCTGAGACAGAGGGGCTGAAACAGAGGGCGAGAAACAGAGGGGCTGAAACAGAGGGCGAGAAACAGAGGGGCTGAAACAGTGGGGCTGAAACAGAGGGGCTGAAACAGAGGGCGAGAAACAGAGGGGCTGAAACAGAGGGCGAGAAACAGAGGGCGAGAAACAGAGGGGCTGAAACAGAGGGGCTGAAACAGAGGGGCTGAAACAGAGGGTGAGAAACAATGGGGATGAAACAGAGGGGCTGAAACAGAGGGGCTGAAACAGAGGGGCTGAAACAGAGGGCGAGAAACAGAGGGCGAGAAACAGAGGGTCTGAAACAGAGGGGCTGAAACAGAGGGCGAGAAACAGAGGGCGAGAAACTGAGGGCGAGAAACAGAGGGGCTGAAACAGAGGGGCTGAAACAGAGGGGCTGAAACAGAGGGGCTGAAACAGAGGGCGAGAAACAGAGGGGCTGAAACAGAGGGCGAGAAACAGAGGGGCTGAAACAGAGGGGCTGAAACAGAGGGGCTGAAACAGAGGGCGAGAAACAGAGGGGCTGAAACAGAGGGCGAGAAACAGAGGGCGAGAAACAGAGGGGCTGAAACAGAGGGGCTGAAACAGAGGGGCTGAAACATATGGGCTGAAACTGAGGGCGAGAAAAAGAGGGCGAGAAACAGAGGGGCTGAAACAGAGGGGCTGAAACAGAGGGGCTGAAACAGAGGGGCTGAAACAGAGGGCGAGAAACAGAGGGGCTGAAACAGAGGGAGAGAAACAGAGGGGCTGAAACAGAGGGCGAGAAACAGAGGGCGAGAAACAGAGGGGCTGAAACAGAGGGGCTGAAACAGAGGGGCTGAAACAGAGGGGCTGAAACAGAGGGCGTGATACAGAGGGGCTGAAACAGAGGGGCTGAAACAGAGGGGCTGAAACAGAGGGGCTGAAACAGAGGGCGAGAAACAGAGGGGCTGAAAAGAGGAACTGAAACAGAGGGGCTGAAACAGAGGGCGAGAAACAGAGGGCGAGAAACAGAGGGCGAGAAACAGAGGGCGAGAAACAGACGGGCTGAAACAGAGGGGCTGAAACAGAGTGTCTGAAACAGAGGGGCTGAAACATATGGGCTGAAACAGAGGGCGAGAAAAAGAGGGCGAGAAACAGAGGGGCTGAAACAGAGGGGCTGAAACAGAGGGGCTGAAACAGAGGGTCTGCAACAGAGGGCGAGAAAGAGAGGGGCTGAAACAGAGGGGCTGAAACAGAGGGGCTGAAACTGAGGGGGTGAAACAGAGGGCGAGAAACAGAAGGGCTGAAACAGAAGGAGAGAAACAGAGGGGCTGAAACAGAGGGCGAGAAACAGTGGGCGAGAAAAAGAGGGGCTCAAACAGAGGGGCTGAAACAGAGGGGCTGAAACAGAGGGGCTGAAACCGAGGGCGAGAAACAGAGAAGCTGAAACAGAGTGGCTGAAACAGAGGGGCTGAAACAGAGGGGCTGAAACAGAGGGCGAGAAACAGAGGGTCTGAAACAGAGGGGCTGAAACAGAGGGCGAGAAACAGAGGGCGAGAAACTGAGGGCGAGAAACAGAGGGGCTGAAACAGAGGGGCTGAAACAGAGGGGCTGAAACAGAGGGGCTGAAACAGAGGGCGAGAAACAGAGGGGCTGAAACAGAGGGAGAGAAACAGAGGGGCTGAAACAGAGGGCGAGAAACAGAGGGCGAGAAACAGAGGGGCTGAAACAGAGGGGCTGAAACAGAGGGGCTGAAAAGAGGGACTGAAACAGAGGAGCTGAAACAGAGGGCGAGAAACAGAGGGCGAGAAACAGAGGGCGAGAAACAGAGGGGCTGAAACAGAGGGTCTGAAACAGAGGGGCTGAAACATATGGGCTGAAACAGAGGGCGAGAAAAAGAGGGCGAGAAACAGAGGGGCTGAAACAGAGGGGCTGAAACAGAGGGCGTGATACAGAGGGGCTGAAACAGAGGGGCTGAAACAGAGGGGCTGAAAGAGAGGGCGAGAAACAGAGGGGCTGAAAAGAGGTACTGAAACAGAGGGGCTGAAACAGAGGGCGAGAAACAGAGGGCGAGAAACAGAGGGCGAGAAACAGACGGGCTGAAACAGAGGGGCTGAAACAGAGGGCGAGAAAAAGAGGGCGAGAAACAGAGGGGCTGAAACAGAGGGGCTGAAACAGAGGGCGTGATACAGAGGGGCTGAAACAGAGGGGCTGAAACAGAGGGGCTGAAACAGAGGGCGAGAAACAGAGGGGCTGAAAAGAGGTACTGAAACAGAGGGGCTGAAACAGAGGGCGAGAAACAGAGGGCGAGAAACAGAGGGCGAGAAACAGAGGGCGAGAAACAGACGGGCTGAAACAGAGGGGCTGAAACAGAGGGTCTGAAACAGAGGGGCTGAAACATATGGGCTGAAACAGAGGGCGAGAAAAAGAGGGCGAGAAACAGAGGGGCTGAAACAGAGGGGTTGAAACAGAGGGGCTGAAACAGAGGGTCTGCAACAGAGGGCGAGAAAGAGAGGGGCTGAAACAGAGGGGCTGAAACAGAGGGGCTGAAACTGAGGGGCTGAAACAGAGGGCGAGAAACAGAAGGGCTGAAACAGAAGGAGAGAAACAGAGGGGCTGAAACAGAGGACGAGAAACAGTGGGCGAGAAAAAGAGGGGCTCAAACAGAGGGGCTGAAACAGAGGGGCTGAAACAGAGGGGCTGAAACAGAGGGTCTGCAACAGAGGGCGAGAAAGAGAGGGCCTGAAACAGAGGGGCTGAAACAGAGGGGCTGAAACTGAGGGGCTGAAACCGAGGGCGAGAAACAGAAGGGCTGAAACAGAGGGAGAGAAACAGAGGGGCTGAAACAGAGGGCGACAAACAGTGGGCGAGAAACAGAGGGGCTCAAACAGAGGGGCTGAAACAGAGGGGCTGAAACAGAGGGGCTGAAACCGAGGGCGAGAAACAGAGAAGCTGAAACAGAGTGGCTGAAACAGAGGGGCTGAAACAGAGGGGCTGAAACAGAGGGCGAGAAACAGAGGGCCTGAAACAGAGGGGCTGAAACAGAGGGCGAGAAACAGAGGGCGAGAAACAGAGGGCGAGAAACAGAGGGGCTGAAACAGAGGGGCTGAAACAGAGGGGCTGAAACATATGGGCTGAAACAGAGGGCGAGAAAAAGAGGGCAAGAAACAGCGGAGCTGAAACAGAGGGGCTGAAACAGAGGGCGAGAAGCAGAGGGGCTGAAACAGAGGGGCTCAAACAGAGGGGCTGAAACAGAGGGCGAGAATCAGAGGGGCTGAAACAGAGGGGCTGAAACAGAGGGGCTGAGACAGAGGGCGAGAAACAGAGGGGCTGAAACAGAGGGGCTGAAACAGAGGGCGAGAAACAGAGGGCGAGAAACAGAGGGCGAGAAACAGAGGGCGAGAAACAGACGGGCTGAAACAGAGGGGCTTTAACAGAGGGTCTGAAACAGAGGGGCTGAAACATATGGGCTGAAACAGAGGGCGAGAAAAAGAGGGCGAGAAACAGTGTGGCTGAAACAGAGGGGCTGAAACAGAGGGGCTGAAACAGAGGGTCTGCAACAGAGGGCGAGAAAGAGAGGGGCTGAAAGAGAGCCCGAGAAACAGAGGGGCTGAAACAGAGGGCGAGAAACAGAGGGGGTGAAACAGAGGGCGAGAAACAGAGAGGCTGAAACAGAGTGGCTGAAACAGAGGGGCTGAAACAGAGGGGCTGAAACAGAGGGCGAGAAACAGAGGGGCTGAAACAGAGGGGTTGAAACAGAGGGGCTGAAACAGAGGGCGAGAAACAGAGGCCGAGAAACAGAGGGCGAGAAACAGAGGGCCAGAAACAGACATCGAGAAACAGAGGGGCTGAAACAGAGGGGCTGAAACAGAGTGGCTGAAACAGAGGGAGAGAAACATATGGCCTGAAACAGAGGGCGAGAAAAAGAGGGCAAGAAACAGAGGAGCTGAAACAGAGGGGCTGAACCATAGGGCGAGAAACTGAGGGGCTGAAACAGAGGGGCTGAAACAGAGGGTCTGAAACAGAGGGGCTGAAACAGAGGGCGAGAAACAGAGGGGCTGAAACAGAGGGGCTGAAACAGAGGGGCTGAAACAGAGGGCGAGAAACAGAGCGGCTGAAACAGAGGGGCTGAAACAGAGGGCGAGAAACAGAGTGCGAGAAACAGAGGGCGAGAAACAGAGGGGCTGAAACAGAGGGGCTGAAACAGAGGGGCTGAAACAGAGGGGCTGAAACAGAGGGCGTGAAACAGATGGGGTGAAACAGAGGGCGAGAAACAGAGGGCGAGAAACAGAGGGCGAGAAACAGAGGGCGAGAAACAGAGGGCGAGAAACAGAGGGGCTGAAACAGAGGGGCTGAAACAGAGGGTCTGAAACAGAGGGGCTGAAACATATGGGCTGAAACAGAGGGCGAGAAAAAGAGGGCGAGAAACAGAGGGGCTGAAACAGAGGGGCTGAAACAGAGGGGCTGAAACAGAGGGTCTGCAACAGAGGGCGAGAAAGAGAGGGGCTGAAACAGAGGGGCTGAAACAGAGGGGCTGAAACAGAGGGGCTGAAACAGAGGGCGAGAAACAGAAGGGATGAAACAGAGGGAGAGAAACAGAGGGGCTGAAACAGAGGGCGAGAAACAGTGGGCGAGAAACAGAGGGGCTGAAACAGAGGGGCTGAAACAGAGGGGCTGAAACAGAGGGGCTGAAACCGAGGGCGAGAAACAGAGAAGCTGAAACAGAGTGGCTGAAACAGAGGGGCTGAAACAGAGGGGCTGAAACAGAGGGGCTGAAACAGAGGGCGAGAAACAGAGGGGCTGAAACAGAGGGAGAGAAACAGAGGGGCTGAAACAGAGGGCGAGAAACAGAGGGCGAGAAACAGAGGGGCTGAAACAGAGGGGCTGAAACAGAGGGGCTGAAACAGAGGGGATGAAACAGAGGGCGTGAAACAGAGGGGCTGAAACAGAGGGGCTGAAACAGAGGGGCTGAAACAGAGGGGCTGAAACAGAGGGCGAGAAACAGAGGGGCTGAAAAGAGGGACTGAAACAGAGGGGCTGAAACAGAGGGCGAGAAACAGAGGGCGCGAAACAGAGGGCGAGAAACAGAGGGCGAGAAACAGAGGGGCTGAAACAGAGGGGCTGAAATAGAGGGGCTGAAACAGAGGGGCTGAAACTGAGGGGCTGAAACAGAGGGCGAGAAACAGAAGGGCTGAAACAGAACGAGAGAAACAGAGAGGCTGAAACAGAGGGCGAGAAACAGTGGGCGAGAAAAAGAGGGGCTCAAACAGAGGGGCTGAAACAGAGGGCGAGAAACAGAGGGCGAGAAACAGAGGGGCTGAAACAGAGGGGCTGAAACAGAGGGGCTGAAACAGAGGGTGAGAAACAGTGGGGCTGAAACAGAGGGGCTGAAACAGAGGGGCTGAAACAGAGGGCGAGAAACAGAGGGCGAGAAACAGAGGGCGAGAAAAAGAGGGGCTGAAACAGAGGGGCTGAAACAGAGGGGATGAAACAGAGAGTCTGCAACAGAGGGCGAGAAAGAGAGGAGCTGAAAGAGAGGGGGAGAAACAGTGGGGCTGAAACAGAGGGCGAGAAACAGATGGGCTGAAACAGAGGAGCTGAAACAGAGGGGCTCAAACAGAGGGGATGAGACAGAGGGGCTGAAACAGAGGGCGAGAAACAGAGGGGCTGAAAAGAGGGACTGAAACAGAGGGGCTGAAACAGAGGGCGAGAAACAGAGGGCGAGAAACAGAGGGCGAGAAACAGAGGGCGAGAAACAGAGGGGCTGAAACAGAGGGGTTGAAACAGAGGGTCTGAAACAGAGGGGCTGAAACATATGGGCTGAAACAGAGGGCGAGAAAAAGAGGGCGAGAAACAGACGGGCTGAAACAGAGGGGCTGAAACAGAGGGGCTGAAACAGAGGGGCTGAAACAGAGGGCGAGAAACAGAGGGGCTGAAACAGAGGGAGAGAAACAGAGGGGCTGAAACAGAGGGCGAGAAACAGAAGGCGAGAAACAGAGGGGCTGAAACAGAGGGGCTGAAACAGAGGGGCTGAAACAGAGGGGCTGAAACAGAGGGCGTGAAACAGAGGGGCTGAAACAGAGGGGCTGAAACAGAGGGGCTGAAACAGAGGGGCTGAAACAGAGGGCGAGAAACAGAGGGGCTGAAAAGAGGGACTGAAACAGAGGAGCTGAAACAGAGGGCGAGAAACAGAGGGCGAGAAACAGAGGGCGAGAAACAGAGGGCGAGAAACAGACGGGCTGAAACAGAGGGGCTAAAACAGAAGGTCTGAAACAGAGGGGCTGAAACATATGGGCTGAAACAGAGGGCGAGAAAAAGAGGGCGAGAAACAGAGGGGCTGAAACAGAGGGGCTGAAACAGAGGGTCTGCAACAGAGGGCGAGAAAGAGAGGGGCTGAAACAGAGGGGCTGAAACAGAGGGGCTGAAACTGAGGGGCTGAAACAGAGGGCGAGAAACAGAAGGGCTGAAACAGAAGGAGAGAAACAGAGGGGCTGAAACAGAGGGCGAGAAACAGTGGGCGAGAAAAAGAGGGGCTCAAACAGAGGAGCTGAAACAGAGGGCTGAAACAGAGGGGCTGAAACCGAGGGCGAGAAACAGAGAAGCTGAAACAGAGTGGCTGAAACAGAGGGGCTGAAACAGAGGGGCTGAAACAGAGGGCGAGAAACAGAGGGTCTGAAACAGAGGGGCTGAAACAGAGGGCGAGAAACAGAGGGCGAGAAACTGAGGGCGAGAAACAGAGGGGCTGAAACAGAGGGGCTGAAACAGAGGGGCTGAAACAGAGGGCGAGAAACAGAGGGGCTGAAACAGAGGGCGAGAAACAGAGGGGCTGCAACAGTGCGGCTGAAACAGAGGGGCTGAAACAGAGGGCGAGAAACAGAGGGGCTGAAACAGAGGGAGAGAAACAGAGGGCGAGAAACAGAGGGGCTGAAACAGAGGGGCTGAAACAGAGGGGCTGAAACAGAGGGTGAGAAACAGTGGGGCTGAAACAGAGGGGCTGAAACAGAGGGGCTGAAACAGAGGGGCTGAAACAGAGGGCGAGAAACAGAGGGCGAGAAGCAGAGGGTCTGAAACAGAGGGGCTGAAACAGAGGGCGAGAAACAGAGGGCGAGAAACTGAGGGCGAGAAACAGAGGGGCTGAAACAGAGGGGCTGAAACAGAGGGGCTGAAACAGAGGGGCTGAAACAGAGGGCGAAAAACAGAGGGGCTGAAACAGAGGGCGAGAAACAGAGGGGCTGAAACAGTGGGGCTGAAACAGAGGGGCTGAAACAGAGGGCGAGAAACAGAGGGGCTGAAACAGAGGGCGAGAAACAGAGGGCGAGAAACAGAGGGGCTGAAACAGAGGGGCTGAAACAGAGGGGCTGAAACAGAGGGTGAGAAACAGTGGGGCTGAAACAGAGGGGCTGAAACAGAGGGGCTGAAACAGAGGGGCTGAAACAGAGGGCGAGAAACAGAGGGCGAGAAACAGAGGGCGAGAAAAAGAGGGGCTGAAACAGAGGGGCTGAAACAGAGGGGATGAAACAGAGGGTCTGCAACAGAGGGCGAGAAAGAGAGGAGCTGAAAGAGAGGGCGAGAAACAGTGGGGCTGAAACAGAGGGCGAGAAACAGATGGGCTGAAACAGAGGGGTTGAAACAGAGGGGTTGAAACAGAGGGGCTGAGACAGAGGGGCTGAAACAGAGGGCGAGAAACAGAGGGGCTTAAAAGAGGGACTGAAACAGAGGGGCTGAAACAGAGGGCGAGAAACAAAGGGCGAGAAACAGAGGGCGAGAAACAGAGGGCGAGAAACAGAGGGGCTGAAACAGAGGGGCTGAAACAGAGGGTCTGAAACAGAGGGGCTGAAACATATGGGCTGAAACAGAGGGCGAGAAAAAGAGGGCGAGAAACAGAGGGGCTGAAACAGAGGGGCTGAAACAGAGGGGCTGAAACAGAGGGGCTGAAACAGAGGGCGAGAAACAGAGGGGCTGAAACAGAGGGAGAGAAACAGAGGGGCTGAAACAGAGGGCGAGAAACAGAGGGCGAGAAACAGAGGGGCTGAAACAGAGGGGCTGAAACAGAGGGGCTGAAACAGAGGGCGTGAAACAGAGGGGCTGAAACAGAGGGGCTGAAACAGAGGGGCTGAAACAGAGGGGCTGAAACAGAGGGCGAGAAACAGAAGGGCTGAAAAGAGGGACTGAAACAGAGGGGCTGAAACAGAGGGCGAGAAACAGAGGGCGAGAAACAGAGGGCGAGAAACAGAGGGCGAGAAACAGACGGGCTGAAACAGAGGGGCTGAAACAGAGGGTCTGAAACAGAGGGGCTGAAACAGAGGGTCTGCAACAGAGGGCGAGAAAAAGAGGGCGAGAAACAGAGGGGCTGAAACAGAGGGGCTGAAACAGAGGGTCTGCAACAGAGGGCGAGAAAGAGAGGGGCTGAAACAGAGGGGCTGAAACAGAGGGGCTGAAACTGAGGGGCTGAAACAGAGGGCGAGAAACAGAAGGGCTGAAACAGAAGGAGAGAAACAGAGGGGCTGAAACAGAGGGCGAGAAACAGTGGGCGAGAAAAAGAGGGGCTCAAACAGAGGGGCTGAAACAGAGGGGCTGAAACCGAGGGCGAGAAACAGAGAAGCTGAAACAAAGTGGCTGAAACAGAGGGGCTGAAACAGAGGGGCTGAAACAGAGGGCGAGAAACAGAGGGTCTGAAACAGAGGGGCTGAAACAGAGGGGCTGAAACAGAGGGGCTGAAACAGAGGGGCTGAAACAGAGGGCGAGAAACAGAGGGGCTGAAACAGAGGGCGAGAAACACAGGGGCTGAAACAGTGGGGCTGAAACAGAGGGGCTGAAACAGAGGGTGAGAAACAGAGGGGCTGAAACAGAGGGCGAGAAACAGAGGGCGAGAAACAGAGGGGCTGAAACAGAGGGGCTGAAACAGAGGGGCTGAAACAGAGGGTGAGAAACAGTGGGGCTGAAACAGAGGGGATGAAACAGAGGGGCTGAAACAGAGGGGCTGAAACAGAGGGCGAGGAACAGAGGGCGAGAAACAGAGGGCGAGAAAAAGAGGGGCTGAAACAGAGGGGCTGAAACAGAGGGGATGAAACAGAGGGTCTGCAACAGAGGGCGAGAAAGAGAGGAGCTGAAAGAGAGGGCGAGAAACAGTGGGGATGAAACAGAGGGCGAGAAACAGATGGGCTGAAAAAGAGGGGCTGAAACAGAGGGGCTGAAACAGAGGGGCTGAAACAGAGGATCTGAAACAGAGGGCGAGAAACAGAGGGGCTGAAACAGAGGGAGAGAAACAGAGGGGCTGAAACAGAGGGCGAGAAACAGAGGGCGAGAAACAGAGGGGCTGAAACAGAGGGGCTGAAAAGAGGGACTGAAACACAGGAGCTGAAACAGAGGGCGAGAAACAGAGGGCGAGAAACAGAGGGCGAGAAACAGAGGGGCTGAAACAGAGGGGCTGAAACAGAGGGTCTGAAACAGAGGGGCTGACACATATGGGCTGAAATAGAGGGCGAGAAAAAGAGGGCGAGAAACAGAGGGGCTGAAACAGAGGGGCTGAAACAGAGGGGCTGAAACAGAGGGGCTGAAACAGAGGGTCTGCAACAGAGGGCGAGAAAGAGAGGGGCTGAAACAGAGGGGCTGAAACAGAGGGGCTGAAACTGAGGGGCTGAAACAGAGGGCGAGAAACAGAAGGGCTGAAACAGAGGGAGAGAAACAGAGGGGCTGAAACAGAGGGCGACAAACAGTGGGCGAGAAACAGAGGGGCTCAAACAGAGGGGCTGAAACAGAGGGGCTGAAACAGAGGGGCTGAAACCGAGGGCGGGAAACAGAGAAGCTGAAACAGAGTGGCTGAAACAGAGGGGCTGAAACAGAGGGGCTGAAACAGAGGGCGAGAAACAAAGGGGCTGAAACAGAGGGGCTGAAACAGAGGGCGAGAAACAGAGGGCGAGAAACAGAGGGCGAGAAACAGAGGGGCTGAAACAGAGGGGCTGAAACAGAGGGGCTTAAACAGAGGGGCTGAAACAGAGGGGCTGAAACATATGGGCTGAAACAGAGGGCGAGAAAAAGAGGGCAAGAAACAGAGGAGCTGAAACAGAGGGGCTGAAACAGAGGGCGAGAAACAGAGGGGCTGAAACAGAGGGGCTCAAACAGAGGGGCTGAAACAGAGGGCGAGAATCAGAGGGGCTGAAACAGAGGGGCTGAAACAGAGGGGCTGAAACAGAGGGCGAGAAACAGAGGGGCTGAAACAGAGGGGCTGAAACAGAGGGCGAGAAACAGAGGGCGAGAAACAGAGGGCGAGAAACAGAGGGCGAGAAACAGACGGGCTGAAACAGAGGGGCTGAAACAGAGGGTCTGAAACAGAGGGGCTGAAACATATGGGCTGAAACAGAGGGCGAGAAAAAGAGGGCGAGAAACAGTGTGGCTGAAACAGAGGGCGAGAAACAGAGGGGCTGAAACAGAGGGGCTGAAACAGAGTGTCTGCAACAGAGGGCGAGAAAGAGAGGGGCTGAAAGAGAGGGCGAGAAACAGAGGGGCTGAAACAGAGGGCGAGAAACAGAGGGGGTTAAACAGAGGGCGAGAAACAGTGGGCGAGAAAAAGAGGGGCTCAAACAGAGGGGCTGAAACAGAGGGGCTGAAACAGAGGGGCTGAAACCGAGGGCGAGAAACAGAGAAGCTGAAACAGAGTGGCTGAAACAGAGGGGCTGAAACAGAGGGAGAGAAACAGAGGGCGAGAAACAGAGGGTCTGAAACAGAGGGGCTGAAACAGAGGGCGAGAAACAGAGGGCGAGAAACTGAGGGCGAGAAACAGAGGGGCTGAAACAGAGGGGCTGAAACAGAGGGGCTGAAACAGAGGGGCTGAAACAGAGGGCGAGAAACAGAGGGGCTGAAACAGAGGGAGAGAAACAGAGGGGCTGAAACAGAGGGCGAGAAACAGAGGGCGAGAAACAGAGGGGCTGAAACAGAGGGGCTGAAACAGAGGGGCTGAAAAGAGGGACTGAAACAGAGGAGCTGAAACAGAGGGCGAGAAACAGAGGGCGAGAAACAGAGGGCGAGAAACAGAGGGGCTGAAACAGAGGGTCTGAAACAGAGGGGCTGAAACATATGGGCTGAAACAGAGGGCGAGAAAAAGAGGGCGAGAAACAGAGGGGCTGAAACAGAGGGGCTGAAACAGAGGGCGTGATACAGAGGGGCTGAAACAGAGGGGCTGAAACAGAGGGGCTGAAACAGAGGGCGAGAAACAGAGGGGCTGAAAAGAGGTACTGAAACAGAGGGGCTGAAACAGAGGGCGAGAAACAGAGGGCGAGAAACAGAGGGCGAGAAACAGAGGGCGAGAAACAGACGGGCTGAAACAGAGGGGCTGAAACAGAGGGCGAGAAAAAGAGGGCGAGAAACAGAGGGGCTGAAACAGAGGGGCTGAAACAGAGGGCGTGATACAGAGGGGCTGAAACAGAGGGGCTGAAACAGAGGGGCTGAAACAGAGGGCGAGAAACAGAGGGGCTGAAAAGAGGTACTGAAACAGAGGGGCTGAAACAGAGGGCGAGAAACAGAGGGCGAGAAACAGAGGGCGAGAAACAGAGGGCGAGAAACAGACGGTCTGAAACAGAGGGGCTGAAACAGAGGGTCTGAAACAGAGGAGCTGAAACATATGGGCTGAAACAGAGGGCGAGAAAAAGAGGGCGAGAAACAGAGGGGCTGAAACAGAGGGGCTGAAACAGAGGGACTGAAACAGAGGGTCTGCAACAGAGGGCGAGAAAGAGAGGGGCTGAAACAGAGGGGCTGAAACAGAGGGGCTGAAACTGAGGGGCTGAAACAGAGGGCGAGAAACAGAAGGGCTGAAACAGAAGGAGAGAAACAGAGGGGCTGAAACAGAGGACGAGAAACAGTGGGCGAGAAAAAGAGGGGCTCAAACAGAGGGGCTGAAACAGAGGGGCTGAAACAGAGGGGCTGAAACCGAGGGCGAGAAACAGAGAAGCTGAAACAGAGTGGCTGAAACAGAGGGGCTGAAACAGAGGGGCTGAAACAGAGGGCGAGAAACAGAGGGGCTGAAACAGAGGGGCTGAAACAGAGGGCGAGAAACAGAGGGCGAGAAACTGAGGGCGTGAAACAGAGGGGCTGAAACAGAGGGGCTGAAACAGAGGGGCTGAAACAGAGGGGCTGAAACAGAGGGCGAGAAACAGAGGGGCTGAAACAGAGGGAGAGAAACAGAGGGGCTGAAACAGAGGGCGAGAAACAGAGGGCGAGAAACAGAGGGGCTGAAACAGAGGGGCTGAAACAGAGGGGCTGAAAAGAGGGACTGAAACAGAGGAGCTGAAACAGAGGGCGAGAAACAGAGGGCGAGAAACAGAGGGCGAGAAACAGATGGGCTGAAACACAGGGTCTGAAACAGAGGGGCTGAAACATATGGGCTGAAACAGAGGGCGAGTAAAAGAGGGCGAGAAACAGAGGGGCTGAAACAGAGGGGCTGAAACAGAGGGGCTGAAACAGAGGGTCTGCAACAGAGGGCGTGAAAGAGAGGGGCTGAAACAGAGGGGCTGAAACAGAGGGGCTGAAACTGAGGGGGTGAAACAGAGGGCGAGAAACAGAAGGGCTGAAACAGAAGGAGAGAAACAGAGGGGCTGAAACAGAGGGCGAGAAACAGTGGGCGAGAAAAAGAGGGGCTCAAACAGAGGGGCTGAAACAGAGGGGCTGAAACAGAGGGGCTGAAACCGAGGGCGAGAAACAGAGAAGCTGAAACAGAGTGGCTCAAACAGAGGGGCTGAAACAGAGGGGCTGAAACAGAGGGCGAGAAACAGAGGGTCTGAAACAGAGGGGCTGAAACAGAGGGCGAGAAACAGAGGGCGAGAAAGTGAGGGCGAGAAACAGAGGGGCTGAAACAGAGGGGCTGAAACAGAGGGGCTGAAACAGAGGGGCTGAAACAGAGGGCGAGGTACAGAGGGGCTGAAACAGAGGGAGAGAAACAGAGGGGCTGAAACAGAGGGCGAGAAACAGAGGGCGAGAAACAGAGGGGCTGAAACAGAGGGGCTGAAACAGAGGGGCTGAAAAGAGGGGCTGAAACAGAGGAGCTGAAACAGAGGGCGAGAAACAGAGGGCGAGAAACAGAGGGCTAGAAACAGAGGGGCTGAAACAGAGGGTCTGAAACAGAGGGGCTTAAACATATGGGCTGAAATAGAGGGCGAGAAAAAGAGGGCGAGAAACAGAGGGGCTGAAACAGAGGGGCTGAAACAGAGGGGCTGAAACAGAGGGTCTGCAACAGAGGGCGAGAAAGAGAGGGGCTGAAACAGAGGGGCTGAAACAGAGGGGCTGAAACTGAGGGGCTGAAACAGAGGGCGAGAAACAGAAGGGCTGAAACAGAGGGAGAGAAACAGAGGGGCTGAAACAGAGGGCGACAAACAGAGGGCGAGAAACAGAGGGGCTCAAACAGAGGGGCTGAAACAGAGGGGCTGAAACAGAGGGGCTGAAACCGAGGGCGAGAAACAGAGAAGCTGAAACAGAGAGGCTGAAACAGAGGGGCTGAAACAGAGGGGTTGAAACAGAGGGCGAGAAACAGAGGAGCTGAACCAGAGGGGCTGAAACAGAGGGCGAGAAACAGAGGGCGAGAAACAGAGGGCGAGAAACAGACGGGCTGAAAGAGAGGTGCTGAAACAGAGCGGCTGAAACAGAGGGGCTGAAACATATGGGTTGAAACAGAGGGCGAGAAAAAGAGGGCAAGAAACAGAGGAGCTGAAACAGAGGGGCTGAAACAGAGGGCGAGAAACAGAGGGGCTGAAACAGAGGGGCTCAAACAGTGGGGCTGAAACAGAGGGCGAGAATCTGAGGGGCTGAAACAGAGGGGCTGAAACAGAGGGGCTGAAACAGAGGGCGAGAAACAGAGGGGCTGAAACAGAGGGGCTGAAACAGAGGGCGAGAAACAGAGGGCGAGAAACAGAGGGCGAGAAACAGAGGGCGAGAAACAGACGGGCTGAAACAGAGGGGCTGAAACAGAGGGTCTGAAACAGAGGGGCTGAAACATATGGGCTGAAACAGAGGGCGAGAAAAAGAGGGCGAGAAACAGTGTGGCTGAAACAGAGGGGCTGAAACAAAGGGGCTGAAACAGAGGGGCTGAAACAGAGGGTCTGCAACAGAGGGCGAGAAAGAGAGGGGCTGAAAGAGAGGGCGAGAAACAGAGGGGCTGAAACAGAGGGCGAGAAACAGAGGGGGTGAAACAGAGGGCGAGAAACAGAGAGGCTGAAACAGAGTGGCTGAAACAGAGGGGCTGAAACAGAGGGGCTGAAACAGAGGGCGAGAAACAGAGGGGCTGAAACAGAGGGGTTGAAACAGAGGGGCTGAAACAGAGGGCGAGAAACAGAGGCCGAGAAACAGAGGGCGAGAAACAGAGGGCCAGAAACAGAGGGCGAGAAACAGAGGGGCTGAAACAGAGGGGCTGAAACAGAGTGGCTGAAACAGAGGGAGAGAAACATATGGCCTGAAACAGATTGCGAGAAAAAGAGGGCAAGAAACAGAGGGCGAGAAACAGAGGGGCTGAAACAGAGGGCGAGAAACAGAGGGCGAGAAACAGAGGGCGAGAAACAGAGGGGCTGAAACAGAGGGTCTGAAACAGAGGGGCTGAAACAGAGGGGCTGAAACAGAGGGCGTGAAACAGAGGGGCTGAAACAGAGGGTCTGAAACAGAGGGGCTGAGACAGAGGGGCTGAAACAGAGGGCGAGAAACAGAGGGGCTGAAAAGAGGGACTGAAACAGAGGGGCTGAAGCAGAGGGCGAGAAACAGAGGGCGAGAAACAGAGGGCGAGAAGCAGAGGGCGAGAAACAGAGGGCGAGAAACAGAGGGGCTGAAACAGAGGGGCTGAAACAGAGGGTCTGAAACAGAGGGGCTGAAACATATGGGCTGAAACAGAGGGCGAGAAAAAGAGGGGGAGAAACAGAGGGGCTGAAACAGAGGGGCTGAAACAGAGGGGCTGAAACAGAGTGGCTGAAACAGAGGGCGAGAAACAGAGGGGCTGAAACAGAGGGAGAGAAACAGAGGGGCTGAAACAGAGGGCGAGAAACAGAGGGCGAGAAACAGAGGGGCTGAAACAGAGGGGCTGAAACAGAGGGCGAGAAACAGAGGGCGAGAAACAGAAGGGCTGAAACAGAAGGAGAGAAACAGAGGGGCTGAAACAGAGGGCGAGAAACAGGTGGCGAGAAAAAGAGGGGCTCAAACAGAGGGGCTGAAACAGAGGGGCTGAAACCGAGGGCGAGAAACAGAGAAGCTGAAACAGAGTGGCTGAAACAGAGGGGCTGAAACAGAGGGGCTGAAACAGAGGGCGAGAAACAGAGGGTCTGAAACATTGGGGCTGAAACAGAGGGCGAGAAACAGAGGGCGAGAAACTGAGGGCGAGAAACAGAGGGGCTGAAACAGAGGGGCTGAAACAGAGGGGCTGAAACAGAGGGGCTGAAACAGAGGGCGAGAAACAGAGGGGCTGAAACAGAGGGCGAGAAACACAGGGGCTGAAACAGTGGGGGTGAAACAGAGGGGCTGAAACAGAGGGTGAGAAACAGAGGGGCTGAAACAGAGGGCGAGAAACAGAGGGCGAGAAACAGAGGGGCTGAAACAGAGGGGCTGAAACAGAGGGGCTGAAACAGCGGGTGAGAAACAGTGGGGCTGAAACAGAGGGGATGAAACAGAGGGGCTGAAACAGAGGGGCTGAAACAGAGGGCGAGAAACAGAGGGCGAGAAACAGAGGGCGAGAAAAAGAGGGGCTGAAACAGAGGGGCTGAAACAGAGGGGATGAAACAGAGGGTCTGCAACAGAGGGCGAGAAAGAGAGGAGCTGAAAGAGAGGGCGAGAAACAGTGGGGATGAAACAGAGGGCGAGAAACAGATGGGCTGAAAAAGAGGGGCTGAAACAGAGGGGCTGAAACAGAGGGGCTGAAACAGAGGGGCTGAAACAAAGGGCGAGAAACAGAGGGGCTGAAACAGAGGGAGAGAAACAGAGGGGCTGAAACAGAGGGCGAGAAACAGAGGGCGAGAAACAGAGGGGCTGAAACAGAGGGGCTGAAAAGAGGGACTGAAACAGAGGAGCTGAAACAGAGGGCGAGAAACAGAGGGCGAGAAACAGAGGGCGAGAAACAGAGGGGCTGAAACAGAGGGGCTGAAACAGAGGGTCTGAAACAGAGGGGCTGACACATATGGGCTGAAATAGAGGGCGAGAAAAAGAGGGCGAGAAACAGAGGGGCTGAAACAGAGGGGCTGAAACAGAGGGGCTGAAACAGAGGGGCTGAAACAGAGGGTCTGCAACAGAGGGCGAGAAAGAGAGGGGCTGAAACAGAGGGGCTGAAACAGAGGGGCTGAAACTGAGGGGCTGAAACAGAGGGCGAGAAACAGAAGGGCTGAAACAGAGGGAGAGAAACAGAGGGACTGAAACAGAGGGCGACAAACAGTGGGCGAGAAACAGAGGGGCTCAAACAGAGGGGCTGAAACAGAGGGGCTGAAACAGAGGGGCTGAAACAGAGGGGCTGAAACCGAGGGCGAGAAACAGAGAAGCTGAAACAGAGTGGCTGAAACAGAGGGGCTGAAACAGAGGGGCTGAAACAGAGGGCGAGAAACAAAGGGGCTGAAACAGAGGGGCTGAAACAGAGGGCGAGAAACAGAGGGCGAGAAACAGAGGGCGAGAAACAGAGGGGCTGAAACAGAGGGGCTGAAACATATGGGCTGAAACAGAGGGCGAGAAAAACAGGGCAAGAAACAGAGGAGCTGAAACAGAGGGGCTGAAACAGAGGGCGAGAAACAGAGGGGCTGAAACAGAGGGGCTCAAACAGAGGGGCTGAAACAGAGGGCGAGAATCAGAGGGGCTGAAACAGAGGGGCTGAAACAGAGGGGCTGAAACAGAGGGCGAGAAACAGAGGGGCTGAAACAGAGGGGCTGAAACAGAGGGCGAGAAACAGAGGGCGAGAAACAGAGGGCGAGAAACAGAGGGCGAGAAACAGACGGGCTGAAACAGAGGGGCTGAAACAGAGGGTCTGAAACAGAGGGGCTGAAACATATGGGCTGAAACAGAGGGCGAGAAAAAGAGGGCGAGAAACAGTGTGGCTGAAACAGAGGGCGAGAAACAGAGGGGCTGAAACAGAGGGGCTGAAACAGAGGGTCTACAACAGAGGGCGAGAAAGAGAGGGGCTGAAAGAGAGGGCGAGAAACAGAGGGGCTGAAACAGAGGGCGAGAAACAGAGGGGGTGAAACAGAGGGCGAGAAACAGAGAGGCTGAAACAGAGTGGCTGAAACAGAGGGGCTGAAACAGAGGGGCTGAAACAGAGGGCGAGAAACAGAGGGGCTGAAACAGAGGGGTTGAAACAGAGGGGCTGAAACAGAGGGCGAGAAACAGAGGCCGAGAAACAGACGGCGAGAAACAGAGGGCCAGAAACAGAGGGCGAGAAACAGAGGGGCTGAAACAGAGGGGCTGAAACAGAGTGGCTGAAAAAGAGGGAGAGAAACATATGGCCTGAAACAGAGGGCGAGAAAAAGAGGGCAAGAAACAGAGGAGCTGAAACAGAGGGGCTGAACCATAGGGCGAGAAACTGAGGGGCTGAAACAGAGGGGCTGAAACAGAGGGGCTGAAACAGAGGGGCTGAAACAGAGGGCGAGAAACAGAGGGGCTGAAACAGAGGGGCTGAAACAGAGGGGCTGAAACAGAGGGCGAGAAACAGAGCGGCTGAAACAGAGGGGCTGAAACAGAGGGCGAGAAACAGAGGGCGAGAAACAGAGGGCGAGAAACAGAGGGGCTGAAACAGAGGGGCAGATACAGAGGGGCTGAAACAGAGGGGCTGAAACAGAGGGCGAGAAACAGAGGGGCTGAAACAGAGGGGCTGAAACAGAGGGGCTGAGACAGAGGGGCTGAAACAGAGGGCGAGAAACAGAGGGGCTGAAACAGAGGGCGAGAAACAGAGGGGCTGAAACAGTGGGGCTGAAACAGAGGGGCTGAAACAGAGGGCGAGAAACAGAGGGGCTGAAACAGAGGGCGAGAAACAGAGGGCGAGAAACAGAGGGGCTGAAACAGAGGGGCTGAAACAGAGGGGCTGAAACAGAGGGTGAGAAACAATGGGGCTGAAACAGAGGGGCTGAAACAGAGGGGCTGAAACAGAGGGGCTGAAACAGAGGGCGAGAAACAGAGGGCGAGAAACAGAGGGTCTGAAACAGAGGGGCTGAAACAGAGGGCGAGAAACAGAGGGCGAGAAACTGAGGGCGAGAAACAGAGGGGCTGAAACAGAGGGGCTGAAACAGAGGTGCTGAAACAGAGGGGCTGAAACAGAGGGCGAGAAACACAGGGGCTTAAACAGAGGGCGAGAAACAGAGGGGCTGAAACAGTGGGGCTGAAACAGAGGGGCTGAAACAGAGGGCGAGAAACAGAGGGGCTGAAACAGAGGGCGAGAAACAGAGGGCGAGAAACAGAGGGGCTGAAACAGAGGGGCTGAAACAGAGGGTCTGAAACATATGGGCTGAAACTGAGGGCGAGAAAAAGAGGGCGAGAAACAGAGGGGCTGAAACAGAGGGGCTGAAACAGAGGGGCTGAAACAGAGGGGCTGAAACAGAGGGCGAGAAACAGAGGGGCTGAAACAGAGGGAGAGAAACAGAGGGGCTGAAACAGAGGGCGAGAAACAGAGGGCGAGAAACAGAGGGGGTGAAACAGAGGGGCTGAAATAGAGGGGCTGAAACAGAGGGGCTGAAACAGAGGGCGTGATACAGAGGGGCTGAAACAGAGGGGCAGAAACAGAGGGGCTGAAACAGAGGGGCTGAAACAGAGGGCGAGAAACAGAGGGGCTGAAAAGAGGGACTGAAACAGAGGGGCTGAAACAGAGGGCGAGAAACAGAGGGCGAGAAACAGAGGGCGAGAAACAGAGGGCGAGAAACAGACGGGCTGAAACAGAGGGGTTGAAACAGAGGGTCTGAAACAGAGGGGCTGAAACATATGGGCTGAAACAGAGGGCGAGAAAAAGAGGGCGAGAAACAGAGGGGCTGAAACAGAGGGGCTGAAACAGAGGGGCTGAAACAGAGGGTCTGCAACAGAGGGCGAGAAAGAGAGGGTCTGAAACAGAGGGGCTGAAACAGAGGGGCTGAAACAGAGGGCGAGAAACAAAGGGGCTGAAACAGAGGGGCTGAAACAGAGGGCGAGAAACAGAGGGCGAGAAACAGAGGGCGAGAAACAGAGGGGCTGAAACAGAGGGGCTGAAACATATGGGCTGAAACAGAGGGCGACAAAAACAGGGCAAGAAACAGAGGAGCTGAAACAGAGGGGCTGAAACAGAGGGCGAGAAACAGAGGGGCTGAAACAGAGGGGCTCAAACAGAGGGGCTGAAACAGAGGGCGAGAATCAGAGGGGCTGAAACAGAGGGGCTGAAACAGAGGGGCTGAAACAGAGGGCGAGAAACAGAGGGGCTGAAACAGAGGGGCTGAAACAGAGGGCGAGAAACAGAGGGCGAGAAACAGAGGGCGAGAAACAGAGGGCGAGAAACAGACGGGCTGAAACAGAGGGGCTGAAACAGAGGGTCTGAAACAGAGGGGCTGAAACATATGGGCTGAAACAGAGGGCGAGAAAAAGAGGGCGAGAAACAGTGTGGCTGAAACAGAGGGCGAGAAACAGAGGGGCTGAAACAGAGGGGCTGAAACAGAGGGTCTACAACAGAGGGCGAGAAAGAGAGGGGCTGAAAGAGAGGGCGAGAAACAGAGGGGCTGAAACAGAGGGCGAGAAACAGAGGGGGTGAAACAGAGGGCGAGAAACAGAGAGGCTGAAACAGAGTGGCTGAAACAGAGGGGCTGAAACAGAGGGGCTGAAACAGAGGGCGAGAAACAGAGGGGCTGAAACAGAGGGGTTGAAACAGAGGGGCTGAAACAGAGGGCGAGAAACAGAGGCCGAGAAACAGACGGCGAGAAACAGAGGGCCAGAAACAGAGGGCGAGAAACAGAGGGGCTGAAACAGAGGGGCTGAAACAGAGTGGCTGAAAAAGAGGGAGAGAAACATATGGCCTGAAACAGAGGGCGAGAAAAAGAGGGCAAGAAACAGAGGAGCTGAAACAGAGGGGCTGAACCATAGGGCGAGAAACTGAGGGGCTGAAACAGAGGGGCTGAAACAGAGGGGCTGAAACAGAGGGGCTGAAACAGAGGGCGAGAAACAGAGGGGCTGAAACAGAGGGGCTGAAACAGAGGGGCTGAAACAGAGGGCGAGAAACAGAGCGGCTGAAACAGAGGGGCTGAAACAGAGGGCGAGAAACAGAGGGCGAGAAACAGAGGGCGAGAAACAGAGGGGCTGAAACAGAGGGGCAGATACAGAGGGGCTGAAACAGAGGGGCTGAAACAGAGGGCGAGAAACAGAGGGGCTGAAACAGAGGGGCTGAAACAGAGGGGCTGAGACAGAGGGGCTGAAACAGAGGGCGAGAAACAGAGGGGCTGAAACAGAGGGCGAGAAACAGAGGGGCTGAAACAGTGGGGCTGAAACAGAGGGGCTGAAACAGAGGGCGAGAAACAGAGGGGCTGAAACAGAGGGCGAGAAACAGAGGGCGAGAAACAGAGGGGCTGAAACAGAGGGGCTGAAACAGAGGGGCTGAAACAGAGGGTGAGAAACAATGGGGCTGAAACAGAGGGGCTGAAACAGAGGGGCTGAAACAGAGGGGCTGAAACAGAGGGCGAGAAACAGAGGGCGAGAAACAGAGGGTCTGAAACAGAGGGGCTGAAACAGAGGGCGAGAAACAGAGGGCGAGAAACTGAGGGCGAGAAACAGAGGGGCTGAAACAGAGGGGCTGAAACAGAGGGGCTGAAACAGAGGGGCTGAAACAGAGGGCGAGAAACACAGGGGCTTAAACAGAGGGCGAGAAACAGAGGGGCTGAAACAGTGGGGCTGAAACAGAGGGGCTGAAACAGAGGGCGAGAAACAGAGGGGCTGAAACAGAGGGCGAGAAACAGAGGGCGAGAAACAGAGGGGCTGAAACAGAGGGGCTGAAACAGAGGGTCTGAAACATATGGGCTGAAACTGAGGGCGAGAAAAAGAGGGCGAGAAACAGAGGGGCTGAAACAGAGGGGCTGAAACAGAGGGGCTGAAACAGAGGGGCTGAAACAGAGGGCGAGAAACGGAGGGGCTGAAACAGAGGGAGAGAAACAGAGGGGCTGAAACAGAGGGCGAGAAACAGAGGGCGAGAAACAGAGGGGGTGAAACAGAGGGGCTGAAATAGAGGGGCTGAAACAGAGGGGCTGAAACAGAGGGCGTGATACAGAGGGGCTGAAACAGAGGGGCTGAAACAGAGGGGCTGAAACAGAGGGGCTGAAACAGAGGGCGAGAAACAGAGGGGCTGAAAAGAGGGACTGAAACAGAGGGGCTGAAACAGAGGGCGAGAAACAGAGGGCGAGAAACAGAGGGCGAGAAACAGAGGGCGAGAAACAGACGGGCTGAAACAGAGGGGTTGAAACAGAGGGTCTGAAACAGAGGGGCTGAAACATATGGGCTGAAACAGAGGGCGAGAAAAAGAGGGCGAGAAACAGAGGGGCTGAAACAGAGGGGCTGAAACAGATTGGCTGAAACAGAGGGTCTGCAACAGAGGGCGAGAAAGAGAGGGTCTGAAACAGAGGGGCTGAAACAGAGGGGCTGAAACTGAGGGGGTGAAACAGAGGGCGAGAAACAGAAGGGCTGAAACAGAAGGAGAGAAACAGAGGGGCTGAAACAGAGGGCGAGAAACAGTGGGCGAGAAAAAGAGGGGCTCAAACAGAGGGGCTGAAACAGAGGGGCTGAAACAGAGGGGCTGAAACCGAGGGCGAGAAACAGAGAAGCTGAAACAGAGTGGCTGAAACAGAGGGGCTGAAACAGAGGGAGAGAAACAGAGGGCGAGAAACAGAGGGTCTGAAACAGAGGGGCTGAAACAGAGGGCGAGAAACAGAGGGCGAGAAACTGAGGGCGAGAAACAGAGGGGCTGAAACAGAGGGGCTGAAACAGAGGGGCTGAAACAGAGGGGCTGAAACAGAGGGCGAGAAACAGAGGGGCTGAAACAGAGGGAGAGAAACAGAGGGGCTGAAACAGAGGGCGAGAAACAGAGGGCGAGAAACAGAGGGGCTGAAACAGAGGGGCTGAAACAGAGGGGCTGAAAAGAGGGACTGAAACAGAGGAGCTGAAACAGAGGGCGAGAAACAGAGGGCGAGAAACAGAGGGCGAGAAACAGAGGGGCTGAAACAGAGGGTCTGAAACAGAGGGGCTGAAACATATGGGCTGAAACAGAGGGCGAAAAAAAGAGGGCGAGAAACAGAGGGGCTGAAACAGAGGGCGTGATACAGAGGGGCTGAAACAGAGGGGCTGAAACAGAGGGGCTGAAAGAGAGGGCGAGAAACAGAGGGGCTGAAAAGAGGTACTGAAACAGAGGGGCTGAAACAGAGGGCGAGAAACAGAGGGCGAGAAACAGAGGGCGAGAAACAGAGGGCGAGAAACAGACGGGCTGAAACAGAGGGGATGAAACAGAGGGCGAGAAAAAGAGGGCGAGAAACAGAGGGGCTGAAACAGAGGGGCTGAAACAGAGGGCGTGATACAGAGGGGCTGAAACAGAGGGGCTGAAACAGAGGGGCTGAAACAGAGGGCGAGAAACAGAGGGGCTGAAAAGAGGTACTGAAACAGACGGGCTGAAACAGAGGGCGAGAAACAGAGGGCGAGAAACAGAGGGCGAGAAACAGAGGGCGAGAAACAGACGGGCTGAAACAGAGGGGCTGAAACAGAGGGTCTGAAACAGAGGGGCTGAAACATATGGGCTGAAACAGAGGGCGAGAAAAAGAGGGCGAGAAACAGAGGGGCTGAAACAGAGGGGCTGAAACAGAGGGGCTGAAACAGAGGGTCTGCAAATGAGGGCGAGAAAGAGAGGGGCTGAAACAGAGGGGCTGAAACAGAGGGGCTGAAACTGAGGGGCTGAAACAGAGGGCGAGAAACAGAAGGGCTGAAACAGAAGGAGAGAAACAGAGGCGCTGAAACAGAGGACGAGAAACAGTGGGCGAGAAAAAGAGGGCCTCAAACAGAGGGGCTGAAACAGAGGGGCTGAAACAGAGGGGCTGAAACCGAGGGCGAGAAACAGAGAAGCTGAAACAGAGTGGCTGAAACAGAGGGGCTGAAACAGAGGGGCTGAAACAGAGGGCGAGAAACAGAGGGGCTGAAACAGAGGGGCTGAAACAGAGGGCGAGAAACAGAGGGCGAGAAACTGAGGGCGTGAAACAGAGGGGCTGAAACAGAGGGGCTGAAACAGAGGGGCTGAAACAGAGGGGCTGAAACAGAGGGCGAGAAACAGAGGGGCTGAAACAGAGGGAGAGAAACAGAGGGGCTGAAACAGAGGGCGAGAAACAGAGGGCGAGAAACAGAGGGGCTGAAACAGAGGGGCTGAAACAGAGGGGCTGAAAGGAGGGACTGAAACAGAGGAACTGAAACAGAGGGCGAGAAACAGAGGGCGAGAAACAGAGGGCGAGAAACAGATGGGCTGAAACAGAGGGTCTGAAACAGAGGGACTGAAACATATGGGCTGAAACAGAGGGCGAGAAAAAGAGGGCGAGAAACAGAGGGGCTGAAACAGAGGGGCTGAAACAGAGGGTCTGCAACAGAGGGCGAGAAAGAGAGGGGCTGAAACAGAGGGGCTGAAACAGAGGGGCTGAAACTGAGGGGGTGAAACAGAGGGCGAGAAACAGAAGGGCTGAAACAGAAGGAGAGAAACAGAGGGGCTGAAACAGAGGGCGAGAAACAGTGGGCGAGAAAAAGAGGGACTCAAACAGAGGGGCTGAAACAGAGGGGCTGAAACAGAGGGGCTGAAACCGAGGGCGAGAAACAGAGAAGCTGAAACAGAGTGGCTGAAACAGAGGGGCTGAAACAGAGGGGCTGAAACAGAGGGCGAGAAACAGAGGGTCTGAAACAGAGGGGCTGAAACAGAGGGCGAGAAACAGAGGGCGAGAAACTGAGGGCGAGAAACAGAGGGGCTGAAACAGAGGGGCTGAAACAGAGGGGCTGAAACAGAGGGGCTGAAACAGAGGGCGAGAAACAGAGGGGCTGAAACAGAGGGAGAGAAACAGAGGGGCAGAAACAGAGGGCGAGAAACAGAGGGCGAGAAACAGAGGGGCTGAAACAGAGGGGCTGAAACAGAGGGGCTGAAAAGAGGAACTGAAACAGAGGGGCTGAAACAGAGGGCGAGAAACAGAGGGTCTGAAACAGAGGGGCTGAAACAGAGGGCGAGAAACAGAGGGCGAGAAACTGAGGGCGAGAAACAGAGGGGCTGAAACAGAGGGGCTGAAACAGAGGGGCTGAAACAGAGGGGCTGAAACAGAGGGCGAGAAACAGAGGGGCTGAAACAGAGGGAGAGAAACAGAGGGGCTGAAACAGAGGGCGAGAAACAGAGGGCGAGAAACAGAGGGGCTGAAACAGAGGGGCTGAAACAGAGGGGCTGAAAAGAGGGACTGAAACATAGGAGCTGAAACAGAGGGCGAGAAACAGAGGGCGAGAAACAGAGGGCGAGAAACAGAGGGGCTGAAACAGAGGGTCTGAAACAGAGGGGCTGAAACATATGGGCTGAAACAGAGGGCGAGAAAAAGAGGGCGAGAAACAGAGGGGCTGAAACAGAGGGGCTGAAACAGAGGGCGTGATACAGAGGGGCTGAAACAGAGGGGCTGAAACAGAGGGGCTGAAACAGAGGGCGAGAAACAGAGGGGCTGAAAAGAGGTACTGAAACAGAGGGGCTGAAATAGAGGGCGAGAAACAGAGGGCGAGAAACAGAGGGCGAGAAACAGAGGGCGAGAAACAGACGGGCTGAAACAGAGGGGCTGAAACAGAGGGCGAGAAAAAGAGGGCGAGAAACAGAGGGGCTGAAACAGAGGGGCTGAAACAGAGGGCGTGATACAGAGGGGCTGAAACAGAGGGGCTGAAACAGAGGGGCTGAAACAGAGGGCGAGAAACAGAGGGGCTGAAAAGAGGTACTGAAACAGAGGGGCTGAAACAGAGGGCGAGAAACAGAGGGCGAGAAACAGAGGGCGAGAAACAGATGGGCTGAAACAGAGGGGCTGAAACAGAGGGGCTGAAACAGAGGGTCTGAAACAGAGGGGCTGAAACATATGGGCTGAAACAGAGGGCGAGAAAAAGAGGGCGAGAAACAGACGGGCTGAAACAGAGGGGCTGAAACAGAGGGGCTGAAACAGAGGGTCTGCAACAGAGGGCGAGAAAGAGAGGGGCTGAAACAGAGGGGCTGAAACAGAGGGGCTGAAACTGAGGGGCTGAAACAGAGGGCGAGAAACAGAAGGGCTGAAACAGAAGGAGAGAAACAGAGGGGCTGAAACAGAGGGACTGAAACAGAGGGTCTGCAACAGAGGGCGAGAAAGAGAGGGGCTGAAACAGAGGGGCTGAACCAGAGGGGCTGAAACTGAGGGACTGAAACAGAGGGCGAGAAACAGAAGGGCTGAAACAGAAGGAGAGAAACAGAGGGGCTGAAACAGAGGACGAGAAACAGTGGGCGAGAAAAAGAGGGGCTCAAACAGAGGGGCTGAAACAGAGGGGTTGAAACAGAGGGGCTGAAACCGAGGGCGAGAAACAGAGAAGCTGAAACAGAGTGGCTGAAACAGAGGGGCTGAAACAGAGGGGCTGAAACAGAGGGCGAGAAACAGAGGGTCTGAAACAGAGGGGCTGAAACAGAGGGCGAGAAACAGAGGGCGAGAAACTGAGGGCGTGAAACAGAGGGGCTGAAACAGAGGGGCTGAAACAGAGGGGCTGAAACAGAGGGGCTGAAACAGAGGGCGAGAAACAGAGGGGCTGAAACAGAGGGAGAGAAACAGAGGGGCTGAAACAGAGGGCGAGAAACAGAGGGCGAGAAACAGAGGGGCTGAAACAGAGGGGCTGAAACAGAGGGGCTGAAAAGAGGGACTGAAACAGAGGAGCTGAAACAGAGGGCGAGAAACAGAGGGCGAGAAACAGAGGGCGAGAAACAGATGGGCTGAAACAGAGGGTCTGAAACAGAGGGGCTGAAACATATGGGCTGAAACAGAGGGCGAGAAAAAGAGGGCGAGAAACAGAGGGGCTGAAACAGAGGGGCTGAAACAGAGGGGCTGAAACAGAGGGTCTGCAACAGAGGGCGAGAAAGAGAGGGCCTGAAACAGAGGGGCTGAAACAGAGGGGCTGAAACTGAGGGGGTGAAACAGAGGGTGAGAAACAGAAGGGCTGAAACAGAAGGAGAGAAACAGAGGGGCTGAAACAGAGGGGCTGAAACAGAGGGCGAGAAACAGAGGGGCTGAAACAGAGGGGCTGAAACAGAGGGGCTGAAACAGAGGGGCTGAAACCGAGGGCGAGAAACAGAGAAGCTGAAACAGAGTGGCTGAAACAGAGGGGCTGAAACAGAGGGGCTGAAACAGAGGGCGAGAAACAGAGGGTCTGAAACAGAGGGGCTGAAACAGAGGGCGAGAAACAGAGGGCGAGAAACTGAGGGCGAGAAACAGAGGGGCTGAAACAGTGGGGCTGAAACAGAGGGGCTGAAACAGAGGGGCTGAAACAGAGGGCGAGAAACAGAGGGGCTGAAACAGAGGGAGAGAAACAGAGGGGCTGAAACAGAGGGCGAGAAACAGAGGGCGAGAAACAGAGGGGCTGAAACAGAGGGGCTGAAACAGAGGGGCTGAAAAGAGGGACTGAAACAGAGGAGCTGAAACAGAGGGCGAGAAACAGAGGGCGAGAAACAGAGGGCTAGAAACAGAGGGGCTGAAACAGAGGGGCTGAAACAGAGGGTCTGAAACAGAGGGGCTTAAACATATGGGCTGAAATAGAGGGCGAGAAAAAGAGGGCGAGAAACAGAGGAGCTGAAACAGAGGGGCTGAAACAGAGGGGCTGAAACAGAGGGTCTGCAACAGAGGGCGAGAAAGAGAGGGGCTGAAACAGAGGGGCTGAAACAGAGGGGCTGAAACTGAGGGGCTGAAACAGAGGGCGAGAAACAGAAGGGCTGAAACAGAGGGAGAGAAACAGAGGGGCTGAAACAGAGGGCGACAAACATAGTGCGAGAAACAGAGGGGCTGAAACAGAGGTGCTGAAACAGAGGGGCTGAAACAGAGGGGCTGAAACCGAGGGCGAGAAACAGAGAAGCTGAAACAGAGAGGCTGAAACAGAAGGGCTGAAACAGAGGGGCTGAAACAAAGGGCGAGAAACAGAGGGGCTGAAACAGAGGGGCTGAAACAGAGGGCGAGAAACAGAGGGCGAGAAACAGAGGGCGAGAAACAGAGGGCGAGAAACAGAGGGGCTGAAACAGAGGGGCTGAAACAGAGCGGCTGAAACAGAGGGGCTGAAACATATGGGCTGAAACAGAGGGCGAGAAAAAGAGGGCAAGAAACAGAGGAGCTGAAACAGAGGGGCTGAAACAGAGGGCGAGAAACAGAGGGGCTGAAACAGAGGGGCTCAAACAGAGGGGCTGAAACAGAGGGCGAGAATCTGAGGGGCTGAAACAGAGGGGCTGAAACAGAGGGGCTGAAACAGAGGGCGAGAAACAGAGGGGCTGAAACAGAGGGGCTGAAACAGAGGGCGAGAAACAGAGGGCGAGAAACAGAGGGCGAGAAACAGAGGGCGAGAAACAGACGGGCTGAAACAGAGGGGCTGAAACAGAGGGTCTGAAACAGAGGGGCTGAAACATATGGGCTGAAACAGAGGGCGAGAAAAAGAGGGCGAGAAACAGTGTGGCTGAAACAGGGGGGCTGAAACAGAGGGGCTGAAACAGAGGGGCTGTAACAGAGGGTCTGCAACAGAGGGCGAGAAAGAGAGGGGCTGAAAGAGAGGGCGAGAAACAGAGGGGCTGAAACAGAGGGCGAGAAACAGAGGGGCTGAAACAGAGGGGTTGAAACAGAGGGGCTGAAACAGAGGGCGAGAAACAGAGGCCGAGAAACAGAGGGCGAGAAACAGAGGGCCAGAAACAGAGGGCGAGAAACAGAGGGGCTGAAACAGAGGGGCTGAAACAGAGTGGCTGAAACAGAGGGAGAGAAACATATGGCCTGAAACAGAGGGCGAGAAAAAGAGGGCAAGAAACAGAGGAGCTGAAACAGAGGGGCTGAACCATAGGGCGAGAAACTGAGGGGCTGAAACAGAGGGGCTGAAACAGAGGGGCTGAAACAGAGGGGCTGAAACAGAGGGCGAGAAACAGAGGGGCTGAAACAGAGGGGCTGAAACAGAGGGGCTGAAACAGAGGGCGAGAAACAGCGGCTGAAACAGAGGGGCTGAAACAGAGGGCGAGAAACAGAGGGCGAGAAACAGAGGGCGAGAAACAGAGGGGCTGAAACAGAGGGGCTGAAACAGAGGGGCTGAAACAGAGGGGCTGAAACAGAGGGCGTGAAACAGAGGGGCTGAAACAGAGGGGCTGAAACAGAGGGGCTGAGGCAGAGGGGCTGAAACAGAGGGCGAGAAACAGAGGGGCTGAAAAGAGGGACTGAAACAGAGGGGCTGAAGCAGAGGGCGAGAAACAGAGGGCGAGAAACAGAGGGCGAGAAGCAGAGGGCGAGAAACAGAGGGCGAGAAACAGAGGGGCTGAAACAGAGGGGCTGAAACAGAGGGTCTGAAACAGAGGGGCTGAAACATATGGGCTGAAACAGAGGGCGAGAAAAAGAGGGCGAGAAACAGAGGGGCTGAAACAGAGGGGCTGAAACAGAGGGGCTGAAACAGAGTGGCTGAAACAGAGGGCGAGAAACAGAGGGGCTGATACAGAGGGAGAGAAACAGAGGGGCTGAAACAGAGGGCGCGAAACAGAGGGCGAGAAACAGAGGGGCTGAAACAGAGGGGCTGAAACAGAGGGGCTGAAACAGAGGGGCTGAAACAGAGGGCGTGAAACAGAGGGGCTGAAACAGAGGGGCTGAAACAGAGGGGCTGAAACAGAGGGGCTGAAACAGAGGGCGAGAAGCAGAGGGGCTGAAAAGAGGGACTGAAACAGAGGGCGAGAAACAGAGGGCGAGAAACAGAGGGGCTGAAACAGAGGGCGAGAAACAGAGGGCGAGAAACAGACGGGCTGAAACAGAGGGGCTGAAACAGAGGGTCTGAAACAGAGGGGCTGAAACATATGGGCTGAAACAGAGGGCGAGAAAAAGAGGGCGAGAAACAGAGGGGCTGAAACAGAGGGGCTGAAACAGAGGGGCTGAAACAGAGGGTCTGCAACAGAGGGCGAGAAAGAGAGGGGCTGAAACAGAGGGGCTGAAACAGAGGGGCTGAAACTGAGGGGCTGAAACAGAGGGCGAGAAACAGAAGGGCTGAAACAGAAGGAGAGAAACAGAGGGGCTGAAACAGAGGGCGAGAAACAGTGGGCGAGAAAAAGAGGGGCTCAAACAGAGGGGCTGAAACTGAGGGGCTGAAACAGAGGGGCTGAAACCGAGGGCGAGAAACAGAGAAGATGAAACAGAGTGGCTGAAACAGAGGGGCTGAAACAGAGGGGCTGAAACAGAGGGCGAGAAACAGAGGGTCTGAAACAGAGGGGCTGAAACAGAGGGCGAGAAACAGAGGGCGAGAAACTGAGGGCGAGAAACAGAGGGGCTGAAACAGAGGGGCTGAAACAGAGGGGCTGAAACAGAGGGGCTGAAACAGAGGGCGAGAAACAGAGGGGCTGAAACAGAGGGCGAGAAACAGAGGGGCTGAATCAGTTGGGCTGAAACAGAGGGGCTGAAACAGAGGGCGAGAAACAGAGGGGCTGAAACAGAGGGCGAGAAACAGAGGGCGAGAAACAGAGGGGCTGAAACAGAGGGGCTGAAACAGAGGGGCTGAAACAGAGGGTGAGAAACAGTGGGGCTGAAACAGAGGGTCTGAAACAGAGGGGCTGAAACAGAGGGGCTGAAACAGAGGGCGAGAAACAGAGAGCGAGAAACAGAGGGCGAGAAAAAGAGGGGCTGAAACAGAGGGGCTGAAACAGAGGGGATGAAACAGAGGGTCTGCAACAGAGGGCGAGAAAGAGAGGAGCTGAAAGAGAGGGCGAGAAACAGTGGGGCTGAAACAGAGGGCGAGAAACAGATGGGCTGAAACAGAGGGGCTGAAACAGAGGGGCTGAAACAGAGGGGCTGAAACAGAGGGGCTGAAACAGAGGGCGAGAAACAGAGGGGCTGAAACAGAGGGAGAGAAACAGAGGGGCTGAAACAGTGGGCGAGAAACATAGGGCTAGAAACAGAGGGGCTGAAACAGAGGGGCTGAAACAGAGGGGCTGAAACAGAGGGGCTGAAACTGAGGGCGTGAAACAGAGGGGCTGAAACAGAGGGGCTGAAACAGAGGGGCTGAAACAGAGGGGCTGAAACAGAGGGCGAGAAACAGAGGGGCTGAAAAGAGGGACTGAAACAGAGGAGCTGAAACAGAGGGCGAGAAACAGAGGGCGAGAAACAGAGGGCGAGAAACAGAGGGGCTGAAACAGAGGGGCTGAAACTGAGGGTCTGAAACAGAGGGGCTGAAATATATGGGCTGAAATAGAGGGCGAGAAAGAGAGGGGCAGAAACAGAGGGGCTGAAACAGAGGGGCTGAAACAGAGGGGCTCAAACAGAGGGGCTGAAACAGAGGGTCTGCAACAGAGGGCGAGAAAGAGAGGGGCTGAAACAGAGGGGCTGAAACAGAGGAGCTGAAACTGAGGGGCTGAAACAGAGGGCGAGAAACAGAAGGGGTGAAACAGAGGGGCTGAAACAGAGGGCGACAAACAGTGGGCGAGAAACAGAGGGGCTCAAACAGAGGGGCTGAAACAGAGGGGCTGAAACAGTGGGGCTGAAACCGAGGGCGAGAAACAGAGAAGCTGAAACAGAGTGGCTGAAACAGAGGGGCTGAAACAGAGGGGCTGAAAAAGAGGGCGAGAAACAGAGGGGCTGAAACAGAGGGGCTGAAACAGAGGGCGAGAAACAGAGGGCGAGAAACAGAGGGCGAGAAACAGAGGGCGAGAAACAGAGGGGCTGAAACAGAGGGGCTGAAACAGAGGGGCTGAAACAGAGGGGCTGAAAAATATGGGCTGAAACAGAGGGCGAGAAAAAGAGGGCAAGAAACAGAGGAGCTGAAACAGAGGGGCTGAAACATAGGGCGAGAAACAGAGGGGCTGAAACAGAGGGGCTCAAACAGAGGGGCTGAAACAGAGGGCGAGAATCAGAGGGGCTGAAACAGAGGGGCTGAAACAGAGGGGCTGAAACAGAGGGCGAGAAACAGAGGGGCTGAAAGAGAGGGGCTGAAACAGAGGGCGAGAAACAGAGGGCGAGAAACAGAGGGCGAGAAAAAGAGGGCGAGAAACAGACGGGCTGAAACAGAGGGGCTGAAACAGAGGGTCTGAAACAGAGGGGCTGAAACATATGGGCTGAAACAGAGGGCGAGAAAAAGAGGGCGAGAAACAGTGTGGCTGAAACAGAGGGGCTGAAACAGAGGGGCTGAAACAGAGGGGCTGAAACAGAGGGTCTGCAACATTGGGCGAGAAAGAGAGGGGCTGAAAGAGAGCGCGAGAAACAGAGGGGCTGAAACAGAGGGCGAGAAACAGAGGGGGTGAAACAGAGGGCGAGAAACAGAGAGGCTGAAACAGAGTGGCTGAAACAGAGGGGCTGAAACAGAGGGGCTGAAACAGAGGGCGAGAAACAGAGGGGCTGAAACAGAGGGGTTGAAACAGAGGAGCTGAAACAGAGGGCGAGAAACAGAGGCCGAGAAACAGAGGGCGAGAAACAGAGGGCCAGAAACAGAGGGCGAGAAACAGAGGGGCTGAAACAGAGGGGCTGAAACAGAGTGGCTGAAACAGAGGGAGAGAAACAGAGGGCGAGAAACAGAGGGCTAGAAACAGAGGGGCTGAAACAGAGGGGCTGAAACAGAGGGTCTGAAACAGAGGGGCTTAAACATATGGGCTGAAATAGAGGGCGAGAAAAAGAGGGCGAGAAACAGAGGGGCTGAAACAGAGGGGCTGAAACAGAGGGGCTGAAACAGAGGGTCTGCAACAGAGGGCGAGAAAGAGAGGGGCTGAAACAGAGGGGCTGAAACAGAGGGACTGAAACTGAGGGGCTGAAACAGAGGGCGAGAAACAGAAGGGCTGAAACAGAGGGAGAGAAACAGAGGGGCTGAAACAGAGGGCGACAAACATAGTGCGAGAAACAGAGGGGCTGAAACAGAGGTGCTGAAACAGAGGGGCTGAAACAGAGGGGCTGAAACCGAGGGCGAGAAACAGAGAAGCTGAAACAGAGAGGCTGAAACAGAAGGGCTGAAACAGAGGGGCTGAAACAAAGGGCGAGAAACAGAGGGGCTGAAACAGAGGGGCTGAAACAGAGGGCGAGAAACAGAGGGCGAGAAACAGAGGGCGAGAAACAGAGGGCGAGAAACAGAGGGGCTGAAACAGAGGGGGTGAAACAGAGCGGCTGAAACAGAGGGGCTGAAACATATGGGCTGAAACAGAGGGCGAGAAAAAGAGGGCAAGAAACAGAGGAGCTGAAACAGAGGGGCTGAAACAGAGGGCGAGAAACAGAGGGGCTGAAACAGAGGGGCTCAAACAGAGGGGCTGAAACAGAGGGCGAGAATCTGAGGGGCTGAAACAGAGGGGCTGAAACAGAGGGGCTGAAACAGAGGGCGAGAAACAGAGGGGCTGAAACAGAGGGGCTGAAACAGAGGGCGAGAAACAGAGGGCGAGAAACAGAGGGCGAGAAACAGAGGGCGAGAAACAGACGGGCTGAAACAGAGGGGCTGAAACAGAGGGTCTGAAACAGAGGGGCTGAAACATATGGGCTGAAACAGAGGGCGAGAAAAAGGGCGAGAAACAGTGTGGCTGAAACAGGGGGGCTGAAACAGAGGGGCTGAAACAGAGGGGCTGTAACAGAGGGTCTGCAACAGAGGGCGAGAAAGAGAGGGGCTGAAAGAGAGGGCGAGAAACAGAGGGGCTGAAACAGAGGGCGAGAAACAGAGGGGGTGAAACAGAGGGCGAGAAACAGAGAGGCTGAAACAGAGTGGCTGAAATAGAGGGGCTGAAACAGAGGGGCTGAAACAGAGGGCGAGAAACAGAGGGGCTGAAACAGAGGGGTTGAAACAGAGGGGCTGAAACAGAGGGCGAGAAACAGAGGCCGAGAAACAGAGGGCGAGAAACAGAGGGCCAGAAACAGAGGGCGAGAAACAGAGGGGCTGAAACAGAGGGGCTGAAACAGAGTGGCTGAAACAGAGGGAGAGAAACATATGGCCTGAAACAGAGGGCGAGAAAAAGAGGGCAAGAAACAGAGGAGCTGAAACAGAGGGGCTGAACCATAGGGCGAGAAACTGAGGGGCTGAAAGAGAGGGGCTGAAACAGAGGGGCTGAAACAGAGGGGCTGAAACAGAGGGCGAGAAACAGAGGGGCTGAAACAGAGGGGCTGAAACAGAGGGGCTGAAACAGAGGGCGAGAAACAGCGGCTGAAACAGAGGGGCTGAAACAGAGGGCGAGAAACAGAGGGCGAGAAACAGAGGGCGAGAAACAGAGGGGCTGAAACAGAGGGGCTGAAACAGAGGGGCTGAAACAGAGGGGCTGAAACAGAGGGCGTGAAACAGAGGGGCTGAAACAGAGGGGCTGAAACAGAGGGGCTGAGACAGAGGGGCTGAAACAGAGGGCGAGAAACAGAGGGGCTGAAAAGAGGGACTGAAACAGAGGGGCTGAAGCAGAGGGCGAGAAACAGAGGGCGAGAAACAGAGGGCGAGAAGCAGAGGGCGAGAAACAGAGGGCGAGAAACAGAGGGGCTGAAACAGAGGGGCTGAAACAGAGGGTCTGAAACAGAGGGGCTGAAACATATGGGCTGAAACAGAGGGCGAGAAAAAGAGGGCGAGAAACAGAGGGGCTGAAACAGAGGGGCTGAAACAGAGGGGCTGAAACAGAGTGGCTGAAACAGAGGGCGAGAAACAGAGGGGCTGATACAGAGGGAGAGAAACAGAGGGGCTGAAACAGAGGGCGCGAAACAGAGGGCGAGAAACAGAGGGGCTGAAACAGAGGGGCTGAAACAGAGGGGCTGAAACAGAGGGGCTGAAACAGAGGGCGTGAAACAGAGGGGCTGAAACAGAGGGGCTGAAACAGAGGGGCTGAAACAGAGGGGCTGAAACAGAGGGCGAGAAGCAGAGGGGCTGAAAAGAGGGACTGAAACAGAGGGCGAGAAACAGAGGGCGAGAAACAGAGGGGCTGAAACAGAGGGCGAGAAACAGAGGGCGAGAAACAGACGGGCTGAAACAGAGGGGCTGAAACAGAGGGTCTGAAACAGAGGGGCTGAAACATATGGGCTGAAACAGAGGGCGAGAAAAAGAGGGCGAGAAACAGAGGGGCTGAAACAGAGGGGCTGAAACAGAGGGGCTGAAACAGAGGGTCTGCAACAGAGGGCGAGAAAGAGAGGGGCTGAAACAGAGGGGCTGAAACAGAGGGGCTGAAACTGAGGGGCTGAAACAGAGGGCGAGAAACAGAAGGGCTGAAACAGAAGGAGAGAAACAGAGGGGCTGAAACAGAGGGCGAGAAACAGTGGGCGAGAAAAAGAGGGGCTCAAACAGAGGGGCTGAAACTGAGGGGCTGAAACAGAGGGGCTGAAACCGAGGGCGAGAAACAGAGAAGATGAAACAGAGTGGCTGAAACAGAGGGGCTGAAACAGAGGGGCTGAAACAGAGGGCGAGAAACAGAGGGTCTGAAACAGAGGGGCTGAAACAGAGGGCGAGAATCAGAGGGCGAGAAACTGAGGGCGAGAAACAGAGGGGCTGAAACAGAGGGGCTGAAACAGAGGGGCTGAAACAGAGGGGCTGAAATAGAGGGCGAGAAACAGAGGGGCTGAAACAGAGGGCGAGAAACAGAGGGGCTGAATCAGTGGGGCTGAAACAGAGGGGCTGAAACAGAGGGCGAGAAACAGAGGGGCTGAAACAGAGGGCGAGAAACAGAGGGCGAGAAACAGAGGGGCTGAAACAGAGGGGCTGAAACAGAGGGGCTGAAACAGAGGGTGAGAAACAGTGGGGCTGAAACAGAGGGTCTGAAACAGAGGGGCTGAAACAGAGGGGCTGAAACAGAGGGCGAGAAACAGAGAGCGAGAAACAGAGGGCGAGAAAAAGAGGGGCTGAAACAGAGGGGCTGAAACAGAGGGGATGAAACAGAGGGTCTGCAACAGAGGGCGAGAAAGAGAGAAGCTGAAAGAGAGGGCGAGAAACAGTGGGGCTGAAACAGAGGGCGAGAAACAGATGGGCTGAAACAGAGGGGCTGAAACAGAGGGGCTGAAACAGAGGGGCTGAAACAGAGGGGCTGAAACAGAGGGCGAGAAACAGAGGGGCTGAAACAGAGGGAGAGAAACAGAGGGGCTGAAACAGTGGGCGAGAAACAGAGGGCGAGAAACAGAGGGGCTGAAACAGAGGGGCTGAAACAGAGGGGCTGAAACAGAGGGGCTGAAACTGAGGGCGTGAAACAGAGGGGCTGAAACAGAGGGGCTGAAACAGAGGGGCTGAAACAGAGGGGCTGAAACAGAGGGCGAGAAACAGAGGGGCTGAAAAGAGGGACTGAAACAGAGGAGCTGAAACAGAGGGCGAGAAACAGAGGGCGAGAAACAGAGGGCGAGAAACAGAGGGGCTGAAACAGAGGGGCTGAAACTGAGGGTCTGAAACAGAGGGGCTGAAATATATGGGCTGAAATAGAGGGCGAGAAAGAGAGGGGCAGAAACAGAGGGGCTGAAACAGAGGGGCTGAAACAGAGGGGCTCAAACAGAGGGGCTGAAACAGAGGGTTTGCAACAGAGGGCGAGAAAGAGAGGGGCTGAAACAGAGGGGCTGAAACAGAGGAGCTGAAACTGAGGGGCTGAAACAGAGGGCGAGAAACAGAAGGGGTGAAACAGAGGGGCTGAAACAGAGGGCGACAAACAGTGGGCGAGAAACAGAGGGGCTCAAACAGAGGGGCTGAAACAGAGGGGCTGAAACAGTGGGGCTGAAACCGAGGGCGAGAAACAGAGAAGCTGAAACAGACTGGCTGAAACAGAGGGGCTGAAACAGAGGGGCTGAAAAAGAGGGCGAGAAACAGAGGGGCTGAAACAGAGGGGCTGAAACAGAGGGCGAGAAACAGAGGGCGAGAAACAGAGGGCGAGAAACAGAGGGCGAGAAACAGAGGGGCTGAAACAGAGGGGCTGAAACAGAGGGGCTGAAACAGAGGGGCTGAAAAATATGGGCTGAAACAGAGGGCGAGAAAAAGAGGGCAAGAAACAGAGGAGCTGAAACAGAGGGGCTGAAACATAGGGCGAGAAACAGAGGGGCTGAAACAGAGGGGCTCAAACAGAGGGGCTGAAACAGAGGGCGAGAATCAGAGGGGCTGAAACAGAGGGGCTGAAACAGAGGGGCTGAAACAGAGGGCGAGAAACAGAGGGGGTGAAACAGAGGGCGAGAAACAGAGAGGCTGAAACAGAGTGGCTGAAACAGAGGGGCTGAAACAGAGGGGCTGAAACAGAGGGCGAGAAACAGAGGGGCTGAAACAGAGGGGTTGAAACAGAGGAGCTGAAACAGAGGGCGAGAAACAGAGGCCGAGAAACAGAGGGCGAGAAACAGAGGGCCAGAAACAGAGGGCGAGAAACAGAGGGGCTGAAACAGAGGGGCTGAAACAGAGTGGCTGAAACAGAGGGAGAGAAACATATGGCCTGAAACAGAGGGCGAGAAAAAGAGGGCAAGAAACAGAGGAGCTGAAACAGAGGGGCTGAACCCTAGGGCGAGAAACTGAGGGGCTGAAACAGAGGGGCTGAAACAGAGGGGCTGAAACAGAGGGGCTGAAACAGAGGGTGAGAAACAGAGGGGCTGAAACAGAGGGGCTGAAACAGAGGGGCTGGAACATAGGGCGAGAAACAGAGGGGCTGAAACAGAGGGGCTGAAACAGAGGGCGAGAAACAGAGGGCGAGAAACAGAGGGCGAGAAACAGAGGGGCTGAAACAGAGGGGCTGAAACAGAGGGGCTGAAACAGAGGGGCTGAAAGAGAGGGCGTGAAACAGACGGGCTGAAACAGAGGGGCTGAAACAGAGGGGCTGAGACAGAGGGGCTGAAACAGAGGGCGAGAAACAGAGGGGCTGAAAAGACGGACTGAAACAGAGGGGCTGAAACAGAGGGCGAGAAACAGAGGGCGAGAAACAGAGGGCGAGAAACAGAGGGCGAGAAACAGAGGGGCTGAAACAGAGGGGCTGAAACAGAGGGTCTGAAACAGAGCGGCTGAAACATATGGGCTGAAACAGAGGGCGAGAAAAAGAGGGCTCGAAACAGAGGGGCTGAAACAGAGGGGCTGAAACAGAGGGGCTGAAACAGAGGGGCTGAAACAGAGGGTCTGCAACAGAGGGCGAGAAAGAGAGGGGCTGAAACAGAGGGGCTGAAACAGAGGGGCTGAAACTGATGGGCTGAAACAGAGGGCGAGAAACAGAAGGGCTGAAACAGAGGGAGAGAAACAGAGGGGCTGAAACAGAGGGCGAGAAACAGTGGGCGAGAAACAGAGGGGCTCAAACAGACGGGCTGAAACAGAGGGGCTGAAACAGAGGGGCTGAAACCGAGGGCGAGAAACAGAGAAGCTGAAACAGAGTGGCTGAAACAGAGGGGCAGAAACAGAGGGGCTGAAACAGAGGGCGAGAAACAGAGGGTCTGAAACAGAGGGGCTGAAACAGAGGGCGAGAAACAGAGGGCGAGAAACTGAGGGCGAGAAACAGAGGGGCTGAAACAGAGGGGCTGAAACAGAGGGGATGAAACAGAGGGGCTGAAACAGAGGGGCCGAAACAGACGGCGAGAAACAAAGGGGCTGAAACAGAGGGCGAGAAACAGAGGGGCTGAAACAGTGGGGCTGAAACAGAGGGGCTGAAACAGAGGGCGAGAAACAGAGGGGCTCAAACAGAGGGCGAGAAACAGAGGGCGAGAAACAGAGGGGCTGAAACAGAGGGGCTGAAACAGAGGGGCTGAAACAGAGTGTGAGAAACAGTGGGGCTGAAACAGAGGGGCTGAAACAGAGGGGCTGAAACAGAGGGGCTGAAACAGAGGGCGAGAAACAGACGGGCGAGAAACAGAGGGCGAGAAAAAGAGTGGCTGAAACAGAGGGGCTGAAACAGAGGGGATGAAACAGAGGGTCTGCAACAGAGGGCGAGAAAGAGAGGAGCTGAAAGAGAGGGCGAGAAACAGTGGGGCTGAAACAGAGGGCGAGAAGCAGATGGGCTGAAACAGAGGGGCTGAAACAGAGGGGCTGAAACAGAGGGGCTGAAACAGAGGGGTTGATACAGAGGGCGAGAAACAGAGGGGATGAAACAGAGGGAGAGAAACAGAGGGGCTGAAACAGAGGGCGAGAAACAGAGGGCGAGAAACAGAGGGGCTGAAACAGAGGGGCTGAAACAGAGGGGCTGAAACAGAGGGGCTGAAACAGAGGGCGTGAAACAGAGGGGCTGAAACAGAGGGGCTGAAACAGAGGGGCTGAAACAGAGGGGCTGAAACAGAGGGCGAGAAACAGAGGGGCTGAAAAGAGGGACTGAAACAGAGGGGCTGAAATAAAGGGCGAGAAACAGAGGGCGAGAAACAGAGGGCGAGAAACAGAGGGCGAGAAACAGAGGGCGAGAAACAGAGGGGCTGAAACAGAGGGGCTGAAACAGAGGGTCTGAAACTGAGGGGCTGAAACATATGGGCTGAAACAGAGGGCGAGAAAAAGAGGGCGAGAAACAGAGGGCGAGAAAGAGAGGGGCTGAAACAGAGGGGCTGAAACAGAGGGGCTGAAACAGAGGGTCTGCAACAGAGGGCGAGAAAGAGAGGGGCTGAAACAGAGGGGCTGAAACAGAGGGGCTGAAACTGAGGGGCTGAAACAGAGGGCGAGAAACAGAAGGGCTGAAACAGAGGGAGAGAAACAGAGGGGCTGAAACAGAGGGCGAGAAACAGTGGGCGAGAAACAGAGGGGATCAAACAGAGGGGCTGAAACAGAGGGGCTGAAACAGAGGGGCTGAAACCGAGGGCGAGAAACAGAGAAGCTGAAACAGAGTGGCTGAAACAGAGGGGCTGAAACAGAGGGGCTGAAACAGAGGGCGAGAAACAGAGGGGCTGAAACAGAGAGGCTGAAACAGAGGGCGAGAAACAGAGGGCGAGAAACAGAGGGCGAGAAACAGAGAGCGAGAAACAGAGGGGCTGAAACAGAGGGGCTGAAACAGAGGGGCTGAAACAGAGGGGCTGAAACATATGGGCTGAAACAGAGGGCGAGAAAAAGAAGGCAAGAAACAGAGGAGCTGAAACAGAGGGGCTGAAACAGAGGGCGAGAAACAGAGGGGCTGAAACAGAGGGGCTGAAACAGAGGGCGAGAAACAGAGGGGCTGAAACAGACGGGCTGAAACAGAGGGGCTGAAACAGAGGGCGAGAAACAGAGGGGCTGAAACAGAGGGGCTGAAACAGAGGGTGAGAAACAGAGGGCGAGAAACAGAGGGCGAGAAACAGAGGGCGAGAAACAGACGGGCTGAAACAGAGGGGCTGAAACAGAGGGTCTGAAACAGAGGGGCAGAAACATATGGGCTGAAAAAGAGGGCGAGAAAAAGAGGGCGAGAAACAGTGTGGCTGAAACAGAGGGGCTGAAACAGAGGGGCTGAAACAGAGGGTCTGCAACAGAGGGCGAGAAAGAGAGGGGCTGAAAGAGAGCGCGAGAAACAGAGGGGCTGAAACAGAGGGCGAGAAACAGAGGGGCTGAAACAGAGGGCGAGAAACAGAGAGGCTGAAACAGAGTGGCTGAAAAAGAGGGGCTGAAACAGAGGGGCTGAAACAGAGGGCGAGAAACAGAGGGGCTGAAACAGAGGGGTTGAAACAGAGGGGCTGAAACAGAGGGCGAGAAACAGAGGCCGAGAAACAGAGGGCGAGAAACAGAGGGCCAGGAACAGAGGGAGAGAAACAGAGGGGCTGAAACAGAGGGACTGAAACATATGGCCTGAAACAGAGGGCGAGAAAAAGAGGGCAAGAAACAGAGGAGCTGAAACAGAGGGGCTGAACCATAGGGCGAGAAACTGAGGGGCTGAAACAGAGGGGCTGAAACAGAGGGGCTGAAACAGAGGGGCTGAAACAGAGGGCGAGAAACAGAGGGGCTGAAACAGAGGGGCTGAAACAGAGGGGCTGAAACAGAGGGCGAGAAACAGAGGGGCTGAAACAGAGGGGCTGAAACAGAGGGCGAGAAACAGAGGGCGAGAAACAGAGGGCGAGAAACAGAGGGGCTGAAACAGAGGGGCTGAAACAGAGGGGCTGAAACATATGGGCTGAAACAGAGGGCGAGAAAAAGAGGGCGAGAAACAGAGTGGCTGAAACAGAGGGGCTGAAACAGAGGGGCTGAAACAGAGGGTCTGCAACAGAGGGCGAGAAAGAGAGGGGCTGAAAGAGAGGGCGAGAAACAGAGGGGCTGAAACAGAGGGCGAGAAACAGAGGGGCTGAAACAGAGGGGCTGAAACAGAGGGGCTGAAACAGAGGGGCTGAAACAGAGGGCGAGAAACAGAGGGGCAGAAACAGAGGGAGAGAAACAGAGGGGCTAAAACAGAGGGCGAGAAACAGAGGGGCGGAAACAGAGGGGCTGAAACAGAGGGGCTGAAACAGAGGGCGAGAAAAAGAGGGCGAGAAACAGAGGGCGAGAAACAGAGGTGCTGAAATAGAGGGGCTGAAACAGAGGGGCTGAAACAGAGGGCGAGAAACAGAGGGCGAGAAACAGAGGGCGAGAAACAGAGGGCGTGAAACAGAGGGGCTGAAACAGAGGGGCTGAAACAGAGGGGATGAAACAGGGGGGCTGAAACAGAGGGGCTGAAAAAGAGGGCGAGAAACAGAGGGCGAGAAACAGAGGGGCTGAAACAGAGGGGCTGAAACAGATGGGCTGATACAGAGGGGCTGCAACAGAGGGGCTGAAACAGAGGGCGAGAAACAGAGGGGCTGAAACAGAGGGCGAGAAACAGAGGGGCTGAAACAGAGGGCGAGAAACAGAGGGGCTGAAACAGACGGGCTGAAACAGAGTGGCTGAAACAGAGGGGCTGAAACAGAGGGCGAGAAACAGAGGGGCTGAAACAGAGGGCGAGAAACAGAGGGGCTGAAACAGAGGGCGAGAAACAGAGGGCGAGATACAGAGGGGCTGAAACAGAGGGGCTGAAACAGAGGGGCTGAAACAGAGGGGCTGAAACAGAGGGCGAGAAACATAGGGCGAGAAACAGAGGGGCTGAAACAGAGGGCGAGAAACAGAGGGGCTGAAACAGTGGGGCTGAAACAGAGGGTCTGAAACAGAGGGGCTGAAACAGAGGGCGAGAAACAGAGTGCGAGAAACAGAGGGCGAGAAACAGTGGGGCTGAAACAGTGGGGCTGAAACAGTGGGGCTGAAACAGAGAGGCTGAAACAGAGGGCGAGAAACAGAGGGTGAGAAACAGAGGGGCTGAAACAGAGGGTCTGAAACAGAGGGGCTAAAACAGGGGGGCTGAAACTGTGGGGCTGAAAAAGAGGGCCTGAAACAGAGGGGCTGAAACAGAGGGGCTGAATCAGAGGGGCTCAAACAGAGCGCGAGAAACAGAGGGCGGGAAACAAAGGGCGAGAAACAGAGGGGCTGAAACAGAGGGGCTGAAACAGAGGGGCTGAAACAAAGGGCTAAAACAGAGGGCGAGAAACAGTGGGCGTGAAACAGAGGGGCTGAAACAGTGGGTCTGAAACATAGGGGCTGACACAGAGGGGCTGAAACAGAGGGGCTGAAACAGAGGGGCTGAAACAGAGGGCGAGAAACAGAGGGGCTAAAACAGAGGGCGAGAAACAGAGGGGCGGAAACAGAGGGGCTGAAACAGAGGGGCTGAAACAGAGGGCGAGAAACAGAGGGCGAGAAACAGAGGGCGAGAAACAGAGGTGCTGAAATAGAGGGGCTGAAACAGAGGGGCTGAAACAGAGGGCGAGAAACAGAGGGCGAGAAACAGAGTGCGAGAAACAAAGGGCGAGAAACAGAGGGGCTGAAACAGAGGGGCAGAAACAGAGGGGATGAAACAGAGGGGCTGAAACAGAGGGGCTGAAACAGAGGGCGAGAAACAGAGGGTGAGAAACAGAGGGGCTGAAACAGAGGGGCTGAAACAGAGGGGCTGAAACAGAGGGGCTGAAACAGAGGGGCTGAAACAGAGGGCGAGAAACAGAGGGCGAGAAACAGAGGGCGAGAAACAGAGGTGCTGAAATAGAGGGGCTGAAACAGAGGGGCTGAAACAGAGGGCGAGAAACAGAGGGCGAGAAACAGAGGGCGAGAAACAGAGGGCGTGAAACAGAGGGGCTGAAACAGAGGGGCTGAAACAGAGGCGATGAAACAGGGGGGCTGAAACAGAGGGGCTGCAACAGAGGGGCTGAAACAGAGGGCGAGAAACAGAGGGGCTGAAACAGAGGGCGAGAAACAGAGGGGCTGAAACAGACGGGCTGAAACAGAGTGGCTGAAACAGAGGGGCTGAAACAGAGGGCGAGAAACAGAGGGGCTGAAACAGAGGGCGAGAAACAGAGGGGCTGAAACAGAGGGCGAGAAACAGAGGGCGAGAAACAGAGGGGCTGAAACAGAGGGGCTGAAACAGAGGGGCTGAAACATAGGGGCTGAAACAGAGGGCGAGAAACATAGGGCGAGAAACAGAGGGGCTGAAACAGAGGGCGAGAAACAGAGGGGCTGAAACAGTGGGGCTGAAACAGTGGGTCTGAAACAGAGGGGCTGAACCAGAGGGCGAGAAACAGAGTGCGAGAAACAGAGGGCGAGAAACAGTGGGGTTGAAACAGTGGGGCTGAAACAGTGGGTCTGAAACAGAGAGGCTGAAACAGAGGGCGAGAAACAGAGGGTGAGAAACAGAGGGGCTGAAACAGAGGGTCTGAAACAGAGGGGCTGAAACAGGGGGGCTGAAACAGTTGGGCTGAAAAAGAGGGGCTGAAACAGAGGGGCTGAAACAGAGGGGCTGAATCAGAGGGGCTGAAACAGAGGGGCTGAAACAAAGGGCTAAAACAGAGGGCGAGAAACAGTGGGCGTGAAACAGAGGGGCTGAAACAGAGGGTCTGAAACATAGGGGCTGAAATAGATGGGCTGAAACGGAGGGGCTGAAAAAGAGGGGCTGAAACAGAGGGGTTGAAACTGAGGGGCTGAAACAGAGGGCGAGAAACAAAGGGGCTGAAACAGTGGGGCTGAAACAGAGGGGCTGAAACAAAGGGCTAAAACAGAGGGCGAGAAACAGTGGGCGTGAAACAGAGGGGCTGAAACAGAGGGTCTGAAACATAGGGGCTGAAATAGATGGGCTGAAACGGAGGGGCTGAAAAAGAGGGGCTGAAACAGAGGGGTTGAAACTGAGGGGCTGAAACAGAGGGCGAGAAACAAAGGGGCTGAAACAGTGGGGCTGAAACAGAGGGGCTGACACAGAGGGGCTGAAACAGAGGGCGAGAAACAGAGGGGCTGAAACAGAGGGCGAGAAACAGAGGGACTGAAACAGTGGGGCTGAAACAGAGGGGCTGAAACAGAGGGGCTGAAACAGAGGGGCTGAAGCAGAGGGGCTGAAACAGAGGGCGAGAAACAGAGGGCGAGAAACAGTGGGCCTGAAACAGAGGGGCTGAAACAGAGGGGCTGGAACAGAGGGGGTAAAACAGAGAGGCCGAAACAGAGGGCGAGAAACAGAGGGGCTGAAACAGAGGGGCTGAAACAGAGGGGCTGAAAAGAAGGGCGAGAAACAGAGGGCGAGAAACAGAGGGGCTGAAACAGAGGGCGAGAAACAGAGGGCGAGAAACAGAGGTGCTGAAATAGAGGGGCTGAAACAGAGGGGCTGAAACAGAGGGCGAGAAACAGAGGGCGAGAAACAGAGTGCGAGAAACAAAGGGCGAGAAACAGAGGGGCTGAAACAGAGGGGCAGAAACAGAGGGGATGAAACAGAGGGGCTGAAACAGAGGGGCTGAAACAGAGGGCGAGAAACAGAGGGTGAGAAACAGAGGGGCTGAAACAGAGGGGCTGAAACAGAGGGGCTGAAACAGAGGGGCTGAAACAGAGGGGCTGAAACAGAGGGCGAGAAACAGAGGGCGAGAAACAGAGGGCGAGAAACAGAGGTGCTGAAATAGAGGGGCTGAAACAGAGGGGCTGAAACAGAGGGCGAGAAACAGAGGGCGAGAAACAGAGGGCGAGAAACAGAGGGCGTGAAACAGAGGGGCTGAAACAGAGGGGCTGAAACAGAGGCGATGAAACAGGGGGTTGAAACAGAGGGGCTGCAACAGAGGGGCTGAAACAGAGGGCGAGAAACAGAGGGGCTGAAACAGAGGGCGAGAAACAGAGGGGCTGAAACAGACGGGCTGAAACAGAGTGGCTGAAACAGAGGGGCTGAAACAGAGGGCGAGAAACAGAGGGGCTGAAACAGAGGGCGAGAAACAGAGGGGCTGAAACAGAGGGCGAGAAACAGAGGGCGAGAAACAGAGGGGCTGAAACAGAGGGGCTGAAACAGAGGGGCTGAAACATAGGGGCTGAAACAGAGGGCGAGAAACATAGGGCGAGAAACAGAGGGGCTGAAACAGAGGGCGAGAAACAGAGGGGCTGAAACAGTGGGGCTGAAACAGTGGGTCTGAAACAGAGGGGCTGAACCAGAGGGCGAGAAACAGAGTGCGAGAAACAGAGGGCGAGAAACAGTGGGGTTGAAACAGTGGGGCTGAAACAGTGGGTCTGAAACAGAGAGGCTGAAACAGAGGGCGAGAAACAGAGGGTGAGAAACAGAGGGGCTGAAACAGAGGGTCTGAAACAGAGGGGCTGAAACAGGGGGGCTGAAACAGTTGGGCTGAAAAAGAGGGGCTGAAACAGAGGGGCTGAAACAGAGGGGCTGAATCAGAGGGGCTGAAACAGAGGGGCTGAAACAAAGGGCTAAAACAGAGGGCGAGAAACAGTGGGCGTGAAACAGAGGGGCTGAAACAGAGGGTCTGAAACATAGGGGCTGAAATAGATGGGCTGAAACGGAGGGGCTGAAAAAGAGGGGCTGAAACAGAGGGGTTGAAACTGAGGGGCTGAAACAGAGGGCGAGAAACAAAGGGGCTGAAACAGTGGGGCTGAAACAGAGGGGCTGAAACAAAGGGCTAAAACAGAGGGCGAGAAACAGTGGGCGTGAAACAGAGGGGCTGAAACAGAGGGTCTGAAACATAGGGGCTGAAATAGATGGGCTGAAACGGAGGGGCTGAAAAAGAGGGGCTGAAACAGAGGGGTTGAAACTGAGGGGCTGAAACAGAGGGCGAGAAACAAAGGGGCTGAAACAGTGGGGCTGAAACAGAGGGGCTGACACAGAGGGGCTGAAACAGAGGGCGAGAAACAGAGGGGCTGAAACAGAGGGCGAGAAACAGAGGGACTGAAACAGTGGGGCTGAAACAGAGGGGCTGAAACAGAGGGGCTGAAACAGAGGGGCTGAAGCAGAGGGGCTGAAACAGAGGGCGAGAAACAGAGGGCGAGAAACAGTGGGCCTGAAACAGAGGGGCTGAAACAGAGGGGCTGGAACAGAGGGGGTAAAACAGAGAGGCCGAAACAGAGGGCGAGAAACAGAGGGGCTGAAACAGAGGGGCTGAAACAGAGGGGCTGAAAAGAAGGGCGAGAAACAGAGGGCGAGAAACAGAGGGGCTGAAACAGAGGGCGAGAAACAGAGGGGCTGAAACAGTGGGGCTGAAACAGAGGGTCTGAAACAGAGGGACTGAAACAGTGGGGCTGAAACAGAGGGGCTGAAACAGAGGGGCTGAAACAGAGGGGCTGAAGCAGAGGGGCTGAAACAGAGGGCGAGAAACAGAGGGCGAGAAACAGTGGGCCTGAAACAGAGGGTCTGAAACAGAGGGACTGAAACAGTGGGGCTGAAACAGAGGGGCTGAAACAGAGGGGCTGAAACAGAGGGGCTGAAGCAGAGGGGCTGAAACAGAGGGCGAGAAACAGAGGGCGAGAAACAGTGGGCCTGAAACAGAGGGGCTGAAACAGAGGGTCTGAAACAGAGGGGCTGAAACAGAGGGCGAGAAACAGAGGGTGAGAAACAGAGGGGCTGAAACAGAGGGTCTGAAACAGAGGGGCTGAAACAGAGGGGCTGAAACAGTGGGGCTGAAAAAGAGGGGCTGAAACAGAGTGGCTGAAACAGAGGGGCTGAATCAGAGGGGCTGAAACAGAGAGCGAGAAACAGAGGGTGAGAAACAGAGGGCGAGAAACAGAGGGGCTGAAACAGAGGGGCTGAAACAGCGGGGCTGAAACAGAGGGCGAGAAACAGTGGGCATGAAACAGAGGAGCTGAAACAGAGGGTCTGAAACATAGGGGCTGAAATAGAGGGGCTGATACAGAGGGGCTGTAAAAGTGGGGCTGAAACAGAGGGGCTGAAACTGAGGGGCTGAAACAGAGGGCGAGAAACAGAGGGGCTGAAACAGTGGGGCTGAAACAGAGGGGCTGAAACAGAGGGGCTGAAACAGAGGGGGAGACACAGAGGGGCTGAAACAGAGGGCGAGAAACAGAAGGACTGAAACAGTGGGGCTGAAACAGAGGGGCTGAAACAGAGGGGCTGAAACAGAGGGGCTGAAACAGAGGGCGAGAAACAGAGGGCAAGAAACAGAGGAGCTGAAACAGAGGGGCTGAAACAGAGGGCGAGAAACAGAGGGGCTGAAACAGAGAGGCTGAAACAGAGGGGCTGAAACAGAGGGCGAGAAACAGAGGGGCTGAAACAGAGGGGCTGAAACAGAGGGGCTGAAACAGAGGGGCTGAAACAGAGGGCGAGAAACAGAGGGGCTGAAACAGAGGGGCTGAAACAGAGGGCGAGAAACAGAGGGCGAGAAACAGAGGGCGAGAAACACTGGGCGAGAAACAGACGGGCTGAAACAGAGGGGCTGAAACAGAGGGTCTGAAACAGAGGGGCTGTAACATATGGGCTGAAACAGAGGGCGAGAAAAAGAGGGCGAGAAACAGTGTGGCTGAAACAGAGGGGCTGAAACATATGGGCTGAAACAGAGGGGCTGAAACAGAGGGTCTGCAACAGAGGGCGAGTAAGAGAGGGGCTGAAAGAGAGCGCGAGAAACAGAGGGGCTGAAACAGAGGGCGAGAAACAGTGGGGCTGAAACAGAGGGCGAGAAACAGAGAGGATGAAACAGAGTGGCTGAAACAGAGGGGCTGAAACAGAGGGGCTGAAACAGAGGGCGAGAAACAGAGGGGCTGAAACAGGGGTTGAAACAGAGGGGCTGAAACAGAGGGCGAGAAACAGAGGCCGAGAAACAGAGGGCGAGAAACAGAGGGCCAGAAACAGAGGGCGAGAAACAGAGGGGCTGAAACAGAGGGGCTGAAACAGAGTGGCTGAAACAGAGGGACTGAAACATATGGCCTGAAACAGAAGGCGAGAAAAAGAGGGCAAGAAACAGAGGAGCTGAAACAGAGGGGCTGAACCATAGGGCGAGAAACTGAGGGGCTGAAACAGAGGGGCTGAAACAGAGGGGCTGAAACAGAGGGGCTGAAACAGAGGGCGAGAAACAGAGGGTCTGAAACAGAGTGGCTGAAACAGAGGGGCTGAAACAGAGGGCGACAAACAGAGGGGCTGAAACAGAGGGGCTGAAACAGAGGGCGAGAAACAGAGGGCGAGAAACAGAGGGCGAGAAACAGAGGGGCTGAAACAGAGGGGCTGAAACAGAGGGGCTGAAACAGACGGGCTGAAACAGAGGGTCTGCAACAGAGGGCGAGAAAGAGAGGGGCTGAAAGAGAGGGCGAGAAACAGAGGGGCTGAAACAGAGGGCGAGAAACAGAGGGGCTGAAACAGAGGGGCTGAAACAGAGGGGCTGAAACAGAGGGGCTGAAACAGAGGGCGAGAAACAGAGGGGCAGAAACAGAGGGGCTAAAACAGAGGGCGAGAAACAGAGGGGCTGAAACAGAGGGGCTGAAACAGAGGGGCTGAAACAGTGGGGCTGAAAAAGAGGGGCTGAAACAGAGTGGCTGAAACAGAGGGGCTGAATCAGAGGGGCTGAAACAGAAAGCGAGAAACAGAGGGTGAGAAACAGAGGGCGAGAAACAGAGGGGCTGAAACAGAGGGGCTGAAACAGCGGGGCTGAAACAGAGGGCGAGAAACAGTGGGCATGAAACAGAGGAGCTGAAACAGAGGGTCTGAAACATAGGGGCTGAAATAGAGGGGCTGATACAGAGGGGCTGTAAAAGTGGGGCTGAAACAGAGGGGCTGAAACTGAGGGGCTGAAACAGAGGGCGAGAAACAGAGGGGCTGAAACAGTGGGGCTGAAACAGAGGGGCTGAAACAGAGGGGCTGAAACAGAGGGGGAGACACAGAGGGGCTGAAACAGAGGGCGAGAAACAGAAGGACTGAAACAGTGGGGCTGAAACAGAGGGGCTGAAACAGAGGGGCTGAAACAGAGGGGCTGAAACAGAGGGCGAGAAACAGAGGGCAAGAAACAGAGGAGCTGAAACAGAGGGGCTGAAACAGAGGGCGAGAAACAGAGGGGCTGAAACAGAGAGGCTGAAACAGAGGGGCTGAAACAGAGGGCGAGAAACAGAGGGGCTGAAACAGAGGGGCTGAAACAGAGGGGCTGAAACAGAGGGGCTGAAACAGAGGGCGAGAAACAGAGGGGCTGAAACAGAGGGGCTGAAACAGAGGGCGAGAAACAGAGGGCGAGAAACAGAGGGCGAGAAACACAGGGCGAGAAACAGACGGGCTGAAACAGAGGGGCTGAAACAGAGGGTCTGAAACAGAGGGGCTGTAACATATGGGCTGAAACAGAGGGCGAGAAAAAGAGGGCGAGAAACAGTGTGGCTGAAACAGAGGGGCTGAAACATATGGGCTGAAACAGAGGGGCTGAAACAGAGGGTCTGCAACAGAGGGCGAGTAAGAGAGGGGCTGAAAGAGAGCGCGAGAAACAGAGGGGCTGAAACAGAGGGCGAGAAACAGTGGGGCTGAAACAGAGGGCGAGAAACAGAGAGGATGAAACAGAGTGGCTGAAACAGAGGGGCTGAAACAGAGGGGCTGAAACAGAGGGCGAGAAACAGAGGGGCTGAAACAGGGGTTGAAACAGAGGGGCTGAAACAGAGGGCGAGAAACAGAGGCCGAGAAACAGAGGGCGAGAAACAGAGGGCCAGAAACAGAGGGCGAGAAACAGAGGGGCTGAAACAGAGGGGCTGAAACAGAGTGGCTGAAACAGAGGGACTGAAACATATGGCCTGAAACAGAAGGCGAGAAAAAGAGGGCAAGAAACAGAGGAGCTGAAACAGAGGGGCTGAACCATAGGGCGAGAAACTGAGGGGCTGAAACAGAGGGGCTGAAACAGAGGGGCTGAAACAGAGGGGCTGAAACAGAGGGCGAGAAACAGAGGGTCTGAAACAGAGTGGCTGAAACAGAGGGGCTGAAACAGAGGGCGACAAACAGAGGGGCTGAAACAGAGGGGCTGAAACAGAGGGCGAGAAACAGAGGGCGAGAAACAGAGGGCGAGAAACAGAGGGGCTGAAACAGAGGGGCTGAAACAGAGGGGCTGAAACAGACGGGCTGAAACAGAGGGTCTGCAACAGAGGGCGAGAAAGAGAGGGGCTGAAAGAGAGGGCGAGAAACAGAGGGGCTGAAACAGAGGGCGAGAAACAGAGGGGCTGAAACAGAGGGGCTGAAACAGAGGGGCTGAAACAGAGGGGCTGAAACAGAGGGCGAGAAACAGGGGGGCAGAAACAGAGGGGCTAAAACAGAGGGCGAGAAACAGAGGGGCTGAAACAGAGGGGCTGAAACAGAGGGGCTGAAACAGTGGGGCTGAAAAAGAGGGGCTGAAACAGAGTGGCTGAAACAGAGGGGCTGAATCAGAGGGGCTGAAACAGAAAGCGAGAAACAGAGGGTGAGAAACAGAGGGCGAGAAACAGAGGGGCTGAAACAGAGGGGCTGAAACAGCGGGGCTGAAACAGAGGGCGAGAAACAGTGGGCATGAAACAGAGGAGCTGAAACAGAGGGTCTGAAACATAGGGGCTGAAATAGAGGGGCTGATACAGAGGGGCTGTAAAAGTGGGGCTGAAACAGAGGGGCTGAAACTGAGGTGCTGAAACAGAGGGCGAGAAACAGAGGGGCTGAAACAGTGGGGCTGAAACAGAGGGGCTGAAACAGAGGGGCTGAAACAGAGGGGGAGACACAGAGGGGCTGAAACAGAGGGCGAGAAACAGAAGGACTGAAACAGTGGGGCTGAAACAGAGGGGCTGAAACAGAGGGGCTGAAACAGAGGGGCTGAAACAGAGGGCGAGAAACAGAGGGCAAGAAACAGAGGAGCTGAAACAGAGGGGCTGAAACAGAGGGCGAGAAACAGAGGGGCTGAAACAGAGAGGCTGAAACAGAGGGGCTGAAACAGAGGGCGAGAAACAGAGGGGCTGAAACAGAGGGGCTGAAACAGAGGGGCTGAAACAGAGGGGCTGAAACAGAGGGCGAGAAACAGAGGGGCTGAAACAGAGGGGCTGAAACAGAGGGCGAGAAACAGAGGGCGAGAAACAGAGGGCGAGAAACACAGGGCGAGAAACAGACGGGCTGAAACAGAGGGGCTGAAACAGAGGGTCTGAAACAGAGGGGCTGTAACATATGGGCTGAAACAGAGGGCGAGAAAAAGAGGGCGAGAAACAGTGTGGCTGAAACAGAGGGGCTGAAACATATGGGCTGAAACAGACGGGCTGAAACAGAGGGTCTGCAACAGAGGGCGAGTAAGAGAGGGGCTGAAAGAGAGCGCGAGAAACAGAGGGGCTGAAACAGAGGGCGAGAAACAGTGGGGCTGAAACAGAGGGCGAGAAACAGAGAGGATGAAACAGAGTGGCTGAAACAGAGGGGCTGAAACAGAGGGGCTGAAACAGAGGGCGAGAAACAGAGGGGCTGAAACAGGGGTTGAAACAGAGGGGCTGAAACAGAGGGCGAGAAACAGAGGCCGAGAAACAGAGGGCGAGAAACAGAGGGCCAGAAACAGAGGGCGAGAAACAGAGGGGCTGAAACAGAGGGGCTGAAACAGAGTGGCTGAAACAGAGGGACTGAAACATATGGCCTGAAACAGAAGGCGAGAAAAAGAGGGCAAGAAACAGAGGAGCTGAAACAGAGGGGCTGAACCATAGGGCGAGAAACTGAGGGGCTGAAACAGAGGGGCTGAAACAGAGGGGCTGAAACAGAGGGGCTGAAACAGAGGGCGACAAACAGAGGGGCTGAAACAGAGGGGCTGAAACAGAGGGCGAGAAACAGAGGGCGAGAAACAGAGGGCGAGAAACAGAGGGGCTGAAACAGAGGGGCTGAAACAGAGGGGCTGAAACAGACGGGCTGAAACAGAGGGTCTGCAACAGAGGGCGAGAAAGAGAGGGGCTGAAAGAGAGGGCGAGAAACAGAGGGGCTGAAACAGAGGGCGAGAAACAGAGGGGCTGAAACAGAGGGGCTGAAACAGAGGGGCTGAAACAGAGGGGCTGAAACAGAGGGCGAGAAACAGAGGGGCAGAAACAGAGGGGCTAAAACAGAGGGCGAGAAACATAGGGGCGCAAACAGAGGGCGAGAAACAGAGGGGCTGAAACAGAGGGCGAGAAACAGAGGGGCTGAAACAGAGGGGGAGAAACAGAGGGCGAGATACAGAGGGGCTGAAACAGAGGGGCTGAAACAGAGGCGCTGAAACAGAGGGGCTGAAACAGAGGGCGAGAAACATAGGGCGAGAAACAGAGGGGCTGAAACAGAGGGCGAGAAACAGAGGGGCTGAAACAGTGGGGCTGAAACAGAGGGTCTGAAACAGAGGGGCTGAAACAGAGGGCGAGAAACAGAGGGGCTCAAACAGAGGGCGAGAAACAGAGGGCGAGAAACAGAGGGGCTGAAACAGAGGGGCTGAAACAGAGGGGCTGAAACAGAGGGTGAGAAACAGTGGGGCTGAAACAGAGGGGCTGAAACAGAGGGGCTGAAACAGAGGGGCTGAAACAGAGGGCGAGAAACAGAGGGCGAGAAACAGAGGGCGAGAAAAAGAGGGGCTGAAACAGAGGGGCTGAAACAGAGGGGATGAAACAGAGGGTCTGCAACAGAGGGCGAGAAAGAGAGGAGCTGAAAGAGAGGGCGAGAAACAGTGGGGCTGAAACAGAGGGCGAGAAGCAGATGGGCTGAAACAGAGGGGCTGAAACAGAGGGGCTGAAACAGAGGGGCTGAAACAGAGGGGTTGATACAGAGGGCGAGAAACAGAGGGGCTGAAACAGAGGGAGAGAAACAGAGGGGCTGAAACAGAGGGCGAGAAACAGAGGGCGAGAAACAGAGGGGCTGAAACAGAGGGGCTGAAACAGAGGGGCTGAAACAGAGGGGCTGAAACAGAGGGCGTGAAACAGAGGGGCTGAAACAGAGGGGCTGAAACAGAGGGGCTGAAACAGAGGGGCTGAAACAGAGGGCGAGAAACAGAGGGGCTGAAAAGAGGGACTGAAACAGAGGGGCTGAAATAAAGGGCGAGAAACAGAGGGCGAGAAACAGAGGGCGAGAAACAGAGGGCGAGAAACAGAGGGGCTGAAACAGAGGGGCTGAAACAGAGGGTCTGAAACTGAGGGGCTGAAACATATGGGCTGAAACAGAGGGCGAGAAAAAGAGGGCGAGAAACAGAGGGCGAGAAAGAGAGGGGCTGAAACAGAGGGGCTGAAACAGAGGGGCTGAAACAGAGGGTCTGCAACAGAGGGCGAGAAAGAGAGGGGCTGAAACAGAGGGGCTGAAACAGAGGGGCTGAAACTGAGGGGCTGAAACAGAGGGCGAGAAACAGAAGGGCTGAAACAGAGGGAGAGAAACAGAGGGGCTGAAACAGAGGGCGAGAAACAGTGGGCGAGAAACAGAGGGGATCAATCAGAGGGGCTGAAACAGAGGGGCTGAAACAGAGGGGCTGAAACCGAGGGCGAGAAACAGAGAAGCTGAAACAGAGTGGCTGAAACAGAGGGGCTGAAACAGAGGGGCTGAAACAGAGGGCGAGAAACAGAGGGGCTGAAACAGAGGGGCTGAAACAGAGGGCGAGAAACAGAGGGCGAGAAACAGAGGGCGAGAAACAGAGGGCGAGAAACAGAGGGGCTGAAACAGAGGGGCTGAAACAGAGGGCGAGAAACAGAGGGGCTGAAACAGACGGGCTGAAACAGAGGGGCTGAAACAGAGGGCGAGAAACAGAGGGGCTGAAACAGAGGGGCTGAAACAGAGGGTGAGAAACAGAGGGCGAGAAACAGAGGGCGAGAAACAGAGGGCGAGAAACAGACGGGCTGAAACAGAGGGGCTGAAACAGAGGGTCTGAAACAGAGGGGCAGAAACATATGGGCTGAAAAAGAGGGCGAGAAAAAGAGGGCGAGAAACAGTGTGGCTGAAACAGAGGGGCTGAAACAGAGGGGCTGAAACAGAGGGTCTGCAACAGAGGGCGAGAAAGAGAGGGGCTGAAAGAGAGCGCGAGAAACAGAGGGGCTGAAACAGAGGGCGAGAAACAGAGGGGCTGAAACAGAGGGCGAGAAACAGAGAGGCTGAAACAGAGTGGCTGAAACAGAGGGGCTGAAACAGAGGGGCTGAAACAGAGGGCGAGAAACAGAGGGGCTGAAACAGAGGGGTTGAAACAGAGGGGCTGAAACAGAGGGCGAGAAACAGAGGCCGAGAAACAGAGGGCGAGAAACAGAGGGCCAGGAACAGAGGGAGAGAAACAGAGGGGCTGAAACAGAGGGACTGAAACATATGGCCTGAAACAGAGGGCGAGAAAAAGAGGGCAAGAAACAGAGGAGCTGAAACAGAGGGGCTGAACCATAGGGCGAGAAACTGAGGGGCTGAAACAGAGGGGCTGAAACAGAGGGGCTGAAACAGAGGGGCTGAAACAGATGGCGAGAAACAGAGGGGCTGAAACAGAGGGGCTGAAACAGAGGGGCTGAAACAGAGGGCGAGAAACAGAGGGGCTGAAACAGAGGGGCTGAAACAGAGGGCGAGAAACAGAGGGCGAGAAACAGAGGGCGAGAAACAGAGGGGCTGAAACAGAGGGGCTGAAACAGAGGGGCTGAAACATATGGGCTGAAACAGAGGGCGAGAAAAAGAGGGCGAGAAACAGAGTGGCTGAAACAGAGGGGCTGAAACAGAGGGGCTGAAACAGAGGGTCTGCAACAGAGGGCGAGAAAGAGAGGGGCTGAAAGAGAGGGCGAGAAACAGAGGGGCTGAAACAGAGGGCGAGAAACAGAGGGGCTGAAACAGAGGGGCTGAAACAGAGGGGCTGAAACAGAGGGGCTGAAACAGAGGGCGAGAAACAGAGGGGCAAAAACAGAGGGAGAGAAACAGAGGGGCTAAAACAGAGGGCGAGAAACAGAGGGGCGGAAACAGAGGGGCTGAAACAGAGGGGCTGAAACAGAGGGCGAGAAAAAGAGGGCGAGAAACAGAGGGCGAGAAACAGAGGTGCTGAAATAGAGGGGCTGAAACAGAGGGGCTGAAACAGAGGGCGAGAAACAGAGGGCGAGAAACAGAGGGCGAGAAACAGAGGGCGTGAAACAGAGGGGCTGAAACAGAGGGGCTGAAACAGAGGGGATGAAACAGGGGGGCTGAAACAGAGGGGCTGAAAAAGAGGGCGAGAAACAGAGGGCGAGAAACAGAGGGTCTGAAACAGAGGGGCTGAAACAGATGGGCTGAAACAGAGGGGCTGCAACAGAGGGGCTGAAACAGAGGGCGAGAAACAGAGGGGCTGAAACAGAGGGCGAGAAACAGGGGCTGAAACAGAGGGCGAGAAACAGAGGGGCTGAAACAGACGGGCTGAAACAGAGTGGCTGAAACAGAGGGGCTGAAACAGAGGGCGAGAAACAGAGGGGCTGAAACAGAGGGCGAGAAACAGAGGGGCTGAAACAGAGGGCGAGAAACAGAGGGCGAGATACAGAGGGGCTGAAACAGAGGGGCTGAAACAGAGGGGCTGAAACAGAGGGGCTGAAACAGAGGGCGAGAAACATAGGGCGAGAAACAGAGGGGCTGAAACAGAGGGCGAGAAACAGAGGGGCTGAAACAGTGGGGCTGAAACAGAGGGTCTGAAACAGAGGGGCTGAAACAGAGGGCGAGAAACAGAGTGCGAGAAACAGAGGGCGAGAAACAGTGGGGCTGAAACAGTGGGGCTGAAACAGTGGGGCTGAAACAGAGAGGCTGAAACAGAGGGCGAGAAACAGAGGGTGAGAAACAGAGGGGCTGAAACAGAGGGTCTGAAACAGAGGGGCTAAAACAGGGGGGCTGAAACTGTGGGGCTGAAAAAGAGGGCCTGAAACAGAGGGGCTGAAACAGAGGGGCTGAATCAGAGGGGCTGAAACAGAGCGCGAGAAACAGAGGGCGGGAAACAAAGGGCGAGAAACAGAGGGGCTGAAACAGAGGGGCTGAAACAGAGGGGCTGAAACAAAGGGCTAAAACAGAGGGCGAGAAACAGTGGGCGTGAAACAGAGGGGCTGAAACAGAGGGTCTGAAACATAGGGGCTGTCACAGAGGGGCTGAAACAGAGGGGCTGAAACAGAGGGGCTGAAACAGAGGGCGAGAAACAGAGGGGCTAAAACAGAGGGCGAGAAACAGAGGGGCGGAAACAGAGGGGCTGAAACAGAGGGGCTGAAACAGAGGGCGAGAAACAGAGGGCGAGAAACAGAGGGCGAGAAACAGAGGTGCTGAAATAGAGGGGCTGAAACAGAGGGGCTGAAACAGAGGGCGAGAAACAGAGGGCGAGAAACAGAGTGCGAGAAACAAAGGGCGAGAAACAGAGGGGCTGAAACAGAGGGGCAGAAACAGAGGGGATGAAACAGAGGGGCTGAAACAGAGGGGCTGAAACAGAGGGCGAGAAACAGAGGGTGAGAAACAGAGGGGCTGAAACAGAGGGGCTGAAACAGAGGGGCTGAAACAGAGGGGCTGAAACAGAGGGCGAGAAACAGAGGGCGAGAAACAGAGGGCGAGAAACAGAGGTGCTGAAATAGAGGGGCTGAAACAGAGGGGCTGAAACAGAGGGCGAGAAACAGAGGGCGTTAAACAGAGGGCGAGAAACAGAGGGCGTGAAACAGAGGGGCTGAAACAGAGGGGCTGAAACAGAGGGGATGAAACAGGGGGGCTGAAACAGAGGGGCTGCAACAGAGGGGCTGAAACAGAGGGCGAGAAACAGAAGGGCTGAAACAGAGGGCGAGAAACAGAGGGGCTGAAACAGACGGGCTGAAACAGAGTGGCTGAAACAGAGGGGCTGAAACAGAGGGCGAGAAACAGAGGGGCTGAAACAGAGGGCGAGAAACAGAGGGGCTGAAACAGAGGGCGAGAAACAGAGGGCGAGAAACAGAGGGGCTGAAACAGAGGGGCTGAAACAGAGGGGCTGAAACATAGGGGCTGAAACAGAGGGCGAGAAACATAGGGGCTGAAACAGAGGGGCTGAAACAGAGGGCGAGAAACAGAGGGGCTGAAACAGTGGGGCTGAAACAGTGGGTCTGAAACAGAGGGGCTGAAACAGAGGGCGAGAAACAGAGTGCGAGAAACAGAGGGCGAGAAACAGTGGGGTTGAAACAGTGGGGCTGAAACAGTGGGTCTGAAACAGAGAGGCTGAAACAGAGGGCGAGAAACAGAGGGTGAGAAACAGAGGGGCTGAAACAGAGGGTCTGAAACAGAGGGGCTGAAACAGGTGGGCTGAAACAGTTGGGCTGAAAAAGAGGGGCTGAAACAGAGGGGCTGAAACAGAGGGGCTGAATCAGAGGGGCTGAAACAGAGCGCGAGAAACAGAGGGCGGGAAACAAAGGGCGAGAAACAGAGGGGCTGAAACAGAGGGGCTGAAACAGAGGGGCTGAAACAAAGGGCTAAAACAGAGGGCGAGAAACAGTGGGCGTGAAACAGAGGGGCTGAAACAGAGGGTCTGAAACATAGGGGCTGAAATAGATGGGCTGAAACGGAGGGGCTGAAAAAGAGGGGCTGAAACAGAGGGGTTGAAACTGAGGGGCTGAAACAGAGGGCGAGAAACAAAGGGGCTGAAACAGTGGGGCTGAAACAGAGGGGCTGAAACAGAGGGGCTGAAACAGAGGGCGAGAAACAGAGGGGCTGAAACAGAGGGCGAGAAACAGAGGGACTGAAACAGTGGGGCTGAAACAGAGGGGCTGAAACAGAGGGGCTGAAACAGAGGGGCTGAAGCAGAGGGGCTGAAACAGAGGGCGAGAAACAGAGGGCGAGAAACAGTGGGCCTGAAACAGAGGGGCTGAAACAGAGGGGCTGGAACAGAGGGGGTAAAACAGAGAGGCCGAAACAGAGGGCGAGAAACAGAGGGGCTGAAACAGAGGGGCTGAAACAGAGGGGCTGAAAAGAAGGGCGAGAAACAGAGGGCGAGAAACAGAGGGGCTGAAACAGAGGGCGAGAAACAGAGGGGCTGAAACAGTGGGGCTGAAACAGAGGGTCTGAAACAGAGGGACTGAAACAGTGGGGCTGAAACAGAGGGGCTGAAACAGAGGGGCTGAAACAGAGGGGCTGAAGCAGAGGGGCTGAAACAGAGGGCGAGAAACAGAGGGCGAGAAACAGTGGGCCTGAAACAGAGGGGCTGAAACAGAGGGTCTGAAACAGAGGGGCTGAAACAGAGGGCGAGAAACAGAGGGTGAGAAACAGAGGGGCTGAAACAGAGGGTCTGAAACAGAGGGGCTGAAACAGAGGGGCTGAAACAGTGGGGCTGAAAAAGAGGGGCTGAAACAGAGTGGCTGAAACAGAGGGGCTGAATCAGAGGGGCTGAAACAGAGAGCGAGAAACAGAGGGTGAGAAACAGAGGGCGAGAAACAGAGGGGCTGAAACAGAGGGGCTGAAACAGCGGGGCTGAAACAGAGGGCGAGAAACAGTGGGCATGAAACAGAGGAGCTGAAACAGAGGGTCTGAAACATAGGGGCTGAAATAGAGGGGCTGATACAGAGGGGCTGTAAAAGTGGGGCTGAAACAGAGGGGCTGAAACTGAGGGGCTGAAACAGAGGGCGAGAAACAGAGGGGCTGAAACAGTGGGGCTGAAACAGAGGGGCTGAAACAGAGGGGCTGAAACAGAGGGGGAGACACAGAGGGGCTGAAACAGAGGGCGAGAAACAGAAGGACTGAAACAGTGGGGCTGAAACAGAGGGGCTGAAACAGAGGGGCTGAAACAGAGGGGCTGAAACAGAGGGCGAGAAACACAGGGTCTGAAACAGAGTGGCTGAAACAGAGGGGCTGAAACAGAGGGCGACAAACAGAGGGGCTGAAACAGAGGGGCTGAAACAGAGGGGCTGAAACAGAGGGCGAGAAACAGAGGGGCTGAAACAGAGGGGCTGAAACAGAGGGGCTGAAACAGAGGGGCTGAAACAGAGGGCGAGAAACAGAGGGGCTGAAACAGAGGGGCTGAAACAGAGGGCGAGAAACAGAGGGCGAGAAACAGAGGGCGAGAAACACAGGGCGAGAAACAGACGGGCTGAAACAGAGGGGCTGAAACAGAGGGTCTGAAACAGAGGGGCTGTAACATATGGGCTGAAACAGAGGGCGAGAAAAAGAGGGCGAGAAACAGTGTGGCTGAAACAGAGGGGCTGAAACATATGGGCTGAAACAGAGGGGCTGAAACAGAGGGTCTGCAACAGAGGGCGAGTAAGAGAGGGGCTGAAAGAGAGCGCGAGAAACAGAGGGGCTGAAACAGAGGGCGAGAAACAGTGGGGCTGAAACAGAGGGCGAGAAACAGAGAGGCTGAAACAGAGTGGCTGAAACAGAGGGGCTGAAACAGAGGGGCTGAAACAGAGGGCGAGAAACAGAGGGGCTGAAACAGGGGTTGAAACAGAGGGGCTGAAACAGAGGGCGAGAAACAGAGGCCGAGAAACAGAGGGCGAGAAACAGAGGGCCAGAAACAGAGGGCGAGAAACAGAGGGGCTGAAACAGAGGGGCTGAAACAGAGTGGCTGAAACAGAGGGACTGAAACATATGGCCTGAAACAGAAGGCGAGAAAAAGAGGGCAAGAAACAGAGGAGCTGAAACAGAGGGGCTGAACCATAGGGCGAGAAACTGAGGGGCTGAAACAGAGGGGCTGAAACAGAGGGGCTGAAACAGAGGGGCTGAAACAGAGGGCGAGAAACAGAGGGTCTGAAACAGAGTGGCTGAAACAGAGGGGCTGAAACAGAGGGCGACAAACAGAGGGGCTGAAACAGAGGGGCTGAAACAGAGGGCGAGAAACAGAGGGCGAGAAACAGAGGGCGTGAAACAGAGGGGCTGAAACAGAGGGGCTGAAACAGAGGGGCTGAAACAGACGGGCTGAAACAGAGGGTCTGCAACAGAGGGCGAGAAAGAGAGGGGCTGAAAGAGAGGGCGAGAAACAGAGGGGCTGAAACAGAGCGCGAGAACCAGAGGGGCTGAAACAGAGGGGCTGAAACAGAGGGGCTGAAACAGAGGGGCTGAAACAGAGGGCGAGAAACAGAGGGGCAGAAACAGAGGGGCTAAAACAGAGGGCGAGAAACATAGGGGCGCAAACAGAGGGCGAGAAACAGAGGGGCTGAAACAGAGGGCGAGAAACAGAGGGGCTGAAACAGAGGGCGAGAAACAGAGGGCGAGATACAGAGGGGCTGAAACAGAGGGGCTGAAACAGAGGGGCTGAAACAGAGGGCGAGAAACATAGGGCGAGAAACAGAGGGGCTGAAACAGAGGGCGAGAAACAGAGGGGCTGAAACAGTGGGGCTGAAACAGAGGGTCTGAAACAGAGGGGCTGAAACAGAGGGCGAGAAACAGAGTGCGAGAAACAGAGGGCGAGAAACAGTGGGGCTGAAACAGTGGGGCTGAAACAGTGGGGCTGAAACAGAGAGGCTGAAACAGAGGGCGAGAAACAGAGGGTGAGAAACAGAGGGGCTGAAACAGAGGGTCTGAAACAGAGGGGCTAAAACAGGGGGGCTGAAACTGTGGGGCTGAAAAAGAGGGCCTGAAACAGAGGGGCTGAAACAGAGGGGCTGAATCAGAGGGGCTGAAACAGAGCGCGAGAAACAGAGGGCGGGAAACAAAGGGCGAGAAACAGAGGGGCTGAAACAGAGGGGCTGAAACAGAGGGGCTGAAACAAAGGGCTAAAACAGAGGGCGAGAAACAGTGGGCGTGAAACAGAGGGGCTGAAACAGAGGGTCTGAAACATAGGGGCTGACACAGAGGGGCTGAAACAGAGGGGCTGAAACAGAGGGGCTGAAACAGAGGGCGAGAAACAGAGGGGCTAAAACAGAGGGCGAGAAACAGAGGGGCGGAAACAGAGGGGCTGAAACAGAGGGGCTGAAACAGAGGGCGAGAAACAGAGGGCGAGAAACAGAGGGCGAGAAACAGAGGTGCTGAAATAGAGGGGCTGAAACAGAGGGGCTGAAACAGAGGGCGAGAAACAGAGGGCGAGAAACAGAGTGCGAGAAACAAAGGGCGAGAAACAGAGGGGCTGAAACAGAGGGGCAGAAACAGAGGGGATGAAACAGAGGGGCTGAAACAGAGGGGCTGAAACAGAGGGCGAGAAACAGAGGGTGAGAAACAGAGGGGCTGAAACAGAGGGGCTGAAACAGAGGGGCTGAAACAGAGGGGCTGAAACAGAGGGGCTGAAACAGAGGGCGAGAAACAGAGGGCGAGAAACAGAGGGCGAGAAACAGAGGTGCTGAAATAGAGGGGCTGAAACAGAGGGGCTGAAACAGAGGGCGAGAAACAGAGGGCGAGAAACAGAGGGCGAGAAACAGAGGGCGTGAAACAGAGGGGCTGAAACAGAGGGGCTGAAACAGAGGGGATGAAACAGGGGGGCTGAAACAGAGGGGCTGCAACAGAGGGGCTGAGACAGAGGGCGAGAAACAGAGGGGCTGAAACAGAGGGCGAGAAACAGAGGGGCTGAAACAGACGGGCTGAAACAGAGTGGCTGAAACAGAGGGGCTGAAACAGAGGGCGAGAAACAGAGGGGCTGAAACAGAGGGCGAGAAACAGAGGGGCTGAAACAGAGGGCGAGAAACAGAGGGCGAGAAACAGAGGGGCTGAAACAGAGGGGCTGAAACAGAGGGGCTGAAACATAGGGGCTGAAACAGAGGGCGAGAAACATAGGGCGAGAAACAGAGGGGCTGAAACAGAGGGCGAGAAACAGAGGGGCTGAAACAGTGGGGCTGAAACAGTGGGTCTGAAACAGAGGGGCTGAAACAGAGGGCGAGAAACAGAGTGCGAGAAACAGAGGGCGAGAAACAGTGGGGTTGAAACAGTGGGGCTGAAACAGTGGGTCTGAAACAGAGAGGCTGAAACAGAGGGCGAGAAACAGAGGGTGAGAAACAGAGGGGCTGAAACAGAGGGTCTGAAACAGAGGGGCTGAAACAGGGGGGCTGAAACAGTTGGGCTGAAAAAGAGGGGCTGAAACAGAGGGGCTGAAACAGAGGGGCTGAATCAGAGGGGCTGAAACAGAGCGCAGAAACAGAGGGCGGGAAACAAAGGGCGAGAAACAGAGGGGCTGAAACAGAGGGGCTGAAACAGAGGGGCTGAAACAAAGGGCTAAAACAGAGGGCGAGAAACAGTGGGCGTGAAACAGAGGGGCTGAAACAGAGGGTCTGAAACATAGGGGCTGAAATAGATGGGCTGAAACGGAGGGGCTGAAAAAGAGGGGCTGAAACAGAGGGGTTGAAACTGAGGGGCTGAAACAGAGGGCGAGAAACAAAGGGGCTGAAACAGTGGGGCTGAAACAGAGGGGCTGAAACAGAGGGGCTGAAACAGAGGGCGAGAAACAGAGGGGCTGAAACAGAGGGCGAGAAACAGAGGGACTGAAACAGTGGGGCTGAAACAGAGGGGCTGAAACAGAGGGGCTGAAACAGAGGGGCTGAAGCAGAGGGGCTGAAACAGAGGGCGAGAAACAGAGGGCGAGAAACAGTGGGCCTGAAACAGAGGGGCTGAAACAGAGGGGCTGGAACAGAGGGGGTAAAACAGAGAGGCCGAAACAGAGGGCGAGAAACAGAGGGGCTGAAACAGAGGGGCTGAAACAGAGGGGCTGAAAAGAAGGGCGAGAAACAGAGGGCGAGAAACAGAGGGGCTGAAACAGAGGGCGAGAAACAGAGGGGCTGAAACAGTGGGGCTGAAACAGAGGGTCTGAAACAGAGGGACTGAAACAGTGGGGCTGAAACAGAGGGGCTGAAACAGAGGGGCTGAAACAGAGGGGCTGAAGCAGAGGGGCTGAAACAGAGGGCGAGAAACAGAGGGCGAGAAACAGTGGGCCTGAAACAGAGGGGCTGAAACAGAGGGTCTGAAACAGAGGGGCTGAAACAGAGGGCGAGAAACAGAGGGTGAGAAACAGAGGGGCTGAAACAGAGGGTCTGAAACAGAGGGGCTGAAACAGAGGGGCTGAAACAGTGGGGCTGAAAAAGAGGGGCTGAAACAGAGTGGCTGAAACAGAGGGGCTGAATCAGAGGGGCTGAAACAGAGAGCGAGAAACAGAGGGTGAGAAACAGAGGGCGAGAAACAGAGGGGCTGAAACAGAGGGGCTGAAACAGCGGGGCTGAAACAGAGGGCGAGAAACAGTGGGCATGAAACAGAGGAGCTGAAACAGAGGGTCTGAAACATAGGGGCTGAAATAGAGGGGCTGATACAGAGGGGCTGTAAAAGTGGGGCTGAAACAGAGGGGCTGAAACTGAGGGGCTGAAACAGAGGGCGAGAAACAGAGGGGCTGAAACAGTGGGGCTGAAACAGAGGGGCTGAAACAGAGGGGCTGAAACAGAGGGGGAGACACAGAGGGGCTGAAACAGAGGGCGAGAAACAGAAGGACTGAAACAGTGGGGCTGAAACAGAGGGGCTGAAACAGAGGGGCTGAAACAGAGGGGCTGAAACAGAGGGCGAGAAACAGAGGGCAAGAAACAGAGGAGCTGAAACAGAGGGGCTGAAACAGAGGGCGAGAAACAGAGGGGCTGAAACAGAGAGGCTGAAACAGAGGGGCTGAAACAGAGGGCGAGAAACAGAGGGGCTGAAACAGAGGGGCTGAAACAGAGGGGCTGAAACAGAGGGGCTGAAACAGAGGGCGAGAAACAGAGGGGCTGAAACAGAGGGGCTGAAACAGAGGGCGAGAAACAGAGGGCGAGAAACACAGGGCGAGAAACACAGGGCGAGAAACAGACGGGCTGAAACAGAGGGGCTGAAACAGAGGGTCTGAAACAGAGGGGCTGTAACATATGGGCTGAAACAGAGGGCGAGAAAAAGAGGGCGAGAAACAGTGTGGCTGAAACAGAGGGGTTGAAACATATGGGCTGAAACAGAGGGGCTGAAACAGAGGGTCTGCAACAGAGGGCGAGTAAGAGAGGGGCTGAAAGAGAGCGCGAGAAACAGAGGGGCTGAAACAGAGGGCGAGAAACAGTGGGGCTGAAACAGAGGGCGAGAAACAGAGAGGCTGAAACAGAGTGGCTGAAACAGAGAGGCTGAAACAGAGGGGCTGAAACAGAGGGCGAGAAACAGAGGGGCTGAAACAGGGGTTGAAACAGAGGGGCTGAAACAGAGGGCGAGAAACAGAGGCCGAGAAACAGAGGGCGAGAAACAGAGGGCCAGAAACAGAGGGCGAGAAACAGAGGGGCTGAAACAGAGGGGCTGAAACAGAGTGGCTGAAACAGAGGGACTGAAACATATGGCCTGAAACAGAAGGCGAGAAAAAGAGGGCAAGAAACAGAGGAGCTGAAACAGAGGGGCTGAACCATAGGGCGAGAAACTGAGGGGCTGAAACAGAGGGGCTGAAACAGAGGGCGAGAAACATAGGGCGAGAAACAGAGGGGCTGAAACAGAGGGCGAGAAACAGAGGGGCTGAAACAGTGGGGCTGAAACAGAGGGTCTGAAACAGAGGGGCTGAAACAGAGGGCGAGAAACAGAGTGCGAGAAACAGAGGGCGAGAAACAGTGGGGCTGAAACAGTGGGGCTGAAACAGTGGGGCTGAAACAGAGAGGCTGAAACAGAGGGCGAGAAACAGAGGGTGAGAAACAGAGGGGCTGAAACAGAGGGTCTGAAACAGAGGGGCTAATACAGGGGGGCTGAAACTGTGGGGCTGAAAAAGAGGGCCTGAAACAGAGGGGCTGAAACAGAGGGGCTGAATCAGAGGGGCTGAAACAGAGCGCGAGAAACAGAGGGCGGGAAACAAAGGGCGAGAAACAGAGGGGCTGAAACAGAGGGGCTGAAACAGAGGGGCTGAAACAAAGGGCTAAAACAGAGGGCGAGAAACAGTGGGCGTGAAACAGAGGGGCTGAAACAGAGGGTCTGAAACATAGGGGCTGACACAGAGGGGCTGAAACAGAGGGGCTGAAACAGAGGGGCTGAAACAGAGGGCGAGAAACAGAGGGGCTAAAACAGAGGGCGAGAAACAGAGGGGCGGAAACAGAGGGGCTGAAACAGAGGGGCTGAAACAGAGGGCGAGAAACAGAGGGCGAGAAACAGAGGGCGAGAAACAGAGGTGCTGAAATAGAGGGGCTGAAACAGAGGGGCTGAAACAGAGGGCGAGAAACAGAGGGCGAGAAACAGAGTGCGAGAAACAAAGGGCGAGAAACAGAGGGGCTGAAACAGAGGGGCAGAAACAGAGGGGATGAAACAGAGGGGCTGAAACAGAGGGGCTGAAACAGAGGGCGAGAAACAGAGGGAGAGAAACAGAGGGGCTGAAACAGAGGACGAGAAACAGAGGGGCTGAAACAGAGGGCGAGAAACAGAGGGCTAGAAACTGAGGGCGAGAAACAGAGGGGCTGAAACAGAGGGTCTGAAACATAGGGGCTGAAACAGAGGGGCTGAAACAGAGGGAGAGAAACAGAGGGGCTGAAACAGAGGGCGAGAAACAGTGGGCGAGAAACAGAGGGGATCAAACAGAGGGGCTGAAACAGAGGGGCTGAAACAGAGGGGCTGAAACCGAGGGCGAGAAACAGAGAAGCTGAAACAGAGTGGCTGAAACAGAGGGGCTGAAACAGAGGGGCTGAAACAGAGGGCGAGAAACAGAGGGGCTGAAACAGAGGGGCTGAAACAGAGGGCGAGAAACAGAGGGCGAGAAACAGAGGGCGAGAAACAGAGGGCGAGAAACAGAGGGGCTGAAACAGAGGGGCTGAAACAGAGGGCGAGAAACAGAGGGGCTGAAACAGACGGGCTGAAACAGAGGGGCTGAAACAGAGGGCGAGAAACAGAGGGGCTGAAACAGAGGGGCTGAAACAGAGGGTGAGAAACAGAGGGCGAGAAACAGAGGGCGAGAAACAGAGGGCGAGAAACAGACGGGCTGAAACAGAGGGGCTGAAACAGAGGGTCTGAAACAGAGGGGCAGAAACATATGGGCTGAAAAAGAGGGCGAGAAAAAGAGGGCGAGAAACAGTGTGGCTGAAACAGAGGGGCTGAAAGAGAGGGGCTGAAACAGAGGGTCTGCAACAGAGGGCGAGAAAGAGAGGGGCTGAAAGAGAGCGCGAGAAACAGAGGGGCTGAAACAGAGGGCGAGAAACAGAGGGGCTGAAACAGAGGGCGAGAAACAGAGAGGCTGAAACAGAGTGGCTGAAACAGAGGGGCTGAAACAGAGGGGCTGAAACAGAGGGCGAGAAACAGAGGGGCTGAAACAGAGGGGTTGAAACAGAGGGGCTGAAACAGAGGGCGAGAAACAGAGGCCGAGAAACAGAGGGCGAGAAACAGAGGGCCAGGAACAGAGGGAGAGAAACAGAGGGGCTGAAACAGAGGGACTGAAACATATGGCCTGAAACAGAGGGCGAGAAAAAGAGGGCAAGAAACAGAGGAGCTGAAACAGAGGGGCTGAACCATAGGGCGAGAAACTGAGGGGCTGAAACAGAGGGGCTGAAACAGAGGGGCTGAAACAGAGGGGCTGAAACAGAGGGCGAGAAACAGAGGGGCTGAAACAGAGGGGCTGAAACAGAGGGGCTGAAACAGAGGGCGAGAAACAGAGGGGCTGAAACAGAGGGGCTGAAACAGAGGGCGAGAAACAGAGGGCGAGAAACAGAGGGCGAGAAACAGAGGGGCTGAAACAGAGGGGCTGAAACAGAGGGGCTGAAACATATGGGCTGAAACAGAGGGCGAGAAAAAGAGGGCGAGAAACAGAGTGGCTGAAACAGAGGGGCTGAAACAGAGGGGCTGAAACAGAGGGTCTGCAACAGAGGGCGAGAAAGAGAGGGGCTGAAAGAGAGGGCGAGAAACAGAGGGGCTGAAACAGAGGGCGAGAAACAGAGGGGCTGAAACAGAGGGGCTGAAACAGAGGGGCTGAAACAGAGGGGCTGAAACAGAGGGCGAGAAACAGAGGGGCAGAAACAGAGGGAGAGAAACAGAGGGGCTAAAACAGAGGGCGAGAAACAGAGGGGCGGAAACAGAGGGGCTGAAACAGAGGGGCTGAAACAGAGGGCGAGAAAAAGAGGGCGAGAAACAGAGGGCGAGAAACAGAGGTGCTGAAATAGAGGGGCTGAAACAGAGGGGCTGAAACAGAGGGCGAGAAACAGAGGGCGAGAAACAGAGGGCGAGAAACAGAGGGCGTGAAACAGAGGGGCTGAAACAGAGGGGCTGAAACAGAGGGGATGAAACAGGGGGGCTGAAACAGAGGGGCTGAAAAAGAGGGCGAGAAACAGAGGGCGAGAAACAGAGGGGCTGAAACAGAGGGGCTGAAACAGATGGGCTGAAACAGAGGGGCTGCAACAGAGGGGCTGAAACAGAGGGCGAGAAACAGAGGGGCTGAAACAGAGGGCGAGAAACAGAGGGGCTGAAACAGAGGGCGAGAAACAGAGGGGCTGAAACAGACGGGCTGAAACAGAGTGGCTGAAACAGAGGGGCTGAAACAGAGGGCGAGAAACAGAGGGGCTGAAACAGAGGGCGAGAAACAGAGGGGCTGAAACAGAGGGGCTGAAACAGAGGGGCTGAAACAGAGGGGCTGAAACAGAGGGCGAGAAACATAGGGCGAGAAACAGAGGGGCTGAAACAGAGGGCGTGAAACAGAGGGGCTGAAACAGAGGGGCTGAAACAGAGGGGATGAAACAGGGGGGCTGAAACAGAGGGGCTGCAACAGAGGGGCTGAGACAGAGGGCGAGAAACAGAGGGGCTGAAACAGAGGGCGAGAAACAGAGGGGCTGAAACAGACGGGCTGAAACAGAGTGGCTGAAACAGAGGGGCTGAAACAGAGGGCGAGAAACAGAGGGGCTGAAACAGAGGGCGAGAAACAGAGGGGCTGAAACAGAGGGCGAGAAACAGAGGGCGAGAAACAGAGGGGCTGAAACAGAGGGGCTGAAACAGAGGGGCTGAAACATAGGGGCTGAAACAGAGGGCGAGAAACATAGGGCGAGAAACAGAGGGGCTGAAACAGAGGGCGAGAAACAGAGGGGCTGAAACAGTGGGGCTGAAACAGTGGGTCTGAAACAGAGGGGCTGAAACAGAGGGCGAGAAACAGAGTGCGAGAAACAGAGGGCGAGAAACAGTGGGGTTGAAACAGTGGGGCTGAAACAGTGGGTCTGAAACAGAGAGGCTGAAACAGAGGGCGAGAAACAGAGGGTGAGAAACAGAGGGGCTGAAACAGAGGGTCTGAAACAGAGGGGCTGAAACAGGGGGGCTGAAACAGTTGGTCTGAAAAAGAGGGGCTGAAACAGAGGGGCTGAAACAGAGGGGCTGAATCAGAGGGGCTGAAACAGAGCGCAGAAACAGAGGGCGGGAAACAAAGGGCGAGAAACAGAGGGGCTGAAACAGAGGGGCTGAAACAGAGGGGCTGAAACAATGGGCTAAAACAGAGGGCGAGAAACAGTGGGCGTGAAACAGAGGGGCTGAAACAGAGGGTCTGAAACATAGGGGCTGAAATAGATGGGCTGAAACGGAGGGGCTGAAAAAGAGGGGCTGAAACAGAGGGGTTGAAACTGAGGGGCTGAAACAGAGGGCGAGAAACAAAGGGGCTGAAACAGTGGGGCTGAAACAGAGGGGCTGAAACAGAGGGGCTGAAACAGAGGGCGAGAAACAGAGGGGCTGAAACAGAGGGCGAGAAACAGAGGGACTGAAACAGTGGGGCTGAAACAGAGGGGCTGAAACAGAGGGGCTGAAACAGAGGGGCTGAAGCAGAGGGGCTGAAACAGAGGGCGAGAAACAGAGGGCGAGAAACAGTGGGCCTGAAACAGAGGGGCTGAAACAGAGGGGCTGGAACAGAGGGGGTAAAACAGAGAGGCCGAAACAGAGGGCGAGAAACAGAGGGGCTGAAACAGAGGGGCTGAAACAGAGGGGCTGAAAAGAAGGGCGAGAAACAGAGGGCGAGAAACAGAGGGGCTGAAACAGAGGGCGAGAAACAGAGGGGCTGAAACAGTGGGGCTGAAACAGAGGGTCTGAAACAGAGGGACTGAAACAGTGGGGCTGAAACAGAGGGGCTGAAACAGAGGGGCTGAAACAGAGGGGCTGAAGCAGAGGGGCTGAAACAGAGGGCGAGAAACAGAGGGCGAGAAACAGTGGGCCTGAAACAGAGGGGCTGAAACAGAGGGTCTGAAACAGAGGGGCTGAAACAGAGGGCGAGAAACAGAGGGTGAGAAACAGAGGGGCTGAAACAGAGGGTCTGAAACAGAGGGGCTGAAACAGAGGGGCTGAAACAGTGGGGCTGAAAAAGAGGGGCTGAAACAGAGTGGCTGAAACAGAGGGGCTGAATCAGAGGGGCTGAAACAGAGAGCGAGAAACAGAGGGTGAGAAACAGAGGGCGAGAAACAGAGGGGCTGAAACAGAGGGGCTGAAACAGCGGGGCTGAAACAGAGGGCGAGAAACAGTGGGCATGAAACAGAGGAGCTGAAACAGAGGGTCTGAAACATAGGGGCTGAAATAGAGGGGCTGATACAGAGGGGCTGTAAAAGTGGGGCTGAAACAGAGGGGCTGAAACTGAGGGGCTGAAACAGAGGGCGAGAAACAGAGGGGCTGAAACAGTGGGGCTGAAACAGAGGGGCTGAAACAGAGGGGCTGAAACAGAGGGGGAGACACAGAGGGGCTGAAACAGAGGGCGAGAAACAGAAGGACTGAAACAGTGGGGCTGAAACAGAGGGGCTGAAACAGAGGGGCTGAAACAGAGGGGCTGAAACAGAGGGCGAGAAACAGAGGGCAAGAAACAGAGGAGCTGAAACAGAGGGGCTGAAACAGAGGGCGAGAAACAGAGGGGCTGAAACAGAGAGGCTGAAACAGAGGGGCTGAAACAGAGGGCGAGAAACAGAGGGGCTGAAACAGAGGGGCTGAAACAGAGGGGCTGAAACAGAGGGGCTGAAACAGAGGGCGAGAAACAGAGGGGCTGAAACAGAGGGGCTGAAACAGAGGGCGAGAAACAGAGGGCGAGAAACAGAGGGCGAGAAACACAGGGCGAGAAACAGACGGGCTGAAACAGAGGGGCTGAAACAGAGGGTCAGAAACAGAGGGGCTGTAACATATGGGCTGAAACAGAGGGCGAGAAAAAGAGGGCGAGAAACAGTGTGGCTGAAACAGAGGGGTTGAAACATATGGGCTGAAACAGAGGGGCTGAAACAGAGGGTCTGCAACAGAGGGCGAGTAAGAGAGGGGCTGAAAGAGAGCGCGAGAAACAGAGGGGCTGAAACAGAGGGCGAGAAACAGTGGGGCTGAAACAGAGGGCGAGAAACAGAGAGGCTGAAACAGAGTGGCTGAAACAGAGGGGCTGAAACAGAGGGGCTGAAACAGAGGGCGAGAAACAGAGGGGCTGAAACAGGGGTTGAAACAGAGGGGCTGAAACAGAGGGCGAGAAACAGAGGCCGAGAAACAGAGGGCGAGAAACAGAGGGCCAGAAACAGAGGGCGAGAAACAGAGGGGCTGAAACAGAGGGGCTGAAACAGAGTGGCTGAAACAGAGGGACTGAAACATATGGCCTGAAACAGAAGGCGAGAAAAAGAGGGCAAGAAACAGAGGAGCTGAAACAGAGGGGCTGAACCATAGGGCGAGAAACTGAGGGGCTGAAACAGAGGGGCTGAAACAGAGGGCGAGAAACATAGGGCGAGAAACAGAGGGGCTGAAACAGAGGGCGAGAAACAGAGGGGCTGAAACAGTGGGGCTGAAACAGAGGGTCTGAAACAGAGGGGCTGAAACAGAGGGCGAGAAACAGAGTGCGAGAAACAGAGGGCGAGAAACAGTGGGGCTGAAACAGTGGGGCTGAAACAGTGGGGCTGAAACAGAGAGGCTGAAACAGAGGGCGAGAAACAGAGGGTGAGAAACAGAGGGGCTGAAACAGAGGGTCTGAAACAGAGGGGCTAATACAGGGGGGCTGAAACTGTGGGGCTGAAAAAGAGGGCCTGAAACAGAGGGGCTGAAACAGAGGGGCTGAATCAGAGGGGCTGAAACAGAGCGCGAGAAACAGAGGGCGGGAAACAAAGGGCGAGAAACAGAGGGGCTGAAACAGAGGGGCTGAAACAGAGGGGCTGAAACAAAGGGCTAAAACAGAGGGCGAGAAACAGTGGGCGTGAAACAGAGGGGCTGAAACAGAGGGTCTGAAACATAGGGGCTGACACAGAGGGGCTGAAACAGAGGGGCTGAAACAGAGGGGCTGAAACAGAGGGCGAGAAACAGAGGGGCTAAAACAGAGGGCGAGAAACAGAGGGGCGGAAACAGAGGGGCTGAAACAGAGGGGCTGAAACAGAGGGCGAGAAACAGAGGGCGAGAAACAGAGGGCGAGAAACAGAGGTGCTGAAATAGAGGGGCTGAAACAGAGGGGCTGAAACAGAGGGCGAGAAACAGAGGGCGAGAAACAGAGTGCGAGAAACAAAGGGCGAGAAACAGAGGGGCTGAAACAGAGGGGCAGAAACAGAGGGGATGAAACAGAGGGGCTGAAACAGAGGGGCTGAAACAGAGGGCGAGAAACAGAGGGAGAGAAACAGAGGGGCTGAAACAGAGGACGAGAAACAGAGGGGCTGAAACAGAGGGCGAGAAACAGAGGGCTAGAAACTGAGGGCGAGAAACAGAGGGGCTGAAACAGAGGGTCTGAAACATAGGGGCTGAAACAGAGGGGCTGAAACAGAGGGAGAGAAACAGAGGGGCTGAAACAGAGGGCGAGAAACAGTGGGCGAGAAACAGAGGGGATCAAACAGAGGGGCTGAAACAGAGGGGCTGAAACAGAGGGGCTGAAACCGAGGGCGAGAAACAGAGAAGCTGAAACAGAGTGGCTGAAACAGAGGGGCTGAAACAGAGGGGCTGAAACAGAGGGCGAGAAACAGAGGGGCTGAAACAGAGGGGCTGAAACAGAGGGCGAGAAACAGAGGGCGAGAAACAGAGGGCGAGAAACAGAGGGCGAGAAACAGAGGGGCTGAAACAGAGGGGCTGAAACAGAGGGCGAGAAACAGAGGGGCTGAAACAGACGGGCTGAAACAGAGGGGCTGAAACAGAGGGCGAGAAACAGAGGGGCTGAAACAGAGGGGCTGAAACAGAGGGTGAGAAACAGAGGGCGAGAAACAGAGGGCGAGAAACAGAGGGCGAGAAACAGACGGGCTGAAACAGAGGGGCTGAAACGGAGGGTCTGAAACAGAGGGGCAGAAACATATGGGCTGAAAAAGAGGGCGAGAAAAAGAGGGCGAGAAACAGTGTGGCTGAAACAGAGGGGCTGAAACAGAGGGGCTGAAACAGAGGGTCTGCAACAGAGGGCGAGAAAGAGAGGGGCTGAAAGAGAGCGCGAGAAACAGAGGGGCTGAAACAGAGGGCGAGAAACAGAGGGGCTGAAACAGAGGGCGAGAAACAGAGAGGCTGAAACAGAGTGGCTGAAACAGAGGGGCTGAAACAGAGGGGCTGAAACAGAGGGCGAGAAACAGAGGGGCTGAAACAGAGGGGTTGAAACAGAGGGGCTGAAACAGAGGGCGAGAAACAGAGGCCGAGAAACAGAGGGCGAGAAACAGAGGGCCAGGAACAGAGGGAGAGAAACAGAGGGGCTGAAACAGAGGGACTGAAACATATGGCCTGAAACAGAGGGCGAGAAAAAGAGGGCAAGAAACAGAGGAGCTGAAACAGAGGGGCTGAACCATAGGGCGAGAAACTGAGGGGCTGAAACAGAGGGGCTGAAACAGAGGGGCTGAAACAGAGGGGCTGAAACAGAGGGCGAGAAACAGAGGGGCTGAAACAGAGGGGCTGAAACAGAGGGGCTGAAACAGAGGGCGAGAAACAGAGGGGCTGAAACAGAGGGGCTGAAACAGAGGGCGAGAAACAGAGGGCGAGAAACAGAGGGCGAGAAACAGAGGGGCTGAAACAGAGGGGCTGAAACAGAGGGGCTGAAACAAATGGGCTGAAACAGAGGGCGAGAAAAAGAGGGCGAGAAACAGAGTGGCTGAAACAGAGGGGCTGAAACAGAGGGGCTGAAACAGAGGGTCTGCAACAGAGGGCGAGAAAGAGAGGGGCTGAAAGAGAGGGCGAGAAACAGAGGGGCTGAAACAGAGGGCGAGAAACAGAGGGGCTGAAACAGAGGGGCTGAAACAGAGGGGCTGAAACAGAGGGGCTGAAACAGAGGGCGAGAAACAGAGGGGCAGAAACAGAGGGAGAGAAACAGAGGGGCTAAAACAGAGGGCGAGAAACAGAGGGGCGGAAACAGAGGGGCTGAAACAGAGGGGCTGAAACAGAGGGCGAGAAAAAGAGGGCGAGAAACAGAGGGCGAGAAACAGAGGTGCTGAAATAGAGGGGCTGAAACAGAGGGGCTGAAACAGAGGGCGAGAAACAGAGGGCGAGAAACAGAGGGCGAGAAACAGAGGGCGTGAAACAGAGGGGCTGAAACAGAGGGGCTGAAACAGAGGGGATGAAACAGGGGGGCTGAAACAGAGGGGCTGAAAAAGAGGGCGAGAAACAGAGGGCGAGAAACAGAGGGGCTGAAACAGAGGGGCTGAAACAGATGGGCTGAAACAGAGGGGCTGCAACAGAGGGGCTGAAACAGAGGGCGAGAAACAGAGGGGCTGAAACAGAGGGCGAGAAACAGAGGGGCTGAAACAGAGGGCGAGAAACAGAGGGGCTGAAACAGACGGGCTGAAACAGAGTGGCTGAAACAGAGGGGCTGAAACAGAGGGCGAGAAACAGAGGGGCTGAAACAGAGGGCGAGAAACAGAGGGGCTGAAACAGAGGGGCTGAAACAGAGGGGCTGAAACAGAGGGGCTGAAACAGAGGGCGAGAAACATAGGGCGAGAAACAGAGGGGCTGAAACAGAGGGCGAGAAACAGAGGGGCTGAAACAGTGGGGCTGAAACAGAGGGTCTGAAACAGAGGGGCTGAAACAGAGGGCGAGAAACAGAGTGCGAGAAACAGAGGGCGAGAAACAGTGGGGCTGAAACAGTGGGGCTGAAACAGTGGGGCTGAAACAGAGAGGCTGAAACAGAGGGCGAGAAACAGAGGGTGAGAAACAGAGGGGCTGAAACAGAGGGTCTGAAACAGAGGGGCTAAAACAGGGGGGCTGAAACTGTGGGGCTGAAAAAGAGGGCCTGAAACAGAGGGGCTGAAACAGAGGGGCTGAATCAGAGGGGCTGAAACAGAGCGCGAGAAACAGAGGGCGGGAAACAAAGGGCGAGAAACAGAGGGGCTGAAACAGAGGGGCTGAAACAGAGGGGCTGAAACAAAGGGCTAAAACAGAGGGCGAGAAACAGTGGGCGTGAAACAGAGGGGCTGAAACAGAGGGTCTGAAACATAGGGGCTGTCACAGAGGGGCTGAAACAGAGGGGCTGAAACAGAGGGGCTGAAACAGAGGGCGAGAAACAGAGGGGCTAAAACAGAGGGCGAGAAACAGAGGGGCGGAAACAGAGGGGCTGAAACAGAGGGGCTGAAACAGAGGGCGAGAAACAGAGGGCGAGAAACAGAGGGCGAGAAACAGAGGTGCTGAAATAGAGGGGCTGAAACAGAGGGGCTGAAACAGAGGGCGAGAAACAGAGGGCGAGAAACAGAGTGCGAGAAACAAAGGGCGAGAAACAGAGGGGCTGAAACAGAGGGGCAGAAACAGAGGGGATGAAACAGAGGGGCTGAAACAGAGGGGCTGAAACAGAGGGCGAGAAACAGAGGGTGAGAAACAGAGGGGCTGAAACAGAGGGGCTGAAACAGAGGGGCTGAAACAGAGGGGCTGAAACAGAGGGCGAGAAACAGAGGGCGAGAAACAGAGGGCGAGAAACAGAGGTGCTGAAATAGAGGGGCTGAAACAGAGGGGCTGAAACAGAGGGCGAGAAACAGAGGGCGAGAAACAGAGGGCGAGAAACAGAGGGCGTGAAACAGAGGGGCTGAAACAGAGGGGCTGAAACAGAGGGGATGAAACAGGGGGGCTGAAACAGAGGGGCTGCAACAGAGGGGCTGAAACAGAGGGCGAGAAACAGAAGGGCTGAAACAGAGGGCGAGAAACAGAGGGGCTGAAACAGACGGGCTGAAACAGAGTGGCTGAAACAGAGGGGCTGAAACAGAGGGCGAGAAACAGAGGGGCTGAAACAGAGGGCGAGAAACAGAGGGGCTGAAACAGAGGGCGAGAAACAGAGGGCGAGAAACAGAGGGGCTGAAACAGAGGGGCTGAAACAGAGGGGCTGAAACATAGGGGCTGAAACAGAGGGCGAGAAACATAGGGCGAGAAACAGAGGGGCTGAAACAGAGGGCGAGAAACAGAGGGGCTGAAACAGTGGGGCTGAAACAGTGGGTCTGAAACAGAGGGGCTGAAACAGAGGGCGAGAAACAGAGTGCGAGAAACAGAGGGCGAGAAACAGTGGGGTTGAAACAGTGGGGCTGAAACAGTGGGTCTGAAACAGAGAGGCTGAAACAGAGGGCGAGAAACAGAGGGTGAGAAACAGAGGGGCTGAAACAGAGGGTCTGAAACAGAGGGGCTGAAACAGGTGGGCTGAAACAGTTGGGCTGAAAAAGAGGGGCTGAAACAGAGGGGCTGAAACAGAGGGGCTGAATCAGAGGGGCTGAAACAGAGCGCGAGAAACAGAGGGCGGGAAACAAAGGGCGAGAAACAGAGGGGCTGAAACAGAGGGGCTGAAACAGAGGGGCTGAAACAAAGGGCTAAAACAGAGGGCGAGAAACAGTGGGCGTGAAACAGAGGGGCTGAAACAGAGGGTCTGAAACATAGGGGCTGAAATAGATGGGCTGAAACGGAGGGGCTGAAAAAGAGGGGCTGAAACAGAGGGGTTGAAACTGAGGGGCTGAAACAGAGGGCGAGAAACAAAGGGGCTGAAACAGTGGGGCTGAAACAGAGGGGCTGAAACAGAGGGGCTGAAACAGAGGGCGAGAAACAGAGGGGCTGAAACAGAGGGCGAGAAACAGAGGGACTGAAACAGTGGGGCTGAAACAGAGGGGCTGAAACAGAGGGGCTGAAACAGAGGGGCTGAAGCAGAGGGGCTGAAACAGAGGGCGAGAAACAGAGGGCGAGAAACAGTGGGCCTGAAACAGAGGGGCTGAAACAGAGGGGCTGGAACAGAGGGGGTAAAACAGAGAGGCCGAAACAGAGGGCGAGAAACAGAGGGGCTGAAACAGAGGGGCTGAAACAGAGGGGCTGAAAAGAAGGGCGAGAAACAGAGTGCGAGAAACAGAGGGGCTGAAACAGAGGGCGAGAAACAGAGGGGCTGAAACAGTGGGGCTGAAACAGAGGGTCTGAAACAGAGGGACTGAAACAGTGGGGCTGAAACAGAGGGGCTGAAACAGAGGGGCTGAAACAGAGGGGCTGAAGCAGAGGGGCTGAAACAGAGGGCGAGAAACAGAGGGCGAGAAACAGTGGGCCTGAAACAGAGGGGCTGAAACAGAGGGTCTGAAACAGAGGGGCTGAAACAGAGGGCGAGAAACAGAGGGTGAGAAACAGAGGGGCTGAAACAGAGGGTCTGAAACAGAGGGGCTGAAACAGAGGGGCTGAAACAGTGGGGCTGAAAAAGAGGGGCTGAAACAGAGTGGCTGAAACAGAGGGGCTGAATCAGAGGGGCTGAAACAGAGAGCGAGAAACAGAGGGTGAGAAACAGAGGGCGAGAAACAGAGGGGCTGAAACAGAGGGGCTGAAACAGCGGGGCTGAAACAGAGGGCGAGAAACAGTGGGCATGAAACAGAGGAGCTGAAACAGAGGGTCTGAAACATAGGGGCTGAAATAGAGGGGCTGATACAGAGGGGCTGTAAAAGTGGGGCTGAAACAGAGGGGCTGAAACTGAGGGGCTGAAACAGAGGGCGAGAAACAGAGGGGCTGAAACAGTGGGGCTGAAACAGAGGGGCTGAAACAGAGGGGCTGAAACAGAGGGGGAGACACAGAGGGGCTGAAACAGAGGGCGAGAAACAGAAGGACTGAAACAGTGGGGCTGAAACAGAGGGGCTGAAACAGAGGGGCTGAAACAGAGGGGCTGAAACAGAGGGCGAGAAACAGAGGGTCTGAAACAGAGTGGCTGAAACAGAGGGGCTGAAACAGAGGGCGACAAATAGAGGGGCTGAAACAGAGGGGCTGAAACAGAGGGGCTGAAACAGAGGGCGAGAAACAGAGGGGCTGAAACAGAGGGGCTGAAACAGAGGGGCTGAAACAGAGGGGCTGAAACAGAGGGCGAGAAACAGAGGGGCTGAAACAGAGGGGCTGAAACAGAGGGCGAGAAACAGAGGGCGAGAAACAGAGGGCGAGAAACACAGGGCGAGAAACAGACGGGCTGAAACAGAGGGGCTGAAACAGAGGGTCTGAAACAGAGGGGCTGTAACATATGGGCTGAAACAGAGGGCGAGAAAAAGAGGGCGAGAAACAGTGTGGCTGAAACAGAGGGGCTGAAACATATGGGCTGAAACAGAGGGGCTGAAACAGAGGGTCTGCAACAGAGGGCGAGTAAGAGAGGGGCTGAAAGAGAGCGCGAGAAACAGAGGGGCTGAAACAGAGGGCGAGAAACAGTGGGGCTGAAACAGAGGGCGAGAAACAGAGAGGCTGAAACAGAGTGGCTGAAACAGAGGGGCTGAAACAGAGGGGCTGAAACAGAGGGCGAGAAACAGAGGGGCTGAAACAGGGGTTGAAACAGAGGGGCTGAAACAGAGGGCGAGAAACAGAGGCCGAGAAACAGAGGGCGAGAAACAGAGGGCCAGAAACAGAGGGCGAGAAACAGAGGGGCTGAAACAGAGGGGCTGAAACAGAGTGGCTGAAACAGAGGGACTGAAACTTATGGCCTGAAACAGAAGGCGAGAAAAAGAGGGCAAGAAACAGAGGAGCTGAAACAGAGGGGCTGAACCATAGGGCGAGAAACTGAGGGGCTGAAACAGAGGGGCTGAAACAGAGGGGCTGAAACAGAGGGGCTGAAACAGAGGGCGAGAAACAGAGGGTCTGAAACAGAGTGGCTGAAACAGAGGGGCTGAAACAGAGGGCGACAAACAGAGGGGCTGAAACAGAGGGGCTGAAACAGAGGGCGAGAAACAGAGGGCGAGAAACAGAGGGCGAGAAACAGAGGGGCTGAAACAGAGGGGCTGAAACAGAGGGGCTGAAACAGACGGGCTGAAACAGAGGGTCTGCAACAGAGGGCGAGAAAGAGAGGGGCTGAAAGAGAGGGCGAGAAACAGAGGGGCTGAAACAGAGGGCGAGAAACAGAGGGGCTGAAACAGAGGGGCTGAAACAGAGGGGCTGAAACAGAGGGGCTGAAACAGAGGGCGAGAAACAGAGGGGCAGAAACAGAGGGGCTAAAACAGAGGGCGAGAAACATAGGGGCGCAAACAGAGGGCGAGAAACAGAGGGGCTGAAACAGAGGGCGAGAAACAGAGGGGCTGAAACAGAGGGCGAGAAACAGAGGGCGAGATACAGAGGGGCTGAAACAGAGGGGCTGAAACAGAGGGGCTGAAACAGAGGGGCTGAAACAGAGGGCGAGAAACATAGGGCGAGAAACAGAGGGGCTGAAACAGAGGGCGAGAAACAGAGGGGCTGAAACAGTGGGGCTGAAACAGAGGGTCTGAAACAGAGGGGCTGAAACAGAGGGCGAGAAACAGAGTGCGAGAAACAGAGGGCGAGAAACAGTGGGGCTGAAACAGTGGGGCTGAAACAGTGGGGCTGAAACAGAGAGGCTGAAACAGAGGGCGAGAAACAGAGGGTGAGAAACAGAGGGGCTGAAACAGAGGGTCTGAAACAGAGGGGCTAAAACAGGGGGGCTGAAACTGTGGGGCTGAAAAAGAGGGCCTGAAACAGAGGGGCTGAAACAGAGGGGCTGAATCAGAGGGGCTGAAACAGAGCGCGAGAAACAGAGGGCGGGAAACAAAGGGCGAGAAACAGAGGGGCTGAAACAGAGGGGCTGAAACAGAGGGGCTGAAACAAAGGGCTAAAACAGCGGGCGAGAAACAGTGGGCGTGAAACAGAGGGGCTGAAACAGAGGGTCTGAAACATAGGGGCTGACACAGAGGGGCTGAAACAGAGGGGCTGAAACAGAGGGGCTGAAACAGAGGGCGAGAAACAGAGGGGCTAAAACAGAGGGCGAGAAACAGAGGGGCGGAAACAGAGGGGCTGAAACAGAGGGGCTGAAACAGAGGGCGAGAAACAGAGGGCGAGAAACAGAGGGCGAGAAACAGAGGTGCTGAAATAGAGGGGCTGAAACAGAGGGGCTGAAACAGAGGGCGAGAAACAGAGGGCGAGAAACAGAGTGCGAGAAACAAAGGGCGAGAAACAGAGGGGCTGAAACAGAGGGGCAGAAACAGAGGGGCTGAAACAGAGGGCGAGAAACAGAGGGGCTGAAACAGACGGGCTGAAACAGAGTGGCTGAAACAGAGGGGCTGAAACAGAGGGCGAGAAACAGAGGGGCTGAAACAGAGGGCGAGAAACAGAGGGGCTGAAACAGAGGGGCTGAAACAGAGGGGCTGAAACAGAGGGCGAGAAACATAGGGCGAGAAACAGAGGGGCTGAAACAGAGGGCGAGAAACAGAGGGGCTGAAACAGTGGGGCTGAAACAGAGGGTCTGAAACAGAGGGGCTGAAACAGAGGGCGAGAAACAGAGTGCGAGAAACAGAGGGCGAGAAACAGTGGGGCTGAAACAGTGGGGCTGAAACAGTGGGGCTGAAACAGAGAGGCTGAAACAGAGGGCGAGAAACAGAGGGTGAGAAACAGAGGGGCTGAAACAGAGGGTCTGAAACAGAGGGGCTAAAACAGGGGGGCTGAAACTGTGGGGCTGAAAAAGAGGGCCTGAAACAGAGGGGCTGAAACAGAGGGGCTGAATCAGAGGGGCTGAAACAGAGCGCGAGAAACAGAGGGCGGGAAACAAAGGGCGAGAAACAGAGGGGCTGAAACAGAGGGGCTGAAACAGAGGGGCTGAAACAAAGGGCTAAAACAGAGGGCGAGAAACAGTGGGCGTGAAACAGAGGGGCTGAAACAGAGGGTCTGAAACATAGGGGCTGTCACAGAGGGGCTGAAACAGAGGGGCTGAAACAGAGGGGCTGAAACAGAGGGCGAGAAACAGAGGGGCTAAAACAGAGGGCGAGAAACAGAGGGGCGGAAACAGAGGGGCTGAAACAGAGGGGCTGAAACAGAGGGCGAGAAACAGAGGGCGAGAAACAGAGGGCGAGAAACAGAGGTGCTGAAATAGAGGGGCTGAAACAGAGGGGCTGAAACAGAGGGCGAGAAACAGAGGGCGAGAAACAGAGTGCGAGAAACAAAGGGCGAGAAACAGAGGGGCTGAAACAGAGGGGCAGAAACAGAGGGGATGAAACAGAGGGGCTGAAACAGAGGGGCTGAAACAGAGGGCGAGAAACAGAGGGTGAGAAACAGAGGGGCTGAAACAGAGGGGCTGAAACAGAGGGGCTGAAACAGAGGGGCTGAAACAGAGGGCGAGAAACAGAGGGCGAGAAACAGAGGGCGAGAAACAGAGGGGCTGAATTAGAGGGGCTGAAACAGAGGGGCTGAAACAGAGGGCGAGAAACAGAGGGCGAGAAACAGAGGGCGAGAAACAGAGGGCGTGAAACAGAGGGGCTGAAACAGAGGGGCTGAAACAGAGGGGATGAAACAGGGGGGCTGAAACAGAGGGGCTGCAACAGAGGGGCTGAAACAGAGGGCGAGAAACAGAAGGGCTGAAACAGAGGGCGAGAAACAGAGGGGCTGAAACAGACGGGCTGAAACAGAGTGGCTGAAACAGAGGGGCTGAAACAGAGGGCGAGAAACAGAGGGGCTGAAACAGAGGGCGAGAAACAGAGGGGCTGAAACAGAGGGCGAGAAACAGAGGGCGAGAAACAGAGGGGCTGAAACAGAGGGGCTGAAACAGAGGGGCTGAAACATAGGGGCTGAAACAGAGGGCGAGAAACATAGGGCGAGAAACAGAGGGGCTGAAACAGAGGGCGAGAAACAGAGGGGCTGAAACAGTGGGGCTGAAACAGTGGGTCTGAAACAGAGGGGCTGAAACAGAGGGCGAGAAACAGAGTGCGAGAAACAGAGGGCGAGAAACAGTGGGGTTGAAACAGTGGGGCTGAAACAGTGGGTCTGAAACAGAGAGGCTGAAACAGAGGGCGAGAAACAGAGGGTGAGAAACAGAGGGGCTGAAACAGAGGGTCTGAAACAGAGGAGCTGAAACAGGTGGGCTGAAACAGTTGGGCTGAAAAAGAGGGGCTGAAACAGAGGGGCTGAAACAGAGGGGCTGAATCAGAGGGGCTGAAACAGAGCGCGAGAAACAGAGGGCGGGAAACAAAGGGCGAGAAACAGAGGGGCTGAAACAGAGGGGCTGAAACAGAGGGGCTGAAACAAAGGGCTAAAACAGAGGGCGAGAAACAGTGGGCGTGAAACAGAGGGGCTGAAACAGAGGGTCTGAAACATAGGGGCTGAAATAGATGGGCTGAAACGGAGGGGCTGAAAAAGAGGGGCTGAAACAGAGGGGTTGAAACTGAGGGGCTGAAACAGAGGGGCTGAAACAGAGGGCGAGAAACAGAGGGCGAGAAACAGAGGGCGAGAAACAGAGGGCGTGAAACAGAGGGGCTGAAACAGAGGGGCTGAAACAGAGGGGATGAAACAGGGGGGCTGAAACAGAGGGGCTGTAACAGAGGGGCTGAAACAGAGGGCGAGAAACAGAAGGGCTGAAACAGAGGGCGAGAAACAGAGGGGCTGAAACAGACGGGCTGAAACAGAGTGGCTGAAACAGAGGGGCTGAAACAGAGGGCGAGAAACAGAGGGGCTGAAACAGAGGGCGAGAAACAGAGGGGCTGAAACAGAGGGCGAGAAACAGAGGGCGAGAAACAGAGGGGCTGAAACAGAGGGGCTGAAACAGAGGGGCTGAAACATAGGGGCTGAAACAGAGGGCGAGAAACATAGGGCGAGAAACAGAGGGGCTGAAACAGAGGGCGAGAAACAGAGGGGCTGAAACAGTGGGGCTGAAACAGTGGGTCTGAAACAGAGGGGCTGAAACAGAGGGCGAGAAACAGAGTGCGAGAAACAGAGGGCGAGAAACAGTGGGGTTGAAACAGTGGGGCTGAAACAGTGGGTCTGAAACAGAGAGGCTGAAACAGAGGGCGAGAAACAGAGGGTGAGAAACAGAGGGGCTGAAACAGAGGGTCTGAAACAGAGGGGCTGAAACAGGTGGGCTGAAACAGTTGGGCTGAAAAAGAGGGGCTGAAACAGAGGGGCTGAAACAGAGGGGCTGAATCAGAGGGGCTGAAACAGAGCGCGAGAAACAGAGGGCGGGAAACAAAGGGCGAGAAACAGAGGGGCTGAAACAGAGGGGCTGAAACAGAGGGGCTGAAACAAAGGGCTAAAACAGAGGGCGAGAAACAGTGGGCGTGAAACAGAGGGGCTGAAACAGAGGGTCTGAAACATAGGGGCTGAAATAGATGGGCTGAAACGGAGGGGCTGAAAAAGAGGGGCTGAAACAGAGGGGTTGAAACTGAGGGGCTGAAACAGAGGGCGAGAAACAAAGGGGCTGAAACAGTGGGGCTGAAACAGAGGCGCTGAAACAGAGGGGCTGAAACAGAGGGCGAGAAACAGAGGGGCTGAAACAGAGGGCGAGAAACAGAGGGACTGAAACAGTGGGGCTGAAACAGAGGGGCTGAAACAGAGGGGCTGAAACAGAGGGGCTGAAGCAGAGGGGCTGAAACAGAGGGCGAGAAACAGAGGGCGAGAAACAGTGGGCCTGAAACAGAGGGGCTGAAACAGAGGGGCTGGAACAGAGGGGGTAAAACAGAGAGGCCGAAACAGAGGGCGAGAAACAGAGGGGCTGAAACAGAGGGGCTGAAACAGAGGGGCTGAAAAGAAGGGCGAGAAACAGAGGGCGAGAAACAGAGGGGCTGAAACAGAGGGCGAGAAACAGAGGGGCTGAAACAGTGGGGCTGAAACAGAGGGTCTGAAACAGAGGGACTGAAACAGTGGGGCTGAAACAGAGGGGCTGAAACAGAGGGGCTGAAACAGAGGGGCTGAAGCAGAGGGGCTGAAACAGAGGGCGAGAAACAGAGGGCGAGAAACAGTGGGCCTGAAACAGAGGGGCTGAAACAGAGGGTCTGAAACAGAGGGGCTGAAACAGAGGGCGAGAAACAGAGGGTGAGAAACAGAGGGGCTGAAACAGAGGGTCTGAAACAGAGGGGCTGAAACAGAGGGGCTGAAACAGTGGGGCTGAAAAAGAGGGGCTGAAACAGAGTGGCTGAAACAGAGGGGCTGAATCAGAGGGGCTGAAACAGAGAGCGAGAAACAGAGGGTGAGAAACAGAGGGCGAGAAACAGAGGGGCTGAAACAGAGGGGCTGAAACAGCGGGGCTGAAACAGAGGGCGAGAAACAGTGGGCATGAAACAGAGGAGCTGAAACAGAGGGTCTGAAACATAGGGGCTGAAATAGAGGGGCTGATACAGAGGGGCTGTAAAAGTGGGGCTGAAACAGAGGGGCTGAAACTGAGGGGCTGAAACAGAGGGCGAGAAACAGAGGGGCTGAAACAGTGGGGCTGAAACAGAGGGGCTGAAACAGAGGGGCTGAAACAGAGGGGGAGACACAGAGGGGCTGAAACAGAGGGCGAGAAACAGAAGGACTGAAACAGTGGGGCTGAAACAGAGGGGCTGAAACAGAGGGGCTGAAACAGAGGGGCTGAAACAGAGGGCGAGAAACAGAGGGTCTGAAACAGAGTGGCTGAAACAGAGGGGCTGAAACAGAGGGCGACAAACAGAGGGGCTGAAACAGAGGGGCTGAAACAGAGGGGCTGAAACAGAGGGCGAGAAACAGAGGGGCTGAAACAGAGGGGCTGAAACAGAGGGGCTGAAACAGAGGGGCTGAAACAGAGGGCGAGAAACAGAGGGGCTGAAACAGAGGGGCTGAAACAGAGGGCGAGAAACAGAGGGCGAGAAACAGAGGGCGAGAAACACAGGGCGAGAAACAGACGGGCTGAAACAGAGGGGCTGAAACAGAGGGTCTGAAACAGAGGGGCTGTAACATATGGGCTGAAACAGAGGGCGAGAAAAAGAGGGCGAGAAACAGTGTGGCTGAAACAGAGGGGCTGAAACATATGGGCTGAAACAGAGGGGCTGAAACAGAGGGTCTGCAACAGAGGGCGAGTAAGAGAGGGGCTGAAAGAGAGCGCGAGAAACAGAGGGGCTGAAACAGAGGGCGAGAAACAGTGGGGCTGAAACAGAGGGCGAGAAACAGAGAGGCTGAAACAGAGTGGCTGAAACAGAGGGGCTGAAACAGAGGGGCTGAAACAGAGGGCGAGAAACAGAGGGGCTGAAACAGGGGTTGAAACAGAGGGGCTGAAACAGAGGGCGAGAAACAGAGGCCGAGAAACAGAGGGCGAGAAACAGAGGGCCAGAAACAGAGGGCGAGAAACAGAGGGGCTGAAACAGAGGGGCTGAAACAGAGTGGCTGAAACAGAGGGACTGAAACATATGGCCTGAAACAGAAGGCGAGAAAAAGAGGGCAAGAAACAGAGGAGCTGAAACAGAGGGGCTGAACCATAGGGCGAGAAACTGAGGGGCTGAAACAGAGGGGCTGAAACAGAGGGGCTGAAACAGAGGGGCTGAAACAGAGGGCGAGAAACAGAGGGTCTGAAACAGAGTGGCTGAAACAGAGGGGCTGAAACAGAGGGCGACAAACAGAGGGGCTGAAACAGAGGGGCTGAAACAGAGGGCGAGAAACAGAGGGCGAGAAACAGAGGGCGAGAAACAGAGGGGCTGAAACAGAGGGGCTGAAACAGAGGGGCTGAAACAGACGGGCTGAAACAGAGGGTCTGCAACAGAGGGCGAGAAAGAGAGGGGCTGAAAGAGAGGGCGAGAAACAGAGGGGCTGAAACAGAGGGCGAGAAACAGAGGGGCTGAAACAGAGGGGCTGAAACAGAGGGGCTGAAACAGAGGGGCTGAAACAGAGGGCGAGAAACAGAGGGGCAGAAACAGAGGGGCTAAAACAGAGGGCGAGAAACATAGGGGCGCAAACAGAGGGCGAGAAACAGAGGGGCTGAAACAGAGGGCGAGAAACAGAGGGGCTGAAACAGAGGGCGAGAAACAGAGGGCGAGATACAGAGGGGCTGAAACAGAGGGGCTGAAACAGAGGGGCTGAAACAGAGGGGCTGAAACAGAGGGCGAGAAACATAGGGCGAGAAACAGAGGGGCTGAAACAGAGGGCGAGAAACAGAGGGGCTGAAACAGTGGGGCTGAAACAGAGGGTCTGAAACAGAGGGGCTGAAACAGAGGGCGAGAAACAGAGTGCGAGAAACAGAGGGCGAGAAACAGTGGGGCTGAAACAGTGGGGCTGAAACAGTGGGGCTGAAACAGAGAGGCTGAAACAGAGGGCGAGAAACAGAGGGTGAGAAACAGAGGGGCTGAAACAGAGGGGCTAAAACAGGGGGGCTGAAACTGTGGGGCTGAAAAAGAGGGCCTGAAACAGAGGGGCTGAAACAGAGGGGCTGAATCAGAGGGGCTGAAACAGAGCGCGAGAAACAGAGGGCGGGAAACAAAGGGCGAGAAACAGAGGGGCTGAAACAGAGGGGCTGAAACAGAGGGGCTGAAACAAAGGGCTAAAACAGCGGGCGAGAAACAGTGGGCGTGAAACAGAGGGGCTGAAACAGAGGGTCTGAAACATAGGGGCTGACACAGAGGGGCTGAAACAGAGGGGCTGAAACAGAGGGGCTGAAACAGAGGGCGAGAAACAGAGGGGCTAAAACAGAGGGCGAGAAACAGAGGGGCGGAAACAGAGGGGCTGAAACAGAGGGGCTGAAACAGAGGGCGAGAAACAGAGGGCGAGAAACAGAGGGCGAGAAACAGAGGTGCTGAAATAGAGGGGCTGAAACAGAGGGGCTGAAACAGAGGGCGAGAAACAGAGGGCGAGAAACAGAGTGCGAGAAACAAAGGGCGAGAAACAGAGGGGCTGAAACAGAGGGGCAGAAACAGAGGGGATGAAACAGAGGGGCTGAAACAGAGGGGCTGAAACAGAGGGCGAGAAACAGAGGGTGAGAAACAGAGGGGCTGAAACAGAGGGGCTGAAACAGAGGGGCTGAAACAGAGGGGCTGAAACAGAGGGAGAGAAACAGAGGGCGAGAAACAGAGGGCGAGAAACAGAGGTGCTGAAATAGAGGGGCTGAAACAGAGGGGCTGAAACAGAGGGCGAGAAACAGAGGGCGAGAAACAGAGGGCGAGAAACAGAGGGCGTGAAACAGAGGGGCTGAAACAGAGGGGCTGAAACAGAGGGGATGAAACAGGGGGGCTGAAACAGAGGGGCTGCAACAGAGGGGCTGAAACAGAGGGCGAGAAACAGAGGGGCTGAAACAGAGGGCGAGAAACAGAGGGGCTGAAACAGACGGGCTGAAACAGAGGGGCTGAAACAGAGGGCGAGAAACAGAGGGGCTGAAACAGAGGGCGAGAAACAGAGGGGCTGAAACAGAGGGCGAGAAACAGAGGGCGAGAAACAGAGGGGCTGAAACAGAGGGGCTGAAACAGAGGGGCTGAAACATAGGGGCTGAAACAGAGGGCGAGAAACATAGGGCGAGAAACAGAGGGGCTGAAACAGAGGGCGAGAAACAGAGGGGCTGAAACAGTGGGGCTGAAACAGTGGGTCTGAAACAGAGGGGCTGAAACAGAGGGCGAGAAACAGAGTGCGAGAAACAGAGGGCGAGAAACAGTGGGGTTGAAACAGTGGGGCTGAAACAGTGGGTCTGAAACAGAGAGGCTGAAACAGAGGGCGAGAAACAGAGGGTGAGAAACAGAGGGGCTGAAACAGAGGGTCTGAAACAGAGGGGCTGAAACAGGGGGGCTGAAACAGTTGGGCTGAAAAAGAGGGGCTGAAACAGAGGGGCTGAAACAGAGGGGCTGAATCAGAGGGGCTGAAACAGAGCGCAGAAACACAGGGCGGGAAACAAAGGGCGAGAAACAGAGGGGCTGAAACAGAGGGGCTGAAACAGAGGGGCTGAAACAAAGGGCTAAAACAGAGGGCGAGAAACAGTGGGCGTGAAACAGAGGGGCTGAAACAGAGGGTCTGAAACATAGGGGCTGAAATAGATGGGCTGAAACGGAGGGGCTGAAAAAGAGGGGCTGAAACAGAGGGGTTGAAACTGAGGGGCTGAAACAGAGGGCGAGAAACAAAGGGGCTGAAACAGTGGGGCTGAAACAGAGGGGCTGAAACAGAGGGGCTGAAACAGAGGGCGAGAAACAGAGGGGCTGAAACAGAGGGCGAGAAACAGAGGGACTGAAACAGTGGGGCTGAAACAGAGGGGCTGAAACAGAGGGGCTGAAACAGAGGGGCTGAAGCAGAGGGGCTGAAACAGAGGGCGAGAAACAGAGGGCGAGAAACAGTGGGCCTGAAACAGAGGGGCTGAAACAGAGGGGCTGGAACAGAGGGGGTAAAACAGAGAGGCCGAAACAGAGGGCGAGAAACAGAGGGGCTGAAACAGAGGGGCTGAAACAGAGGGGCTGAAAAGAAGGGCGAGAAACAGAGGGCGAGAAACAGAGGGGCTGAAACAGAGGGCGAGAAACAGAGGGGCTGAAACAGTGGGGCTGAAACAGAGGGTCTGAAACAGAGGGACTGAAACAGTGGGGCTGAAACAGAGGGGCTGAAACAGAGGGGCTGAAACAGAGGGGCTGAAGCAGAGGGGCTGAAACAGAGGGCGAGAAACAGAGGGCGAGAAACAGTGGGCCTGAAACAGAGGGGCTGAAACAGAGGGTCTGAAACAGAGGGGCTGAAACAGAGGGCGAGAAACAGAGGGTGAGAAACAGAGGGGCTGAAACAGAGGGTCTGAAACAGAGGGGCTGAAACAGAGGGGCTGAAACAGTGGGGCTGAAAAAGAGGGGCTGAAACAGAGTGGCTGAAACAGAGGGGCTGAATCAGAGGGGCTGAAACAGAGAGCGAGAAACAGAGGGTGAGAAACAGAGGGCGAGAAACAGAGGGGCTGAAACAGAGGGGCTGAAACAGCGGGGCTGAAACAGAGGGCGAGAAACAGTGGGCATGAAACAGAGGAGCTGAAACAGAGGGTCTGAAACATAGGGGCTGAAATAGAGGGGCTGATACAGAGGGGCTGTAAAAGTGGGGCTGAAACAGAGGGGCTGAAACTGAGGGGCTGAAACAGAGGGCGAGAAACAGAGGGGCTGAAACAGTGGGGCTGAAACAGAGGGCGAGAAACAGAGGGGCTGAAACAGAGGGGCTGAAACAGAGGGGCTGAAACAGAGGGGCTGAAACAGAGGGCGAGAAACAGAGGGGCTGAAACAGAGGGGCTGAAACAGAGGGCGAGAAACAGAGGGCGAGAAACAGAGGGCGAGAAACACAGGGCGAGAAACAGACGGGCTGAAACAGAGGGGCTGAAACAGAGGGTCAGAAACAGAGGGGCTGTAACATATGGGCTGAAACAGAGGGCGAGAAAAAGAGGGCGAGAAACAGTGTGGCTGAAACAGAGGGGTTGAAACATATGGGCTGAAACAGAGGGGCTGAAACAGAGGGTCTGCAACAGAGGGCGAGTAAGAGAGGGGCTGAAAGAGAGCGCGAGAAACAGAGGGGCTGAAACAGAGGGCGAGAAACAGTGGGGCTGAAACAGAGGGTGAGAAACAGAGAGGCTGAAACAGAGTGGCTGAAACAGAGGGGCTGAAACAGAGGGGCTGAAACAGAGGGCGAGAAACAGAGGGGCTGAAACAGGGGTTGAAACAGAGGGGCTGAAACAGAGGGCGAGAAACAGAGGCCGAGAAACAGAGGGCGAGAAACAGAGGGCCAGAAACAGAGGGCGAGAAACAGAGGGGCTGAAACAGAGGGGCTGAAACAGAGTGGCTGAAACAGAGGGACTGAAACATATGGCCTGAAACAGAAGGCGAGAAAAAGAGGGCAAGAAACAGAGGAGCTGAAACAGAGGGGCTGAACCATAGGGCGAGAAACTGAGGGGCTGAAACAGAGGGGCTGAAACAGAGGGGCTGAAACAGAGGGGCTGAAACAGAGGGCGAGAAACAGAGGGGCTGAAACAGAGTGGCTGAAACAGAGGGGCTGAAACAGAGGGCGACAAACAGAGGGGCTGAAACAGACGGGCTGAAACAGAGGGGCTGAAACAGAGGGCGACAAACAGAGGGGCTGAAACAGACGGGCTGAAACAGAGGGCGAGAAACAGAGGGGCAGAAACAGAGGGAGAGAAACAGAGGGGCTAAAACAGAGGGCGAGAAACATAGGGGCGCAAACAGAGGGGCTGAAACAGAGGGGCTGAAACAGAGGGCGAGAAACAGAGGGCGAGAAACAGAGGGCGAGAAACAGAGGGGCTGAAACAGAGGGGCTGAAACAGAGGGGCTGAAACAGACGGGCTGAAACAGAGGGTCTGCAACAGAGGGCGAGAAAGAGAGGGGCTGAAAGAGAGGGCGAGAAACAGAGGGGCTGAAACAGAGGGCGAGAAACAGAGGGGCTGAAACAGAGGGGCTGAAACAGAGGGGCTGAAACAGAGGGGCTGAAACAGAGGGCGAGAAACAGAGGGGCAGAAACAGAGGGGCTAAAACAGAGGGCGAGAAACAGAGGGGCTGAAACAGAGGGCGAGAAACAGAGGGGCTGAAACAGAGGGCGAGAAACAGAGGGCGAGATACAGAGGGGCTGAAACAGAGGGGCTGAAACAGAGGGGCTGAAACAGAGGGGCTGAAACAGAGGGCGAGAAACATAGGGCGAGAAACAGAGGGGCTGAAACAGAGGGCGAGAAACAGAGGGGCTGAAACAGTGGGGCTGAAACAGAGGGTCTGAAACAGAGGGGCTGAAACAGAGGGCGAGAAACAGAGTGCGAGAAACAGAGGGCGAGAAACAGTGGGGCTGAAACAGTGGGGCTGAAACAGTGGGGCTGAAACAGAGAGGCTGAAACAGAGGGCGAGAAACAGAGGGTGAGAAACAGAGGGGCTGAAACAGAGGGTCTGAAACAGAGGGGCTAAAACAGGGGGGCTGAAACTGTGGGGCTGAAAAAGAGGGCCTGAAACAGAGGGGCTGAAACAGAGGGGCTGAATCAGAGGGGCTGAAACAGAGCGCGAGAAACAGAGGGCGGGAAACAAAGGGCGAGAAACAGAGGGGCTGAAACAGAGGGGCTGAAACAGAGGGGCTGAAACAAAGGGCTAAAACAGCGGGCGAGAAACAGTGGGCGTGAAACAGAGGGGCTGAAACAGAGGGTCTGAAACATAGGGGCTGACACAGAGGGGCTGAAACAGAGGGGCTGAAACAGAGGGGCTGAAACAGAGGGCGAGAAACAGAGGGGCTAAAACAGAGGGCGAGAAACAGAGGGGCGGAAACAGAGGGGCTGAAACAGAGGGGCTGAAACAGAGGGCGAGAAACAGAGGGCGAGAAACAGAGGGCGAGAAACAGAGGTGCTGAAATAGAGGGGCTGAAACAGAGGGGCTGAAACAGAGGGCGAGAAACAGAGGGCGAGAAACAGAGTGCGAGAAACAAAGGGCGAGAAACAGAGGGGCTGAAACAGAGGGGCAGAAACAGAGGGGATGAAACAGAGGGGCTGAAACAGAGGGGCTGAAACAGAGGGCGAGAAACAGAGGGTGAGAAACAGAGGGGCTGAAACAGAGGGGCTGAAACAGAGGGGCTGAAACAGAGGGGCTGAAACAGAGGGCGAGAAACAGAGGGCGAGAAACAGAGGGCGAGAAACAGAGGTGCTGAAATAGAGGGGCTGAAACAGAGGGGCTGAAACAGAGGGCGAGAAACAGAGGGCGAGAAACAGAGGGCGAGAAACAGAGGGCGTGAAACAGAGGGGCTGAAACAGAGGGGCTGAAACAGAGGGGATGAAACAGGGGGGCTGAAACAGAGGGGCTGCAACAGAGGGGCTGAAACAGAGGGCGAGAAACAGAGGGGCTGAAACAGAGGGCGAGAAACAGAGGGGCTGAAACAGACGGGCTGAAACAGAGTGGCTGAAACAGAGGGGCTGAAACAGAGGGCGAGAAACAGAGGGGCTGAAACAGAGGGCGAGAAACAGAGGGGCTGAAACAGAGGGCGAGAAACAGAGGGCGAGAAACAGAGGGGCTGAAACAGAGGGGCTGAAACAGAGGGGCTGAAACATAGGGGCTGAAACAGAGGGCGAGAAACATAGGGCGAGAAACAGAGGGGCTGAAACAGAGGGCGAGAAACAGAGGGGCTGAAACAGTGGGGCTGAAACAGTGGGTCTGAAACAGAGGGGCTGAAACAGAGGGCGAGAAACAGAGTGCGAGAAACAGAGGGCGAGAAACAGTGGGGTTGAAACAGTGGGGCTGAAACAGTGGGTCTGAAACAGAGAGGCTGAAACAGAGGGCGAGAAACAGAGGGTGAGAAACAGAGGGGCTGAAACAGAGGGTCTGAAACAGAGGGGCTGAAACAGGGGGGCTGAAACAGTTGGGCTGAAAAAGAGGGGCTGAAACAGAGGGGCTGAAACAGAGGGGCTGAATCAGAGGGGCTGAAACAGAGCGCAGAAACACAGGGCGGGAAACAAAGGGCGAGAAACAGAGGGGCTGAAACAGAGGGGCTGAAACAGAGGGGCTGAAACAAAGGGCTAAAACAGAGGGCGAGAAACAGTGGGCGTGAAACAGAGGGGCTGAAACAGAGGGTCTGAAACATAGGGGCTGAAATAGATGGGCTGAAACGGAGGGGCTGAAAAAGAGGGGCTGAAACAGAGGGGTTGAAACTGAGGGGCTGAAACAGAGGGCGAGAAACAAAGGGGCTGAAACAGTGGGGCTGAAACAGAGGGGCTGAAACAGAGGGGCTGAAACAGAGGGCGAGAAACAGAGGGGCTGAAACAGAGGGCGAGAAACAGAGGGACTGAAACAGTGGGGCTGAAACAGAGGGGCTGAAACAGAGGGGCTGAAACAGAGGGGCTGAAGCAGAGGGGCTGAAACAGAGGGCGAGAAACAGAGGGCGAGAAACAGTGGGCCTGAAACAGAGGGGCTGAAACAGAGGGGCTGGAACAGAGGGGGTAAAACAGAGAGGCCGAAACAGAGGGCGAGAAACAGAGGGGCTGAAACAGAGGGGCTGAAACAGAGGGGCTGAAAAGAAGGGCGAGAAACAGAGGGCGAGAAACAGAGGGGCTGAAACAGAGGGCGAGAAACAGAGGGGCTGAAACAGTGGGGCTGAAACAGAGGGTCTGAAACAGAGGGACTGAAACAGTGGGGCTGAAACAGAGGGGCTGAAACAGAGGGGCTGAAACAGAGGGGCTGAAGCAGAGGGGCTGAAACAGAGGGCGAGAAACAGAGGGCGAGAAACAGTGGGCCTGAAACAGAGGGGCTGAAACAGAGGGTCTGAAACAGAGGGGCTGAAACAGAGGGCGAGAAACAGAGGGTGAGAAACAGAGGGGCTGAAACAGAGGGTCTGAAACAGAGGGGCTGAAACAGAGGGGCTGAAACAGTGGGGCTGAAAAAGAGGGGCTGAAACAGAGTGGCTGAAACAGAGGGGCTGAATCAGAGGGGCTGAAACAGAGAGCGAGAAACAGAGGGTGAGAAACAGAGGGCGAGAAACAGAGGGGCTGAAACAGAGGGGCTGAAACAGCGGGGCTGAAACAGAGGGCGAGAAACAGTGGGCATGAAACAGAGGAGCTGAAACAGAGGGTCTGAAACATAGGGGCTGAAATAGAGGGGCTGATACAGAGGGGCTGTAAAAGTGGGGCTGAAACAGAGGGGCTGAAACTGAGGGGCTGAAACAGAGGGCGAGAAACAGAGGGGCTGAAACAGTGGGGCTGAAACAGAGGGCGAGAAACAGAGGGGCTGAAACAGAGGGGCTGAAACAGAGGGGCTGAAACAGAGGGGCTGAAACAGAGGGCGAGAAACAGAGGGGCTGAAACAGAGGGGCTGAAACAGAGGGCGAGAAACAGAGGGCGAGAAACAGAGGGCAAGAAACACAGGGCGAGAAACAGACGGGCTGAAACAGAGGGGCTGAAACAGAGGGTCAGAAACAGAGGGGCTGTAACATATGGGCTGAAACAGAGGGCGAGAAAAAGAGGGCGAGAAACAGTGTGGCTGAAACAGAGGGGTTGAAACATATGGGCTGAAACAGAGGGGCTGAAACAGAGGGTCTGCAACAGAGGGCGAGTAAGAGAGGGGCTGAAAGAGAGCGCGAGAAACAGAGGGGCTGAAACAGAGGGCGAGAAACAGTGGGGCTGAAACAGAGGGCGAGAAACAGAGAGGCTGAAACAGAGTGGCTGAAACAGAGGGGCTGAAACAGAGGGGCTGAAACAGAGGGCGAGAAACAGAGGGGCTGAAACAGGGGTTGAAACAGAGGGGCTGAAACAGAGGGCGAGAAACAGAGGCCGAGAAACAGAGGGCGAGAAACAGAGGGCCAGAAACAGAGGGCGAGAAACAGAGGGGCTGAAACAGAGGGGCTGAAACAGAGTGGCTGAAACAGAGGGACTGAAACATATGGCCTGAAACAGAAGGCGAGAAAAAGAGGGCAAGAAACAGAGGAGCTGAAACAGAGGGGCTGAACCATAGGGCGAGAAACTGAGGGGCTGAAACAGAGGGGCTGAAACAGAGGGGCTGAAACAGAGGGGCTGAAACAGAGGGCGAGAAACAGAGGGGCTGAAACAGAGTGGCTGAAACAGAGGGGCTGAAACAGAGGGCGACAAACAGAGGGGCTGAAACAGAGGGGCTGAAACAGAGGGCGAGAAACAGAGGGCGAGAAACAGAGGGCGAGAAACAGAGGGGCTGAAACAGAGGGGCTGAAACAGAGGGGCTGAAACAGACGGGCTGAAACAGAGGGTCTGCAACAGAGGGCGAGAAAGAGAGAGGCTGAAAGAGAGGGCGAGAAACAGAGGGGCTGAAACAGTGGGGCTGAAACAGTGGGTCTGAAACAGAGGGGCTGAAACAGAGGGCGAGAGACAGAGTGCGAGAAACAGAGGGCGAGAAACAGTGGGGTTGAAACAGTGGGGCTGAAACAGTGGGTCTGAAACAGAGAGGCTGAAACAGAGGGCGAGAAACAGAGGGTGAGAAACAGAGGGGCTGAAACAGAGGGTCTGAAACAGAGGGGCTGAAACAGGGGGGCTGAAACAGTTGGGCTGAAAAAGAGGGGCTGAAACAGAGGGGCTGAAACAGAGGGGCTGAATCAGAGGGGCTGAAACAGAGCGCAGAAACACAGGGCGGGAAACAAAGGGCGAGAAACAGAGGGGCTGAAACAGAGGGGCTGAAACAGAGGGGCTGAAACAAAGGGCTAAAACAGAGGGCGAGAAACAGTGGGCGTGAAACAGAGGGGCTGAAACAGAGGGTCTGAAACATAGGGGCTGAAATAGATGGGCTGAAACGGAGGGGCTGAAAAAGAGGGGCTGAAACAGAGGGGTTGAAACTGAGGGGCTGAAACAGAGGGCGAGAAACAAAGGGGCTGAAACAGTGGGGCTGAAACAGAGGGGCTGAAACAGAGGGGCTGAAACAGAGGGCGAGAAACAGAGGGGCTGAAACAGAGGGCGAGAAACAGAGGGACTGAAACAGTGGGGCTGAAACAGAGGGGCTGAAACAGAGGGGCTGAAACAGAGGGGCTGAAGCAGAGGGGCTGAAACAGAGGGCGAGAAACAGAGGGCGAGAAACAGTGGGCCTGAAACAGAGGGGCTGAAACAGAGGGGCTGGAACAGAGGGGGTAAAACAGAGAGGCCGAAACAGAGGGCGAGAAACAGAGGGGCTGAAACAGAGGGGCTGAAACAGAGGGGCTGAAAAGAAGGGCGAGAAACAGAGGGCGAGAAACAGAGGGGCTGAAACAGAGGGCGAGAAACAGAGGGGCTGAAACAGTGGGGCTGAAACAGAGGGTCTGAAACAGAGGGACTGAAACAGTGGGGCTGAAACAGAGGGGCTGAAACAGAGGGGCTGAAACAGAGGGGCTGAAGCAGAGGGGCTGAAACAGAGGGCGAGAAACAGAGGGCGAGAAACAGTGGGCCTGAAACAGAGGGGCTGAAACAGAGGGTCTGAAACAGAGGGGCTGAAACAGAGGGCGAGAAACAGAGGGTGAGAAACAGAGGGGCTGAAACAGAGGGTCTGAAACAGAGGGGCTGAAACAGAGGGGCTGAAACAGTGGGGCTGAAAAAGAGGGGCTGAAACAGAGTGGCTGAAACAGAGGGGCTGAATCAGAGGGGCTGAAACAGAGAGCGAGAAACAGAGGGTGAGAAACAGAGGGCGAGAAACAGAGGGGCTGAAACAGAGGGACTGAAACAGCGGGGCTGAAACAGAGGGCGAGAAACAGTGGGCATGAAACAGAGGAGCTGAAACAGAGGGTCTGAAACATAGGGGCTGAAATAGAGGGGCTGATACAGAGGGGCTGTAAAAGTGGGGCTGAAACAGAGGGGCTGAAACTGAGGGGCTGAAACAGAGGGCGAGAAACAGAGGGGCTGAAACAGTGGGGCTGAAACAGAGGGCGAGAAACAGAGGGGCTGAAACAGAGGGGCTGAAACAGAGGGGCTGAAACAGAGGGGCTGAAACAGAGGGCGAGAAACAGAGGGGCTGAAACAGAGGGGCTGAAACAGAGGGCGAGAAACAGAGGGCGAGAAACAGAGGGCAAGAAACACAGGGCGAGAAACAGACGGGCTGAAACAGAGGGGCTGAAACAGAGGGTCAGAAACAGAGGGGCTGTAACATATGGGCTGAAACAGAGGGCGAGAAAAAGAGGGCGAGAAACAGTGTGGCTGAAACAGAGGGGTTGAAACATATGGGCTGAAACAGAGGGGCTGAAACAGAGGGTCTGCAACAGAGGGCGAGTAAGAGAGGGGCTGAAAGAGAGCGTGAGAAACAGAGGGGCTGAAACAGAGGGCGAGAAACAGTGGGGCTGAAACAGAGGGCGAGAAACAGAGAGGCTGAAACAGAGTGGCTGAAACAGAGGGGCTGAAACAGAGGGGCTGAAACAGAGGGCGAGAAACAGAGGGGCTGAAACAGGGGTTGAAACAGAGGGGCTGAAACAGAGGGCGAGAAACAGAGGCCGAGAAACAGAGGGCGAGAAACAGAGGGCCAGAAACAGAGGGCGAGAAACAGAGGGGCTGAAACAGAGGGGCTGAAACAGAGTGGCTGAAACAGAGGGACTGAAACATATGGCCTGAAACAGAAGGCGAGAAAAAGAGGGCAAGAAACAGAGGAGCTGAAACAGAGGGGCTGAACCATAGGGCGAGAAACTGAGGGGCTGAAACAGAGGGGCTGAAACAGAGGGGCTGAAACAGAGGGGCTGAAACAGAGGGCGAGAAACAGAGGGGCTGAAACAGAGTGGCTGAAACAGAGGGGCTGAAACAGAGGGCGACAAACAGAGGGGCTGAAACAGAAGGGGTTAAAACAGAGGGCGAGAAACAGAGGGCGAGAAACAGAGGGCGAGAAACAGAGGGGCTGAAACAGAGGGGCTGAAACAGAGGGGCTGAAACAGACGGGCTGAAACAGAGGGTCTGCAACAGAGGGCGAGAAAGAGAGAGGCTGAAAGAGAGGGCGAGAAACAGAGGGGCTGAAACAGAGGGGCTGAAACAGAGGGGCTGAAACAGAGGGCGAGAAACAGAGGGCGAGAAACAGAGGGCGAGAAACAGAGGGCGTGAAACAGAGGGGCTGAAACAGAGGGGCTGAAACAGAGGGGATGAAACTGGGGGGCTGAAACAGAGGGGCTGAAACAGAGGGCGAGAAACAGAGGGCGAGAAACAGAGGGGCTGAAACAGAGGGGCTGAAACAGATGGGCTGAAACAGAGGGGCTGCAACAGAGGGGCTGAAACAGAGGGCGAGAAACAGAGGGGCTGAAACAGAGGGCGAGAAACAGAGGGGCTGAAACAGAGGGGCTGAAACAGAGTGGCTGAAACAGAGGGGCTGAAACAGAGGGCGAGAAACAGAGGGGCTGAAACAGAGGGCGAGAAACAGAGGGGCTGAAACAGAGGGCGAGAAACAGAGGGCGAGAAACAGAGGGGCTGAAACAGAGGGGCTGAAACAGATGGGCTGAAACAGAGGGCGAGAAACAGAGGGCGAGAAACAGAGGGCGAGAAACAGAGAGCGAGAAACAGAGGGGCTGAAACAGAGGGGCTGAAACAGAGGGGCTGAAACAGAGGGGCTGAAACATATGGGCTGAAACAGAGGGCGAGAAAAAGAGGGCAAGAAACAGAGGAGCTGAAACAGAGGGGCTGAAACAGAGGGCGAGAAACAGAGGGGCTGAAACAGAGGGGCTGAAACAGAGGGCGAGAAACAGAGGGGCTGAAACAGACGGGCTGAAACAGAGGGGCTGAAACAGAGGGCGAGAAACAGAGGGGCTGAAACAGAGGGGCTGAAACAGAGGGCGAGAAACAGAGGGCGAGAAACAGAGGGCGAGAAACAGAGGGCGAGAAACAGACGGGCTGAAACAGAGGGGCTGAAACAGAGGGTCTGAAACAGAGGGGCAGAAACATATGGGCTGAAAAAGAGGGCGAGAAAAAGAGGGAGAGAAACAGTGTGGCTGAAACAGAGGGGCTTAAACAGAGGGGCTGAAACAGAGGGTCTGCAACAGAGGGCGAGAAAGAGAGTGGCTGAAAGAGAGCGCGAGAAACAGAGGGGCTGAAACAGAGGGCGAGAAACAGAGGGGCTGAAACAGAGGGCGAGAAACAGAGAGGCTGAAACAGAGTGGCTGAAACAGAGGGGCTGAAACAGAGGGGCTGAAACAGAGGGCGAGAAACAGAGGGGCTGAAACAGAGGGGTTGAAACAGAGGGGCTGAAACAGAGGGCGAGAAACAGAGGCCGAGAAACAGAGGGCGAGAAACAGAGGGCCAGGAACAGAGGGAGAGAAACAGAGGGGCTGAAACAGAGGGACTGAAACATATGGCCTGAAACAGAGGGCGAGAAAAAGAGGGCAAGAAACAGAGGAGCTGAAACAGAGGGGCTGAACCATAGGGCGAGAAACTGAGGGGCTGAAACAGAGGGGCTGAAACAGAGGGGCTGAAACAGAGGGGCTGAAACAGAGGGCGAGAAACAGAGGGGCTGAAACAGAGGGGCTGAAACAGAGGGGCTGAAACAGAGGGCGAGAAACAGAGGGGCTGAAACAGAGGGGCTGAAACAGAGGGCGAGAAACAGAGGGCGAGAAACAGAGGGCGAGAAACAGAGGGGCTGAAACAGAGGGGCTGAAACAGAGGGGCTGAAACATATGGGCTGAAACAGAGGGCGAGAAAAAGAGGGCGAGAAACAGAGTGGCTGAAACAGAGGGGCTGAAACAGAGGGGCTGAAACAGAGGGTCTGCAACAGAGGGCGAGAAAGAGAGGGGCTGAAAGAGAGGGCGAGAAACAGAGGGGCTGAAACAGAGGGCGAGAAACAGAGGGGCTGAAATAGAGGGGCTGAAACAGAGGGGCTGAAACAGAGGGCGAGAAACAGAGGGGCAGAAACAGAGGGAGAGAAACAGAGGGGCTAAAACAGAGGGCGAGAAACAGAGGGGCGGAAACAGAGGGGCTGAAACAGAGGGGCTGAAACAGAGGGCGAGAAAAAGAGGGCGAGAAACAGAGGGCGAGAAACAGAGGTGCTGAAATAGAGGGGCTGAAACAGAGGGGCTGTAACAGAGGGCGAGAAACAGAGGGCGAGAAACAGAGGGCGAGAAACAGAGGGCGTGAAACAGAGGGGCTGAAACAGAGGGGATGAAACAGAGGGGATGAAACAGGGGGGCTGAAACAGAGGGGCTGAAAAAGAGGGCGAGAAACAGAGGGCGAGAAACAGAGGGGCTGAAACAGAGGGGCTGAAACAGATGGGCTGAAACAGAGGGGCTGCAACAGAGGGGCTGAAACAGAGGGCGAGAAACAGAGGGGCTGAAACAGAGGGCGAGAAACAGAGGGGCTGAAACAGAGGGCGAGAAACAGAGGGGCTGAAACAGACGGGCTGAAACAGAGTGGCTGAAACAGAGGGGCTGAAACAGAGGGCGAGAAACAGAGGGGCTGAAACAGAGGGCGAGAAACAGAGGGGCTGAAACAGAGGGCGAGAAACAGAGGGCGAGATACAGAGGGGCTGAAACAGAGGGGCTGAAACAGAGGGGCTGAAACAGAGGGGCTGAAACAGAGGGCGAGAAACATAGGGCGAGAAACAGAGGGGCTGAAACAGAGGGCGAGAAACAGAGGGGCTGAAACAGTGGGGCTGAAACAGAGGGTCTGAAACAGAGGGGCTGAAACAGAGGGCGAGAAACAGAGTGCGAGAAACAGAGGGCGAGAAACAGTGGGGCTGAAACAGTGGGGCTGAAACAGTGGGGCTGAAACAGAGAGGCTGAAACAGAGGGCGAGAAACAGAGGGTGAGAAACAGAGGGGCTGAAACAGAGGGTCTGAAACAGAGGGGCTAAAACAGGGGGGCTGAAACTGTGGGGCTGAAAAAGAGGGCCTGAAACAGAGGGGCTGAAACAGAGGGGCTGAATCAGAGGGGCTGAAACAGAGCGCGAGAAACAGAGGGCGGGAAACAAAGGGCGAGAAACAGAGGGGCTGAAACAGAGGGGCTGAAACAGAGGGGCTGAAACAAAGGGCTAAAACAGAGGGCGAGAAACAGTGGGCGTGAAACAGAGGGGCTGAAACAGAGGGTCTGAAACATAGGGGCTGACACAGAGGGGCTGAAACAGAGGGGCTGAAACAGAGGGGCTGAAACAGAGGGCGAGAAACAGAGGGGCTAAAACAGAGGGCGAGAAACAGAGGGGCGGAAACAGAGGGGCTGAAACAGAGGGGCTGAAACAGAGGGCGAGAAACAGAGGGCGAGAAACAGAGGGCGAGAAACAGAGGTGCTGAAATAGACAGGCTGAAACAGAGGGGCTGAAACAGAGGGCGAGAAACAGAGGGCGAGAAACAGAGTGCGAGAAACAAAGGGCGAGAAACAGAGGGGCTGAAACAGAGGGGCAGAAACAGAGGGGATGAAACAGAGGGGCTGAAACAGAGGGGCTGAAACAGAGGGCGAGAAACAGAGGGTGAGAAACAGAGGGGCTGAAACAGAGGGGCTGAAACAGAGGGGCTGAAACAGAGGGGCTGAAACAGAGGGGCTGAAACAGAGGGCGAGAAACAGAGGGCGAGTAACAGAGGGCGAGAAACAGAGGTGCTGAAATAGAGGGGCTGAAACAGAGGGGCTGAAACAGAGGGCGAGAAACAGAGGGCGAGAAACAGAGGGCGAGAAACAGAGGGCGTGAAACAGAGGGGCTGAAACAGAGGGGCTGAAACAGAGGGGATGAAACAGGGGGGCTGAAACAGAGGGGCTGCAACAGAGGGGCTGAAACAGAGGGCGAGAAACAGAGGGGCTGAAACAGAGGGCGAGAAACAGAGGGGCTGAAACAGAGGGGCTGAAACAGAGGGCGAGAAACAGAGGGGCTGAAACAGAGGGCGAGAAACAGAGGGGCTGAAACAGAGGGCGAGAAACAGAGGGCGAGAAACAGAGGGGCTGAAACAGAGGGGCTGAAACAGAGGGGCTGAAACAGAGGGGCTGAAACAGAGGGCGAGAAACATAGGGCGAGAAACAGAGGGGCTGAAACAGAGGGCGAGAAACAGAGGGGCTGAAACAGTGGGGCTGAAACAGAGGGTCTGAAACAGAGGGGCTGAAACAGAGGACGAGAAACAGAGTGCGAGAAACAGAGGGCGAGAAACAGTGGGGTTGAAACAGTGGGGCTGAAACAGTGGGTCTGAAACAGAGAGGCTGAAACAGAGGGCGAGAAACAGAGGGTGAGAAACAGAGGGGCTGAAACAGAGGGTCTGAAACAGAGGGGCTGAAACAGGGGGGCTGAAACAGATGGGCTGAAAAAGAGGGGCTGAAACAGAGGGGCTGAAACAGAGGGGCTGAATCAGAGGGGCTGAAACAGAGCGCGAGAAACAGAGGGCGGGAAACAAAGGGCGAGAAACAGAGGGGCTGAAACAGAGGGGCTGAAACAGAGGGGCTGAAACAAAGGGCTAAAACAGAGGGCGAGAAACAGTGGGCGTGAAACAGAGGGGCTGAAACAGAGGGTCTGAAACATAGGGGCTGAAATAGATGGGCTGAAACGGAGGGGCTGAAAAAGAGGGGCTGAAACAGAGGGGTTGAAACTGAGGGGCTGAAACAGAGGGCGAGAAACAAAGGGGCTGAAACAGTGGGGCTGAAACAGAGGGGCTGAAACAGTGGGGCTGAAACAGAGGGCGAGAAACAGAGGGGCTGAAACAGAGGGCGAGAAACAGAGGGACTGAAACAGTGGGGCTGAAACAGAGGGGCTGAAACAGAGGGGCTGAAACAGAGGGGCTGAAGCAGAGGGGCTGAAACAGAGGGCGAGAAACAGAGGGCGAGAAACAGTGGGCCTGAAACAGAGGGGCTGAAACAGAGGGGCTGGAACAGAGGGGGTAAAACAGAGAGGCCGAAACAGAGGGTCTGAAACAGAGGGCGAGAAACAGAGGGGCTGAAACAGAGGGGCTGAAACAGAGGGGCTGAAAAGAAGGGCGAGAAACAGAGGGCGAGAAACAGAGGGGCTGAAACAGAGGGCGAGAAACAGAGGGGCTGAAACAGTGGGGCTGAAACAGAGGGTCTGAAACAGAGGGACTGAAACAGTGGGGCTGAAACAGAGGGGCTGAAACAGAGGGGCTGAAACAGAGGGGCTGAAGCAGAGGGGCTGAAACAGAGGGCGAGAAACAGAGGGCGAGAAACGGTGGGCCTGAAACAGAGGGGCTGAAACAGAGGGTCTGAAACAGAGGGGCTGAAACAGAGGGCGAGAAACAGAGGGTGAGAAACAGAGGGGCTGAAACAGAGGGTCTGAAACAGAGGGGCTGAAACAGAGGGGCTGAAACAGTGGGGCTGAAAAAGAGGGGCTGAAACAGAGTGGCTGAAACAGAGGGGCTGAATCAGAGGGGCTGAAACAGAGAGCGAGAAACAGAGGGTGAGAAACAGAGGGCGAGAAACAGAGGGGCTGAAACAGAGGGGCTGAAACAGCGGGGCTGAAACAGAGGGCGAGAAACAGTGGGCATGAAACAGAGGAGCTGAAACAGAGGGTCTGAAACATAGGGGCTGAAATAGAGGGGCTGATACAGAGGGGCTGTAAAAGAGGGGCTGAAACAGAGGGGCTGAAACTGAGGGGCTGAAACAGAGGGCGAGAAACAGAGGGGCTGAAACAGTGGGGCTGAAACAGAGGGGCTGAAACAGAGGGGCTGAAACAGAGGGGGAGACACAGAGGGGCTGAAACAGAGGGCGAGAAACAGAAGGACTGAAACAGTGGGGCTGAAACAGAGGGGCTGAAACAGAGGGGCTGAAACAGAGGGGCTGAAACAGAGGGCGAGAAACAGAGGGCAAGAAACAGAGGAGCTGAAACAGAGGGGCTGAAACAGAGGGCGAGAAACAGAGGGGCTGAAACAGAGAGGCTGAAACAGAGGGGCTGAAACAGAGGGCGAGAAACAGAGGGGCTGAAACAGAGGGGCTGAAACAGAGGGGCTGAAACAGAGGGGCTGAAACAGAGGGCGAGAAACAGAGGGGCTGAAACAGAGGGGCTGAAACAGAGGGCGAGAAACAGAGGGCGAGAAACAGAGGGCGAGAAACACAGGGCGAGAAACAGACGGGCTGAAACAGAGGGGCTGAAACAGAGGGTCTGAAACAGAGGGGCTGTAACATATGGGCTGAAACAGAGGGCGAGAAAAAGAGGGCGAGAAACAGTGTGGCTGAAACAGAGGGGCTGAAACATATGGGCTGAAACAGAGGGGCTGAAACAGAGGGTCTGCAACAGAGGGCGAGTAAGAGAGGGGCTGAAAGAGAGCGCGAGAAACAGAGGGGCTGAAACAGAGGGCGAGAAACAGTGGGGCTGAAACAGAGGGCGAGAAACAGAGAGGCTGAAACAGAGTGGCTGAAACAGAGGGGCTGAAACAGAGGGGCTGAAACAGAGGGCGAGAAACAGAGGGGCTGAAACAGGGGTTGAAACAGAGGGGCTGAAACAGAGGGCGAGAAACAGAGGCCGAGATACAGAGGGCGAGAAACAGAGGGCCAGAAACAGAGGGCGAGAAACAGAGGGGCTGAAACAGAGGGGCTGAAACAGAGTGGCTGAAACAGAGGGACTGAAACATATGGCCTGAAACAGAAGGCGAGAAAAAGTGGGCAAGAAACAGAGGAGCTGAAACAGAGGGGCTGAACCATAGGGCGAGAAACTGAGGGGCTGAAACAGAGGGGCTGAAACAGAGGGGCTGAAACAGAGGGGCTGAAACAGAGGGCGAGAAACAGAGGGGCTGAAACAAAGTGGCTGAAACAGAGGGGCTGAAACAGAGGGCGACAAACAGAGGGGCTGAAACAGAGGGGCTGAAACAGAGGGCGAGAAACAGAGGGCGAGAAACAGAGGGCGAGAAACAGAGGGGCTGAAACAGAGGGGCTGAAACAGAGGGGCTGAAACAGACGGGCTGAAACAGAGGGTCTGCAACAGAGGGCGAGAAAGAGAGGGGCTGAAAGAGAGGGCGAGAAACAGAGGGGCTGAAACAGAGGGCGAGAAACAGAGGGGCTGAAACAGAGGGGCTGAAACAGAGGGGCTGAAACAGAGGGGCTGAAACAGAGGGCGAGAAACAGAGGGGCAGAAACAGAGGGGCTAAAACAGAGGGCGAGAAACATAGGGGCGCAAACAGAGGGGCTGAAACAGAGGGGCTGAAACAGAGGGCGAGAAACAGAGGGCGAGAAACAGAGGGCGAGAAACAGAGGGGCTGAAACAGAGGGGCTGAAACAGAGGGGCTGAAACAGAGGGCGAGAAACAGAGGGCGAGAAACAGAGGGCGAGAAACAGAGGGCGTGAAACAGAGGCGCTGAAACAGAGGGGCTGAAACAGAGGGGATGAAATTGGGGGGCTGAAACAGAGGGGCTGAAACAGAGGGCGAGAAACAGAGGGCGAGAAACAGAGGGGCTGAAACAGAGGGGCTGAAACAGATGGGCTGAAACAGAGGGGCTGCAACTGAGGGGCTGAAACAGAGGGCGAGAAACAGAGGGGCTGAAACAGAGGGCGAGAAACAGAGGGGCTGAAACAGAGGGGCTGAAACAGAGTGGCTGAAACAGAGGGGCTGAAACAGAGGGCGAGAAACAGAGGGCGAGAAACAGAGGGGCTGAACCAGAGGGGCTGAAACAGATGGGCTGAAACAGAGGGGCTGAAACAGAGGGCGAGAAACAGAGGGCGTGAAACAGAGGGGCTGAAACAGAGGGCGAGAAACAGAGGGGCTGAAACAGTGGGGCTGAAACAGAGGGTCTGACACAGAGGGGCTGAAACAGAGGGCGAGAAACAGAGGGCGAGAAACAGAGGTCGAGAAACAGTGGGGGTGAAACAGAGGGGCTGAAACAGAGGGTCTGAAACAGAGAGGCTGAAACAGAGGGCGAGAAACAGAGGGTTAGAAACAGAGGTGCTGAAACAGAGGGTCTGAAACAGAGGGGCTGAAACAGGGGGGCTGAAACAGTTGGGCTGAAAAAGAGGGGCTGAAACAGAGGGGCTGAAACAGAGGGGCTGAATCAGAGGGGCTGAAACAGAGCGCGAGAAACAGAGGGCGGGAAACAAAGGGCGAGAAACAGAGGGACTGAAACAGAGGGGCTGAAACAGAGGGGCTGAAACAAAGGGGCTAAAACAGAGGGCGAGAAACAGTGGGCGTGAAACAGAGGTGCTGAAACAGAGGGTCTGAAACATAGGGGCTGAAAGAGAGGGGCTGAAACGGAGGGGCTGAAAAAGAGGGGCTGAAACAGAGGGGTTGAAACTGAGGGGCTGAAACAGAGGGCGAGAAACAAAGGGGCTGAAACAGTGGGGCTGAAACAGAGGGGATGAAACAGAGGGGCTGAAACAGATGGCGAGAAACAGAGGGTCTGAAACAGAGGGCGAGAAACAGAGGGACTGAAACAGTGGGGCTGAAACAGAGGGGCTGAAACAGAGGTGATAAAACAGAGGGGCTGAAGCAGAGGGGCTGAAACAGAGGGCGAGAAACAGAGGGCGAGAAACAGTGGGCCTGAAACAGAGGGGCTGAAACAGAGGGGCTGGAACAGAGTGGGTAAAACAGAGAGGCCGAAACAGAGGGGCTGAAACAGAGGGCGAGAAACAGAGGGGCTGAAACAGAGGGGCTGAAACAGAGGGGCTGAAACAGAGGGGCTGAAAAGAAGGGCGAGAAACAGAGGGCGAGAAACAGAGGGGCTGAAACAGAGGGCGAGAAACAGAGGGGCTGAAACAGTGGGGCTGAAACAGAGGGTCTGAAACAGAGGGACTGAAACAGTGGGGCTGAAACAGAGGGGCTGAAACAGAGGGGCTGAAACAGAGGAGCTGAAGCAGAGGGGCTGAAACAGAGGGCGAGAAACAGAGGGCGAGAAACAGTGCGCCTGAAACAGAGGGGCTGAAACAGAGGGTCTGAAACAGAGGGGCTGAAACAGAGGGCGAGAAACAGAGGGTGAGAAACAGAGGTGCTGAAATAGAGGGGCTGAAACAGAGGGGCTGAAACAGAGGGCGAGAAACAGAGGGCGAGAAACAGAGGGCGAGAAACAGAGGGCGTGAAACAGAGGGGCTGAAACAGAGGGGCTGAAACAGAGGGGATGAAACAGGGGGGCTGAAACAGAGGGGCTGCAACAGAGGGGCTGAAACAGAGGGCGAGAAACAGAGGGGCTGAAACAGAGGGCGAGAAACAGAGGGGCTGAAACAGACGGGCTGAAACAGAGTGGCTGAAACAGAGGGCGAGAAACAGAGGCCGAGATACAGAGGGCGAGAAACAGAGGGCCAGAAACAGAGGGCGAGAAACAGAGGGGCTGAAACAGAGGGGCTGAAACAGAGTGGCTGAAACAGAGGGACTGAAACATATGGCCTGAAACAGAAGGCGAGAAAAAGTGGGCAAGAAACAGAGGAGCTGAAACAGAGGGGCTGAACCATAGGGCGAGAAACTGAGGGGCTGAAACAGAGGGGCTGAAACAGAGGGGCTGAAACAGAGGGGCTGAAACAGAGGGCGAGAAACAGAGGGGCTGAAACAGAGTGGCTGAAACAGAGGGGCTGAAACAGAGGGCGACAAACAGAGGGGCTGAAACAGAGGGGCTGAAACAAAGGGCGAGAAACAGAGGGCTAGAAACAGAGGGCGAGAAACAGAGGGGCTGAAACAGAGGGGCTGAAACAGAGGGGCTGAAACAGACGGGCTGAAACAGAGGGTCTGCAACAGAGGGCGAGAAAGAGAGGGGCTGAAAGAGAGGGCGAGAAACAGAGGGGCTGAAACAGAGGGCGAGAAACAGAGGGGCTGAAACAGAGGGGCTGAAACAGAGGGGCTGAAACAGAGGGGCTGAAACAGAGGGCGAGAAACAGAGGGGCAGAAACAGAGGGGCTAAAACAGAGGGCGAGAAACATAGGGGCGCAAACAGAGGGGCTGAAACAGAGGGGCTGAAACAGAGGGCGAGAAACAGAGGGCGAGAAACAGAGGGCGAGAAACAGAGGGGCTGAAACAGAGGGGCTGAAACAGAGGGGCTGAAACAGAGGGCGAGAAACAGAGGGCGAGAAACAGAGGGCGAGAAACAGAGGGCGTGAAACAGAGGCGCTGAAACAGAGGGGCTGAAACAGAGGGGATGAAATTGGGGGGCTGAAACAGAGGGGCTGAAACAGAGGGCGAGAAACAGAGGGCGAGAAACAGAGGGGCTGAAACAGAGGGGCTGAAACAGATGGGCTGAAACAGAGGGGCTGCAACAGAGGGGCTGAAACAGAGGGCGAGAAACAGAGGGGCTGAAACAGAGGGCGAGAAACAGAGGGGCTGAAACAGAGGGGCTGAAACAGAGTGGCTGAAACAGAGGGGCTGAAACAGAGGGCGAGAAACAGAGGGGCTGAAACAGAGGGCGAGAAACAGAGGGGCTGAAACAGAGGGCGAGAAACAGAGGGCGAGAAACAGAGGGGCTGAACCAGAGGGGCTGAAACAGATGGGCTGAAACAGAGGGGCTGAAACAGAGGGCGAGAAACAGAGGGCGTGAAACAGAGGGGCTGAAACAGAGGGCGAGAAACAGAGGGGCTGAAACAGTGGGGCTGAAACAGAGGGTCTGACACAGAGGGGCTGAAACAGAGGGCGAGAAACAGAGGGCGAGAAACAGAGGTCGAGAAACAGTGGGGGTGAAACAGAGGGGCTGAAACAGAGGGTCTGAAACAGAGAGGCTGAAACAGAGGGCGAGAAACAGAGGGTTAGAAACAGAGGTGCTGAAACAGAGGGTCTGAAACAGAGGGGCTGAAACAGGGGGGCTGAAACAGTTGGGCTGAAAAAGAGGGGCTGAAACAGAGGGGCTGAAACAGAGGGGCTGAATCAGAGGGGCTGAAACAGAGCGCGAGAAACAGAGGGCGGGAAACAAAGGGCGAGAAACAGAGGGACTGAAACAGAGGGGCTGAAACAGAGGGGCTGAAACAAAGGGGCTAAAACAGAGGGCGAGAAACAGTGGGCGTGAAACAGAGGAGCTGAAACAGAGGGTCTGAAACATAGGGGCTGAAAGAGAGGGGCTGAAACGGAGGGGCTGAAAAAGAGGGGCTGAAACAGAGGGGTTGAAACTGAGGGGCTGAAACAGAGGGCGAGAAACAAAGGGGCTGAAACAGTGGGGCTGAAACAGAGGGGATGAAACAGAGGGGCTGAAACAGAGGGCGAGAAACAGAGGGTCTGAAACAGAGGGCGAGAAACAGAGGGACTGAAACAGTGGGGCTGAAACAGAGGGGCTGAAACAGAGGTGATAAAACAGAGGGGCTGAAGCAGAGGGGCTGAAACAGAGGGCGAGAAACAGAGGGCGAGAAACAGTGGGCCTGAAACAGAGGGGCTGAAACAGAGGGGCTGGAACAGAGTGGGTAAAACAGAGAGGCCGAAACAGAGGGGCTGAAACAGAGGGCGAGAAACAGAGGGGCTGAAACAGAGGGGCTGAAACAGAGGGGCTGAAACAGAGGGGCTGAAAAGAAGGGCGAGAAACAGAGGGCGAGAAACAGAGGGGCTGAAACAGAGGGCGAGAAACAGAGGGGCTGAAACAGTGGGGCTGAAACAGAGGGTCTGAAACAGAGGGACTGAAACAGTGGGGCTGAAACAGAGGGGCTGAAACAGAGGGGCTGAAACAGAGGAGCTGAAGCAGAGGGGCTGAAACAGAGGGCGAGAAACAGAGGGCGAGAAACAGTGCGCCTGAAACAGAGGGGCTGAAACAGAGGGTCTGAAACAGAGGGGCTGAAACAGAGGGCGAGAAACAGAGGGTGAGAAACAGAGGTGCTGAAATAGAGGGGCTGAAACAGAGGGGCTGAAACAGAGGGCGAGAAACAGAGGGCGAGAAACAGAGGGCGAGAAACAGAGGGCGTGAAACAGAGGGGCTGAAACAGAGGGGCTGAAACAGAGGGGATGAAACAGGGGGGCTGAAACAGAGGGGCTGCAACAGAGGGGCTGAAACAGAGGGCGAGAAACAGAGGGGCTGAAACAGAGGGCGAGAAACAGAGGGGCTGAAACAGACGGGCTGAAACAGAGTGGCTGAAACAGAGGGGCTGAAACAGAGGGCGAGAAACAGAGGGGCTGAAACAGAGGGCGAGAAACAGAGGGGCTGAAACAGAGGGCGAGAAACAGAGGGCGAGAAACAGAGGGGCTGAAACAGAGGGGCTGAAACAGAGGGGCTGAAACAGAGGGCGAGAAACATAGGGCGAGAAACAGAGGGGCTGAAACAGAGGGCGAGAAACAGAGGGGCTGAAACAGTGGGGCTGAAACAGAGGGTCTGAAACAGAGGGGCTGAAACAGAGGGCGAGAAACAGAGTGCGAGAAACAGAGGGCGAGAAACAGTGGGGCTGAAACAGTGGGGCTGAAACAGTGGGTCTGAAACAGAGAGGCTGAAACAGAGGGCGAGAAACAGAGTGTGAGAAACAGAGGGGCTGAAACAGAGGGTCTGAAACAGAGGGGCTGAAACAGGGGGGCTGAAACAGTTGGGCTGAAAAAGAGGGGCTGAAACAGAGGGGCTGAAACAGAGGGGCTGAATCAGAGGGGCTGAAACAGAGCGCGAGAAACAGAGGGCGGGAAACAAAGGGCGAGAAACAGAGGGGCTGAAACAGAGGGGCTGAAACAGAGGGGCTGAAACAAAGGGCTAAAACAGAGGGCGAGAAACAGTGGGCGAGAAACAGAGGGCCAGAAACAGAGGGGCTGAAACAGAGGGGCTGAAACAGAGGGGCTGAAACAGAGGGGCTGAAACAGAGGGCGAGAAACAGAGGGCAAGAAACAGAGGAGCTGAAACAGAGGGGCTGAAACAGAGGGCGAGAAACAGAGGGGCTGAAACAGAGAGGCTGAAACAGAGGGGCTGAAACAGAGGGCGAGAAACAGAGGGGCTGAAACAGAGGGGCTGAAACAGAGGGCGAGAAACAGAAGGACTGAAACAGTGGGGCTGAAACAGAGGGGCTGAAACAGAGGGGCTGAAACAGAGGGGCTGAAACAGAGGGCGAGAAACAGAGGGCAAGAAACAGAGGAGCTGAAACAGAGGGGCTGAAACAGAGGGCGAGAAACAGAGGGGCTGAAACAGAGAGGCTGAAACAGAGGGGCTGAAACAGAGGGCGAGAAACAGAGGGGCTGAAACAGAGGGGCTGAAACAGAGGGGCTGAAACAGAGGGGCTGAAACAGAGGGCGAGAAACAGAGGGGCTGAAACAGAGGGGCTGAAAGAGAGGGCGAGAAACAGAGGGCGAGAAACAGAGGGCGAGAAACACAGGGCGAGAAACAGACGGGCTGAAACAGAGGAGCTGAAACAGAGGGTCTGAAACAGAGGGGCTGTAACATATGGGCTGAAACAGAGGGCGAGAAAAAGAGGGCGAGAAACAGTGTGGCTGAAACAGAGGGGCTGAAACATATGGGCTGAAACAGAGGGGCTGAAACAGAGGGTCTGCAACAGAGGGCGAGAAAGAGAGGGGCTGAAAGAGAGCGCGAGAAACAGAGGGGCTGAAACAGAGGGCGAGAAACAGTGGGGCTGAAACAGAAGGCGAGAAACAGAGAGGCTGAAACAGAGGGGCTGAAACAGAGGGGCTGAAACAGAGGGGCTGAAACAGAGGGCGAGAAACAGAGGGGCTGAAACAGGGGTTGAAACAGAGGGGCTGAAACAGAGGGCGAGAAACAGAGGCCGAGAAACAGAGGGCGAGAAACAGAGGGCCAGAAACAGAGGGCGAGAAACAGAGGGGCTGAAACAGAAGGGCTGAAACAGAGTGGCTGAAACAGAGGGACTGAAACATATGGCCTGAAACAGAAGGCGAGAAAAAGAGGGCAAGAAACAGAGGAGCTGAAACAGAGGGGCTGAACCATAGGGCGAGAAACTGAGGGGCTGAAACAGAGGGGCTGAAACAGAGGGGCTGAAACAGAGGGGCTGAAACAGAGGGCGAGAAACAGAGGGGCTGAAACAGAGGGGCTGAAACAGAGGGGCTGAAACAGAGGGCGACAAACAGAGGGGCTGAAACAGAGGGGCTGAAACAGAGGGCGAGAAACAGAGGGCGAGAAACAGAGGGCGAGAAACAGAGGGGCTGAAACAGAGGGGCTGAAACAGAGGGGCTGAAACAGACGGGCTGAAACAGAGGGTCTGCAACAGAGGGCGAGAAAGAGAGGGGCTGAAAGAGAGGGCGAGAAACAGAGGGGCTGAAACAGAGGGCGAGAAACAGAGGGGCTGAAACAGAGGGGCTGAAACAGAGGGGCTGAAACAGAGGGGCTGAAACAGAGGGCGAGAAACAGAGGGGCAGAAACAGAGGGGCTAAAACAGAGGGCGAGAAACATAGGGGCGCAAACAGAGGGGCTGAAACAGAGGGGCTGAAACAGAGGGCGAGAAACAGAGGGCGAGAAACAGAGGGCGAGAAACAGAGGGGCAGAAACAGAGGGGCTGAAACAGAGGGGCTGAAACAGAGGGCGAGAAACAGAGGGCGAGAAACAGAGGGCGAGAAACAGAGGGCGTGAAACTGAGGGGCTGAAACAGAGGGGCTGAAACAGAGGGGATGAAACTGGGGGGCTGAAACAGAGGGGCTGAAACAGAGTGCGAGAAACAGAGGGCGAGAAACAGAGGGGCTGAAACAGAGGGGCTGAAACAGATGGGCTGAAACAGAGGGGCTGCAACAGCGGGGCTGAAACAGAGGGCGAGAAACAGAGGGGCTGAAACAGAGGGCGAGAAACAGAGGGGCTGAAACAGAGGGGCTGAAACAGAGTGGCTGAAACAGAGGGGCTGAAACAGAGGGCGAGAAACAGAGGGGCTGAAACAGAGGGCGAGAAACAGAGGGGCTGAAACAGAGGGCGAGAAACAGAGGGCGAGAAACAGAGGGGCTGAAACAGAGGGGCTGAAACAGATGGGCTGAAACAGAGGGGCTGAAACAGAGGGCGAGAAACAGAGGTCGTGAAACAGAGGGGCTGAAACAGAGGGCGAGAAACAGAGGGGCTGAAACAGTGGGGCTGAAACAGAGGGTCTGACACAGAGGGGCTGAAACAGAGGGCGAGAAACAGAGGGCGAGAAACAGAGGGCGAGAAACAGTGGGGGTGAAACAGAGGGGCTGAAACAGAGGGTCTGAAACAGAGAGGCTGAAACAGAGGGCGAGAAACAGAGGGTGAGAAACAGAGGGGCTGAAACAGAGGGTCTGAAACAGAGGGGCTGAAACAGGGGGGCTGAAACAGTTGGGCTGAAAAAGAGGGGCTGAAACAGAGGGGCTGAAACAGAGGGGCTGAATCAGAGGGGCTGAAACAGAGCGCGAGAAACAGAGGGCGGGAAACAAAGGGCGAGAAACAGAGGGACTGAAACAGAGGGGCTGAAACAGAGGGGCTGAAACAAAGGGGCTAAAACAGAGGGCGAGAAACAGTGGGCGTGAAACAGAGGAGCTGAAACAGAGGGTCTGAAACATAGGGGCTGAAAGAGAGGGGCTGAAACGGAGGGGCTGAAAAAGAGGGGCTGAAACAGAGGGGTTGAAACTGAGGGGCTGAAACAGAGGGCGAGAAACAAAGGGGCTGAAACAGTGGGGCTGAAACAGAGGGGATGAAACAGAGGGGCTGAAACAGAGGGCGAGAAACAGAGGGTCTGAAACAGAGGGCGAGAAACAGAGGGACTGAAACAGTGGGGCTGAAACAGAGGGGCTGAAACAGAGGTGATAAAACAGAGGGGCTGAAACAGAGGGGCTGAAACAGAGGGCGAGAAACAGAGGGCGAGAAACAGTGGGCCTGAAACAGAGGGCGAGAAACAGAGGGGCTGGAACAGAGGGGGTAAAACAGAGAGGCCGAAACAGAGGGGCTGAAACAGAGGGCGAGAAACAGAGGGGCTGAAACAGAGGGGCTGAAACAGAGGGGCTGAAACAGAGGGGCTGAAAAGAAGGGCGAGAAACAGAGTGCGAGAAACAGAGGGGCTGAAACAGAGGGCGAGAAACAGAGGGGCTGAAACAGTGGGGCTGAATCAGAGGGTCTGAAACAGAGGGACTGAAACAGTTGGGGTGAAACAGAGGGGCTGAAACAGAGGGGCTGAAACAGAGGAGCTGAAGCAGAGGGGCTGAAACAGAGGGCGAGAAACAGAGGGCGAGAAACAATGCGCCTGAAACAGAGGGGCTGAAACAGAGGGTCTGAAACAGAGGGGCTGAAACAGAGGGTGAGAAACAGAGGGGCTGAAACAGAGGGGCTGAAGCAGAGGGGCTGAAACAGAGGGCGAGAAACAGAGGGCGATTAACAGTGGGCCTGAAACAGAGGGGCTGAAACAGAGGGTCTGAAACAGAGGGGCTGAAACAGAGGGACTGAAACAGTGGGTGACAAACAGAGGGGCTGAAACAGAGGGGCTGAAACAGAGGGGCTGAAACAGAGGGGCTGAAACAGTGGGGCTGAAAAAGAGGGGCTGAAACAGAGTGGCTGAAACAGAGGGGCTGAATCAGAGGGGCTGAAACAGAGAGCGAGAAACAGAGGGCGAGAAACAGAGGGCGAGAAACAGAGGGGCTGAAACAGAGGGGCTGAAACAGAGGGTCTGAAACAGAGGGCGAGAAACAGTGGGCATGAAACAGAGGGGCTGAAACAGAGGGTCTGAAACATAGGGACTGAAATAGAGGGGCTGATACAGAGGGGCTGAAAAAGAGGGGCTGAAACAGAGGGGCTGAAACTGAGGGGCTGAAACAGAGGGCGAGAAACAGAGGCGCTGAAACAGTGGGGCTGAAACAGAGGGGCTGAAACAGAGGGGTTGAAACAGAGGGGGAGACACAGAGGGGCTGAAACAGAGGGCGAGTAACAGAGGGGCTGAAACAGAGGGGCTGAAACAGAGGGCGAGAAACAGAGGGCGAGAAACAGAGGGCGAGAAACAGAGGGGCTGAAACAGAGGGGCTGAAACAGAGGGGCTGAAACAGACGGGCTGAAACAGAGGGTCTGCAACAGAGGGCGAGAAAGAGAGGGGCTGAAACAGAGGGGCTGAAACAGATGGGCTGAAACAGAGGGGCTGAAACAGAGGGCGAGAAACAGAGGGCGTGAAACAGAGGGGCTGAAACAGAGGGCGAGAAACAGAGGGGCTGAAACAGTGGGGCTGAAACAGAGGGTCTGAAACAGAGGGGCTGAAACAGAGGGCGAGAAACAGAGGGCGAGAAACAGAGGGCGAGAAACAGTGGGGCTGAAACAGAGGGGCTGAAACAGAGGGTCTGAAACAGAGAGGCTGAAACAGAGGGCGAGAAACAGAGGGTGAGAAACAGAGGGGCTGAAACAGAGGGTCTGAAACAGAGGGGCTGAAACAGGGGGGCTGAAACAGTTGGGCTGAAAAGGAGGGGCTGAAACAGAGGGGCTGAAACAGAGGGGCTGAATCAGAGGGGCTGAAACAGAGCGCGAGAAACAGAGGGCGGGAAACAAAGGGCGAGAAACAGAGGGACTGAAACAGAGGGGCTGAAACAGAGGGGCTGAAACAAAGGGGCTAAAACAGAGGGCGAGAAACAGTGGGCGTGAAACAGAGGAGCTGAAACAGAGGGTCTGAAACATAGGGGCTGAAAGAGAGGGGCTGAAACGGAGGGGCTGAAAAAGAGGGGCTGAAACAGAGGGGTTGAAACTGAGGGGCTGAAACAGAGGGCGAGAAACAAAGGGGCTGAAACAGTGGGGCTGAAACAGAGGGGATGAAACAGAGGGGCTGAAACAGAGGGCGAGAAACAGAGGGTCTGAAACAGAGGGCGAGAAACAGAGGGACTGAAACAGTGGGGCTGAAACAGAGGGGCTGAAACAGAGGTGATAAAACAGAGGGGCTGAAGCAGAGGGGCTGAAACAGAGGGCGAGAAACAGAGGGCGAGAAACAGTGGGGCTGAAACAGAGGGGCTGAAACAGAGGGGCTGGAACAGAGGGGGTAAAACAGAGAGGCCGAAACAGAGGGGCTGAAACAGAGGGGCTGAAACAGAGGGGCTGAAACAAAGGGGCTAAAACAGAGGGCGAGAAACAGTGGGCGTGAAACAGAGGGGCTGAAACAGAGGGTCTGAAACATAGGGGCTGAAAGAGAGGGGCTGAAACGGAGGGGCTGAAAAAGAGGGGCTGAAACAGAGGGGTTGAAACTGAGGGGCTGAAACAGAGGGCGAGAAACAAAGGGGCTGAAACAGTGGGGCTGAAACAGAGGGGATGAAACAGAGGGGCTGAAACAGAGGGCGAGAAACAGAGGGTCTGAAACAGAGGGCGAGAAACAGAGGGACTGAAACAGTGGGGCTGAAACAGAGGGGCTGAAACAGAGGTGATAAAACAGAGGGGCTGAAGCAGAGGGGCTGAAACAGAGGGCGAGAAACAGAGGGCGAGAAACAGTGGGCCTGAAACAGAGGGGCTGAAACAGAGGGGCTGGAACAGAGGGGGTAAAACAGAGAGGCCGAAACAGAGGGGCTGAAACAGAGGGCGAGAAACAGAGGGGCTGAAACAGAGGGGCTGAAACAGAGGGGCTGAAACAGAGGGGCTGAAAAGAAGGGCGAGAAACAGAGGGCGAGAAACAGAGGGGCTGAAACAGAGGGCGAGAAACAGAGGGGCTGAAACAGTGGGGCTGAAACAGAGGGTCTGAAACAGAGGGACTGAAACAGTGGGGCTGAAACAGAGGGGCTGAAACAGAGGGGCTGAAACAGAGGGGCTGAAGCAGAGGGGCTGAAACAGAGGGCGAGAAACAGAGGGCGAGAAACAGTTGGCCTGAAACAGAGGGGCTGAAACAGAGGGTCTGAAACAGAGGGGCTGAAACAGAGGGCGAGAAACAGAGGGTGAGAAACAGAGGGGCTGAAACAGAGGGGCTGAAGCAGAGGGGCTGAAACAGAGGGCGAGAAACAGAGGGCGAGAAACAGTGGGCCTGAAACAGAGGGGCTGAAACAGAGGGTCTGAAACAGAGGGGCTGAAACAGAGGGCGAGAAACAGAGGGTGACAAACAGAGGGGCTGAAACAGAGGGTCTGAAACAGAGGGGCTGAAACAGAGGGGCTGAAACAGTGGGGCTGAAAAAGAGGGGCTGAAACAGAGTGGCTGAAACAGAGGGGCTGAATCAGAGGGGCTGAAACAGAGAGCGAGAAACAGAGGGCGAGAAACAGAGGACGAGAAACAGAGGGGCTGAAACAGAGGGACTGAAACAGAGGGTCTGAAACAGAGGGCGAGAAACAGTGGGCATGAAACAGAGGGGCGGAAACAGAGGGTCTGAAACATAGGGACTGAAGTAGAGGGGCTGATACAGAGGGGCTGAAAAAGAGGGGCTGAAACAGAGGGGCTGAAACTGAGGGGCTGAAACAGAGGGCGAGAAACAGAGGCGCAGAAACAGTGGGGCTGAAACAGAGGGGCTGAAACAGAGGGGCTGAAACAGAGGGGGAGACACAGAGGGGCTGAAACAGAGGGCGAGTAACAGAGGGGCTGAAACAGAGGGGCTGAAACAGAGGGCGAGAAACAGAGGGCGAGAAACAGAGGGCGAGAAACAGAGGGGCTGAAACAGAGGGGCTGAAACAGAGGGGCTGAAACAGACGGGCTGAAACAGAGGGTCTGCAACAGAAGGCGAGAAAGAGAGGGGCTGAAAGAGAGGGCGAGAAACAGAGGGGCTGAAACAGAGGTCGAGAAACAGAGGGGCTGAAACAGAGGGGCTGAAACAGAGGGGCTGAAACAGAGGGGCTGAAACAGAGGGCGAGAAACAGAGGGGCAGAAACAGAGGGAGAGAAACAGAGGGGCTAAAACAGAGGGCGAGAAACATAGGGGCGCAAACAGAGGGGCTGAAACAGAGGGGCTGAAACAGAGGGCGAGAAACAGAGGGCGAGAAACAGAGGGCGAGAAACAGAGGGGCTGAAACAGAGGGGCTGAAACAGAGGGGCTGAAACAGAGGGCGAGAAACAGAGGGCGAGAAACAGAGGGCGAGAAACAGAGGGCGTGAAACAGAGGGGCTGAAACAGAGGGGCTGAAACAGAGGGGATGAAACTGGGGGGCTGAAACAGAGGGGCTGAAACAGAGGGCGAGAAACAGAGGGCGAGAAACAGAGGGGCTGAAACAGAGGGGCTGAAACAGATGGGCTGAAACAGAGGGGCTGCAACAGAGGGGCTGAAACAGAGGGCGAGAAACAGAGGGGCTGAAACAGAGGGCGAGAAACAGAGGGGCTGAAACAGAGGGGCTGAAACAGAGTGGCTGAAACAGAGGGGCTGAAACAGAGGGCGAGAAACAGAGGGGCTGAAACAGAGGGCGAGAAACAGAGGGGCTGAAACAGAGGGCGAGAAACAGAGGGCGAGAAACAGAGGGGCTGAAACAGAGGGGCTGAAACAGATGGGCTGAAACAGAGGGGCTGAAACAGAGGGCGAGAAACAGAGGGCGAGAAACAGAGGGGCTGAAACAGAGGGCGAGAAACAGAGGGGCTGAAACAGTGGGGCTGAAACAGAGGGTCTGAAACAGTGGGGCTGAAACAGAGGGCGAGAAACAGAGGGCGAGAAACAGAGGGCGAGAAACAGTTGGGCTGAAACAGAGGGGCTGAAACAGAGGGTCTGAAACAGAGAGGCTGAAACAGATGGCGAGAAACAGAGGGTGAGAAACAGGGGCTGAAACAGAGGGTCTGAAACAGAGGGGCTGAAACAGGGGGGCTGAAACAGTTGGGCTGAAAAAGAGGGGCTGAAACAGAGGGGCTGAAACAGAGGGGCTGAATCAGAGCGGCTGAAACAGAGCGCGAGAAACAGAGGGCGGGAAACAAAGGGCGAGAAACAGAGGGACTGAAACAGAGGGGCTGAAACAGAGGGGCTGAAACAAAGGGGCTAAAACAGAGGGCGAGAAACAGTGGGCGTGAAACAGAGGGGCTGAAACAGAGGGTCTGAAACATAGGGGCTGAAAGAGAGGGGCTGAAACGGAGGGGCTGAAAAAGAGGGGCTGAAACAGAGGGGTTGAAACTGAGGGGCTGAAACAGAGGGCGAGAAACAAAGGGGCTGAAACAGTGGGGCTGAAACAGAGGGGTAATGAAACAGAGGGGCTGAAACAGAGGGCGAGAAACAGAGGGGCTGAAACAGAGGGCGAGAAACAGAGGGACTGAAACAGTGGGGCTGAAACAGAGGGGCTGAAACAGAGGGGCTGAAACAGAGGGGCTGAAGCAGAGGGGCTGAAACAGAGGGCGAGAAACAGAGGGCGAGAAACAGTGGGCCTGAAACAGAGGGGCTGAAACAGAGGGGCTGGAACAGAGGGGGTAAAACAGAGAGGCCGAAACAGAGGGGCTGAAACAGAGGGCAAGAAACAGAGGGGCTGAAACAGAGGGACTGAAACAGAGGGGCTGAAACAGAGGGGCTGAAAAGAAGGGCGAGAAACAGAGGGCGAGAAACAGAGGGGCTGAAACAGAGGGCGAGAAACAGAGGGGCTGAAACAGTGGGGCTGAAACAGAGGGTCTGAAACAGAGGGACTGAAACAGTGGGGCTGAAACAGAGGGGCTGAAACAGAGGGGCTGAAACAGAGGGGCTGAAGCAGAGGGGCTGAAACAGAGGGCGAGAAACAGAGGGCGAGAAACAGTGGGCCTGAAACAGAGGGGCTGAAACAGAGGGTCTGAAACAGAGGGGCTGAAACAGAGGGCGAGAAACAGAGGGTGAGAAACAGAGGGGGTGAAACAGAGGGGCTGAAGCAGAGGGGCTGAAACAGAGGGCGAGAAACAGAGGGCGAGAAACAGTGGGACTGAAACAGAGGGGCTGAAACAGAGGGTCTGAAACAGAGGGGCTGAAACAGAGGGCGAGAAACAGAGGGTGAGAAACAGAGGGGCTGAAACAGAGGGTCTGAAACAGAGGGGCTGAAACAGAGGGGCTGAAACAGTGGGGCTGAAAAAGAGGGGCTGAAACAGAGTGGCTGAAACAGAGGGGCTGAATCAGAGGGGCTGAAACAGAGAGCGAGAAACAGAGGGCGAGAAACAGAGGGCGAGAAACAGAGGGGCTGAAACAGAGGGGCTGAAACAGAGGGCGAGAAACAGTGGGCATGAAACAGAGGGGCTGAAACAGAGGGTCTGAAACATAGGGACTGAAATAGAGGGGCTGATACAGAGGGGCTGAAAAAGAGGGGCTGAAACAGAGGGGCTGAAACTGAGGGGCTGAAACAGAGGGCGAGAAACAGAGGGCCTGAAACAGTGGGGCTGAAACAGAGGGGCTGAAACAGAGGGGCTGAAACAGAGAGGGAGACACAGAGGGGCTGAAACAGAGGGCGAGAAACAGAGGGACTGAAACAGTGGGGCTGAAACAGAGGGGCTGAAACAGAGGGGCTGAAACAGAGGGGCTGAAACAGAGGGCGAGAAACAGAGGGCGAGAAACAGTGGGGCTGAAACAGAGGGGCTGAAACAGAGGGGGTGAATCAGATAGGCTGAAACAGAGGGGCTGAAACAGAGGGCGAGAAACAGAGGGGCTGAAACAGAGGGGCTGAAACAGAGGGGCTGAAACAGAGGGCGAGAAACAGAGGGCGAGAAACAGAGGGCGAGAAACAGAGGGCGAGAAACAGAGAGCGAGAACCAGAGAGCGAGAAACAGAAGGGCTGAAACAGAGGGGCTGAAACAGAGGTCGAGAAACAGAGGGGCTGAAACAGAGGGGCTGAAACAGAGGGGCTGATACAGAGGGCGAGAAACAGAGGGGCTGAAACAGAGGGCGAGAAACAGAGGGGATGAAACAGAGGGTTAGAAACAGAGGGGCTGAAACAGAGGGGCTGAAACAGAGGGGCTGAAACAGAGGTCGAGAAACAGAGGGGCTGAAACAGACGGGCTTTAACAGAGGGGCTGAAACAGAGGGACTGAAACAGAGGGTCTTTAACAGAGGGGCTGAAACAGAGGGCGAGAAACATTGGGGCTGAAACATATTGGCTGAAACAGAGGGGCTGAAACAGAGGGCGAGAAACAGATGGGCTGAAACAGTGGGGCTGAAACAGAGGGCGAGAAACAGAGGGGCTGAAACAGACGGGCTGAAACAGAATGGCTGAAACAGAGGGCGCGAAACAGAGGGGCTGAAACAGAGGGCGAGAAACATTGGGGCTGAAACATATTGGCTGAAACAGAGGGGCTGAAACAGAGGGCGAGAAACAGGCGGGCTGAAACAGAGGGGCTGAAACAGAGGGCGAGAAACAGAGGGGCTGAAATAGAAGGGCAGAAACAGAGGGCAAGAAACAGAGGTGCTAAATCAGAGGGCGAGAAACAGAGGGCGAGAAACAGAGGGGCTGAAACAGAGGGCGAGAAACAGAGGGGCTGAAACAGAGGGGCTGAAATAGAGGGCGAGAAACAGAGGGCGAGAAACAGAGGCGCTGTAACAGAGGGGCTGAAACAGAGGGCGAGAAACAGAGTGGCTGAAACAGAGGGCGTGAAACAGAGGGCGTGAAACAGAAGGGCGAGAAACAGAGGGGCTAAAACAGAGGGCGAGAAACAGAGGGGATGAAACAGAGGGTTAGAAACAGAGGGGCAGAAACAGAGGGGCTGAAACAGAGGGGCTGAAACAGAGGGCGAGAAACAGAGGGGCTGAAACAGACGGGCTTTAACAGAGGGGCTGAAACAGAGGGGCTGGAACAGAGGGTGAGAAACAGAGAGGCCGAAACAGAGGGGCTGAAACAGAGGGCGAGAAACAGAGGGGCTGAAACAGAGGGGCTGAAACAAAGGGGCTAAAACAGAGGGCGAGAAACAGTGGGCGTGAAACAGAGGGGCTGAAACAGAGGGTCTGAAACATAGGGGCTGAAAGAGAGGGGCTGAAACGGAGGGGCTGAAAAAGAGGGGCTGAAACAGAGGGGCTGAAACAGAGGGGCTGAAACAAAGGGCGAGAAACAGAGAGGCTGAAACAGAGGGCGAGAAACAGAGGGACTGAAACAGTGGGGCTGAAACAGGGGGGCTGAAACAGAGGGGCTGAAACAGAGGGGCTGAAGCAGAGGGGCTGAAACAGTGGGGCTGAAACAGAGGGGCTGAAACAGAGGGGCTGAAACAGAGGGGCTGAAGCAGAGGGGCTGAAACAGAGGGCGAGAAACAGAGTGCGAGAAACAGTGGGCCTGAAACAGAGGGACTGAAACAGTGGGGCTGAAACAGAGGGGCTGAAACAGAGGGGCTGAAACAGAGGGGCTGAAGCAGAGGGGCTGAAACAGAGGGCGAGAAACAGAGGGCGAGAAACAGTGGGCCTGAAACAGAGGGGCTGAAACAGAGGGGCTGAAACAGAGGGGGTAAAAAAGAGAGGCCGAAACAGAGGGGCTGAAACAGAGGGCGAGAAACAGAGGGGCTGAAACAGAGGGGCTGAAACAGAGGGGCTGAAACAGAGGGGCTGAAAAGAAGGGCGAGAAACAGAGGGCGAGAAACAGAGGGGCTGAAACAGAGGGCGAGAAACAGAGGGGCTGAAACAGTGGGGCTGAAACAGAGGGGCTGAAACAGAGGGCGAGAAACAAAGGGGCTGAAACAGAGGGCAAGAAACAGAGGGGCTGAAACAGTGGGGCTGAAACAGAGGGGCTGAAACAGAGGGCGAGAAACAGAGGGGCTCAAACAGAGGGCGAGAAACAGAGGGGCTGAAACAGAGGGGCTGAAACAGAGGGGCTGAAACAGAGGGTGAGAAACAGTGGGGCTGAAACAGAGGGGCTGAAACAGAGGGGCTGAAACAGAGGGGCTGAAACAGAGGGCGAGAAACAGAGGGCGAGAAACAGAGGGCGAGAAAAAGAGGGGCTGAAACAGAGGGGCTGAAACAGAGGGGATGAAACAGAGGGTCTGCAACAGAGGGCGAGAAAGAGTGGAGCTGAAAGAGAGGGCGAGAAACAGTGGGGCTGAAACAGAGGGCGAGAAGCAGATGGGCTGAAACAGAGGGGCTGAAACAGAGGGGCTGAAACAGAGGGGCTGAAACAGAGGGGTTGATACAGAGGGCGAGAAACAGAGGGGCTGAAACAGTGGGGCTGAAACAGAGGGTCTGAAACAGAGGTGCTGAAACAGAGGGCGAGAAACAGAGGGCGAGAAACAGAGGGCGAGAAACAGTGGGGCTGAAACAGAGGGGCTGAAACAGAGGGCGAGAAACAGAGGGCGAGAAACAGAGGGCGAGAAACAGAGGGGCTGAAACAGAGGGCGAGAAACAGAGGGCGAGAAACAGAGGGCGAGAAACAGAGGGGCTGAAACAGAGGGGCTGAAACAGAGTGGCTGAAACAGAGGGGCTGAAACAGAGGGCGAGAAACAGAGGGGCTGAAACAGAGGGCGAGAAACAGAGGGGCTGAAACAGAGGGCGAGAAACAGAGGGCGAGAAACAGAGGGGCCGAAACAGAGGGGCTGAAACAGATGGGCTGAAACAGAGGGGCTGAAACAGAGGGCGAGAAACAGAGGGCGAGAAACAGAGGGGCTGAAACAGAGGGCGAGAAACAGAGGGGCTGAAACAGTGGGGCTGAAACAGAGGGTCTGAAACAGAGGGGCTGAAACAGAGGGCGAGAAACAGAGGGCGAGAAACAGAGGGCGAGAAACAGTGGGGCTGAAACTGAGGGGCTGAAACAGAGGGTCTGAAACAGAGAGGCTGAAACAGAGGGCGAGAAACAGAGGGTGAGAAACAGGGGCTGAAACAGAGGGTCTGAAACAGAGGGGCTGAAACAGGGGGGCTGAAACAGTTGGGCTGAAAAAGAGGGGCTGAAACAGAGGGGCTGAAACAGAGGGGCTGAATCAGAGCGGCTGAAACAGAGCGCGAGAAACAGAGGGCGGGAAACAAAGGGTGAGAAACAGAGGGACTGAAACAGAGGGGCTGAAACAGAGGGGCTGAAACAAAGGGGCTAAAACAGAGGGCGAGAAACAGTGGGCGTGAAACAGAGGGGCTGAAACAGAGGGTCTGAAACATAGGGGCTGAAAGAGAGGGGCTGAAACGGAGGGGCTGAAAAAGAGGGGCTGAAACAGAGGGGTTGAAACTGAGGGGCTGAAACAGAGGGCGAGAAACAAAGGGGCTGAAACAGTGGGGCTGAAACAGAGGGGTAATGAAACAGAGGGGCTGAAACAGAGGGCGAGAAACAGAGGGGCTGAAACAGAGGGCGAGAAACAGAGGGACTGAAACAGTGGGGCTGAAACAGAGGGGCTGAAACAGAGGGGCTGAAACAGAGGGGCTGAAGCAGAGGGGCTGAAACAGAGGGCGAGAAACAGAGGGCGAGAAACAGTGGGCCTGAAACAGAGGGGCTGAAACAGAGGGGCTGGAACAGAGGGGGTAAAACAGAGAGGCCGAAACAGAGGGGCTGAAACAGCGGGCAAGAAACAGAGGGGCTGAAACAGAGGGGCTGAAACAGAGGGGCTGAAACAGAGGGGCTGAAAAGAAGGGCGAGAAACAGAGGGCGAGAAACAGAGGGGCTGAAACAGAGGGCGAGAAACAGAGGGGCTGAAACAGTGGGGCTGAAACAGAGGGTCTGAAACAGAGGGACTGAAACAGTGGGGCTGAAACAGAGGGGCTGAAACAGAGGGGCTGAAACAGAGGGGCTGAAGCAGAGGGGCTGAAACAGAGGGCGAGAAACAGAGGGCGAGAAACAGTGGGCCTGAAACAGAGGGGCTGAAACAGAGGGTCTGAAACAGAGGGGCTGAAACAGAGGGCGAGAAACAGAGGGTGAGAAACAGAGGGGGTGAAACAGAGGGGCTGAAGCAGAGGGGCTGAAACAGAGGGCGAGAAACAGAGGGCGAGAAACAGTGGGCCTGAAACAGAGGGGCTGAAACAGAGGGTCTGAAACAGAGGGGCTGAAACAGAGGGCGAGAAACAGAGGGTGAGAAACAGAGGGGCTGAAACAGAGGGTCTGAAACAGAGGGGCTGAAACAGAGGGGCTGAAACAGTGGGGCTGAAAAAGAGGGGCTGAAACAGAGTGGCTGAAACAGAGGGGCTGAATCAGAGGGGCTGAAACAGAGAGCGAGAAACAGAGGGCGAGAAACAGAGGGCGAGAAACAGAGGGGCTGAAACAGAGGGGCTGAAACAGAGGGCGAGAAACAGTGGGCATGAAACAGAGGGGCTGAAACAGAGGGTCTGAAACATAGGGACTGAAATATAGGGGCTGATACAGAGGGGCTGAAAAAGAGGGGCTGAAACAGAGGGGCTGAAACTGAGGGGCTGAAACAGAGGGCGAGAAACAGAGGGCCTGAAACAGTGGGGCTGAAACAGAGGGGCTGAAACAGAGGGGCTGAAACAGAGGGGGAGACACAGAGGGGCTGAAACAGAGGGCGAGAAACAGAGGGACTGAAACAGTGGGGCTGAAACAGAGGGGCTGAAACAGAGGGGCTGAAACAGAGGGGCTGAAACAGAGGGCGAGAAACAGAGGGCGAGAAACAGTGGGGCTGAAACAGTGGGGCTGAAACAGAGGGGGTGAAACAGATAGGCTGAAACAGAGGGGCTGAAACAGAGGGCGAGAAACAGAGGGGCTGAAACAGAGGGGCTGAAACAGAGGGGCTGAAACAGAGGGCGAGAAACAGAGGGCGAGAAACAGAGGGCGAGAAACAGAGGGCGAGAAACAGAGAGAGAGAACCAGAGAGCGAGAAACAGAAGGGCTGAAACAGAGGGGCTGAAACAGAGGTCGAGAAACAGAGGGGCCGAAACAGAGGGGCTGAAACAGAGGGGCTGATACAGAGGGCGAGAAACAGAGGGGCTGAAACAGAGGGCGAGAAACAGAGGGGATGAAACAGAGGGTTAGAAACAGAGGGGCTGAAACAGAGGGGCTGAAACAGAGGGGCTGAAACAGAGGTCGAGAAACAGAGGGGCTGAAACAGACGGGCTTTAACAGAGGGGCTGAAACAGAGGGACTGAAACAGAGGGTCTTTAACAGAGGGGCTGAAACAGAGGGCGAGAAACATTGGGGCTGAAACATATTGGCTGAAACAGAGGGGCTGAAACAGAGGGCGAGAAACAGATGGGCTGAAACAGTGGGGCTGAAACAGAGGGCGAGAAACAGAGGGGCTGAAACAGACGGGCTGAAACAGAATGGCTGAAACAGAGGGCGAGAAACAGAGGGGCTGAAACAGAGGGCGAGAAACATTGGGGCTGAAACATATTGGCTGAAACAGAAGGGCTGAAACAGAGGGCGAGAAACAGACGGGCTGAAACAGAGGGGCTGAAACAGAGGGCGAGAAACAGAGGGGCTGAAATAGAAGGGCAGAAACAGAGGGCGAGAAACAGAGGGCGAGAAACAGTGGGCCTGAAACAGAGGGGCTGAAACAGAGGGGCTGGAACAGAGGGGGTAAAACAGAGAGGCCGAAACAGAGGGGCTGAAACAGAGGGCAAGAAACAGAGGGGCTGAAACAGAGGGGCTGAAACAGAGGGACTGAAACAGAGGGGCTGAAAAGAAGGGCGAGAAACAGAGGGCGAGAAACAGAGGGGCTGAAACAGAGGGCGAGAAACAGAGGGGCTGAAACAGTGGGGCTGAAACAGAGGGTCTGAAACAGAGGGACTGAAACAGTGTGGCTGAAACAGAGGGGCTGAAACAGAGGGGCTGAAACAGAGGGGCTGAAGCAGAGGGGCTGAAACAGAGGGCGAGAAACAGAGGGCGAGAAACAGTGGGCCTGAAACAGAGGGGCTGAAACAGAGGGTCTGAAACAGAGGGGCTGAAACAGAGGGCGAGAAACAGAGGGTGAGAAACAGAGGGGGTGAAACAGAGGGGCTGAAGCAGAGGGGCTGAAACAGAGGGCGAGAAACAGAGGGCGAGAAACAGTGGGCCTGAAACAGAGGGGCTGAAACAGAGGGTCTGAAACAGAGGGGCTGAAACAGAGGGCGAGAAACAGAGGGTGAGAAACAGAGGGGCTGAAACAGAGGGTCTGAAACAGAGGGGCTGAAACAGAGGGGCTGAAACAGTGGGGCTGAAAAAGAGGGGCTGAAACAGAGTGGCTGAAACAGAGGGGCTGAATCAGAGGGGCTGAAACAGAGAGCGAGAAACAGAGGGCGAGAAACAGAGGGCGAGAAACAGAGGGGCTGAAACAGAGGGGCTGAAACAGAGGGCGAGAAACAGTGGGCATGAAACAGAGGGGCTGAAACAGAGGGTCTGAAACATAGGGACTGAAATAGAGGGGCTGATACAGAGGGGCTGAAAAAGAGGGGCTGAAACAGAGGGGCTGAAACTGAGGGGCTGAAACAGAGGGCGAGAAACAGAGGGCCTGAAACAGTGGGGCTGAAACAGAGGGGCTGAAACAGAGGGGCTGAAACAGAGGGGGAGACACAGAGGGGCTGAAACAGAGGGCGAGAAACAGAGGGACTGAAACAGTGGGGCTGAAACAGAGGGGCTGAAACAGAGGGGCTGAAACAGAGGGGCTGAAACAGAGGGCGAGAAACAGTGGGGCTGAAACAGAGGGGCTGAAACAGAGGGGGTGAAACAGATAGGCTGAAACAGAGGGGCTGAAACAGAGGGCGAGAAACAGAGGGGCTGAAACAGAGGGGCTGAAACAGAGGGGCTGAAACAGAGGGCGAGAAACAGAGGGCGAGAAACAGAGGGCGAGAAACAGAGGGCGAGAAACAGAGAGCGAGAACCAGAGAGCGAGAAACAGAAGGGCTGAAACAGAGGGGCTGAAACAGAGGTCGAGAAACAGAGGGGCTGAAACAGAGGGGCTGAAACAGAGGGGCTGATACAGAGGGCGAGAAACAGAGGGGCTGAAACAGAGGGCGAGAAACAGAGGGGATGAAACAGAGGGTTAGAAACAGAGGGGCTGAAACAGAGGGGCTGAAACAGAGGGGCTGAAACAGAGGTCGAGAAACAGAGGGGCTGAAACAGACGGGCTTTAACAGAGGGGCTGAAACAGAGGGAGTGAAACAGAGGGTCTTTAACAGAGGGGCTGAAACAGAGGGCGAGAAACATTGGGGCTGAAACATATTGGCTGAAACAGAGGGGCTGAAACAGAGGGCGAGAAACAGATGGGCTGAAACAGTGGGGCTGAAACAGAGGGCGAGAAACAGAGGGGCTGAAACAGACGGGCTGAAACAGAATGGCTGAAACAGAGGGCGCGAAACAGAGGGGCTGAAACAGAGGGCGAGAAACATTGGGGCTGAAACATATTGGCTGAAACAGAGGGGCTGAAACAGAGGGCGAGAAACAGACGGGCTGAAACAGAGGGGCTGAAACAGAGGGCGAGAAACAGAGGGGCTGAAATAGAAGGGCAGAAACAGAGGGCAAGAAACAGAGGTGCTAAATCAGAGGGCGAGAAACAGAGGGCGAGAAACAGAGGGGCTGAAACAGAGGGCGAGAAACAGAGGGGCTGAAACAGAGGGGCTGAAATAGAGGGCGAGAAACAGAGGGCGAGAAACAGAGGCGCTGTAACAGAGGGGCTGAAACAGAGGGCGAGAAACAGAGTGGCTGAAACAGAGGGCGTGAAACAGAGGGCGTGAAACAGAAGGGCGAGAAACAGAGGGGCTAAAACAGAGGGCGAGAAACAGAGGGGATGAAACAGAGGGTTAGAAACAGAGGGGCAGAAACAGACGGGCTGAAACAGAGGGGCTGAAACAGAGGGCGAGAAACAGAGGGGCTGAAACAGACGGGCTTTAACAGAGGGGCTGAAACAGAGGGGCTGGAACAGAGGGTGAGAAACAGAGAGGCCGAAACAGAGGGGCTGAAACAGAGGGCGAGAAACAGAGGGGCTGAAACAGAGGGGCTGAAACAAAGGGGCTAAAACAGAGGGCGAGAAACAGTGGGCGTGAAACAGAGGGGCTGAAACAGAGGGTCTGAAACATAGGGGCTGAAAGAGAGGGGCTGAAACGGAGGGGCTGAAAAAGAGGGGCTGAAACAGAGGGGTTGAAACTGAGGGGCTGAAACAGAGGGCGAGAAACAAAGGGGCTGAAACAGTGGGGCTGAAACAGAGGGGCTGAAACAGAGGGGCTGAAACAGAGGGCGAGAAACAGAGAGGCTGAAACAGAGGGCGAGAAACAGAGGGACTGAAACAGTGGGGCTGAAACAGGGGGGCTGAAACAGAGGGGCTGAAACAGAGGGGCTGAAGCAGAGGGGCTGAAACAGTGGGGCTGAAACAGAGGGGCTGAAACAGAGGGGCTGAAACAGAGGGGCTGAAGCAGAGGGGCTGAAACAGAGGGCGAGAAACAGAGTGCGAGAAACAGTGGGCCTGAAACAGAGGGACTGAAACAGTGGGGCTGAAACAGAGGGGCTGAAACAGAGGGGCTGAAACAGAGGGGCTGAAGCAGAGGGGCTGAAACAGAGGGCGAGAAACAGAGGGCGAGAAACAGTGGGCCTGAAACAGAGGGGCTGAAACAGAGGGGCTGAAACAGAGGGGGTAAAACAGAGAGGCCGAAACAGAGGGGCTGAAACAGAGGGCGAGAAACAGAGGGGCTGAAACAGAGGGGCTGAAACAGAGGGGCTGAAACAGAGGGGCTGAAAAGAAGGGCGAGAAACAGAGGGCGAGAAACAGAGGGGCTGAAACAGAGGGCGAGAAACAGAGGGGCTGAAACAGTGGGGCTGAAACAGAGGGGCTGAAACAGAGGGCGAGATACAAAGGGGCTGAAACAGAGGGCAAGAAACAGAGGGGCTGAAACAGTGGGGCTGAAACAGAGGGGCTGAAACAGAGGGCGAGAAACAGAGGGGCTCAAACAGAGGGCGAGAAACAGAGGGGCTGAAACAGAGGGGCTGAAACAGAGGGGCTGAAACAGAGGGTGAGAAACAGTGGGGCTGAAACAGAGGGGCTGAAACAGAGGGGCTGAAACAGAGGGGCTGAAACAGAGGGCGAGAAACAGAGGGCGAGAAACAGAGGGCGAGAAAAAGAGGGGCTGAAACAGAGGGGCTGAAACAGAGGGGATGAAACAGAGGGTCTGCAACAGAGGGCGAGAAAGAGTGGAGCTGAAAGAGAGGGCGAGAAACAGTGGGGCTGAAACAGAGGGCGAGAAGCAGATGGGCTGAAACAGAGGGGCTGAAACAGAGGGGCTGAAACAGAGGGGCTGAAACAGAGGGGTTGATACAGAGGGCGAGAAACAGAGGGGCTGAAACAGTGGGGCTGAAACAGAGGGTCTGAAACAGAGGTGCTGAAACAGAGGGCGAGAAACAGAGGGCGAGAAACAGAGGGCGAGAAACAGTGGGGCTGAAACAGAGGGGCTGAAACAGAGGGCGAGAAACAGAGGGCGAGAAACAGAGGGCGAGAAACAGAGGGGCTGAAACAGAGGGCGAGAAACAGAGGGCGAGAAACAGAGGGCGAGAAACAGAGGGGCTGAAACAGAGGGGCTGAAACAGAGTGGCTGAAACAGAGGGGCTGAAACAGAGGGCGAGAAACAGAGGGGCTGAAACAGAGGTCGAGAAACAGAGGGGCTGAAACAGAGGGCGAGAAACAGAGGGCGAGAAACAGAGGGGCCGAAACAGAGGGGCTGAAACAGATGGGCTGAAACAGAGGGGCTGAAACAGAGGGCGAGAAACAGAGGGCGAGAAACAGAGGGGCTGAAACAGAGGGCGAGAAACAGAGGGGCTGAAACAGTGGGGCTGAAACAGAGGGTCTGAAACAGAGGGGCTGAAACAGAGGGCGAGAAACAGAGGGCGAGAAACAGAGGGCGAGAAACAGTGGGGCTGAAACTGAGGGGCTGAAACAGAGGGTCTGAAACAGAGAGGCTGAAACAGAGGGCGAGAAACAGAGGGTGAGAAACAGGGGCTGAAACAGAGGGTCTGAAACAGAGGGGCTGAAACAGGGGGGCTGAAACAGTTGGGCTGAAAAAGAGGGGCTGAAACAGAGGGGCTGAAACAGAGGGGCTGAATCAGAGCGGCTGAAACAGAGCGCGAGAAACAGAGGGCGGGAAACAAAGGGTGAGAAACAGAGGGACTGAAACAGAGGGGCTGAAACAGAGGGGCTGAAACAAAGGGGCTAAAACAGAGGGCGAGAAACAGTGGGCGTGAAACAGAGGGGCTGAAACAGAGGGTCTGAAACATAGGGGCTGAAAGAGAGGGGCTGAAACGGAGGGGCTGAAAAAGAGGGGCTGAAACAGAGGGGTTGAAACTGAGGGGCTGAAACAGAGGGCGAGAAACAAAGGGGCTGAAACAGTGGGGCTGAAACAGAGGGGTAATGAAACAGAGGGGCTGAAACAGAGGGCGAGAAACAGAGGGGCTGAAACAGAGGGCGAGAAACAGAGGGACTGAAACAGTAGGGCTGAAACAGAGGGGCTGAAACAGAGGGGCTGAAACAGAGGGGCTGAAGCAGAGGGGCTGAAACAGAGGGCGAGAAACAGAGGGCGAGAAACAGTGGGCCTGAAACAGAGGGGCTGAAACAGAGGGGCTGGAACAGAGGGGGTAAAACAGAGAGGCCGAAACAGAGGGGCTGAAACAGCGGGCAAGAAACAGAGGGGCTGAAACAGAGGGGCTGAAACAGAGGGGCTGAAACAGATTGGCTGAAAAGAAGGGCGAGAAACAGAGGGCGAGAAACAGAGGGGCTGAAACAGAGGGCGAGAAACAGAGGGGCTGAAACAGTGGGGCTGAAACAGAGGGTCTGAAACAGAGGGACTGAAACAGTGGGGCTGAAACAGAGGGGCTGAAACAGAGGGGCTGAAACAGAGGGGCTGAAGCAGAGGGGCTGAAACAGAGGGCGAGAAACAGAGGGCGAGAAACAGTGGGCCTGAAACAGAGGGGCTGAAACAGAGGGTCTGAAACAGAGGGGCTGAAACAGAGGGCGAGAAACAGAGGGTGAGAAACAGAGGGGGTGAAACAGAGGGGCTGAAGCAGAGGGGCTGAAACAGAGGGCGAGAAACAGAGGGCGAGAAACAGTGGGCCTGAAACAGAGGGGCTGAAACAGAGGGTCTGAAACAGAGGGGCTGAAACAGAGGGCGAGAAACAGAGGGTGAGAAACAGAGGGGCTGAAACAGAGGGTCTGAAACAGAGGGGCTGAAACAGAGGGGCTGAAACAGTGGGGCTGAAAAAGAGGGGCTGAAACAGAGTGGCTGAAACAGAGGGGCTGAATCAGAGGGGCTGAAACAGAGAGCGAGAAACAGAGGGCGAGAAACAGAGGGCGAGAAACAGAGGGGCTGAAACAGAGGGGCTGAAACAGAGGGCGAGAAACAGTGGGCATGAAACAGAGGGGCTGAAACAGAGGGTCTGAAACATAGGGACTGAAATATAGGGGCTGATACAGAGGGGCTGAAAAAGAGGGGCTGAAACAGAGGGGCTGAAACTGAGGGGCTGAAACAGAGGGCGAGAAACAGAGGGCCTGAAACAGTGGGGCTGAAACAGAGGGGCTGAAACAGAGGGGCTGAAACAGAGGGGGAGACACAGAGGGGCAGAAACAGAGGGCGAGAAACAGAGGGACTGAAACAGTGGGGCTGAAACAGAGGGGCTGAAACAGAGGGGCTGAAACAGAGGGGCTGAAACAGAGGGCGAGAAACACAGGGCGAGAAACAGTGGGGCTGAAACAGAGGGGCTGAAACAGAGGGGGTGAAACAGATAGGCTGAAACAGAGGGGCTGAAACAGAGGGCGAGAAACAGAGGGGCTGAAACAGAGGGGCTGAAACAGAGGGGCTGAAACAGAGGGCGAGAAACAGAGGGCGAGAAACAGAGGGCGAGAAACAGAGGGCGAGAAACAGAGAGCGAGAACCAGAGAGCGAGAAACAGAAGGGCTGAAACAGAGGGGCTGAAACAGAGGTCGAGAAACAGAGGGGCCGAAACAGAGGGGCTGAAACAGAGGGGCTGATACAGAGGGCGAGAAACAGAGGGGCTGAAACAGAGGGCGAGAAACAGAGGGGATGAAACAGAGGGTTAGAAACAGAGGGGCTGAAACAGAGGGGCTGAAACAGAGGGGCTGAAACAGAGGTCGAGAAACAGAGGGGCTGAAACAGACGGGCTTTAACAGAGGGGCTGAAACAGAGGGACTGAAACAGAGGGTCTTTAACAGAGGGGCTGAAACAGAGGGCGAGAAACATTGGGGCTGAAACATATTGGCTGAAACAGAGGGGCTGAAACAGAGGGCGAGAAACAGATGGGCTGAAACAGTGGGGCTGAAACAGAGGGCGAGAAACAGCGGGGCTGAAACAGACGGGCTGAAACAGAATGGCTGAAACAGAGGGCGAGAAACAGAGGGGCTGAAACAGAGGGCGAGAAACATTGGGGCTGTAACATATTGGCTGAAACAGAGGGGCTGAAACAGAGGGCGAGAAACAGACGGGCTGAAACAGAGGGGCTGAAACAGAGGGCGAGAAACAGAGGGGCTGAAATAGAAGGGCAGAAACAGAGGGCAAGAAACAGAGGTGCTAAATCAGAGGGCGAGAAACAGAGGGGCTGAAACAGAGGGGCTGAAACAGAGGGGCTTAAACAGAGGGGCTGAAACAGAGGGGCTGAAACATATGGGCTGAAACAGAGGGCGAGAAAAAGAGGGCAAGAAACAGAGGAGCTGAAACAGAGGGGCTGAAACAGAGGGCGAGAAACAGAGGGGCTGAAACAGAGGGGCTGAAATAGAGGGCGAGAAACAGAGGGCGAGAAACAGAGGCGCTGTAACAGATGTGCTGAAACAGAGGGCGAGAAACAGAGGGGCTGAAACAGAGGGCGTGAAACAGAGGGCGTGAAACAGAAGGGCGAGAAACAGAGGGGCTAAAACAGAGGGCGAGAAACAGAGGGGATGAAACAGAGGGTTAGAAACAGAGGGGCAGAAACAGAGGGGCTGAAACAGAGGGGCTGAAACAGAGGGCGAGAAACAGAGGGGCTGAAACAGACGGGCTTTAACAGAGGGGCTGAAACAGTGGGGCTGGAACAGAGGGTGAGAAACAGAGAGGCCGAAACAGAGGGGCTGAAACAAAGGGCGAGAAACAGAGGGGCTGAAACAGAGGGGCTGAAACAAAGGGGCTAAAACAGAGGGCGAGAAACAGTGGGCGTGAAACAGAGGGGCTGAAACAGAGGGTCTGAAACATAGGGGCTGAAAGAGAGGGGCTGAAACGGAGGGGCTGAAAAAGAGGGGCTGAAACAGAGGGGTTGAAACTGAGGGGCTGAAACAGAGGGCGAGAAACAAAGGGGCTGAAACAGTGGGGCTGAAACAGAGGGGCTGAAACAGAGGGGCTGAAACAGAGGGCGAGAAACAGAGAGGCTGAAACAGAGGGCGAGAAACAGAGGGACTGAAACAGTGGGGCTGAAACAGAGGGGCTGAAACAGAGGGGCTGAAACAGAGGGGCTGAAGCAGAGGGGCTGAAACAGTGGGGCTGAAACAGAGGGGCTGAAACAGAGGGGCTGAAACAGAGGGGCTGAAGCAGAGGGGCTGAAACAGAGGGCGAGAAACAGAGTGCGAGAAACAGTGGGCCTGAAACAGAGGGACTGAAACAGTGGGGCTGAAACAGAGGGGCTGAAACAGAGGGGCTGAAACAGAGGGGCTGAAGCAGAGGGGCTGAAACAGAGGGCGAGAAACAGAGGGCGAGAAACAGTGGGCCTGAAACAGAGGGGCTGAAACAGAGGGGCTGAAACAGAGGGGGTAAAACAGAGAGGCCGAAACAGAGGGGCTGAAACAGAGGGCGAGAAACAGAGGGGCTGAAACAGAGGGGCTGAAACAGAGGGGCTGAAACAGAGGGGCTGAAAAGAAGGGCGAGAAACAGAGGGCGAGAAACAGAGGGGCTGAAACAGAGGGCGAGAAACAGAGGGGCTGAAACAGTGGGGCTGAAACAGAGGGGCTGAAACAGAGGGCGAGAAACAAAGGGGCTGAAACAGAGGGCAAGAAACAGAGGGGCTGAAACAGTGGGGCTGAAACAGAGGGGCTGAAACAGAGGGCGAGAAACAGAGGGGCTCAAACAGAGGGCGAGAAACAGAGGGGCTGAAACAGAGGGGCTGAAACAGAGGGGCTGAAACAGAGGGTGAGAAACAGTGGGGCTGAAACAGAGGGGCTGAAACAGATGGGCTGAAACAGAGGGGCTGAAACAGAGGGCGAGAAACAGAGGGCGAGAAACAGAGGGCGAGAAAAAGAGGGGCTGAAACAGAGGGGCTGAAACAGAGGTGATGAAACAGAGGGTCTGCAACAGAGGGCGAGAAAGAGTGGAGCTGAAAGAGAGGGCGAGAAACAGTGGGGCTGAAACAGAGGGCGAGAAGCAGATGGGCTGAAACAGAGGGGCTGAAACAGAGGGGCTGAAACAGAGGGGCTGAAACAGAGGGGTTGATACAGAGGGCGAGAAACAGAGGGGCTGAAACAGAGGGCGAGAAACAGAGGGGCTGAAACAGAGGGCGAGAAACAGAGGGCGAGAAACAGAGGGGCTGAAACAGAGGGGCTGAAACAGAGGGGCTGAAACAGAGGGCGGGAAACAGAGGGGCTGAAACAGAGGGGCTGAAACAGAGGGGCTGAAACAGAGGGCGAGAAACAGAGGGGCTGAAAAGAGGGACTGAAACAGAGGGGCTGAAATAAAGGGCGAGAAACAGAGGGCGAGAAACAGAGGGCGAGAAAAAGAGGGCGAGAAACAGAGGGGCTGAAACAGAGGGGCTGAAACAGAGGGTCTGAAACTGAGGGGCTGAAACATATGGGTTGAAACAGAGGGCGAGAAAAAGAGGGCGAGAAACAGAGGGCGAGAAAGAGAGGGGCTGAAACAGAGGGGCTGAAACAGAGGGGCTGAAACAGAGGGTCTGCAACAGAGGGCGAGAAAGAGAGGGGCTGAAACAGAGGTGCTGAAACAGAGGGGCTGAAACTGAGGGGCTGAAACACAGGGCGAGAAACAGAAGGGCTGAAACAGAGGGAGAGAAACAGAGGGGCTGAAACAGAGGGCGAGAAACAGTGGGCGAGAAACAGAGGGGATCAAACAGAGGGGCTGAAACAGAGGGGCTGAAACAGAGGGGCTCAAACCGAGGGCGAGAAACAGAGAAGCTGAAACAGAGTGGCTGAAACAGAGGGGCTGAAACAGAGGGCCTGAAACAGAGGGCGAGAAACAGAGGGGCTGAAACAGAGGGCGAGAAACAGAGGGCGAGAAACAGAGGGCGAGAAACAGAGGGCGAGAAACAGAGGGGCTGAAACAGAGGGGCTGAAACAGAGGGGCTGAAACAGAGGGGCTGAAACATATGGGCTGAAACAGAGGGCGAGAAAAAGAGGGCAAGAAACAGAGGAGCTGAAACAGAGGGGCTGAAACAGAGGGCGAGAAACAGAGGGGTTGAAACAGAGGGGCTGAAACAGAGGGGCTGAAACAGAGGGCGAGAAACAGAGGGGCTGAAACAGACGGGCTGAAACAGAGGGGCTGAAACAGAGGGCGAGAAACAGAGGGGCTGAAACAGAGGGGCTGAAACAGAGGGCGAGAAACAGAGGGCGAGAAACAGAGGGCGAGAAACAGAGGGCGAGAAACAGACGGGCTGAAACAGAGGGGCTGAAACAGAGGGTCTGAAACAGAGGGGCAGAAACATATGGGCTGAAAAAGAAGGCGAGAAAAAGAGGGCGAGAAACAGTGTGGCTGAAACAGAGGGGCTGAAACAGAGGGCGAGAAACAGAGGGGCTGAAACAGAGGGTCTGCAACAGAGGGCGAGAAAGAGAGGGGCTGAAAGAGAGCGCGAGAAACAGAGGGGCTGAAACAGAGGGCGAGAAACAGAGGGGCTGAAACAGAGGGCGAGAAACAGAGAGGCTGAAACAGAGTGGCTGAAACAGAGGGGCTGAAACAGAGGGGCTGAAACAGAGGGCGAGAAACAGAGGGGCTGAAACAGAGGGGTTGAAACAGAGGGGCTGAAACAGAGGGCGAGAAACAGAGGCCGAGAAACAGAGGGCGAGAAACAGAGGGCCAGGAACAGAGGGAGAGAAACAGAGGGGCTGAAACAGAGGGACTGAAACACATGGCCTGAAACAGAGGGCGAGAAAAACAGGGCAAGAAACAGAGGAGCTGAAACAGAGGGGCTGAACCGTAGGGCGAGAAACTGAGGGGCTGAAACAGAGGGGCTGAAAAAGAGGGGCTGAAACAGCGGGGCTGAAACAGAGGGCGAGAAACAGAGGGGCTGAAACAGAGGGGCTGAAACAGAGGGGCTGAAACAGAGGGCGAGAAACAGACGGGCTGAAACAGAGGGGCTGAAACAGAGGGCGAGAAACAGTGGGCGAGAAACAGAGGGCGAGAAACAGAGGGGATGAAACAGAGGGGCTGAAACAGAGGGGCTGAAACATATGGGCTGAAACAGAGGGCGAGAAAAAGAGGGCGAGAAACAGAGTGGCTGAAACAGAGGGGCTGAAACAGAGGGGCTGAAACAGAGGGTCTGCAACAGAGGGCGAGAAAGAGAGGGGCTGAAAGAGAGGGCGAGAAACAGAGGGGCTGAAACAGAGGGGCTGAAACAGAGGGGCTGAAACAGAGGGCGAGAAACAGAGGGGCAGAAACAGAGGGAGAGAAACAGAGGGGCTAAAACAGAGGGCGAGAAACAGAGGGGCGGAAACAGAGGGGCTGAAACAGAGGGGCTGAAACAGAGGGCGAGAAAAAGAGGGCGAGAAACAGAGGGCGAGAAACAGAGGTGCTGAAATAGAGGGGCTGAAACAGAGGGGCTGAAACAGAGGGCGAGAAACAGAGGGCGAGAAACAGAGGGCGAGAAACAGAGGGCGTGAAACAGAGGGGCTGAAACAGAGGGGCTGAAACAGAGGGGATGAAACAGGGGGGCTGAAACAGAGGGGCTGAAAAAGAGGGCGAGAAATAGAGGGCGAGAAACAGAGGGGCTGAAACAGAGGGGCTGAAACAGATGGGCTGAAACAGAGGGGCTGCAACAGAGGGGCTGAAACAGAGGGCGAGAAACAGAGGGGCTGAAACAGAGGGCGAGAAACAGAGGGTCTGAAACAGAGGGCGAGAAACAGAGGGGCTGAAACAGACGGGCTGAAACAGAGTGGCTGAAACAGAGGGGCTGAAACAGAGGGCGAGAAACAGAGGGGCTGAAACAGAGGGCGAGAAACAGAGTGGCTGAAACAGAGGGCGAGAAACAGAGGGCGAGATACAGAGGGGCTGAAACAGAGGGGCTGAAACAGAGGGGCTGAAACAGAGGGGCTGAAACAGAGGGCGAGAAACATAGGGCGAGAAACAGAGGGGCTGAAACAGAGGGCGAGAAACAGAGGGGCTGAAACAGTGGGGCTGAAACAGAGGGTCTGAAACAGAGGGGCTGAAACATAGGGCGAGAAACAGAGTGCGAGAAACAGAGGGCGAGAAACAGTGGGGCTGAAACAGTGGGGCTGAAACAGTGGGGCTGAAACAGAGAGGCTGAAACAGAGGGCGAGAAACAGAGGGTGAGAAACAGAGGGGCTGAAACAGAGGGTCTGAAACAGAGGGGCTGAAACAGGGGGGCTGAAACAGTTGGGCTGAAAAAGAGGGCCTGAAACAGAGGGGCTGAAACAGAGGGGCTGAATCAGAGGGGCTGAAACAGAGCGCGAGAAACAGAGGGCGGGAAACAAAGGGCGAGAAACAGAGGGGCTGAAACAGAGGGGCTGAAACAAAGGGCTAAAACAGAGGGCGAGAAACAGTGGGCGTGAAACAGAGGGGCTGAAACAGAGGGTCTGAAACATAGGGGCTGACACAGAGGGGCTGAAACAGAGGGGCTGAAACAGAGGGGCTGAAACAGAGTGCGAGAAACAGAGGTGCAGAAACAGAGGGAGAGAAACAGAGGGGCTAAAACAGAGGGCGAGAAACAGAGGGGCGGAAACAGAGGGGCTGAAACAGAGGGGCTGAAACAGAGGGCGAGAAACAGAGGGCGAGAAACAGAGGGCGAGAAACAGAGGGCCAGGAACAGAGGGAGAGAAACAGAGGGGCTGAAACAGAGGGACTGAAACATATGGCCTGAAACAGAGGGCGAGAAAAACAGGGCAAGAAACAGAGGAGCTGAAACAGAGGGGCTGAACCATAGGGCGAGAAACTGAGGGGCTGAAACAGAGGGGCTGAAACAGAGGGGCTGAAACAGAGGGGCTGAAACAGAGTGCGAGAAACAGAGGGGCTGAAACAGAGGGGCTGAAACAGAGGGGCTGAAACAGAGGGCGAGAAACAGAGGGGCTGAAACAGAGGGGCTGAAACAGAGGGCGAGAAACAGTGGGCGAGAAACAGAGGGCGAGAAACAGAGGGGCTGAAACAGAGGGGCTGAAACAGAGGGGCTGAAACATATGGGCTGAAACAGAGGGCGAGAAAAAGAGGGCGAGAAACAGAGTGGCTGAAACAGAGGGGCTGAAACAGAGGGGCTGCAACAGAGGGTCTGCAACAGAGGGCGAAAAAGAGAGGGGCTGAAAGAGAGGGCGAGAAACAGAGGGGCTGAAACAGAGGGCGAGAAACAGAGGGGCTGAAACAGAGGGGCTGAAACAGAGGGGCTGAAACAGAGGGGCTGAAACAGAGGGCGAGAAACAGAGGGGCAGAAACAGAGGGAGAGAAACAGAGGGGCTAAAACAGAGGGCGAGAAACAGAGGGGCGGAAACAGAGGGGCTGAAACAGAGGGGCTGAAACAGAGGGCGAGAAAAAGAGGGCGAGAAACAGAGGGCGAGAAACAGAGGTGCTGAAATAGAGGGGCTGAAACAGAGGGGCTGAAACAGAGGGCGAGAAACAGAGGGCGAGAAACAGTGGGCGAGAAACAGAGGGCGTGAAACAGAGGGGCTGAAACAGAGGGGCTGAAACAGAGGGGATGAAACAGGGGGGCTGAAACAGAGGGGCTGAAAAAGAGGGCGAGAAACAGAGGGCGAGAAACAGAGGGGCTGAAACAGAGGGGCTGAAACAGATGGGCTGAAACAGAGGGGCTGCAACAGAGGGGCTGAAACAGAGGGCGAGAAACAGAGGGGCTGAAACAGAGGGCGAGAAACAGAGGGGCTGAAACAGAGGGCGAGAAACAGAGGGGCTGAAACAGACGGGCTGAAACAGAGTGGCTGAAACAGAGGGGCTGAAACAGAGGGCGAGAAACAGAGGGGCTGAAACAGAGGGCGAGAAACAGAGGGGCTGAAACAGAGGGCGAGAAACAGAGGGCGAGATACAGAGGGGCTGAAACAGAGGGGCTGAAACAGAGGGGCTGAAACAGAGGGGCTGAAACAGAGGGCGAGAAACATAGGGCGAGAAACAGAGGGGCTGAAACAGAGGGCGAGAAACAGAGGGGCTGAAACAGTGGGGCTGAAACAGAGGGTCTGAAACAGAGGGGCTGAAACAGAGGGCGAGAAACAGTGGGCCTGAAACAGAGGGCGAGAAACAGTGGGGCTGAAACAGTGGGGCTGAAACAGTGGGGCTGAAACAGAGAGGCTGAAACAGAGGGCGAGAAACAGAGGGTGAGAAACAGAGGGGCTGAAACAGAGGGTCTGAAACAGAGGGGCTGAAACAGGGGGGCTGAAACAGTTGGGCTGAAAAAGAGGGCCTGAAACAGAGGGGCTGAAACAGAGGGGCTGAATCAGAGGGGCTGAAACAGAGCGCGAGAAACAGAGGGCGGGAAACAAAGGGCGAGAAACAGAGGGGCTGAAACATAGGGGCTGAAACAGAGGGGCTGAAACAAAGGGCTAAAACAGAGGGCGAGAAACAGTGGGCGTGAAATAGAGGGGCTGAAACAGAGGGTCTGAAACATAGGGGCTGACACAGAGGGGCTGAAACAGAGGGGCTGAAACAGAGGGGCTGAAACAGAGGGCGAGAAACAGAGGGGCAGAAACAGAGGGAGAGAAACAGAGGGGCTAAAACAGAGGGCGAGAAACAGAGGGGCGGAAACAGAGGGGCTGAAACAGAGGGGCTGAAACAGAGGGCGAGAAACAGAGGGTGAGAAACAGAGGGCGAGAAACAGAGGTGCTGAAATAGAGGGGCTGAAACAGAGGGGCTGAAACAGAGGGCGAGAAACAGAGGGCGAGAAACAGAGTGCGAGAAACAGAGGGCGAGAAACAGAGGGGCTGAAACAGAGGGACAGAAACAGAGGGGATGAAACAGAGGGGCTGAAACAGAGGGGCTGAAACAGTGGGTGAGAAACAGAGGGGCTGAAACAGAGGGGCTGAAACAGAGGGGCTGAAACAGAGGGGCTGAAACAGAGGGGCTGAAACAGAGGGCGAGAAACAGAGGGCGAGAAACAGAGGGCGAGAAACAGAGGTGCTGAAATAGAGGGGCTGAAACAGAGAGGCTGAAACAGAGGGCGAGAAACAGAGGGCGAGAAACAGAGGGCGAGAAACAGAGGGCGTGAAACAGAGGGGCTGAAACAGAGGGGCTGAAACAGAGGGGATGAAACAGGGTGGCTGAAACAGAGGGGCTGCAACAGAGGGGCTGAAACAGAGGGCGAGAAACAGAGGGGCTGAAACAGAGGGCGAGAAACAGAGGGGCTGAAACAGACGGGCTGAAACAGAGTGGCTGAAACAGAGGGGCTGAAACAGAGGGCGAGAAACAGAGGGGCTGAAACAGAGGGCGAGAAACAGAGGGGCTGAAACAGAGGGCGAGAAACAGAGGGCGAGAAACAGAGGGGCTGAAACAGAGGGGCTGAAACAGAGGGGCTGAAACAGAGGGGCTGAAACAGAGGGCGAGAAACATAGGGCGAGAAACAGAGGGGCTGAAACAGAGGGCGAGAAACAGAGGGGCTGAAACAGTGGGGCTGAAACAGAGGGTCTGAAACAGAGGGGCTGAAACAGAGGGCGAGAAACAGAGTGCGAGAAACAGAGGGCGAGAAACAGTGGGGCTGAAACAGTGGGGCTGAAACAGTGGATCTGAAACAGAGAGGCTGAAACAGAGGGCGAGAAACAGAGGGTGAGAAACAGAGGGGCTGAAACAGAGGGTCTGAAACAGAGGGGCTGAAACAGGGGGGCTGAAACAGTTGGGCTGAAAAAGAGGGGCTGAAACAGAGGGGCTGAAACAGAGGGGCTGAATCAGAGGGGCTGAAACAGAGCGCGAGAAACAGAGGGCGGGAAACAAAGGGCGAGAAACAGAGGGGCTGAAACAGAGGGGCTGAAACAGAGGGGCTGAAACAAAGGGCTAAAACAGAGGGCGAGAAACAGTGGGCGTGAAACAGAGGGGCTGAAACAGAGGGTCTGAAACATAGGGGCTGAAATAGATGGGCTGAAACGGAGGGGCTGAAAAAGAGGGGCTGAAACAGAGGGGTTGAAACTGAGGGGCTGAAACAGAGGGCGAGAAACAAAGGGGCTGAAACAGTGGGGCTGAAACAGAGGGGCTGAAACAGAGGGGCTGAAACAGAGGGCGAGAAACAGAGGGGCTGAAACAGAGGGCGAGAAACAGAGGGACTGAAACAGTGGGGCTGAAACAGAGGGGCTGAAACAGAGGGGCTGAAACAGAGGGGCTGAAGCAGAGGGGCTGAAACAGAGGGCGAGAAACAGAGGGCGAGAAACAGTGGGCCTTGAACAGAGGGGCTGAAACAGAGGGGCTGGAACAGAGGGGGTAAAACAGAGAGGCCGAAACAGAGGGTCTGAAACAGAGGGCGAGAAACAGAGGGGCTGAAACAGAGCGGCTGAAACAGAGGGGCTGAAAAGAAGGGCGAGAAACAGAGGGCGAGAAACAGAGGGGCTGAAACAGAGGGCGAGAAACAGAGGGGCTGAAACAGTGGGGCTGAAACAGAGGGTCTGAAACAGAGGGACTGAAACAGTGGGGCTGAAACAGAGGGGCTGAAACAGAGGGGCTGAAACAGAGGGGCTGAAGCAGAGGGGCTGAAACAGAGGGCGAGAAACAGAGGGCGAGAAACAGTGGGCCTGAAACAGAGGGGCTGAAACAGAGGGTCTGAAACAGAGTGGCTGAAACAGAGGGCGAGAAACAGAGGGTGAGAAACAGAGGGGCTGAAACAGAGGGTCTGAAACAGAGGGGCTGAAACAGAGGGGCTGAAACAGTGGGGCTGAAAAAGAGGGGCTGAAACAGAGTGGCTGAAACAGAGGGGCTGAATCAGAGGGGCTGAAACAGAGAGCGAGAAACAGAGGGCGAGAAACAGAGGGCGAGAAACAGAGGGGCTGAAACAGAGGGGCTGAAACAGAGGGGCTGAAACAGAGGGCGAGAAACAGTGGGCATGAAACAGAGGAGCTGAAACAGAGGGTCTGAAACATAGGGGCTGAAATAGAGGGGCTGATACAGAGGGGCTGTAAAAGAGGGGCTGAAACAGAGGGGCTGAAACTGAGGGGCTGAAACAGAGGGCGAGAAACAGAGGGGTTGAAACAGTGGGGCTGAAACAGAGGGGCTGAAACAGAGGGGCTGAAACAGAGGGGGAGACACAGAGGGGCTGAAACAGAGGGCGAGAAACAGAAGGACTGAAACAGTGGGGCTGAAACAGAGGGGCTGAAACAGAGGGGCTGAAACAGAGGGGCTGAAACAGAGGGCGAGAAACAGAGGGCAAGAAACAGAGGAGCTGAAACAGAGGGGCTGAAACAGAGGGCGAGAAACAGAGGGGCTGAAACAGAGAGGCTGAAACAGAGGGGCTGAAACAGAGGGCGAGAAACAGAGGGGCTGAAACAGAGGGGCTGAAACAGAGGGGCTGAAACAGAGGGGCTGAAACACAGGGCGAGAAACAGAGGGGCTGAAACAGAGGGGCTGAAACAGAGGGCGAGAAACAGAGGGCGAGAAACAGAGGGCGAGAAACACAGGGCGAGAAACAGACGGGCTGAAACAGAGGGGCTGAAACAGAGGGTCTGAAACAGAGGGGCTGTAACATATGGGCTGAAACAGAGGGCGAGAAAAAGAGGGCGAGAAACAGTGTGGCTGAAACAGAGGGGCTGAAACATATGGGCTGAAACAGAGGGGCTGAAACAGAGGGTCTGCAACAGAGGGCGAGAAAGAGAGGGGCTGAAAGAGAGCGCGAGAAACAGAGGGGCTGAAACAGAGGGCGAGAAACAGTGGGGCTGAAACAGAGGGCGAGAAACAGAGAGGCTGAAACAGAGTGGCTGAAACAGAGGGGCTGAAACAGAGGGGCTGAAACAGAGGGCGAGAAACAGAGGGGCTGAAACAGGGGTTGAAACAGAGGGGCTGAAACAGAGGGCGAGAAACAGAGGCCGAGAAACAGAGGGCGAGAAACAGAGGGCCAGAAACAGAGGGCGAGAAACAGAGGGGCTGAAACAGAGGGGCTGAAACAGAGTGGCTGAAACAGAGGGACTGAAACATATGGCCTGAAACAGAAGGCGAGAAAATGAGGGCAAGAAACAGAGGAGCTGAAACAGAGGGGCTGAACCATAGGGCGAGAAACTGAGGGGCTGAAACAGAGGGGCTGAAACAGAGGGGCTGAAACAGAGGGGCTGAAACAGAGGGCGAGAAACAGAGGGGCTGAAACAGAGGGGCTGAAACAGAGGGGCTGAAACAGAGGGCGAGAAACAGAGGGGCTGAAACAGAGGGGCTGAAACAGAGGGCGAGAAACAGAGGGCGAGAAACAGAGGGCGAGAAACAGAGGGGCTGAAACAGAGGGCGAGAAACAGAGGGGCTGAAACAGACGGGCTGAAACAGAGGGTCTGCAACAGAGGGCGAGAAAGAGAGGGGCTGAAAGAGAGGGCGAGAAACAGAGGGGCTGAAACAGAGGGCGAGAAACAGAGGGGCTGAAACAGAGGGGCTGAAACAGAGGGGCTGAAACAGAGGGGCTGAAACAGAGGGCGAGAAACAGAGGGGCAGAAACAGAGGGGCTAAAACAGAGGGCGAGAAACATAGGGGCGCAAACAGAGGGGCTGAAACAGAGGGCGAGAAACAGAGGGCGAGAAACAGAGGGCGAGAAACAGAGGGGCTGAAACAGAGGGGCTGAAACAGAGGGGCTGAAACAGAGGGCGAGAAACAGAGGGCGAGAAACAGAGGGCGAGAAACAGAGGGCGTGAAACAGAGGGGCTGAAACAGAGGGGCTGAAACAGAGGGGATGAAACTGGGGGGCTGAAACAGAGGGGCTGAAACAGAGGGCGAGAAACAGAGGGCGAGAAACAGAGGGGCTGAAACAGAGGGGCTGAAACAGATGGGCTGAAACAGAGGGGCTGCAACAGAGGGGCTGAAACAGAGGGCGAGAAACAGAAGGGCTGAAACAGAGGGCGAGAAACAGAGGGGCTGAAACAGAGGGGCTGAAACAGAGTGGCTGAAACAGAGGGGCTGAAACAGAGGGCGAGAAACAGAGGGGCTGAAACAGAGGGCGAGAAACAGAGGGGCTGAAACAGAGGGCGAGAAACAGAGGGCGAGAAACAGAGGGGCTGAAACAGAGGGGCTGAAACAGATGGGCTGAAACAGAGGGGCTGAAACAGTGGGGCTGAAACAGAGGGTCTGAAACAGAGGGGCTGAAACAGAGGGCGAGAAACAGAGGGCGAGAAACAGAGGGCGAGAAACAGTGGGGGTGAAACAGAGGGGCTGAAACAGAGGGTCTGAAACAGAGAGGCTGAAACAGAGGGCGAGAAACAGAGGGTGAGAAACAGAGGGGCTGAAACAGAGGGTCTGAAACAGAGGGGCTGAAACAGGGGGGCTGAAACAGTTGGGCTGAAAAAGTGGGGCTGAAACAGAGGGGCTGAAACAGAGGGGCTGAATCAGAGGGGCTGAAACAGTGCGCGAGAAACAGAGGGCGGGAAACAAAGGGCGAGAAACAGAGGGACTGAAACAGAGGGGCTGAAACAGAGGGGCTGAAACAAAGGGGCTAAAACAGAGGGCGAGAAACAGTGGGCGTGAAACAGAGGAGCTGAAACAGAGGGTCTGAAACATAGGGGCTGAAAGAGAGGGTACTGAAACGGAGGGGCTGAAAAAGAGGCGCTGAAACAGAGGGGTTGAAACTGAGGGGCTGAAACAGAGGGCGAGAAACAAAGGGGCTGAAACAGTGCGGCTGAAACAGAGGGGATTAAACAGAGGGGCTGAAACAGAGGGCGAGAAACAGAGGGTCTGAAACAGAGGGCGAGAAACAGAGGGACTGAAACAGTGGGGCTGAAACAGAGGGGCTGAAACAGAGGTGATAAAACAGAGGGGCTGAAGCAGAGGGGCTGAAACAGAGGGCGAGAAACAGAGGGCGAGAAACAGTGGGCCTGAAACAGAGGGGCTGAAACAGAGGGGCTGGAACAGAGGGGGTAAAACAGAGAGGCCGAAACAGAGGGGCTGAAACAGAGGGGCTGAAACAGAGGGGCTGAAACAGAGGGGCTGAAAAGAAGGGCGAGAAACAGAGGGCGAGAAACAGAGGGGCTGAAACAGAGGGCGAGAAACAGAGGGGCTGAAACAGTGGGGCTGAAACAGAGGGTCTGAAACAGAGGGACTGAAACAGTGGGGCTGAAACAGAGGGGCTGAAACAGAGGGGCTGAAACAGAGGAGCTGAAGCAGAGGGGCTGAAACAGAGGGCGAGAAACAGAGGGCGAGAAACAGTGGGCCTGAAACAGAGGGGCTGAAACAGAGGGTCTGAAACAGAGGGGCTGAAACAGAGGGCGAGAAACAGAGGGTGAGAAACAGAGGGGCTGAAACAGAGGGGCTGAAGCAGAGGGGCTGAAACAGAGGGCGAGAAACAGAGGGCGAGAAACAGTGGGCCTGAAACAGAGGGGCTGAAACAGAGGGTCTGAAACAGAGGGGCTGAAACAGAGGGCGAGAAACAGAGGGTGACAAACAGAGGGGCTGAAACAGAGGGTCTGAAACAGAGGGGCTGAAACAGAGGGGCTGAAACAGTGGGGCTGAATCAGAGAGCGAGAAACAGTGGGCGAGAAACAGAGGGCGAGAAACAGAGGGGCTGAAACAGAGGGGCTGAAACAGAGGGTCTGAAACAGAGGGCGAGAAACAGTGGGCATGAAACAGAGGGGCTGAAACAGAGGGTCTGAAACATAGGGACTGAAATAGAGGGGCTGATACAGAGGGGCTGAAAAAGAGGGATTGAAACAGAGGGGCTGAAACTGAGGGGCTGAAACAGAGGGCGAGAAACAGAGGCTCTGAAACAGTGGGGCTGAAACAGAGGGGCTGAAACAGAGGGGCTGAAACAGAGGGGGAGACACAGAGGGGCTGAAACAGAGGGCGAGTAACAGAGGGGCTGAAACAGAGGGGCTGAAACAGAGGGCGAGGAACAGAGGGCGAGAAACAGAGGGCGAGAAACAGAGGGGCTGAAACAGAGGGGCTGAAACAGAGGGGCTGAAACAGACGGGCTGAAACAGAGGGTCTGCAACAGAGGGCGAGTAAGAGAGGGGCTGAAACAGAGGGGCTGAAACAAAGGGCTAAAACAGAGGGCGAGAAACAGTGGGCGTGAAACAGAGGGGCTGAAACAGAGGGTCTGAAACAGAGGGGCTGAAATAGATGGGCTGAAACGGAGGGGCTGAAAAAGAGGGGCTGAAACAGAGGGGTTGAAACTGAGGGGCTGAAACAGAGGGCGAGAAACAAAGGGGCTGAAACAGTGGGGCTGAAACAGAGGGGCTGAAACAGAGGGGCTGAAACAGAGGGCGAGAAACAGAGGGGCTGAAACAGAGGGCGAGAAACAGAGGGACTGAAACAGTGGGGCTGAAACAGAGGGGCTGAAACAGAGGGGCTGAAACAGAGGGGCTGAAGCAGAGGGGCTGAAACAGAGGGCGAGAAACAGAGGGCGAGAAACAGTGGGCCTGAAACAGAGGGGCTGAAACAGAGGGGCTGGAACAGAGGGGGTAAAACAGAGAGGCCGAAACAGAGGGTCTGAAACAGAGGGCGAGAAACAGAGGGGCTTAAACAGAGGGGCTGAAACAGAGGGGCTGAAAAGAAGGGCGAGAAACAGAGGGCGAGAAACAGAGGGGCTGAAACAGAGGGCGAGAAACAGAGGGGCTGAAACAGTGGGGCTGAAACAGAGGGTCTGAAACAGAGGGACTGAAACAGTGGGGCTGAAACAGAGGGGCTGAAACAGAGGGGCTGAAACAGAGGGGCTGAAGCAGAGGGGCTGAAACAGAGGGCGAGAAACAGAGGGCGAGAAACAGTGGGCCTGAAACAGAGGGGCTGAAACAGAGGGTCTGAAACAGAGTGGCTGAAACAGAGGGCGAGAAACAGAGGGTGAGAAACAGAGGGGCTGAAACAGAGGGTCTGAAACAGAGGGGCTGAAACAGAGGGGCTGAAACAGTGGGGCTGAAAAAGAGGGGCTGAAACAGAGTGGCTGAAACAGAGGGGCTGAATCAGAGGGGCTGAAACAGAGAGCGAGAAACAGAGGGCGAGAAACAGAGGGCGAGAAACAGAGGGGCTGAAACAGAGGGGCTGAAACAGAGGGGCTGAAACAGAGGGCGAGAAACAGTGGGCATGAAACAGAGGAGCTGAAACAGAGGGTCTGAAACATAGGGGCTGAAATAGAGGGGCTGATACAGAGGGGCTGTAAAAGAGGGGCTGAAACAGAGGGGCTGAAACTGAGGGGCTGAAACAGAGGGCGAGAAACAGAGGGGTTGAAACAGTGGGGCTGAAACAGAGGGGCTGAAACAGAGGGGCTGAAACAGAGGGGGAGAAACAGAGGGCGAGAAACAGAGGGCGAGAAACAGAGGGGCTGAAACAGAGTGGCTGAAACAGAGGGGCTGAAACAGAGGGGCTGAAACAGAGGGCGAGAAACAGAGGGGCTGAAACAGGGGTTGAAACAGAGGGGCTGAAACAGAGGGCGAGAAACAGAGGCCGAGAAACAGAGGGCGAGAAACAGAGGGCCAGAAACAGAGGGCCAGAAACAGAGGGGCTGAAACAGAGTGGCTGAAACAGAGGGGCTGAAACAGAGGGGCTGAAACAGAGGGCGAGAAACAGAGGGGCTGAAACAGGGGTTGAAACAGAGGGGCTGAAACAGAGGGCGAGAAACAGAGGCCGAGAAACAGAGGGCGAGAAACAGAGGGCCAGAAACAGAGGGCGAGAAACAGAGGGGCTGAAACAGAGGGGCTGAAACAGAGTGGCTGAAACAGAGGGACTGAAACATATGGCCTGAAACAGAAGGCGAGAAAATGAGGGCAAGAAACAGAGGAGCTGAAACAGAGGGGCTGAACCATAGGGCGAGAAACTGAGGGGCTGAAACAGAGGGGCTGAAACAGAGGGGCTGAAACAGAGGGGCTGAAACAGAGGGCGAGAAACAGAGGGGCTGAAACAGAGGGGCTGAAACAGAGGGGCTGAAACAGAGGGCGAGAAACAGAGGGGCTGAAACAGAGGGGTTGAAACAGAGGGCGAGAAACAGAGGGCGAGAAACAGAGGGCGAGAAACAGAGGGGCTGAAACAGAGGGCGAGAAACAGAGGGGCTGAAACAGACGGGCTGAAACAGAGGGTCTGCAACAGAGGGCGAGAAAGAGAGGGGCTGAAAGAGAGGGCGAGAAACAGAGGGGCTGAAACAGAGGGCGAGAAACAGAGGGGCTGAAACAGAGGGGCTGAAACAGAGGGGCTGAAACAGAGGGGCTGAAACAGAGGGCGAGAAACAGAGGGGCAGAAACAGAGGGCGAGAAACAGAGGGCGAGAAACATAGGGGCGCAAACAGAGGGGCTGAAACAGAGGGCGAGAAACAGAGGGGCTGAAACAGACGGGCTGAAACAGAGGGTCTGCAACAGAGGGCGAGAAAGAGAGGGGCTGAAAGAGAGGGCGAGAAACAGAGGGGCTGAAACAGAGGGCGAGAAACAGAGGGGCTGAAACAGAGGGGCTGAAACAGAGGGGCTGAAACAGAGGGGCTGAAACAGAGGGCGAGAAACAGAGGGGCAGAAACAGAGGGGCTAAAACAGAGGGCGAGAAACATAGGGGCGCAAACAGAGGGGCTGAAACAGAGGGCGAGAAACAGAGGGCGAGAAACAGAGGGCGAGAAACAGAGGGGCTGAAACAGAGGGGCTGAAACAGAGGGGCTGAAACAGAGGGCGAGAAACAGAGGGCGATAAACAGAGGGCGAGAAACAGAGGGCGTGAAACAGAGGGGCTGAAACAGAGGGGCTGAAACAGAGGGGATGAAACTGGGGGGCTGAAACAGAGGGGCTGAAACAGAGGGCGAGAAACAGAGGGCGAGAAACAGAGGGGCTGAAACAGAGGGGCTGAAACAGATGGGCTGAAACAGAGGGGCTGCAACAGAGGGGCTGAAACAGAGGGCGAGAAACAGAAGGGCTGAAACAGAGGGCGAGAAACAGAGGGGCTGAAACAGAGGGGCTGAAACAGAGTGGCTGAAACAGAGGGGCTGAAACAGAGGGCGAGAAACAGAGGGGCTGAAACAGAGGGCGAGAAACAGAGGGGCTGAAACAGAGGGCGAGAAACAGAGGGCGAGAAACAGAGGGGCTGAAACAGAGGGGCTGAAACAGATGGGCTGAAACAGAGGGGCTGAAACAGTGGGGCTGAAACAGAGGGTCTGAAACAGAGGGGCTGAAACAGAGGGCGAGAAACAGAGGGCGAGAAACAGAGGGCGAGAAACAGTGGGGGTGAAACAGAGGGGCTGAAACAGAGGGTCTGAAACAGAGAGGCTGAAACAGAGGGCGAGAAACAGAGGGTGAGAAACAGAGGGGCTGAAACAGAGGGTCTGAAACAGAGGGGCTGAAACAGGGGGGCTGAAACAGTTGGGCTGAAAAAGTGGGGCTGAAACAGAGGGGCTGAAACAGAGGGGCTGAATCAGAGGGGCTGAAACAGAGCGCGAGAAACAGAGGGCGGGAAACAAAGGGCGAGAAACAGAGGGACTGAAACAGAGGGGCTGAAACAGAGGGGCTGAAACAAAGGGGCTAAAACAGAGGGCGAGAAACAGTGGGCGTGAAACAGAGGAGCTGAAACAGAGGGTCTGAAACATAGGGGCTGAAAGAGAGGGTACTAAAACGGAGGGGCTGAAAAAGAGGCGCTGAAACAGAGGGGTTGAAACTGAGGGGCTGAAACAGAGGGCGAGAAACAAAGGGGCTGAAACAGTGCGGCTGAAACAGAGGGGATTAAACAGAGGGGCTGAAACAGAGGGCGAGAAACAGAGGGTCTGAAACAGAGGGCGAGAAACAGAGGGACTGAAACAGTGGGGCTGAAACAGAGGGGCTGAAACAGAGGTGATAAAACAGAGGGGCTGAAGCAGAGGGGCTGAAACAGAGGGCGAGAAACAGAGGGCGAGAAACAGTGGGCCTGAAACAGAGGGGCTGAAACAGAGGGGCTGGAACAGAGGGGGTAAAACAGAGAGGCCGAAACAGAGGGGCTGAAACAGAGGGGCTGAAACAGAGGGGCTGAAACAGAGGGGCTGAAAAGAAGGGCGAGAAACAGAGGGCGAGAAACAGAGGGGCTGAAACAGAGGGCGAGAAACAGAGGGGCTGAAACAGTGGGGCTGAAACAGAGGGTCTGAAACAGAGGGACTGAAACAGTGGGGCTGAAACAGAGGGGCTGAAACAGAGGGGCTGAAACAGAGGAGCTGAAGCAGAGGGGCTGAAACAGAGGGCGAGAAACAGAGGGCGAGAAACAGTGGGCCTGAAACAGAGGGGCTGAAACAGAGGGTCTGAAACAGAGGGGCTGAAACAGAGGGCGAGAAACAGAGGGTGAGAAACAGAGGGGCTGAAACAGAGGGGCTGAAGCAGAGGGGCTGAAACAGAGGGCGAGAAACAGAGGGCGAGAAACAGTGGGCCTGAAACAGAGGGGCTGAAACAGAGGGTCTGAAACAGAGGGGCTGAAACAGAGGGCGAGAAACAGAGGGTGACAAACAGAGGGGCTGAAACAGAGGGTCTGAAACAGAGGGGCTGAAACAGAGGGGCTGAAACAGTGGGGCTGAATCAGAGAGCGAGAAACAGTGGGCGAGAAACAGAGGGCGAGAAACAGAGGGGCTGAAACAGAGGGGCTGAAACAGAGGGTCTGAAACAGAGGGCGAGAAACAGTGGGCATGAAACAGAGGGGCTGAAACAGAGGGTCTGAAACATAGGGACTGAAATAGAGGGGCTGATACAGAGGGGCTGAAAAAGAGGGATTGAAACAGAGGGGCTGAAACTGAGGGGCTGAAACAGAGGGCGAGAAACAGAGGCTCTGAAACAGTGGGGCTGAAACAGAGGGGCTGAAACAGAGGGGCTGAAACAGAGGGGGAGACACAGAGGGGCTGAAACAGAGGGCGAGTAACAGAGGGGCTGAAACAGAGGGCGAGGAACAGAGGGCGAGAAACAGAGGGCGAGAAACAGAGGGCGAGAAACAGAGGGGCTGAAACAGAGGGGCTGAAACAGAGGGGCTGAAACAGACGGGCTGAAACAGAGGGTCTGCAACAGAGGGCGAGTAAGAGAGGGGCTGAAACAGAGGGGCTGAAACAAAGGGCTAAAACAGAGGGCGAGAAACAGTGGGCGTGAAACAGAGGGGCTGAAACAGAGGGTCTGAAACAGAGGGGCTGAAATAGATGGGCTGAAACGGAGGGGCTGAAAAAGAGGGGCTGAAACAGAGGGGTTGAAACTGAGGGGCTGAAACAGAGGGCGAGAAACAAAGGGGCTGAAACAGTGGGGCTGAAACAGAGGGGCTGAAACAGAGGGGCTGAAACAGAGGGCGAGAAACAGAGGGGCTGAAACAGAGGGCGAGAAACAGAGGGACTGAAACAGTGGGGCTGAAACAGAGGGGCTGAAACAGAGGGGCTGAAACAGAGGGGCTGAAGCAGAGGGGCTGAAACAGAGGGCGAGAAACAGAGGGCGAGAAACAGTGGGCCTGAAACAGAGGGGCTGAAACAGAGGGGCTGGAACAGAGGGGGTAAAACAGAGAGGCCGAAACAGAGGGTCTGAAACAGAGGGCGAGAAACAGAGGGGCTTAAACAGAGGGGCTGAAACAGAGGGGCTGAAAAGAAGGGCGAGAAACAGAGGGCGAGAAACAGAGGGGCTGAAACAGAGGGCGAGAAACAGAGGGGCTGAAACAGTGGGGCTGAAACAGAGGGTCTGAAACAGAGGGACTGAAACAGTGGGGCTGAAACAGAGGGGCTGAAACAGAGGGGCTGAAACAGAGGGGCTGAAGCAGAGGGGCTGAAACAGAGGGCGAGAAACAGAGGGCGAGAAACAGTGGGCCTGAAACAGAGGGGCTGAAACAGAGGGTCTGAAACAGAGTGGCTGAAACAGAGGGCGAGAAACAGAGGGTGAGAAACAGAGGGGCTGAAACAGAGGGTCTGAAACAGAGGGGCTGAAACAGAGGGGCTGAAACAGTGGGGCTGAAAAAGAGGGGCTGAAACAGAGTGGCTGAAACAGAGGGGCTGAATCAGAGGGGCTGAAACAGAGAGCGAGAAACAGAGGGCGAGAAACAGAGGGCGAGAAACAGAGGGGCTGAAACAGAGGGGCTGAAACAGAGGGGCTGAAACAGAGGGCGAGAAACAGTGGGCATGAAACAGAGGAGCTGAAACAGAGGGTCTGAAACATAGGGGCTGAAATAGAGGGGCTGATACAGAGGGGCTGTAAAAGAGGGGCTGAAACAGAGGGGCTGAAACTGAGGGGCTGAAACAGAGGGCGAGAAACAGAGGGGTTGAAACAGTGGGGCTGAAACAGAGGGGCTGAAACAGAGGGGCTGAAACAGAGGGGGAGAAACAGAGGGCGAGAAACAGAGGGCGAGAAACAGAGGGGCTGAAACAGAGTGGCTGAAACAGAGGGGCTGAAACAGAGGGGCTGAAACAGAGGGCGAGAAACAGAGGGGCTGAAACAGGGGTTGAAACAGAGGGGCTGAAACAGAGGGCGAGAAACAGAGGCCGAGAAACAGAGGGCGAGAAACAGAGGGCCAGAAACAGAGGGCCAGAAACAGAGGGGCTGAAACAGAGTGGCTGAAACAGAGGGGCTGAAACAGAGGGGCTGAAACAGAGGGCGAGAAACAGAGGGGCTGAAACAGGGGTTGAAACAGAGGGGCTGAAACAGAGGGCGAGAAACAGAGGCCGAGAAACAGAGGGCGAGAAACAGAGGGCCAGAAACAGAGGGCGAGAAACAGAGGGGCTGAAACAGAGGGGGTGAAACAGAGTGGCTGAAACAGAGGGACTGAAACATATGGCCTGAAACAGAAGGCGAGAAAAAGAGGGCAAGAAACAGAGGAGCTGAAACAGAGGGGCTGAACCATAGGGCGAGAAACTGAGGGGCTGAAACAGAGGGGCTGAAACAGAGGGGCTGAAACAGAGGGGCTGAAACAGAGGGCGAGAAACAGAGGGGCTGAAACAGAGGGGCTGAAACAGAGGGGCTGAAACAGAGGGCGAGAAACAGAGGGGCTGAAACAGAGGGGTTGAAACAGAGGGCGAGAAACAGAGGGCGAGAAACAGAGGGCGAGAAACAGAGGGGCTGAAACAGAGGGCGAGAAACAGAGGGGCTGAAACAGACGGGCTGAAACAGAGGGTCTGCAACAGAGGGCGAGAAAGAGAGGGGCTGAAAGAGAGGGCGAGAAACAGAGGGGCTGAAACAGAGGGCGAGAAACAGAGGGGCTGAAACAGAGGGGCTGAAACAGAGGGGCTGAAACAGAGGGGCTGAAACAGAGGGCGAGAAACAGAGGGGCAGAAACAGAGGGTCTAAAACAGAGGGCGAGAAACATAGGGGCGCAAACAGAGGGGCTGAAACAGAGGGCGAGAAACAGAGGGGCTGAAACAGACGGGCTGAAACAGAGGGTCTGCAACAGAGGGCGAGAAAGAGAGGGGCTGAAAGAGAGGGCGAGAAACAGAGGGGCTGAAACAGAGGGCGAGAAACAGAGGGGCTGAAACAGAGGGGCTGAAACAGAGGGGCTGAAACAGAGGGGCTGAAACAGAGGGCGAGAAACAGAGGGGCAGAAACAGAGGGGCTAAAACAGAGGGCGAGAAACATAGGGGCGCAAACAGAGGGGCTGAAACAGAGGGCGAGAAACAGAGGGCGAGAAACAGAGGGCGAGAAACAGAGGGGCTGAAACAGAGGGGCTGAAACAGAGGGGCTGAAACAGAGGGCGAGAAACAGAGGGCGAGAAACAGTGGGCGAGAAACAGAGGGCGTGAAACAGAGGGGCTGAAACAGAGGGGCTGAAACAGAGGGGATGAAACTGGGGGGCTGAAACAGAGGGGCTGAAACAGAGGGCGAGAAACAGAGGGCGAGAAACAGAGGGGCTGAAACAGAGGGGCTGAAACAGATGGGCTGAAACAGAGGGGCTGCAACAGAGGGGCTGAAACAGAGGGCGAGAAACAGAAGGGCTGAAACAGAGGGCGAGAAACAGAGGGGCTGAAACAGAGGGGCTGAAACAGAGTGGCTGAAACAGAGGGGCTGAAACAGAGGGCGAGAAACAGAGGGGCTGAAACAGAGGGCGAGAAACAGAGGGGCTGAAACAGAGGGCGAGAAACAGAGGGCGAGAAACAGAGGGGCTGAAACAGAGGGGCTGAAACAGATGGGCTGAAACAGAGGGGCTGAAACAGTGGGGCTGAAACAGAGGGTCTGAAACAGAGGGGCTGAAACAGAGGGCGAGAAACAGAGGGCGAGAAACAGAGGGCGAGAAACAGTGGGGGTGAAACAGAGGGGCTGAAACAGAGGGTCTGAAACAGAGAGGCTGAAACAGAGGGCGAGAAACAGAGGGTGAGAAACAGAGGGGCTGAAACAGAGGGTCTGAAACAGAGGGGCTGAAACAGGGGGGCTGAAACAGTTGGGCTGAAAAAGTGGGGCTGAAACAGAGGGGCTGAAACAGAGGGGCTGAATCAGAGGGGCTGAAACAGAGCGCGAGAAACAGAGGGCGGGAAACAAAGGGCGAGAAACAGAGGGACTGAAACAGAGGGGCTGAAACAGAGGGGCTGAAACAAAGGGGCTAAAACAGAGGGCGAGAAACAGTGGGCGTGAAACAGAGGAGCTGAAACAGAGTGTCTGAAACATAGGGGCTGAAAGAGAGGGTACTGAAACGGAGGGGCTGAAAAAGAGGCGCTGAAACAGAGGGGTTGAAACTGAGGGGCTGAAACAGAGGGCGAGAAACAAAGGGGCTGAAACAGTGCGGCTGAAACAGAGGGGATTAAACAGAGGGGCTGAAACAGAGGGCGAGAAACAGAGGGTCTGAAACAGAGGGCGAGAAACAGAGGGACTGAAACAGTGGGGCTGAAACAGAGGGGCTGAAACAGAGGTGATAAAACAGAGGGGCTGAAGCAGAGGGGCTGAAACAGAGGGCGAGAAACAGAGGGCGAGAAACAGTGGGCCTGAAACAGAGGGGCTGAAACAGAGGGGCTGGAACAGAGGGGGTAAAACAGAGAGGCCGAAACAGAGGGTGAGAAACAGAGGGGCTGAAACAGAGGGGCTGAAACAGAGGGGCTGAAAAGAAGGGCGAGAAACAGAGGGCGAGAAACAGAGGGGCTGAAACAGAGGGCGAGAAACAGAGGGGCTGAAACAGTGGGGCTGAAACAGAGGGTCTGAAACAGAGGGACTGAAACAGTGGGGCTGAAACAGAGGGGCTGAAACAGAGGGGCTGAAACAGAGGAGCTGAAGCAGAGGGGCTGAAACAGAGGGCGAGAAACAGAGGGCGAGAAACAGTGGGCCTGAAACAGAGGGGCTGAAACAGAGGGTCTGAAACAGAGGGGCTGAAACAGAGGGCGAGAAACAGAGGGTGAGAAACAGAGGGGCTGAAACAGAGGGGCTGAAGCAGAGGGGCTGAAACAGAGGGCGAGAAACAGAGGGCGAGAAACAGTGGGCCTGAAACAGAGGGGCTGAAACAGAGGGTCTGAAACAGAGGGGCTGAAACAGAGGGCGAGAAACAGAGGGTGACAAACAGAGGGGCTGAAACAGAGGGTCTGAAACAGAGGGGCTGAAACAGAGGGGCTGAAACAGTGGGGCTGAATCAGAGAGCGAGAAACAGTGGGCGAGAAACAGAGGGCGAGAAACAGAGGGGCTGAAACAGAGGGGCTGAAACAGAGGGTCTGAAACAGAGGGCGAGAAACAGTGGGCATGAAACAGAGGGGCTGAAACAGAGGGTCTGAAACATAGGGACTGAAATAGAGGGGCTGATACAGAGGGGCTGAAAAAGAGGGATTGAAACAGAGGGGCTGAAACTGAGGTGCTGAAACAGAGGGCGAGAAACAGAGGCTCTGAAACAGTGGGGCTGAAACAGAGGGGCTGAAACAGAGGGGCTGAAACAGAGGGGGAGACACAGAGGGGCTGAAACAGAGGGCGAGTAACAGAGGGGCTGAAACAGAGGGGCTGAAACAGAGGGCGAGAAACAGAGGGCGAGAAACAGAGGGCGAGAAACAGAGGGGCTGAAACAGAGGGGCTGAAACAGAGGGGCTGAAACAGACGGGCTGAAACAGAGGGTCTGCAACAGAGGGCGAGTAAGAGAGGGGCTGAAACAGAGGGGCTGAAACAAAGGGCTAAAACAGAGGGCGAGAAACAGTGGGCGTGAAACAGAGGGGCTGAAACAGAGGGTCTGAAACAGAGGGGCTGAAATAGATGGGCTGAAACGGAGGGGCTGAAAAAGAGGGGCTGAAACAGAGGGGTTGAAACTGAGGGGCTGAAACAGAGGGCGAGAAACAAAGGGGCTGAAACAGTGGGGCTGAAACAGAGGGGCTGAAACAGAGGGGCTGAAACAGAGGGCGAGAAACAGAGGGGCTGAAACAGAGGGCGAGAAACAGAGGGACTGAAACAGTGGGGCTGAAACAGAGGGGCTGAAACAGAGGGGCTGAAACAGAGGGGCTGAAGCAGAGGGGCTGAAACAGAGGGCGAGAAACAGAGGGCGAGAAACAGTGGGCCTGAAACAGAGGGGCTGAAACAGAGGGGCTGGAACAGAGGGGGTAAAACAGAGAGGCCGAAACAGAGGGTCTGAAACAGAGGGCGAGAAACAGAGGGTCTTAAACAGAGGGGCTGAAACAGAGGGGCTGAAAAGAAGGGCGAGAAACAGAGGGCGAGAAACAGAGGGGCTGAAACAGAGGGCGAGAAACAGAGGGGCTGAAACAGTGGGGCTGAAACAGAGGGTCTGAAACAGAGGGACTGAAACAGTGGGGCTGAAACAGAGGGGCTGAAACAGAGGGGCTGAAACAGAGGGGCTGAAGCAGAGGGGCTGAAACAGAGGGCGAGAAACAGAGGGCGAGAAACAGTGGGCCTGAAACAGAGGGGCTGAAACAGAGGGTCTGAAACAGAGTGGCTGAAACAGAGGGCGAGAAACAGAGGGTGAGAAACAGAGGGGCTGAAACAGAGGGTCTGAAACAGAGGGGGTGAAACAGAGGGGCTGAAACAGTGGGGCTGAAAAAGAGGGGCTGAAACAGAGTGGCTGAAACAGAGGGGCTGAATCAGAGGGGCTGAAACAGAGAGCGAGAAACAGAGGGCGAGAAACAGAGGGCGAGAAACAGAGGGGCTGAAACAGAGGGGCTGAAACAGAGGGGCTGAAACAGAGGGCGAGAAACAGTGGGCATGAAACAGAGGAGCTGAAACAGAGGGTCTGAAACATAGGGGCTGAAATAGAGGGGCTGATACAGAGGGGCTGTAAAAGAGGGGCTGAAACAGAGGGGCTGAAACTGAGGGGCTGAAACAGAGGGCGAGAAACAGAGGGGTTGAAACAGTGGGGCTGAAACAGAGGGGCTGAAACAGAGGGGCTGAAACAGAGGGGGAGAAACAGAGGGCGAGAAACAGAGGGCGAGAAACAGAGGGGCTGAAACAGAGTGGCTGAAACAGAGGGGCTGAAACAGAGGGGCTGAAACAGAGGGCGAGAAACAGAGGGGCTGAAACAGGGGTTGAAACAGAGGGGCTGAAACAGAGGGCGAGAAACAGAGGCCGAGAAACAGAGGGCGAGAAACAGAGGGCCAGAAACAGAGGGCCAGAAACAGAGGGGCTGAAACAGAGTGGCTGAAACAGAGGGGCTGAAACAGAGGGGCTGAAACAGAGGGCGAGAAACAGAGGGGCTGAAACAGGGGTTGAAACAGAGGGGCTGAAACAGAGGGCGAGAAACAGAGGCCGAGAAACAGAGGGCGAGAAACAGAGGGCCAGAAACAGAGGGCGAGAAACAGAGGGGCTGAAACAGAGGGGGTGAAACAGAGTGGCTGAAACAGAGGGACTGAAACATATGGCCTGAAACAGAAGGCGAGAAAAAGAGGGCAAGAAACAGAGGAGCTGAAACAGAGGGGCTGAACCATAGGGCGAGAAACTGAGGGGCTGAAACAGAGGGGCTGAAACAGAGGGGCTGAAACAGAGGGGCTGAAACAGAGGGCGAGAAACAGAGGGGCTGAAACAGAGGGGCTGAAACAGAGGGGCTGAAACAGAGGGCGAGAAACAGAGGGGCTGAAACAGAGGGGTTGAAACAGAGGGCGAGAAACAGAGGGCGAGAAACAGAGGGCGAGAAACAGAGGGGCTGAAACAGAGGGCGAGAAACAGAGGGGCTGAAACAGACGGGCTGAAACAGAGGGTCTGCAACAGAGGGCGAGAAAGAGAGGGGCTGAAAGAGAGGGCGAGAAACAGAGGGGCTGAAACAGAGGGCGAGAAACAGAGGGGCTGAAACAGAGGGGCTGAAACAGAGGGGCTGAAACAGAGGGGCTGAAACAGAGGGCGAGAAACAGAGGGGCAGAAACAGAGGGTCTAAAACAGAGGGCGAGAAACATAGGGGCGCAAACAGAGGGGCTGAAACAGAGGGGCTGAAACAGAGGGCGAGAAACAGAGGGCGAGAAACAGAGGGCGAGAAACAGAGGGGCTGAAACAGAGGGGCTGAAACAGAGGGGCTGAAACAGAGGGCGAGAAACAGAGGGCGAGAAACAGAGGGCGAGAAACAGAGGGCGTGAAACAGAGGGGCTGAAACAGAGGGGCTGAAACAGAAGGGATGAAACTGGGGGGCTGAAACAGAGGGGCTGAAACAGAGGGCGAGAAACAGAGGGCGAGAAACAGAGGGGCTGAAACAGAGGGGCTGAAACAGATGGGCTGAAACAGAGGGGCTGCAACAGAGGGGCTGAAACAGAGGGCGAGAAACAGAGGGGCTGAAACAGAGGGCGAGAAACAGAGGGGCTGAAACAGAGGGGCTGAAACAGAGTGGCTGAAACAGAGGGGCTGAAACAGAGGGCGAGAAACAGAGGGGCTGAAACAGAGGGCGAGAAACAGAGGGGCTGAAACAGAGGGCGAGAAACAGAGGGCGAGAAACAGAGGGGCTGAAACAGAGGGGCTGAAACAGATGGGCTGAAACAGAGGGGCTGAAACAGTGGGGCTGAAACAGAGGGTCTGAAACAGAGGGGCTGAAACAGAGGGCGAGAAACAGAGGGCGAGAAACAGAGGGCGAGAAACAGTGGGGGTGAAACAGAGGGGCTGAAACAGAGGGTCTGAAACAGAGAGGCTGAAACAGAGGGCGAGAAACAGAGGGTGAGAAACAGAGGGGCTGAAACAGAGGGTCTGAAACAGAGGGGCTGAAACAGGGGGGCTGAAACAGTTGGGCTGAAAAAGTGGGGCTGAAACAGAGGGGCTGAAACAGAGGGGCTGAATCAGAGGGGCTGAAACAGAGCGCGAGAAACAGAGGGCGGGAAACAAAGGGCGAGAAACAGAGGGACTGAAACAGAGGGGCTGAAACAGAGGGGCTGAAACAAAGGGGCTAAAACAGAGGGCGAGAAACAGTGGGCGTGAAACAGAGGAGCTGAAACAGAGGGTCTGAAACATAGGGGCTGAAAGAGAGGGTACTGAAACGGAGGGGCTGAAAAAGAGGCGCTGAAACAGAGGGGTTGAAACTGAGGGGCTGAAACAGAGGGCGAGAAACAAAGGGGCTGAAACAGTGCGGCTGAAACAGAGGGGATTAAACAGAGGGGCTGAAACAGAGGGCGAGAAACAGAGGGTCTGAAACAGAGGGCGAGAAACAGAGGGACTGAAACAGTGGGGCTGAAACAGAGGGGCTGAAACAGAGGTGATAAAACAGAGGGGCTGAAGCAGAGGGGCTGAAACAGAGGGCGAGAAACAGAGGACGAGAAACAGTGGGCCTGAAACAGAGGGGCTGAAACAGAGGGGCTGGAACAGAGGGGGTAAAACAGAGAGGCCGAAACAGAGGGGCTGAAACAGAGGGGCTGAAACAGACGGGCTGAAACAGAGGGGCTGAAAAGAAGGGCGAGAAACAGAGGGCGAGAAACAGAGGGGCTGAAACAGAGGGCGAGAAACAGAGGGGCTGAAACAGTGGGGCTGAAACAGAGGGTCTGAAACAGAGGGACTGAAACAGTGGGGCTGAAACAGAGGGGCTGAAACAGAGGGGCTGAAACAGAGGAGCTGAAGCAGAGGGGCTGAAACAGAGGGCGAGAAACAGAGGGCGAGAAACAGTGGGCCTGAAACAGAGGGGCTGAAACAGAGGGTCTGAAACAGAGGGGCTGAAACAGAGGGCGAGAAACAGAGGGTGAGAAACAGAGGGGCTGAAACAGAGGGGCTGAAGCAGAGGGGCTGAAACAGAGGGCGAGAAACAGAGGGCGAGAAACAGTGGGCCTGAAACAGAGGGGCTGAAACAGAGGGTCTGAAACAGAGGGGCTGAAACAGAGGGCGAGAAACAGAGGGTGACAAACAGAGGGGCTGAAACAGAGGGTCTGAAACAGAGGGGCTGAAACAGAGGGGCTGAAACAGTGGGGCTGAAACAGAGAGCGAGAAACAGTGGGCGAGAAACAGAGGGCGAGAAACAGAGGGGCTGAAACAGAGGGGCTGAAACAGAGGGTCTGAAACAGAGGGCGAGAAACAATGGGCATGAAACAGAGGGGCTGAAACAGAGGGTCTGAAACATAGGGACTGAAATAGAGGGGCTGATACAGAGGGGCTGAAAAAGAGGGATTGAAACAGAGGGGCTGAAACTGAGGTGCTGAAACAGAGGGCGAGAAACAGAGGCTCTGAAACAGTGGGGCTGAAACAGAGGGGCTGAAACAGAGGGGCTGAAACAGAGGGGGAGACACAGAGGGGCTGAAACAGAGGGCGAGTAACAGAGGGGCTGAAACAGAGGGGCTGAAACAGAGGGCGAGAAACAGAGGGCGAGAAACAGAGGGCGAGAAACAGAGGGGCTGAAACAGAGGGGCTGAAACAGAGGGGCTGAAACAGACGGGCTGAAACAGAGGGTCTGCAACAGAGGGCGAGTAAGAGAGGGGGTGAAACAGAGGGGCTGAAACAAAGGGCTAAAACAGAGGGCGAGAAACAGTGGGCGTGAAACAGAGGGGCTGAAACAGAGGGTCTGAAACAGAGGGGCTGAAATAGATGGGCTGAAACGGAGGGGCTGAAAAAGAGGGGCTGAAACAGAGGGGTTGAAACTGAGGGGCTGAAACAGAGGGCGAGAAACAAAGGGGCTGAAACAGTGGGGCTGAAACAGAGGGGCTGAAACAGAGGGGCTGAAACAGAGGGCGAGAAACAGAGGGGCTGAAACAGAGGGCGAGAAACAGAGGGACTGAAACAGTGGGGCTGAAACAGAGGGGCTGAAACAGAGGGGCTGAAACAGAGGGGCTGAAGCAGAGGGGCTGAAACAGAGGGCGAGAAACAGAGGGCGAGAAACAGTGGGCCTGAAACAGAGGGGCTGAAACAGAGGGGCTGGAACAGAGGGGGTAAAACAGAGAGGCCGAAACAGAGGGTCTGAAACAGAGGGCGAGAAACAGAGGGTCTTAAACAGAGGGGCTGAAACAGAGGGGCTGAAAAGAAGGGCGAGAAACAGAGGGCGAGAAACAGAGGGGCTGAAACAGAGGGCGAGAAACAGAGGGGCTGAAACAGTGGGGCTGAAACAGAGGGTCTGAAACAGAGGGACTGAAACAGTGGGGCTGAAACAGAGGGGCTGAAACAGAGGGGCTTAAACAGAGGGGCTGAAGCAGAGGGGCTGAAACAGAGGGCGAGAAACAGAGGGCGAGAAACAGTGGGCCTGAAACAGAGGGGCTGAAACAGAGGGTCTGAAACAGAGTGGCTGAAACAGAGGGCGAGAAACAGAGGGTGAGAAACAGAGGGGCTGAAACAGAGGGTCTGAAACAGAGGGGCTGAAACAGAGGGGCTGAAACAGTGGGGCTGAAAAAGAGGGGCTGAAACAGAGTGGCTGAAACAGAGGGGCTGAATCAGAGGGGCTGAAACAGAGAGCGAGAAACAGAGGGCGAGAAACAGAGGGCGAGAAACAGAGGGGCTGAAACAGAGGGGCTGAAACAGAGGGGCTGAAACAGAGGGAGAGAAACAGTGGGCATGAAACAGAGGAGCTGAAACAGAGGGTCTGAAACATAGGGGCTGAAATAGAGGGGCTGATACAGAGGGGCTGTAAAAGAGGGGCTGAAACAGAGGGGCTGAAACTGAGGGGCTGAAACAGAGGGCGAGAAACAGAGGGGTTGAAACAGTGGGGCTGAAACAGAGGGGCTGAAACAGAGGGGCTGAAACAGAGGGGGAGAAACAGAGGGCGAGAAACAGAGGGCGAGAAACAGAGGGGCTGAAACAGAGTGGCTGAAACAGAGGGGCTGAAACAGAGGGGCTGAAACAGAGGGCGAGAAACAGAGGGGCTGAAACAGGGGTTGAAACAGAGGGGCTGAAACAGAGGGCGAGAAACAGAGGCCGAGAAACAGAGGGCGAGAAACAGAGGGCCAGAAACAGAGGGCCAGAAACAGAGGGGCTGAAACAGAGTGGCTGAAACAGAGGGGCTGAAACAGAGGGGCTGAAACAGAGGGCGAGAAACAGAGGGGCTGAAACAGGGGTTGAAACAGAGGGGCTGAAACAGAGGGCGAGAAACAGAGGCCGAGAAACAGAGGGCGAGAAACAGAGGGCCAGAAACAGAGGGCGAGAAACAGAGGGGCTGAAACAGAGGGGGTGAAACAGAGTGGCTGAAACAATGGGACTGAAACATATGGCCTGAAACAGAAGGCGAGAAAAAGAGGGCAAGAAACAGAGGAGCTGAAACAGAGGGGCTGAACCATAGGGCGAGAAACTGAGGGGCTGAAACAGAGGGGCTGAAACAGAGGGGCTGAAACAGAGGGGCTGAAACAGAGGGCGAGAAACAGAGGGGATGAAACAGAGGGGCTGAAACAGAGGGGCTGAAACAGAGGGCGAGAAACAGAGGGGCTGAAACAGAGGGGTTGAAACAGAGGGCGAGAAACAGAGGGCGAGAAACAGAGGGCGAGAAACAGAGGGGCTGAAACAGAGGGCGAGAAACAGAGGGGCTGAAACAGACGGGCTGAAACAGAGGGTCTGCAACAGAGGGCGAGAAAGAGAGGGGCTGAAAGAGAGGGCGAGAAACAGAGGGGCTGAAACAGAGGGCGAGAAACAGAGGGGCTGAAACAGAGGGGCTGAAACAGAGGGGCTGAAACAGAGGGGCTGAAACAGAGGGCGAGAAACAGAGGGGCAGAAACAGAGGGTCTAAAACAGAGGGCGAGAAACATAGGGGCGCAAACAGAGGGGCTGAAACAGAGGGGCTGAAACAGAGGGCGAGAAACAGAGGGCGAGAAACAGAGGGCGAGAAACAGAGGGGCTGAAACAGAGGGGCTGAAACAGAGGGGCTGAAACAGAGGGCGAGAAACAGAGGGCGAGAAACAGAGGGCGAGAAACAGAGGGCGTGAAACAGAGGGGCTGAAACAGAGGGGCTGAAACAGAAGGGATGAAACTGGGGGGCTGAAACAGAGGGGCTGAAACAGAGGGCGAGAAACAGAGGGCGAGAAACAGAGGGGCTGAAACAGAGGGGCTGAAACAGATGGGCTGAAACAGAGGGGCTGCAACAGAGGGGCTGAAACAGAGGGCGAGAAACAAAGGGGCTGAAACAGAGGGCGAGAAACAGAGGGGCTGAAACAGAGGGGCTGAAACAGAGTGGCTGAAACAGAGGGGCTGAAACAGAGGGCGAGAAACAGAGGGGCTGAAACAGAGGGCGAGAAACAGAGGGGCTGAAACAGAGGGCGAGAAACAGAGGGCGAGAAACAGAGGGGCTGAAACAGAGGGGCTGAAACAGATGGGCTGAAACAGAGGGGCTGAAACAGTGGGGCTGAAACAGAGGGTCTGAAACAGAGGGGCTGAAACAGAGGGCTAGAAACAGAGGGCGAGAAACAGAGGGCGAGAAACAGTGGGGGTGAAACAGAGGGGCTGAAACAGAGGGTCTGAAACAGAGAGGCTGAAACAGAGGGCGAGAAACAGAGGGTGAGAAACAGAGGGGCAGAAACAGAGGGTCTGAAACAGAGGGGCTGAAACAGGGGGGCTGAAACAGTTGGGCTGAAAAAGTGGGGCTGAAACAGAGGGGCTGAAACAGAGGGGCTGAATCAGAGGGGCTGAAACAGAGCGCGAGAAACAGAGGGCGGGAAACAAAGGGCGAGAAACAGAGGGACTGAAACAGAGGGGCTGAAACAGAGGGGCTGAAACAAAGGGGCTAAAACAGAGGGCGAGAAACAGTGGGCGTGAAAGAGAGGAGCTGAAACAGAGGGTCTGAAACATAGGGGCTGAAAGAGAGGGGCTGAAACGGAGGGGCTGAAAAAGAGGGGCTGAAACAGAGGGGTTGAAACTGAGGGGCTGAAACAGAGGGCGAGAAACAAAGGGGCTGAAACAGTGGGGCTGAAACAGAGGGGATTAAACAGAGGGGCTGAAACAGAGGGCGAGAAACAGAGGGTCTGAAACAGAGGGCGAGAAACAGAGGGACTGAAACAGTGGGGCTGAAACAGAGGGGCTGAAACAGAGGTGATAAAACAGAGGGGCTGAAGCAGAGGGGCTGAAACAGAGGGCGAGAAACAGAGGGCGAGAAACAGTGGGCCTGAAACAGAGGGTCTGAAACAGAGGGGCTGGAACAGAGGGGGTAAAACAGAGAGGCCGAAACAGAGGGGCTGAAACAGAGGGGCTGAAACAGAGGGGCTGAAACAGAGGGGCTGAAAAGAAGGGCGAGAAACAGAGGGCGAGAAACAGAGGGGCTGAAACAGAGGGCGAGAAACAGAGGGGCTGAAACAGTGGGGCTGAAACAGAGGGTCTGAAACAGAGGGACTGAAACAGTGGGGCTGAAACAGAGGGGCTGAAACAGAGGGGCTGAAACAGAGGAGCTGAAGCAGAGGGGCTGAAACAGAGGGCGAGAAACAGAGGGCGAGAAACAGTGGGCCTGAAACAGAGGGGCTGAAACAGAGGGTCTGAAACAGAGGGGCTGAAACAGAGGGCGAGAAACAGAGGGTGAGAAACAGAGGGGCTGAAACAGAGGGGCTGAAGCAGAGGGGCTGAAACAGAGGGCGAGAAACAGAGGGCGAGAAACAGTGGGCCTGAAACAGAGGGGCTGAAACAGAGGGTCTGAAACAGAGGGGCTGAAACAGAGGGCGAGAAACAGAGGGTGACAAACAGAGGGGCTGAAACAGAGGGTCTGAAACAGAGGGGCTGAAACAGAGGGGCTGAAACAGTGGGGCTGAAACAGAGAGCGAGAAACAGAGGGCGAGAAACAGAGGGCGAGAAACAGAGGGGCTGAAACAGAGGGGCTGAAACAGAGGGTCTGAAACAGAGGGCGAGAAACAGTGGGCATGAAACAGAGGGGCTGAAACAGAGGGTCTGAAACATAGGGACTGAAATAGAGGGGCTGATACAGAGGGGCTGAAAAAGAGGGCCTGAAACAGAGGGGCTGAAACTGAGGGGCTGAAACAGAGGGCGAGAAACAGAGGCGCTGAAACAGTGGGGCTGAAACAGAGGTGCTGAAACAGAGGGGCTGAAACAGAGGGGGAGACACAGAGGGGCTGAAACAGAGGGCGAGTAACAGAGGGGCTGAAACAGAGGGTCTGAAACAGAGGGCGAGAAACAGAGGGCGAGAAACAGAGGGCGAGAAACAGAAGGGCTGAAACAGAGGGGCTGAAACAGAGGGGCTGAAACAGACGGGCTGAAACAGAGGGTCTGCAACAGAGGGCGAGTAAGAGAGGGGCTGAAACAGAGGGGCTGAAACAAAGGGCTAAAACAGAGGGCGAGAAACAGTGGGCGTGAAACAGAGGGGCTGAAACAGAGGGTCTGAAACATAGGGGCTGAAATAGATGGGCTGAAACGGAGGGGCTGAAAAAGAGGGGCTGAAACAGAGGGGTTGAAACTGAGGGGCTGAAACAGAGGGCGAGAAACAAAGGGGCTGAAACAGTGGGGCTGAAACAGAGGGGCTGAAACAGAGGGGCTGAAACAGAGGGCGAGAAACAGAGGGGCTGAAACAGAGGGCGAGAAACAGAGGGACTGGAACAGTGGGGCTGAAACAGAGGGGCTGAAACAGAGGGGCTGAAACAGAGGGACTGAAGCAGAGGGGCTGAAACAGAGGGCGAGAAACAGAGGGCGAGAAACAGTGGGCCTGAAACAGAGGGGCTGAAACAGAGGGGCTGGAACAGAGGGGGTAAAACAGAGAGGCCGAAACAGAGGGTCTGAAACAGAGGGCGAGAAACAGAGGGGCTTAAACAGAGGGGCTGAAACAGAGGGGCTGAAAAGAAGGGCGAGAAACAGAGGGCGAGAAACAGAGGGGCTGAAACAGAGGGCGAGAAACAGAGGGGCTGAAACAGTGGGGCTGAAACAGAGGGTCTGAAACAGAGGCACTGAAACAGTGGGGCTGAAACAGAGGGGCTGAAACAGAGGGGCTGAAACAGAGGGGCTGAAGCAGAGGGGCTGAAACAGAGGGCGAGAAACAGAGGGCGAGAAACAGTGGGCCTGAAACAGAGGGGCTGAAACAGAGGGTCTGAAACAGAGTGGCTGAAACAGAGGGCGAGAAACAGAGGGTGAGAAACAGAGGGGCTGAAACAGAGGGTCTGAAACAGAGGGGCTGAAACAGAGGGGCTGAAACAGTGGGGCTGAAAAAGAGGGGCTGAAACAGAGTGGCTGAAACAGAGGGGCTGAATCAGAGGGGCTGAAACAGAGAGCGAGAAACAGAGGGCGAGAAACAGAGGGCGAGAAACAGAGGGGCTGAAACAGAGGGGCTGAAACAGAGGGGCTGAAAGAGAGGGCGAGAAACAGTGGGCATGAAACAGAGGAGCTGAAACAGAGGGTCTGAAACATAGGGGCTGAAATAGAGGGGCTGATACAGAGGGGCTGTAAAAGAGGGGCTGAAACAGAGGGGCTGAAACTGAGGGGCTGAAACAGAGGGCGAGAAACAGAGAGGTTGAAACAGTGGGGCTGAAACAGAGGGGCTGAAACAGAGGGGCTGAAACAGAGGGGGAGACACAGAGGGGCTGAAACAGAGGGCGAGAAACAGAAGGACTGAAACAGTGGGGCTGAAACAGAGGGGCTGAAACAGAGGGGCTGAAACAGAGGGGCTGAAACAGAGGGCGAGAAACAGAGGGCAAGAAACAGAGGAGCTGAAACAGAGGGGCTGAAACAGAGGGCGAGAAACAGAGGGGCTGAAACAGAGAGGCTGAAACAGAGGGGCTGAAACAGAGGGCGAGAAACAGAGGGGCTGAAACAGAGGGGCTGAAACAGAGGGGCTGAAACAGAGGGGCTGAAACAGAGGGCGAGAAACAGAGGGGCTGAAACAGAGGGGCTGAAACAGAGGGCGAGAAACAGAGGGCGAGAAACAGAGGGCGAGAAACAAAGGGCGAGAAACAGACGGGCTGAAACAGAGGGGCTGAAACAGAGGGTCTGAAACAGAGGGGCTGTAACATATGGGCTGAAACAGAGGGCGAGAAAAAGAGGGCGAGAAACAGTGTGGCTGAAACAGAGGGGCTGAAACATATGGGCTGAAACAGAGGGGCTGAAACAGAGGGTCTGCAACAGAGGGCGAGAAAGAGAGGGGCTGAAAGAGAGCGCGAGAAACAGAGGGGCTGAAACAGAGGGCGAGAAACAGAGGGGCTGAAACAGAGGGCGAGAAACAGAGAGGCTGAAACAGAGTGGCTGAAACAGAGGGGCTGAAACAGAGGGGCTGAAACAGAGGGGCTGAAACAGAGGGCGAGAAACAGAGGGCGAGAAACAGAGGGCGAGAAACAGAGGGCGTGAAACAGAGGGGCTGAAACAGAGGGGCTGAAACAGAGGGGATGAAACTGGGGGGCTGAAACAGAGGGGCTGAAACAGAGGGCGAGAAACAGAGGGGCGAGAAACAGAGGGGCTGAAACAGAGGGGCTGAAACAGATGGGCTGAAACAGAGGGGCTGCAACAGAGGGGCTGAAACAGAGGGCGAGAAACAGAGGGGCTGAAACAGAGGGCGAGAAACAGAGGGGCTGAAACAGAGGGGCTGAAACAGAGTGGCTAAAACAGAGGGGCTGAAACAGAGGGCGAGAAACAGAGGGGCTGAAACAGAGGGCGAGAAACAGAGGGGCTGAAACAGAGGGCGAGAAACAGAGGGCGAGAAACAGAGGGCGAGAAACAGAGGGCGTGAAACAGAGGGGCTGAAACAGAGGGGCTGAAACAGAGGGGATGAAACTGGGGGGCTGAAACAGAGGGCGAGAAACAGAGGGTGAGAAACAGAGGGGCTGAAACAGAGGGGCTGAAGCAGAGGGGCTGAAACAGAGGGCGAGAAACAGAGGGCGAGAAACAGTGGGCCTGAAACAGAGGGGCTGAAACAGAGGGTCTTAAACAGAGTGGCTGAAACAGAGGGCGAGAAACAGAGGGTGACAAACAGAGGGGCTGAAACAGAGGGTCTGAAACAGAGGGGCTGAAACAGAGGGGCTGAAACAGTGGGGCTGAAACAGAGAGCGAGAAACAGAGGGCGAGAAACAGAGGGCGAGAAACAGAGGGGCTGAAACAGAGGGGCTGAAACAGAGGGTCTGAAACAGAGGGCGAGAAACAGTGGGCATGAAACAGAGGGGCTGAAACAGAGGGTCTGAAACATAGGGACTGAAATAGAGGGGCTGATACAGAGGGGCTGAAAAAGAGGGCCTGAAACAGAGGGGCTGAAACTGAGGGGCTGAAACAGAGGGCGAGAAACAGAGGCGCTGAAACAGTGGGGCTGAAACAGAGGGGCTGAAACAGAGGGGCTGAAACAGAGGGGGAGACACAGAGGGGCTGAAACAGAGGGCGAGTAACAGAGGGGCTGAAACAGAGGGTCTGAAACAGAGGGCGAGAAACAGAGGGCGAGAAACAGAGGGCGAGAAACAGAGGGGCTGAAACAGAGGGGCTGAAACAGAGGGGCTGAAACAGACGGGCTGAAACAGAGGGTCTGCAACAGAGGGCGAGAAAGAGAGGGGCTGAAACAGAGGGGCTGAAACAGATGGGCTGAAACAGAGGGGCTGAAACAGAGGGCGAGAAACAGAGGTCGTGAAACAGAGGGGCTGAAACAGAGGGCGAGAAACAGAAAGGCTGAAACAGTGGGGCTGAAACAGAGGGTCTGAAACAGAGGGGCTGAAACAGAGGGCGAGAAACAGAGGGCGAGAAACAGAGGGCGAGAAACAGTGGGGGTGAAACAGAGGGGCTGAAACAGAGGGTCTGAAACAGAGAGGCTGAAACAGAGGGCGAGAAACAGAGGGTGAGAAACAGAGGGGCTGAAACAGAGGGTCTGAAACAGAGGGGCTGAAACAGGGGGGCTGAAACAGTTGGGCTGAAAAGGAGGGGCTGAAACAGAGGGGCTGAAACAGACGGGCTGAATCAGAGGGGCTGAAACAGAGCGCGAGAAACAGAGGGCGGGAAACAAAGGGCGAGAAACAGAGGGACTGAAACAGAGGGGCTGAAACAGAGGGGCTGAAACAAAGGGGCTAAAACAGAGGGCGAGAAACAGTGGGCGTGAAACAGAGGAGCTGAAACAGAGGGTCTGAAACATAGGGGCTGAAAGAGAGGGGCTGAAACGGAGGGGCTGAAAAAGAGGGGCTGAAACAGAGGGGTTGAAAGTGAGGGGCTGAAACAGAGGGCGAGAAACAAAGGGGCTGAAACAGTGGGGCTGAAACAGAGGGGATGAAACAGAGGGGCTGAAACAGAGGGCGAGAAACAGAGGGTCTGAAACAGAGGGCGAGAAACAGAGGGACTGAAACAGTGGGGCTGAAACAGAGGGGCTGAAACAGAGGTGATAAAACAGAGGGGCTGAAGCAGAGGGGCTGAAACAGAGGGCGAGAAACAGAGGGCGAGAAACAGTGGGCCTGAAACAGAGGGGCTGAAACAGAGGGGCTGGAACAGAGGGGGTAAAACAGAGAGGCCGAAACAGAGGGGCTGAAACAGAGGGCGAGAAACAGAGGGGGTGAAACAGAGGGGCTGAAACAGAGGGGCTGAAACAGAGGGGCTGAAAAGAAGGGCGAGAAACAGAGGGCGAGAAACAGAGGGGCTGAAACAGAGGGCGAGAAACAGAGGGGCTGAAACAGTGGGGCTGAAACAGAGGGTCTGAAACAGAGGGACTGAAACAGTGGGGCTGAAACAGAGGGTCTGAAACAGAGGGGCTGAAACAGAGGGGCTGAAGCAGAGGGGCTGAAACAGAGGGCGAGAAACAGAGGGCGAGAAACAGTTGGCCTGAAACAGAGGGGCTGAAACAGAGGGTCTGAAACAGAGGGGCTGAAACAGAGGGCGAGAAACAGAGGGTGAGAAACAGAGGGGCTGAAACAGAGGGGCTGAAGCAGAGGGGCTGAAACAGAGGGCGAGAAACAGAGGGCGAGAAACAGTGGGCCTGAAACAGAGGGGCTGAAACAGAGGGTCTGAAACAGAGGGGCTGAAACAGAGGGCGAGAAACAGAGGGTGACAAACAGAGGGGCTGAAACAGAGGGTCTGAAACAGAGGGGCTGAAACAGAGGGGCTGAAACAGTGGGGCTGAAAAAGAGGGGCTGAAACAGAGTGGCTGAAACAGAGGGGCTGAATCAGAGGGGCTGAAACAGAGAGCGAGAAACAGAGGGCGAGAAACAGAGGGCGAGAAACAGAGGGGCTGAAACAGAGGGGCTGAAACAGAGGGGCTGAAACAGAGGGCGAGAAACAGTGGGCATGAAACAGAGGGGCTGAAACAGAGGGTCTGAAACATAGGGACTGAAATAGAGGGGGTGATACAGAGGGGCTGAAAAAGAGGGGATGAAACAGAGGGGCTGAAACTGAGGGGCTGAAACAGAGGGCGAGAAACAGAGGCGCAGAAACAGTTGGGCTGAAACAGAGGGGCTGAAACAGAGGGGCTGAAACAGAGGGGGAGACACAGAGGGGCTGAAACAGAGGGCGAGTAACAGAGGGGCTGAAACAGAGGGGCTGAAACAGAGGGCGAGAAACAGAGGGCGAGAAACAGAGGGGCTGAAACAGAGGGGCTGAAACAGAGGGGCTGAAACAGACGGGCTGAAACAGAGGGCGAGAAACAGAGGGGCAGAAACAGAGGGAGAGAAACAGAGGGGCTAAAACAGAGGGCGAGAAACATAGGGGCGCAAACAGAGGGGCTGAAACAGAGGGGCTGAAACAGAGGGCGAGAAACAGAGGGCGAGAAACAGAGGGCGAGAAACAGAGGGGCTGAAACAGAGGGGCTGAAACAGAGGGGCTGAAACAGAGGGCGAGAAACAGAGGGCGAGAAACAGAGGGCGAGAAACAGAGGGCGTGAAACAGAGGGGCTGAAACAGAGGGGCTGAAACAGAGGGGATGAAACAGGGGGGCTGAAACAGAGTGGCTGAAACAGAGGGCGAGAAACAGAGGGCGAGAAAAAGAGGGGCTGAAACAGAGGGGCTGAAACAGATGGGCTGAAACAGAGGGGCTGCAACAGAGGGGCTGAAACAGAGGGCGAGAAACAGAGGGGCTGAAACAGAGGGCGAGAAACAGAGGGGCTGAAACAGAGGGGCTGAAACAGAGTGGCTGAAACAGAGGGGCTTAAACAGAGGGCGAGAAACAGAGGGGCTGAAACAGAGGGCGAGAAACAGAGGGGCTGAAACAGAGGGCGAGAAACAGAGGGCGAGAAACAGAGGGGCTGAAACAGAGGGGCTGAAACAGATGGGCTGAAACAGAGGGCGAGAAACAGAGGGCGAGAAACAGAGGGGCTGAAACAGAGGGCGAGAAACAGAGGGGCTGAAACAGTGGGGCTGAAACAGAGGGTCTGAAACAGAGGGGCTGAAACAGACGGCGAGAAACAGAGGGCGAGAAACAGAGGGCGAGAAACAGTGGGGCTGAAACAGAGGGGCTGAAACAGAGGGTCTGAAACAGAGAGGCTGAAACAGAGGGCGAGAAACAGAGGGTGAGAAAGAGAGGGGCTGAAACAGAGGGTCTGAAACAGAGGGGCTGAAACAGGGGGGCTGAAACAGTTGGGCTGAAAAAGAGGGGCTGAAACAGAGGGGCTGAAACAGAGGGGCTGAATCAGAGGGGCTGAAACAGAGCGCGAGAAACAGAGGGCGGGAAACAAAGGGCGAGAAACAGAGGGACTGAAACAGAGGGGCTGAAACAGAGGGGCTGAAACAAAGGGGCTAAAACAGAGGGCGAGAAACAGTGGGCGTGAAACAGAGGGGCTGAAACAGAGGGTCTGAAACATAGGGGCTGAAAGAGAGGGGCTGAAACGGAGGGGCTGAAAAAGAGGGGCTGAAACAGAGGGGTTGAAACTGAGGGGCTGAAACAGAGGGCGAGAAACAAAGGGGCTGAAACAGTGGGGCTGAAACAGAGGGGATGAAACAGAGGGGCTGAAACAGAGGGCGAGAAACAGAGGGGCTGAAACAGAGGGCGAGAAACAGAGGGACTGAAACAGTGGGGCTGAAACAGAGGGGCTGAAACAGAGGGGCTGAAACAGAGGGGCTGAAGCAGAGGGGCTGAAACAGAGGGCGAGAAACAGAGGCGAGAAACAGTGGGCCTGAAACAGAGGGGCTGAAACAGAGGGGCTGGAACAGAGGGGGTAAAACAGAGAGGCCGAAACAGAGGGGCTGAAACAGAGGGCGAGAAACAGAGGGGCTGAAACAGAGGGGCTGAAACAGAGGGGCTGAAACAGAGGGGCTGAAAAGAAGGGCGAGAAACAGAGGGCGAGAAACAGAGGGGCTGAAACAGAGGGCGAGAAACAGAGGCGCTGAAACAGTGGGGCTGAAACAGAGGGTCTGAAACAGAGGGACTGAAACAGTGGGGCTGAAACAGAGGGGCTGAAGCAGAGTGGCTGAAACAGAGGGGCTGAAGCAGAGGGGCTGAAACAGAGGGCGAGAAACAGAGGGCGAGAAACAGTGGGCCTGAAACAGAGGGGCTGAAACAGAGGGTCTGAAACAGAGGGGCTGAAACAGAGGGCGAGAAACAGAGGGCGAGAAACAGAGGGGCTGAAACAGAGGGCGAGAAACAGAGGGGCGAGAAACAGAGGGGCTGAAACAGAGGGGCTGAAACAGATGGGCTGAAACAGAGGGGCTGCAACAGAGGGGCTGAAACAGAGGGCGAGAAACAGAGGGGCTGAAACAGAGGGCGAGAAACAGAGGGGCTGAAACAGAGGGGCTGAAACAGACTGGCTAAAACAGAGGGGCTGAAACAGAGGGCGAGAAACAGAGGGGCTGAAACAGAGGGCGAGAAACAGAGGGGCTGAAACAGAGGGCGAGAAACAGAGGGCGAGAAACAGAGGGGCTGAAACAGAGGGGCTGAAACAGATGGGCTGAAACAGAGGGGCTGAAACAGAGGGCGAGAAACAGAGGGCGTGAAACAGAGGGGCTGAAACAGAGGGCGAGAAACAGAGGGGCTGAAACAGTGGGGCTGAAACAGAGGGTCTGAAACAGAGGGGCTGAAACAGAGGGCGAGAAACAGAGGGCGAGAAACAGAGGGCGAGAAACAGTGGGGGTGAAACAGAGGGGCTGAAACAGAGGGTCTGAAACAGAGAGGCTGAAACAGAGGGCGAGAAACAGAGGGTGAGAAACAGAGGGGCTGAAACAGAGGGTCTGAAACAGAGGGGCTGAAACAGGGGGGCTGAAACAGTTGGGCTGAAAAAGTGGGGCTGAAACAGAGGGGCTGAAACAGAGGGGCTGAATCAGAGGGGCTGAAACAGAGCGCGAGAAACAGAGGGCGGGAAACAAAGGGCGAGAAACAGAGGGACTGAAACAGAGGGGCTGAAACAGAGGGGCTGAAACAAAGGTGCTAAAACAGAGGGCGAGAAACAGTGGGCGTGAAACAGAGGAGCTGAAACAGAGGGTCTGAAACATAGGGGCTGAAAGAGAGGGGCTGAAACGGAGGGGCTGAAAAAGAGGGGCTGAAACAGAGGGGTTGAAACTGAGGGGCTGAAACAGAGGGCGAGAAACAAAGGGGCTGAAACAGTGGGGCTGAAACAGAGGGGATGAAACAGAGGGGCTGAAACAGAGGGCGAGAAACAGAGGGTCTGAAACAGAGGGCGAGAAACAGAGGGACTGAAACAGTGGGGCTGAAACAGAGGGGCTGAAACAGAGGTGATAAAACAGAGGGGCTGAAGCAGAGGGGCTGAAACAGAGGGCGAGAAACAGAGGGCGAGAAACAGTGGGCCTGAAACAGAGGGGCTGAAACAGAGGGGCTGGAACAGAGGGGGTAAAACAGAGAGGCCGAAACAGAGGGGCTGAAACAGAGGGGCTGAAACAGAGGGGCTGAAACAGAGGGGCTGAAACAGAGGGGCTGAAAAGAAGGGCGAGAAACAGAGGGCGAGAAACAGAGGGGCTGAAACAGAGGGCGAGAAACAGAGGGGCTGAAACAGTGGGGCTGAAACAGAGGGTCTGAAACAGAGGGACTGAAACAGTGGGGCTGAAACAGAGGGGCTGAAACAGAGGGGCTGAAACAGAGGAGCTGAAGCAGAGGGGCTGAAACAGAGGGCGAGAAACAGAGGGCGAGAAACAGTGGGCCTGAAACAGAGGGGCTGAAACAGAGGGTCTGAAACAGAGGGGCGGAAACAGAGGGCGAGAAACAGAGGGTGAGAAACAGAGGGGCTGAAACAGAGGGGCTGAAGCAGAGGGGCTGAAACAGAGGGCGAGAAACAGAGGGCGAGAAACAGTGGGCCTGAAACAGAGGGGCTGAAACAGAGGGTCTTAAACAGAGTGGCTGAAACAGAGGGCGAGAAACAGAGGGTGACAAACAGAGGGGCTGAAACAGAGGGTCTGAAACAGAGGGGCTGAAACAGAGGGGCTGAAACAGTGGGGCTGAAACAGAGAGCGAGAAACAGAGGGCGAGAAACAGAGGGCGAGAAACAGAGGGGCTGAAACAGAGGGGCTGAAACAGAGGGTCTGAAACAGAGGGCGAGAAACAGTGGGCATGAAACAGAGGGGCTGAAACAGAGGGTCTGAAACATAGGGACTGAAATAGAGGGGCTGATACAGAGGGGCTGAAAAAGAGGGCCTGAAACAGAGGGGCTGAAACTGAGGGGCTGAAACAGAGGGCGAGAAACAGAGGCGCTGAAACAGTGGGGCTGAAACAGAGGGGCTGAAACAGAGGGGCTGAAACAGAGGGGGAGACACAGAGGGGCTGAAACAGAGGGCGAGTAACAGAGGGGCTGAAACAGAGGGTCTGAAACAGAGGGCGAGAAACAGAGGGCGAGAAACAGAGGGCGAGAAACAGAGGGGCTGAAACAGAGGGGCTGAAACAGAGGGGCTGAAACAGACGGGCTGAAACAGAGGGTCTGCAACAGAGGGCGAGAAAGAGAGGGGCTGAAACAGAGGGGCTGAAACAGATGGGCTGAAACAGAGGGGCTGAAACAGAGGGCGAGAAACAGAGGTCGTGAAACAGAGGGGCTGAAACAGAGGGCGAGAAACAGAAAGGCTGAAACAGTGGGGCTGAAACAGAGGGTCTGAAACAGAGGGGCTGAAACAGAGGGCGAGAAACAGAGGGCGAGAAACAGAGGGCGAGAAACAGTGGGGGTGAAACAGAGGGGCTGAAACAGAGGGTCTGAAACAGAGAGGCTGAAACAGAGGGCGAGAAACAGAGGGTGAGAAACAGAGGGGCTGAAACAGAGGGTCTGAAACAGAGGGGCTGAAACAGGGGGGCTGAAACAGTTGGGCTGAAAAGGAGGGGCTGAAACAGAGGGGCTGAAACAGACGGGCTGAATCAGAGGGGCTGAAACAGAGCGCGAGAAACAGAGGGCGGGAAACAAAGGGCGAGAAACAGAGGGACTGAAACAGAGGGGCTGAAACAGAGGGGCTGAAACAAAGGGGCTAAAACAGAGGGCGAGAAACAGTGGGCGTGAAACAGAGGAGCTGAAACAGAGGGTCTGAAACATAGGGGCTGAAAGAGAGGGGCTGAAACGGAGGGGCTGAAAAAGAGGGGCTGAAACAGAGGGGTTGAAAGTGAGGGGCTGAAACAGAGGGCGAGAAACAAAGGGGCTGAAACAGTGGGGCTGAAACAGAGGGGATGAAACAGAGGGGCTGAAACAGAGGGCGAGAAACAGAGGGTCTGAAACAGAGGGCGAGAAACAGAGGGACTGAAACAGTGGGGCTGAAACAGAGGGGCTGAAACAGAGGTGATAAAACAGAGGGGCTGAAGCAGAGGGGCTGAAACAGAGGGCGAGAAACAGAGGGCGAGAAACAGTGGGCCTGAAACAGAGGGGCTGAAACAGAGGGGCTGGAACAGAGGGGGTAAAACAGAGAGGCCGAAACAGAGGGGCTGAAACAGAGGGCGAGAAACAGAGGGGCTGAAACAGAGGGGCTGAAACAGAGGGGCTGAAACAGAGGGGCTGAAGAGAAGGGCGAGAAACAGAGGGCGAGAAACAGAGGGGCTGAAACAGAGGGCGAGAAACAGAGGGGCTGAAACAGTGGGGCTGAAACAGAGGGTCTGAAACAGAGGGACTGAAACAGTGGGGCTGAAACAGAGGGGCTGAAACAGAGGGGCTGAAACAGAGGGGCTGAAGCAGAGGGGCTGAAACAGAGGGCGAGAAACAGAGGGCGAGAAACAGTTGGCCTGAAACAGAGGGGCTGAATCAGAGGGTCTGAAACAGAGGGGCTGAAACAGAGGGCGAGAAACAGAGGGTGAGAAACAGAGGGGCTGAAACAGAGGGGCTGAAGCAGAGGGGCTGAAACAGAGGGCGAGAAACAGAGGGCGAGAAACAGTGGGCCTGAAACAGAGCGGCTGAAACAGAGGGTCTGAAACAGAGGGGCTGAAACAGAGGGCGAGAAACAGAGGGTGACAAACAGAGGGGCTGAAACAGAGGGTCTGAAACAGAGGGGCTGAAACAGAGGGGCTGAAACAGTGGGGCTGAAAAAGAGGGGCTGAAACAGAGTGGCTGAAACAGAGGGGCTGAATCAGAGGGGCTGAAACAGAGAGCGAGAAACAGAGGGCGAGAAACAGAGGGCGAGAAACAGAGGGGCTGAAACAGAGGGGCTGAAACAGAGGGGCTGAAACAGAGGGCGAGAAACAGTGGGCATGAAACAGAGGGGCTGAAACAGAGGGTCTGAAACATAGGGACTGAAATAGAGGGGGTGATACAGAGGGGCTGAAAAAGAGGGGCTGAAACAGAGGGGCTGAAACTGAGGGGCTGAAACAGAGGGCGAGAAACAGAGGCGCAGAAACAGTTGGGCTGAAACAGAGGGGCTGAAACAGAGGGGCTGAAACAGAGGGGGAGACACAGAGGGGCTGAAACAGAGGGCGAGTAAAAGAGGGGCTGAAACAGAGGGGCTGAAACAGAGGGCGAGAAACAGAGGGCGAGAAACAGAGGGCGAGAAACAGAGGGGATGAAACAGAGGGGCTGAAACAGAGGTGCTGAAACAGACGGGCTGAAACAGAGGGTCTGCAACAGAGGGCGAGAAAGAGAGGGGCTGAAAGAGAGGGCGAGAAACAGAGGGGCTGAAACAGAGGGCGAGAAACAGAGGGGCTGAAACAGAGGGGCTGAAACAGAGGGGCTGAAACAGAGGGGCTGAAACAGAGGGCGAGAAACAGAGGGGCAGAAACAGAGGGAGAGAAACAGAGGGGCTAAAACAGAGGGCGAGAAACATAGGGGCGCAAACAGAGGGGCTGAAACAGAGGGGCTGAAACAGAGGGCGAGAAACAGAGGGCGAGAAACAGAGGGCGAGAAACAGAGGGGCTGAAACAGAGGGGCTGAAACAGAGGGGCTGAAACAGAGGGCGAGAAACAGAGGGCGAGAAACAGAGGGCGAGAAACAGAGGGCGTGAAACAGAGGGGCTGAAACAGAGGGGCTGAAACAGAGGGGATGAAACAGGGGGGCTGAAACAGAGTGGCTGAAACAGAGGGCGAGAAACAGAGGGCGAGAAACAGAGGGGCTGAAACAGAGGGGCTGAAACAGATGGGCTGAAACAGAGGGGCTGCAACAGAGGGGCTGAAACAGAGAGCGAAAACAGAGGGGCTGAAACAGAGGGCGAGAAACAGAGGGGCTGAAACAGAGGGGCTGAAACAGAGTGGCTGAAACAGAGGGGCTTAAACAGAGGGCGAGAAACAGAGGGGCTGAAACAGAGGGCGAGAAACAGAGGGGCTGAAACAGAGGGCGAGAAACAGAGGGCGAGAAACAGAGGGGCTGAAACAGAGGGGCTGAAACAGATGGGCTGAAACAGAGGGGCTGAAACAGAGGGCGAGAAACAGAGGGCGAGAAACAGAGGGGCTGAAACAGAGGGCGAGAAACAGAGGGGCTGAAACAGTGGGGCTGAAACAGAGGGTCTGAAACAGAGGGGCTGAAACAGAGGGCGAGAAACAGAGGGCGAGAAACAGAGGGCGAGAAACAGTGCGGCTGAAACAGAGGGGCTGAAACAGAGGGTCTGAAACAGAGAGGCTGAAACAGAGGGCGAGAAACAGAGGGTGTGAAACAGAGGGGCTGAAACAGAGGGTCTGAAACAGAGGGGCTGAAACAGGGGGGCTGAAACAGTTGGGCTGAAAAAGAGGGGCTGAAACAGAGGGGCTGAAACAGAGGGGCTGAATCAGAGGGGCTGAAACAGAGCGCGAGAAACAGAGGGCGGGAAACAAAGGGCGAGAAACAGAGGGACTGAAACAGAGGGGCTGAAACAGAGGGGCTGAAACAAAGGGGCTAAAACAGAGGGCGAGAAACAGTGGGCGTGAAACAGAGGGGCTGAAACAGAGGGTCTGAAACATAGGGGCTGAAAGAGAGGGGCTGAAACGGAGGGGCTGAAAAAGAGGGGCTGAAACAGAGGGGTTGAAACTGAGGGGCTGAAACAGAGGGCGAGAAACAAAGGGGCTGAAACAGTGGGGCTGAAACAGAGGGGATGAAACAGAGGGGCTGAAACAGAGGGCGAGAAACAGAGGGGCTGAAACAGAGGGCGAGAAACAGAGGGACTGAAACAGTGGGGCTGAAACAGAGGGGCTGAAACAGAGGGGCTGAAACAGAGGGGCTGAAGCAGAGGGGCTGAAACAGAGGGCGAGAAACAGAGGCGAGAAACAGTGGGCCTGAAACAGAGGGGCTGAAACAGAGGGGCTGGAACAGAGGGGGTAAAACAGAGAGGCCGAAACAGAGGGGCTGAAACAGAGGGCGAGAAACAGAGGGGCTGAAACAGAGGGGCTGAAACAGAGGGGCTGAAACAGAGGGGCTGAAAAGAAGGGCGAGAAACAGAGGGCGAGAAACAGAGGGGCTGAAACAGAGGGCGAGAAACAGAGGCGCTGAAACAGTGGGGCTGAAACAGAGGGTCTGAAACAGAGGGACTGAAACAGTGGGGCTGAAACAGAGGGGCTGAAGCAGAGGGGCTGAAACAGAGGGGCTGAAGCAGAGGGGCTGAAACAGAGGGCGAGAAACAGAGGGCGAGAAACAGTGGGCCTGAAACAGAGGGGCTGAAACAGAGGGTCTGAAACAGAGGGGCTGAAACAGAGGGCGAGAAACAGAGGGTGAGAAACAGAGGGGCTGAAACAGAGGGGCTGAAGCAGAGGGGCTGAAACAGAGGGCGAGAAACAGAGGGCGAGAAACAGTGGGCCTGAAACAGAGGGGCTGAAACAGAGGGTCTGAAACAGAGGGGCTGAAACAGAGGGCGAGAAACAGAGGGCGAGAAACAGAGGGGCTGAAACAGAGGGTCTGAAACAGAGGGGCTGAAACAGAGGGCGAGAAACAGTGGGCATGAAACAGAGGGGCTGAAACAGAGGGTCTGAAACATAGGGACTGAAATAGAGGGGCTGATACAGAGGGGCTGAAAAAGAGGGGCTGAAACAGAGGGTCTGAAACTGAGGGGCTGAAACAGAGGGCGAGAAACAGAGGGGCTGAAACAGTGGGGCTGAAACAGAGGGGCTGAAACAGAGGGGCTGAAACAGAGGGGGAGACACAGAGGGGCTGAAACAGAGGGCGAGAAACAGAGGGACTGAAACAGTGGGGCTGAAACAGAGGGGCTGAAACAGAGGGGCTGAAACAGAGGGGCTGAAACAGAGGGCGAGTAACAGAGGGCGAGAAACAGTGGGGCTGAAACAGAGGGGCTGAAACAGAGGGGGTGAAACAGATAGGCTGAAACAGAGGGGCTGAAACAGAGGGCGAGAAACAGAGGGGCTGAAACAGAGGGGCTGAAACAGAGGGGCTGAAACAGAGGGCGAGAAACAGAGGGCGAGAAACACAGTGCGAGAAACAGAGGGCTTGAAACAGAGAGCGAGAACCAGAGAGCGAGAAACAGAAGGGCTGAAAAAGAGGGGCTGAAACAGAGGTCGAGAAACAGAGGGACTGAAACAGAGGGGCTGAAACAGAGGGGCTGATACAGAGGGCGAGAAACAGAGGGGCTGAAACAGAGGGCGAGAAACAGAGGGGATGAAACAGAGGGTTAGAAACAGAGGGGCTGAAACAGAGGGGCTGAAACAGAGGGGCTGAAACAGAGGTCGAGAAACAGAGGGGCTGAAACAGACGGGCTTTAACAGAGGGGCTGAAACAGAGGGACTGAAACAGAGGGTCTTTAACAGAGGGGCTGAAACAGAGGGCGAGAAACATTGGGGCTGAAACATATTGGCTGAAACAGAGGGGCTGAAACAGAGGGCGAGAAACAGATGGGCTGAAACAGTGGGGCTGAAACAGAGGGCGAGAAACAGAGGGGCTGAAACAGACGGGCTGAAACAGAGGGGCTGAAACAGAGGGCGAGAAACAGAGGGGCTGAAACAGAGGGCGAGAAACATTGGGGCTGAAACATATTGGCTGAAACAGAGGGGCTGAAACAGAGGGCGAGAAACAGACGGGCTGAAACAGAAGGGCTGAAACAGAGGGCAAGAAACAGAGGTGCTAAATCAGAGGGCGAGAAACAGAGGGCGAGAAACAGAGGGGCTGAAACAGAGGGCGAGAAACAGAGGGGCTGAAACAGAGGGGCTGAAATAGAGGGCGAGAAACAGAGGGCGAGAAACAGAGGCGCTGTAACAGAGGGGCTGAAACAGAGGGCGAGAAACAGAGTGGCTGAAACAGAGGGCGTGAAACAGAGGGCGAGAAACGGAAGGGCGAGAAACAGAGGGGCTAAAACAGAGGGCGAGAAACAGAGAGGATGAAACAGAGGGTTAGAAACAGAGGGGCAGAAACAGAGGGACTGAAACAGAGGGGCTGAAACAGAGGGCGAGAAACAGAGGGGCTTAAACAGACGGGCTTTAACAGAGGGGCTGAAACAGAGGGGCTGGAACAGAGGGTGAGAAACAGAGAGGCCGAAACAGAGGGGCTGAAACAGAGGGCGAGAAACAGAGGGGCTGAAACAGAGGGGCTGAAACAAAGCGGCTAAAACAGAGGGCGAGAAACAGTGGGCGTGAAACAGAGGGGCTGAAACAGAGGGTCTGAAACATAGGGGCTGAAAGAGAGGGGCTGAAACGGAGGGGCTGAAAAAGAGGGGCTGAAACAGAGGGGTTGAAACTGAGGGTCTGAAACAGAGGGCGAGAAACAAAGGGGCTGAAACAGTGGGGCTGAAACAGAGGGGCTGAAACAGAGGGGCTGAAACAGAGGGCGAGAAACAGAGGGGCTGAAACAGAGGGCGAGAAACAGAGGGACTGAAACAGTGGGGCTGAAACAGAGGGGCTGAAACAGAGGGGCTGAAACAGAGGGGCTGAAGCAGAGGGGCTGAAACAGTGGGGCTGAAACAGAGGGGCTGAAACAAAGGGGCTGAAACAGAGGGGCTGAAGCAGAGGGGCTGAAACAGAGGGCGAGAAACAGAGTGCGAGAAACAGTGGGCCTGAAACAGAGGGACTGAAACAGTGGGGCTGAAACAGAGGGGCTGAAGCAGAGGGGCTGAAACAGAGGGGCTGAAGCAGAGGGGCTGAAACAGAGGGCGAGAAACAGAGGGCGAGAAACAGTGGGCCTGAAACAGAGGGGCTGAAACAGAGGGGCTGGAACAGAGGGGGTAAAACAGAGAGGCCGAAACAGAGGGGCTGAAACAGAGGGCGAGAAACAGAGGGGCTGAAACAGAGGGGCTGAAACAGAGGGGCTGAAACAGAGGGGCTGAAAAGAAGGGCGAGAAACAGAGGGCGAGAAACAGAGGGGCTGAAACAGAGGGCGAGAAACAGAGGGGCTGAAACAGTGGGGCTGAAACAGAGGGTCTGAAACAGAGGGACTGAAACAGTGGGGCTGAAACAGAGGGTGAGAAACAGAGGGGCTGAAACAGAGGGGCTGAAGCAGAGGGGCTGAAACAGAGGGCGAGAAACAGAGGGCGAGAAACAGTGGGCCTGAAACAGAGGGGCTGAAACAGAGGGTCTGAAACAGAGGGGCTGAAACAGAGGGCGAGAAACAGAGGGTGAGAAACAGAGGGGCTGAAACTGAGGGTCTGAAACAGAGGGGCTGAAACAGAGGGGCTGAAACAGTGGGGCTGAAAAAGAGGGGATGAAACAGAGTGGCTGAAACAGAGGGTCTGAATCAGAGGGGCTGAAACAGAGAGCGAGAAACAGAGGGCGAGAAACAGAGGGCGAGAAACAGAGGGGCTGAAACAGAGGGGCTGAAACAGAGGGGCTGAAACAGAGGGCGAGAAACAGTGGGCATGAAACAGAGGGGCTGAAACAGAGGGTCTGAAACATTGGGACTGAAATAGAGGGGCTGATACAGAGGGGCTGAAAAAGAGGGGCTGAAACAGAGGGGCTGAAACTGAGGGGCTGAAACAGAGGGCGAGAAACAGAGGGGCTGAAACAGTGGGGCTGAAACAGAGGGGCTGAAACAGAGGGGCTGAAACAGAGGGGGAGACAAAGAGGGGCTGAAACAGAGGACGAGAAACAGAGGGACTGAAACAGTGGGGCTGAAACAGAGGGGCTGAAACAGAGGGGCTGAAACAGAGGGGCTGAAACAGAGGGCGCGAAACAGAGGGCGAGAAACAGTGGGGCTGAAACAGACGGGCTGAAACAGAGGGGGTGAAACAGATAGGCTGAAACAGAGGGGCTGAAACAGAGGGCGAGAAACAGAGGGGCTGAAACAGAGGGGCTGAAACAGAGGGGCTGAAACAGAGGGCGAGAAACAGAGGGCGAGAAACAGAGGGCGAGAAACAGAGGGCGAGAAACAGAGGGCGAGAACCAGAGAGCGAGAAACAGAAGGGCTGAAACAGAGGGGCTGAAACAGAGGGCGAGAAACAGAGGGGCTGAAACAGAGGGGCTGAAACAGAGGGGCTGATACAGACGGTTAGAAACAGAGGGGCTGAAACAGAGGGGATGAAACAGAGGGGGAGACACAGAGGGGCTGAAACAGAGGACGAGAAACAGAGGGACTGAAACAGTGGGGCTGAAACAGAGGGGCTGAAACAGAGGGGCTGAAACAGAGGGGGAGACACAGAGGGGCTGAAACAGAGGACGAGAAACAGAGGGACTGAAACAGTGGGGCTGAAACAGAGGGGCTGGAACAGAGGGGCTGAAACAGAGGGGCTGAAACAGAGGGCGCGAAACACAGGGCGAGACACAGTGGGGCTGAAACAGAGGGGCTGAAACAGAGGGGGTGAAACAGATAGGCTGAAACAGAGGGGCTGAAACAGAGGGCGAGAAACAGAGGGGCTGAAACAGAGGGGCTGAAACAGAGGGGCTGAAACAGAGGGCGAGAAACAGAGGGCGAGAAACAGAGGGCGAGAAACAGAGGGCGAGAACCAGAGAGCGAGAAACTGAAGGGCTGAAACAGAGGGGCTGAAACAGAGGGCGAGAAACAGAGGGGCTGAAACAGAGGGGCTGAAACAGAGGGGCTGATACAGAGGGCGAGAAACAGAGGGGCTGAAACAGAGGGCGAGAAACAGAGGGGATGAAACAGAGGGTTAGAAACAGAGGGGCTGAAACAGAGGGGCTGAAACAGAGGGGCTGAAACAGAGGGCGAGAAACGGAGGGGCTGAAACAGACGGGCTGAAACAGAGGGGCTGAAACAGAGGGCGAGAAACAGAGGGGCTGAAACAGAGGGCGAGAAACATTGGGGCTGAAACATATTGGCTGAAACAGAGGGGCTGAAACAGAGGGCGAGAAACAGACGTGCTGAAACAGAGGGGCTGAAACAGAGGGCGAGAAACAGAGGGGCTGAAACAGAAGGGCTGAAAAAGAGGGCAAGAAACAGAGGTGCTAAATCAGAGGGCGAGAAACAGAGGGCGAGAATCAGAGGGGCTGAAACAGAGGGCGAGAAACAGAGGGGCTGAAACAGAGGGGCTGAAATAGAGGGAGAGAAACAGAGGGCGAGAAACAGAGGCGCTGTAACAGAGGGGCTGAAACAGAGGGCGAGAAACAGAGTGGCTGAAACAGAGGGCGTGAAACAGAGGGCGAGAAACAGAAGGGCGAGAATCAGAGGGGCTAAAACAGAGGGCGAGAAACAGAGGGGATGAAACAGAGGGTTAGAAACAGAGGGGCAGAAACAGAGGGGCAGAAACAGAGGGGCTGAAACAGAGGGCGAGAAACAGAGGGGCTGAAACAGTGGGGCTGAAACAGAGGGGATGAAACAGAGGGGCTGAAACAGAGGGCGAGAAACAGAGGGGCTGAAACAGAGGGCGAGAAACAGAGGGACTGAAACAGTGGGGCTGAAACAGAGGGGCTGAAACAGAGGGGCTGAAACAGAGGGGCTGAAGCAGAGGGGCTGAAACAGAGGGCGAGAAACAGAGGCGAGAAACAGTGGGCCTGAAACAGAGGGGCTGAAACAGAGGGGCTGGAACAGAGGGGGTAAAACAGAGAGGCCGAAACAGAGGGGCTGAAACAGAGGGCGAGAAACAGAGGGGCTGAAACAGAGGGGCTGAAACAGAGGGGCTGAAACAGAGGGGCTGAAAAGAAGGGCGAGAAACAGAGGGCGAGAAACAGAGGGGCTGAAACAGAGGGCGAGAAACAGAGGCGCTGAAACAGTGGGGCTGAAACAGAGGGTCTGAAACAGAGGGACTGAAACAGTGGGGCTGAAACAGAGGGGCTGAAGCAGAGGGGCTGAAACAGAGGGGCTGAAGCAGAGGGGCTGAAACAGAGGGCGAGAAACAGAGGGCGAGAAACAGTGGGCCTGAAACAGAGGGGCTGAAACAGAGGGTCTGAAACAGAGGGGCTGAAACAGAGGGCGAGAAACAGAGGGTGAGAAACAGAGGGGCTGAAACAGAGGGGCTGAAGCAGAGGGGCTGAAACAGAGGGCGAGAAACAGAGGGCGAGAAACAGTGGGCCTGAAACAGAGGGGCTGAAACAGAGGGTCTGAAACAGAGGGGCTGAAACAGAGGGCGAGAAACAGAGCTCGAGAAACAGAGGGGCTGAAACAGAGGGGCTGAAACAGAGGGGCTGAAACAGAGGGCGAGAAACAGTGGGCATGAAACAGAGGGGCTGAAACAGAGGGTCTGAAACATAGGGACTGAAATAGAGGGGCTGATACAGAGGGGCTGAAAAAGAGGGGCTGAAACAGAGGGTCTGAAACTGAGGGGCTGAAACAGAGGGCGAGAAACAGAGGGGCTGAAACAGTGGGGCTGAAACAGAGGGGCTGAAACAGAGGGGCTGAAGCAGAGGGGGAGACACAGAGGGGCTGAAACAGAGGGCGAGAAACAGAGGGACTGAAACAGTGGGGCTGAAACAGAGGGGCTGAAACAGAGGGGCTGAAACAGAGGGGCTGAAACAGAGGGCGAGTAACAGAGGGCGAGAAACAGTGGGGCTGAAACAGAGGGGCTGAAACAGAGGGGGTGAAACAGATAGGCTGAAACAGAGGGGCTGAAACAGAGGGCGAGAAACAGAGGGGCTGAAACAGAGGGGCTGAAACAGAGGGGCTGAAACAGAGGGCGAGAAACAGAGGGCGAGAAACAGAGTGCGAGAAACAGAGGGCTTGAAACAGAGAGCGAGAACCAGAGAGCGAGAAACAGAAGGGCTGAAAAAGAGGGGCTGAAACAGAGGTCGAGAAACAGAGGGACTGAAACAGAGGGGCTGAAACAGAGGGGCTGATACAGAGGGCGAGAAACAGAGGGGCTGAAACAGAGGGCGAGAAACAGAGGGGATGAAACAGAGGGTTAGAAACAGAGGGGCTGAAACAGAGGGGCTGAAACAGAGGGGCTGAAACAGAGGTCGAGAAACAGAGGGGCTGAAACAGACGGGCTTTAACAGAGGGGCTGAAACAGAGGGACTGAAACAGAGGGTCTTTAACAGAGGGGCTGAAACAGAGGGCGAGAAACATTGGGGCTGAAACATATTGGCTGAAACAGAGGGGCTGAAACAGAGGGCGAGAAACAGATGGGCTGAAACAGTGGGGCTGAAACAGAGGGCGAGAAACAGAGGGGCTGAAACAGACGGGCTGAAACAGAGGGGCTGAAACAGAGGGCGAGAAACAGAGGGGCTGAAACAGAGGGCGAGAAACATTGGGGCTGAAACATATTGGCTGAAACAGAGGGGCTGAAACAGAGGGCGAGAAACAGACGGGCTGAAACAGAAGGGCTGAAACAGAGGGCAAGAAACAGAGGTGCTAAATCAGAGGGCGAGAAACAAAGGGCGAGAAACAGAGGGGCTGAAACAGAGGGCGAGAAACAGAGGGGCTGAAACAGAGGGGCTGAAATAGAGGGCGAGAAACAGAGGGCGAGAAACAGAGGCGCTGTAACAGAGGGGCTGAAACAGAGGGCGAGAAACAGAGTGGCTGAAACAGAGGGCGTGAAACAGAGGGCGAGAAACGGAAGGGCGAGAAACAGAGGGGCTAAAACAGAGGGCGAGAAACAGAGAGGATGAAACAGAGGGTTAGAAACAGAGGGGCAGAAACAGAGGGACTGAAACAGAGGGGCTGAAACAGAGGGCGAGAAACAGAGGGGCTTAAACAGACGGGCTTTAACAGAGGGGCTGAAACAGAGGGGCTGGAACAGAGGGTGAGAAACAGAGAGGCCGAAACAGAGGGGCTGAAACAGAGGGCGAGAAACAGAGGGGCTGAAACAGAGGGGCTGAAACAAAGCGGCTAAAACAGAGGGCGAGAAACAGTGGGCGTGAAACAGAGGGGCTGAAACAGAGGGTCTGAAACATAGGGGCTGAAAGAGAGGGGCTGAAACGGAGGGGCTGAAAAAGAGGGGCTGAAACAGAGGGGTTGAAACTGAGGGTCTGAAACAGAGGGCGAGAAACAAAGGGGCTGAAACAGTGGGGCTGAAACAGAGGGGCTGAAACAGAGGGGCTGAAACAGAGGGCGAGAAACAGAGGGGCTGAAACAGAGGGCGAGAAACAGAGGGACTGAAACAGTGGGGCTGAAACAGAGGGGCTGAAACAGAGGGGCTGAAACAGAGGGGCTGAAGCAGAGGGGCTGAAACAGTGGGGCTGAAACAGAGGGGCTGAAACAAAGGGGCTGAAACAGAGGGGCTGAAGCAGAGGGGCTGAAACAGAGGGCGAGAAACAGAGTGCGAGAAACAGTGGGCCTGAAACAGAGGGACTGAAACAGTGGGGCTGAAACAGAGGGGCTGAAGCAGAGGGGCTGAAACAGAGGGGCTGAAGCAGAGGGGCTGAAACAGAGGGCGAGAAACAGAGGGCGAGAAACAGTGGGCCTGAAACAGAGGGGCTGAAACAGAGGGGCTGGAACAGAGGGGGTAAAACAGAGAGGCCGAAACAGAGGGGCTGAAACAGAGGGCGAGAAACAGAGGGGCTGAAACAGAGGGGCTGAAACAGAGGGGCTGAAACAGAGGGGCTGAAAAGAAGGGCGAGAAACAGAGGGCGAGAAACAGAGGGGCTGAAACAGAGGGCGAGAAACAGAGGGGCTGAAACAGTGGGGCTGAAACAGAGGGTCTGAAACAGAGGGACTGAAACAGTGGGGCTGAAACAGAGGGTGAGAAACAGAGGGGCTGAAACAGAGGGGCTGAAGCAGAGGGGCTGAAACAGAGGGCGAGAAACAGAGGGCGAGAAACAGTGGGCCTGAAACAGAGGGGCTGAAACAGAGGGTCTGAAACAGAGGGGCTGAAACAGAGGGCGAGAAACAGAGGGTGAGAAACAGAGGGGCTGAAACTGAGGGTCTGAAACAGAGGGGCTGAAACAGAGGGGCTGAAACAGTGGGGCTGAAAAAGAGGGGATGAAACAGAGTGGCTGAAACAGAGGGTCTGAATCAGAGGGGCTGAAACAGAGAGCGAGAAACAGAGGGCGAGAAACAGAGGGCGAGAAACAGAGGGGCTGAAACAGAGGGGCTGAAACAGAGGGGCTGAAACAGAGGGCGAGAAACAGTGGGCATGAAACAGAGGGGCTGAAACAGAGGGTCTGAAACATTGGGACTGAAATAGAGGGGCTGATACAGAGGGGCTGAAAAAGAGGGGCTGAAACAGAGGGGCTGAAACTGAGGGGCTGAAACAGAGGGCGAGAAACAGAGGGGCTGAAACAGTGGGGCTGAAACAGAGGGGCTGAATTAGAGGGGCTGAAACAGAGGGGGAGACAAAGAGGGGCTGAAACAGAGGACGAGAAACAGAGGGACTGAAACAGTGGGGCTGAAACAGAGGGGCTGAAACAGAGGGGCTGAAACAGAGGGGCTGAAACAGAGGGCGCGAAACAGAGGGCGAGAAACAGTGGGGCTGAAACAGACGGGCTGAAACAGAGGGGGTGAAACAGATAGGCTGAAACAGAGGGGCTGAAACAGAGGGCGAGAAACAGAGGGGCTGAAACAGAGGGGCTGAAACAGAGGGGCTGAAACAGAGGGCGAGAAACAGAGGGCGAGAAACAGAGGGCGAGAAACAGAGGGCGAGAAACAGAGGGCGAGAACCAGAGAGCGAGAAACAGAAGGGCTGAAACAGAGGGGCTGAAACAGAGGGCGAGAAACAGAGGGGCTGAAACAGAGGGGCTGAAACAGAGGGGCTGATACAGACGGTTAGAAACAGAGGGGCTGAAACAGAGGGGATGAAACAGAGGGGGAGACACAGAGGGGCTGAAACAGAGGACGAGAAACAGAGGGACTGAAACAGTGGGGCTGAAACAGAGGGGCTGAAACAGAGGGGCTGAAACAGAGGGGGAGACACAGAGGGGCTGAAACAGAGGACGAGAAACAGAGGGACTGAAACAGTGGGGCTGAAACAGAGGGGCTGGAACAGAGGGGCTGAAACAGAGGGGCTGAAACAGAGGGCGCGAAACACAGGGCGAGACACAGTGGGGCTGAAACAGAGGGGCTGAAACAGAGGGGGTGAAACAGATAGGCTGAAACAGAGGGGCTGAAACAGAGGGCGAGAAACAGAGGGGCTGAAACAGAGGGGCTGAAACAGAGGGGCTGAAACAGAGGGCGAGAAACAGAGGGCGAGAAACAGAGGGCGAGAAACAGAGGGCGAGAACCAGAGAGCGAGAAACTGAAGGGCTGAAACAGAGGGGCTGAAACAGAGGGCGAGAAACAGAGGGGCTGAAACAGAGGGGCTGAAACAGAGGGGCTGATACAGAGGGCGAGAAACAGAGGGGCTGAAACAGAGGGCGAGAAACAGAGGGGATGAAACAGAGGGTTAGAAACAGAGGGGCTGAAACAGAGGGGCTGAAACAGAGGGGCTGAAACAGAGGGCGAGAAACGGAGGGGCTGAAACAGACGGGCTGAAACAGAGGGGCTGAAACAGAGGGCGAGAAACAGAGGGGCTGAAACAGAGGGCGAGAAACATTGGGGCTGAAACATATTGGCTGAAACAGAGGGGCTGAAACAGAGGGCGAGAAACAGACGTGCTGAAACAGAGGGGCTGAAACAGAGGGCGAGAAACAGAGGGGCTGAAACAGAAGGGCTGAAACAGAGGGCAAGAAACAGAGGTGCTAAATCAGAGGGCGAGAAACAGAGGGCGAGAAACAGAGGGGCTGAAACAGAGGGCGAGAAACAGAGGGGCTGAAACAGAGGGGCTGAAATAGAGGGAGAGAAACAGAGGGCGAGAAACAGAGGCGCTGTAACAGAGGGGCTGAAACAGAGGGCGAGAAACAGAGTGGCTGAAACAGAGGGCGTGAAACAGAGGGCGAGAAACAGAAGGGCGAGAATCAGAGGGGCTAAAACAGAGGGCGAGAAACAGAGGGGATGAAACAGAGGGTTAGAAACAGAGGGGCAGAAACAGAGGGGCAGAAACAGAGGGGCTGAAACAGAGGGCGAGAAACAGAGGGGCTGAAACAGACGGGCTTTAACAGAGGGGCTGAAACAGAGGGGCTGAAACAGAGGGGCTGAAACAGAGGGGCTGAAACAGAGGGCGAGAAACATTGGGGCTGAAACATATTGGCTGAAACAGAGGGGCTGAAACAGAGGGCGAGAAACAGATGGGCTGAAACAGAGGGGCTGAAACAGAGGGCGAGAAACAGAGGGCGAGAAACGGAGGGGCTGAAACAGACGGGCTGAAACAGAGGGGCTGAAACAGAGGGGCTGAAACAGAGGGGCTGAAACAGAGGGCGAGAAACGGAGGGGCTGAAACAGACGGGCTGAAACAGAGGGGCTGAAACAGAGGGCGTGAAACAGAGGGGCTGAAACAGAGGGCGAGAAACATTGGGGCTGAAACATATTGGCTGAAACAGATGGGCTGAAACAGAGGGCGAGAAACAGATGGGCTGAAACAGAGGGGATGAAACAGAGAGCGAGAAACAGAGGGGCTGAAACAGAAGGGCTGAAACAGAGGGCAAGAAACAGAGGTGCTAAATCAGAGGGCGAGAAACAGAGGGCGAGAAACAGAGGGGCTGAAACAGAGGGCGAGAAACAGAGGGGCTGAAACAGAGGGGCTGAAATAGAGGGCGAGAAACAGAGGGCGAGAAACAGAGGGGCTGTAACAGAGGGGCAGAAACAGAGGGCGAGAAACAGAGGGGCTGAAATAGAGGGCGAGAAACAGAGGGCGAGAAACAGAGGGGCTGTAACAGAGGGGCTGAAACAGAGGGGCTGAAGCAGAGGGGCTGAAACAGAGGGCGAGAAACAGAGGGCGAGAAACAGTTGGCCTGAAACAGAGGGGCTGAAACAGAGGGTCTGAAACAGAGGGGCTGAAACAGAGGGCGAGAAACAGAGGGTGAGAAACAGAGGGGCTGAAACAGAGGGGCTGAAGCAGAGGGGCTGAAACAGAGGGCGAGAAACAGAGGGCGAGAAACAGTGGGCCTGAAACAGAGGGGCTGAAACAGAGGGTCTGAAACAGAGGGGCTGAAACAGAGGGCGAGAAACAGAGGGTGACAAACAGAGGGGCTGAAACAGAGGGTCTGAAACAGAGGGGCTGAAACAGAGGGGCTGAAACAGTGGGGCTGAAAAAGAGGGGCTGAAACAGAGTGGCTGAAACAGAGGGGCTGAATCAGAGGGGCTGAAACAGAGAGCGAGAAACAGAGGGCGAGAAACAGAGGGCGAGAAACAGAGGGGCTGAAACAGAGGGGCTGAAACAGAGGGGCTGAAACAGAGGGCGAGAAACAGTGGGCATGAAACAGAGGGGCTGAAACAGAGGGTCTGAAACATAGGGACTGAAATAGAGGGGGTGATACAGAGGGGCTGAAAAAGAGGGGCTGAAACAGAGGGGCTGAAACTGAGGGGCTGAAACAGAGGGCGAGAAACAGAGGCGCAGAAACAGTTGGGCTGAAACAGAGGGGCTGAAACAGAGGGGCTGAAACAGAGGGGGAGACACAGAGGGGCTGAAACAGAGGGCGAGTAACAGAGGGGCTGAAACAGAGGGGCTGAAACAGAGGGCGAGAAACAGAGGGCGAGAAACAGAGGGCGAGAAACAGAGGGGCTGAAACAGAGGGGCTGAAACAGAGGGGCTGAAACAGACGGGCTGAAACAGAGGGTCTGCAACAGAGGGCGAGAAAGAGAGGGGCTGAAAGAGAGGGCGAGAAACAGAGGGGCTGAAACAGAGGGCGAGAAACAGAGGGGCTGAAACAGAGGGGCTGAAACAGAGGGGCTGAAACAGAGGGGCTGAAACAGAGGGCGAGAAACAGAGGGGCAGAAACAGAGGGAGAGAAACAGAGGGGCTAAAACAGAGGGCGAGAAACATAGGGGCGCAAACAGAGGGGCTGAAACAGAGGGGCTGAAACAGAGGGCGAGAAACAGAGGGCGAGAAACAGAGGGCGAGAAACAGAGGGGCTGAAACAGAGGGGCTGAAACAGAGGGGCTGAAACAGAGGGCGAGAAACAGAGGGCGAGAAACAGAGGGCGAGAAACAGAGGGCGTGAAACAGAGGGGCTGAAACAGAGGGGCTGAAACAGAGGGGATGAAACAGGGGGGCTGAAACCGAGTGGCTGAAACAGAGGGCGAGAAACAGAGGGCGAGAAACAGAGGGGCTGAAACAGAGGGGCTGAAACAGATGGGCTGAAACAGAGGGGCTGCAACAGTGGGGCTGAAACAGAGGGCGAGAAACAGAGGGGCTGAAACAGAGGGCGAGAAACAGAGGGGCTGAAACAGAGGGGCTGAAACAGAGTGGCTGAAACAGAGGGGCTTCAACAGAGGGCGAGAAACAGAGGGGCTGAAACAGAGGGCGAGAAACAGAGGGGCTGAAACAGAGGGCGAGAAACAGAGGGCGAGAAACAGAGGGGCTGAAACAGAGGGGCTGAAACAGATGGGCTGAAACAGAGGGGCTGAAACAGAGGGCGAGAAACAGAGGGCGAGAAACAGAGGGGCTGAAACAGAGGGCGAGAAACAGAGGGGCTGAAACAGTGGGGCTGAAACAGAGGGTCTGAAACAGAGGGGCTGAAACAGAGGGCCAGAAACAGAGGGCGAGAAACAGAGGGCGAGAAACAGTGGGGCTGAAACAGAGGGGCTGAAACAGAGGGTCTGAAACAGAGAGGCTGAAACAGAGGGCGAGAAACAGAGGGTGAGAAACAGAGGGGCTGAAACAGAGGGTCTGAAACAGAGGGGCTGAAACAGGGGGGCTGAAACAGTTGGGCTGAAAAAGTGGGGCTGAAACAGAGGGGCTGAAACAGAGGGGCTGAATCAGAGGGGCTGAAACAGAGCGCGAGAAACAGAGGGCGGGAAACAAAGGGCGAGAAACAGAGGGACTGAAACAGAGGGGCTGAAACAGAGGGGCTGAAACAAAGGGGCTAAAACAGAGGGCGAGAAACAGTGGGCGTGAAACAGAGGGGCTGAAACAGAGGGTCTGAAACATAGGGGTTGAAAGAGAGGGGCTGAAACGGAGGGGCTGAAAAAGAGGGGCTGAAACAGAGGGGTTGAAACTGAGGGGCTGAAACAGAGGGCGAGAAACAAAGGGGCTGAAACAGTGGGGCTGAAACAGAGGGGATGAAACAGAGGGGCTGAAACAGAGGGCGAGAAACAGAGGGGCTGAAACAGAGGGCGAGAAACAGAGGGACTGAAACAGTGGGGCTGAAACAGAGGGGCTGAAACAGAGGGGCTGAAACAGAGGGGCTGAAGCAGAGGGGCTGAAACAGAGGGCGAGAAACAGAGGGGCTGAAACAGAGGGGCTGAAACAGAGGGGCTGAAACAGAGGGGCTGAAAAGAAGGGCGAGAAACAGAGGGCGAGAAACAGAGGGGCTGAAACAGAGGGCGAGAAACAGAGGCGCTGAAACAGTGGGGCTGAAACAGAGGGTCTGAAACAGAGGGACTGAAACAGTGGGGCTGAAACAGAGGGGCTGAAGCAGAGGGGCTGAAACAGAGGGGCTGAAGCAGAGGGGCTGAAACAGAGGGCGAGAAACAGAGGGCGAGAAACAGTGGGCCTGAAACAGAGGGGCTGAAACAGAGGGTCTGAAACAGAGGGGCTGAAACAGAGGGCGAGAAACAGAGGGTGAGAAACAGAGGGGCTGAAACAGAGGGGCTGAAGCAGAGGGGCTGAAACAGAGGGCGAGAAACAGAGGGCGAGAAACAGTGGGCCTGAAACAGAGGGGCTGAAACAGAGGGTCTGAAACAGAGGGGCTGAAACAGAGGGCGAGAAACAGAGGGCGAGAAACAGAGGGGCTGAAACAGAGGGGCTGAAACAGAGGGGCTGAAACAGAGGGCGAGAAACAGTGGGCATGAAACAGAGGGGCTGAAACAGAGGGTCTGAAACATAGGGACTGAAATAGAGGGGCTGATACAGAGGGGCTGAAAAAGAGGGGCTGAAACAGAGGGGCTGAAACTGAGGGGCTGAAACAGAGGGCGAGAAACAGAGGGGCTGAAACAGTGGGGCTGAAACAGAGGGGCTGAAACAGAGGGGCTGAAACAGAGGGGGAGACACAGAGGGGCTGAAACAGAGGGCGAGAAACAGAGGGACTGAAACAGTGGGGCTGAAACAGAGGGGCTGAAACAGAGGGGCTGAAACAGAGGGGCTGAAACAGAGGGCGAGTAACAGAGGGCGAGAAACAGTGGGGCTGAAACAGAGGGGCTGAAACAGAGGGGGTGAAACAGATAGGCTGAAACAGAGGGGCTGAAACAGAGTGCGAGAAACAGAGGGGCTGAAACAGAGGGGCTGAAACAGAGGGGCTGAAACAGAGGGCGAGAAACAGAGGGCGAGAAACAGAGTGCGAGAAACAGAGGGCGAGAAACAGAGAGCGAGAACCAGAGAGCGAGAAACAGAAGGGCTGAAAAAGAGGGGCTGAAACAGAGGTCGAGAAACAGAGGGACTGAAACAGAGGGGCTGAAACAGAGGGGCTGATACAGAGGGCGAGAAACAGAGGGGCTGAAACAGAGGGCGAGAAACAGAGGGGATGAAACAGAGGGTTAGAAACAGAGGGGCTGAAACAGAGGGGCTGAAACAGAGGGGCTGAAACAGAGGTCGAGAAACAGAGGGGCTGAAACAGACGGGCTTTAACAGAGGGGCTGAAACAGAGGGACTGAAACAGAGGGTCTTTAACAGAGGGGCTGAAACAGAGGGCGAGAAACATTGGGGCTGAAACATATTGGCTGAAACAGAGGGGCTGAAACAGAGGGCGAGAAACAGATGGGCTGAAACAGTGGGGCTGAAACAGAGGGCGAGAAACAGAGGGGCTGAAACAGACGGGCTGAAACAGAGGGGCTGAAACAGAGGGCGAGAAACAGAGGGGCTGAAACAGAGGGCGAGAAACATTGGGGCTGAAACATATTGGCTGAAACAGAGGGGCTGAAACAGAGGGCGAGAAACAGACGGGCTGAAACAGAAGGGCTGAAACAGAGGGCAAGAAACAGAGGTGCTAAATCAGAGGGCGAGAAACAGAGGGCGAGAAACAGAGGGGCTGAAACAGAGGGCGAGAAACAGAGGGGCTGAAACAGAGGGGCTGAAATAGAGGGCGAGAAACAGAGGGCGAGAAACAGAGGCGCTGTAACAGAGGGGCTGAAACAGAGGGCGAGAAACAGAGTGGCTGAAACAGAGGGCGTGAAACAGAGGGCGAGAAACGGAAGGGCGAGAAACAGAGGGGCTAAAACAGAGGGCGAGAAACAGAGAGGATGAAACAGAGGGTTAGAAACAGAGGGGCAGAAACAGAGGGACTGAAACAGAGGGGCTGAAACAGAGGGCGAGAAACAGAGGGGCTTAAACAGACGGGCTTTAACAGAGGGGCTGAAACAGAGGGGCTGGAACAGAGGGTGAGAAACAGAGAGGCCGAAACAGAGGGGCTGAAACAGAGGGCGAGAAACAGAGGGGCTGAAACAGAGGGGCTGAAACAAAGGGGCTAAAACAGAGGGCGAGAAACAGTGGGCGTGAAACAGAGGGGCTGAAACAGAGGGTCTGAAACATAGGGTCTGAAAGAGAGGGGCTGAAACGGAGGGGCTGAAAAAGAGGGGCTGAAACAGAGGGGTTGAAACTGAGGGGCAGAAACAGAGGGCGAGAAACAAAGGGGCTGAAACAGTGGGGCTGAAACAGAGGGGCTGAAACAGAGGGGCTGAAACAGAGGGCGAGAAACAGAGGGGCTGAAACAGAGGGCGAGAAACAGAGGGACTGAAACAGTGGGGCTGAAACAGAGGGGCTGAAACAGAGGGGCTGAAACAGAGGGGCTGAAGCAGAGGGGCTGAAACAGTGGGGCTGAAACAGAGGTGCTGAAACAGAGGGGCTGAAACAGAGGGGCTGAAGCAGAGGTGCTGAAACAGAGGGCGAGAAACAGAGTGCGAGAAACAGTGGGCCTGAAACAGAGGGACTGAAACAGTGGGGCTGAAACAGAGGGGCTGAAGCAGAGGGGCTGAAACAGAGGGGCTGAAGCAGAGGGGCTGAAACAGAGGGCGAGAAACAGAGGGCGAGAAACAGTGGGCCTGAAACAGAGGGGCTGAAACAGAGGGGCTGGAACAGAGGGGGTAAAACAGAGAGGCCGAAACAGAGGGGCTGAAACAGAGGGCGAGAAACAGAGGGGCTGAAACAGAGGGGCTGAAACAGAGGGGCTGAAACAGAGGGGCTGAAAAGAAGGGCGAGAAACAGAGGGCGAGAAACAGAGGGGCTGAAACAGAGGGCGAGAAACAGAGGGGCTGAAACAGTGGGGCTGAAACAGAGGGTCTGAAACAGAGGGACTGAAACAGTGGGGCTGAAACAGAGGGTGAGAAACAGAGGGGCTGAAACAGAGGGGCTGAAGCAGAGGGGCTGAAACAGAGGGCGAGAAACAGAGGGCGAGAAACAGTGGGCCTGAAACAGAGGGGCTGAAACAGAGGGTCTGAAACAGAGGGGCTGAAACAGAGGGCGAGAAACAGAGGGTGAGAAACAGAGGGGCTGAAACTGAGGGTCTGAAACAGAGGGGCTGAAACAGAGGGGCTGAAACAGTGGGGCTGAAAAAGAGGGGATGAAACAGAGTGGCTGAAACAGAGGGTCTGAATCAGAGGGGCTGAAACAGAGAGCGAGAAACAGAGGGCGAGAAACAGAGGGCGAGAAACAGAGGGGCTGAAACAGAGGGGCTGAAACAGAGGGGCTGAAACAGAGGGCGAGAAACAGTGGGCATGAAACAGAGGGGCTGAAACAGAGGGTCTGAAACATAGGGACTGAAATAGAGGGGCTGATACAGAGGGGCTGAAAAAGAGGGGCTGAAACAGAGGGGCTGAAACTGAGGGGCTGAAACAGAGGGCGAGAAACAGAGGGGCTGAAACAGTGGGGCTGAAACAGAGGGGCTGAAACAGAGGGGCTGAAACAGAGGGGGAGACAAAGAGGGGCTGAAACAGAGGACGAGAAACAGAGGGACTGAAACAGTGGGGCTGAAACAGAGGGGCTGAAACAGAGGGGCTGAAACAGAGGGGCTGAAACAGAGGGCGCGAAACAGAGGGCGAGAAACAGTGGGGCTGAAACAGACGGGCTGAAACAGAGGGGGTGAAACAGATAGGCTGAAACAGAGGGGCTGAAACAGAGGGCGAGAAACAGAGGGGCTGAAACAGAGGGGCTGAAACAGAGGGGCTGAAACAGAGGGCGAGAAACAGAGGGCGAGAAACAGAGGGCGAGAAACAGAGGGCGAGAAACAGAGGGCGAGAACCAGAGAGCGAGAAACAGAAGGGCTGAAACAGAGGGGCTGAAACAGAGGGCGAGAAACAGAGGGGCTGAAACAGAGGGGCTGAAACAGAGGGGCTGATACAGACGGTTAGAAACAGAGGGGCTGAAACAGAGGGGATGAAACAGAGGGGGAGACACAGAGGGGCTGAAACAGAGGACGAGAAACAGAGGGACTGAAACAGTGGGGCTGAAACAGAGGGGCTGAAACAGAGGGGCTGAAACAGAGGGGGAGACACAGAGGGGCTGAAACATTGGACGAGAAACAGAGGGACTGAAACAGTGGGGCTGAAACAGAGGGGCTGGAACAGAGGGGCTGAAACAGAGGGGCTGAAACAGAGGGCGCGAAACACAGGGCGAGACACAGTGGGGCTGAAACAGAGGGGCTGAAACAGAGGGGGTGAAACAGATAGGCTGAAACAGAGGGGCTGAAACAGAGGGCGAGAAACAGAGGGGCTGAAACAGAGGGGCTGAAACAGAGGGGCTGAAACAGAGGGCGAGAAACAGAGGGCGAGAAACAGAGGGCGAGAAACAGAGGGCGAGAACCAGAGAGCGAGAAACTGAAGGGCTGAAACAGAGGGGCTGAAACAGAGGGCGAGAAACAGAGGGGCTGAAACAGAGGGGCTGAAACAGAGGGGCTGATACAGAGGGCGAGAAACAGAGGGGCTGAAACAGAGGGCGAGAAACAGAGGGGATGAAACAGAGGGTTAGAAACAGAGGGGCTGAAACAGAGGGGCTGAAACAGAGGGGCTGAAACAGAGGGCGAGAAACGGAGGGGCTGAAACAGACGGGCTGAAACAGAGGGGCTGAAACAGAGGGCGAGAAACAGAGGGGCTGAAACAGAGGGCGAGAAACATTGGGGCTGAAACATATTGGCTGAAACAGAGGGGCTGAAACAGAGGGCGAGAAACAGACGTGCTGAAACAGAGGGGCTGAAACAGAGGGCGAGAAACAGAGGGGCTGAAACAGAAGGGCTGAAACAGAGGGCAAGAAACAGAGGTGCTAAATCAGAGGGCGAGAAACAGAGGGCGAGAAACAGAGGGGCTGAAACAGAGGGCGAGAAACAGAGGGGCTGAAACAGAGGGGCTGAAATAGAGGGAGAGAAACAGAGGGCGAGAAACAGAGGCGCTGTAACAGAGGGGCTGAAACAGAGGGCGAGAAACAGAGTGGCTGAAACAGAGGGCGTGAAACAGAGGGCGAGAAACAGAAGGGCGAGAATCAGAGGGGCTAAAACAGAGGGCGAGAAACAGAGGGGATGAAACAGAGGGTTAGAAACAGAGGGGCAGAAACAGAGGGGCAGAAACAGAGGGGCTGAAACAGAGGGCGAGAAACAGAGGGGCTGAAACAGACGGGCTTTAACAGAGGGGCTGAAACAGAGGGGCTGAAACAGAGGGGCTGAAACAGAGGGGCTGAAACAGAGGGCGAGAAACATTGGGGCTGAAACATATTGGCTGAAACAGAGGGGCTGAAACAGAGGGCGAGAAACAGATGGGCTGAAACAGAGGGGCTGAAACAGAGGGCGAGAAACAGAGGGCGAGAAACGGAGGGGCTGAAACAGACGGGCTGAAACAGAGGGGCTGAAACAGAGGGGCTGAAACAGAGGGGCTGAAACAGAGGGCGAGAAACGGAGGGGCTGAAACAGACGGGCTGAAACAGAGGGGCTGAAACAGAGGGCGTGAAACAGAGGGGCTGAAACAGAGGGCGAGAAACATTGGGGCTGAAACATATTGGCTGAAACAGATGGGCTGAAACAGAGGGCGAGAAACAGATGGGCTGAAACAGAGGGGATGAAACAGAGAGCGAGAAACAGAGGGGCTGAAACAGAAGGGCTGAAACAGAGGGCAAGAAACAGAGGTGCTAAATCAGAGGGCGAGAAACAGAGGGCGAGAAACAGAGGGGCTGAAACAGAGGGCGAGAAACAGAGGGGCTGAAACAGAGGGGCTGAAATAGAGGGCGAGAAACAGAGGGCGAGAAACAGAGGGGCTGTAACAGAGGGGCAGAAACAGAGGGCGAGAAACAGAGGGGCTGAAACAGAGGTCGTGAAACAGAGGGCGAGAAACAGAGAGCGAGAAACAGAGGGTCTGAAACAGAGTGGCTGAAACAGAGGACGAGAAACAGAGGGCGAGAAATTCAGGGGCACAAACAGAGGGGCTGAAACAGAGGGCGAGAAACAGAGGGGCTGAAACAGAGGGGATGAAACAGATGGGCTGAAACAGAGGGCGAGAAAAAGAGGGTGAGAAACAGAGGGGCTGAAACAGAGGGGCTGAAACAGTGGGGCTGAAACAGAGGGGCTGAAACAGAGGGCGAGAAACAGAGGGGCTGAAACAGAGGGCGAGAAACAGAGGGCGAGAAACATAGGGCGAGAAACAGAGGGCGAGAAACAGAGGGGCTGAAACAGAGGGGCTGAAACAGAGGGGCTGAAACAAATGGCGAGAAACAGAGGATGAGAAACAGAGGGCGAGAAACAGAGTGCAAGAAACAGAGGGCGACAAACAGAGGGGCTGAAACAGAGGGCGAGAAACAGAGGGGCTGAAACAGAGGGAATGAAACAGAGGGGCTGAAACAGAGGGGCTGAAACAGAGGGCGAGAAACAGAGGGTGAGAAACAGAGGGGCTGAAACAGAGGGGTTGAAACAGAGGGGTTGAAACAGTTGGGCTGAAACAGCGGGCGAGAAACAGACGGGCTGAAACAGAGGGCGAGAAAAAGAGGGGCTGAAACAGAGGGCGAGAAACATAGGGGCGCAAACAGAGGGTCTGAAACAGAGGGGCTGAAACAGAGGGCGAGAAACAGAGGGCGAGAAACAGAGGGCGAGAAACAGAGGGGCTGAAACAGAGGGGCTGAAACAGAGGGGCTGAAACAGAGGGCGAGAAACAGAGGGCGAGAAACAGAGGGCGAGAAACAGAGGGCGTGAAACAGAGGGGCTGAAACAGAGGGGCTGAAACAGAGGGGTTGAAACAGGGGGGCTGAAACAGAGGGGCTGAAACAGAGGGCGAGAAACAGAGGGCGAGAAACAGAGGGGCTGAAACAGAGGGGCTGAAACAGATGGGCTGAAACAGAGGGGCTGCAACAGAGGGGCTGAAACAGAGGGCGAGAAACAGAGGGGCTGAAACAGAGGGCGAGAAACAGAGGGGCTGAAACAGAGGGGCTGAAACAGAGGGGCTGAAACAAATGGCGAGAAACAGAGGATGAGAAACAGAGGGCGAGAAACAGAGTGCAAGAAACAGAGGGCGACAAACAGAGGGGCTGAAACAGAGGGCGAGAAACAGAGGGGCTGAAACAGAGGGAATGAAACAGAGGGGCTGAAACAGAGGGGCTGAAACAGAGGGCGAGAAACAGAGGGTGAGAAACAGAGGGGCTGAAACAGAGGGGTTGAAACAGAGGGGTTGAAACAGTTGGGCTGAAACAGAGGGCGAGAAACAGACGGGCTGAAACAGAGGGCGAGAAAAAGAGGGGCTGAAACAGAGGGCGAGAAACATAGGGGCGCAAACAGAGGGGCTGAAACAGAGGGGCTGAAACAGAGCGCGAGAAACAGAGGGCGAGAAACAGAGGGCGAGAAACAGAGGGGCTGAAACAGAGGGGCTGAAACAGAGGGGCTGAAACAGAGGGCGAGAAACAGAGGGCGAGAAACAGAGGGCGAGAAACTGAGGGCGTGAAACAGAGGGGCTGAAACAGAGGGGCTGAAACAGAGGGGTTGAAACAGGGGGGCTGAAACAGAGGGGCTGAAACAGAGGGCGAGAAACAGAGGGCGAGAAACAGAGGGGCTGAAACAGAGGGGCTGAAACAGATGGGCTGAAACAGAGGGGCTGCAACAGAGGGGCTGAAACAGAGGGCGAGAAACAGAGGGGCTGAAACAGAGGGCGAGAAACAGAGGTGCTGAAACAGAGGGGCTGAAACAGAGGGCGAGAAACAGAGGGGCTGAAACAGAGGGCGAGAAACAGAGGGGCTGAAACAGAGGGCGAGAAACAGAGGGGCTGAAACAGAGGGCGAGAAACAGAGGGCGAGAAACAGAGGGGCTGAAACAGAGGGGCTGAAACAGATGGGCTGAAACAGAGGGGCTGAAACAGAGGGCGAGAAACAGAGGGCGAGAAACAGGGGCTGAAACAGAGGGCGAGAAACAGAGGGGCTGAAACAGTGGGGCTGAAACAGAGGGTCTGAAACAGAGGGGCTGAAACAGAGGGCGAGAAACAGAGGGCGAGAAACAGAGGGCGAGAAACAGTGGGGGTGAAACAGAGGGGCTGAAACAGAGGGTCTGAAACAGAGAGGCTGAAACAGAGGGCGAGAAACAGAGGGTGAGAAACAGAGGGGCTGAAACAGAGGGTCTGAAACAGAGGGGCTGAAACAGGGGGGCTGAAACAGTTGTGCTGAAAAAGAGGGGCTGAAACAGAGGGGCTGAAACAGAGGGGCTGAATCAGAGGGGCTGAAACAGAGCGCGAGAAACAGAGGGCGGGAAACAAAGGGAGAGAAACAGAGGGACTGAAACAGAGGGGCTGAAACAGAGGGGCTGAAACAAAGGGGCTAAAACAGAGGGCGAGAAACAGTGGGCGTGAAACAGAGGAGCTGAAACAGAGGGTCTGAAACATAGGGGCTGAAAGAGAGGGGCTGAAACGGAGGGGCTGAAAAAGAGGGGCTGAAACAGAGGGGTTGAAACTGAGGGGCTGAAACAGAGGGCGAGAAACAAAGGGGCTGAAACAGTGGGGCTGAAACAGAGGGGATGAAACAGAGTGGCTGAAACAGAGGGCGAGAAACAGAGGGTCTGAAACAGAGGGCGAGAAACAGAGGGACTGAAACAGTGGGGCTGAAACAGAGGGGCTGAAACAGAGGTGATAAAACAGAGGGGCTGAAGCAGAGGGGCTGAAACAGAGGGCGAGAAACAGAGGGCGAGAAACAGTGGGCCTGAAACAGAGGGGCTGAAACAGAGGGGCTGGAACAGAGGGGGTAAAACAGAGAGGCCGAAACAGAGGGGCTGAAACAGAGGGCGAGAAACAGAGGGGCTGAAACAGAGGGGCTGAAACAGAGGGGCTGAAACAGAGGGGCTGAAAAGAAGGGCGAGAAACAGAGGGCGAGAAACAGAGGGGCTGAAACAGAGGGCGAGAAACAGAGGGGCTGAAACAGTGGGGCTGAAACAGAGGGTCTGAAACAGAGGGACTGAAACAATGGGGCTGAAACAGAGGGGCTGAAACAGAGGGGCTGAAACAGAGGGGCTGAAGCAGAGGGGATGAAACAGAGGGCGAGAAACAGAGGGCGAGAAACAGTGGGCCTGAAACAGAGGGGCTGAAACAGAGGGTCTGAAACAGAGGGGCTGAAACAGAGGGCGAGAAACAGAGGGTGAGAAACAGAGGGGCTGAAACAGAGGGGCTGAAGCAGAGGGGCTGAAACAGAGGGCGAGAAACAGAGGGCGAGAAACAGTGGGCCTGAAACAGAGGGGCTGAAACAGAGGGTCTGAAACAGAGGGGCTGAAACAGAGGGCGAGAAACAGAGGGTGAGAAACAGAGGGGCTGAAACAGAGGGTCTGAAACAGAGGGGCTGAAACAGAGGGGCTGAAACAGTGGGGCTGAAAAAGAGGGGCTGAAACAGAGTGGCTGAAACAGAGGGGCTGAATCAGAGGGGCTGAAACAGAGAGCGAGAAACAGAGGGTGAGAAACAGAGGGCGAGAAACAGAGGGGCTGAAACAGAGGGGCTGAAACAGAGGGGCTGAAACAGAGGGCGAGAAACAGTGGGCATGAAACAGAGGGGCTGAAACAGAGGGTCTGAAACATAGGGACTGAAATAGAGGGGCTGATACAGAGGGGCTGAAAAAGAGGGGCTGAAACAGAGGGGCTGAAACTGAGGGGCTGAAACAGAGGGCGAGAAACAGAGGGGCTGAAACAGTGGGGCTGAAACAGAGGGGCTGAAACAGAGGGGCTGAATCAGAGGGGGAGACACAGAGGGGCTGAAACAGAGGGCGAGTAACAGAGGGGCTGAAACAGAGGGGCTGAAACAGAGGGCGAGAAACAGAGGGCGAGAAAAGAGGGCGAGAAACAGAGGGGCTGAAACAGAGGGGCTGAAACAGATGGGCTGAAACAGACGGGCTGAAACAGAGGGTCTGCAACAGAGGGCGAGAAAGAGAGGGGCTGAAAGAGAGGGCGAAAAACAGAGGGGCTGAAACAGAGGGCGAGAAACAGAGGGGCTGAAACAGAGGGGCTGAAACAGAGGGGCTGAAACAGAGGGGCTGAAACAGAGGGCGAGAAACAGAGGGGCAGAAACAGAGGGAGAGAAACAGAGGGGCTAAAACAGAGGGCGAGAAACATAGGGGCGCAAACAGAGGGGCTGAAACAGAGGGGCTGAAACAGAGGGCGAGAAACAGAGGGCGAGAAACAGAGGGCGAGAAACAGAGGGGCGGAAACAGAGGGGCTGAAACAGAGGGGCTGAAACAGAGGGCGAGAAACAGAGGGCGAGAAACAGAGGGTGAGAAACAGAGGGCGTGAAACAGAGGGGCTGAAACAGAGGGGCAGAAACAGAGGGGATGAAACAGGGGGGCTGAAACAGAGGGGCTGAAACAGAGGGCGAGAAACAGAGGGCGAGAAACAGAGGGGCTGAAACAGAGGGGCTGAAACAGATGGGCTGAAACAGAGGGGCTGCAACAGAGGGGCTGAAACAGAGGGCGAGAAACAGAGGGGCTGAAACAGAGGGCGAGAAACAGAGGGGCTGAAACAGAGGGGCTGAAACAGAGTGGCTGAAACAGAGGGGTTGAAACAGAGGGCGAGAAACAGAGGGGCTGAAACAGAGGGCGACAAACAGAGGGGCTGAAACAGAGGGCTTGAAACAGAGGGCGAGAAACAGAGGGGCTGAAACAGAGGTCGAGAAACAGAGGGGCTGAAACAGTGGGGCTGAAACAGAGGGTCTGAAACAGAGGGGCTGAAACAGAGGGCGAGAAACAGAGGGCGAGAAACAGAGGGCGAGAAACAGTGGGGCTGAAACAGAGGGGCTGAAACAGAGGGTCTGAAACAGAGAGGCTGAAACAGAGGGCGAGAAACAGAGGGTGAGAAACAGAGGGGCTGAAACAGAGGGTCTGAAACAGAGGGGCTGAAACAGGGGGGCTGAAACAAAGGGGCTAAAACAGAGGGCGAGAAACAGTGGGCGTGAAACAGAGGGGCTGAAACAGAGGGGCTGAAAAGAAGGGTGAGAAACAGAGGGCGAGAAACAGAGGGGCTGAAACAGAGGGCGAGAAACAGAGGGGCTGAAACAGTGGGGCTGAAACAGAGGGTCTGAAACAGAGGGACTGAAACAGTGGGGCTGAAACAGAGGGGCTGAAACAGAGGGGCTGAAACAGAGGGACTGAAGCAGAGGGGCTGAAACAGAGGGCGAGAAACAGAGGGCGAGAAACAGTGGGCCTGAAACAGAGGGGCTGAAACAGAGGGTCTGAAACAGAGGGGCTGAAACAGAGGGCGAGAAACAGAGGGTGAGAAACAGAGGGGCTGAAACAGAGGGGCTGAAGCAGAGGGGCTGAAACAGAGGGCGAGAAACAGAGGGCGAGAAACAGTGGGCCTGAAACAGAGGGGCTGAAACAGAGGGTCTGAAACAGAGGGGCTGAAACAGAGGGCGAGAAACAGAGGGTGAGAAACAGAGGGGCTGAAACAGAGTGTCTGAAACAGAGGGGCTGAAACAGAGGGGCTGAAACAGTGGGGCTGTTAAAGAGGGGCTGAAACAGAGTGGCTGAAACAGAGGGGCTGAATCAGAGGGGCTGAAACTGAGAGCGAGAAACAGAGGGCGAGAAACAGAGGGCGAGAAACAGAGGGGCTGAAACAGAGGGGCTGAAACAGAGGGGCTGAAACAGAGGGCGAGAAACAGTGGGCATGAAACAGAGGGGCTGAAACAGAGGGTCTGGAACATAGGGACTGAAATAGAGGGGCCGATACAGAGGGTCTGAAAAAGAGGGGCTGAAACAGAGGGGCTGAAACTGAGGGGCTGAAACAGAGGGCGAGAAACAGAGGGGCTGAAACAGTGGGGCTGAAACAGAGGGGCTGAAACAGAGGGGCTGAAACAGAGGGGGAGACACAGAGGGGCTGAAACAGAGGGCGAGAAACAGAGGGACTGAAACAGTGGGGCTGAAACAGAGGGGCTGAAACAGAGGGGCTGAAACAGAGGGGCTGAAACAGAGGGCGAGAAACAGAGGGCGAGAAACAGTGGGGCTGAAACAGAGGGGCTGAAACAGAGGGGGTGAAACAGATAGGCTGAAACAGAGGGGCTGAAACAGAGGGCGAGAAACAGAGGGGCTGAAACAGAGGGGCTGAAACAGAGGGGCTGAAACAGAGGGCGAGAAACTGAGGGCGAGAAACAGAGGGCGAGAAACAGAGGGCGAGAAACAGAGAGCGAGAACCAGAGAGCGAGAAACAGAAGGGCTGAAACAGAGGGGCTGAAACAGAGGGCGAGAAACAGAGGGGCTGAAACAGAGGGGCTGAAACAGAGGGGCTGATACAGAGGGCGAGAAACAGAGGGGCTGAAACAGAGGGCGAGAAACAGAGGGGATGAAACAGAGGGTTAGAAACAGTGGGGCTGAAACAGAGGGGCTGAAACAGAGGGGCTGAAACAGAGGTCGAGAAACAGAGGGGCTGAAACAGACGGGCTTTAACAGAGGGGCTGAAACAGAGGGACTGAAACAGAGGGTCTTTAACAGAGGGGCTGAAACAGAGGGCGAGAAACAATGGGTCTGAAACATATTGGCTGAAACAGAGGGGCTGAAACAGAGGGCGAGAAACAGATGGGCTGAAACAGTGGGGCTGAAACAGAGGGCGAGAAACAGAGGGGCTGAAACAGACGGGCTGAAACAGAGGGGCTGAAACAGAGGGCGAGAAACAGAGGGGCTGAAACAGAGGGCGAGAAACATTGGGGCTGAAACATATTGGCTGAAACAGAGGGGCTGAAACAGAGGACGCGAAACAGACGGGCTGAAACAGAGGGGCTGAAACAGAGGGCGAGAAACAGAGGGGCTGAAACAGAAGGGCTGAAACAGAGGGCAAGAAACAGAGGTGCTAAATCAGAGGGCGAGAAACAGAGGGCGAGAAACAGAGGGGCTGAAACAGAGGGCGAGAAACAGAGGGGCTGAAACAGAGGGGCTGAAATAGAGGGCGAGAAACAGAGGGCGAGAAACAGAGGCGCTGTAACAGAGGGGCTGAAACAGAGGGCGAGAAACAGAGTGGCTGAAACAGAGGGCGTGAAACAGAGGGCGAGAAACAGAAGGGCGAGAAACAGAGGGGCTAAAACAGAGGGCGAGAAACAGAGGGGATGAAACAGAGGGTTAGAAACAGAGGGGCAGAAACAGAGGGGCTGAAACAGAGGGGCTGAAACAGAGGGCGAGAAACAGAGGGGCTAAAACAGACGGGCTTTAACAGAGGGGCTGAAACAGAGGGGCTGGAACAGAGGGTGAGAAACAGAGAGGCCGAAACAGAGGGGCTGAAACAGAGGGCGAGAAACAGAGGGGCTGAAACAGAGGGGCTGAAACAAAGGGGCTAAAACAGAGGGCGAGAAACAGTGGGCGTGAAACAGAGGGGCTGAAACAGAGGGTCTGAAACATAGGGGCTGAAAGAGAGGGGCTGAAACGGAGGGGCTGAAAAAGAGGGGCTGAAACAGAGGGGTTGAAACTGAGGGGCTGAAACAGAGGGCGAGAAACAGAGGGGCTGAAACAGTGGGGCTGAAACAGAGGGGCTGAAACAGAGGGACTGAAACAGTGGGGCTGAAACAGAGGGTGAGAAACAGAGGGTCTGAAACAGAGGGGCTGAAGCAGAGGGGCTGAAAAGAGGGCGAGAAACAGAGGGCGAGAAACAGTGGGCCTGAAACGGAGGGGCTGAAACAGAGGGTCTGAAACAGAGGGGCTGAAACAGAGGGGCTGAAACAGAGGGCGAGAAACAGAGGGGCTGAAACAGAGGGCGAGAAACAGAGGGACTGAAACAGTGGGGCTGAAACAGAGGGGCTGAAACAGAGGGGCTGAAACAGAGGGGCTGAAGCAGAGGGGCTGAAACAGAGGGCGAGAAACAGAGGGCGAGAAACAGTGGGCCTGAAACAGAGGGACTGAAACAGTGGGGCTGAAACAGAGGGGCTGAAACAGAGGGGCTGAAACAGAGGGGCTGAAGCAGAGGGGCTGAAACAGAGGGCGAGAAACAGAGGGCGAGAAACAGTGGGCCTGAAACAGAGGGGCTGAAACAGAGGGGCTGGAAGAGAGGGGGTAAAACAGAGAGGCCGAAACAGAGGGGCTGAAACAGAGGGCGAGAAACAGAGGGGCTGAAACAGAGGGACTGAAACAGAGGGGCTGAAACAGAGGGGCTGAAAAGAAGGGCGAGAAACAGAGGGCGAGAAACAGAGGGGCTGAAACAGAGGGCGAGAAACAGAGGGGCTGAAACAGTGGGGCTGAAACAGAGGGTCTGAAACAGAGGGACTGAAACAGTGGTACTGAAACAGAGGGTGAGAAACAGAGGGTCTGAAACAGAGGGGCTGAAGCAGAGGGGCTGAAACAGAGGGCGAGAAACAGAGGGCGAGAAACAGTGGGCCTGAAACGGAGGGGCTGAAACAGAGGGTCTGAAACAGAGGGGCTGAAACAGAGGGCGAGAAACAGAGGGTGAGAAACAGAGGGGCTGAAACAGAGGGTCTGAAACAGAGGGGCTGAAACAGAGGGGCTGAAACAGTGGGGCTGAAAAAGAGGGGATGAAACAGAGTGGCTGAAACAGAGGGTCTGAATCAGAGGGGCTGAAACAGAGAGCGAGAAACAGAGGGCGAGAAACAGAGGGCGAGAAACAGAGGGGCTGAAACAGAGGGGCTGAAACAGAGGGGCTGAAACAGAGGGCGAGAAACAGTGGGCATGAAACAGAGGGGCTGAAACAGAGGGTCTGAAACATAGGGACTGAAATAGAGGGGCTGATACAGAGGGGCTGAAAAAGAGGGACTGAAACAGAGGGGCTGAAAAAGAGGGGCTGAAACAGAGGGCGAGAAACAGAGGGGCTGAAACAGTGGGGCTGAAACAGAGGGGCTGAAACAGAGGGGCTGAAACAGAGGGGGAGACACAGAGGGGCTGAAACAGAGGACGAGAAACAGAGGGACTGAAACAGTGGGGCTGAAACAGAGGGGCTGAAACAGAGGGGCTGAAACAGAGGGGCTGAAACAGAGGGCGCGAAACAGAGGGCGAGAAACAGTGGGGCTGAAACAGAGGGGCTGAAACAGAGGGGGTGAAACAGATAGGCTGAAACAGAGGGGCTGAAACAGAGGGCGAGAAACAGAGGGGCTGAAACAGAGGGGCTGAAACAGAGGGCGAGAAACAGAGGGCGAGAAACAGAGGGCGAGAAACAGAGGGCGAGAAACAGAGGGCGAGAACCAGAGAGCGAGAAACAGAAGGGCTGAAACAGAGGGGCTGAAACAGAGGGCGAGAAACAGAGGGGCTGAAACAGAGGTGCTGAAACAGAGGGGCTGATACAGAGGGCGAGAAACAGAGGGGCTGAAACAGAGGGCGAGAAACAGAGGGGATGAAACAGAGGGTTAGAAACAGAGGGGCTGAAACAGAGGGGATGAAACAGAGGGGGAGACACAGAGGGGCTGAAACAGAGGACGAGAAACAGAGGGACTGAAACAGTGGGGCTGAAACAGAGGGGCTGAAACAGAGGGGCTGAAACAGAGGGGGAGACACAGAGGGGCTGAAACAGAGGACGAGAAACAGAGGGGCTGAAACAGAGGGGCTGAAACAGAGGGGCTGAAACAGAGGGCGAGAAACAGAGGGGCTGAAACAGAGGACGAGAAACAGAGGGGCTGAAACAGAGGGCGAGAAACAGAGGGCGAGAAACAGAGGGCGAGAAACAGAGGGCGAGAAACAGTGGGGCTGAAACAGAGGGGCTGAAACAGAGGGCGAGAAACAGAGAGCGAGAAACAGAGGGCGAGAACCAGAGTGCGAGAAACAGAGGGACTGAAACAGAGGGGCTGAAACAGAGGCAGAGAAACAGAGGGGCTGAAACAGAGGGGCAGAAACAGATGGCGAGAAACAGAGGGGCTCAAACAGAGGGCGAGAAACATAGGAGCTGAAACAGAGGGCGAGAAACAGAGGGGATGAAACAGAGGGCGAGAAACAGAGGGGCTGAAACAGAGGGGCTGAAACAGAGGGGCTGAAACAGTTGGGCTGAAACAGAGGGCGAGAAACAGACGGGCTGAAACAGAGGGCGAGAAAAAGAGGGGCTGAAACAGAGGGCGAGAAACATAGGGGCGCAAACAGAGGGGCTGAAACAGAGGGGCTGAAACAGAGGGCGAGAAACAGAGGGCGAGAAACAGAGGGCGAGAAACAGAGGGGCTGAAACAGAGGGGCTGAAACAGAGGGGCTGAAACAGAGGGCGAGAAACAGAGGGGCTGAAACAGAGGGGCTGAAAAGAAGGGCGAGAAACAGAGGGCGAGAAACAGAGGGGCTGAAACAGAGGGCGAGAAACAGAGGGGCTGAAACAGTGGGGCTGAAACAGAGGGTCTGAAACAGAGGGACTGAAACAGTGGGGCTGAAACAGAGGGTGAGAAACAGAGGGGCTGAAACAGAGGGGCTGAAGCAGAGGGGCTGAAACAGAGGGCGAGAAACAGAGGGCGAGAAACAGTGGGCCTGAAACAGAGGGGCTGAAACAGAGGGTCTGAAACAGAGGGGCTGAAACAGAGGGCGAGAAACAGAGGGTGAGAAACAGAGGGGCTGAAACTGAGGGTCTGAAACAGAGGGGCTGAAACAGAGGGGCTGAAACAGTGGGGCTGAAAAAGAGGGGATGAAACAGAGTGGCTGAAACAGAGGGTCTGAATCAGAGGGGTTGAAACAGAGAGCGAGAAACAGAGGGCGAGAAACAGAGGGCGAGAAACAGAGGGGCTGAAACAGAGGGGCTGAAACAGAGGGGCTGAAACAGAGGGCGAGAAACAGTGGGCATGAAACAGAGGGGCTGAAACAGAGGGTCTGAAACATAGGGACTGAAATAGAGGGGCTGATACAGAGGGGCTGAAAAAGAGGGGCTGAAACAGAGGGGCTGAAACTGAGGGGCTGAAACAGAGGGCGAGAAACAGAGGGGCTGAAACAGTGGGGCTGAAACAGAGGGGCTGAAACAGAGGGGCTGAAACAGAGGGGGAGACAAAGAGGGGCTGAAACAGAGGACGAGAAACAGAGGGACTGAAACAGTGGGGCTGAAACAGAGGGGCTGAAACAGAGGGGCTGAAACAGAGGGGCTGAAACAGAGGGCGCGAAACAGAGGGCGAGAAACAGTGGGGCTGAAACAGACGGGCTGAAACAGAGGGGGTGAAACAGATAGGCTGAAACAGAGGGGCTGAAACAGAGGGCGAGAAACAGAGGGCGAGAAACAGAGGGGCTGAAACAGAGGGGCTGAAACAGAGGGCGAGAAACAGAGGGCGAGAAACAGAGGGCGAGAAACAGAGGGCGAGAAACAGAGGGCGAGAACCAGTGAGCGAGAAACAGAAGGGCTGAAACAGAGGGGCTGAAACAGAGGGCGAGAAACAGAGGGGCTGAAACAGAGGGGCTGAAACAGAGGGGCTGATACAGACGGTTAGAAACAGAGGGGCTGAAACAGAGGGGATGAAACAGAGGGGGAGACACAGAGGGGCTGAAACAGAGGACGAGAAACAGAGGGACTGAAACAGTGGGGCTGAAACAGAGGGGCTGAAACAGAGGGGCTGAAACAGAGGGGGAGACACAGAGGGGCTGAAACAGAGGACGAGAAACAGAGGGACTGAAACAGTGGGGCTGAAACAGAGGGGCTGGAACAGAGGGGCTGAAACAGAGGGGCTCTAACAGAGGGCGCGAAACACAGGGCGAGACACAGTGGGGCTGAAACAGAGGGGCTGAAACAGAGGGGGTGAAACAGATAGGCTGAAACAGAGGGGCTGAAACAGAGGGCGAGAAACAGAGGGGCTGAAACAGAGGGGCTGAAACAGAGGGGCTGAAACAGAGGGCGAGAAACAGAGGGCGAGAAACAGAGGGCGAGAAACAGAGGGCGAGAACCAGAGAGCGAGAAACTGAAGGGCTGAAACAGAGGGGCTGAAACAGAGGGCGAGAAACAGAGGGGCTGAAACAGAGGGGCTGAAACAGAGGGGCTGATACAGAGGGCGAGAAACAGAGGGGCTGAAACAGAGGGCGAGAAACAGAGGGGATGAAACAGAGGGTTAGAAACAGAGGGGCTGAAACAGAGGGGCTGAAACAGAGGGGCTGAAACAGAGGGCGAGAAACGGAGGGGCTGAAACAGACGGGCTGAAACAGAGGGGCTGAAACAGAGGGCGAGAAACAGAGGGGCTGAAACAGAGGGCGAGAAACATTGGGGCTGAAACATATTGGCTGAAACAGAGGGGCTGAAACAGAGGGCGAGAAACAGACGTGCTGAAACAGAGGGGCTGAAACAGAGGGCGAGAAACAGAGGGGCTGAAACAGAAGGGCTGAAACAGAGGGCAAGAAACAGAGGTGCTAAATCAGAGGGCGAGAAACAGAGGGCGAGAAACAGAGGGGCTGAAACAGAGGGCGAGAAACAGAGGGGCTGAAACAGAGGGGCTGAAATAGAGGGAGAGAAACAGAGGGCGAGAAACAGAGGCGCTGTAACAGAGGGGCTGAAACAGAGGGCGAGAAACAGAGTGGCTGAAACAGAGGGCGTGAAACAGAGGGCGAGAAACAGAAGGGCGAGAATCAGAGGGGCTAAAACAGAGGGCGAGAAACAGAGGGGATGAAACAGAGGGTTAGAAACAGAGGGGCAGAAACAGAGGGGCAGAAACAGAGGGGCTGAAACAGAGGGCGAGAAACAGAGGGGCTGAAACAGACGGGCTTTAACAGAGGGGCTGAAACAGAGGGGCTGAAACAGAGGGGCTGAAACAGAGGGGCTGAAACAGAGGGCGAGAAACATTGGGGCTGAAACATATTGGCTGAAACAGAGGGGCTGAAACAGAGGGCGAGAAACAGATGGGCTGAAACAGAGGGGCTGAAACAGAGGGCGAGAAACAGAGGGCGAGAAACGGAGGGGCTGAAACAGACGGGCTGAAACAGAGGGGCTGAAACAGAGGGGCTGAAACAGAGGGGCTGAAACAGAGGGCGAGAAACGGAGGGGCTGAAACAGACGGGCTGAAACAGAGGGGCTGAAACAGAGGGCGTGAAACAGAGGGGCTGAAACAGAGGGCGAGAAACATTGGGGCTGAAACATATTGGCTGAAACAGATGGGCTGAAACAGAGGGCGAGAAACAGATGGGCTGAAACAGAGGGGATGAAACAGAGAGCGAGAAACAGAGGGGCTGAAACAGAAGGGCTGAAACAGAGGGCAAGAAACAGAGGTGCTAAATCAGAGGGCGAGAAACAGAGGGCGAGAAACAGAGGGGCTGAAACAGAGGGCGAGAAACAGAGGGGCTGAAACAGAGGGGCTGAAATAGAGGGCGAGAAACAGAGGGCGAGAAACAGAGGGGCTGTAACAGAGGGGCAGAAACAGAGGGCGAGAAACAGAGGGGCTGAAATAGAGGGCGAGAAACAGAGGGCGAGAAACAGAGGGGCTGTAACAGAGGGGCTGAAACAGAGGGGCTGAAACTGAGGGGCTGAAACAGAGGGCGAGAAACAGAGGGGCTGAAACAGTGGGGCTGAAACAGAGGGGCTGAAACAGAGGGGCTGAAACAGAGGGGGAGACAAAGAGGGGCTGAAACAGAGGACGAGAAACAGAGGGACTGAAACAGTGGGGCTGAAACAGAGGGGCTGAAACAGAGGGGCTGAAACAGAGGGGCTGAAACAGAGGGCGCGAACCAGAGGGCGAGAAACAGTGGGGCTGAAACAGACGGGCTGAAACAGAGGGGGTGAAACAGATAGGCTGAAACAGAGGGGCTGAAACAGAGGGCGAGAAACAGAGGGGCTGAAACAGAGGGGCTGAAACAGAGGGGCTGAAACAGAGGGCGAGAAACAGAGGGCGAGAAACAGAGGGCGAGAAACAGAGGGCGAGAAACAGAGGGCGAGAACCAGAGAGCGAGAAACAGAAGGGCTGAAACAGAGGGGCTGAAACAGAGGGCGAGAAACAGAGGGGCTGAAACAGAGGGGCTGAAACAGAGGGGCTGATACAGACGGTTAGAAACAGAGGGGCTGAAACAGAGGGGATGAAACAGAGGGGCTGAAACAGAGGGCGAGAAACAGAGGGCGAGAAACAGAGGGCGAGAAACAGAGGGCGAGAAACAGAGGGCGAGAACCAGAGAGCGAGAAACAGAAGGGCTGAAACAGAGGGGCTGAAACAGAGGGCGAGAAACAGAGGGGCTGAAACAGAGGGGCTGAAACAGAGGGGCTGATACAGACGGTTAGAAACAGAGGGGCTGAAACAGAGGGGATGAAACAGAGGGGGAGACACAGAGGGGCTGAAACAGAGGACGAGAAACAGAGGGACTGAAACAGTGGGGCTGAAACAGAGGGGCTGAAACAGAGGGGCTGAAACAGAGGGGGAGACACAGAGGGGCTGAAACAGAGGACGAGAAACAGAGGGACTGAAACAGTGGGGCTGAAACAGAGGGGCTGGAACAGAGGGGCTGAAACAGAGGGGCTGAAACAGAGGGCGCGAAACACAGGGCGAGACACAGTGGGGCTGAAACAGAGGGGCTGAAACAGAGGGTGTGAAACAGATAGGCTGAAACAGAGGGGCTGAAACAGAGGGCGAGAAACAGAGGGGCTGAAACAGAGGGGCTGAAACAGACGGGCTGAAACAGAGGGCGAGAAACAGAGGGCGAGAAACAGAGGGCGAGAAACAGAGGGCGAGAACCCGAGAGCGAGAAACTGAAGGGCTGAAACAGAGGGGCTGAAACAGAGGGCGAGAAACAGAGGGGCTGAAACAGAGGGGCTGAAACAGAGGGGCTGATACAGAGGGCGAGAAACAGAGGGACTGAAACAGTGGGGCTGAAACAGAGGGGCTGAAACAGAGGGGCTGAAACAGAGGGGGAGACACAGAGGGGCTGAAACAGAGGACGAGAAACAGAGGGACTGAAACAGTGGGGCTGAAACAGAGGGGCTGGAACAGAGGGGCTGAAACAGAGGGGCTCTAACAGAGGGCGCGAAACACAGGGCGAGACACAGTGGGGCTGAAACAGAGGGGCTGAAACAGAGGGGGTGAAACAGATAGGCTGAAACAGAGGGGCTGAAACAGAGGGCGAGAAACAGAGGGGCTGAAACAGAGGGGCTGAAACAGAGGGGCTGAAACAGAGGGCGAGAAACAGAGGGCGAGAAACAGAGGGCGAGAAACAGAGGGCGAGAACCAGAGAGCGAGAAACTGAAGGGCTGAAACAGAGGGGCTGAAACAGAGGGCGAGAAACAGAGGGGCTGAAACAGAGGGGCTGAAACAGAGGGGCTGATACAGAGGGCGAGAAACAGAGGGGCTGAAACAGAGGGCGAGAAACAGAGGGGATGAAACAGAGGGTTAGAAACAGAGGGGCTGAAACAGAGGGGCTGAAACAGAGGGGCTGAAACAGAGGGCGAGAAACGGAGGGGCTGAAACAGACGGGCTGAAACAGAGGGGCTGAAACAGAGGGCGAGAAACAGAGGGGCTGAAACAGAGGGCGAGAAACATTGGGGCTGAAACATATTGGCTGAAACAGAGGGGCTGAAACAGAGGGCGAGAAACAGACGTGCTGAAACAGAGGGGCTGAAACAGAGGGCGAGAAACAGAGGGGCTGAAACAGAAGGGCTGAAACAGAGGGCAAGAAACAGAGGTGCTAAATCAGAGGGCGAGAAACAGAGGGCGAGAAACAGAGGGGCTGAAACAGAGGGCGAGAAACAGAGGGGCTGAAACAGAGGGGCTGAAATAGAGGGAGAGAAACAGAGGGCGAGAAACAGAGGCGCTGTAACAGAGGGGCTGAAACAGAGGGCGAGAAACAGAGTGGCTGAAACAGAGGGCGTGAAACAGAGGGCGAGAAACAGAAGGGCGAGAATCAGAGGGGCTAAAACAGAGGGCGAGAAACAGAGGGGATGAAACAGAGGGTTAGAAACAGAGGGGCAGAAACAGAGGGGCAGAAACAGAGGGGCTGAAACAGAGGGCGAGAAACAGAGGGGCTGAAACAGACGGGCTTTAACAGAGGGGCTGAAACAGAGGGGCTGAAACAGAGGGGCTGAAACAGAGGGGCTGAAACAGAGGGCGAGAAACATTGGGGCTGAAACATATTGGCTGAAACAGAGGGGCTGAAACAGAGGGCGAGAAACAGATGGGCTGAAACAGAGGGGCTGAAACAGAGGGCGAGAAACAGAGGGCGAGAAACGGAGGGGCTGAAACAGACGGGCTGAAACAGAGGGGCTGAAGCAGAGGGGCTGAAACAGAGGGCGAGAAACAGAGGGCGAGAAACAGTGGGCCTGAAACAGAGGGGCTGAAACAGAGGGTCTGAAACAGAGGGGCTGAAACAGAGGGCGAGAAACAGAGGGTGAGAAACAGAGGGGCTGAAACTGAGGGTCTGAAACAGAGGGGCTGAAACAGAGGGGCTGAAACAGTGGGGCTGAAAAAGAGGGGATGAAACAGAGTGGCTGAAACAGAGGGTCTGAATCAGAGGGGTTGAAACAGAGAGCGAGAAACAGAGGGCGAGAAACAGAGGGCGAGAAACAGAGGGCGAGAAACGGAGGGGCTGAAACAGACGGGCTGAAACAGAGGGGCTGAAGCAGAGGGGCTGAAACAGAGGGCGAGAAACAGAGGGACTGAAACAGTGGGGCTGAAACAGAGGGGCTGGAACAGAGGGGCTGAAACAGAGGGGCTGAAACAGAGGGCGCGAAACACAGGGCGAGACACAGTGGGGCTGAAACAGAGGGGCTGAAACAGAGGGTGTGAAACAGATAGGCTGAAACAGAGGGGCTGAAACAGAGGGCGAGAAACAGAGGGGCTGAAACAGAGGGGCTGAAACAGACGGGCTGAAACAGAGGGCGAGAAACAGAGGGCGAGAAACAGAGGGCGAGAAACAGAGGGCGAGAACCCGAGAGCGAGAAACTGAAGGGCTGAAACAGAGGGGCTGAAACAGAGGGCGAGAAACAGAGGGGCTGAAACAGAGGGGCTGAAACAGAGGGGCTGATACAGAGGGCGAGAAACAGAGGGACTGAAACAGTGGGGCTGAAACAGAGGGGCTGAAACAGAGGGGCTGAAACAGAGGGGGAGACACAGAGGGGCTGAAACAGAGGACGAGAAACAGAGGGACTGAAACAGTGGGGCTGAAACAGAGGGGCTGGAACAGAGGGGCTGAAACAGAGGGGCTCTAACAGAGGGCGCGAAACACAGGGCGAGACACAGTGGGGCTGAAACAGAGGGGCTGAAACAGAGGGGGTGAAACAGATAGGCTGAAACAGAGGGGCTGAAACAGAGGGCGAGAAACAGAGGGGCTGAAACAGAGGGGCTGAAACAGAGGGGCTGAAACAGAGGGCGAGAAACAGAGGGCGAGAAACAGAGGGCGAGAAACAGAGGGCGAGAACCAGAGAGCGAGAAACTGAAGGGCTGAAACAGAGGGGCTGAAACAGAGGGCGAGAAACAGAGGGGCTGAAACAGAGGGGCTGAAACAGAGGGGCTGATACAGAGGGCGAGAAACAGAGGGGCTGAAACAGAGGGCGAGAAACAGAGGGGATGAAACAGAGGGTTAGAAACAGAGGGGCTGAAACAGAGGGGCTGAAACAGAGGGGCTGAAACAGAGGGCGAGAAACGGAGGGGCTGAAACAGACGGGCTGAAACAGAGGGGCTGAAACAGAGGGCGAGAAACAGAGGGGCTGAAACAGAGGGCGAGAAACATTGGGGCTGAAACATATTGGCTGAAACAGAGGGGCTGAAACAGAGGGCGAGAAACAGACGTGCTGAAACAGAGGGGCTGAAACAGAGGGCGAGAAACAGAGGGGCTGAAACAGAAGGGCTGAAACAGAGGGCAAGAAACAGAGGTGCTAAATCAGAGGGCGAGAAACAGAGGGCGAGAAACAGAGGGGCTGAAACAGAGGGCGAGAAACAGAGGGGCTGAAACAGAGGGGCTGAAATAGAGGGAGAGAAACAGAGGGCGAGAAACAGAGGCGCTGTAACAGAGGGGCTGAAACAGAGGGCGAGAAACAGAGTGGCTGAAACAGAGGGCGTGAAACAGAGGGCGAGAAACAGAAGGGCGAGAATCAGAGGGGCTAAAACAGAGGGCGAGAAACAGAGGGGATGAAACAGAGGGTTAGAAACAGAGGGGCAGAAACAGAGGGGCAGAAACAGAGGGGCTGAAACAGAGGGCGAGAAACAGAGGGGCTGAAACAGACGGGCTTTAACAGAGGGGCTGAAACAGAGGGGCTGAAACAGAGGGGCTGAAACAGAGGGGCTGAAACAGAGGGCGAGAAACATTGGGGCTGAAACATATTGGCTGAAACAGAGGGGCTGAAACAGAGGGCGAGAAACAGATGGGCTGAAACAGAGGGGCTGAAACAGAGGGCGAGAAACAGAGGGCGAGAAACGGAGGGGCTGAAACAGACGGGCTGAAACAGAGGGGCTGAAGCAGAGGGGCTGAAACAGAGGGCGAGAAACAGAGGGCGAGAAACAGTGGGCCTGAAACAGAGGGGCTGAAACAGAGGGTCTGAAACAGAGGGGCTGAAACAGAGGGCGAGAAACAGAGGGTGAGAAACAGAGGGGCTGAAACTGAGGGTCTGAAACAGAGGGGCTGAAACAGAGGGGCTGAAACAGTGGGGCTGAAAAAGAGGGGATGAAACAGAGTGGCTGAAACAGAGGGTCTGAATCAGAGGGGTTGAAACAGAGAGCGAGAAACAGAGGGCGAGAAACAGAGGGCGAGAAACAGAGGGGCTGAAACAGAGGGGCTGAAACAGAGGGGCTGAAACAGAGGGCGAGAAACAGTGGGCATGAAACAGAGGGGCTGAAACAGAGGGTCTGAAACATAGGGACTGAAATAGAGGGGCTGATACAGAGGGGCTGAAAAAGAGGGGCTGAAACAGAGGGGCTGAAACTGAGGGGCTGAAACAGAGGGCGAGAAACAGAGGGGCTGAAACAGTGGGGCTGAAACAGAGGGGCTGAAACAGAGGGGCTGAAACAGAGGGGGAGACAAAGAGGGGCTGAAACAGAGGACGAGAAACAGAGGGACTGAAACAGTGGGGCTGAAACAGAGGGGCTGAAACAGAGGGGCTGAAACAGAGGGGCTGAAACAGAGGGCGCGAAACAGAGGGCGAGAAACAGTGGGGCTGAAACAGACGGGCTGAAACAGAGGGGGTGAAACAGATAGGCTGAAACAGAGGGGCTGAAACAGAGGGCGAGAAACAGAGGGCGAGAAACAGAGGGGCTGAAACAGAGGGGCTGAAACAGAGGGCGAGAAACAGAGGGCGAGAAACAGAGGGCGAGAAACAGAGGGCGAGAAACAGAGGGCGAGAACCAGTGAGCGAGAAACAGAAGGGCTGAAACAGAGGGGCTGAAACAGAGGGCGAGAAACAGAGGGGCTGAAACAGAGGGGCTGAAACAGAGGGGCTGATACAGACGGTTAGAAACAGAGGGGCTGAAACAGAGGGGATGAAACAGAGGGGGAGACACAGAGGGGCTGAAACAGAGGACGAGAAACAGAGGGACTGAAACAGTGGGGCTGAAACAGAGGGGCTGAAACAGAGGGGCTGAAACAGAGGGGGAGACACAGAGGGGCTGAAACAGAGGACGAGAAACAGAGGGACTGAAACAGTGGGGCTGAAACAGAGGGGCTGGAACAGAGGGGCTGAAACAGAGGGGCTCTAACAGAGGGCGCGAAACACAGGGCGAGACACAGTGGGGCTGAAACAGAGGGGCTGAAACAGAGGGGGTGAAACAGATAGGCTGAAACAGAGGGGCTGAAACAGAGGGCGAGAAACAGAGGGGCTGAAACAGAGGGGCTGAAACAGAGGGGCTGAAACAGAGGGCGAGAAACAGAGGGCGAGAAACAGAGGGCGAGAAACAGAGGGCGAGAACCAGAGAGCGAGAAACTGAAGGGCTGAAACAGAGGGGCTGAAACAGAGGGCGAGAAACAGAGGGGCTGAAACAGAGGGGCTGAAACAGAGGGGCTGATACAGAGGGCGAGAAACAGAGGGGCTGAAACAGAGGGCGAGAAACAGAGGGGATGAAACAGAGGGTTAGAAACAGAGGGGCTGAAACAGAGGGGCTGAAACAGAGGGGCTGAAACAGAGGGCGAGAAACGGAGGGGCTGAAACAGACGGGCTGAAACAGAGGGGCTGAAACAGAGGGCGAGAAACAGAGGGGCTGAAACAGAGGGCGAGAAACATTGGGGCTGAAACATATTGGCTGAAACAGAGGGGCTGAAACAGAGGGCGAGAAACAGACGTGCTGAAACAGAGGGGCTGAAACAGAGGGCGAGAAACAGAGGGGCTGAAACAGAAGGGCTGAAACAGAGGGCAAGAAACAGAGGTGCTAAATCAGAGGGCGAGAAACAGAGGGCGAGAAACAGAGGGGCTGAAACAGAGGGCGAGAAACAGAGGGGCTGAAACAGAGGGGCTGAAATAGAGGGAGAGAAACAGAGGGCGAGAAACAGAGGCGCTGTAACAGAGGGGCTGAAACAGAGGGCGAGAAACAGAGTGGCTGAAACAGAGGGCGTGAAACAGAGGGCGAGAAACAGAAGGGCGAGAATCAGAGGGGCTAAAACAGAGGGCGAGAAACAGAGGGGATGAAACAGAGGGTTAGAAACAGAGGGGCAGAAACAGAGGGGCAGAAACAGAGGGGCTGAAACAGAGGGCGAGAAACAGAGGGGCTGAAACAGACGGGCTTTAACAGAGGGGCTGAAACAGAGGGGCTGAAACAGAGGGGCTGAAACAGAGGGGCTGAAACAGAGGGCGAGAAACATTGGGGCTGAAACATATTGGCTGAAACAGAGGGGCTGAAACAGAGGGCGAGAAACAGATGGGCTGAAACAGAGGGGCTGAAACAGAGGGCGAGAAACAGAGGGCGAGAAACGGAGGGGCTGAAACAGACGGGCTGAAACAGAGGGGCTGAAACAGAGGGGCTGAAACAGAGGGGCTGAAACAGAGGGCGAGAAACGGAGGGGCTGAAACAGACGGGCTGAAACAGAGGGGCTGAAACAGAGGGCGTGAAACAGAGGGGCTGAAACAGAGGGCGAGAAACATTGGGGCTGAAACATATTGGCTGAAACAGATGGGCTGAAACAGAGGGCGAGAAACAGATGGGCTGAAACAGAGGGGATGAAACAGAGAGCGAGAAACAGAGGGGCTGAAACAGAAGGGCTGAAACAGAGGGCAAGAAACAGAGGTGCTAAATCAGAGGGCGAGAAACAGAGGGCGAGAAACAGAGGGGCTGAAACAGAGGGCGAGAAACAGAGGGGCTGAAACAGAGGGGCTGAAATAGAGGGCGAGAAACAGAGGGCGAGAAACAGAGGGGCTGTAACAGAGGGGCAGAAACAGAGGGCGAGAAACAGAGGGGCTGAAATAGAGGGCGAGAAACAGAGGGCGAGAAACAGAGGGGCTGTAACAGAGGGGCTGAAACAGAGGGGCTGAAACTGAGGGGCTGAAACAGAGGGCGAGAAACAGAGGGGCTGAAACAGTGGGGCTGAAACAGAGGGGCTGAAACAGAGGGGCTGAAACAGAGGGGGAGACAAAGAGGGGCTGAAACAGAGGACGAGAAACAGAGGGACTGAAACAGTGGGGCTGAAACAGAGGGGCTGAAACAGAGGGGCTGAAACAGAGGGGCTGAAACAGAGGGCGCGAAACAGAGGGCGAGAAACAGTGGGGCTGAAACAGACGGGCTGAAACAGAGGGGGTGAAACAGATAGGCTGAAACAGAGGGGCTGAAACAGAGGGCGAGAAACAGAGGGGCTGAAACAGAGGGGCTGAAACAGAGGGGCTGAAACAGAGGGCGAGAAACAGAGGGCGAGAAACAGAGGGCGAGAAACAGAGGGCGAGAAACAGAGGGCGAGAACCAGAGAGCGAGAAACAGAAGGGCTGAAACAGAGGGGCTGAAACAGAGGGCGAGAAACAGAGGGGCTGAAACAGAGGGGCTGAAACAGAGGGGCTGATACAGACGGTTAGAAACAGAGGGGCTGAAACAGAGGGGATGAAACAGAGGGGGAGACACAGAGGGGCTGAAACAGAGGACGAGAAACAGAGGGACTGAAACAGTGGGGCTGAAACAGAGGGGCTGAAACAGAGGGGCTGAAACAGAGGGGGAGACACAGAGGGGCTGAAACAGAGGACGAGAAACAGAGGGACTGAAACAGTGGGGCTGAAACAGAGGGGCTGGAACAGAGGGGCTGAAACAGAGGGGCTGAAACAGAGGGCGCGAAACACAGGGCGAGACACAGTGGGGCTGAAACAGAGGGGCTGAAACAGAGGGTGTGAAACAGATAGGCTGAAACAGAGGGGCTGAAACAGAGGGCGAGAAACAGAGGGGCTGAAACAGAGGGGCTGAAACAGACGGGCTGAAACAGAGGGCGAGAAACAGAGGGCGAGAAACAGAGGGCGAGAAACAGAGGGCGAGAACCCGAGAGCGAGAAACTGAAGGGCTGAAACAGAGGGGCTGAAACAGAGGGCGAGAAACAGAGGGGCTGAAACAGAGGGGCTGAAACAGAGGGGCTGATACAGAGGGCGAGAAACAGAGGGACTGAAACAGTGGGGCTGAAACAGAGGGGCTGAAACAGAGGGGCTGAAACAGAGGGGGAGACACAGAGGGGCTGAAACAGAGGACGAGAAACAGAGGGACTGAAACAGTGGGGCTGAAACAGAGGGGCTGGAACAGAGGGGCTGAAACAGAGGGGCTCTAACAGAGGGCGCGAAACACAGGGCGAGACACAGTGGGGCTGAAACAGAGGGGCTGAAACAGAGGGGGTGAAACAGATAGGCTGAAACAGAGGGGCTGAAACAGAGGGCGAGAAACAGAGGGGCTGAAACAGAGGGGCTGAAACAGAGGGGCTGAAACAGAGGGCGAGAAACAGAGGGCGAGAAACAGAGGGCGAGAAACAGAGGGCGAGAACCAGAGAGCGAGAAACTGAAGGGCTGAAACAGAGGGGCTGAAACAGAGGGCGAGAAACAGAGGGGCTGAAACAGAGGGGCTGAAACAGAGGGGCTGATACAGAGGGCGAGAAACAGAGGGGCTGAAACAGAGGGCGAGAAACAGAGGGGATGAAACAGAGGGTTAGAAACAGAGGGGCTGAAACAGAGGGGCTGAAACAGAGGGGCTGAAACAGAGGGCGAGAAACGGAGGGGCTGAAACAGACGGGCTGAAACAGAGGGGCTGAAACAGAGGGCGAGAAACAGAGGGGCTGAAACAGAGGGCGAGAAACATTGGGGCTGAAACATATTGGCTGAAACAGAGGGGCTGAAACAGAGGGCGAGAAACAGACGTGCTGAAACAGAGGGGCTGAAACAGAGGGCGAGAAACAGAGGGGCTGAAACAGAAGGGCTGAAACAGAGGGCAAGAAACAGAGGTGCTAAATCAGAGGGCGAGAAACAGAGGGCGAGAAACAGAGGGGCTGAAACAGAGGGCGAGAAACAGAGGGGCTGAAACAGAGGGGCTGAAATAGAGGGAGAGAAACAGAGGGCGAGAAACAGAGGCGCTGTAACAGAGGGGCTGAAACAGAGGGCGAGAAACAGAGTGGCTGAAACAGAGGGCGTGAAACAGAGGGCGAGAAACAGAAGGGCGAGAATCAGAGGGGCTAAAACAGAGGGCGAGAAACAGAGGGGATGAAACAGAGGGTTAGAAACAGAGGGGCAGAAACAGAGGGGCAGAAACAGAGGGGCTGAAACAGAGGGCGAGAAACAGAGGGGCTGAAACAGACGGGCTTTAACAGAGGGGCTGAAACAGAGGGGCTGAAACAGAGGGGCTGAAACAGAGGGGCTGAAACAGAGGGCGAGAAACATTGGGGCTGAAACATATTGGCTGAAACAGAGGGGCTGAAACAGAGGGCGAGAAACAGATGGGCTGAAACAGAGGGGCTGAAACAGAGGGCGAGAAACAGAGGGCGAGAAACGGAGGGGCTGAAACAGACGGGCTGAAACAGAGGGGCTGAAACAGAGGGGCTGAAACAGAGGGGCTGAAACAGAGGGCGAGAAACGGAGGGGCTGAAACAGACGGGCTGAAACAGAGGGGCTGAAACAGAGGGCGTGAAACAGAGGGGCTGAAACAGAGGGCGAGAAACATTGGGGCTGAAACATATTGGCTGAAACAGATGGGCTGAAACAGAGGGCGAGAAACAGATGGGCTGAAACAGAGGGGATGAAACAGAGAGCGAGAAACAGAGGGGCTGAAACAGAAGGGCTGAAACAGAGGGCAAGAAACAGAGGTGCTAAATCAGAGGGCGAGAAACAGAGGGCGAGAAACAGAGGGGCTGAAACAGAGGGCGAGAAACAGAGGGGCTGAAACAGAGGGGCTGAAATAGAGGGCGAGAAACAGAGGGCGAGAAACAGAGGGGCTGTAACAGAGGGGCAGAAACAGAGGGCGAGAAACAGAGGGGCTGAAATAAAGGGCGAGAAACAGAGGGCGAGAAACAGAGGGGCTGTAACAGAGGGGCTGAAACAGAGGGGCTGAAACTGAGGGGCTGAAACAGAGGGCGAGAAACAGAGGGGCTGAAACAGTGGGGCTGAAACAGAGGGGCTGAAACAGAGGGGCTGAAACAGAGGGGGAGACAAAGAGGGGCTGAAACAGAGGACGAGAAACAGAGGGACTGAAACAGTGGGGCTGAAACAGAGGGGCTGAAACAGAGGGGCTGAAACAGAGGGGCTGAAACAGAGGGCGCGAAACAGAGGGCGAGAAACAGTGGGGCTGAAACAGACGGGCTGAAACAGAGGGGGTGAAACAGATAGGCTGAAACAGAGGGGCTGAAACAGAGGGCGAGAAACAGAGGGGCTGAAACAGAGGGGCTGAAACAGAGGGGCTGAAACAGAGGGCGAGAAACAGAGGGCGAGAAACAGAGGGCGAGAAACAGAGGGCGAGAAACAGAGGGCGAGAACCAGAGAGCGAGAAACAGAAGGGCTGAAACAGAGGGGCTGAAACAGAGGGCGAGAAACAGAGGGGCTGAAACAGAGGGGCTGAAACAGAGGGGCTGATACAGACGGTTAGAAACAGAGGGGCTGAAACAGAGGGGATGAAACAGAGGGGGAGACACAGAGGGGCTGAAACAGAGGACGAGAAACAGAGGGACTGAAACAGTGGGGCTGAAACAGAGGGGCTGAAACAGAGGGGCTGAAACAGAGGGGGAGACACAGAGGGGCTGAAACAGAGGACGAGAAACAGAGGGACTGAAACAGTGGGGCTGAAACAGAGGGGCTGGAACAGAGGGGCTGAAACAGAGGGGCTGAAACAGAGGGCGCGAAACACAGGGCGAGACACAGTGGGGCTGAAACAGAGGGGCTGAAACAGAGGGGGTGAAACAGATAGGCTGAAACAGAGGGGCTGAAACAGAGGGCGAGAAACAGAGGGGCTGAAACAGAGGGGCTGAAACAGAGGGGCTGAAACAGAGGGCGAGAAACAGAGGGCGAGAAACAGAGGGCGAGAAACAGAGGGCGAGAACCAGAGAGCGAGAAACTGAAGGGCTGAAACAGAGGGGCTGAAACAGAGGGCGAGAAACAGAGGGGCTGAAACAGAGGGGCTGAAACAGAGGGGCTGATACAGAGGGCGAGAAACAGAGGGGCTGAAACAGAGGGCGAGAAACAGAGGGGATGAAACAGAGGGTTAGAAACAGAGGGGCTGAAACAGAGGGGCTGAAACAGAGGGCGAGAAACGGAGGGGCTGAAACAGACGGGCTGAAACAGAGGGGCTGAAACAGAGGGCGAGAAACAGAGGGGCTGAAACAGAGGGCGAGAAACATTGGGGCTGAAACATATTGGCTGAAACAGAGGGGCTGAAACAGAGGGCGAGAAACAGACGTGCTGAAACAGAGGGGCTGAAACAGAGGGCGAGAAACAGAGGGGCTGAAACAGAAGGGCTGAAACAGAGGGCAAGAAACAGAGGTGCTAAATCAGAGGGCGAGAAACAGAGGGCGAGAAACAGAGGGGCTGAAACAGAGGGCGAGAAACAGAGGAGCTGAAACAGAGGGGCTGAAATAGAGGGAGAGAAACAGAGGGCGAGAAACAGAGGCGCTGTAACAGAGGGGCTGAAACAGAGGGCGAGAAACAGAGTGGCTGAAACACAGGGCGTGAAACAGAGGGCGAGAAACAGAAGGGCGAGAATCAGAGGGGCTAAAACAGAGGGCGAGAAACAGAGGGGATGAAACAGAGGGTTAGAAACAGAGGGGCAGAAACAGAGGGGCAGAAACAGAGGGGCTGAAACAGAGGGCGAGAAACAGAGGGGCTGAAACAGACGGGCTTTAACAGAGGGGCTGAAACAGAGGGGCTGAAACAGAGGGGCTGAAACAGAGGGGCTGAAACAGAGGGCGAGAAACATTGGGGCTGAAACATATTGGCTGAAACAGAGGGGCTGAAACAGAGGGCGAGAAACAGAGGGCGAGAAACGGAGGGGCTGAAACAGACGGGCTGAAACAGAGGGGCTGAAACAGAGGGGCTGAAACAGAGGGGCTGAAACAGAGGGCGAGAAACGGAGGGGCTGAAACAGACGGGCTGAAACAGAGGGGCTGAAACAGAGGGCGTGAAACAGAGGGGCTGAAACAGAGGGCGAGAAACATTGGGGCTGAAACATATTGGCTGAAACAGATGGGCTGAAACAGAGGGCGAGAAACAGATGGGCTGAAACAGAGGGGATGAAACAGAGGGCGAGAAACAGAGGGGCTGAAACAGAGGGGCTGAAACAGAGGGGCTGAAACAGAGGGCGAGAAACAGTGGGCATGAAACAGAGGGGCTGAAACAGAGGGTCTGAAACATAGGGACTGAAATAGAGGGGCTGATACAGAGGGGCTGAAAAAGAGGGACTGAAACAGAGGGGCTGAAACTGAGGGGCTGAAACAGAGGGCGAGAAACAGAGGGGCTGAAACAGTGGGGCTGAAACAGAGGGGCTGAAACAGAGGGGCTGAAACAGAGGGGCTGAAACAGAGGGCGCGAAACAGAGGGCGAGAAACAGTGGGGCTGAAACAGACGGGCTGAAACAGAGGGGGTGAAACAGATAGGCTGAAACAGAGGGGCTGAAACAGAGGGCGAGAAACAGAGGGCGAGAAACAGAGGGGCTGAAACAGAGGGGCTGAAACAGAGGGCGAGAAACAGAGGGCGAGAAACAGAGGGCGAGAAACAGAGGGCGAGAAACAGAGGGCGAGAACCAGAGAGCGAGAAACAGAAGGGCTGAAACAGAGGGGCTGAAACAGAGGGCGAGAAACAGAGGGGCTGAAACAGAGGGGCTGAAACAGAGGGGCTGATACAGACGGTTAGAAACAGAGGGGCTGAAACAGAGGGGATGAAACAGAGGGGGAGACACAGAGGGGCTGAAACAGAGGACGAGAAACAGAGGGACTGAAACAGTGGGGCTGAAACAGAGGGGCTGAAACAGAGGGGCTGAAACAGAGGGGGAGACACAGAGGGGCTGAAACAGAGGACGAGAAACAGAGGGACTGAAACAGTGGGGCTGAAACAGAGGGGCTGGAACAGAGGGGCTGAAACAGAGGGGCTCTAACAGAGGGCGCGAAACACAGGGCGAGACACAGTGGGGCTGAAACAGAGGGGCTGAAACAGAGGGGGTGAAACAGATAGGCTGAAACAGAGGGGCTGAAACAGAGGGCGAGAAACAGAGGGGCTGAAACAGAGGGGCTGAAACAGAGGGGCTGAAACAGAGGGCGAGAAACAGAGGGCGAGAAACAGAGGGCGAGAAACAGAGGGCGAGAACCAGAGAGCGAGAAACTGAAGGGCTGAAACAGAGGGGCTGAAACAGAGGGCGAGAAACAGAGGGGCTGAAACAGAGGGGCTGAAACAGAGGGGCTGATACAGAGGGCGAGAAACAGAGGGGCTGAAACAGAGGGCGAGAAACAGAGGGGATGAAACAGAGGGTTAGAAACAGAGGGGCTGAAACAGAGGGGCTGAAACAGAGGGGCTGAAACAGAGGGCGAGAAACGGAGGGGCTGAAACAGACGGGCTGAAACAGAGGGGCTGAAACAGAGGGCGAGAAACAGAGGGGCTGAAACAGAGGGCGTGAAACATTGGGGCTGAAACATATTGGCTGAAACAGAGGGGCTGAAACAGAGGGCGAGAAACAGACGTGCTGAAACAGAGGGGCTGAAACAGAGGGCGAGAAACAGAGGGCGAGAAACAGAGGGGCTGAAACAGAGGGCGAGAAACAGAGGGCGAGAAACAGAGGGCGAGAAACAGAGGGCGAGAAACAGAGGGCGAGAACCAGAGAGCGAGAAACAGAAGGGCTGAAACAGAGGGGCTGAAACAGAGGGCGAGAAACAGAGGGGCTGAAACAGAGGGGCTGAAACAGAGGGGCTGATACAGACGGTTAGAAACAGAGGGGCTGAAACAGAGGGGATGAAACAGAGGGGGAGACACAGAGGGGCTGAAACAGAGGACGAGAAACAGAGGGACTGAAACAGTGGGGCTGAAACAGAGGGGCTGAAACAGAGGGGCTGAAACAGAGGGGGAGACACAGAGGGGCTGAAACAGAGGACGAGAAACAGAGGGACTGAAACAGTGGGGCTGAAACAGAGGGGCTGGAACAGAGGGGCTGAAACAGAGGGGCTGAAACAGAGGGCGCGAAACACAGGGCGAGACACAGTGGGGCTGAAACAGAGGGGCTGAAACAGAGGGTGTGAAACAGATAGGCTGAAACAGAGGGGCTGAAACAGAGGGCGAGAAACAGAGGGGCTGAAACAGAGGGGCTGAAACAGAGGGGCTGAAACAGAGGGCGAGAAACAGAGGGCGAGAAACAGAGGGCGAGAAACAGAGGGCGAGAACCAGAGAGCGAGAAACTGAAGGGCTGAAACAGAGGGGCTGAAACAGAGGGCGAGAAACAGAGGGGCTGAAACAGAGGGGCTGAAACAGAGGGGCTGATACAGAGGGCGAGAAACAGAGGGGCTGAAACAGAGGGCGAGAAACAGAGGGGATGAAACAGAGGGTTAGAAACAGAGGGGCTGAAACAGAGGGGCTGAAACAGAGGGGCTGAAACAGAGGGCGAGAAACGGAGGGGCTGAAACAGACGGGCTGAAACAGAGGGGCTGAAACAGAGGGCGAGAAACAGAGGGGCTGAAACAGAGGGCGAGAAACATTGGTGCTGAAACATATTGGCTGAAACAGAGGGGCTGAAACAGAGGGCGAGAAACAGACGTGCTGAAACAGAGGGGCTGAAACAGAGGGCGAGAAACAGAGGGGCTGAAACAGAAGGGCTGAAACAGAGGGCAAGAAACAGAGGTGCTAAATCAGAGGGCGAGAAACAGAGGGCGAGAAACAGAGGGGCTGAAACAGAGGGCGAGAAACAGAGGAGCTGAAACAGAGGGGCTGAAATAGAGGGAGAGAAACAGAGGGCGAGAAACAGAGGCGCTGTAACAGAGGGGCTGAAACAGAGGGCGAGAAACAGAGTGGCTGAAACACAGGGCGTGAAACAGAGGGCGAGAAACAGAAGGGCGAGAATCAGAGGGGCTAAAACAGAGGGCGAGAAACAGAGGGGATGAAACAGAGGGTTAGAAACAGAGGGGCAGAAACAGAGGGGCAGAAACAGAGGGGCTGAAACAGAGGGCGAGAAACAGAGGGGCTGAAACAGACGGGCTTTAACAGAGGGGCTGAAACAGAGGGGCTGAAACAGAGGGGCTGAAACAGAGGGGCTGAAACAGAGGGCGAGAAACATTGGGGCTGAAACATATTGGCTGAAACAGAGGGGCTGAAACAGAGGGCGAGAAACAGAGGGCGAGAAACGGAGGGGCTGAAACAGACGGGCTGAAACAGAGGGGCTGAAACAGAGGGGCTGAAACAGAGGGGCTGAAACAGAGGGCGAGAAACGGAGGGGCTGAAACAGACGGGCTGAAACAGAGGGGCTGAAACAGAGGGCGTGAAACAGAGGGGCTGAAACAGAGGGCGAGAAACATTGGGGCTGAAACATATTGGCTGAAACAGATGGGCTGAAACAGAGGGCGAGAAACAGATGGGCTGAAACAGAGGGGATGAAACAGAGGGCGAGAAACAGAGGGGCTGAAACAGAGGGGCTGAAACAGAGGGGCTGAAACAGAGGGCGAGAAACAGTGGGCATGAAACAGAGGGGCTGAAACAGAGGGTCTGAAACATAGGGACTGAAATAGAGGGGCTGATACAGAGGGGCTGAAAAAGAGGGACTGAAACAGAGGGGCTGAAACTGAGGGGCTGAAACAGAGGGCGAGAAACAGAGGGGCTGAAACAGTGGGGCTGAAACAGAGGGGCTGAAACAGAGGGGCTGAAACAGAGGGGCTGAAACAGAGGGCGCGAAACAGAGGGCGAGAAACAGTGGGGCTGAAACAGACGGGCTGAAACAGAGGGGGTGAAACAGATAGGCTGAAACAGAGGGGCTGAAACAGAGGGCGAGAAACAGAGGGCGAGAAACAGAGGGGCTGAAACAGAGGGGCTGAAACAGAGGGCGAGAAACAGAGGGCGAGAAACAGAGGGCGAGAAACAGAGGGCGAGAAACAGAGGGCGAGAACCAGAGAGCGAGAAACAGAAGGGCTGAAACAGAGGGGCTGAAACAGAGGGCGAGAAACAGAGGGGCTGAAACAGAGGGGCTGAAACAGAGGGGCTGATACAGACGGTTAGAAACAGAGGGGCTGAAACAGAGGGGATGAAACAGAGGGGGAGACACAGAGGGGCTGAAACAGAGGACGAGAAACAGAGGGACTGAAACAGTGGGGCTGAAACAGAGGGGCTGAAACAGAGGGGCTGAAACAGAGGGGGAGACACAGAGGGGCTGAAACAGAGGACGAGAAACAGAGGGACTGAAACAGTGGGGCTGAAACAGAGGGGCTGGAACAGAGGGGCTGAAACAGAGGGGCTCTAACAGAGGGCGCGAAACACAGGGCGAGACACAGTGGGGCTGAAACAGAGGGGCTGAAACAGAGGGGGTGAAACAGATAGGCTGAAACAGAGGGGCTGAAACAGAGGGCGAGAAACAGAGGGGCTGAAACAGAGGGGCTGAAACAGAGGGGCTGAAACAGAGGGCGAGAAACAGAGGGCGAGAAACAGAGGGCGAGAAACAGAGGGCGAGAACCAGAGAGCGAGAAACTGAAGGGCTGAAACAGAGGGGCTGAAACAGAGGGCGAGAAACAGAGGGGCTGAAACAGAGGGGCTGAAACAGAGGGGCTGATACAGAGGGCGAGAAACAGAGGGGCTGAAACAGAGGGCGAGAAACAGAGGGGATGAAACAGAGGGTTAGAAACAGAGGGGCTGAAACAGAGGGGCTGAAACAGAGGGGCTGAAACAGAGGGCGAGAAACGGAGGGGCTGAAACAGACGGGCTGAAACAGAGGGGCTGAAACAGAGGGCGAGAAACAGAGGGGCTGAAACAGAGGGCGTGAAACATTGGGGCTGAAACATATTGGCTGAAACAGAGGGGCTGAAACAGAGGGCGAGAAACAGACGTGCTGAAACAGAGGGGCTGAAACAGAGGGCGAGAAACAGAGGGGCTGAAACAGAAGGGCTGAAACAGAGGGCAAGAAACAGAGGTGCTAAATCAGAGGGCGAGAAACAGAGGGCGAGAAACAGAGGGGCTGAAACAGAGGGCGAGAAACAGAGGGGCTGAAACAGAGGGGCTGAAATAGAGGGAGAGAAACAGAGGGCGAGAAACAGAGGCGCTGTAACAGAGGGGCTGAAACAGAGGGCGAGAAACAGAGTGGCTGAAACAGAGGGCGTGAAACAGAGGGCGAGAAACAGAAGGGCGAGAATCAGAGGGGCTAAAACAGAGGGCGAGAAACAGAGGGGATGAAACAGAGGGTTAGAAACAGAGGGGCAGAAACAGAGGGGCAGAAACAGAGGGGCTGAAACAGAGGGCGAGAAACAGAGGGGCTGAAACAGACGGGCTTTAACAGAGGGGCTGAAACAGAGGGGCTGAAACAGAGGGGCTGAAACAGAGGGGCTGAAACAGAGGGCGAGAAACATTGGGGCTGAAACATATTGGCTGAAACAGAGGGGCTGAAACAGAGGGCGAGAAACAGATGGGCTGAAACAGAGGGGCTGAAACAGAGGGCGAGAAACAGAGGGCGAGAAACGGAGGGGCTGAAACAGACGGGCTGAAACAGAGGGGCTGAAACAGAGGGGCTGAAACAGAGGGGCTGAAACAGAGGGCGAGAAACGGAGGGGCTGAAACAGACGGGCTGAAACAGAGGGGCTGAAACAGAGGGCGTGAAACAGAGGGGCTGAAACAGAGGGCGAGAAACATTGGGGCTGAAATATATTGGCTGAAACAGATGGGCTGAAACAGCGGGCGAGAAACAGATGGGCTGAAACAGAGGGGATGAAACAGAGAGCGAGAAACAGAGGGGCTGAAACAGAAGGGCTGAAACAGAGGGCAAGAAACAGAGGTGCTAAATCAGAGGGCGAGAAACAGAGGGCGAGAAACAGAGGGGCTGAAACAGAGGGCGAGAAACAGAGGGGCTGAAACAGAGGGGCTGAAATAGAGGGCGAGAAACAGAGGGCGAGAAACAGAGGGGCTGTAACAGAGGGGCAGAAACAGAGGGCGAGAAACAGAGGGGCTGAAATAGAGAGCGAGAAACAGAGGGCGAGAAACAGAGGGGCTGTAACAGAGGGGCTGAAACAGAGGGGCTGAAACTGAGGGGCTGAAACAGAGGGCGAGAAACAGAGGGGCTGAAACAGTGGGGCTGAAACAGAGGGGCTGAAACAGAGGGGCTGAAACAGAGGGGGAGACAAAGAGGGGCTGAAACAGAGGACGAGAAACAGAGGGACTGAAACAGTGGGGCTGAAACAGAGGGGCTGAAACAGAGGGGCTGAAACAGAGGGGCTGAAACAGAGGGCGCGAAACAGAGGGCGAGAAACAGTGGGGCTGAAACAGACGGGCTGAAACAGAGGGGGTGAAACAGATAGGCTGAAACAGAGGGGCTGAAACAGAGGGCGAGAAACAGAGGGGCTGAAACAGAGGGGCTGAAACAGAGGGGCTGAAACAGAGGGCGAGAAACAGAGGGCGAGAAACAGAGGGCGAGAAACAGAGGGCGAGAAACAGAGGGCGAGAACCAGAGAGCGAGAAACAGAAGGGCTGAAACAGAGGGGCTGAAACAGAGGGCGAGAAACAGAGGGGCTGAAACAGAGGGGCTGAAACAGAGGGGCTGATACAGACGGTTAGAAACAGAGGGGCTGAAACAGAGGGGATGAAACAGAGGGGGAGACACAGAGGGGCTGAAACAGAGGACGAGAAACAGAGGGACTGAAACAGTGGGGCTGAAACAGAGGGGCTGAAACAGAGGGGCTGAAACAGAGGGGGAGACACAGAGGGGCTGAAACAGAGGACGAGAAACAGAGGGACTGAAACAGTGGGGCTGAAACAGAGGGGCTGGAACAGAGGGGCTGAAACAGAGGGGCTGAAACAGAGGGCGCGAAACACAGGGCGAGACACAGTGGGGCTGAAACAGAGGGGCTGAAACAGAGGGTGTGAAACAGATAGGCTGAAACAGAGGGGCTGAAACAGAGGGCGAGAAACAGAGGGGCTGAAACAGAGGGGCTGAAACAGAGGGGCTGAAACAGAGGGCGAGAAACAGAGGGCGAGAAACAGAGGGCGAGAAACAGAGGGCGAGAACCAGAGAGCGAGAAACTGAAGGGCTGAAACAGAGGGGCTGAAACAGAGGGCGAGAAACAGAGGGGCTGAAACAGAGGGGCTGAAACAGAGGGGCTGATACAGAGGGCGAGAAACAGAGGGGCTGAAACAGAGGGCGAGAAACAGAGGGGATGAAACAGAGGGTTAGAAACAGAGGGGCTGAAACAGAGGGGCTGAAACAGAGGGGCTGAAACAGAGGGCGAGAAACGGAGGGGCTGAAACAGACGGGCTGAAACAGAGGGGCTGAAACAGAGGGCGAGAAACAGATGGGCTGAAACAGAGGGCGAGAAACATTGGGGCTGAAACATATTGGCTGAAACAGAGGGGCTGAAACAGAGGGCGAGAAACAGACGTGCTGAAACAGAGGGGCTGAAACAGAGGGCGAGAAACAGAGGGGCTGAAACAGAAGGGCTGAAACAGAGGGCAAGAAACAGAGGTGCTAAATCAGAGGGCGAGAAACAGAGGGCGAGAAACAGAGGGGCTGAAACAGAGGGCGAGAAACAGAGGGGCTGAAACAGAGGGGCTGAAATAGAGGGAGAGAAACAGAGGGCGAGAAACAGAGGCGCTGTAACAGAGGGGCTGAAACAGAGGGCGAGAAACAGAGTGGCTGAAACACAGGGCGTGAAACAGAGGGCGAGAAACAGAAGGGCGAGAATCAGAGGGGCTAAAACAGAGGGCGAGAAACAGAGGGGATGAAACAGAGGGTTAGAAACAGAGGGGCAGAAACAGAGGGGCAGAAACAGAGGGGCTGAAACAGAGGGCGAGAAACAGAGGGGCTGAAACAGACGGGCTTTAACAGAGGGGCTGAAACAGAGGGGCTGAAACAGAGGGGCTGAAACAGAGGGGCTGAAACAGAGGGCGAGAAACATTGGGGCTGAAACATATTGGCTGAAACAGAGGGGCTGAAACAGAGGGCGAGAAACAGAGGGCGAGAAACGGAGGGGCTGAAACAGACGGGCTGAAACAGAGGGGCTGAAACAGAGGGGCTGAAACAGAGGGGCTGAAACAGAGGGCGAGAAACGGAGGGGCTGAAACAGACGGGCTGAAACAGAGGGGCTGAAACAGAGGGCGTGAAACAGAGGGGCTGAAACAGAGGGCGAGAAACATTGGGGCTGAAACAGATGGGCTGAAACAGAGGGCGAGAAACAGATGGGCTGAAACAGAGGGGATGAAACAGAGGGCGAGAAACAGAGGGGCTGAAACAGAGGGGCTGAAACAGAGGGGCTGAAACAGAGGGCGAGAAACAGTGGGCATGAAACAGAGGGGCTGAAACAGAGGGTCTGAAACATAGGGACTGAAATAGAGGGGCTGATACAGAGGGGCTGAAAAAGAGGGACTGAAACAGAGGGGCTGAAACTGAGGGGCTGAAACAGAGGGCGAGAAACAGAGGGGCTGAAACAGTGGGGCTGAAACAGAGGGGCTGAAACAGAGGGGCTGAAACAGAGGGGGAGACACAGAGGGGCTGAAACAGAGGACGAGAAACAGAGGGACTGAAACAGTGGGGCTGAAACAGAGGGGCTGAAACAGAGGGGCTGAAACAGAGGGGCTGAAACAGAGGGCGCGAAACAGAGGGCGAGAAACAGTGGGGCTGAAACAGAGGGGCTGAAACAGAGGGGGTGAAACAGATAGGCTGAAACAGAGGGGCTGAAACAGAGGGCGAGAAACAGAGGGGCTGAAACAGAGGGGCTGAAACAGAGGGCGAGAAACAGAGGGCGAGAAACAGAGGGCGAGAAACAGAGGGCGAGAAACAGAGGGCGAGAACCAGAGAGCGAGAAACAGAAGGGCTGAAACAGAGGGGCTGAAACAGAGGGCGAGAAACAGAGGGGCTGAAACAGAGGTGCTGAAACAGAGGGGCTGATACAGAGGGCGAGAAACAGAGGGGCTGAAACAGAGGGCGAGAAACAGAGGGGATGAAACAGAGGGTTAGAAACAGAGGGGCTGAAACAGAGGGGATGAAACAGAGGGGGAGACACAGAGGGGCTGAAACAGAGGACGAGAAACAGAGGGACTGAAACAGTGGGGCTGAAACAGAGGGGCTGAAACAGAGGGGCTGAAACAGAGGGGGAGACACAGAGGGGCTGAAACAGAGGACGAGAAACAGAGGGGCTGAAACAGAGGGGCTGAAACAGAGGGGCTGAAACAGAGGGCGAGAAACAGAGGGGCTGAAACAGAGGACGAGAAACAGAGGGGCTGAAACAGAGGGCGAGAAACAGAGGGCGAGAAACAGAGGGCGAGAAACAGAGGGCGAGAAACAGTGGGGCTGAAACAGAGGGGCTGAAACAGAGGGCGAGAAACAGAGAGCGAGAAACAGAGGGCGAGAACCAGAGTGCGAGAAACAGAGGGACTGAAACAGAGGGGCTGAAACAGAGGCAGAGAAACAGAGGGGCTGAAACAGAGGGGCAGAAACAGATGGCGAGAAACAGAGGGGCTCAAACAGAGGGCGAGAAACATAGGAGCTGAAACAGAGGGCGAGAAACAGAGGGGATGAAACAGAGGGCGAGAAACAGAGGGGCTGAAACAGAGGGGCTGAAACAGAGGGGCTGAAACAGTTGGGCTGAAACAGAGGGCGAGAAACAGACGGGCTGAAACAGAGGGCGAGAAAAAGAGGGGCTGAAACAGAGGGCGAGAAACATAGGGGCGCAAACAGAGGGGCTGAAACAGAGGGGCTGAAACAGAGGGCGAGAAACAGAGGGCGAGAAACAGAGGGCGAGAAACAGAGGGGCTGAAACAGAGGGGCTGAAACAGAGGGGCTGAAACAGAGGGCGAGAAACAGAGGGGCTGAAACAGAGGGGCTGAAAAGAAGGGCGAGAAACAGAGGGCGAGAAACAGAGGGGCTGAAACAGAGGGCGAGAAACAGAGGGGCTGAAACAGTGGGGCTGAAACAGAGGGTCTGAAACAGAGGGACTGAAACAGTGGGGCTGAAACAGAGGGTGAGAAACAGAGGGGCTGAAACAGAGGGGCTGAAGCAGAGGGGCTGAAACAGAGGGCGAGAAACAGAGGGCGAGAAACAGTGGGCCTGAAACAGAGGGGCTGAAACAGAGGGTCTGAAACAGAGGGGCTGAAACAGAGGGCGAGAAACAGAGGGTGAGAAACAGAGGGGCTGAAACTGAGGGTCTGAAACAGAGGGGCTGAAACAGAGGGGCTGAAACAGTGGGGCTGAAAAAGAGGGGATGAAACAGAGTGGCTGAAACAGAGGGTCTGAATCAGAGGGGCTGAAACAGAGAGCGAGAAACAGAGGGCGAGAAACAGAGGGCGAGAAACAGAGGGGCTGAAACAGAGGGGCTGAAACAGAGGGGCTGAAACAGAGGGCGAGAAACAGTGGGCATGAAACAGAGGGGCTGAAACAGAGGGTCTGAAACATAGGGACTGAAATAGAGGGGCTGATACAGAGGGGCTGAAAAAGAGGGGCTGAAACAGAGGGGCTGAAACTGAGGGGCTGAAACAGAGGGCGAGAAACAGAGGGGCTGAAACAGTGGGGCTGAAACAGAGGGGCTGAAACAGAGGGGCTGAAACAGAGGGGGAGACAAAGAGGGGCTGAAACAGAGGACGAGAAACAGAGGGACTGAAACAGTGGGGCTGAAACAGAGGGGCTGAAACAGAGGGGCTGAAACAGAGGGGCTGAAACAGAGGGCGCGAAACAGAGGGCGAGAAACAGTGGGGCTGAAACAGACGGGCTGAAACAGAGGGGGTGAAACAGATAGGCTGAAACAGAGGGGCTGAAACAGAGGGCGAGAAACAGAGGGGCTGAAACAGAGGGGCTGAAACAGAGGGGCTGAAACAGAGGGCGAGAAACAGAGGGCGAGAAACAGAGGGCGAGAAACAGAGGGCGAGAAACAGAGGGCGAGAACCAGAGAGCGAGAAACAGAAGGGCTGAAACAGAGGGGCTGAAACAGAGGGCGAGAAACAGAGGGGCTGAAACAGAGGGGCTGAAACAGAGGGGCTGATACAGACGGTTAGAAACAGAGGGGCTGAAACAGAGGGGATGAAACAGAGGGGGAGACACAGAGGGGCTGAAACAGAGGACGAGAAACAGAGGGACTGAAACAGTGGGGCTGAAACAGAGGGGCTGAAACAGAGGGGCTGAAACAGAGGGGGAGACACAGAGGGGCTGAAACAGAGGACGAGAAACAGAGGGACTGAAACAGTGGGGCTGAAACAGAGGGGCTGGAACACAGGGGCTGAAACAGAGGGGCTGAAACAGAGGGCGCGAAACACAGGGCGAGACACAGTGGGGCTGAAACAGAGGGGCTGAAACAGAGGGGGTGAAACAGATAGGCTGAAACAGAGGGGCTGAAACAGAGGGCGAGAAACAGAGGGGCTGAAACAGAGGGGCTGAAACAGAGGGGCTGAAACAGAGGGCGAGAAACAGAGGGCGAGAAACAGAGGGCGAGAAACAGAGGGCGAGAACCAGAGAGCGAGAAACTGAAGGGCTGAAACAGAGGGGCTGAAACAGAGGGCGAGAAACAGAGGGGCTGAAACAGAGGGGCTGAAACAGAGGGGCTGATACAGAGGGCGAGAAACAGAGGGGCTGAAACAGAGGGCGAGAAACAAAGGGGATGAAACAGAGGGTTAGAAACAGAGGGGCTGAAACAGAGGGGCTGAAACAGAGGGCGAGAAACAGATGGGCTGAAACAGAGGGGATGAAACAGAGAGCGAGAAACAGAGGGGCTGAAACAGAAGGGCTGAAACAGAGGGCAAGAAACAGAGGTGCTAAATCAGAGGGCGAGAAACAGAGGGCGAGAAACAGAGGGGCTGAAACAGAGGGCGAGAAACAGAGGGGCTGAAACAGAGGGGCTGAAATAGAGGGCGAGAAACAGAGGGCGAGAAACAGATTGGCTGTAACAGAGGGGCAGAAACAGAGGGCGAGAAACAGAGGGGCTGAAATAGAGGGCGAGAAACAGAGGGCGAGAAACAGAGGGGCTGTAACAGAGGGGCTGAAACAGAGGGGCTGAAACTGAGGGGCTGAAACAGAGGGCGAGAAACAGAGGGGCTGAAACAGTGGGGCTGAAACAGAGGGGCTGAAACAGAGGGGCTGAAACAGAGGGGGAGACAAAGAGGGGCTGAAACAGAGGACGAGAAACAGAGGGACTGAAACAGTGGGGCTGAAACAGAGGGGCGGAAACAGAGGGGCTGAAACAGAGGGGCTGAAACAGAGGGCGCGAAACAGAGGGCGAGAAACAGTGGGGCTGAAACAGACGGGCTGAAACAGAGGGGGTGAAACAGATAGGCTGAAACAGAGGGGCTGAAACAGAGGGCGAGAAACAGAGGGGCTGAAACAGAGGGGCTGAAACAGAGGGGCTGAAACAGAGGGCGAGAAACAGAGGGCGAGAAACAGAGGGCGAGAAACAGAGGGCGAGAAACAGAGGGCGAGAACCAGAGAGCGAGAAACAGAAGGGCTGAAACAGAGGGGCTGAAACAGAGGGCGAGAAACAGAGGGGCTGAAACAGAGGGGCTGAAACAGAGGGGCTGATACAGACGGTTAGAAACAGAGGGGCTGAAACAGAGGGGATGAAACAGAGGGGGAGACACAGAGGGGCTGAAACAGAGGACGAGAAACAGAGGGACTGAAACAGTGGGGCTGAAACAGAGGGGCTGAAACAGAGGGGCTGAAACAGAGGGGGAGACACAGAGGGGCTGAAACAGAGGACGAGAAACAGAGGGACTGAAACAGTGGGGCTGAAACAGAGGGGCTGGAACAGAGGGGCTGAAACAGAGGGGCTGAAACAGAGGGCGCGAAACACAGGGCGAGACACAGTGGGGCTGAAACAGAGGGGCTGAAACAGAGGGTGTGAAACAGATAGGCTGAAACAGAGGGGCTGAAACAGAGGGCGAGAAACAGAGGGGCTGAAACAGAGGGGCTGAAACAGAGGGGCTGAAACAGAGGGCGAGAAACAGAGGGCGAGAAACAGAGGGCGAGAAACAGAGGGCGAGAACCAGAGAGCGAGAAACTGAAGGGCTGAAACAGAGGGGCTGAAACAGAGGGCGAGAAACAGAGGGGCTGAAACAGAGGGGCTGAAACAGAGGGGCTGATACAGAGGGCGAGAAACAGAGGGGCTGAAACAGAGGGCGAGAAACAGAGGGGATGAAACAGAGGGTTAGAAACAGAGGGGCTGAAACAGAGGGGCTGAAACAGAGGGGCTGAAACAGAGGGCGAGAAACGGAGGGGCTGAAACAGACGGGCTGAAACAGAGGGGCTGAAACAGAGGGCGAGAAACAGAGGGGCTGAAACAGAGGGCGAGAAACATTGGGGCTGAAACATATTGGCTGAAACAGAGGGGCTGAAACAGAGGGCGAGAAACAGACGTGCTGAAACAGAGGGGCTGAAACAGAGGGCGAGAAACAGAGGGGCTGAAACAGAAGGGCTGAAACAGAGGGCAAGAAACAGAGGTGCTAAATCAGAGGGCGAGAAACAGAGGGCGAGAAACAGAGGGGCTGAAACAGAGGGCGAGAAACAGAGGGGCTGAAACAGAGGGGCTGAAATAGAGGGAGAGAAACAGAGGGCGAGAAACAGAGGCGCTGTAACAGAGGGGCTGAAACAGAGGGCGAGAAACAGAGTGGCTGAAACACAGGGCGTGAAACAGAGGGCGAGAAACAGAAGGGCGAGAATCAGAGGGGCTAAAACAGAGGGCGAGAAACAGAGGGGATGAAACAGAGGGTTAGAAACAGAGGGGCAGAAACAGAGGGGCAGAAACAGAGGGGCTGAAACAGAGGGCGAGAAACAGAGGGGCTGAAATAGACGGGCTTTAACAGAGGGGCTGAAACAGAGGGGCTGAAACAGAGGGGCTGAAACAGAGGGGCTGAAACAGAGGGCGAGAAACATTGGGGCTGAAACATATTGGCTGAAACAGAGGGGCTGAAACAGAGGGCGAGAAACAGAGGGCGAGAAACGGAGGGGCTGAAACAGACGGGCTGAAACAGAGGGGCTGAAACAGAGGGGCTGAAACAGAGGGGCTGAAACAGAGGGCGAGAAACGGAGGGGCTGAAACAGACGGGCTGAAACAGAGGGGCTGAAACAGAGGGCGTGAAACAGAGGGGCTGAAACAGAGGGCGAGAAACATTGGGGCTGAAACATATTGGCTGAAACAGATGGGCTGAAACAGAGGGCGAGAAACAGATGGGCTGAAACAGAGGGGATGAAACAGAGGGCGAGAAACAGAGGGGCTGAAACAGAGGGGCTGAAACAGAGGGGCTGAAACAGAGGGCGAGAAACAGTGGGCATGAAACAGAGGGGCTGAAACAGAGGGTCTGAAACATAGGGACTGAAATAGAGGGGCTGATACAGAGGGGCTGAAAAAGAGGGACTGAAACAGAGGGGCTGAAACTGAGGGGCTGAAACAGAGGGCGAGAAACAGAGGGGCTGAAACAGTGGGGCTGAAACAGAGGGTCTGAAACAGAGGGGCTGAAACAGAGGGGGAGACACAGAGGGGCTGAAACAGAGGACGAGAAACAGAGGGACTGAAACAGTGGGGCTGAAACAGAGGGGCTGAAACAGAGGGGCTGAAACAGAGGGGCTGAAACAGAGGGCGCGAAACAGAGGGCGAGAAACAGTGGGGCTGAAACAGAGGGGCTGAAACAGAGGGGGTGAAACAGATAGGCTGAAACAGAGGGGCTGAAACAGAGGGCGAGAAACAGAGGGGCTGAAACAGAGGGGCTGAAACAGAGGGCGAGAAACAGAGGGCGAGAAACAGAGGGCGAGAAACAGAAGGGCTGAAACAGAGGGGCTGAAACAGAGGGCGAGAAACAGAGGGGCTGAAACAGAGGTGCTGAAACAGAGGGGCTGATACAGAGGGCGAGAAACAGAGGGGCTGAAACAGAGGGCGAGAAACAGAGGGGATGAAACAGAGGGTTAGAAACAGAGGGGCTGAAACAGAGGGGATGAAACAGAGGGGGAGACACAGAGGGGCTGAAACAGAGGACGAGAAACAGAGGGACTGAAACAGTGGGGCTGAAACAGAGGGGCTGAAACAGAGGGGCTGAAACAGAGGGGGAGACACAGAGGGGCTGAAACAGAGGACGAGAAACAGAGGGGCTGAAACAGAGGGGCTGAAACAGAGGGGCTGAAACAGAGGGCGAGAAACAGAGGGGCTGAAACAGAGGACGAGAAACAGAGGGGCTGAAACAGAGGGCGAGAAACAGAGGGCGAGAAACAGAGGGCGAGAAACAGAGGGCGAGAAACAGTGGGGCTGAAACAGAGGGGCTGAAACAGAGGGCGAGAAACAGAGAGCGAGAAACAGAGGGCGAGAACCAGAGTGCGAGAAACAGAGGGACTGAAACAGAGGGGCTGAAACAGAGGCAGAGAAACAGAGGGGCTGAAACAGAGGGGCAGAAACAGATGGCGAAAAACAGAGGGGCTCAAACAGAGGGCGAGAAACATAGGAGCTGAAACAGAGGGCGAGAAACAGAGGGGATGAAACAGAGGGCGAGAAACAGAGGGGCTGAAACAGAGGGGCTGAAACAGAGGGGCTGAAACAGTTGGGCTGAAACAGAGGGCGAGAAACAGACGGGCTGAAACAGAGGGCGAGAAAAAGAGGGGCTGAAACAGAGGGCGAGAAACATAGGGGCGCAAACAGAGGGGCTGAAACAGAGGGGCTGAAACAGAGGGCGAGAAACAGAGGGCGAGAAACAGAGGGCGAGAAACAGAGGGGCTGAAACAGAGGGGCTGAAACAGAGGGGCTGAAACAGAGGGCGAGAAACAGAGGGGCTGAAACAGAGGGGCTGAAAAGAAGGGCGAGAAACAGAGGGCGAGAAACAGAGGGGCTGAAACAGAGGGCGAGAAACAGAGGGGCTGAAACAGTGGGGCTGAAACAGAGGGTCTGAAACAGAGGGACTGAAACAGTGGGGCTGAAACAGAGGGTGAGAAACAGAGGGGCTGAAACAGAGGGGCTGAAGCAGAGGGGCTGAAACAGAGGGCGAGAAACAGAGGGCGAGAAACAGTGGGCCTGAAACAGAGGGGCTGAAACAGAGGGTCTGAAACAGAGGGGCTGAAACAGAGGGCGAGAAACAGAGGGTGAGAAACAGAGGGGCTGAAACTGAGGGTCTGAAACAGAGGGGCTGAAACAGAGGGGCTGAAACAGTGGGGCTGAAAAAGAGGGGATGAAACAGAGTGGCTGAAACAGAGGGTCTGAATCAGAGGGGCTGAAACAGAGAGCGAGAAACAGAGGGCGAGAAACAGAGGGCGAGAAACAGAGGGGCTGAAACAGAGGGGCTGAAACAGAGGGGCTGAAACAGAGGGCGAGAAACAGTGGGCATGAAACAGAGGGGCTGAAACAGAGGGTCTGAAACATAGGGACTGAAATAGAGGGGCTGATACAGAGGGGCTGAAAAAGAGGGGCTGAAACAGAGGGGCTGAAACTGAGGGGCTGAAACAGAGGGCGAGAAACAGAGGGGCTGAAACAGTGGGGCTGAAACAGAGGGGCTGAAACAGAGGGGCTGAAACAGAGGGGGAGACAAAGAGGGGCTGAAACAGAGGACGAGAAACAGAGGGACTGAAACAGTGGGGCTGAAACAGAGGGGCTGAAACAGAGGGGCTGAAACAGAGGGGCTGAAACAGAGGGCGCGAAACAGAGGGCGAGAAACAGTGGGGCTGAAACAGACGGGCTGAAACAGAGGGGGTGAAACAGATAGGCTGAAACAGAGGGGCTGAAACAGAGGGCGAGAAACAGAGGGGCTGAAACAGAGGGGCTGAAACAGAGGGGCTGAAACAGAGGGCGAGAAACAGAGGGCGAGAAACAGAGGGCGAGAAACAGAGGGCGAGAAACAGAGGGCGAGAACCAGAGAGCGAGAAACAGAAGGGCTGAAACAGAGGGGCTGAAACAGAGGGCGAGAAACAGAGGGGCTGAAACAGAGGGGCTGAAACAGAGGGGCTGATACAGACGGTTAGAAACAGAGGGGCTGAAACAGAGGGGATGAAACAGAGGGGGAGACACAGAGGGGCTGAAACAGAGGACGAGAAACAGAGGGACTGAAACAGTGGGGCTGAAACAGAGGGGCTGAAACAGAGGGGCTGAAACAGAGGGGGAGACACAGAGGGGCTGAAACAGAGGACGAGAAACAGAGGGACTGAAACAGTGGGGCTGAAACAGAGGGGCTGGAACAGAGGGGCTGAAACAGAGGGGCTGAAACAGAGGGCGCGAAACACAGGGCGAGACACAGTGGGGCTGAAACAGAGGGGCTGAAACAGAGGGGGTGAAACAGATAGGCTGAAACAGAGGGGCTGAAACAGAGGGCGAGAAACAGAGGGGCTGAAACAGAGGGGCTGAAACAGAGGGGCTGAAACAGAGGGCGAGAAACAGAGGGCGAGAAACAGAGGGCGAGAAACAGAGGGCGAGAACCAGAGAGCGAGAAACTGAAGGGCTGAAACAGAGGGGCTGAAACAGAGGGCGAGAAACAGAGGGGCTGAAACAGAGGGGCTGAAACAGAGGGGCTGATACAGAGGGCGAGAAACAGAGGGGCTGAAACAGAGGGCGAGAAACAAAGGGGATGAAACAGAGGGTTAGAAACAGAGGGGCTGAAACAGAGGGGCTGAAACAGAGGGGCTGAAACAGAGGGCGAGAAACGGAGGGGCTGAAACAGACGGGCTGAAACAGAGGGGCTGAAACAGAGGGCGAGAAACAGAGGGGCTGAAACAGAGGGCGAGAAACATTGGGGCTGAAACATATTGGCTGAAACAGAGGGGCTGAAACAGAGGGCGAGAAACAGACGTGCTGAAACAGAGGGGCTGAAACAGAGGGCGAGAAACAGAGGGGCTGAAACAGAAGGGCTGAAACAGAGGGCAAGAAACAGAGGTGCTATATCAGAGGGCGAGAAACAGAGGGCGAGAAACAGAGGGGCTGAAACAGAGGGCGAGAAACAGAGGGGCTGAAACAGAGGGGCTGAAATAGAGGGAGAGAAACAGAGGGCGAGAAACAGAGGCGCTGTAACAGAGGGGCTGAAACAGAGGGCGAGAAACAGAGTGGCTGAAACAGAGGGCGTGAAACAGAGGGCGAGAAACAGAAGGGCGAGAATCAGAGGGGCAAAAACAGAGGGCGAGAAACAGAGGGGATGAAACAGAGGGTTAGAAACAGAGGGGCAGAAACAGAGGGGCAGAAACAGAGGGGCTGAAACAGAGGGCGAGAAACAGAGGGGCTGAAACAGACGGGCTTTAACAGAGGGGCTGAAACAGAGGGGCTGAAACAGAGGGGCTGAAACAGAGGGGCTGAAACAGAGGGCGAGAAACATTGGGGCTGAAACATATTGGCTGAAACAGAGGGGCTGAAACAGAGGGCGAGAAACAGATGGGCTGAAACAGAGGGGCTGAAACAGAGGGCGAGAAACAGAGGGCGAGAAACGGAGGGGCTGAAACAGACGGGCTGAAACAGAGGGGCTGAAACAGAGGGGCTGAAACAGAGGGGCTGAAACAGAGGGCGAGAAACGGAGGGGCTGAAACAGACGGGCTGAAACAGAGGGGCTGAAACAGAGGGCGTGAAACAGAGGGGTGAAACAGAGGGCGAGAAACATTGGGGCTGAAACATATTGGCTGAAACAGATGGGCTGAAACAGAGGGCGAGAAACAGATGGGCTGAAACAGAGGGGATGAAACAGAGGGCGAGAAACAGAGGGGCTGAAACAGAAGGGCTGAAACAGAGGGCAAGAAACAGAGGTGCTAAATCAGAGGGCGAGAAACAGAGGGCGAGAAACAGAGGGGCTGAAACAGAGGGCGAGAAACAGAGGGGCTGAAACAGAGGGGCTGAAATAGAGGGCGAGAAACAGAGGGCGAGAAACAGAGGGGCTGTAACTGAGGGGCAGAAACAGAGGGCGAGAAACAGAGGGGCTGAAACAGAGGGCGTGAAACAGAGGGCGAGAAACAGAGAGCGAGAAACAGAGGGTCTGAAACAGAGGGGCTGAAACAGAGGACGAGAAACAGAGGGCGAGAAATTCAGGGGCGCAAACAGAGGGGCTGAAACAGAGGGCGAGAAACAGAGGGGCTGAAACAGAGGGGATGAAACAGATGGGCTGAAACAGAGGGCGAGAAAAAGAGGGTGAGAAACAGAGGGGCTGAAACAGAGGGGCTGAAACAGAGGGGCTGAAACAGAGGGGCTGAAACAGAGGGCGAGAAACAGAGGGGCTGAAACAGAGGGCGAGAAACAGAGGGCGAGAAACATAGGGCGAGAAACAGAGGGCGAGAAACAGAGGGGCTGAAACAGAGGGGCTGAAACAGAGGGGCTGAAACAAATGGCGAGAAACAGAGGGCGAGAAACAGAGGGCGAGAAACAGAGTGCAAGAAACAGAGGGCGACAAACAGAGGGGCTGAAACAGAGGGCGAGAAACAGAGGGGCTGAAACAGAGGGAATGAAACAGAGGGGCTGAAACAGAGGGGCTGAAACAGAGGGCGAGAAACAGAGGGTGAGAAACAGAGAGGCTGAAACAGAGGGGCTGAAACAGAGGGGTTGAAACAGTTGGGCTGAAACAGAGGGCGAGAAACAGACGGGCTGAAACAGAGGGCGAGAAAAAGAGGGGCTGAAACAGAGGGCGAGAAACATAGGGGCGCAAACAGAGGGGCTGAAACAGAGGGGCTGAAACAGAGGGCGAGAAACAGAGGGCGAGAAACAGAGGGCCAGAAACAGAGGGGCTGAAACAGAGGGGCTGAAACAGATGGGCTGAAACAGAGGGGCTGCAACAGAGGGGCTGAAACAGAGGGCGAGAAACAGAGGGGCTGAAACAGAGGGCGAGAAACAGAGGGGCTGAAACAGAGGGGCTGAAACAGAGGGCGAGAAACAGAGGGGCTGAAACAGAGGGCGAGAAACAGAGGGGCTGAAACAGAGGGCGAGAAACAGAGGGGCTGAAACAGAGGGCGAGAAACAGTGGGCGAGAAACAGAGGGGCTGAAACAGAGGGGCTGAAACAGATGGGCTGAAACAGAGGGGCTGAAACAGAGGGCGAGAAACAGAGGGCGAGAAACAGGGGCTGAAACAGAGGGCGAGAAACAGAGGGGCTGAAACAGTGGGGCTGAAACAGAGGGTCTGAAACAGAGGGGCTGAAACAGAGGGCGAGAAACAGAGGGCGAGAAACAGTGGGGGTGAAACAGAGGGGCTGAAACAGAGGGTCTGAAACAGAGAGGCTGAAACAGAGGGCGAGAAACAGAGGGTGAGAAACAGAGGGGCTGAAACAGAGGGTCTGAAACAGAGGGGCTGAAACAGGGGGGCTGAAACAGTTGGGCTGAAAAAGAGGGGCTGAAACAGAGGGGCTGAAACAGAGGGGCTGAATCAGAGGGGCTGAAACAGAGCGCGAGAAACAGAGGGCGGGAAACAAAGGGAGAGAAACAGAGGGACTGAAACAGAGGGGCTGAAACAGAGGGGCTGAAACAAAGGGGCTAAAACAGAGGGCGAGAAACAGTGGGCGTGAAACAGAGGAGCTGAAACAGAGGGTCTGAAACATAGGGGCTGAAAGAGAGGGGCTGAAACGGAGGGGCTGAAAAAGAGGGGCTGAAACAGAGGGGTTGAAACTGAGGGGCTGAAACAGAGGGCGAGAAACAAAGGGGCTGAAACAGTGGGGCTGAAACAGAGGGGATGAAACAGAGGGGCTGAAACAGAGGGCGAGAAACAGAGGGTCTGAAACAGAGGGCGAGAAACAGAGGGACTGAAACAGTGGGGCTGAAACAGAGGGGCTGAAACAGAGGTGATAAAACAGAGGGGCTGAAGCAGAGGGGCTGAAACAGAGGGCGAGAAACAGAGGGCGAGAAACAGTGGGCCTGAAACAGAGGGGCTGAAACAGAGGGGCTGGAACAGAGGGGGTAAAACAGAGAGGCCGAAACAGAGGGGCTGAAACAGAGGGCGAGAAACAGAGGGGCTGAAACAGAGGGGCTGAAACAGAGGGGCTGAAACAGAGGGGCTGAAAAGAAGGGCGAGAAACAGAGGGCGAGAAACAGAGGGGCTGAAACAGAGGGCGAGAAACAGAGGGGCTGAAACAGTGGGGCTGAAACAGAGGGTCTGAAACAGAGGGACTGAAACAGTGGGGCTGAAACAGAGGGGCTGAAACAGAGGGGCTGAAACAGAGGGGCTGAAGCAGAGGGGATGAAACAGAGGGCGAGAAACAGAGGGCGAGAAACAGTGGGCCTGAAACAGAGGGGCTGAAACAGAGGGTCTGAAACAGAGGGGCTGAAACAGAGGGCGAGAAACAGAGGGTGAGAAACAGAGGGGCTGAAACAGAGGGGCTGAAGCAGAGGGGCTGAAACAGAGGGCGAGAAACAGAGGGCGAGAAACAGTGGGCCTGAAACAGAGGGGCTGAAACAGAGGGTCTGAAACAGAGGGGCTGAAACAGAGGGCGAGAAACAGAGGGTGAGAAACAGAGGGGCTGAAACAGAGGGTCTGAAACAGAGGGGCTGAAACAGAGGGGCTGAAACAGTGGGGCTTTAAAAGAGGGGCTGAAACAGAGTGGCTGAAACAGAGGGGCTGAATCAGAGGGGCTGAAACAGAGAGCGAGAAACAGAGGGTGAGAAACAGAGGGCGAGAAACAGAGGGGCTGAAACAGAGGGGCTGAAACAGAGGGGCTGAAACAGAGGGCGAGAAACAGTGGGCATGAAACAGAGGGGCTGAAACAGAGGGTCTGAAACATAGGGACTGAAATAGAGGGGCTGATACAGAGGGGCTGAAAAAGAGGGGCTGAAACAGAGGGGCTGAAACTGAGGGGCTGAAACAGAGGGCGAGAAACAGAGGGGCTGAAACAGTGGGGCTGAAACAGAGGGGCTGAAACAGAGGGGCTGAATCAGAGGGGGAGACACAGAGGGGCTGAAACAGAGGGCGAGTAACAGAGGGGCTGAAACAGAGAGGCTGAAACAGAGGGCGAGAAACAGAGGGCGAGAAAAGAGGGCAAGAAACAGAGGGGCTGAAACAGAGGGGCTGAAACAGATGGGCTGAAACAGACGGGCTGAAACAGAGGGGCTGAAACAGAGGGCGAGAAACAGAGGGGCTGAAAGAGAGGGCGAGAAACAGAGGGGCTGAAACAGAGGGCGAGAAACAGAGGGGCTGAAACAGAGGGGCTGAAACAGAGGGGCTGAAACAGAGGGGCTGAAACAGAGGGCGAGAAACAGAGGGGCAGAAACAGAGGGAGAGAAACAGAGGGGCTAAAACAGAGGGCGAGAAACATAGGGGCGCAAACAGAGGGGCTGAAACAGAGGGGCTGAAACAGAGGGCGAGAAACAGAGGGCGAGAAACAGAGGGCGAGAAACAGAGGGGCTGAAACAGAGGGGCTGAAACAGAGGGGCTGAAACAGAGGGCGAGAAACAGAGGGCGAGAAACAGAGGGTGAGAAACAGAGGGCGTGAAACAGAGGGGCTGAAACAGAGGGGCAGAAACAGAGGGGATGAAACAGGGGGGCTGAAACAGAGGGGCTGAAACAGAGGGCGAGAAACAGAGGGCGAGAAACAGAGGGGCGGAAACAGAGGGGCTGAAACAGATGGGCTGAAACAGAGGGGCTGCAACAGAGGGGCTGAAACAGAGGGCGAGAAACAGAGGGGCTGAAACAGAGGGCGAGAAACAGAGGGGCTGAAACAGAGGGGCTGAAACAGAGTGGCTGAAACAGAGGGGCTGAAACAGAGGGCGAGAAACAGAGGGGCTGAAACAGAGGGCGAGAAACAGAGGGGCTGAAACAGAGGGCTTGAAACAGAGGGCGAGAAACAGAGGGGCGGAAACAGAGGGGCTGAAACAGATGGGCTGAAACAGAGGGGCTGAAACAGAGGGCGAGAAACAGAGGGCGAGAAACAGAGGGGCTGAAACAGAGGGCGAGAAACAGAGGGGCTGAAACAGTGGGGCTGAAACAGAGGGTCTGAAACAGAGGGGCTGAAACAGAGGGCGAGAAACAGAGGGCGAGAAACAGAGGGCGAGAAACAGTGGGGCTGAAACAGAGGGGCTGAAACAGAGGGTCTGAAACAGAGAGGCTGAAACAGAGGGCGAGAAACAGAGGGTGAGAAACAGAGGGGCTGAAACAGAGGGTCTGAAACAGAGGGGCTGAAACAGGGGGGCTGAAACAGTTGGGCTGAAAAAGAGGGGCTGAAACAGAGGGGCTGAAACAGAGGGGCTGAATCAGAGGGGCTGAAACAGAGCGCGAGAAACTGAGGGCGGAAAACAAAGGGCGAGAAACAGAGGGACTGAAACAGAGGGGCTGAAACAGAGGGGCTGAAACAAAGGGGCTAAAACAGAGGGCGAGAAACAGTGGGCGTGAAACAGAGGGGCTGAAACAGAGGGTCTGAAACATAGGGGCTGAAAGAGAGGGGCTGAAACGGAGGGGCTGAAAAAGAGGGGCTGAAACAGAGGGGTTGAAACTGAGGGGCTGAAACAGAGGGCGAGAAATAAAGGGGCTGAAACAGTGGGGCTGAAACAGAGGGGATGAAACAGAGGGGCTGAAACAGAGGGCGAGAAACAGAGGGGCTGAAACAGAGGGCGAGAAACAGAGGGACTGAAACAGTGGGGCTGAAACAGAGGAGCTGAAACAGAGGGGCTGAAACAGAGGGGCTGAAGCAGAGGGGCTGAAACAGAGGGCGAGAAACAGAGGGCGAGAAACAGTGGGCCTGAAACAGAGGGGCTGAAACAGAGGGGCTGGAACAGAGGGGGTAAAACAGAGAGGCCGAAACAGAGGGGCTGAAACAGAGGGCGAGAAACAGAGGGGCTGAAACAGAGGGGCTGAAACAGAGGGGCTGAAACAGAGGGGCTGAAAAGAAGGGCGAGAAACAGAGGGCGAGAAACAGAGGGGCTGAAACAGAGGGCGAGAAACAGAGGGGCTGAAACAGTGGGGCTGAAACAGAGGGTCTGAAACAGAGGGACTGAAACAGTGGGGCTGAAACAGAGGGGCTGAAACAGAGGGGCTGAAACAGAGGGACTGAAGCAGAGGGGCTGAAACAGAGGGCGAGAAACAGAGGGCGAGAAACAGTGGGCCTGAAACAGAGGGGCTGAAACAGAGGATCTGAAACAGAGGGGCTGAAACAGAGGGCGAGAAACAGAGGGTGAGAAACAGAGGGGCTGAAACAGAGGGGCTGAAGCAGAGGGGCTGAAACAGAGGGCGAGAAACCGAGGGCGAGAAACAGTGGGCCTGAAACAGAGGTGCTGAAACAGAGGGTCTGAAACAGAGGGGCTGAAACAGAGGGCGAGAAACAGAGGGTGAGAAACAGAGGGGCTGAAACAGAGTGTCTGAAACAGAGGGGCTGAAACAGAGGGGCTGAAACAGTGGGGCTGAAAAAGAGGGGCTGAAACAGAGTGGCTGAAACAGAGGGGCTGAATCAGAGGGGCTGAAACAGAGAGCGAGAAACAGAGGGCGAGAAACAGAGGGCGAGAAACAGAGGGGCTGAAACAGAGGGGCTGAAACAGAGGGGCTGAAACAGAGGGCGAGAAACAGTGGGCATGAAACAGAGGGGCTGAAACAGAGGGTCTGGAACATAGGGACTGAAATAGAGGGGCCGATACAGAGGGTCTGAAAAAGAGGGGCTGAAACAGAGGGGCTGAAACTGTGGGGCTGAAACAGAGGGCGAGAAACAGAGGGGCTGAAACAGTGGGGCTGAAACAGAGGGGCTGAAACAGAGGGGCTGAAACAGAGGGGGAGACACAGAGGGGCTGAAACAGAGGGCGAGAAACAGAGGGACTGAAACAGTGGGGCTGAAACAGAGGGGCTGAAACAGAGGGGCTGAAACAGAGGGGCTGAAACAGAGGGCGAGAAACAGAGGGCGAGAAACAGTGGGGCTGAAACAGAGGGGCTGAAACAGAGGGGGTGAAACAGATAGGCTGAAACAGAGGGGCTGAAACAGAGGGCGAGAAACAGAGGGGCTGAAACAGAGGGGCTGAAACAGAGGGGCTGAAACAGAGGGCGAGAAACTGAGGGCGAGAAACAGAGGGCGAGAAACAGAGGGCGAGAAACAGAGAGCGAGAACCAGAGAGCGAGAAACAGAAGGGCTGAAACAGAGGGGCTGAAACAGAGGGCGAGAAACAGAGGGGCTGAAACAGAGGGGCTGAAACAGAGGGGCTGATACAGAGGGCGAGAAACAGAGGGGCTGAAACAGAGGGCGAGAAACAGAGGGGATGAAACAGAGGGTTAGAAACAGTGGGGCTGAAACAGAGGGGCTGAAACAGAGGGGCTGAAACAGAGGTCGAGAAACAGAGGGGCTGAAACAGACGGGCTTTAACAGAGGGGCTGAAACAGAGGGACTGAAACAGAGGGTCTTTAACAGAGGGGCTGAAACAGAGGGCGAGAAACATTGGGGCTGAAACATATTGGCTGAAACAGAGGGGCTGAAACAGAGGGCGAGAAACAGATGGGCTGAAACAGTGGGGCTGAAACAGAGGGCGAGAAACAGAGGGGCTGAAACAGACGGGCTGAAACAGAGGGGCTGAAACAGAGGGCGAGAAACAGAGGGGCTGAAACAGAGGGCGAGAAACATTGGGGCTGAAACATATTGGCTGAAACAGAGGGGCTGAAACAGAGGACGCGAAACAGACGGGCTGAAACAGAGGGGCTGAAACAGAGGGCGAGAAACAGAGGGGCTGAAACAGAAGGGCTGAAACAGAGGGCAAGAAACAGAGGTGCTAAATCAGAGGGCGAGAAACAGAGGGCGAGAAACAGAGGGGCTGAAACAGAGGGCGAGAAACAGAGGGGCTGAAACAGAGGGGCTGAAATAGAGGGCGAGAAACAGAGGGCGAGAAACAGAGGCGCTGTAACAGAGGGGCTGAAACAGAGGGCGAGAAACAGAGTGTCAGAAACAGAGGGCGTGAAACAGAGGGCGAGAAACAGAAGGGCGAGAAACAGAGGGGCTAAAACAGAGGGCGAGAAACAGAGGGGATGAAACAGAGGGTTAGAAACAGAGGGGCAGAAACAGAGGGGCTGAAACAGAGGGGCTGAAACAGAGGGCGAGAAACAGAGGGGCTGAAACAGACGGGCTTTAACAGAGGGGCTGAAACAGAGGGGCTGGAACAGAGGGTGAGAAACAGAGAGGCCGAAACAGAGGGGCTGAAACAGAGGGCGAGAAACAGAGGGGCTGAAACAGAGGGGCTGAAACAAAGGGGCTAAAACAGAGGGCGAGAAACAGTGGGCGTGAAACAGAGGGGCTGAAACAGAGGGTCTGAAACATAGGGGCTGAAAGAGAGGGGCTGAAACGGAGGGGCTGAAAAAGAGGGGCTGAAACAGAGGGGTTGAAACTGAGGGGCTGAAACAGAGGGCGAGAAACAGAGGGGCTGAAACAGTGGGGCTGAAACAGAGGGGCTGAAACAGAGGGACTGAAACAGTGGGGCTGAAACAGAGGGTGAGAAACAGAGGGTCTGAAACAGAGGGGCTGAAGCAGAGGGGCTGAAACAGAGGGCGAGAAACAGAGGGCGAGAAACAGTGGGCCTGAAACGGAGGGGCTGAAACAGAGGGTCTGAAACAGAGGGGCTGAAACAGAGGGGCTGAAACAGAGGGCGAGAAACAGAGGGGCTGAAACAGAGGGCGAGAAACAGAGGGACTGAAACAGTGGGGCTGAAACAGAGGGGCTGAAACAGAGGGGCTGAAACAGAGGGGCTGAAGCAGAGGGGCTGAAACAGAGGGCGAGAAACAGAGGGCGAGAAACAGTGGGCCTGAAACAGAGGGACTGAAACAGTGGGGCTGAAACAGAGGGGCTGAAACAGAGGGGCTGAAACAGAGGGGCTGAAGCAGAGGGGCTGAAACAGAGGGCGAGAAACAGAGAGCGAGAAACAGTGGGCCTGAAACAGAGGGGCTGAAACAGAGGGGCTGGAACAGAGGGGGTAAAACAGAGAGGCCGAAACAGAGGGGCTGAAACAGAGGGCGAGAAACAGAGGGGCTGAAACAGAGGGACTGAAACAGAGGGGCTGAAACAGAGGGGCTGAAAAGAAGGGCGAGAAACAGAGGGCGAGAAACAGAGGGGCTGAAACAGAGGGCGAGAAACAGAGGGGCTGAAACAGTGGGGCTGAAACAGAGGGGCTGAAACAGAGGGGCTGAAACAGAGGGGGAGACACAGAGGGGCTGAAACAGAGGGCGAGAAACAGAGGGACTGAAACAGTGGGGCTGAAACAGAGGGGCTGAAACAGAGGGGCTGAAACAGAGGGGCTGAAACAGAGGGCGAGAAACAGAGGGCGAGAAACAGTGGGGCTGAAACAGAGGGGCTGAAACAGAGGGGGTGAAACAGATAGGCTGAAACAGAGGGGCTGAAACAGAGGGCGAGAAACAGAGGGGCTGAAACAGAGGGGCTGAAACAGAGGGGCTGAAACAGAGGGCGAGAAACAGAGGGCGAGAAACAGAGGGCGAGAAACAGAGGGGCTGAAACAGAGGGGCTGAAACAGAGGGGCTGAAACAGAGGGCGAGAAACAGTGGGCATGAAACAGAGGGGCTGAAACAGAGGGTCTGAAACATAGGGACTGAAATAGAGGGGCTGATACAGAGGGGCTGAAAAAGAGGGACTGAAACAGAGGGGCTGAAACTGAGGGGCTGAAACAGAGGGCGAGAAACAGAGGGGCTGAAACAGTGGGGCTGAAACAGAGGGGCTGAAACAGAGGGGCTGAAACAGAGGGGGAGACACAGAGGGGCTGAAACAGAGGACGAGAAACAGAGGGACTGAAACAGTGGGGCTGAAACAGAGGGGCTGAAACAGAGGGGCTGAAACAGAGGGGCTGAAACAGAGGGCGCGAAACAGAGGGCGAGAAACAGTGGGGCTGAAACAGAGGGGCTGAAACAGAGGGGGTGAAACAGATAGGCTGAAACAGAGGGGCTGAAACAGAGGGCGAGAAACAGAGGGGCTGAAACAGAGGGGCTGAAACAGAGGGCGAGAAACAGAGGGCGAGAAACAGAGGGCGAGAAACAGAGGGCGAGAAACAGAGGGCGAGAACCAGAGAGCGAGAAACAGAAGGGCTGAAACAGAGGGGCTGAAACAGAGGGCGAGAAACAGAGGGGCTGAAACAGAGGTGCTGAAACAGAGGGGCTGATACAGAGGGCGAGAAACAGAGGGGCTGAAACAGAGGGCGAGAAACAGAGGGGATGAAACAGAGGGTTAGAAACAGAGGGGCTGAAACAGAGGGGATGAAACAGAGGGGGAGACACAGAGGGGCTGAAACAGAGGACGAGAAGCAGAGGGACTGAAACAGTGGGGCTGAAACAGAGGGGCTGAAACAGAGGGGCTGAAACAGAGGGGGAGACACAGAGGGGCTGAAACAGAGGACGAGAAACAGAGGGGCTGAAACAGAGGGGCTGAAACAGAGGGGCTGAAACAGAGGGCGAGAAACAGAGGGGCTGAAACAGAGGACGAGAAACAGAGGGGCTGGAACAGAGGGCGAGAAACAGAGGGCGAGAAACAGAGGGCGAGAAACAGAGGGCGAGAAACAGTGGGGCTGAAACAGAGGGGCTGAAACAGAGGGCGAGAAACAGAGAGCGAGAAACAGAGGGCGAGAACCAGAGTGCGAGAAACAGAGGGACTGAAACAGAGGGGCTGAAACAGAGGCAGAGAAACAGAGGGGCTGAAACAGAGGGGCAGAAACAGATGGCGAGAAACAGAGGGGCTCAAACAGAGGGCGAGAAACATAAGAGCTGAAACAGAGGGCGAGAAACAGAGGGGATGAAACAGAGGGCGAGAAACAGAGGGGCTGAAACAGAGGGGCTGAAACAGAGGGGCTGAAACAGTTGGGCTGAAACAGAGGGCGAGAAACAGACGGGCTGAAACAGAGGGCGAGAAAAAGAGGTGCTGAAACAGAGGGCGAGAAACATAGGGGCGCAAACAGAGGGGCTGAAACAGAGGGGCTGAAACAGAGGGCGAGAAACAGAGGGCGAGAAACAGAGGGCGAGAAACAGAGGGGCTGAAACAGAGGGGCTGAAACAGAGGGGCTGAAACAGAGGGCGAGAAACAGAGGGCGAGAAACAGAGGGCGAGAAACAGAGGGCGTGAAACAGAGGGGCTGAAACAGAGGGGCTGAAACAGAGGGGATGAAACAGGGGGGCTGAAACAGAGGGGCTGAAACAGAGGGCGAGAAACAGAGGGCGAGAAACAGAGGGGCTGAAACAGAGGGGCTGAAACAGATGGGCTGAAACAGAGGGGCTGCAACAGAGGGGCTGAAACAGAGGGCGAGAAACAGAGGGGCTGAAACAGAGGGCGAGAAACAGAGGGGCTGAAACAGAGGGGCTGAAACAGAGGGCGAGAAACAGAGGGGCTGAAACAGAGGGCGAGAAACAGAGGGGCTGAAACAGAGGGCGAGAAACAGAGGGGCTGAAACAGAGGGCGAGAAACAGAGGGCGAGAAACAGAGGGGCGGAAACAGAGGGGCTGAAACAGATGGGCTGAAACAGAGGGGCTGAAACAGAGGGCGAGAAACAGAGGGCGAGAAACAGGGGCTGAAACAGAGGGCGAGAAACAGAGGGGCTGAAACAGTGGGGCTGAAACAGAGGGTCTGAAACAGAGGGGCTGAAACAGAGGGCGAGAAACAGAGGGCGAGAAACAGAGGGCGAGAGACAGTGGGGGTGAAACAGAGGGGCTGAAACAGAGGGTCTGAAACAGAGAGGCTGAAACAGAGGGCGAGAAACAGAGGGTGAGAAACAGAGGGGCTGAAACAGAGGGTCTGAAACAGAGGGGCTGAAACAGGGGGGCTGAAACAGTTGGGCTGAAAAAGAGGGGCTGAAACAGTGGGGCTGAAACAGAGGGGCTGAAACAAAGAGGCTAAAACAGAGGGCGAGAAACAGTGGGCGTGAAACAGAGGAGCTGAAACAGAGGGTCTGAAACATAGGGGCTGAAAGAGAGGGGCTGAAACGGAGGGGCTGAAAAAGAGGGGCTGAAACAGAGGGGTTGAAACTGAGGGGCTGAAACAGAGGGCGAGAAACAAAGGGGCTGAAACAGTGGGGCTGAAACAGAGGGGATGAAACAGAGGGGCTGAAACAGAGGGCGAGAAACAGAGGGTCTGAAACAGAGGGCGAGAAACAGAGGGACTGAAACAGTGGGGCTGAAACAGAGGGGCTGAAACAGAGGTGATAAAACAGAGGGGCTGAAGCAGAGGGGCTGAAACAGAGGGCGAGAAACAGAGGGCGAGAAACAGTGGGCCTGAAACAGAGGGGCTGAAACAGAGGGGCTGGAACAGAGGGGGTAAAACAGAGAGGCCGAAACAGAGGGGCTGAAACAGAGGGCGAGAAACAGAGGGGCTGAAACAGAGGGGCTGAAACAGAGGGGCTGAAACAGAGGGGCTGAAAAGAAGGGCGAGAAACAGAGGGGCTGAAACAGAGGGCGAGAAACAGAGGGGCTGAAACAGTGGGGCTGAAACAGAGGGTCTGAAACAGAGGGACTGAAACAGTGGGGCTGAAACAGAGGGGCTGAAACAGAGGGGCTGAAACAGAGGGGCTGAAGCAGAGGGGATGAAACAGAGGGCGAGAAACAGAGGGCGAGAAACAGTGGGCCTGAAACAGAGGGGCTGAAACAGAGGGTCTGAAACAGAGGGGCTGAAACAGAGGGCGAGAAACAGAGGGTGAGAAACAGAGGGGCTGAAACAGAGGGGCTGAAGCAGAGGGGCTGAAACAGAGGGCGAGAAACAGAGGGCGAGAAACAGTGGGCCTGAAACAGAGGGGCTGAAACAGAGGGTCTGAAACAGAGGGGCTGAAACAGAGGGCGAGAAACAGAGGGTGAGAAACAGAGGGGCTGAAACAGAGGGTCTGAAACAGAGGGGCTGAAACAGAGGGGCTGAAACAGTGGGGCTGAAAAAGAGGGGCTGAAACAGAGTGGCTGAAACAGAGGGGCTGAATCAGAGGGGCTGAAACAGAGAGCGAGAAACAGAGGGTGAGAAACAGAGGGCGAGAAACAGAGGGGCTGAAACAGAGGGGCTGAAACAGAGGGGCTGAAACAGAGGGCGAGAAACAGTGGGCATGAAACAGAGGGGCTGAAACAGAGGGTCTGAAACATAGGGACTGAAATAGAGGGGCTGATACAGAGGGGCTGAAAAAGAGGGGCTGAAACAGAGGGGCTGAAACTGAGGGGCTGAAACAGAGGGCGAGAAACAGAGGGGCTGAAACAGTGGGGCTGAAACAGAGGGGCTGAAACAGAGGGGCTGAATCAGAGGGGGAGACACAGAGGGGCTGAAACAGAGGGCGAGTAACAGAGGGGCTGAAACAGAGGGGCTGAAACAGAGGGCGAGAAACAGAGGGCGAGAAAAGAGGGCGAGAAACAGAGGGGCTGAAACAGAGGGGCTGAAACAGATGGGCTGAAACAGACGGGCTGAAACAGAGGGTCTGCAACAGAGGGCGAGAAAGAGAGGGGCTGAAAGAGAGGGCGAGAAACAGAGGGGCTGAAACAGAGGGCGAGAAACAGAGGGGCTGAAACAGAGGGGCTGAAACAGAGGGGCTGAAACAGAGGGGCTGAAACAGAGGGCGAGAAACAGAGGGGCAGAAACAGAGGGAGAGAAACAGAGGGGCTAAAACAGAGGGCGAGAAACATAGGGGCGCAAACAGAGGGGCTGAAACAGAGGGGCTGAAACAGAGGGCGAGAAACAGAGGGCGAGAAACAGAGGGCGAGAAACAGAGGGGCTGAAACAGAGGGGCTGAAACAGAGGGGCTGAAACAGAGGGCGAGAAACAGAGGGCGAGAAACAGAGGGTGAGAAACAGAGGGCGTGAAACAGAGGGGCTGAAACAGAGGGGCAGAAACAGAGGGGATGAAACAGGGGGGCTGAAACAGAGGGGCTGAAACAGAGGGCGAGAAACAGAGGGCGAGAAACAGAGGGGCTGAAACAGAGGGGCTGAAACAGATGGGCTGAAACAGAGGGGCTGCAACAGAGGGGCTGAAACAGAGGGCGAGAAACAGAGGGGCTGAAACAGAGGGCGAGAAACAGAGGGGCTGAAACAGAGGGGCTGAAACAGAGTGGCTGAAACAGAGGGGCTGAAACAGAGGGCGAGAAACAGAGGGGCTGAAACAGAGGGCTTGAAACAGAGGGCGAGAAACAGAGGGGCGGAAACAGAGGGGCTGAAACAGATGGGCTGAAACAGAGGGGCTGAAACAGAGGGCGAGAAACAGAGGGCGAGAAACAGAGGGGCTGAAACAGAGGGCGAGAAACAGAGGGGCTGAAACAGTGGGGCTGAAACAGAGGGTCTGAAACAGAGGGGCCTAAACAGAGGGCGAGAAACAGAGGGCGAGAAACAGAGGGCGAGAAACAGTGGGGCTGAAACAGAGGGGCTGAAACAGAGGGTCTGAAACAGAGAGGCTGAAACAGAGGGCGAGAAACAGAGGGTGAGAAACAGAGGGGCTGAAACAGAGGGTCTGAAACAGAGGGGCTGAAACAGGGGGGCTGAAACAGTTGGGCTGAAAAAGAGGGGCTGAAACAGAGGGGCTGGAACAGAGGGGCTGAATCAGAGGGGCTGAAACAGAGCGCGAGAAACAGAGGGCGGGAAACAAAGGGCGAGAAACAGAGGGACTGAAACAGAGGGGCTGAAACAGAGGGGCTGAAACAAAGGGGCTAAAACAGAGGGCGAGAAACAGTGGGCGTGAAACAGAGGGGCTGAAACAGAGGGTCTGAAACATAGGGGCTGAAAGAGAGGGGCTGAAACGGAGGGGCTGAAAAAGAGGGGCTGAAACAGAGGGGTTGAAACTGAGGGGCTGAAACAGAGGGCGAGAAACAAAGGGGCTGAAACAGTGCGGCTGAAACAGAGGGCAAGAAACAGAGGTGCTAAATCAGAGGGCGAGAAACAGAGGGCGAGAAACAGAGGGGCTGAAACAGAGGGCGAGAAACAGAGGGGCTGAAACAGAGGGGCTGAAATAGAGGGCGAGAAACAGAGGGCGAGAAACAGAGGCGCTGTAACAGAGGGGCTGAAACAGAGGGCGAGAAACAGAGTGGCTGAAACAGAGGGCGTGAAACAGAGGGCGAGAAACAGAAGGGCGAGAAACAGAGGGGCTAAAACAGAGGGCGAGAAACAGAGGGGATGAAACAGAGGGTTAGAAACAGAGGGGCAGAAACAGAGGGGCTGAAACAGAGGGGCTGAAACAAAGGGGCTAAAACAGAGGGCGAGAAACAGTGGGCGTGAAACAGAGGGGCTGAAACAGAGGGTCTGAAACATAGGGGCTGAAAGAGAGGGGCTGAAACGGAGGGGCTGAAAAAGAGGGGCTGAAACAGAGGGGTTGAAACTGAGGGGCTGAAACAGAGGGCGAGAAACAGAGGGGCTGAAACAGTGGGGCTGAAATAGAGGGGCTGAAACAGAGGGACTGAAACAGTGGGGCTGAAACAGAGGGTGAGAAACAGAGGGTCTGAAACAGAGGGGCTGAAGCAGAGGGGCTGAAACAGAGGGCGAGAAACAGAGGGCGAGAAACAGTGGGCCTGAAACGGAGGGGCTGAAACAGAGGGTCTGAAACAGAGGGGCTGAAACAGAGGGGCTGAAACAGAGGGCGAGAAACAGAGGGGCTGAAACAGAGGGCGAGAAACAGAGGGACTGAAACAGTGGGGCTGAAACAGAGGGGCTGAAACAGAGGGGCTGAAACAGAGGGGCTGAAGCAGAGGGGCTGAAACAGAGGGCGAGAAACAGAGGGCGAGAAACAGTGGGCCTGAAACAGAGGGACTGAAACAGTGGGGCTGGAACAGAGGGGGTAAAACAGAGAGGCCGAAACAGAGGGGCTGAAACAGAGGGCGAGAAACAGAGGGGCTGAAACAGAGGGACTGAAACAGAGGGGCTGAAACAGAGGGGCTGAAAAGAAGGGCGAGAAACAGAGGGCGAGAAACAGAGGGGCTGAAACAGAGGGCGAGAAACAGAGGGGCTGAAACAGTGGGGCTGAAACAGAGGGTCTGAAACAGAGGGACTGAAACAGTGGGGCTGAAACAGAGGGTGAGAAACAGAGGGTCTGAAACAGAGGGGCTGAAGCAGAGGGGCTGAAACAGAGGGCGAGAAACAGAGGGCGAGAAACAGTGGGCCTGAAACGGAGGGGCTGAAACAGAGGGGCTGAAACAGAGGGGCTGAAACAGAGGGCGAGAAACAGAGGGTGAGAAACAGAGGGGCTGAAACAGAGGGTCTGAAACAGAGGGGCTGAAACAGAGGGGCTGAAACAGTGGGGCTGAAAAAGAGGGGATGAAACAGAGTGGCTGAAACAGAGGGTCTGAATCAGAGGGGCTGAAACAGAGAGCGAGAAACAGAGGGCGAGAAACAGAGGGCGAGAAACAGAGGGGCTGAAACAGAGGGGCTGAAACAGAGGGGCTGAAACAGAGGGCGAGAAACAGTGGGCATGAAACAGAGGGGCTGAAACAGAGGGTCTGAAACATAGGGACTGAAATAGAGGGGCTGATACAGAGGGGCTGAAAAAGAGGGACTGAAACAGAGGGGCTGAAACTGAGGGGCTGAAACAGAGGGCGAGAAACAGAGGGGCTGAAACAGTGGGGCTGAAACAGAGGGGCTGAAACAGAGGGGCTGAAACAGAGGGGGAGACACAGAGGGGCTGAAACAGAGGACGAGAAACAGAGGGACTGAAACAGTGGGGCTGAAACAGAGGGGCTGAAACAGAGGGCGCGAAACAGAGGGCGAGAAACAGTGGGGCTGAAACAGAGGGGCTGAAACAGAGGGGGTGAAACAGATAGGCTGAAACAGAGGGGCTGAAACAGAGGGCGAGAAACAGAGGGGCTGAAACAGAGGGGCTGAAACAGAGGGCGAGAAACAGAGGGCGAGAAACAGAGGGCGAGAAACAGAGGGCGAGAAACAGAGGGCGAAAACCAGAGAGCGAGAAACAGAAGGGCTGAAACAGAGGGGCTGAAACAGAGGGCGAGAAACAGAGGGGCTGAAACAGAGGTGCTGAAACAGAGGGGCTGATACAGAGGGCGAGAAACAGAGGGGCTGAAACAGAGGGCGAGAAACAGAGGGGATGAAACAGAGGGTTAGAAACAGAGGGGCTGAAACAGAGGGGATGAAACAGAGGGGGAGACACAGAGGGGCTGAAACAGAGGACGAGAAACAGAGGGACTGAAACAGTGGGGCTGAAACAGAGGGGCTGAAACAGAGGGGCTGAAACAGAGGGGGAGACACAGAGGGGCTGAAACAGAGGACGAGAAACAGAGGGGCTGAAACAGAGGGGCTGAAACAGAGGGGCTGAAACAGAGGGCGAGAAACAGAGGGGCTGAAACAGAGGACGAGAAACAGAGGGGCTGAAACAGAGGGCGAGAAACAGAGGGCGAGAAACAGAGGGCGAGAAACAGAGGGCGAGAAACAGTGGGGCTGAAACAGAGGGGCTGAAACAGAGGGCGAGAAACAGAGAGCGAGAAACAGAGGGCGAGAACCAGAGTGCGAGAAACAGAGGGGCTGAAACAGAGGGGCTGAAACAGAGGCAGAGAAACAGAGGGGCTGAAACAGAGGGGCTGAAACAGATGGCGAGAAACATAGGAGCTGAAACAGAGGGCGAGAAACAGAGGGGATGAAACAGAGGGCGAGAAACAGAGGGGCTGAAACAGAGGGGCTGGAACAGAGGGGCTGAAACAGAGGGGCTGAAACAGAGGGCGCGAAACAGAGGGCGAGACACAGTGGGGCTGAAACAGAGGGGCTGAAACAGAGGGGGTGAAACAGATAGGCTGAAACAGAGGGGCTGAAACAGAGGGCGAGAAACAGAGGGGCTGAAACAGAGGGGCTGAAACAGAGGGGCTGAAACAGAGGGCGAGAAAGAGAGGGCGAGAAACAGAGGGCGAGAAACAGAGGGCGAGAACCAGAGAGCGAGAAACTGAAGGGCTGAAACAGAGGGGCTGAAACAGAGGGCCAGAAACAGAGGGGCTGAAACAGAGGGGCTGAAACAGTGGGGCTGATACAGAGGGCGAGAAACAGAGGGGCTGAAACAGAGTGCGAGAAACAGAGGGGATGAAACAGAGGGTTAGAATCAGAGGGGCTGAAACAGAGGGGCTGAAACAGAGGGGCTGAAACAGAGGGCGAGAAACGGAGGGGCTGAAACAGACGGGCTGAAACAGAGGGGCTGAAACAGAGTGCGAGAAACAGAGGGGCTGAAACAGAGGGCGAGAAACATTGGGGCTGAAACATATTGGCTGAAACAGAGGGGCTGAAACAGAGGGCGAGAAACAGACGTGCTGAAACAGAGGGGCTGAAACAGAGGGCGAGAAACAGAGGGGCTGAAACAGAAGGGCTGAAACAGAGGGCAAGAAACAGAGGTGCTAAATCAGAGGGCGAGAAACAGAGGGCGAGAAACAGAGGGGCTGAAACAGAGGGCGAGAAACAGAGGGGCTGAAACAGAGGGGCTGAAATAGAGGGAGAGAAACAGAGGGCGAGAAACAGAGGCGCTGTAACAGAGGGGCTGAAACAGAGGGCGAGAAACAGAGTGGCTGAAACAGAGGGCGTGAAACAGAGGGCGAGAAACAGAAGGGCGAGAATCAGAGGGGCTAATACAGAGGGCGAGAAACAGAGGGGATGAAACAGAGGGTTAGAAACAGAGGGGCAGAAACAGAGGGGCTGAAACAGAGGGGCTGAAACAGAGGGCGAGAAACAGAGGGGCTGAAACAAACGGGCTTTAACAGAGGGGCTGAAACAGAGGGGCTGAAACAGAGGGGCTGAAACAGAGGGGCTGAAACAGAGGGCGAGAAACATTGGGGCTGAAACATATTGGCTGAAACAGAGGGGCTGAAACAGAGGGCGAGAAACAGATGGGCTGAAACAGAGGGGCTGAAACAGAGGGCGAGAAAGAGAGGGGCTGAAACAGACGGGCTGAAACAGACGGGCTGAAACAGAGGGGCTGAAACAGAGGGCGTGAAACAGAGGGGCTGAAACAGAGGGCGAGAAACATTGGGGCTGAAACATATTGGCTGAAACAGATGGGCTGAAACAGAGGGCGAGAAACAGATGGGCTGAAACAGAGGGGATGAAACAGAGGGCGAGAAACAGAGGGGCTGAAACAGAAGGGCTGAAACAGAGGGCAAGAAACAGAGGTGGTAAATCAGAGGGCGAGAAACAGAGGGCGAGAAACAGAGGGGCTGAAACAGAGGGCGAGAAACAGAGGGGCTGAAACAGAGGGGCTGAAATCGAGGGCGAGAAACAGAGGGCGAGAAACAGAGGGGCTGTAACAGAGGGGCAGAAACAGAGGGCGAGAAACAGAGGGGCTGAAACAGAGGGCGTGAAACAGAGGGCGAGAAACAGAGAGCGAGAAACAGAGGGTCTGAAACAGAGGGGCTGAAACAGAGGACGAGAAACAGAGGGCGAGAAATTCAGGGGCACAAACAGAGGGGCTGAAACAGAGGGCGAGAAACAGAGGGGCTGAAACAGAGGGGATGAAACAGATGGGCTGAAACAGAGGGCGAGAAAAAGAGGGTGAGAAACAGAGGGGCTGAAACAGAGGGGCTGAAACAGAGGGGCTGAAACAGAGGGGCTGAAACAGAGGGCGAGAAACAGAGGGGCTGAAACAGAGGGGCTGAAACAGAGGGCGAGAAACATAGGGCGAGAAACAGAGGGCGAGAAACAGAGGGGCTGAAACAGAGGGTCTGAAACAGAGGGGCTGAAACAAATGGCGAGAAACAGAGGGCGAGAAACAAAGGGCGAGAAACAGAGTGCAAGAAACAGAGGGCGACAAACAGAGGGGCTGAAAGAGAGGGCGAGAAACAGAGGGGCTGAAACAGAGGGAATGAAACAGAGGGGCTGAAACAGAGGGGCTGAAACAGAGGGCGAGAAACAGAGGGTGAGAAACAGAGGGGCTGAAACAGAATGGCTGAAACAGAGGGGCTGAAACAGTTGGGCTGAAACAGAGGGCGAGAAACAGACGGGCTGAAACAGAGGGCGAGAAAAAGAGGGGCTGAAACAGTGGGGCTGAAACAGAGGGGGAGAAACAGAGGGGCTGAAACAGAGGACGAGAAACAGAGGGGCTGAAACAGAGGGGCTGAAACAGAGGGGCTGAAACAGAGCGGCTGAAACAGAGGGGCTGAAACAGAGGGGCTGAAACAGAGGTCGAGAAACAGAGGGTGAGAAACAGAGGGGCTGAAACATAGATTGTGAAACAGAGGGGCTGAAACAGAGGGGCTGAAACAATGGGGCTGAAACAGAGGGGCTGAAACAGAGGGGCTGAAACAGTGGGAATGAATCAGAGGGGCAGAAGCAAATGGCGAGAAACAGAGGGCGAGAAACAGAGGGCGAGAAACAGAGGGGCTGAAACAAAGGAGCTGAAACAGAGGGGCTGAAACAGAGGGCGAGAAACAGAGGGCGTGAAACAGAGGGGTTGAAACAGAGGGTCTGAAACATAGTGGCTGAAATAGAGGGGCTGAAACAGAGGAGCTGAAAAAGAGGGGCTGAAACAGAGGGGCTGAAACAGAGGGGCTGAAACAGAGGGGCTAAAACAGAGGGCGAGAAACAGAGGGGCTGAAACAGTGGGGCTGAAACAGAGGGGCTGAAACAGAGGGGCTGAAACAGAGGGCGAGAAACAGAGGGGCTGAAACAGAGGGGCTGAAACAGAGGGGCTGAAACAGAGGGGGTGAAACAGAAGGGCTGAAACAGAGGGGCTGAAACAGAGGGGCTGAAACAGAGGGGCTGAAACAGAGGGCGAGAAACAGAGAGCGAGAAACAGAGGGCGAGAACCAGAGGGCGAGAAACAGCGGGGCTGAAACAGAGGGGCTGAAACAGAGGCAGAGAAACAGAGGGGCTGAAACAGAGGGGCTGAAACAGAGGGGCTGAAACAGAGGGCGAGAAACAGAGGGGCTGAAACAGAGGGGCTGAAACAGAGGGCGAGAAACAGAGGGGCTGAAACAGAGGGCGAGAAACAAAGGGAATGAAACAGAGGGCGAGAAACAGAGGGGCTGAAACAGAGGGGCTGAAACAGAGGGCGAGAAACAGAGGGGCAGAAACAGAGGTGCTGAAACAGAGGGCGAGAAACAGAGGGCGAGAAACAGAGGGGCTGAAACAGAGGGCGAGAAACATTGGGGCTGAAACAGATTGGCTGAAACAGAGGGGCTGAAACAGAGGACGAGAAACAGTGGGGCTGAAACAGCGGGGCTGAAAGAGAGGGCGAGAAACAGAGGGGCTGAAACAGAAGGGCTGAAAAAATGGGCAAGAAACATAGTTGCTAAAAGAGAGGGCGAGAAACAGAGGGCGAGACACAGAGGGGCTGAAACAGAGGGCGAGAAACAGAGAGGCTGAAACAGAGGGGCTGAAATAGAGGGCGAGAAACAGCGGGCGAGAAACAGAGGGCGAGAAACAGTGGGGCTGAAACAGAGGGGCTGAAACAGAGGGCGAGAAACAGAGGGGCTGAAACAGAGGGCGAGAAACAGGGTGTCTGAAACAGAGGGGCTGAAACAGAGGGCGAGAAACAGAGAGCGAGAAATTGAGGGGCAGAAACAGAGGGGCTGAAACAGAGGGAGAGAAACAGAGGGGCTGAAACAGAGGGGATGAAACAGATGGGCTGAAACAGAGGGCGAGAAAAAGAGGGTGAGAAACAGAGGGGCTGAAACAGAGGGGCTGAAACAGAGGGGCTGAAACAGAGGGGCTGAAACAGAGGGCGAGAAACAGAGGGGCTGAAACAGAGTGGCTGAAACAGAGGGGCTGAAACAGAGGGCGAGAAACATAGGGCGAGAAACAGAGGGCGAGAAACAGAGGGGCTGAAACAGAGGGGCTGAAACAGAGGGGCTGAAACAGAGGGAGAGAAACAGAGGGCGAGAAACAGAGGGCGAGAAACTGAGTGCGAGAAACAGAGGGCGAGAAACAGAGGGGCTGAAACAGAGGGGCTGAAACAGAGGGGATGAAACAGAGGGGCTGAAACAGAGGGGCTGAAACAGAGGGCGAGAAACAGAGGGTGAGAAACAGAGGGGCTGAAACAGAGGGGCTGAAACAGAGGGGCTGAAACAGAGGGCGAGAAACAGAGGGGCTGAAACAGAGGGCGAGAAACAGAGGGGCTGAAACAGAGGGGTTGAAACAGAGGGGCTGAAACAGAGGGCGAGAAACAGAGGGGCTGAAACAGAGGGCGAGAAACAGAGGGGCTGAAACAGAGGGCGAGAAACAGAGGGCGAGAAACTGAGGGCGAAAACAGAGGAGCTGAAACAGAGGGACTGAAACAGAGGGGCTGAAACAGAGGGGCTGAAACAGTGGGGCTGAAAAAGAGGGGTGAAACAGAGGGGCTGAAACAGAGAGCGAGAAACAGAGGGCGAGAAACAGAGGGCGAGAAACAGAGGGGCTGAAACAGAGGGGCTGAAACAGAGGGCGAGAAACAGAGGGCGTGAAACAGAGGGGATGAAACAGAGGGCGAGAAACAGAGGGGCTGAAACAGAGGGGCTGGAACAGAGGGGCTGAAACAGAGGGGCTGAAACAGAGGGCGCGAAACAGAGGGCGAGACACAGTGGGGCTGAAACAGAGGGGCTGAAACAGAGGGGGTGAAACAGATAGGCTGAAACAGAGGGGCTGAAACAGAGGGCGAGAAACAGAGGGGCTGAAACAGAGGGGCTGAAACAGAGGGGCTGAAACAGAGGGCGAGAAAGAGAGGGCGAGAAACAGATGGCGAGAAACAGAGGGCGAGAACCAGAGAGCGAGAAACTGAAGGGCTGAAACAGAGGGGCTGAAACAGAGGGCGAGAAACAGAGGGGCTGAAACAGAGGGGCTGATACAGAGGGCGAGAAACAGAGGGGCTGAAACAGAGTGCGAGAAACAGAGGGGATGAAACAGAGGGTTAGAAACAGAGGGGCTGAAACAGAGGGGCTGAAACAGAGGGGCTGAAACAGAGGGCGAGAAACGGAGGGGCTGAAACAGACGGGCTGAAACAGAGGGGCTGAAACAGAGGGCGAGAAACAGAGGGGCTGAAACAGAGGGCGAGAAACATTGCTGCTGAAACATATTGGCTGAAACAGAGGGGCTGAAACAGAGGGCGAGAAACAGACGTGCTGAAACAGAGGGGCTGAAACAGAGGGCGAGAAACAGAGGGGCTGAAACAGAAGGGCTGAAACAGAGGGCAAGAAACAGAGGTGCTAAATCAGAGGGCGAGAAACAGAGGGCGAGAAACAGAGGGGCTGAAACAGAGGGCGAGAAACAGAGGGGCTGAAACAGAGGGGCTGAAATAGAGGGAGAGAAACAGAGGGCGAGAAACAGAGGCGCTGTAACAGAGGGCGTGAAACAGAGGGCGAGAAACAGAAGGGCGAGAATCAGAGGGGCTAAAACAGAGGGCGAGAAACAGAGGGGATGAAACAGAGGGTTAGAAACAGAGGGGCAGAAACAGAGGGGCTGAAACAGAGGGGCTGAAACAGAGGGCGAGAAACAGAGGGGCTGAAACAGACGGGCTTTAACAGAGGGGCTGAAACAGAGGGGCTGAAACAGAGGGGCTGAAACAGAGGGGCTGAAACAGAGGGCGAGAAACATTGGGGCTGAAACATATTGGCTGAAACAGAGGGGCTGAAACAGAGGGCGAGAAACAGATGGGCTGAAACAGAGGGGCTGAAACAGAGGGCGAGAAACAGAGGGGCTGAAACAGACGGGCTGAAACAGACGGGCTGAAACAGAGGGGCTGAAACAGAGGGCGTGAAACAGAGGGGCTGAAACAGAGGGCGAGAAACATTGGGGATGAAACATATTGGCTGAAACAGATGGGCTGAAACAGAGGGCGAGAAACAGATGGGCTGAAACAGAGGGGATGAAACAGAGGGCGTGAAACAGAGTGGCTGAAACAGAAGGGCTGAAACAGAGGGCAAGAAACAGAGGTGGTAAATCAGAGGGCGAGAAACAGAGGGCGAGAAACAGAGGGGCTGAAACAGAGGGCGAGAAACAGAGGGGCTGAAACAGAGGGGCTGAAACTGAGGGGCTGAAACAGAGGGCAAGAAACAGAGGTGGTAAATCAGAGGGCGAGAAACAGAGGGCGAGAAACAGAGGGGCTGAAACAGAGGGCGAGAAACAGAGGGGCTGAAACAGAGGGGCTGAAATCGAGGGCGAGAAACAGAGGGCGAGAAACAGAGGGGCTGTAACAGAGGGGCAGAAACAGAGGGCGAGAAACAGAGGGGCTGAAACAGAGGGCGTGAAACAGAGGGCGAGAAACAGAGAGCGAGAAACAGAGGGTCTGAAACAGAGGGGCTGAAACAGAGGACGAGAAACAGAGGGCGAGAAATTCAGGGGCACAAACAGAGGGGCTGAAACAGAGGGCGAGAAACAGAGGGGCTGAAACAGAGGGGATGAAACAGATGGGCTGAAACAGAGGGCGAGAAAAAGAGGGTGAGAAACAGAGGGGCTGAAACAGAGGGGCTGAAACAGAGGGGCTGAAACAGAGGGGCTGAAACAGAGGGCGAGAAACAGAGGGGCTGAAACAGAGGGGCTGAAACAGAGGGCGAGAAACATAGGGCGAGAAACAGAGGGCGAGAAACAGAGGGGCTGAAACAGAGGGGCTGAAACAGAGGGGCTGAAACAAATGGCGAGAAACAGAGGGCGAGAAACAGAGGGCGAGAAACAGAGTGCAAGAAACAGAGGGCGACAAACAGAGGGGCTGAAAGAGAGGGCGAGAAACAGAGGGGCTGAAACAGAGGGAATGAAACAGAGGGGCTGAAACAGAGGGGCTGAAACAGAGGGCGAGAAACAGAGGGTGAGAAACAGAGGGGCTGAAACAGAATGGCTGAAACAGAGGGGCTGAAACAGTTGGGCTGAAACAGAGGGCGAGAAACAGACGGGCTGAAACAGAGGGCGAGAAAAAGAGGGGCTGAAACAGTGGGGCTGAAACAGAGGGGGAGAAACAGAGGGGCTGAAACAGAGGACGAGAAACAGAGGGGCTAAAACAGAGGGGCTGAAACAGAGGGGCTGAAACAGAGCGGCTGAAACAGAGGGGCTGAAACAGAGGGGCTGAAACAGAGGTCGAGAAACAGAGGGTGAGAAACAGAGGGGCTGAAACATAGATTGTGAAACAGAGGGGCTGAAAAAGAGGGGCTGAAACAATGGGGCTGAAACAGAGGGGCTGAAACAGAGGGGCTGAAACAGTGGGAATGAATCAGAGGGGCAGAAGCAAATGGCGAGAAACAGAGGGCGAGAAACAGAGGGCGAGAAACAGAGGGGCTGAAACAAAGGAGCTGAAACAGAGGGGCTGAAACAGAGGGCGAGAAACAGAGGGCGTGAAACAGAGGGGTTGAAACAGAGGGTCTGAAACATAGTGGCTGAAATAGAGGGGCTGAAACAGAGGAGCTGAAAAAGAGGGGCTGAAACAGAGGGGCTGAAACAGAGGGCGAGAAACAGAGAGCGAGAAACAGAGGGCGAGAACCAGAGGGCGAGAAACAGCGGGGCTGAAACAGAGGGGCTGAAACAGAGGCAGAGAAACAGAGGGGCTGAAACAGAGGGGCTGAAACAGAGGGCGAGAAACAGAGGGGCTCAAACAGAGGGCGAGAAACAGAGGGCGAGAAACATAGGAGCTGAAACAGAGGGCGAGAAACAAAGGGAATGAAACAGAGGGCGAGAAACAGAGGGGCTGAAACAGAGGGGCTGAAACAGAGGGCGAGAAACAGAGGGGCAGAAACAGAGGTGCTGAAACAGAGGGCGAGAAACAGAGGGCGAGAAACAGAGGGGCTGAAACAGAGGGCGAGAAACATTGGGGCTGAAACAGCTTGGCTGAAACAGAGGGGCTGAAACAGAGGGCGAGAAACAGTGGGGCTGAAACAGAGGGGCTGAAAGAGAGGGCGAGAAACAGAGGGGCTGAAACAGAAGGGCTGAAAAATTGGGCAAGAAACAGAGTTGCTAAAAGAGAGGGCGAGAAACAGAGGGCGAGACACAGAGGGGCTGAAACAGAGGGCGAGAAACAGAGGGGCTGAAACAGAGGGGCTGAAATAGAGGGCGAGAAACAGCGGGCGAGAAACAGAGGGCGAGAAACAGTGGGGCTGAAACAGAGGGGCTGAAACAGAGGGCGAGAAACAGAGGGCGAGAAACAGAGGGCGAGAAACAGGGTGTCTGAAACAGAGGGGCTGAAACAGAGGGCGAGAAACAGAGAGCGAGAAATTGAGGGGCAGAAACAGAGGGGCTGAAACAGAGGGCGAGAAACAGAGGGGCTGAAACAGAGGGGATGAAACAGATGGGCTGAAACAGAGGGCGAGAAAAAGATGGTGAGAAACAGAGGGGCTGAAACAGAGGGGCTGAAACAGAGGGGCTGAAACAGAGGGGCTGAAACAGAGGGCGAGAAACAGAGGGGCTGAAACAGAGGGGCTGAAACAGAGGGGCTGAAACAGAGGGCGAGAAACATAGGGCGAGAAACAGAGGGCGAGAAACAGAGGGGCTGAAACAGAGGGGCTGAAACAGAGGGGCTGAAACAGAGGGAGAGAAACAGAGGGCGAGAAACAGAGGGCGAGAAACAGAGTGCGAGAAACAGAGGGCGAGAAACAGAGGGGCTGAAACAGAGGGGCTGAAACAGAGGGGATGAAACAGAGGGGCTGAAACAGAGGGGCTGAAACAGAGGGCGAGAAACAGAGGGTGAGAAACAGAGGGGCTGAAACAGAGGGCGAGAAACAGAGGGGCTGAAACAGAGGGGCTGAAACAGAGGGGATGAAACAGAGGGCGAGAAACAGAGGGGCTGAAACAGAGGGCGAGAAACAGAGGGGCTGAAACAGAGGGCGAGAAACAGAGGGCGAGAAACTGAGGGCGAAAACAGAGGAGCTGAAACAGAGGGGCTGAAACAGAGGGGCTGAAACAGAGGGGCTGAAACAGTGGGGCTGAAAAAGAGGGGCTGAAACAGAGGGGCTGAAACAGAGAGCGAGAAACAGAGGGCGAGAAACAGAGGGCGAGAAACAGAGGGGCTGAAACAGAGGGGCTGAAACAGAGGGCGAGAAACAGCGGGCGTGAAACTGAGGGGCTGAAACAGAGGCTCTGAAACATAGGCGCTGAAATAGAGGGGCTGAAACAGAGGAGCTGAAAAAGAGGGCGAGAAACAGAGGGCGAGAAACAGAGGGCGAGAAACAGGGTGTCTGAAACAGAGGGGCTGAAACAGAGGGCGAGAAACAGAGAGCGAGAAATTGAGGGGCAGAAACAGAGGGGCTGAAACAGAGGGCGAGAAACAGAGGGGCTGAAACAGAGGGGATGAAACAGATGGGCTGAAACAGAGGGCGAGAAAAAGAGGGTGAGAAACAGAGGGGCTGAAACAGAGGGGCTGAAACAAAGGGGCTGAAACAGAGGGGCTGAAACAGAGGGCGAGAAACAGAGGGGCTGAAACAGAGGGGCTGAAACAGAGGGGCTGAAACAGAGGGCGAGAAACATAGGGCGAGAAACAGAGGGCGAGAAACAGAGGGGCTGAAACAGAGGGGCTGAAACAGAGGGGCTGAAACAGAGGGCGAGAAACAGAGGGGCTGAAACAGAGGGCGAGAAACAGAGGGGCTGAAACAGAGGGGCTGAAACAGAGGGGCTGAAACAGAGGGGCTGAAACAGAGGGCGAGAAACAGAGGGGCTGAAACAGAGGGCGAGAAACAGAGGGGCTGAAACAGAGGGCGAGAAACAGAGGGCGAGAAACTGAGGGCGAAAACAGAGGAGCTGAAACAGAGGGGCTGAAACAGAGGGGCTGAAACAGAGGGGCTGAAACAGTGGGGCTGAAAAAGAGGGGCTGAAACAGAGGGGCTGAAACAGAGAGCGAGAAACAGAGGGCGAGAAACAGAGGGCGAGAAACAGCGGGGCTGAAACAGAGGGGCTGAAACAGAGGGCGAGAAACAGAGGGCGTGAAACAGAGGGGCTGAAACAGAGGCTCTGAAACAGAGGGGCTGAAACAGAGGGGCTGAAACAGAGGAGCTGAAAAAGAGGGGCTGAAACAGAGGGGCTGAAACAGAGGGGCTGAAACAGAGGGGCTGAACCAGAGGGCGAGAAACAGAGGGGCTGAAACAGTGGGGCTGAAACAGAGGGGCTGAAACAGAGGGGCTGAAACAGAGGGCGAGAAACAGAGGGGCTGAAACAGAGGGGCTGAAACAGAGGGGCTGAAACAGAGGGCGAGAAACAGAGGGCGAGAAACAGAGGGCGAGAAACAGAGTGCGAGAAACACAGGGCGAGAAACAGAGGGGCTGAAACAGAGGGCGAGAAACAGAGGGGTTGAAACAGATGGGCTGAAACAGAGGGGCTGAAACAGAGGGCGAGAAACAGTGGGCATGAAACAGAGGGGCTGAAACAGAAGGTCTGAAACATAGGGGCTGAAATAGAGGGGCTGATACAGCGGGGCTGAAAAAGAGGGGCTGAAACAGAGGGGCTGAAACTGAGGGGCTGAAACAGAGGGCGAGAAACCGACGGGCTGAAACAGTGGGGCTGAAACAGAGGGGCTGAAACAGAGGGGCTGAAACAGAGGGGGAGACACAGAGGGGCTGAAACAGAGGGCGAGAAACAGAGGGACTGAAACAGTGGGGCTGGAACAGAGGGGCTGAAACAGAGGGGCTGAAACAGAGGAGCTGAAACAGAGGGGCTGAAACAGAGGGCGAGAAACAGAGGGCGGGGAACAGCGTGGCTGAAACAGAGGGGCTGAAACAGAGGGGCTGAAACAGAGGGGGTGAAACAGAGGGGCTGAAACAGAGGGGCTGAAACAGAGGGGCTGAAACAGAGGGCGAGAAACAGAGGGCGAGAAACAGAGGGCGAGAAACAGAGGGCGAGAACCAGAGAGCGAGAAACAGAGGGGCTGAAACAGAGGGGCTGAAACAGAGGGCGAGAAACAGAGGGACTGAAACAGAGGGGCTGAAACAGAGGGGCTGAAACAGAGGGCGAGAAACAGAGGGGCTGAAACAGAGGGGCTGAAACAAAGGGAATGAATCAGAGGGGCTGAAGCTAATGGCGTGAAACAGAGGGCGAGAAACAGAGGGCGAGAAAGAGAGGGGCTGAAACAAAGGGGCTGAAACAGAGGAGCTGAAACAGAGGGGCTGAAACAGAGGGCGTGAAACAGAGGGCGTGAAACAGAGGGGCTGAAACAGAGGGTCTGAAACATAGGGGCTGAAATAGAGGGGCTGAAACAGAGGAGCTGAAAAAGAGGGGCTGACACAGAGGGGCTGAAACAGAGGGCCTGAAACAGAGGGCCTGAACCAGAGGGCGAGAAACAGAGGGGCTGAAACAGTGGGGCTGAAACAGAGGGGCTGAAACAGAGGGGCTGAAACAGATGGCGAGAAACAGAGGGGCTGAAACAGAGGGCGAGAAACAGAGGGGCTGAAACAGTGGGGCTGAAACAGAGGGGCTGAAACAGAGGGGCTGAAACAGAGGGGCTGAAACAGAGGGCGAGAAACAGAGGGCGAGAAACAGAGGGGCTGAAACAGAGGGGCTGAAACAGAGGGGCTGAAACAGAGGGGGTGAAACAGAGGGGCTGAAACAGAGGGGCTGAAACAGAGGGCGAGAAATAGAGGGGCAGAAACAGAGGGGCTGAAACAGACGGGCTGAAACAGAGGGCGAGAAACAGAGAGCGAGAAACAGAGGGCGAGAACCATAGGGGGAGAAACAGAGGGGCTGAAACAGAGGGGCTGAAACAGAGGCAGAGAAACAGAGGGGGTGAAACAGAGGGGCTGAAACAGAGGGGCTGAAACAGAGGGCTAGAAACAGTGGGGCTCAAACAGAGGGCGAGAAACAGAGGGCGAGAAACATAGGAGCTGAAACAGAGGGCGAGAAACAAAGGGGATGAAACAGAGGGCGAGAAACTGAGGGGCTGAAACAGAGGGGCTGAAACAGAGGGCGAGAAACAGAGGGGCTGAAACAGAGGTGCTGAAACAGAGGGCGAGAAACAGAGGGGCTGAAACAGAGGGCGAGAAACATTAGGGCTGAAACAGATTGGCTGAAACAGAGGGGCTGAAACAGAGGGCGAGAAACAGTGGGGCTGAAACAGAGGGGCTGAAACAGAGGGCGAGAAACAGAGGGGCTGAAACAGAAGGGCTGAAACATTGGGCAAGAAACAGAGTTGCTAAAAGAGAGGGCGAGAAACAGAGGGCGAGACACAGAGGGGCTGAAACAGAGGGCGAGAAACAGAGGGGCTGAAACAGAGCGGCTGAAATAGAGGGCGAGAAACAGCGGGCGAGAAACAGAGGGCGAGAAACAGTGGGGTTGAAACAGAGGGGCTGAAACAGAGGGCGAGAAACAGAGGGCGAGAAACAGAGGGCGAGAAACAGGGTGTCTGAAACAGAGGGGCTGAAACAGGGGTCGAGAAACAGACGGCGAGAAATTGAGGGCGAGAAACAGAGGGGCTGAAACAGAGGGCGAGAAACAGACGGGCTGAAACATAGGGGATGAAACAGATGGGCTGAAACAGAGGGCGAGAAAAAGAGGGTGAGAAACAGAGGGGCTGAAACAGAGGGGCTGAAACAGAGGGGCTGAAACAGAGGGCGAGAAACAGAGGGGCTGAATCAGAGGGGCTGAAACAGAGGGGCTGAAACAGAGGGCGAGAAACATAGGGCGAGAAACAGAGGGCGAGAAACAGAGGGGCTGAAACAGAGGGGCTGAAACAGAGGGGATGAAACAGAGGGGCTGAAACAGAGGGGCTGAAACAGAGGGCGAGAAACAGAGGATGAGAAACAGAAGGGCTGAAACAGAGGGGCTGAAACAGAGGGCGAGAAACAGAGGGGCTGAAACAGAGGGCGAGAAACAGAGGGGCTGAAACAGAGGGGCTGAAACAGAGGGGCTGAAACAGAGGGCGAGAAACAGAGGGGCTGAAAAAGAGGGCGAGAAACAGAGGGGCTGAAACAGAGGGCGAGAAACAGAGGGCGAGAAACTGAGGGCGAGAAACAGAGGAGCTGAAACAGAGGGGCTGAAACAGAGGGGCTGAAACAGAGGGGCTGAAACAGTGGGGCTGAAAAAGAGGGGCTGAAACAGAGGGGCTGAAACAGAGAGCGAGAAACAGAGGGCGAGAAACAGAGGGCGAGAAACAGAGGGGCTGAAACAGAGGGGCTGAAACAGAGGGGCTGAAACAGAGGGCGAGAAACAGAGGGGCTGAAACAGAGGGGCTGAAACAGTGGGGCTGAAACAGAGGGGCTGAAACAGAGGGCGAGAAACAGAGGGGCTGAAGCAGAGGGCGAGAAACAGAGGTGCTGAAACAGAGGGCGAGAAACAGAGGGCGAGAAACTGAGGGCGAGAAACAGAGGAGCTGAAACAGACGGGCTGAAACAGAGGGGCTGAAAGACAGGGGCTGAAACAGTGGGTCTGAAAAAGAAGGGCTGAAACAGAGGGGCTGAAACAGAGAGCGAGAAACAGGGGCGAGAAACAGAGGGCGAGAAACAGAGGGGCGGAAACAGAGGGGCTGAAACAGAGAGCGAGAAACAGAGGGCGAGAAACAGAGGGGCTGAAACAGAGGGTCTGAAACATAGGGGCTGAAATAGAGGGGCTGATACAGAGGGGCTGAAAAAGAGGGGGTGAAACAGAGGGGCTGAAACTGAGGGGCTGAAACAGAGGGCGAGAAACCGAGGGGCTGAAACAGTGGGGCTGAAACAGAGGGGCTGAAACAGAGGGGCTGAAACAGAGGGGGAGACACAGAGGGGCTGAAACAGAGGGCGAGAAACAGAGGGACTGAAACAGTGGGGCTGGAACAGAGGGGCTGAAACAGAGGGGCTGAAACAGAGGGGCTGAAATAGAGGGGCTGAAACAGAGGGGCTGAAACAGAGGGCGAGAAACAGAGGGGCTGAAACAGAGGGGCTGAAACAGAGGGGCTGAAACAGAGGGCGAGAAACAGAGGGGCTGAAACAGAGGGGCTGAAACAGAGGGGCTGAAACAGAGGGCGAGAAACAGAGGGCGAGAAACAGAGGGCGAGAACCAGAGAGCGAGAAACAGAGGGGCTGAAACAGAGGGGCTGAAACAGAGGGCGAGAAACAGAGGGGCTGAAACAGAGGGGCTGAAACAAAGGGGCTGAAACAGAGGGCGAGAAACAGAGGGGCTGTAACACTGGGCGAGAAACAGAGGGGATGAAACAGAGGGTTAGAAACAGAGGGGCTGAAACAGAGGGGCTGAAACAGAGGGGCTGAAACAGAGGGCGAGAAACAGAGGGGCTGAAACAGACGGGCTTTAACAGAGGGGCTGTAACAGAGGGGCTGAAACAGAGGGGCTGAAACAGAGGGGCTGAAACAGAGGGCGAGAAACATTGGGGCTGAAACATATTGGCTGAAACAGAGGGGCTGAAACAGAGGGCGAGAAACAGAGGGTCTGAAACAGACGGGCTGAAACAGAGGGGCTGAAACAGAGGGCGAGATACAGAGGGGCTGAAACAGAGGGCGAGAAACATTGGGGCTGAAACATATTGGCTGAAACAGAGGGGCTGAAACAGAGGGCGAGAAACAGATGGGCTGAAACAGAGCGGCTGAAACAGAGGGCGAGAAACAGAGGGGCTGAAACAGAAGGGCTGAAACAGAGGAAAAGAAACAGAGGTGCTAAATCAGAGGGCGAGAAACAGAGGGCGAGAAACAGAGGGGCTGAAACAGAGGGCGAGAAACAGAGGGGCTGAAACAGAGGGGCTGAAATAGAGGGCGAGAAACAGAGGGCCAGAAACAGAGGGGCTGTAACAGAGGGGCTGAAACAGAGGGCGAGAAACAGAGGGGCTGAAACAGAGGGCGTGAAACAGAGGGCGAGAAACAGAGGGCGAGAAACAGAGGGGCTGAAACAGAGGGCGAGAAACAGAGGGGATGAAACAGAGGGTTAGAAACAGAGGGGCTGAAACAGAGGGGCTGAAACAGAGGGGCTGAAACAGAGGGCGAGACACAGAGGGGCTGAAACAGACGGGCTGAAACAGAGGGGCTGAAACAGAGGGGCTGAAACAGAGGGCGAGAAACAGAGGGGCTGAAACAGAGGGCGAGAAACAGAGGGGCTGAAACAGAGGGCGAGAAACAGAGGGCGAGAAACTGAGGGCGAAAACAGAGGAGCTGAAACAGAGGGGCTGAAACAGAGGGGCTGAAACAGAGGGGCTGAAACAGTGGGGCTGAAAAAGAGGGGCTGAAACAGAGGGGCTGAAACAGAGAGCGAGAAACAGAGGGCGAGAAACAGAGGGCGAGAAACAGCGGGGCTGAAACAGAGGGGCTGAAACAGAGGGCGAGAAACAGAGGGCGTGAAACAGAGGGGCTGAAACAGAGGCTCTGAAACAGAGGGGCTGAAACAGAGGGGCTGAAACAGAGGAGCTGAAAAAGAGGGGCTGAAACAGAGGGGCTGAAACAGAGGGGCGGAAAAAGAGGGGCTGAACCAGAGGGCGAGAAACAGAGGGGCTGAAACAGTGGGGCTGAAACAGAGGGGCTGAAACAGAGGGGCTGAAACAGAGGGCGAGAAACAGAGGGGCTGAAACAGAGGGGCTGAAACAGAGGGGCAGAAACAGAGGGCGAGAAACAGAGGGCGAGAAACAGAGGGCGAGAAACAGAGTGCGAGAAACACAGGGCGAGAAACAGAGGGGCTGAAACAGAGGGCGAGAAACAGAGGGGCTGAAACAGATGGGCTGAAACAGAGGGGCTGAAACAGAGGGCGAGAAACAGTGGGCATGAAACAGAGGGGCTGAAACAGAGGGTCTGAAACATAGGGGCTGAAATAGAGGGGCTGATACAGCGGGGCTGAAAAAGAGGGGCTGAAACAGAGGGGCTGAAACTGAGGGGCTGCAACAGAGGGCGAGAAACCGACGGGCTGAAACAGTGGGGCTGAAACAGAGGGGCTGAAACAGAGGGGCTGAAACAGAGGGGGAGACACAGAGGGGCTGAAACAGAGGGCGAGAAACAGAGGGACTGAAACAGTGGGGCTGGAACAGAGGGGCTGAAACAGAGGGGGTGAAACAGAGGAGCTGAAACAGAGGGGCTGAAACAGAGGGCGAGAAACAGAGGGCGGGGAACAGCGTGGCTGAAACAGAGGGGCTGAAACAGAGGGGCTGAAACAGAGGGGGTGAAACAGAGGGGCTGAAACAGAGGGGCTGAAACAGAGGGGCTGAAACAGAGGGCGAGAAACAGAGGGCGAGAAACAGAGGGCGAGAAACAGAGGGCGAGAACCAGAGAGCGAGAAACAGAGGGGCTGAAACAGAGCGCCTGAAACAGAGGGCGAGAAACAGAGGGACTGAAACAGAGGGGCTGAAACAGAGGGGCTGAAACAGAGGGCGAGAAACAGAGGGGCTGAAACAGAGGGGCTGAAACAGTGGGAATGAATCAGAGGGGCTGAAGCTAATGGCGTGAAACAGAGGGCGAGAAACAGAGGGCGAGAAAGAGAGGGGCTGAAACAAAGGGGCTGAAACAGAGGAGCTGAAACAGAGGGGCTGAAACAGAGGGCGTGAAACAGAGGGCGTGAAACAGAGGGGCTGAAACAGAGGGTCTGAAACATAGGGGCTGAAATAGAGGGGCTGAAACAGAGGAGCTGAAAAAGAGGGGCTGAAACAGAGGGGCTGAAACAGAGGGCCTGAAACAGAGGGCCTGAACCAGAGGGCGAGAAACAGAGGGGCTGAAACAGTGGGGCTGAAACAGAGGGGCTGAAACAGAGGGGCTGAAACAGATGGCGAGAAACAGAGGGGCTGAAACAGAGGGCGAGAAACAGAGGGGCTGAAACAGTGGGGCTGAAACAGAGGGGCTGAAACAGAGGGGCTGAAACAGAGGGGCTGAAACAGAGGGCGAGAAACAGAGGGCGAGAAACAGAGGGGCTGAAACAGAGGGGCTGAAACAGAGGGGCTGAAACAGAGGGGGTGAAACAGAGGGGCTGAAACAGAGGGGCTGAAACAGAGGGCGAGAAATAGAGGGGCAGAAACAGAGGGGCTGAAACAGACGGGCTGAAACAGAGGGCGAGAAACAGAGAGCGAGAAACAGAGGGCGAGAACCATAGGGGGAGAAACAGAGGGGCTGAAACAGAGGGGCTGAAACAGAGGCAGAGAAACAGAGGGGGTGAAACAGAGGGGCTGAAACAGAGGGGCTGAAACAGAGGGCTAGAAACAGTGGGGCTCAAACAGAGGGCGAGAAACAGAGGGCGAGAAACATAGGAGCTGAAACAGAGGGCGAGAAACAAAGGGGATGAAACAGAGGGCGAGAAACTGAGGGGCTGAAACAGAGGGGCTGAAACAGAGGGCGAGAAACAGAGGGGCTGAAACAGAGGTGCTGAAACAGAGGGCGAGAAACAGAGGGCGAGAAACAGAGGGGCTGAAACAGAGGGCGAGAAACATTAGGGCTGAAACAGATTGGCTGAAACAGAGGGGCTGAAACAGAGGGCGAGAAACAGTGGGGCTGAAACAGAGGGGCTGAAACAGAGGGCGAGAAACAGAGGGGCTGAAACAGAAGGGCTGAAACATTGGGCAAGAAACAGAGTTGCTAAAAGAGAGGGCGAGAAACAGAGGGCGAGACACAGAGGGGCTGAAACAGAGGGCGAGAAACAGAGGGGCTGAAACAGAGCGGCTGAAATAGAGGGCGAGAAACAGCGGGCGAGAAACAGAGGGCGAGAAACAGTGGGGTTGAAACAGAGGGGCTGAAACAGAGGGCGAGAAACAGAGGGCGAGAAACAGAGGGCGAGAAACAGGGTGTCTGAAACAGAGGGGCTGAAACAGGGGGCGAGAAACAGACGGCGAGAAATTGAGGGGCAGAAACAGAGGGGCTGAAACAGAGGGCGAGAAACAGAGGGGCTGAAACAGAGGGGATGAAACAGATGGGCTGAAACAGAGGGCGAGAAAAAGAGGGTGAGAAACAGAGGGGCTGAAACAGAGGGGCTGAAACAGAGGGGCTGAAACAGAGGGCGAGAAACAGAGGGGCTGAATCAGAGGGGCTGAAACAGAGGGGCTGAAACAGAGGGCGAGAAACATAGGGCGAGAAACAGAGGGCGAGAAACAGAGGGGCTGAAACAGAGGGGCTGAAACAGAGGGGATGAAACAGAGTGGCTGAAACAGAGGGGCTGAAACAGAGGGCGAGAAACAGAGGATGAGAAACAGAAGGGCTGAAACAGAGGGGCTGAAACAGAGGGCGAGAAACAGAGGGGCTGAAACAGAGGGCGAGAAACAGAGGGGCTGAAACAGAGGGGCTGAAACAGAGGGGCTGAAACAGAGGGCGAGAAACAGAGGGGCTGAAAAAGAGGGCGAGAAACAGAGGGGCTGAAACAGAGGGCGAGAAACAGAGGGCGAGAAACTGAGGGCGAGAAACAGAGGAGCTGAAACAGAGGGGCTGAAACAGAGGGGCTGAAACAGAGGGGCTGAAACAGTGGGGCTGAAAAAGAGGGGCTGAAACAGAGGGGCTGAAACAGAGAGCGAGAAACAGAGGGCGAGAAACAGAGGGCGAGAAACAGAGGGGCTGAAACAGAGGGGCTGAAACAGAGGGGCTGAAACAGAGGGCGAGAAACAGAGGGGCTGAAACAGAGGGGCTGAAACAGTGGGGCTGAAACAGAGGGGCTGAAACAGAGGGCGAGAAACAGAGGGGCTGAAGCAGAGGGCGAGAAACAGAGGTGCTGAAACAGAGGGCGAGAAACAGAGGGCGAGAAACTGAGGGCGAGAAACAGAGGAGCTGAAACAGACGGGCTGAAACAGAGGGGCTGAAAGACAGGGGCTGAAACAGTGGGGCTGAAAAAGAAGGGCTGAAACAGAGGGGCTGAAACAGAGAGCGAGAAACAGGGGCGAGAAACAGAGGGCGAGAAACAGAGGGGCGGAAACAGAGGGGCTGAAACAGAGAGCGAGAAACAGAGGGCGAGAAACAGAGGGGCTGAAACAGAGGGTCTGAAACATAGGGGCTGAAATAGAGGGGCTGATACAGAGGGGCTGAAAAAGAGGGGCTGAAACAGAGGGGCTGAAACTGAGGGGCTGAAACAGAGGGCGAGAAACCGAGGGGCTGAAACAGTGGGGCTGAAACAGAGGGGCTGAAACAGAGGGGCTGAAACAGAGGGGGAGACACAGAGGGGCTGAAACAGAGGGCGAGAAACAGAGGGACTGAAACAGTGGGGCTGGAACAGAGGGGCTGAAACAGAGGGGCTGAAACAGAGGGGCTGAAATAGAGGGGCTGAAACAGAGGGCGAGAAACAGAGGGCGAGAAACAGTGTGGCTGAAACAGAGGGGCTGAAACAGAGGGGCTGAAACAGAGGGGGTGAAACAGATAGGCTGAAACAGAGGGGCTGAAACAGAGGGCGAGAAACAGAGGGGCTGAAACAGAGGGGCTGAAACAGAGGGGCTGAAACAGAGGGCGAGAAACAGAGGGCGAGAAACAGAGGGCGAGAACCAGAGAGCGAGAAACAGAGGGGCTGAAACAGAGGGGCTGAAACAGAGGGCGAGAAACAGAGGGGCTGAAACAGAGGGGCTGAAACAAAGGGGCTGAAACAGAGGGCGAGAAACAGAGGGGCTGTAACACTGGGCGAGAAACAGAGGGGATGAAACAGAGGGTTAGAAACAGAGGGGCTGAAACAGAGGGGCTGAAACAGAGGGGCTGAAACAGAGGGCGAGAAACAGAGGGGCTGAAACAGACGGGCTTTAACAGAGGGGCTGTAACAGAGGGGCTGAAACAGAGGGGCTGAAACAGAGGGCGAGAAACATTGGGGCTGAAACATATTGGCTGAAACAGAGGGGCTGAAACAGAGGGCGAGAAACAGAGGGGCTGAAACAGACGGGCTGAAACAGAGGGGCTGAAACAGAGGGCGAGATACAGAGGGGCTGAAACAGAGGGCGAGAAACATTTTGGGCTGAAACATATTGGCTGAAACAGAGGGGCTGAAACAGAGGGCGAGAAACAGATGGGCTGAAACAGAGCGGCTGAAACAGAGGGCGAGAAACAGAGGGGCTGAAACAGAAGGGCTGAAACAGAGGAAAAGAAACAGAGGTGCTAAATCAGAGGGCGAGAAACAGAGGGCGAGAAACAGAGGGGCTGAAACAGAGGGCGAGAAACAGAGGGGCTGAAACAGAGGGGCTGAAATAGAGGGCGAGAAACAGAGGGCCAGAAACAGAGGGGCTGTAACAGAGGGGCTGAAACAGAGGGCGAGAAACAGAGGGGCTGAAACAGAGGGCGTGAAACAGAGGGCGAGAAACAGAGGGCGAGAAACAGAGGGGCTGAAACAGAGGGCGAGAAACAGAGGGGATGAAACAGAGGGTTAGAAACAGAGGGGCTGAAACAGAGGGGCTGAAACAGAGGGGCTGAAACAGAGGGCGAGACACAGAGGGGCTGAAACAGACGGGCTTTAACAGAGGGGCTGAAACAGAGGGGCTGAAACTGAGGAGCTGAAACGGAGGGCCTGAAACAGAGGGCGAGAAACATTGGGGCTGAAACATATTGGCTGAAACAGAGGGGCTGAAACAGAGGGCGAGAAACAGATGGGCTGAAACAGAGGGGCTGAAACAGAGGGCGAGAAACAGAGGGGCTGAAACAGACGGGCTGAAACAGAGGGGCTGAAACAGAGGGGCTGAAACAGAGGGCGAGAAACCGATGGTCTGAAACAGAGGGGCTGAAACAGAGGGCGAGTAACAGAGGGGCTGAAACAGAAGGGCTGAAACAGAGGGCAAGAAACAGAGGTGCTAAATCAGAGGGCGAGAAACAGAGGGCGAGAAACAGAGGGGCTGAAACAGAGGGCGAGAAACAGAGGGGCTGAAACAGAGGGGCTGAAATAGAGGGCGAGAAACAGAGGGCGAGAAACAGAGGGGCTGTAACAGAGGGGCTGAAACAGAGGGGCTGAAACAGAGGGCGAGAAACAGAGGGGCTGAAACAGAAGGGCTGAAACATTGGGCAAGAAACAGAGTTGCTAAAAGAGAGGGCGAGAAACAGAGGGCGAGAAACAGAGGGACTGAAACAGTGGGGCTGGAACAGAGGGGCTGAAACAGAGGGGCTGAAACAGAGGGGCTGAAATAGAGGGGCTGAAACAGAGGGCGAGAAACAGAGGGCGAGAAACAGTGTGGCTGAAACAGAGGGGCTGAAACAGAGGGGCTGAAACAGAGGGGGTGAATCAGATAGGCTGAAACAGAGGGGCTGAAACAGAGGGCGAGAAACAGAGGGACTGAAACAGAGGGGCTGAAACAGAGGGGCTGAAACAGAGGGCGAGAAACAGAGGGCGAGAAACAGAGGGCGAGAACCAGAGAGCGAGAAACAGAGGGGCTGAAACAGAGGGGCTGAAACAGAGGGCGAGAAACAGAGGGGCTGAAACAGAGGGGCTGAAACAAAGGGGCTGAAACAGAGGGCGAGAAACAGAGGGGCTGTAACAGTGGGCGAGAAACAGAGGGGATGAAACAGAGGGTTAGAAACAGAGGGGCTGAAACAGAGGGGCTGAAACAGAGGGGCTGAAACAGAGGGCGAGAAACAGAGGGGCTGAAACAGACGGGCTTTAACAGAGGGGCTGTAACAGAGGGGCTGAAACAGAGGGGCTGAAACAGAGGGCGACAAACATTGGGGCTGAAACATATTGGCTGAAACAGAGGGGCTGAAACAGAGGGCGAGAAACAGAGGGGCTGAAACAGACGGGCTGAAACAGAGGGGCTGAAACAGAGGGCGAGATACAGAGGGGCTGAAACAGAGGGCTAGAAACATTGGGGCTGAAACATATTGGCTGAAACAGAGGGGCTGAAACAGAGGGCGAGAAACAGATGGGCTGAAACAGAGCGGCTGAAACAGAGGGCGAGAAACAGAGGGGCTGAAACAGAAGGGCTGAAACAGAGGAAAAGAAACAGAGGTGCTAAATCAGAGGGCGAGAAACAGAGGGCGAGAAACAGAGGGGCTGAAACAGAGGGCGAGAAACAGAGGGGCTGAAACAGAGGGGCTGAAATAGAGGGCGAGAAACAGAGGGCCAGAAACAGAGGGGCTGTAACAGAGGGGCTGAAACAGAGGGCGAGAAACAGAGGGGCTGAAACAGAGGGCGTGAAACAGAGGGCGAGAAACAGAGGGCGAGAAACAGAGGGGCTGAAACAGAGGGCGAGAAACAGAGGGGATGAAACAGAGGGTTAGAAACAGAGGGGCTGAAACAGAGGGGCTGAAACAGAGGGGCTGAAACAGAGGGCGAGACACAGAGGGGCTGAAACAGACGGGCTTTAACAGAGGGGCTGAAACAGAGGGGCTGTAACTGAGGAGCTGAAACGGAGGGCCTGAAACAGAGGGCGAGAAACATTGGGGCTGAAACATATTGGCTGAAACAGAGGGGCTGAAACAGAGGGCGAGAAACAGATGGGCTAAAACAGAGGGGCTGAAACAGAGGGCGAGAAACAGAGGGGCTGAAACAGACAGGCTGAAACAGAGGGGCTGAAACAGAGGGGCTGAAACAGAGGGCGAGAAACCGATGGTCTGAAACAGAGGGGCTGAAACAGAGGGCGAGTAACAGAGGGGCTGAAACAGAAGGGCTGAAACAGAGGGCAAGAAACAGAGGTGCTAAATCAGAGGGCGAGAAACAGAGGGCGAGAAACAGAGGGGCTGAAACAGAGGGCGAGAAACAGAGGGGCTGAAACAGAGGGGCTGAAATAGAGGGCGAGAAACAGAGGGCGAGAAACAGAGGGGCTGTAATAGAGGGGCTGAAACAGAGGGGCTGAAACAGAGGGCGAGAAACAGAGGGGCTGAAACAGAAGGGCTGAAACATTGGGCAAGAAACAGAGTTGCTAAAAGAGAGGGCGAGAAACAGAGGGCGTGACACAGAGGGGCTGAAACAGAGGGCGAGAAACAGAGGGGCTGAAACAGAGCGGCTGAAATAGACGGCGAGAAACAGCGGGCGAGAAACAGAGGGCGAGAAACAGTGGGGTTGAAACAGAGGGGCTGAAACAGAGGGCGAGAAACAGAGGGCGGGAAACAGAGGGCGAGAAACAGGGTGTCTGAAACAGAGGGGCTGAAACAGAGGGCGAGAAACAGAGGGCGAGAAATTGAGGGGCAGAAACAGAGGGGCTGAAACAGAGGGCGAGAAACAGAGGGGCTGAAACAGAGGGGATGAAACAGATGGGCTGAAACAGAGGGCGAGAAAAAGAGGGTGAGAAACAGAGGGGCTGAAACAGAGGGGCTGAAACAGAGGGGCTGAAACAGAGGGGCTGAAACAGAGTGCGAGAAACAGAGGGGCTGAATCAGAGGGGCTGAAACAGAGGGGCTGAAACAGAGGGCGAGAAACATAGGGCGAGAAACAGAGGGCGAGAAACAGAGGGGCTGAAACAGAGGGGCTGAAACAGAGGGGATGAAACAGAGGGGCTGAAACAGAGGGGCTGAAACAGAGGGCGAGAAAAAGAGGATGAGAAACAGAAGGGCTGAAACAGAGGGGCTGAAACAGAGGGCGAGAAACAGAGGGGCTGAAACAGAGGGCGAGAAACAGAGGGGCTGAAACAGAGGGGCTGAAACAGAGGGGCTGAAACAGAGGGGCTGAAACAGAGGGCGAGAAACAGAGTGGCTGAAAAAGAGGGCGAGAAACAGAGGGGCTGAAACAGAGGGCGAGAAACAGAGGGCGAGAAACTGAGGGCGAGAAACAGAGGAGCTGAAACAGAGGGGCTGAAACAGAGGGGCTGAAACAGAGGGGCTGAAACAGTGGGGCTGAAAAAGAGGGGCTGAAACAGAGGGGCTGAAACAGAGAGCGAGAAACAGAGGGCGAGAAACAGAGGGCGAGAAACAGAGGGGCTGAAACAGAGGGGGTGAAACAGAGGGGCTGAAACAGAGGGCGAGAAACAGAGGGGCTGAAACAGAGGGGCTGAAACAGAGGGGCTGAAACAGAGGGGCTGAAACAGAGGGCGAGAACCAGAGGGGCTGAAACAGAGGGCGAGAAACAGAGGTGCTGAAACAGAGGGCGAGAAACAGAGGGCGAGAAACTGAGGGCGAGAAACAGAGGAGCTGAAACAGACGGGCTGAAACAGAGGGGCTGAAAGAGAGGGGCTGAAACAGTGGCGCTGAAAAAGAGGGGCTGAAACAGAGGGGCTGAAACAGAGAGCGAGAAACAGGGGCGAGAAACAGAGGGCGAGAAACAGAGGGGCTGAAACAGAGGGGCTGAAACAGAGAGCGAGAAACAGAGGGCGAGAAACAGAGGGGCTGAAACAGAGGGTCTGAAACATAGGGGCTGAAATAGAGGGGCTGATACAGAGGGGCTGAAAAAGAGGGGCTGAAACAGAGGGGCTGAAACTGAGGGGCTGAAACAGAGGGCGAGAAACCGAGGGGCTGAAACAGTGGGGCTGAAACAGAGTGGGTGAAACAGAGGGGCTGAAACAGAGGGGGAGACACAGAGGGGCTGAAACAGAGGGCGAGAAACAGAGGGACTGAAACAGTGGGGCTGGAACAGAGGGGCTGAAACAGAGGGGCTGAAACAGAGGGGCTGAAATAGAGGGGCTGAAACAGAGGGCGAGAAACAGAGGGCGCGAAACAGTGTGGCTGAAACAGAGGGGCTGAAACAGAGGGGCTGAAACAGAGGGCGAGAAACAGAGGGCGAGAAACAGAGGGCGAGAACCAGAGAGCGAGAAACAGAGGGGCTGAAACAGAGGGGCTGAAACAGAGGGCGAGAAACAGAGGGGCTGAAACAGAGGGGCTGAAACAGAGGGGCTGAAACAGAGGGCGAGAAACAGAGGGGCTGTAACAGTGGGCGAGAAACAGAGGGGATGAAACAGAGGGTTAGAAACAGAGGGGCTGAAACAGAGGGGCTGAAACAGAGGGGCTGAAACAGAGGGCGAGAAACAGAGAGGCTGAAACAGACGGGCTTTAACAGAGGGGCTGTAACAGAGGGGCTGAAACAGAGGGGCTGAAACAGAGGGGCTGAAACAGAGGGCGAGAAACATTGGGGCTGAAACATATTGGCTGAAACAGAGGGGCTGAAACAGAGGGCGAGAAACAGAGGGGCTGAAACAGACGGGCTGAAACAGAGGGGCTGAAACAGAGGGCGAGATACAGAGGGGCTGAAACAGAGGGCGAGAAACATTGGGGCTGAAACATATTGGATGAAACAGAGGGGCTGAAACAGAGGGCGAGAAACAGATGGGCTGAAACAGAGGGGCTGAAACAGAGGGCGAGAAACTGAGGGGCTGAAACAGAAGGGCTGAAACAGAGGAAAAGAAACAGAGGTGCTAAATCAGAGGGCGAGAAACAGAGGGCGAGAAACAGAGGGGCTGAAACAGAGGGCGAGAAACAGAGGGGCTGAAACAGAGGGGCTGAAATAGAGGGCGAGAAACAGAGGGCCAGAAACAGAGGGGCTGTAACAGAGGGGCTGAAACAGAGGGCGAGAAACAGAGGGGCTGAAACAGAGAGCGTGAAACAGAGGGCGAGAAACAGAGGGCGAGAAACAGAGGGGCTGAAACAGAGGGCGAGAAACAGAGGGGATGAAACAGAGGGTTAGAAACAGAGGGGCTGAAACAGAGGGGCTGAAACAGAGGGGCTGAAACAGAGGGCGAGACACAGAGGGGCTGAAACAGACGGGCTGAAACAGAGGGGCTGAAACAGAGGGGCTGAAACAGAGGAGCTGAAACGGAGGGCCTGAAACAGAGGGCGAGAAACATTGGGGCAGAAACATATTGGCTGAAACAGAGGGGCTGAAACAGAGGGCGAGAAACAGATGGGCTGAAACAGAGGGGCTGAAACAGAGGGCGAGAAACAGAGGGGCTGAAACAGACGGGCTGAAACAGAGGGGCTGAAACAGAGGGGCTGAAACAGAGGGCGAGAAACCGATGGTCTGAAACAGAGGGGCTGAAACAGAGGGCGAGAAACAGAGGGGCTGAAACAGAAGGGCTGAAACAGAGGGCAAGAAACAGAGGTGCTAAATCAGAGGGCGAGATACAGAGGGGCTGAAACAGAGGGGCTAAATAGAGGGCGAGAAACAGAGGGCGAGAAACAGAGGGGCTGTAACAGAGGGGCTGAAACAGAGGGCGAGAAACAGAGGGGCTGAAACAGAGGGCGAGAAGCAGAGGGGCTGAAACAGAGGGCGAGATACAGAGGGCGAGAAACTGAGGGCGAAAACAGAGGAGCTGAAACAGAGGGGCTGAAACAGAGGGGCTGAAACAGAGGGGCTGAAACAGTGGGGCTGAAAAAGAGGGGCTGAAACAGAGGGGCTGAAACAGAGAGCGAGAAACAGAGGGCGAGAAACAGAGGGCGAGAAACAGAGGGGCTGAAACAGAGGGGCTGAAACAGAGGGCGAGAAACAGAGGGCGTGAAACAGAGGGGCTGAAACCGAGGGTCTGAAACATAGGCGCTGAAATAGAGGGGCTGAAACAGAGGAGCTGAAAAAGAGGGGCTGAAACAGAGGGGCTGAAACAGAGGGGCTGAAACAGAGGGGCTGAGCCAGAGGGCGAGAAACAGAGGGGCTGAAACAGTGGGGCTGAAACAGAGGGGCTGAAACAGAGGGGCAGAAACAAAGGGCGAGAAACAGAGGGGCTGAAACAGAGGGGCTGAAACAGAGGGGCTGAAACAGAGGGCGAGAAACAGAGAGCGAGAAACAGAGGGCGAGAAACAGAGTGCGAGAAACACAGGGCGAGAAACAGAGGGGCTGAAACAGAGGGCGAGAAACAGAGGGGCTGAAACAGAGGGGCTGAAACAGAGGGGCTGAAACAGAGGGCGAGAAACAGTGGGCATGAAACAGAGGGGCTGAAACAGAGGGTCTGAAACATAGGGGCTGAAATAGAGGGGCTGATACAGCGGGGCTGAAAAAGAGGGGCTGAAACAGAGGGGCTGAAACTGAGGGGCTGAAACAGAGGGCGAGAAACCGACGGGCTGAAACAGTGGGGCTGAAACAGAGGGGCTGAAACAGAGGGGCTGAAACAGAGGGGGAGACACAGAGGGGCTGAAACAGAGGGCGAGAAACAGAGGGACTGAAACAGTGGGGCCTGAACAGAGGGGCTGAAACAGAGGGGCTGAAACAGAGGAGCTGAAACAGAGGGGCTGAAACAGAGGGCGAGAAACAGAGGGCGGGGAACAGTGTGGCTGAAACAGAGGGGCTGAAACAGAGGGGCTGAAACAGAGGGGGTGAAACAGAGGGGCTGAAACAGAGGGGCTGAAACAGAGGGCGAGAAACAGAGGGCGAGAAACAGAGGGCGAGAAACAGAGGGCGAGAAACAGAGGGGCTGAAACAGAGGGGCTGAAACAGTGGGAATGAATCAGAGGGGCTGAAGCTAATGGCGTGAAACAGAGGGCGAGAAACAGAGGGCGAGAAAGAGAGGGGCTGAAACAAAGGGGCTGAAACAGAGGGGCTGAAACAGAGGGGCTGAAACAGAGGGCGTGAAACACAAGGGCGTGAAACAGAGGGGCTGAAACAGAGGGTCTGAAACATAGGGGCTGAAATAGAGGGGCTGAAACAGAGGAGCTGAAAAAGAGGGGCTGAAACAGAGGGGCTGAAACAGAGGGGCTGAAACAGAGGGCCTGAACCAGAGGGCGAGAAACAGAGGGGCTGAAACAGTGGGGATGAAACAGAGGGGCTGAAACAGAGGGGCTGAAACAGATGGCGAGAAACAGAGGGGCTGAAACAGAGGGCGAGAAACAGAGGGGCTGAAACAGTGGGGCTGAAACAGAGGGGCTGAAACAGAGGGGCTGAAACAGAGGGGCTGAAACAGAGGGCGAGAAACATAGGGCGAGAAACAGAGGGGCTGAAACAGAGGGGCTGAAACAGAGGGGCTGAAACAGAGGGGGTGAAACAGAGGGGCTGAAACAGAGGGGCTGAAACAGAGGGCGAGAAACAGAGGGGCAGAAACAGAGGGGCTGAAACAGAGGGGCTGAAACAGAGGGCGAGAAACAGAGAGCGAGAAACAGAGGGCGAGAACCAGAGGGGGAGAAACAGAGGGGCTGAAACAGAGGGGCTGAAACAGAGGCAGAGAAACAGAGGGGGTGAAACAGAGGGGCTGAAACAGAGGGGCTGAAACAGAGGGCTAGAAACAGTGGGGCTCAAACAGAGGGCGAGAAACAGAGGGCGAGAAACATAGGAGCTGAAACAGAGGGCGAGAAACAAAGGGGATGAAACAGAGGGCGAGAAACTGAGGGGCTGAAACAGAGGGGCTGAAACAGAGGGCTTGAAACAGAGGGGCTGAAACAGAGGTGCTGAAACAGAGGGCGAGAAACAGAGGGGCTGAAACAGAGGGGCTCAAACAGAGGGGCTGAAACAGAGGGCGACAAACATTAGGGCTGAAACAGATTGGCTGAAACAGAGGGGCTGAAACAGAGGGCGAGAAACAGTGGGGCTGAAACAGAGGGGCTGAAACAGAGGGCGAGAAACAGAGGGGCTGAAACGGAAGGGCTGAAACATTGGGCAAGAAACAGAGTTGCTAAAAGAGAGGGCGAGAAACAGAGGGCGAGACACAGAGGGGCTGAAACAGAGGGCGAGAAACAGAGGGGCTGAAACAGAGAGCGAGAAACAGAGGGCGAGAAACAGAGGGGCTGAAACAGAGGGTCTGAAACATAGGGGCTGAAATAGAGGGGCTGATACAGAGGGGCTGAAAAAGAGGGGCTGAAACAGAGGGGCTGAAACTGAGGGGCTGAAACAGAGGGCGAGAAACATAGGGCGAGAAACAGAGGGGCTGAAACAGAGGGGCTGAAACAGAGGGGCTGAAACAGAGGGGGTGAAACAGAGGGGCTGAAACAGAGGGGCTGAAACAGAGGGCGAGAAACAGAGGGGCAGAAACAGAGGGGCTGAAACAGAGGGGCTGAAACAGAGGGCGAGAAACAGAGAGCGAGAAACAGAGGGCGAGAACCAGAGGGGGAGAAACAGAGGGGCTGAAACAGAGGGGCTGAAACAGAGGCAGAGAAACAGAGGGGGTGAAACAGAGGGGCTGAAACAGAGGGGCTGAAACAGAGGGCTAGAAACAGTGGGGCTCAAACAGAGGGCGAGAAACAGAGGGCGAGAAACATAGGAGCTGAAACAGAGGGCGAGAAACAAAGGGGATGAAACAGAGGGCGAGAAACTGAGGGGCTGAAACAGAGGGGCTGAAACAGAGGGCTTGAAACAGAGGGGCTGAAACAGAGGTGCTGAAACAGAGGGCGAGAAACAGAGGGGCTGAAACAGAGGGGCTCAAACAGAGGGGCTGAAACAGAGGGCGACAAACATTAGGGCTGAAACAGATTGGCTGAAACAGAGGGGCTGAAACAGAGGGCGAGAAACAGTGGGGCTGAAACAGAGGGGCTGAAACAGAGGGCGAGAAACAGAGGGGCTGAAACGGAAGGGCTGAAACATTGGGCAAGAAACAGAGTTGCTAAAAGAGAGGGCGAGAAACAGAGGGCGAGACACAGAGGGGCTGAAACAGAGGGCGAGAAACAGAGGGGCTGAAACAGAGAGCGAGAAACAGAGGGCGAGAAACAGAGGGGCTGAAACAGAGGGTCTGAAACATAGGGGCTGAAATAGAGGGGCTGATACAGAGGGGCTGAAAAAGAGGGGCTGAAACAGAGGGGCTGAAACTGAGGGGCTGAAACAGAGGGCGAGAAACCGAAGGGCTGAAACAGTGGGGCTGTAACAGAGGGGCTGAAACAGAGGGGCTGAAACAGAGGGGGAGACACAGAGGGGCTGAAACAGAGGGCGAGAAACAGAGGGACTGAAACAGTGGGGCTGGAACAGAGGGGCTGAAACAGAGGGGCTGAAACAGAGGGCGAGAAACAGAGGGCGAGAAACAGTGTGGCTGAAACAGAGGGGCTGAAACAGAGGGGCTGAAACAGAGGGGGTGAAACAGATAGGCTGAAACAGAGGGGCTGAAACAGAGGGCGAGAAACAGAGGGGCTGAAACAGAGGGGCTGAAACAGAGGGGCTGAAACAGAGGGCGAGAAACAGAGGGCGAGAAACAGAGGGCGAGAACCAGAGAGCGAGAAACAGAGGGGCTGAAACAGAGGGGCTGAAACAGAGGGCGAGAAACAGAGGGGCTGAAACAGAGGGGCTGAAACAAAGGGGCTGAAACAGAGGGCGAGAAACAGAGGGGCTGTAACAGTGGGCGAGAAACAGAGGGGATGAAACAGAGGGTTAGAAACAGAGGGGCTGAAACAGAGGGGCTGAAACAGAGGGGCTGAAACAGAGGGCGAGAAACAGAGGGGCTGAAACAGACGGGCTTTAACAGAGGGACTGTAACAGAGGGGCTGAAACAGAGGGGCTGAAACAGAGGGCGACAAACATTGGGGCTGAAACATATTGGCTGAAACAGAGGGGCTGAAACAGAGGGCGAGAAACAGAGGGGCTGAAACAGACGGGCTGAAACAGAGGGGCTGAAACAGAGGGCGAGATACAGAGGGGCTGAAACAGAGGGGGTGAAACAGAGGGGCTGAAACAGAGGGCGAGAAACAGAGGGGCTGAAACAGAGGGGCTGAAACAGAGGGGCTGAAACAGAGGGGCTGAAACAGAGGGCGAGAACCAGAGGGGCTGAAACAGAGGGCGAGAAACAGAGGTGCTGAAACAGAGGGCGAGAAACAGAGGGCGAGAAACTGAGGGCGAGAAACAGAGGAGCTGAAACAGACGGGCTGAAACAGAGGGGCTGAAAGAGAGGGGCTGAAACAGTGGCGCTGAAAAAGAGGGGCTGAAACAGAGGGGCTGAAACAGAGAGCGAGAAACAGGGGCGAGAAACAGAGGGCGAGAAACAGAGGGGCTGAAACAGAGGGGCTGAAACAGAGAGCGAGAAACAGAGGGCGAGAAACAGAGGGGCTGAAACAGAGGGTCTGAAACATAGGGGCTGAAATAGAGGGGCTGATACAGAGGGGCTGAAAAAGAGGGGCTGAAACAGAGGGGCTGAAACTGAGGGGCTGAAACAGAGGGCGAGAAACCGAGGGGCTGAAACAGTGGGGCTGAAACAGAGTGGGTGAAACAGAGGGGCTGAAACAGAGGGGGAGACACAGAGGGGCTGAAACAGAGGGCGAGAAACAGAGGGACTGAAACAGTGGGGCTGGAACAGAGGGGCTGAAACAGAGGGGCTGAAACAGAGGGGCTGAAATAGAGGGGCTGAAACAGAGGGCGAGAAACAGAGGGCGCGAAACAGTGTGGCTGAAACAGAGGGGCTGAAACAGAGGGGCTGAAACAGAGGGCGAGAAACAGAGGGCGAGAAACAGAGGGCGAGAACCAGAGAGCGAGAAACAGAGGGGCTGAAACAGAGGGGCTGAAACAGAGGGCGAGAAACAGAGGGGCTGAAACAGAGGGGCTGAAACAGAGGGGCTGAAACAGAGGGCGAGAAACAGAGGGGCTGTAACAGTGGGCGAGAAACAGAGGGGATGAAACAGAGGGTTAGAAACAGAGGGGCTGAAACAGAGGGGCTGAAACAGAGGGGCTGAAACAGAGGGCGAGAAACAGAGAGGCTGAAACAGACGGGCTTTAACAGAGGGGCTGTAACAGAGGGGCTGAAACAGAGGGGCTGAAACAGAGGGGCTGAAACAGAGGGCGAGAAACATTGGGGCTGAAACATATTGGCTGAAACAGAGGGGCTGAAACAGAGGGCGAGAAACAGAGGGGCTGAAACAGACGGGCTGAAACAGAGGGGCTGAAACAGAGGGCGAGATACAGAGGGGCTGAAACAGAGGGCGAGAAACATTGGGGCTGAAACATATTGGATGAAACAGAGGGGCTGAAACAGAGGGCGAGAAACAGATGGGCTGAAACAGAGGGGCTGAAACAGAGGGCGAGAAACTGAGGGGCTGAAACAGAAGGGCTGAAACAGAGGAAAAGAAACAGAGGTGCTAAATCAGAGGGCGAGAAACAGAGGGCGAGAAACAGAGGGGCTGAAACAGAGGGCGAGAAACAGAGGGGCTGAAACAGAGGGGCTGAAATAGAGGGCGAGAAACAGAGGGCCAGAAACAGAGGGGCTGTAACAGAGGGGCTGAAACAGAGGGCGAGAAACAGAGGGGCTGAAACAGAGAGCGTGAAACAGAGGGCGAGAAACAGAGGGCGAGAAACAGAGGGGCTGAAACAGAGGGCGAGAAACAGAGGGGATGAAACAGAGGGTTAGAAACAGAGGGGCTGAAACAGAGGGGCTGAAACAGAGGGGCTGAAACAGAGGGCGAGACACAGAGGGGCTGAAACAGACGGGCTGAAACAGAGGGGCTGAAACAGAGGGGCTGAAACAGAGGAGCTGAAACGGAGGGCCTGAAACAGAGGGCGAGAAACATTGGGGCAGAAACATATTGGCTGAAACAGAGGGGCTGAAACAGAGGGCGAGAAACAGATGGGCTGAAACAGAGGGGCTGAAACAGAGGGCGAGAAACAGAGGGGCTGAAACAGACGGGCTGAAACAGAGGGGCTGAAACAGAGGGGCTGAAACAGAGGGCGAGAAACCGATGGTCTGAAACAGAGGGGCTGAAACAGAGGGCGAGAAACAGAGGGGCTGAAACAGAAGGGCTGAAACAGAGGGCAAGAAACAGAGGTGCTAAATCAGAGGGCGAGATACAGAGGGGCTGAAACAGAGGGGCTAAATAGAGGGCGAGAAACAGAGGGCGAGAAACAGAGGGGCTGTAACAGAGGGGCTGAAACAGAGGGCGAGAAACAGAGGGGCTGAAACAGAGGGCGAGAAGCAGAGGGGCTGAAACAGAGGGCGAGATACAGAGGGCGAGAAACTGAGGGCGAAAACAGAGGAGCTGAAACAGAGGGGCTGAAACAGAGGGGCTGAAACAGAGGGGCTGAAACAGTGGGGCTGAAAAAGAGGGGCTGAAACAGAGGGGCTGAAACAGAGAGCGAGAAACAGAGGGCGAGAAACAGAGGGCGAGAAACAGAGGGGCTGAAACAGAGGGGCTGAAACAGAGGGCGAGAAACAGAGGGCGTGAAACAGAGGGGCTGAAACCGAGGGTCTGAAACATAGGCGCTGAAATAGAGGGGCTGAAACAGAGGAGCTGAAAAAGAGGGGCTGAAACAGAGGGGCTGAAACAGAGGGGCTGAAACAGAGGGGCTGAGCCAGAGGGCGAGAAACAGAGGGGCTGAAACAGTGGGGCTGAAACAGAGGGGCTGAAACAGAGGGGCAGAAACAAAGGGCGAGAAACAGAGGGGCTGAAACAGAGGGGCTGAAACAGAGGGGCTGAAACAGAGGGCGAGAAACAGAGAGCGAGAAACAGAGGGCGAGAAACAGAGTGCGAGAAACACAGGGCGAGAAACAGAGGGGCTGAAACAGAGGGCGAGAAACAGAGGGGCTGAAACAGAGGGGCTGAAACAGAGGGGCTGAAACAGAGGGCGAGAAACAGTGGGCATGAAACAGAGGGGCTGAAACAGAGAGTCTGAAACATAGGGGCTGAAATAGAGGGGCTGATACAGCGGGGCTGAAAAAGAGGGGCTGAAACAGAGGGGCTGAAACTGAGGGGCTGAAACAGAGGGCGAGAAACCGACGGGCTGAAACAGTGGGGCTGAAACAGAGGGGCTGAAACAGAGGGGCTGAAACAGAGGGGGAGACACAGAGGGGCTGAAACAGAGGGCGAGAAACAGAGGGACTGAAACAGTGGGGCCTGAACAGAGGGGCTGAAACAGAGGGGCTGAAACAGAGGAGCTGAAACAGAGGGGCTGAAACAGAGGGCGAGAAACAGAGGGCGGGGAACAGTGTGGCTGAAACAGAGGGGCTGAAACAGAGGGGCTGAAACAGAGGGGGTGAAACAGAGGGGCTGAAACAGAGGGGCTGAAACAGAGGGCGAGAAACAGAGGGCGAGAAACAGAGGGCGAGAAACAGAGGGCGAGAACCAGAGAGCGAGAAACAGAGGGGCTGAAACAGAGGGGCTGAAACAGAGGGCGAGAAACAGAGGGACTGAAACAGAGGGGCTGAAACAGAGGGGCTGAAACAGAGGGCGAGAAACAGAGGGGCTGAAACAGAGGGGCTGAAACAGTGGGAATGAATCAGAGGGGCTGAAGCTAATGGCGTGAAACAGAGGGCGAGAAACAGAGGGCGAGAAAGAGAGGGGCTGAAACAAAGGGGCTGAAACAGAGGGGCTGAAACAGAGGGGCTGAAACAGAGGGCGTGAAACACAAGGGCGTGAAACAGAGGGGCTGAAACAGAGGGTCTGAAACATAGGGGCTGAAATAGAGGGGCTGAAACAGAGGAGCTGAAAAAGAGGGGCTGAAACAGAGGGGCTGAAACAGAGGGGCTGAAACAGAGGGCCTGAACCAGAGGGCGAGAAACAGAGGGGCTGAAACAGTGGGGATGAAACAGAGGGGCTGAAACAGAGGGGCTGAAACAGATGGCGAGAAACAGAGGGGCTGAAACAGAGGGCGAGAAACAGAGGGGCTGAAACAGTGGGGCTGAAACAGAGGGGCTGAAACAGAGGGGCTGAAACAGAGGGGCTGAAACAGAGGGCGAGAAACATAGGGCGAGAAACAGAGGGGCTGAAACAGAGGGGCTGAAACAGAGGGGCTGAAACAGAGGGGGTGAAACAGAGGGGCTGAAACAGAGGGGCTGAAACAGAGGGCGAGAAACAGAGGGGCAGAAACAGAGGGGCTGAAACAGAGGGGCTGAAACAGAGGGCGAGAAACAGAGAGCGAGAAACAGAGGGCGAGAACCAGAGGGGGAGAAACAGAGGGGCTGAAACAGAGGGGCTGAAACAGAGGCAGAGAAACAGAGGGGGTGAAACAGAGGGGCTGAAACAGAGGGGCTGAAACAGAGGGCTAGAAACAGTGGGGCTCAAACAGAGGGCGAGAAACAGAGGGCGAGAAACATAGGAGCTGAAACAGAGGGCGAGAAACTAAGGGGATGAAACAGAGGGCGAGAAACTGAGGGGCTGAAACAGAGGGGCTGAAACAGAGGGCTTGAAACAGAGGGGCTGAAACAGAGGTGCTGAAACAGAGGGCGAGAAACAGAGGGGCTGAAACAGAGGGGCTCAAACAGAGGGGCTGAAACAGAGGGCGACAAACATTAGGGCTGAAACAGATTGGCTGAAACAGAGGGGCTGAAACAGAGGGCGAGAAACAGTGGGGCTGAAACAGAGGGGCTGAAACAGAGGGCGAGAAACAGAGGGGCTGAAACGGAAGGGCTGAAACATTGGGCAAGAAACAGAGTTGCTAAAAGAGAGGGCGAGAAACAGAGGGCGAGACACAGAGGGGCTGAAACAGAGGGCGAGAAACAGAGGGGCTGAAACAGAGAGCGAGAAACAGAGGGCGAGAAACAGAGGGGCTGAAACAGAGGGTCTGAAACATAGGGGCTGAAATAGAGGGGCTGATACAGAGGGGCTGAAAAAGAGGGGCTGAAACAGAGGGGCTGAAACTGAGGGGCTGAAACAGAGGGCGAGAAACCGAAGGGCTGAAACAGTGGGGCTGTAACAGAGGGGCTGAAACAGAGGGGCTGAAACAGAGGGGGAGACACAGAGGGGCTGAAACAGAGGGCGAGAAACAGAGGGACTGAAACAGTGGGGCTGGAACAGAGGGGCTGAAACAGAGGGGCTGAAACAGAGGGCGAGAAACAGAGGGCGAGAAACAGTGTGGCTGAAACAGAGGGGCTGAAACAGAGGGGCTGAAACAGAGGGGGTGAAACAGATAGGCTGAAACAGAGGGGCTGAAACAGAGGGCGAGAAACAGAGGGGCTGAAACAGAGGGGCTGAAACAGAGGGGCTGAAACAGAGGGCGAGAAACAGAGGGCGAGAAACAGAGGGCGAGAACCAGAGAGCGAGAAACAGAGGGGCTGAAACAGAGGGGCTGAAACAGAGGGCGAGAAACAGAGGGGCTGAAACAGAGGGGCTGAAACAAAGGGGCTGAAACAGAGGGCGAGAAACAGAGGGGCTGTAACAGTGGGCGAGAAACAGAGGGGATGAAACAGAGGGTTAGAAACAGAGGGGCTGAAACAGAGGGGCTGAAACAGAGGGGCTGAAACAGAGGGCGAGAAACAGAGGGGCTGAAACAGACGGGCTTTAACAGAGGGACTGTAACAGAGGGGCTGAAACAGAGGGGCTGAAACAGAGGGCGACAAACATTGGGGCTGAAACATATTGGCTGAAACAGAGGGGCTGAAACAGAGGGCGAGAAACAGAGGGGCTGAAACAGACGGGCTGAAACAGAGGGGCTGAAACAGAGGGCGAGATACAGAGGGGCTGAAACAGAGGGCGAGAAACATTGGGGCTGAAACATATTGGCTGAAACAGAGGGGCTGAAACAGAGGGCGAGAAACAGATGGGCTGAAACAGAGCGGCTGAAACAGAGGGCGAGAAACAGAGGGGCTGAAACAGAAGGGCTGAAACAGAGGAAAAGAAACAGAGGTGCTAAATCAGAGGGCGAGAAACAGAGGGCGAGAAACAGAGGGGCTGAAACAGAGGGCGAGAAACAGAGGGGCTGAAACAGAGGGGCTGAAATAGAGGGCGAGAAACAGAGGGCCAGAAACAGAGGGGCTGTAACAGAGGGGCTGAAACAGAGGGCGAGAAACAGAGGGGCTGAAACAGAGGGCGTGAAACAGAGGGCGAGAAACAGAGGGCGAGAAACAGAGGGGCTGAAACAGAGGGCGAGAAACAGAGGGGATGAAACAGAGGGTTAGAAACAGAGGGGCTGAAACAGAGGGGCTGAAACAGAGTGGCTGAAACAGAGGGCGAGACACAGAGGGGCTGAAACAGACGGGCTTTAACAGAGGGGCTGAAACAGAGGGGCTGAAACTGAGGAGCTGAAACGGAGGGCCTGAAACAGAGGGCGAGAAACATTGGGGCAGAAACATATTGGCTGAAACAGAGGGGCTGAAACAGAGGGCGAGAAACAGATGGGCTGAAACAGAGGGGCTGAAACAGAGGGCGAGAAACAGAGGGGCTGAAACAGACGGGCTGAAACAGAGGGGCTGAAACAGAGGGGCTGAAACAGAGGGCGAGAAACCGATGGGCTGAAACAGAGGGGCTGAAACAGAGGGCGAGTAACAGAGGGGCTGAAACAGAAGGGCTGAAACAGAGGGCAAGAAACAGAGGTGCTAAATCAGAGGGCGAGAAACAGAGGGCGAGAAACAGAGGGGCTGAAACAGAGGGCGAGAAACAGATTGGCTGAAACAGAGGGGCTGAAACAGAGGGGCTGAAACATAGGGCGAGAAACAGAGGGGCTGTAACAGTGGGCGAGAAACAGAGGGGATGAAACAGAGGGTTAGAAACAGAGGGGCTGAAACAGAGGGGCTGAAACAGAGGGGCTGAAACAGAGGGCGAGAAACAGAGGGGCTGAAACAGACGGGCTTTAACAGAGGGGCTGTAACAGAGGGGCTGAAACAGAGGGGCTGAAACAGAGGGGCTGAAACAGAGGGCGAGAAACATTGGGGCTGAAACATATTGGCTGAAACAGAGGGGCTGAAACAGAGGGCGAGAAACAGAGGGGCTGAAACAGACGGGCTGAAACAGAGGGGCTGAAACAGAGGGCGAGATACAGAGGGGCTGAAACAGAGGGCGAGAAACATTGGGGCTGAAACATATTGGATGAAACAGAGGGGCTGAAACAGAGGGCGAGAAACAGATGGGTTGAAACAGACGGGCTGAAACAGAGGGCGAGAAACAGAGGGGCTGAAACAGAAGGGCTGAAACAGAGGAAAAGAAACAGAGGTGCTAAATCAGAGGGCGAGAAACAGAGGGCGAGAAACAGAGGGGCTGAAACAGAGGGCGAGAAACAGAGGGGCTGAAACAGAGGGGCTGAAATAGAGGGCGAGAAACAGAGGGCCAGAAACAGAGGGGCTGTAACAGAGGGGCTGAAACAGAGGGCGAGAAACAGAGGGGCTGAAACAGAGGGCGTGAAACAGAGGGCGAGAAACAGAGGGCGAGAAACAGAGGGGCTGAAACAGAGGGCGAGAAACAGAGGGGATGAAACAGAGGGTTAGAAACAGAGGGGCTGAAACAGAGGGGCTGAAACAGAGGGGCTGAAACAGAGGGCGAGACACAGAGGGGCTGAAACAGACGGGCTTTAACAGAGGGGCTGAAACAGAGGGGCTGAAACAGAGGAGCTGAAACGGAGGGCCTGAAACAGAGGGCGAGAAACATTGGGGCAGAAACATATTGGCTGAAACAGAGGGGCTGTAACAGAGGGCGAGAAACAGATGGGCTGAAACAGAGGGGCTGAAACAGAGGGCGAGAAACAGAGGGGCTGAAACAGACGGGCTGAAACAGAGGGGCTGAAACAGAGGGGCTGAAACAGAGGGCGAGAAACCGATGGTCTGAAACAGAGGGGCTGAAACAGAGGGCGAGAAACAGAGGGGCTGAAACAGAAGGGCTGAAACAGAGGGCAAGAAACAGAGGTGCTAAATCAGAGGGCGAGATACAGAGGGGCTGAAACAGAGGGGCTAAATAGAGGGCGAGAAACAGAGGGCGAGAAACAGAGGGGCTGTAACAGAGGGGCTGAAACAGAGGGCGAGAAACAGAGGGGCTGAAACAGAGGGCGAGAAACAGAGGGGCTGAAACAGAGGGCAAGATACAGAGGGCGAGAAACTGATGGCGAAAACAGAGGAGCTGAAATAGAGGGGCCTAACAGAGGGGCTGAAACAGAGGTGCTGAAACAGTGGGGCTGAAAAAGAGGGGCTGAAACAGAGGGGCTGAAACAGAGAGCGAGAAACAGAGGGCGAGAAACAGAGGGCGAGAAACAGAGGGGCTGAAACAGAGGGGCTGAAACAGAGGGCGAGAAACAGAGGGCGTGAAACAGAGGGGCTGAAACAGAGGGTCTGAAACATAGGCGCTGAAATAGAGGGGCTGAAACAGAGGAGCTGAAAAAGAGGGGCTGAAACAGAGGGGCTGAAACAGAGGGCGAGAAACAGAGGGGCTGAAACAGTGGGGCTGAAACAGAGGGGCTGAAACAGAGGGGCTGAAACAGAGGGCGAGAAACAGAGGGGCTGAAACAGAGGGGCTGAAACAGAGGGGCGGAAACAGAGGGCGAGAAACAGAGGGCGAGAAACAGAGGGCGAGAAACAGAGTGCGAGAAACACAGGGCGAGAAACAGAGGGGCTGAAACAGAGGGCGAGAAACAGAGGGGCTGAAACAGAGGGGCTGAAACAGAGGGGCTGAAACAGAGGGCGAGAAACAGTGGGCATGAAACAGAGGGGCTGAAACAGAGGGTCTGAAACATAGGGGCTGAAATAGAGGGGCTGATACAGCGGGGCTGAAAAAGAGGGGCTGAAACAGAGGGGCTGAAACTGAGGGGCTGAAACAGAGGGCGAGAAACCGACGGGCTGAAACAGTGGGGCTGAAACAGAGGGGCTGAAACAGAGGGGCTGAAACAGAGGGGGAGACACAGAGGGGCTGAAACAGAGGGCGAGAAACAGAGGGACTGAAACAGTGGGGCTGGAGCAGAGGGGCTGAAACAGAGGGGCTGAAACAGAGGAGCTGAAACAGAGGGGCTGAAACAGAGGGCGAGAAACAGAGGGCGGGGAACAGTGTGGCTGAAACAGAGGGGCTGAAACAGAGGGGCTGAAACAGAGGGGGTGAAACAGAGGGGCTGAAACAGAGGGGCTGAAACAGAGGGCGAGAAACAGAGGGCGAGAAACAGAGGGCGAGAAACAGAGGGCGAGAACCAGAGAGCGAGAAACAGAGGGGCTGAAACAGAGGGGCTGAAACAGAGGGCGAGAAACAGAGGGACTGAAACAGAGGGGCTGAAACAGTGGGGCTGAAACAGAGGGCGAGAAACAGAGGGGCTGAAACAGAGGGGCTGAAACAGTGGGAATGAATCAGAGGGGCTGAAGCTAATGGCGTGAAACAGAGGGCGATAAACAGAGGGCGAGAAAGAGAGGGGCTGAAACAAAGGGGCTGAAACAGAGGGGCTGAAACAGAGGGGCTGAAACAGAGGGCATGAAACAGAGGGCGTGAAACAGAGGGGCTGAAACAGAGGGTCTGAAACATAGGGGCTGAAATAGAGGGGCTGAAACAGAGGAGCTGAAAAAGAGGGGCTGAAACAGAGGGGCTGAAACAGAGGGGCTGAAACAGAGGGCCTGAACCAGAGGGCGAGAAACAGAGGGGCTGAAACAGTGGGGCTGAAACAGAGGGGCTGAAACAGAGGGGCTGAAACAGATGGCGAGAAACAGAGGGGCTGAAACAGAGGGCGAGAAACAGAGGGGCTGAAACAGTGGGGCTGAAACAGAGGGGCTGAAACAGAGGGGCTGAAACAGAGGGGCTGAAACAGAGGGCGAGAAACAGAGGGCGAGAAACAGAGGGGCTGAAACAGAGGGGCTGAAACAGAGGGGCTGAAACAGAGGGGGTGAAACAGAGGGGCTGAAACAGAGGGGCTGAAACAGAGGGCGAGAAACAGAGGGGCAGAAACAGAGGGGCTGAAACAGAGGGGCTGAAACAGAGGGCGAGAAACAGAGAGCGAGAAACAGAGGGCGAGAACCAGAGGGGGAGAAACAGAGGGGCTGAAACAGAGGGGCTGAAACAGAGGCAGAGAAACAGAGGGGGTGAAACAGAGGGGCTGAAACAGAGGGGCTGAAACAGAGGGCTAGAAACAGTGGGGCTCAAACAGAGGGCGAGAAACAGAGGGCGAGAAACATAGGAGCTGAAACAGAGGGCGAGAAACAAAGGGGATGAAACAGAGGGCGAGAAACTGAGGGGCTGAAACAGAGGGGCTGAAACAGAGGGCTTGAAACAGAGGGGCTGAAACAGAGGTGCTGAAACAGAGGGCGAGAAACAGAGGGGCTGAAACAGAGGGGCTCAAACAGACGGGCTGAAACAGAGGGCGACAAACATTAGGGCTGAAACAGATTGGCTGAAACAGAGGGGCTGAAACAGAGGGCGAGAAACAGTGGGGCTGAAACAGAGGGGCTGAAACAGAGGGCGAGAAACAGAGTGGCTGAAACAGAAGGGCTGAAACATTGGGCAAGAAACAGAGTTGCTAAAAGAGAGGGCGAGAAACAGAGGGCGAGACACAGAGGGGCTGAAACAGAGGGCGAGAAACAGAGGGGCTGAAACAGAGAGCGAGAAACAGAGGGCGAGAAACAGAGGGGCTGAAACAGAGGGTCTGAAACATAGGGGCTGAAATAGAGGGGCTGATACAGAGGGGCTGAAAAAGAGGGGCTGAAACAGAGGGGCTGAAACTGAGGGGCTGAAACAGAGGGCGAGAAACCGAGGGGCTGAAACAGTGGGGCTGAAACAGAGGGGCTGAAACAGAGGGGCTGAAACAGAGGGGGAGACACAGAGGGGCTGAAACAGAGGGCGAGAAACAGTGGGACTGAAACAGTGGGGCTGGAACAGAGGGGCTGAAACAGAGGGGCTGAAACAGAGGGGCTGAAATAGAGGGGCTGAAACAGAGGGCGAGAAACAGAGGGCGAGAAACAGTGTGGCTGAAACAGAGGGGCTGAAACAGAGGGGCTGAAACAGAGGGGGTGAAACAGATAGGCTGAAACAGAGGGGCTGAAACAGAGGGCGAGAAACAGAGGGGCTGAAACAGAGGGGCTGAAACAGAGGGGCTGAAACAGAGGGCGAGAAACAGAGGGCGAGAAACAGAGGGCGAGAACCAGAGAGCGAGAAACAGAGGGGCTGAAACAGAGGGGCTGAAACAGAGGGCGAGAAACAGAGGGGCTGAAACAGAGGGGCTGAAACAAAGGGGCTGAAACAGAGGGCGAGAAACAGAGGGGCTGTAACAGTGGGCGAGAAACAGAGGGGATGAAACAGAGGGTTAGAAACAGAGGGGCTGAAACAGAGGGGCTGAAACAGAGGGGCTGAAACAGAGGGCGAGAAACAGAGGGGCTGAAACAGACGGGCTTTAACAGAGGGCTGTAACAGAGGGGCTGAAACAGAGGGGCTGAAACAGAGGGCGACAAACATTGGGGCTGAAACATATTGGCTGAAACAGAGGGGCTGAAACAGAGGGCGAGAAACAGAGGGGCTGAAACAGACGGGCTGAAACAGAGGGGCTGAAACAGAGGGCGAGATACAGAGGGGCTGAAACATAGGGCGAGAAACATTGGGGCTGAATCATATTGGCTGAAACAGAGGGGCTGAAACAGAGGGCGAGAAACAGATGGGCTGAAACAGAGCGGCTGAAACAGAGGGCGAGAAACAGAGGGGCTGAAACAGAAGGGCTGAAACAGAGGAAAAGAAACAGAGGTGCTAAATCAGAGGGCGAGAAACAGAGGGCGAGAAACAGAGGGGCTGAAACAGAGGGCGAGAAACAGAGGGGCTGAAACAGAGGGGCTGAAATAGAGGGCGAGAAACAGAGGGCGAGAAACAGAGGGGCTGTAACAGAGGGGCTGAAACAGAGGGCGAGAAACAGAGGGGCTGAAACAGAGGGCGTGAAACAGAGGGCGAGAAACAGAGGGCGAGAAACAGAGGGGCTGAAACAGAGGGCGAGAAACAGAGGGGATGAAACAGAGGGTTAGAAACAGAGGGGCTGAAACAGAGGGGCTGAAACAGAGGGGCTGAAACAGAGGGCGAGACACAGAGGGGCTGAAACAGACGGGCTTTAACAGAGGGGCTGAAACAGAGGGGCTGAAACTGAGGAGCTGAAACGGAGGGCCTGAAACAGAGGGCGAGAAACATTGGGGCAGAAACATATTGGCTGAAACAGAGGGGCTGAAACAGAGGGCGAGAAACAGATGGGCTGAAACAGAGGGGCTGAAACAGAGGGCGAGAAACAGAGGGGCTGAAACAGACGGGCTGAAACAGAGGGGCTGAAACAGAGGGGCTGAAACAGAGGGCGAGAAACCGATGGGCTGAAACAGAGGGGCTGAAACAGAGGGCGAGTAACAGAGGGGCTGAAACAGAAGGGCTGAAACAGAGGGCAAGAAACAGAGGTGCTAAATCAGAGGGCGAGAAACAGAGGGCGAGAAACAGAGGGGCTGAAACAGAGGGCGAGAAACAGAGGGGCTGAAACAGAGGGGCTGAAATAGAGGGCGAGAAACAGAGGGCGAGAAACAGAGGGGCTGTAACAGAGGGGCTGAAACAGAGGGGCTGAAACAGAGGGCGAGAAACAGAGGGGCTGAAACAGAAGGGCTGAAACATTGGGCAAGAAACAGAGTTGCTAAAAGAGAGGGCGAGAAACAGAGGGCGAGACACAGAGGGGCTGAAACAGAGGGCGAGAAACAGAGGGGCTGAAACAGAGGGGCTGAAATAGAGGGCGAGAAACAGAGGGCGAGAAACAGAGGGGCTGTAACAGAGGGGCTGAAACAGAGGGCGAGAAACAGAGGGGCTGAAACACAGGGCGAGAAACACGGGGCGAGAAACAGAGGGCGAGAAACAGAGGGGCTGAAACAGAGCGGCTGAAATAGAGGGCGAGAAACAGCGGGCGAGAAACAGAGGGCGAGAAACAGTGGGGTTGAAACAGAGGGGCTGAAACAGAGGGCGAGAAACAGAGGGCGAGAAACAGAGGGCGAGAAACAGGGTGTCTGAAACAGAGGGGCTGAAACAGAGGGCGAGAAACAGAGGGCGAAAAATTGAGGGGCAGAAACAGAGGGGCTGAAACAGAGGGCGAGAAAAAGAGGGTGAGAAACAGAGGGGCTGAAACAGAGGGGCTGAAACAGAGGGGCTGAAACAGAGGGGCTGAAACAGAGTGCGAGAAACAGAGGGGCTGAATCAGAGGGGCTGAAACAGAGGGGCTGAAACAGAGGGCGAGAAACATAGGGCGAGAAACAGAGGGCGAGAAACAGAGGGGCTGAAACAGAGGGGCTGAAACAGAGGGGATGAAACAGAGGGGCTGAAACAGAGGGGCTGAAACAGAGGGCGAGAAAAAGAGGATGAGAAACAGAAGTGCTGAAACAGAGGGGCTGAAACAGAGGGCGAGAAACAGAGGGGCTGAAACAGAGGGCGAGAAACAGAGGGGCTGAAACAGAGGGGCTGAAACAGAGGGGCTGAAACAGAGGGGCTGAAACAGAGGGCGAGAAACAGAGGGGCTGAAAAAGAGGGCGAGAAACAGAGGGGCTGAAACAGAGGGCGAGAAACAGAGGGCGAGAAACTGAGGGCGAGAAACAGAGGAGCTGAAACAGAGGGGCTGAAACAGAGGGGCTGAAACAGAGGGGCTGAAACAGTGGGGCTGAAAAAGAGGGGCAGAAACAGAGGGGCTGAAACAGAGGGGATGAAACAGAGGGGCTGAAACAGAGGGGCTGAAACAGAGGGCGAGAAAAAGAGGATGAGAAACAGTGTGGCTGAAACAGAGGGGCTGAAACAGAAGGGCTGAAACAGAGGGGGTGAAACAGATAGGCTGAAACAGAGGGGCTGAAACAGAGGGCGAGAAACAGAGGGGCTGAAACAGAGGGGCTGAAACAGAGGGGCTGAAACAGAGGACGAGAAACAGAGGGCGAGAAACAGAGGGCGAGAACCAGAGAGCGAGAAACAGAGGGGCTGAAACAGAGGGGCTGAAACAGAGGGCGAGAAACAGAGGGGCTGAAACAGAGGGGCTGAAACAAAGGGGCTGAAACAGAGGGCGAGAAACAGAGGGGCTGTAACAGTGGGCGAGAAACAGAGGGGATGAAACAGAGGGTTAGAAACAGAGGGGCTGAAACAGAGGGGCTGAAACAGAGGGGCTGAAACAGAGGGCGAGAAACAGAGGGGCTGAAACAGAGGGCGAGAAACAGAGGGGCAGAAACAGAGGGGCTGAAACAGAGGGGCTGAAACAGAGGGCGAGAAACAGAGAGCGAGAAACAGAGGGCGAGAACCAGAGGGGGAGAAACAGAGGGGCTGAAACAGAGGGGCTGAAACAGAGGCAGAGAAACAGAGGGGGTGAAACAGAGGGGCTGAAACAGAGGGGCTGAAACAGAGGGCTAGAAACAGTGGGGCTCAAACAGAGGGCGAGAAACAGAGGGCGAGAAACATAGGAGCTGAAACAGAGGGCGAGAAACAAAGGGGATGAAACAGAGGGCGAGAAACTGAGGGGCTGAAACAGAGGGGCTGAAACAGAGGGCTTGAAACAGAGGGGCTGAAACAGAGGTGCTGAAACAGAGGGCGAGAAACAGAGGGGGTGAAACAGAGGGGCTCAAACAGAGGGGCTGAAACAGAGGGCGACAAACATTAGGGCTGAAACAGATTGGCTGAAACAGAGGGGCTGAAACAGAGGGCGAAAAACAGTGGGGCTGAAACAGAGGGGCTGAAACAGAGGGCGAGAAACAGAGGGGCTGAAACGGAAGGGCTGAAACATTGGGCAAGAAACAGAGTTGCTAAAAGAGAGGGCGAGAAACAGAGGGCGAGACACAGAGGGGCTGAAACAGAGGGCGAGAAACAGAGGGGCTGAAACAGAGAGCGAGAAACAGAGGGCGAGAAACAGAGGGGCTGAAACAGAGGGTCTGAAACATAGGGGCTGAAATAGAGGGGCTGATACAGAGGGGCTGAAAAAGAGGGGCTGAAACAGAGGGGCTGAAACTGAGGGGCTGAAACAGAGGGCGAGAAACCGAGGGGCTGAAACAGTGGGGCTGAAACAGAGGGGCTGAAACAGAGGGGCTGAAACAGAGGGGGAGACACAGAGGGGCTGAAACAGAGGGCGAGAAACAGAGGGACTGAAACAGTGGGGCTGGAACAGAGGGGCTGAAACAGAGGGGCTGAAACAGAGGGCGAGAAACAGAGGGCGAGAAACAGTGTGGCTGAAACAGAGGGGCTGAAACAGAGGGGCTGAAACAGAGGGGGTGAAACAGATAGGCTGAAACAGAGGGGCTGAAACAGAGGGCGAGAAACAGAGGGGCTGAAACAGAGGGGCTGAAACAGAGGGGCTGAAACAGAGGGCGAGAAACAGAGGGCGAGAAACAGAGGGCGAGAACCAGAGAGCGAGAAACAGAGGGGCTGAAACAGAGGGGCTGAAACAGAGGGCGAGAAACAGAGGGGCTGAAACAGAGGGGCTGAAACAAAGGGGCTGAAACAGAGGGCGAGAAACAGAGGGGCTGTAACAGTGGGCGAGAAACAGAGGGGATGAAACAGAGGGTTAGAAACAGAGGGGCTGAAACAGAGGGGCTGAAACAGAGGGGCTGAAACAGAGGGCGAGAAACAGAGGGGCTGAAACAGACGGGCTTTAACAGAGGGACTGTAACAGAGGGGCTGAAACAGAGGGGCTGAAACAGAGGGCGACAAACATTGGGGCTGAAACATATTGGCTGAAACAGAGGGGCTGAAACAGAGGGCGAGAAACAGAGGGGCTGAAACAGACGGGCTGAAACAGAGGGGCTGAAACAGAGGGCGAGATACAGAGGGGCTGAAACAGAGGGCGAGAAACATTGGGGCTGAAACATATTGGCTGAAACAGAGGGGCTGAAACAGAGGGCGAGAAACAGATGGGCTGAAACAGAGCGGCTGAAACAGAGGGCGAGAAACAGAGGGGCTGAAACAGAAGGGCTGAAACAGAGGAAAAGAAACAGAGGTGCTAAATCAGAGGGCGAGAAACAGAGGGCGAGAAACAGAGGGGCTGAAACAGAGGGCGAGAAACAGAGGGGCTGAAACAGAGGGGCTGAAATAGAGGGCGAGAAACAGAGGGCCAGAAACAGAGGGGCTGTAACAGAGGGGCTGAAACAGAGGGCGAGAAACAGAGGGGCTGAAACAGAGGGCGTGAAACAGAGGGCGAGAAACAGAGGGCGAGAAACAGAGGGGCTGAAACAGAGGGCGAGAAACAGAGGGGATGAAACAGAGGGTTAGAAACAGAGGGGCTGAAACAGAGGGGCTGAAACAGAGTGGCTGAAACAGAGGGCGAGACACAGAGGGGCTGAAACAGACGGGCTTTAACAGAGGGGCTGAAACAGAGGGGCTGAAACTGAGGAGCTGAAACGGAGGGCCTGAAACAGAGGGCGAGAAACATTGGGGCAGAAACATATTGGCTGAAACAGAGGGGCTGAAACAGAGGGCGAGAAACAGATGGGCTGAAACAGAGGGGCTGAAACAGAGGGCGAGAAACAGAGGGGCTGAAACAGACGGGCTGAAACAGAGGGGCTGAAACAGAGGGGCTGAAACAGAGGGCGAGAAACCGATGGGCTGAAACAGAGGGGCTGAAACAGAGGGCGAGTAACAGAGGGGCTGAAACAGAAGGGCTGAAACAGAGGGCAAGAAACAGAGGTGCTAAATCAGAGGGCGAGAAACAGAGGGCGAGAAACAGAGGGGCTGAAACAGAGGGCGAGAAACAGATTGGCTGAAACAGAGGGGCTGAAACAGAGGGGCTGAAACATAGGGCGAGAAACAGAGGGGCTGTAACAGTGGGCGAGAAACAGAGGGGATGAAACAGAGGGTTAGAAACAGAGGGGCTGAAACAGAGGGGCTGAAACAGAGGGGCTGAAACAGAGGGCGAGAAACAGAGGGGCTGAAACAGACGGGCTTTAACAGAGGGGCTGTAACAGAGGGGCTGAAACAGAGGGGCTGAAACAGAGGGGCTGAAACAGAGGGCGAGAAACATTGGGGCTGAAACATATTGGCTGAAACAGAGGGGCTGAAACAGAGGGCGAGAAACAGAGGGGCTGAAACAGACGGGCTGAAACAGAGGGGCTGAAACAGAGGGCGAGATACAGAGGGGCTGAAACAGAGGGCGAGAAACATTGGGGCTGAAACATATTGGATGAAACAGAGGGGCTGAAACAGAGGGCGAGAAACAGATGGGTTGAAACAGAGGGGCTGAAACAGAGGGCGAGAAACAGAGGGGCTGAAACAGAAGGGCTGAAACAGAGGAAAAGAAACAGAGGTGCTAAATCAGAGGGCGAGAAACAGAGGGCGAGAAACAGAGGGGCTGAAACAGAGGGCGAGAAACAGAGGGGCTGAAACAGAGGGGCTGAAATAGTGGGCGAGAAACAGAGGGCCAGAAACAGAGGGGCTGTAACAGAGGGGCTGAAACAGAGGGCGAGAAACAGAGGGGCTGAAACAGAGGGCGTGAAACAGAGGGCGAGAAACAGAGGGCGAGAAACAGAGGGGCTGAAACAGAGGGCGAGAAACAGAGGGGATGAAACAGACGGTTAGAAACAGAGGGGCTGAAACAGAGGGGCTGAAACAGAGGGGCTGAAACAGAGGGCGAGACACAGAGGGGCTGAAACAGACGGGCTTTAACAGAGGGGCTGAAACAGAGGGGCTGAAACAGAGGAGCTGAAACGGAGGGCCTGAAACAGAGGGCGAGAAACATTGGGGCAGAAACATATTGGCTGAAACAGAGGGGCTGAAACAGAGGGCGAGAAACAGATGGGCTGAAACAGAGGGGCTGAAACAGAGGGCGAGAAACAGAGGGGCTGAAACAGACGGGCTGAAACAGAGGGGCTGAAACAGAGGGGCTGAAACAGAGGGCGAGAAACCGATGGTCTGAAACAGAGGGGCTGAAACAGAGGGCGAGAAACAGAGGGGCTGAAACAGAAGGGCTGAAACAGAGGGCAAGAAACAGAGGTGCTAAATCAGAGGGCGAGATACAGAGGGGCTGAAACAGAGGGGCTAAATAGAGGGCGAGAAACAGAGTGCGAGAAACAGAGGGGCTGTAACAGAGGGGCTGAAACAGAGGGCGAGAAACAGAGGGGCTGAAACAGAGGGCGAGAAACAGAGGGGCTGAAACAGAGGGCGAGATACAGAGGGCGAGAAACTGATGGCGAAAACAGAGGAGCTGAAACAGAGGGGCCTAACAGAGGGGCTGAAACAGAGGGGCTGAAACAGTGGGGCTGAAAAAGAGGGGCTGAAACAGAGGGGCTGAAACAGAGAGCGAGAAACAGAGGGCGAGAAACAGAGGGCGAGAAACAGAGGGGCTGAAACAGAGGGGCTGAAACAGAGGGCGAGAAACAGAGGGCGTGAAACAGAGGGGCTGAAACAGAGGGTCTGAAACATAGGCGCTGAAATAGAGGGGCTGAAACAGAGGAGCTGAAAAAGAGGGGCTGAAACAGAGGGGCTGAAACAGAGGGGCTGAAACAGAGGGGCTGAACCAGAGGGCGAGAAACAGAGGGGCTGAAACAGTGGGGCTGAAACAGAGGGGCTGAAACAGAGGGGCTGAAACAGAGGGCGAGAAACAGAGGGGCTGAAACAGAGGGGCTGAAACAGAGGGGCGGAAACAGAGGGCGAGAAACAGAGGGCGAGAAACAGAGGGCGAGAAACAGAGTGCGAGAAACACAGGGCGAGAAACAGAGGGGCTGAAACAGAGGGCGAGAAACAGAGGGGCTGAAACAGAGGGGCTGAAACAGAGGGGCTGAAACAGAGGGCGAGAAACAGTGGGCATGAAACAGAGGGGCTGAAACAGAGGGTCTGAAACATAGGGGCTGAAATAGAGGGGCTGATACAGCGGGGCTGAAAAAGAGGGGCTGAAACAGAGGGGCTGAAACTGAGGGGCTGAAACAGAGGGCGAGAAACCGACGGGCTGAAACAGTGGGGCTGAAACAGAGGGGCTGAAACAGAGGGGCTGAAACAGAGGGGGAGACACAGAGGGGCTGAAACAGAGGGCGAGAAACAGAGGGACTGAAACAGTGGGGCTGGAGCAGAGGGGCTGAAACAGAGGGGCTGAAACAGAGGAGCTGAAACAGAGGGGCTGAAACAGAGGGCGAGAAACAGACGGCGGGGAACAGTGTGGCTGAAACAGAGGGGCTGAAACAGAGGGGCTGAAACAGAGGGGGTGAAACAGAGGGGCTGAAACAGAGGGGCTGAAACAGAGGGCGAGAAACAGAGGGCGAGAAACAGAGGGCGAGAAACAGAGGGCGAGAACCAGAGAGCGAGAAACAGAGGGGCTGAAACAGAGGGGCTGAAACAGAGGGCGAGAAACAGAGGGACTGAAACAGAGGGGCTGAAACAGAGGGGCTGAAACAGAGGGCGAGAAACAGAGGGGCTGAAACAGAGGGGCTGAAACAGTGGGAATGAATCAGAGGGGCTGAAGCTAATGGCGTGAAACAGAGGGCGAGAAACAGAGGGCGAGAAAGAGAGGGGCTGAAACAAAGGGGCTGAAACAGAGGGGCTGAAACAGAGGGGCTGAAACAGAGGGCGTGAAACAGAGGGCGTGAAACAGAGGGGCTGAAACAGAGGGTCTGAAACATAGGGGCTGAAATAGAGGGGCTGAAACAGAGGAGCTGAAAAAGAGGGGCTGAAACAGAGGGGCTGAAACAGAGGGGCTGAAACAGAGGGCCTGAACCAGAGGGCGAGAAACAGAGGGGCTGAAACAGTGGGGCTGAAACAGAGGGGCTGAAACAGAGGGGCTGAAACAGATGGCGAGAAACAGAGGGGCTGAAACAGAGGGCGAGAAACAGAGGGGCTGAAACAGTGGGGCTGAAACAGAGGGGCTGAAACAGAGGGGCTGAAACAGAGGGGCTGAAACAGAGGGCGAGAAACAGAGGGCGAGAAACAGAGGGGCTGAAACAGAGGGGCTGAAACAGAGGGGCTGAAACAGAGGGGGTGAAACAGAGGGGCTGAAACAGAGGGGCTGAAACAGAGGGCGAGAAACAGAGGGGCAGAAACAGAGGGGCTGAAACAGAGGGGCTGAAACAGAGGGCGAGAAACAGAGAGCGAGAAACAGAGGGCGAGAACCAGAGGGGGAGAAACAGAGGGGCTGAAACAGAGGGGCTGAAACAGAGGCAGAGAAACAGAGGGGGTGAAACAGAGGGGCTGAAACAGAGGGGCTGAAACAGAGGGCTAGAAACAGTGGGGCTCAAACAGAGGGCGAGAAACAGAGGGCGAGAAACATAGGAGCTGAAACAGAGGGCGAGAAACAAAGGGGATGAAACAGAGGGCGAGAAACTGAGGGGCTGAAACAGAGGGGCTGAAACAGAGGGCTTGAAACAGAGGGGCTGAAACAGAGGTGCTGAAACAGAGGGCGAGAAACAGAGGGGCTGAAACAGAGGGGCTCAAACAGACGGGCTGAAACAGAGGGCGACAAACATTAGGGCTGAAACAGATTGGCTGAAACAGAGGGGCTGAAACAGAGGGCGAGAAACAGTGGGGCTGAAACAGAGGGGCTGAAACAGAGGGCGAGAAACAGAGTGGCTGAAACAGAAGGGCTGAAACATTGGGCAAGAAACAGAGTTGCTAAAAGAGAGGGCGAGAAACAGAGGGCGAGACACAGAGGGGCTGAAACAGAGGGCGAGAAACAGAGGGGCTGAAACAGAGAGCGAGAAACAGAGGGCGAGAAACAGAGGGGCTGAAACAGAGGGTCTGAAACATAGGGGCTGAAATAGAGGGGCTGATACAGAGGGGCTGAAAAAGAGGGGCTGAAACAGAGGGGCTGAAACTGAGGGGCTGAAACAGAGGGCGAGAAACCGAGGGGCTGAAACAGTGGGGCTGAAACAGAGGGGCTGAAACAGAGGGGCTGAAACAGAGGGGGAGACACAGAGGGGCTGAAACAGAGGGCGAGAAACAGTGGGACTGAAACAGTGGGGCTGGAACAGAGGGGCTGAAACAGAGGGGCTGAAACAGAGGGGCTGAAATAGAGGGGCTGAAACAGAGGGCGAGAAACAGAGGGCGAGAAACAGTGTGGCTGAAACAGAGGGGCTGAAACAGAGGGGCTGAAACAGAGGGGGTGAAACAGATAGGCTGAAACAGAGGGGCTGAAACAGAGGGCGAGAAACAGAGGGGCTGAAACAGAGGGGCTGAAACAGAGGGGCTGAAACAGAGGGCGAGAAACAGAGGGCGAGAAACAGAGGGCGAGAACCAGAGAGCGAGAAACAGAGGGGCTGAAACAGAGGGGCTGAAACAGAGGGCGAGAAACAGAGGGGCTGAAACAGAGGGGCTGAAACAAAGGGGCTGAAACAGAGGGCGAGAAACAGAGGGGCTGTAACAGTGGGCGAGAAACAGAGGGGATGAAACAGAGGGTTAGAAACAGAGGGGCTGAAACAGAGGGGCTGAAACAGAGGGGCTGAAACAGAGGGCGAGAAACAGAGGGGCTGAAACAGACGGGCTTTAACAGAGGGCTGTAACAGAGGGGCTGAAACAGAGGGGCTGAAACAGAGGGCGACAAACATTGGGGCTGAAACATATTGGCTGAAACAGAGGGGCTGAAACAGAGGGCGAGAAACAGAGGGGCTGAAACAGACGGGCTGAAACAGAGGGGCTGAAACAGAGGGCGAGATACAGAGGGGCTGAAACAGAGGGCGAGAAACATTGGGGCTGAATCATATTGGCTGAAACAGAGGGGCTGAAACAGAGGGCGAGAAACAGATGGGCTGAAACAGAGCGGCTGAAACAGAGGGCGAGAAACAGAGGGGCTGAAACAGAAGGGCTGAAACAGAGGAAAAGAAACAGAGGTGCTAAATCAGAGGGCGAGAAACAGAGGGCGAGAAACAGAGGGGCTGAAACAGAGGGCGAGAAACAGAGGGGCTGAAACAGAGGGGCTGAAATAGAGGGCGAGAAACAGAGGGCGAGAAACAGAGGGGCTGTAACAGAGGGGCTGAAACAGAGGGCGAGAAACAGAGGGGCTGAAACAGAGGGCGTGAAACAGAGGGCGAGAAACAGAGGGCGAGAAACAGAGGGGCTGAAACAGAGGGCGAGAAACAGAGGGGATGAAACAGAGGGTTAGAAACAGAGGGGCTGAAACAGAGGGGCTGAAACAGAGGGGCTGAAACAGAGGGCGAGACACAGAGGGGCTGAAACAGACGGGCTTTAACAGAGGGGCTGAAACAGAGGGGCTGAAACTGAGGAGCTGAAACGGAGGGCCTGAAACAGAGGGCGAGAAACATTGGGGCAGAAACATATTGGCTGAAACAGAGGGGCTGAAACAGAGGGCGAGAAACAGATGGGCTGAAACAGAGGGGCTGAAACAGAGGGCGAGAAACAGAGGGGCTGAAACAGACGGGCTGAAACAGAGGGGCTGAAACAGAGGGGCTGAAACAGAGGGCGAGAAACCGATGGGCTGAAACAGAGGGGCTGAAACAGAGGGCGAGTAACAGAGGGGCTGAAACAGAAGGGCTGAAACAGAGGGCAAGAAACAGAGGTGCTAAATCAGAGGGCGAGAAACAGAGGGCGAGAAACAGAGGGGCTGAAACAGAGGGCGAGAAACAGAGGGGCTGAAACAGAGGGGCTGAAATAGAGGGCGAGAAACAGAGGGCGAGAAACAGAGGGGCTGTAACAGAGGGGCTGAAACAGAGGGGCTGAAACAGAGGGCGAGAAACAGAGGGGCTGAAACAGAAGGGCTGAAACATTGGGCAAGAAACAGAGTTGCTAAAAGAGAGGGCGAGAAACAGAGGGCGAGACACAGAGGGGCTGAAACAGAGGGCGAGAAACAGAGGGGCTGAAACAGAGGGGCTGAAATAGAGGGCGAGAAACAGAGGGCGAGAAACAGAGGGGCTGTAACAGAGGGGCTGAAACAGAGGGCGAGAAACAGAGGGGCTGAAACACAGGGCGAGAAACACGGGGCGAGAAACAGAGGGCGAGAAACAGAGGGGCTGAAACAGAGCGGCTGAAATAGAGGGCGAGAAACAGCGGGCGAGAAACAGAGGGCGAGAAACAGTGGGGTTGAAACAGAGGGGCTGAAACAGAGGGCGAGAAACAGAGGGCGAGAAACAGAGGGCGAGAAACAGGGTGTCTGAAACAGAGGGGCTGAAACAGAGGGCGAGAAACAGTGGGCGAGAAATTGAGGGGCAGAAACAGAGGGGCTGAAACAGAGGGCGAGAAACAGAAGGGCTGAAACAGAGGGGATGAAACAGATGGGCTGAAACAGAGGGCGAGAAAAAGAGGGTGAGAAACAGAGGGGCTGAAACAGAGGGGCTGAAACAGAGGGGCTGAAACAGAGTGCGAGAAACAGACGGCGAGAAATTGAGGGGCAGAAACAGAGGGGCTGAAACAGAGGGCGAGAAACAGAGGGGCTGAAACAGAGGGGATGAAACAGATGGGCTGAAACAGAGGGCGAGAAAAAGAGGGTGAGAAACAGAGGGGCTGAAACAGAGGGGCTGAAACAGAGGGGCTGAAACAGAGGGCGAGAAACAGAGGGGCTGAATCAGAGGGGCTGAAACAGAGGGGCTGAAACAGAGGGCGAGAAACAGAGGATGAGAAACAGAAGGGCTGAAACAGAGGGGCTGAAACAGAGGGCGAGAAACAGAGGGGCTGAAACAGAGGGCGAGAAACAGAGGGGCTGAAACAGAGGGGCTGAAACAGAGGGGCTGAAACAGAGGGCGAGAAACAGAGGGGCTGAAAAAGAGGGCGAGAAACAGTGGGGCTGAAACAGAGGGCGAGAAACAGAGGGCGAGAAACTGAGGGCGAGAAACAGTGGGGCTGAAAAAGAGGGGCTGAAACAGAGGGGCTGAAACAGAGAGCGAGAAACAGAGGGCGAGAAACAGAGGGCGTGAAACAGAGGGGCTGAAACAGAGGGGCTGAAACAGAGGGGCTGAAACAGAGGGCGAGAAACAGAGGGGCTGAAACAGAGGGGCTGAAACAGAGGGCGAGAAACAGAGGGGCTGAAACAGAGGGCGAGAAACAGAGGGGCTGAAGCAGAGGGCGAGAAACAGAGGTGCTGAAACAGAGGGCGAGAAACAGAGGGCGAGAAACTGAGGGCGAGAAACAGAGGAGCTGAAACAGACGGGATGAAACAGAGGGGCTGAAAGACAGGGGCTGAAACAGTGGGGCTGAAAAAGAAGGGCTGAAACAGAGGGGCTGAAACAGAGAGCGAGAAACAGGGGCGAGAAACAGAGGGCGAGAAACAGAGCGGCGGAAACAGAGTGGCTGAAACAGAGAGCGAGAAACAGAGGGCGAGAAACAGAGGGGCTGAAACAGAGGGTCTGAAACATAGGGGCTGAAATAGAGGGGCTGATACAGAGGGGCTGAAAAAGAGGGGCTGAAACAGAGGGGCTGAAACTGAGGGGCTGAAACAGAGGGCGAGAAACCGAGGGGCTGAAACAGTGGGGCTGAAACAGAGGGGCTGAAACAGAGGGGCTGAAACAGAGGGGGAGACACAGAGGGGCTGAAACAGAGGGCGAGAAACAGAGGGACTGAAACAGTGGGGCTGGAACAGAGGGGCTGAAACAGAGGGGCTGAAACAGAGGGGCTGAAATAGAGGGGCTGAAACAGAGGGCGAGAAACAGAGGGCGAGAAACAGTGTGGCTGAAACAGAGGGGCTGAAACAGAGGGGCTGAAACAGAGGGGGTGAAACAGATAGGCTGAAACAGAGGGGCTGAAACAGAGGGCGAGAAACAGAGGGGCTGAAACAGAGGGGCTGAAACAGAGGGGCTGAAACAGAGGGCGAGAAACAGAGGGCGAGAAACAGAGGGCGAGAACCAGAGAGCGAGAAACAGAGGGGCTGAAACAGAGGGGCTGAAACAGAGGGCGAAAAACAGAGGGGCTGAAACAGAGGGGCTGAAACAAAGGGGCTGAAACAGAGGGCGAGAAACAGAGGGGCTGTAACAGTGGGCGTGAAACAGAGGGGATGAAACAGAGGGTTAGAAACAGAGGGGCTGAAACAGAGGGGCTGAAACAGAGGGGCTGAAACAGAGGGCGAGAAACAGAGGGGCTGAAACAGACGGGCTTTAACAGAGGGGCTGTAACAGAGGGGCTGAAACAGAGGGGCTGAAACAGAGGGGCTGAAACAGAGGGCGACAAACATTGGGGTTGAAACATATTGGCTGAAACAGAGGGGCTGAAACAGAGGGCGAGAAACAGAGGGGCTGAAACAGACGGGCTGAAACAGAGGGGCTGAAACAGAGGGCGAGATACAGAGGGGCTGAAACAGAGGGCGAGAAACATTGGGGCTGAAACATATTGGCGGAAACAGAGGGGCTGAAACAGAGGGCGAGAAACAGATGGGCTGAAACAGAGCGGCTGAAACAGAGGGCGAGAAACAGAGGGGCTGAAACAGAAGGTCTGAAACAGAGGAAAAGAAACAGAGGTGCTAAATCAGAGGGCGAGAAACAGAGGGCGAGAAACAGAGGGGCTGAAACAGAGGGCGAGAAACAGAGGGGCTGAAACAGAGGGGCTGAAATAGAGGGCGAGAAACAGAGGGCCAGAAACAGAGGGGCTGTAACAGAGGGGCTGAAACAGAGGGCGAGAAACAGAGGGGCTGAAACAGAGGGCGTGAAACAGAGTGCGAGAAACAGAGGGCGAGAAACAGAGGGGCTGAAACAGAGGGCGAGAAACAGATGGGATGAAACAGAGGGTTAGAAACAGAGGGGCTGAAACAGAGGGGCTGAAACAGAGTGGCTGAAACAGAGGGCGAGACACAGAGGGGCTGAAACAGACGGGCTTTAACAGAGGGGCTGAAACAGAGGGGCTGAAACTGAGGAGCTGAAACGGAGGGCCTGAAACAGAGGGCGAGAAACATTGGGGCTGAAACATATTGGCTGAAACAGAGGGGCTGAAACAGAGGGCGAGAAACAGATGGGCTGAAACAGAGGGGCTGAAACAGAGGGCGAGAAACTGAGGGGCTGAAACAGACGGGCTGAAACAGAGGGGCTGAAACAGAGGGGCTGAAACAGAGGGCGAGAAACCGATGGGCTGAAACAGAGGGGCTGAAACAGAGGGCGAGTAACAGAGGGGCTGAAACAGAAGGGCTGAAACAGAGGGCAAGAAACAGAGGTGCTAAATCAGAGGGCGAGAAACAGAGGGCGAGAAACAGAGGGGCTGAAACAGAGGGCGAGAAACAGAGGGGCTGAAACAGAGGGGCTGAAATAGAGGGCGAGAAACAGAGGGCGAGAAACAGAGGGGCTGTAACAGAGGGGCTGAAACAGAGGGGCTGAAACAGAGGGCGAGAAACAGAGGGGCTGAAACAGAAGGGCTGAAACATTGGGCACGAAACAGAGTTGCTAAAAGAGAGGGCGAGAAACAGAGGGCGAGACACAGAGGGGCTGAAACAGAGGGCGAGAAACAGAGGGGCTGAAACAGAGGGGCTGAAATAGAGGGCGAGAAACAGAGGGCGAGAAACAGAGGGGCTGTAACAGAGGGGCTGAAACAGAGGGCGAGAAACAGAGGGGCTGAAACACAGGGCGAGAAACACCGGGCGAGAAACAGAGGGCGAGAAACAAAGGGGCTGAAACAGAGCGGCTGAAATAGAGGGCGAGAAACAGCGGGCGAGAAACAGAGGGCGAGAAACAGTGGGGTTGAAACAGAGGGGCTGAAACAGAGGGCGAGAAACAGAGGGCGAGAAACAGAGGGCGAGAAACAGGGTGTCTGAAACAGAGGGGCTGAAACAGAGGGCGAGAAACAGTGGGCGAGAAATTGAGGGGCAGAAACAGAGGGGCTGAAACAGAGGGCGAGAAACAGAAGGGCTGAAACAGAGGGGATGAAACAGATGGGCTGAAACAGAGGGCGAGAAAAAGAGGGTGAGAAACAGAGGGGCTGAAACAGAGGGGCTGAAACAGAGGGGCTGAAACAGAGGGGCTGAAACAGAGGGCGAGAAACAGAGGGGCTGAATCAGAGGGGCTGAAACAGAGGGGCTGAAACAGAGGGCGAGAAACATAGGGCGAGAAACAGAGGGCGAGAAACAGAGGGGCTGAAACAGAGGGGCTGAAACAGAGGGGATGAAACAGAGGGGCTGAAACAGAGGGGCTGAAACAGAGGGCGAGAAAAAGAGGATGAGAAACAGAAGGGTTGAAACAGAGGGGCTGAAACAGAGGGCGAGAAACAGAGGGGCTGAAACAGAGGGCGAGAAACAGAGGGGCTGAAACAGAGGGGCTGAAACAGAGGGGCTGAAACAGAGGGGCTGAAACAGAGGGCGAGAAACAGAGGGGCTGAAAAAGAGGGCGAGAAACAGAGGGGCTGAAACAGAGGGCGAGAAACAGAGGGCGAGAAACTGAGGGCGAGAAACAGAGGAGCTGAAACAGAGGGGCTGAAACAGAGGGGCTGAAACAGAGTGGCTGAAACAGTGGGGCTGAAAAAGAGGGGCAGAAACAGAGGGGCTGAAACAGAGAGCGAGAAACAGAGGGCGAGAAACAGAGGGCGAGAAACAGAGGGGCTGAAACAGAGGGGGTGAAACAGAGGGGCTGAAACAGAGGGCGAGAAACAGAGGGGCTGAAACAGAGGGGCTGAAACAGACGGGCTGAAACAGAGGGGCTGAAACAGAGGGCGAGAAACAGAGGGGCTGAAACAGAGGGCGAGAAACAGAGGTGCTGAAACAGAGGGCGAGAAACAGAGGGCGAGAAACTGAGGGCGAGAAACAGAGGAGCTGAAACAGACGGGCTGAAACAGAGGGGCTGAAAGAGAGGGGCTGAAACAGTGGCGCTGAAAAAGAGGGGCTGAAACAGAGGGGCTGAAACAGAGAGCGAGAAACAGGGGCGAGAAACAGAGGGCGAGAAACAGAGGGGCTGAAACAGAGGGGCTGAAACAGAGAGCGAGAAACAGAGGGCGAGAAACAGAGGGGCTGAAACAGAGGGTCTGAAACATAGGGGCTGAAATAGAGGGGCTGATACAGAGGGGCTGAAAAAGAGGGGCTGAAACAGAGGGGCTGAAACTGAGGGGCTGAAACAGAGGGCGAGAAACCGAGGGGCTGAAACAGTGGGGCTGAAACAGAGGGGGTGAAACAGAGGGGCTGAAACAGAGGGGGAGACACAGAGGGGCTGAAACAGAGGGCGAGAAACAGAGGGACTGAAACAGTGGGGCTGGAACAGAGGGGCTGAAACAGAGGGGCTGAAACAGAGGGGCTGAAATAGAGGGGCTGAAACAGAGGGCGAGAAACAGAGGGCGCGAAACAGTGTGGCTGAAACAGAGGGGCTGAAACAGAGGGGCTGAAACAGAGGGCGAGAAACAGAGGGGCTGAAACAGAGGGGCTGAAACAGAGGGGCTGAAACAGAGGGCGAGAAACAGAGGGCGAGAAACAGAGGGCGAGAACCAGAGAGCGAGAAACAGAGGGGCTGAAACAGAGGGGCTGAAACAGAGGGCGAGAAACAGAGGGGCTGAAACAGAGGGGCTGAAACAGAGGGGCTGAAACAGAGGGCGAGAAACAGAGGGGCTGTAACAGTGGGCGAGAAACAGAGGGGATGAAACAGAGGGTTAGAAACAGAGGGGCTGAAACAGAGGGGCTGAAACAGAGGGGCTGAAACAGAGGGCGAGATACAGAGGGGCTGAAACAGACGGGCTTTAACAGAGGGGCTGTAACAGAGGGGCTGAAACAGAGGGGCTGAAACAAAGGGGCTGAAACAGAGGGCGAGAAACATTGGGGCTGAAACATATTGGCTGAAACAGAGGGGCTGAAACAGAGGGCGAGAAACAGAGGGGCTGAAACAGACGGGCTGAAACAGAGGGGCTGAAACAGAGGGCGAGATACAGAGGGGCTGAAACAGAGGGCGAGAAACATTGGGGCTGAAACATATTGGATGAAACAGAGGGGCTGAAACAGAGGGCGAGAAACAGATGGGCTGAAACAGAGGGGCTGAAACAGAGGGCGAGAAACAGAGGGGCTGAAACAGAAGGGCTGAAACAGCGGAAAAGAAACAGAGGTGCTAAATCAGAGGGCGAGAAACAGAGGGCGAGAAACAGAGGGGCTGAAACAGAGGGCGAGAAACAGAGGGGCTGAAACAGAGGGGCTGAAATAGAGGGCGAGAAACAGAGGGCGAGAAACAGAGGGGCTGTAACAGAGGGGCTGAAACAGAGGGCGAGAAACAGAGGGGCTGAAACAGAGGGCGTGAAACAGAGGGCGAGAAACAGAGTGCGAGAAACAGAGGGGCTGAAACAGAGGGCGAGAAACAGAGGGGATGAAACAGTGGGGCTGAAACAGAGGGGCTGAAACAGAGGGGCTGAAACAGAGGGCGAGAAACAGAGGGGCTGAAACAGAGGGCGAGAAACAGAGGGGCTGAAACAGAGGGGCTGAAACAGAGGGGCTGAAACAGAGGGGCTGAAACAGAGGGCGAGAAACAGAGGGGCTGAAAAAGAGGGCGAGAAACAGAGGGGCTGAAACAGAGGGCGAGAAACAGAGGGCGAGAAACTGAGGGCGAGAAACAGAGGAGATGAAACAGAGGGGCTGAAACAGAGGGGCTGAAACAGTGGGGCTGAAAAAGAGGGGCAGAAACAGAGGGGCTGAAACAGAGAGCGAGAAACAGAGGGCGAGAAACAGAGGGCGAGAAACAGAGGGGCTGAAACAGAGGGGGTGAAACAGAGGGGCTGAAACAGAGGGCGAGAAACAGAGGGGCTGAAACAGAGGGGCTGAAACAGAGGGCGAGAAACAGTGGGCATGAAACAGAGGGGCTGAAACAGAGGGTCTGAAACATAGGGGATGAAATAGAGGGGCTGATACAGCGGGGCTGAAAAAGAGGGGCTGAAACAGAGGGGCTGAAACAGAGGGCGAGAAACCGACGGGCTGAAACAGTGGGGCTGAAACAGAGGGGCTGAAACAGAGGGGCTGAAACAGAGGGGGAGACACAGAGGGGCTGAAACAGAGGGCGAGAAACAGAGGGACTGAAACAGTGGGGCTGGAACAGAGGGGCTGAAACAGAGGGGCTGAAACAGAGGAACTGAAACAGAGGGGCTGAAACAGAGGGCGAGAAACAGAGGGCGGGGAACAGTGTGGCTGAAACAGAGGGGCTGAAACAGAGGGGCTGAAACAGAGGGGGTGAAACAGAGGGGCTGAAACAGAGGGGCTGAAACAGAGGGCGAGAAACAGAGGGCGAGAAACAGAGGGCGAGAAACAGAGGGCGAGAACCAGAGAGCGAGAAACAGAGGGGCTGAAACAGAGGTGCTGAAACAGAGGGCGAGAAACAGAGGGACTGAAACAGAGGGGCTGAAACAGAGGGGCTGAAACAGAGGGCGAGAAACAGAGGGGCTGAAACAGAGGGGCTGCAACAGTGGGAATGAATCAGAGGGGCTGAAGCTAATGGCGTGAAACAGAGGGCGAGAAACAGAGGGCGAGAAAGAGAGGGGCTGAAACAAAGGGGCTGAAACAGAGGGGCTGAAACAGAGGGGCTGAAACAGAGGGCGTGAAACAGAGGGCGTGAAACAGAGGGGCTGAAACAGAGGGTCTGAAACATAGGGGCTGAAATAGAGGGGCTGAAACAGAGGAGCTGAAAAAGAGGGGCTGAAACAGAGGGGCTGAAACAGAGGGGCTGAAACAGAGGGCCTGAACCAGAGGGCGAGAAACAGAGGGGCTGAAACAGTGGGGCTGAAACAGAGGGGCTGAAACAGAGGGGCTGAAACAGATGGCGAGAAACAGAGGGGCTGAAACAGAGGGCGTGAAACAGAGGGGCTGAAACAGTGGGGCTGAAACAGAGGGGCTGAAACAGAGGGGCTGAAACAGAGGGGCTGAAACAGAGGGCGAGAAACAGAGGGCGAGAAACAGAGGGGCTGAAACAGAGGGGCTGAAACAGAGGGGCTGAAACAGAGGGGGTGAAACAGAGGGGCTGAAACAGAGGGGCTGAAACAGAGGGCGAGAAACAGAGGGGCAGAAACAGAGGGGCTGAAACAGAGGGGCTGAAACAGAGGGCGAGAAACAGAGAGCGAGAAACAGAGGGCGAGAACCAGAGGGGGAGAAACAGAGGGGCTGAAACAGAGGGGCTGAAACAGAGGCAGAGAAACAGAGGGGGTGAAACAGAGGGGCTGAAACAGAGGGGCTGAAACAGAGGGCTAGAAACAGTGGGGCTCAAACAGAGGGCGAGAAACAGAGGGCGAGAAACATAGGAGCTGAAACAGAGGGCGAGAAACAAAGGGGATGAAACAGAGGGCGAGAAACTGAGGGGCTGAAACAGAGGGGCTGAAACAGAGGGCTTGAAACAGAGGGGCTGAAACAGAGGTGCTGAAACAGAGGGCGAGAAACAGAGGGGCTGAAACAGAGGGGCTCAAACAGAGGGGCTGAAACAGAGGGCGACAAACATTAGGGCTGAAACAGATTGGCTGAAACAGAGGGGCTGAAACAGAGGGCGAGAAACAGTGGGTCTGAAACAGAGGGGCTGAAACAGAGGGCGAGAAACAGAGTGGCTGAAACAGAAGGGCTGAAACATTGGGCAAGAAACAGAGTTGCTAAAAGAGAGGGCGAGAAACAGAGGGCGAGACACAGAGGGGCTGAAACAGAGGGCAAGAAACAGAGGGGCTGAAACAGAGAGCGAGAAACAGAGGGCGAGAAACAGAGGGGCTGAAACAGAGGGTCTGAAACATAGGGGCTGAAATAGAGGGGCTGATACAGAGGGGCTGAAAAAGAGGGGCTGAAACAGAGGGGCTGAAACTGAGGGGCTGAAACAGAGGGCGAGAAACCGAGGGGCTGAAACAGTGGGGCTGAAACAGAGGGGCTGAAACAGAGGGGCTGAAACAGAGGGGGAGACACAGAGGGGCTGAAACAGAGGGCGAGAAACAGAGGGACTGAAACAGTGGGGCTGGAACAGAGGGGCTGAAACAGAGGGGCTGAAACAGAGGGGCTGAAATAGAGGGGCTGAAACAGAGGGCGAGAAACAGAGGGCGAGAAACAGTGTGGCTGAAACAGAGGGGCTGAAACAGAGGGGCTGAAACAGAGGGGGTGAAACAGATAGGCTGAAACAGAGGGGCTGAAACAGAGGGCGAGAAACAGAGGGGCTGAAACAGACGGGCTGAAACAGAGGGGCTGAAACAGAGGGCGAGATACAGAGGGGCTGAAACAGAGGGCGAGAAACATTGGGGCTGAAACATATTGGCTGAAACAGAGGGGCTGAAACAGAGGGCGAGAAACAGATGGGCTGAAACAGAGCGGCTGAAACAGAGGGCGAGATACAGAGGGGCTGAAACAGAAGGGCTGAAACAGAGGAAAAGAAACAGAGGTGCTAAATCAGAGGGCGAGAAACAGAGGGCGAGAAACAGAGGGGCTGAAACAGAGGGCGAGAAACAGAGGGGCTGAAACAGAGGGGCTGAAATAGAGGGCGAGAAACAGAGGGCGAGAAACAGAGGGGCTGTAACAGAGGGGCTGAAACAGAGGGCGAGAAACAGAGGGGCTGAAACAGAGGGCGTGAAACAGAGGGCGAGAAACAGAGGGCGAGAAACAGAGGGGCTGAAACAGAGGGCGAGAAACAGAGGGGATGAAACAGAGGGTTAGAAACAGAGGGGCTGAAACAGAGGGGCTGAAACAGAGTGGCTGAAACAGAGGGCGAGACACAGAGGGGCTGAAACAGACGGGCTTTAACAGAGGGGCTGAAACAGAGGGGCTGAAACTGAGGAGCTGAAACGGAGGGCCTGAAACAGAGGGCGAGAAACATTGGGGCAGAAACATATTGGCTGAAACAGAGGGGCTGAAACAGAGGGCGAGAAACAGATGGGCTGAAACAGAGGGGCTGAAACAGAGGGCGAGAAACAGAGGGGCTGAAACAGACGGGCTGAAACAGAGGGGCTGAAACAGAGGGGCTGAAACAGAGGGCGAGAAACCGATGGGCTGAAACAGAGGGGCTGAAACAGAGGGCGAGTAACAGAGGGGCTGAAACAGAAGGGCTGAAACAGAGGGCAAGAAACAGAGGTGCTAAATCAGAGGGCGAGAAACAGAGGGCGAGAAACAGAGGGGCTGAAACAGAGGGCGAGAAACAGAGGGGCTGAAACAGAGGGGCTGAAATAGAGGGCGAGAAACAGAGGGCGAGAAACAGAGGGGCTGTAACAGAGGGGCTGAAACAGAGGGGCTGAAACAGAGGGCGAGAAACAGAGGGGCTGAAACAGAAGGGCTGAAACATTGGGCACGAAACAGAGTTGCTAAAAGAGAGGGCGAGAAACAGAGGGCGAGACACAGAGGGGCTGAAACAGAGGGCGAGAAACAGAGGGGCTGAAACAGAGGGGCTGAAATAGAGGGCGAGAAACAGAGGGCGAGAAACAGAGGGGCTGTAACAGAGGGGCTGAAACAGAGGGCGAGAAACAGAGGGGCTGAAACACAGGGCGAGAAACACCGGGCGAGAAACAGAGGGCGAGAAACAAAGGGGCTGAAACAGAGCGGCTGAAATAGAGGGCGAGAAACAGCGGGCGAGAAACAGAGGGCGAGAAACAGTGGGGTTGAAACAGAGGGGCTGAAACAGAGGGCGAGAAACAGAGGGCGAGAAACAGAGGGCGAGAAACAGGGTGTCTGAAACAGAGGGGCTGAAACAGAGGGCGAGAAACAGTGGGCGAGAAATTGAGGGGCAGAAACAGAGGGGCTGAAACAGAGGGCGAGAAACAGAAGGGCTGAAACAGAGGGGATGAAACAGATGGGCTGAAACAGAGGGCGAGAAAAAGAGGGTGAGAAACAGAGGGGCTGAAACAGAGGGGCTGAAACAGAGGGGCTGAAACAGAGGGGCTGAAACAGAGTGCGAGAAACAGAGGGGCTGAATCAGAGGGGCTGAAACAGACGGGCTGAAACAGAGGGCGAGAAACATAGGGCGAGAAACAGAGGGCGAGAAACAGAGGGGCTGAAACAGAGGGGCTGAAACAGAGGGGATGAAACAGAGGGGCTGAAACAGAGGGGCTGAAACAGAGGGCGAGAAAAAGAGGATGAGAAACAGAAGGGCTGAAACAGAGGGGCTGAAACAGAGGGCGAGAAACAGAGGGGCTGAAACAGAGGGAGAGAAACAGAGGGGCTGAAACATAGGGGCTGAAACAGAGGGGCTGAAACAGAGGGGCTGAAACAGAGGGCGAGAAACAGAGGGGCTGAAAAAGAGGGCGAGAAACAGAGGGGCTGAAACAGAGGGCGAGAAACAGAGGGCGAGAAACTGAGGGCGAGAAACAGAGGAGCTGAAACAGAGGGGCTGAAACAGAGGGGCTGAAACAGAGGGGCTGAAACAGTGGGGCTAAAAAAGAGGGGCAGAAACAGAGGGGCTGAAACAGAGAGCGAGAAACAGAGGGCGAGAAACAGAGGGCGAGAAACAGAGGGGCTGAAACAGAGGGGCTGAAACAGAGGGGCTGAAACAGAGGGCGAGAAACAGGGGCGAGAAACAGAGGGCGGAGAAACAGAGGGGCTGAAACAGAGGGGCTGAAACAGAGAGCGAGAAACAGAGGGCGAGAAACAGAGGGGCTGAAACAGAGGGTCTGAAACATAGGGGCTGAAATAGAGGGGCTGATACAGAGGGGCTGAAAAAGAGGGGCTGAAACAGAGGGGCTGAAACTGAGGGGCTGAAACAGAGGGCGAGAAACCGAGGGGCTGAAACAGTGGGGCTGAAACAGAGGGGGTGAAACAGAGGGGCTGAAACAGAGGGGGAGACACAGAGGGGCTGAAACAGAGGGTGAGAAACAGAGGGACTGAAACAGTGGGGCTGGAACAGAGGGGCTGAAACAGAGGGGCTGAAACAGAGGGGCTGAAATAGAGGGGCTGAAACAGAGGGCGAGAAACAGAGGGCGCGAAACAGTGTGGCTGAAACAGAGGGGCTGAAACAGAGGGGCTGAAACAGAGGGGGTGCAACAGAGGGGCTGAAACAAAGGGGCTGAAACAGATGGCGAGAAACAGAGGGGCTGAAAAAGAGGGCGAGAAACAGAGGGGCTGAAACAGTGGGGCTGAAACAGAGGGGCTGAAACAGAGGGGCTGAAACAGATGGCGAGAAACAGAGGGGCTGAAACAGAGGGCGAGAAACAGAGGGGCTGAAACAGTGGGGCTGAAACAGAGGGGCTGAAACAGAGGGGCTGAAACAGAGGGGCTGAAACAGAGGGCGAGAAACAGAGGGCGAGAAACAGAGGGGCTGAAACAGAGGGGCTGAAACAGAGGGGCTGAAACAGAGGGGGTGAAACAGAGGGGCTGAAACAGAGGGGCTGAAACAGAGGGCGAGAAACAGAGGGGCAGAAACAGAGGGGCTGAAACAGAGGGGCTGAAACAGAGGGCGAGAAACAGAGAGCGAGAAACAGAGGGCGAGAACCAGAGGGGGAGAAACAGAGGGGCTGAAACAGAGGGGCTGAAACAGAGGCAGAGAAACAGAGGGGGTGAAACAGAGGGGCTGAAACAGAGGGGCTGAAACAGAGGGCTAGAAACAGTGGGGCTCAAACAGAGGGCGAGAAACAGAGGGCGAGAAACATAGGAGCTGAAACAGAGGGCGAGAAACAAAGGGGATGAAACAGAGGGCGAGAAACTGAGGGGCTGAAACAGAGGGGCTGAAACAGAGGGCTTGAAACAGAGGGGCTGAAACAGAGGTGCTGAAACAGAGGGCGAGAAACAGAGGGGCTGAAACAGAGGGGCTCAAACAGAGGGGCTGAAACAGAGGGCGACAAACATTAGGGCTGAAACAGATTGGCTGAAACAGAGGGGCTGAAACAGAGGGCGAGAAACAGTGGGGCTGAAACAGAGGGGCTGAAACAGAGGGCGAGAAACAGAGGGGCTGAAACAGAAGGGCTGAAACATTGGGCAAGAAACAGAGTTGCTATAAGAGAGGGCGAGAAACAGAGGGCGAGACACAGAGGGGCTGAAACAGAGGGCGAGAAACAGAGGGGCTGAAACAGAGCTGCTGAAATAGAGGGCGAGAAACAGCGGGCGAGAAACAGAGGGCGAGAAACAGTGGGGTTGAAACAGAGGGGCTGAAACAGAGGGCGAGAAACAGAGGGCGAGAAACAGAGGGCGAGAAACAGGGTGTCTGAAACAGAGGGGCTGAAAGAGGGGGCGAGAAACAGACGGCGAGAAATTGAGGGGCAGAAACAGAGGGGCTGAAACAGAGGGCGAGAAACAGAGGGGCTGAAACAGAGGGGATGAAACAGATGGGCTGAAACAGAGGGCGAGAAAAAGAGGGTGAGAAACAGAGGGGCTGAAACAGAGGGGCTGAAACAGAGGGCGAGAAACAGAGGGGCTGAATCAGAGGGGCTGAAACAGAGGGGCTGAAACAGAGGGCGAGAAACATAGGGCGAGAAACAGAGGGCGAGAAACAGAGGGGCTGAAACAGAGGGGCTGAAACAGAGGGGATGAAACAGAGGGGCTGAAACAGAGGGGCTGAAACAGAGGGCGAGAAACAGAGGATGAGAAACAGAAGGGCTGAAACAGAGGGGCTGAAACAGAGGGCGAGAAACAGAGGGGCTGAAACAGAGGGCGAGAAACAGAGGGGCTGAAACAGAGGGGCTGAAACAGAGGGGCTGAAACAGAGGGCGAGAAACAGAGGGGCTGAAAAAGAGGGCGAGAAACAGAGGGGCTGAAACAGAGGGCGAGAAACAGAGGGCGAGAAACTGAGGGCGAGAAACAGAGGAGCTGAAACAGAGGGGCTGAAACAGAGGGGCTGAAACAGAGGGGCTGAAACAGTGGGGCTGAAAAAGAGGGGCTGAAACAGAGGGGCTGAAACAGAGAGCGAGAAACAGAGGGCGAGAAACAGAGGGCGAGAAACAGAGGGGCTGAAACAGAGGGGCTGAAACAGAGGGGCTGAAACAGAGGGCGAGAAACAGAGGGGCTGAAACAGAGGGGCTGAAACAGAGGGCGAGAAACAGAGGGGCTGAAACAGAGGGCGAGAAACAGAGGGGCTGAAGCAGAGGGCGAGAAACAGAGGTGCTGAAACAGAGGGCGACAAACAGAGGGCGAGAAACTGAGGGCGAGAAACAGAGGAGCTGAAACAGACGGGATGAAACAGAGGGGCTGAAAGACAGGGGCTGAAACAGTGGGGCTGAAAAAGAAGGGCTGAAACAGAGGGGCTGAAACAGAGAGCGAGAAACAGGGGCGAGAAACAGAGGGCGAGAAACAGAGGGGCGGAAACAGAGTGGCTGAAACAGAGAGCGAGAAACAGAGGGCGAGAAACAGAGGGGCTGAAACAGAGGGTCTGAAACATAGGGGCTGAAATAGAGGGGCTGATACAGAGGGGCTGAAAAAGAGGGGCTGAAACAGAGGGGCTGAAACTGAGGGGCTGAAACAGAGGGCGAGAAACCGAGGGGCTGAAACAGTGGGGCTGAAACAGAGGGGCTGAAACAGAGGGGCTGAAACAGAGGGGGAGACACAGAGGGGCTGAAACAGAGGGCGAGAAACAGAGGGACTGAAACAGTGGGGCTGGAACAGAGGGGCTGAAACAGAGGGGCTGAAACAGAGGGGCTGAAATAGAGGGGCTGAAACAGAGGGCGAGAAACAGAGGGCGAGAAACAGTGTGGCTGAAACAGAGGAGCTGAAACAGAGGGGCTGAAACAGAGGGGGTGAAACAGATAGGCTGAAACAGAGGGGCTGAAACAGAGGGCGAGAAACAGAGGGGCTGAAACAGAGGGGCTGAAACAGAGGGGCTGAAACAGAGGGCGAGAAACAGAGGGCGAGAAACAGAGGGCGAGAACCAGAGAGCGAGAAACAGAGGGGCTGAAACAGAGGGGCTGAAACAGAGGGCGAGAAACAGAGGGGCTGAAACAGAGGGGCTGAAACAAAGGGGCTGAAACAGAGGGCGAGAAACAGAGGGGCTGTAACAGTGGGCGTGAAACAGAGGGGATGAAACAGAGGGTTAGAAACAGAGGGGCTGAAACAGAGGGGCTGAAACAGAGGGGCTGAAACAGAGGGCGAGAAACAGAGGGGCTGAAACAGACGGGCTTTAACAGAGGGGCTGTAACAGAGGGGCTGAAACAGAGGGGCTGAAACAGAGGGGCTGAAACAGAGGGCGACAAACATTGGGGCTGAAACATATTGGCTGAAACAGAGGGGCTGAAACAGAGGGCGAGAAACAGAGGGGCTGAAACAGACGGGCTGAAACAGAGGGGCTGAAACAGAGGGCGAGATACAGAGGGGCTGAAACAGAGGGCGAGAAACATTGGGGCTGAAACATATTGGCTGAAACAGAGGGGCTGAAACAGAGGGCGAGAAACAGATGGGCTGAAACAGAGCGGCTGAAACAGAGGGCGAGAAACAGAGGGGCTGAAACAGAAGGGCTGAAACAGAGGAAAAGAAACAGAGGTGCTAAATCAGAGGGCGAGAAACAGAGGGCGAGAAACAGATGGGCTGAAACAGAGGGCGAGAAACAGAGGGGCTGAAACAGAGGGGCTGAAATAGAGGGCGAGAAACAGAGGGCGAGAAACAGAGGGGCTGTAACAGAGGGGCTGAAACAGAGGGCGAGAAACAGAGGGGCTGAAACAGAGGGCGTGAAACAGAGGGCGAGAAACAGAGGGCGAGAAACAGAGGGGCTGAAACAGAGGGCGAGAAACAGAGGGGATGAAACAGAGGGTTAGAAACAGAGGGGCTGAAACAGAGGGGCTGAAACAGAGTGGCTGAAACAGAGGGCGAGACACAGAGGGGCTGAAACAGACGGGCTTTAACAGAGGGGCTGAAACAGAGGGGCTGAAACTGAGGAGCTGAAACGGAGGGCCTGAAACAGAGGGCGAGAAACATTGGGGCAGAAACATATTGGCTGAAACAGAGAGGCTGAAACAGAGGGCGAGAAACAGATGGGCTGAAACAGAGGGGCTGAAACAGAGGGCGAGAAACTGAGGGGCTGAAACAGACGGGCTGAAACAGAGGGGCTGAAACAGAGGGGCTGAAACAGAGGGCGAGAAACCGATGGGCTGAAACAGAGGGGCTGAAACAGAGGGCGAGTAACAGAGGGGCTGAAACAGAAGGGCTGAAACAGAGGGCAAGAAACAGAGGTGCTAAATCAGAGGGCGAGAAACAGAGGGCGAGAAACAGAGGGGCTGAAACAGAGGGCGAGAAACAGAGGGGCTGAAACAGAGGGGCTGAAATAGAGGGCGAGAAACAGAGGGCGAGAAACAGAGGGGCTGTAACAGAGGGGCTGAAACAGAGGGGCTGAAACAGAGGGCGAGAAACAGAGGGGCTGAAACAGAAGGGCTGAAACATTGGGCAAGAAACAGAGTTGCTAAAAGAGAGGGAGAGAAACAGAGGGCGAGACACAGAGGGGCTGAAACAGAGTGCGAGAAACAGAGGGGCTGAAACAGAGGGGCTGAAATAGAGGGCGAGAAACAGAGGGCGAGAAACAGAGGGGCTGTAACAGAGGGGCTGAAACAGAGGGCGAGAAACAGAGGGGCTGAAACACAGGGCGAGAAACACCGGGCGAGAAACAGAGGGCGAGAAACAGAGGGGCTGAAACAGAGCGGCTGAAATAGAGGGCGAGAAACAGCGGGCGAGAAACAGAGGGCGAGAAACAGTGGGGTTGAAACAGAGGGGCTGAAACAGAGGGCGAGAAACAGAGGGCGAGAAACAGAGGGCGAGAAACAGGGTGTCTGAAACAGAGGGGCTGAAACAGAGGGCGAGAAACAGTGGGCGAGAAATTGAGGGGCAGAAACAGAGGGGCTGAAACAGAGGGCGAGAAACAGAAGGGCTGAAACAGAGGGGATGAAACAGATGGGCTGAAACAGAGGGCGAGAAAAAGAGGGTGAGAAACAGAGGGGCTGAAACAGAGGGGCTGAAACAGAGGGGCTGAAACAGAGGGGCTGAAACAGAGTGCGAGAAACAGAGGGGCTGAATCAGAGGGGCTGAAACAGAGGGGCTGAAACAGAGGGCGAGAAACATAGGGCGAGAAACAGAGGGCGAGAAACAGAGGGGCTGAAACAGAGGGGCTGAAACAGAGGGGATGAAACAGAGGGGCTGAAACAGAGGGGCTGAAACAGAGGGCGAGAAAAAGAGGATGAGAAACAGAAGGGCTGAAACAGAGGGGCTGAAACAGAGGGCGAGAAACAGAGGGGCTGAAACAGAGGGCGAGAAACAGAGGGGCTGAAACAGAGGGGCTGAAACAGAGGGGCTGAAACAGAGGGGCTGAAACAGAGGGCGAGAAACAGAGGGGCTGAAAAAGAGGGCGAGAAACAGAGGGGCTGAAACAGAGGGCGAGAAACAGAGGGCGAGAAACTGAGGGCGAGAAACAGAGGAGCTGAAACAGAGGGGCTGAAACAGAGGGGCTGAAACAGAGGGGCTGAAACAGTGGGGCTGAAAAAGAGGGGCAGAAACAGAGGGGCTGAAACAGAGAGCGAGAAACAGAGGGCGAGAAACAGAGGGCGAGAAACAGAGGGGCTGAAACAGAGGGGGTGAAACAGAGGGGCTGAAACAGAGGGCGAGAAACAGAGGGGCTGAAACAGAGGGGCTGAAACAGAGGGGCTGAAACAGAGGGGCTGAAACAGAGGGCGAGAAACAGAGGGGCTGAAACAGAGGGCGAGAAACAGAGGTGCTGAAACAGAGGGCGAGAAACAGAGGGCGAGAAACTGAGGGCGAGAAACAGAGGAGCTGAAACAGACGGGCTGAAACAGAGGGGCTGAAAGAGAGGGGCTGAAACAGTGGCGCTGAAAAAGAGGGGCTGAAACAGAGGGGCTGAAACAGAGAGCGAGAAACAGGGGCGAGAAACAGAGGGCGAGAAACAGAGGGGCTGAAACAGAGGGGCTGAAACAGAGAGCGAGAAACAGAGGGCGAGAAACAGAGGGGCTGAAACAGAGGGTCTGAAACATAGGGGCTGAAATAGAGGGGCTGATACAGAGGGGCTGAAAAAGAGGGGCTGAAACAGAGGGGCTGAAACTGAGGGGCTGAAACAGAGGGCGAGAAACCGAGGGGCTGAAACAGTGGGGCTGAAACAGAGGGGGTGAAACAGAGGGGCTGAAACAGAGGGGGAGACACAGAGGGTCTGAAACAGAGGGCGAGAAACAGAGGGACTGAAACAGTGGTGCTGGAACAGAGGGGCTGAAACAGAGGGGCTGAAACAGAGGGGCTGAAATAGAGGGGCTGAAACAGAGGGCGAGAAACAGAGTGCGCGAAACAGTGTGGCTGAAACAGAGGGGCTGAAACAGAGGGGCTGAAACAGAGGGCGAGAAACAGAGGGGCTGAAACAGAGGGGCTGAAACAGAGGGGCTGAAACAGAGGGCGAGAAACAGAGGGCGAGAAACAGAGGGCGAGAACCAGAGAGCGAGAAACAGAGGGGCTGAAACAGAGGGGCTGAAACAGAGGGCGAGAAACAGAGGGGCTGAAACAGAGGGGCTGAAACAGAGGGGCTGAAACAGAGGGCGAGAAACAGAGGGGCTGTAACAGTGGGTGAGAAACAGAGGGGATGAAACAGAGGGTTAGAAACAGAGGGGCTGAAACAGAGGGGCTGAAACAGTGGGGCTGAAACAGAGGGCGAGAAACAGAGGGGCTGAAACAGACGGGCTTTAACAGAGGGGCTGTAACAGAGGGGCTGAAACAGAGGGGCTGAAACAGAGGGGCTGAAACAGAGGGCGACAAACATTGGGGCTGAAACATATTGGCTGAAACAGAGGGGCTGAAACAGAGGGCGAGAAACAGAGGGGCTGAAACAGACGGGCTGAAACAGAGGGGCTGAAACAGAGGGCGAGATACAGAGGGGCTGAAACAGAGGGCGAGAAACATTGGGGCTGAAACATATTGGATGAAACAGAGGGGCTGAAACAGAGGGCGAGAAACAGATGGGCTGAAACAGAGGGGCTGAAACAGAGGGCGAGAAACAGAGGGGCTGAAACAGAAGGGCTGAAACAGAGGAAAAGAAACAGAGGTGCTAAATCAGAGGGCGAGAAACAGAGGGCGAGAAACAGAGGGGCTGAAACAGAGGGCGAGAAACAGAGGGGCTGAAACAGAGGGGCTGAAATAGAGGGCGAGAAACAGAGGGCGAGAAACAGAGGGGCTGTAACAGAGGGGCTGAAACAGAGGGCGAGAAACAGAGGGGCTGAAACAGAGGGCGTGAAACAGAGGGCGAGAAACAGAGGGCGAGAAACAGAGGGGCTGAAACAGAGGGCGAGAAACAGAGGGGATGAAACAGAGGGGCTGAAACAGAGGGGCTGAAACAGAGGGGCTGAAACAGAGGGGCTGAAACAGAGGGCGAGAAACAGAGGGGCTGAAACAGAGGGCGAGAAACAGAGGGGCTGAAACAGAGGGGCTGAAACAGAGGGGCTGAAACAGAGGGGCTGAAACAGAGGGCGAGAAACAGAGGGGCTGAAAAAGAGGGCGAGAAACAGAGGGGCTGAAACAGAGGGCGAGAAACAGAGGGCGAGAAACTGAGGGCGAGAAACAGAGGAGCTGAAACAGAGGGGCTGAAACAGAGGGGCTGAAACAGAGGGGCTGAAACAGTGGGGCTGAAAAAGAGGGGCAGAAACAGAGGGGCTGAAACAGAGAGCGAGAAACAGAGGGCGAGAAACAGAGGGCGAGAAACAGAGGGGCTGAAACAGAGGGGGTGAAACAGAGGGGCTGAAACAGAGGGCGAGAAACAGAGGGGCTGAAACAGAGAGGCTGAAACAGAGGGGCTGAAACAGAGGGGCTGAAACAGAGGGCGAGAAACAGAGGGGCTGAAACAGAGGGCGAGAAACAGAGGTGCTGAAACAGAGGGCGAGAAACAGAGGGCGAGAAACTGAGGGCGAGAAACAGAGGAGCTGAAACAGACGGGCTGAAACAGAGGGGCTGAAAGAGAGGGGCTGAAACAGTGGCGCTGAAAAAGAGGGGCTGAAACAGAGGGGCTGAAACAGAGAGCGAGAAACAGGGGCGAGAAACAGAGGGCGAGAAACAGAGGGGCTGAAACAGAGGGGCTGAAACAGAGAGCGAGAAACAGAGGGCGAGAAACAGAGGGGCTGAAACAGAGGGTCTGAAACATAGGGGCTGAAATAGAGGGGCTGTTACAGAGGGGCTGAAAAAGAGGGGCTGAAACAGAGGGGCTGAAACTGAGGGGCTGAAACAGAGGGCGAGAAACCGAGGGGCTGAAACAGTGGGGCTGAAACAGAGGGGGTGAAACAGAGGGGCTGAAACAGAGGGGGAGACACAGAGGGGCTGAAACAGAGGGCGAGAAACAGAGGGACTGAAACAGTGGGGCTGGAACAGAGGGGCTGAAACAGAGGGGCTGAAACAGAGGGGCTGAAATAGAGGGGCTGAAACAGAGGGCGAGAAACAGAGGGCGCGAAACAGTGTGGCTGAAACAGAGGGGCTGAAACAGAGGGGCTGAAACAGAGGGGGTGAAACAGATAGGCTGAAACAGAGGGGCTGAAACAGAGGGCGAGAAACAGAGGGGCTGAAACAGAGGGGCTGAAACAGAGGGGCTGAAACAGAGGGCGAGAAACAGAGGGCGAGAAACAGAGGGCGAGAACCAGAGAGCGAGAAACAGAGGGGCTGAAACAGAGGGGCTGAAACAGAGGGCGAGAAACAGAGGGGCTGAAACAGAGGGGCTGAAACAGAGGGGCTGAAACAGAGGGCGAGAAACAGAGGGGCTGTAACAGTGGGCGAGAAACAGAGGGGATGAAACAGAGGGTTAGAAACAGAGGGGCTGAAACAGAGGGGCTGAAACAGAGGGGCTGAAACAGAGGGCGAGAAACAGAGGGGCTGAAACAGACGGGCTTTAACAGAGGGGCTGTAACAGAGGGGCTGAAACAGAGGGGCTGAAACAGAGGGGCTGAAACAGAGGGCGAGAAACATTGGGTTTGAAACATATTGGCTGAAACAGAGGGGCTGAAACAGAGGGCGAGAAACAGAGGGGCTGAAACAGACGGGCTGAAACAGAGGGGCTGAAACAGAGGGCGAGATACAGAGGGGCTGAAACAGAGGGCGAGAAACATTGGGGCTGAAACATATTGGATGAAACAGAGGGGCTGAAACAGAGGATGAGAAACAGATGGGCTGAAACAGAGGGGCTGAAACAGAGGGCGAGAAACAGAGGGGCTGAAACAGAAGGGCTGAAACAGAGGAAAAGAAACAGAGGTGCTAAATCAGAGGGCGAGAAACAGAGGGCGAGAAACAGAGGGGCTGAAACAGAGGGCGAGAAACAGAGGGGCTGAAACAGAGGGGCTGAAATAGAGGGCGAGAAACAGAGGGCGAGAAACAGAGGGGCTGTAACAGAGGGGCTGAAACAGAGGGCGAGAAACAGAGGGGCTGAAACAGAGGGCGTGAAACAGAGGGCGAGAAACAGAGGGCGAGAAACAGAGGGGCTGAAACAGAGGGCGAGAAACAGAGGGGATGAAACAGAGGGGCTGAAACAGAGGGGCTGAAACAGAGGGGCTGAAACAGAGGGGCTGAAACAGAGGGCGAGACACAGAGGGGCTGAAACAGACGGGCTTTAACAGAGGGGCTGAAACAGAGGGGCTGAAACAGAGGAGCTGAAACGGAGGGCCTGAAACAGAGGGCGAGAAACATTGGGGCAGAAACATATTGGCTGAAACAGAGGGGCTGAAACAGAGGGCGAGAAACAGATGGGCTGAAACAGAGGGGCTGAAACAGAGGGCGAGAAACAGAGGGGCTGAAACAGACGGGCTGAAACAGAGGGGCAGAAACAGAGGGGCTGAAACAGAGGGCGAGAAACCGATGGTCTGAAACAGAGGGGCTGAAACAGAGGGGGAGAAACAGAGGGGCTGAAACAGAAGGGCTGAAACAGAGGGCAAGAAACAGAGGTGCTAAATCAGAGGGCGAGAAACAGAGGGCGAGAAACAGAGGGGCTGAAACAGAGGGCGAGATACAGAGGGGCTGAAACAGAGGGGCTAAATAGAGGGCGAGAAAAAGAGGGCGAGAAACAGAGGGGCTGTAACAGAGGGGCTGAAACAGAGGGCGAGAAACAGAGGGGCAGAAACAGAGGGCGTGAAACAGAGGGCGAGAAACAGAGAGCGAGAAACAGAGGGTCTGAAACAGCGGGGCTGAAACAGAGGACGAGAAACAGAGGGCGAGAAATTGAGGGGCACAAACAGAGGGGCTGAAACAGAGGGCGAGAAACAGAGGGGCTGAAACAGAGGGGATGAAACAGATGGGCTGAAACAGAGGGCGAGAAACTGAGGGGCTGAAAAGGAGGGGCTGAAACAGAGGTGCTGAAACATAGGGCGAGAAACATAGGGCGAGAAACAGAGGGCGAGAAACAGAGGGGCTGAAACAGAGGGGCTGAAACAGAGGGGCTGAAACAGATGGCGAGATACAGAGGGCGAGAAACAGAGGGCGAGAAACAGAGTGCGAGAAACAGAGGGCGAGAAACAGAGGGGCTGAAACAGAGGGGCTGAAACAGAGGGGATGAAACAGAGGGGCTGAAACAGAGGGGCTGAAACAGTGGGGCTGAAACAGAGGGGGTGAAACAGAGGGGCTGAAACAGAGGGGGAGACACAGAGGGGCTGAAACAGAGGGCGAGAAACAGAGGGACTGAAACAGTGGGGCTGGAACAGAGGGGCTGAAACAGAGGGGCTGAAACAGAGGGGCTGAAATAGAGGGGCTGAAACAGAGGGCGAGAAACAGAGGGCGCGAAACAGTGTGGCTGAAACAGAGGGGCTGAAACAGAGGGGCTGAAACAGAGGGGGTGAAACAGATAGGCTGAAACAGAGGGGCTGAAACAGAGGGCGAGAAACAGAGGGGCTGAAACAGAGGGGCTGAAACAGAGGGCGAGAAACAGAGGGCGAGAAACAGAGGACGAGAACCAGAGAGCGAGAAACAGAGGGGCTGAAACAGAGGGGCTGAAACAGAGGGCGAGAAACAGAGGGGCTGAAACAGAGGGGCTGAAACAGCGGGGCTGAAACAGAGGGCGAGAAACAGAGGGGCTGTAACAGTGGGCGAGAAACAGAGGGGATGAAACAGAGGGTTAGAAACAGAGGGGCTGAAACAGAGGGGCTGAAACAGAGGGGCAGAAACAGAGGGCGAGAAACAGAGGGGCTGAAACAGACGGGCTTTAACAGAGGGGCTGTAACAGAGGGGCTGAAACAGAGGGGCTGAAACAGAGGGGCTGAAACAGAGGGCGAGAAACATTGGGGCTGAAACATATTGGCTGAAACAGAGGGGCTGAAACAGAGGGCGAGAAACAGAGTGGCTGAAACAGACGGGCTGAAACAGAGGGGCTGAAACAGAGGGCGAGATACAGAGGGGCTGAAACAGAGGGCGAGAAACATTGGGGCTGAAACATATTGGATGAAACAGAGGGGCTGAAACAGAGGGCGAGAAACAGATGGGCTGAAACAGAGGGGCTGAAACAGAGGGCGAGAAACAGAGGGGCTGAAACAGAAGGGCTGAAACAGAGGAAAAGAAACAGAGGTGCTAAATCAGAGGGCGAGAAACAGAGGGCGAGAAACAGAGGGGCTGAAACAGAGGGCGAGAAACAGAGGGGCTGAAACAGAGGGGCTGAAATAGAGGGCGAGAAACAGAGGGCCAGAAACAGAGGGGCTGTAACAGAGGGGCTGAAACAGAGGGCGAGAAACAGAGGGGCTGAAACAGAGGGCGTGAAACAGAGGGCGAGAAACAGAGGGCGAGAAACAGAGGGGCTGAAACAGAGGGCGAGAAACAGAGGGGATGAAACAGAGGGGCTGAAACAGAGGGGCTGAAACAGAGGGGCTGAAACAGAGTGGCTGAAACAGAGGGCGAGACACAGAGGGGCTGAAACAGACGGGCTTTAACAGAGGGGCTGAAACAGAGGGGCTGAAACAGAGGAGCTGAAACGGAGGGCCTGAAACAGAGGGCGAGAAACATTGGGGCAGAAACATATTGGCTGAAACAGAGGGGCTGAAACAGAGGGCGAGAAACAGATGGGCTGAAACAGAGGGGCTGAAACAGAGGGCGAGAAACAGAGGGGCTGAAACAGACGGGCTGAAACAGAGGGGCTGAAACAGAGGGGCTGAAACAGAGGGCGAGAAACCGATGGTCTGAAACAGAGGGGCTGAAACAGAGGGCGAGAAACAGAGGGGCTGAAACAGAAGGGCTGAAACAGAGGGCAAGAAACAGAGGTGCTAAATCAGAGGGCGAGAAACAGAGGGCGAGAAACAGAGGGGCTGAAACAGAGGGCGAGATACAGAGGGGCTGAAACAGAGGGGCTAAATAGAGGGCGAGAAACAGAGGGCGAGAAACAGAGGGGCTGTAACAGAGGGGCTGAAACAGAGGGCGAGAAACAGAGGGGCAGAAACAGAGGGCGTGAAACAGAGGGCGAGAAACAGAGAGCGAGAAACAGAGGGTCTGAAACAGCGGGGCTGAAACAGAGGACGAGAAACAGACGGCGAGAAATTGAGGGGCACAAACAGAGGGGCTGAAACAGAGGGCGAGAAACAGAGGGGCTGAAACAGAGGGGATGAAACAGATGGGCTGAAACAGAGGGCGAGAAACTGAGGGGCTGAAACATAGGGCGAGAATCATAGGGCGAGAAACAGAGGGCGAGAAACAGAGGGGCTGAAACACAGGGGCTGAAACAGAGGGGCTGAAACAGATGGCGAGATACAGAGGGCGAGAAACAGAGGGCGAGAAACAGAGTGCGAGAAACAGAGGGCGAGAAACAGAGGGGCTGAAACAGAGGGGCTGAAACAGAGGGGATGAAACAGAGGGGCTGAAACAGAGGGGCTGAAACAGAGGGCGAGAAACAGAGGGTGAGAAACAGAGGGGATGAAACAGAGGGCCTGAAACAGAGGGGCTGAAACAGAGGGGCTGAAACAGAGGGCGAGAAACAGAGGGGCTGAAACAGTGGGGCTGAAACAGAGGGGCTGAAACAGAGGGGCTGAAACAGAGGGGGAGACACAGAGGGGCTGAAACAGAGGGCGAGAAACAGAGGGACTGAAACAGTGGGGCTGGAACAGAGGGGCTGAAACAGAGGGGCTGAAACAGAGGGGCTGAAATAGAGGGGCTGAAACAGAGGGCGAGAAACAGAGGGCGAGAAACAGTGTGGCTGAAACAGAGGGGCTGAAACAGAGGGGCTGAAACAGAGGGGGTGAAACAGATAGGCTGAAAAAGAGGGGCTGAAACAGAGGGCGAGAAACAGAGGGGCTGAAACAGAGGGGCTGAAACAGAGGGGCTGAAACAGAGGGCGAGAAACAGAGGGCGAGAAACAGAGGGCCAGAACCAGATAGCGAGAAACAGAGGGGCTGAAACAGAGGGGCTGAAACAGAGGGCGAGAAACGGAGGGGCTGAAACAGAGGGGCTGAAACAGAGGGGCTGAAACAGAGGGCGAGAAACAGAGGGGCTGTAACAGGGGGCGAGAAACAGAGGGGATGAAACAGAGGGTTAGAAACATAGGGGCTGAAACAGAGGGGCTGAAACAGAGGGGCTGAAACAGAGGACGAGAAACAGAGGGGCTGAAACAGATGGGCTTTAACAGAGGGGCTGTAACAGAGGGGCTGAAACAGAGGGCGAGAAACAGAGGGTCTGAAACAGAGGGCGAGAAACATTGGGGCTGAAACATATTGGCTGAAACAGAGGGGCTGAAACAGAGGGCGAGAAACAGAGGGGCTGAAACAGACGAGCTGAAACAGAGGGGCTGAAACAGAGGGCGAGATACAGAGGGGCTGAAACAGAGGGCGAGAAACATTGGGGCTGAAACATATTGGCTGAAACAGAGGGGCTGAAACAGAGGGCGAGAAACAGATGGGCTGAAACAGAGGGGCTGAAACAGAGGGCGTGAAACAGAGGGGCTGAAACAGAAGGGCTGAAACAGAGGAAAAGAAACAGAGGTGCTAAATCAGAGGGCGAGAAACAGAGGGCGAGAAACAGAGGGGCTGAAACAGAGGGCTAGAAACAGAGGGGCTGAAACAGAGGGGCTGAAATAGAGGGCGAGAAACAGAGAGCGAGAAACATAGGGGCTGTAACAGAGGGGCTGAAACAGAGGGCGAGAAACAGAGGGGCTGAAACAGAGGGCGTGAAACAGAGGGCGAGAAACAGAGGGCGAGAAACAGAGGGGCTGAAACAGAGGGCGAGAAACAGAGGGGATGAAACAGAGGTTTAGAAACAGAGGGGCTGAAACAGAGGGGCTGAAACAGAGGGGCTGAAACAAAGGGCGAGAAACAGAGGGGCTGAAACAGACGGGCTTTAACAGAGGGGCTGAAACAGAGGGGCTGAAACAGAGGAGCTGAAACGGAGGGCGAGAAACAGATGGGCTGAAACAGAGGGGCTGAAACAGAGGGCGAGAAACAGAGGGGCTGAAACAGACGGGCTGAAAAAGAGGGGCTGAAACAGAGGGGCTGAAACAGAGGGCGAGAAACCGATGGGCTGAAACAGAGGGGCTGAAACAGAGGGCGAGAAACAGAGGGGCTGAAACAGAAGGGCTGAAACAGAGGGCAAGAAACAGAGGTGCTAAATCAGACGGCGAGAAACAGAGGGCGAGAAACCGAGGGGCTGAAACAGAGGGCGAGAAACAGAGGGGCTGAAACAGAGCGGCTGAAATAGAGGGCGAGAAACAGAGGGCGAGAAACAGAGGGGCTGTAACAGAGGGGCTGAAACAGAGGGCGAGAAACAGAGGGGCTGAAACAGAGGGCGTGAAACAGAGGGCGAGAAACAGAGAGCGAGAAACAGAGGGTGTGAAAATGCGGGGCTGAAACAGAGGACGAGAAACAGAGGGCGAGAAATTGAGGGGCACAAACAGAGGGGCTGAAACAGAGGGCGAGAAACAGAGGGGCTGAAACAGAGGGGATGAAACAGATGGGCTGAAACAGAGGGCGAGAAACAGAGGGGCTGAAAAGGAGGGGCTGAAACAGAGGGGCTGAAACAGAGGGCGAGAAACATAGGGCGAGAAACAGAGGGCGAGAAACAGAGGGGCTGAAACAGAGGGGCTGAAACAGAGGGGCTGAAACAGATGGCGAGATACAGAGGGCGAGAAACAGAGGGCGAGAAACAGAGTGAGAGAAACAGAGGGCGAGAAACAGAGGGGCTGAAACAGAGGGGCTGAAACAGAGGGGATGAAACAGAGGGGCTGAAACAGAGGGGCTGAAACAGAGGGAGAGAAACAGAGGGTGAGAAACAGAGGTGATGAAACAGAGGGGCTGAAACAGAGGGGCTGAAACAGAGGGGCTGAAACACAGGGCGAGAAACAGAGGGGCTGAAACAGACGGGCTTTAACAGAGGGGCTGAAACAGAGGGGCTGAAACAGAGGGGCTGAAACAGAGGGGCTGAAACAGAAGGGCTGAAACAGAGGGGCTGAAATAGAGTGCGAGAAACAGAGGGCGTGAAACAGAGGGGCTGAAACAGAGCGTCTGAAACATAGGGGCTGAAATAGAGGGGCTGAAACAGAGGAGCTGAAAAAGAGGGGCTGAAACAGAGGGGCTGAAACAGGGCGAGAAACAGAGGGGCTGAAACAGTGGGGCTGAAACAGAGGGGCTGAAACAGAGGGGCTGAAACAGAGGGCGAGAAACAGAGGGGCTGAAACAGAGGGCGAGGAACAGAGGGGCTGAAACAGTGGGGCTGAAACAGAGGGGCTGAAACAGAGGGGCTGAAACAGAAGGGCTGAAACAGAGGGGCTGAAACAGAGGGCGAGAAACAGAGGGCGAGAAACAGAGGGGCTGAAACAGAGGGGCTGAAACAGAGGGCGAGAATCAGAGGCAGAGAAACAGAGGGGCTGAAACAGAGGGGCTGAAACAGAGGGACTGAAACAGAGGTGCTGAAACAGAAGGGCTGAAACAGAGGGGCTGAAGCAGGGGGCGAGAAACATAGGAGCTGAAACAGAGGGCGAGAAACAGAGGGGATGAAACAGAGGGCGTGAAACAGAGGGGCTGAAACAGAGGGCCTGAAACAGAGGGCGAGAAACAGAGGGGCTGAAACAGAGATGCTGAAACAGAGGGCGAGAAACAGAGGGCGAGAAACAGATGGGCTGAAACAGAGGGCCAGAAACATTGGGGCTGAAACAGATTGGCTGAAACAGAGGGGCTGAAACAGAGGGCGAGAAACAGTGGGGCTGAAACAGAGGGGCTGAAACAGAGGGCGAGAAACAGAGGGGCTGAAACAGAAGGGCTGAAACATTGGGCAAGAAACAGAGTTGCTAAAAGAGAGGGCGAGAAACAGAGGGCGAGACACAGAGGGGCTGAAACAGAGGGCGAGAAACAGAGGGGCTGAAACAGAGGGGCTGAAATAGAGGGCGAGAAACAGAGGGCGAGAAACAGAGGGGCTGTAACAGAGGGGCTGAAACAGAGGGCGAGAAACAGAGGGGCTGAAACAGAGCGCGAGAAACAGCGGGCGAGAAACAGAGGGCGAGAAACAGTGGGGCGGAAACAGAGGGGCTGAAACAGAGGGCGAGAAACAGAGGGCGAGAAACAGAGGGCGAGAAGCAGAGGGTCTGAAACAGAAGGGCTGAAATAGAGGGCGAGAAACAGAGGGCGAGAAACAGAGGGGCTGTAACAGATGGGCTGAAACAGAGGGCGAGAAACAGAGGGGCTGAAACAGAGGGCGAGAAACAGCGGGCGAGAAACAGAGGGCGAGAAACAGTGGGGCTGAAACAGAGGGGCTGAAACAGAGCGTCTGAAACATAGGGGCTGAAATAGAGGGGCTGAAACAGAGGAGCTGAAAAAGAGGGGCTGAAACAGAGGGGCTGAAACAGAGGGGCTGAAACAGAGGGGCTGAAACAGAGGGCGAGAAACAGAGGGGCTGAAACAGTGGGGCTGAAACAGAGGGGCTGAAACAGAGGGGGTGAAACAGAGGGCGAGAAACAGAGGGGCTGAAACAGAGGGCGAGGAACAGAGGGGCTGAAACAGTGGGGCTGAAACAGAGGGGCTGAAACAGAGGGGCTGAAACAGAAGGGCTGAAACAGAGGGGCTGAAACAGAGGGCGAGAAACAGAGGGCGAGAAACAGAGGGGCTGAAACAGAGGGGCTGAAACAGAGGGCGAGAATCAGAGGCAGAGAAACAGAGGGCGAGAAACAGAGGGGATGAAACAGAGGGCGTGAAACAGAGGGGCTGAAACAGAGGGCCTGAAACAGAGGGCGAGAAACAGAGGGGCTGAAACAGAGGTGCTGAAACAGAGGGCGAGAAACAGAGGGCGAGAAACAGATGGGCTGAAACAGAGGGCCAGAAACATTGGGGCTGAAACAGATTGGCTGAAACAGAGGGGCTGAAACAGAGGGCGAGAAACAGAGGGGCTGAAACAGAGGGCCAGAAACATTGGGGCTGAAACAGATTGGCTGAAACAGAAGGGCTGAAACATTGGGCAAGAAACAGAGTTGCTAAAAGAGAGGGCGAGAAACAGAGGGCGAGACACAGAGGGGCTGAAACAGAGGGCGAGAAACAGAGGGGCTGAAACAGAGGGGCTGAAATAGAGGGCGAGAAACAGAGGGCGAGAAACAGAGGGGCTGTAACAGAGAGGCTGAAACAGAGGGCGAGGAACAGAGGGGCTGAAACAGAGGGCGAGAAACAGCGGGCGAGAAACAGAGGGCGAGAAACAGTGGGGCTGAAACAGAGGGGCTGAAACAGAGGGCGAGAAACAGAGGGCGAGAAACAGAGTGCGAGAAGCAGAGGGTCTGAAACAGAGGGGCTGAAACAGAGGGCGAGAAACAGAGTGCGAGAAATTGAGGGGTAGAAACAGAGGGGCTGAAACAGAGGGGCTGAAATAGAGGGCGAGAAACAGAGGGCGAGAAACAGAGGGGCTGTAACAGAGGGGCTGAAACAGAGGGCGAGAAACAGAGGGGCTGAAACAGAGGGCGAGAAACAGCGGGCGAGAAACAGAGGGCGAGAAACAGTGGGGCTGAAACAGAGGGGCTGGAACAGAGGGCGAGAAACAGAGGGTGAGAAACAGAGGGGCCGAAACAGAGGGGCTGAAACAGAGGGGTAGAAACAGAGGGGCTGAAACAGAGGGCGAGAAACAGAGGGGCTGAAACAGAGGGCGAGAAACAGAGGGGCTGAAACAGAGGGGCTGAAACAGAGGGGCTGAAACAGAGGGCGAGAAACAGAGGGGCTGAAACAGAGGACGAGAAACAGAGGGGTTGAAACAGAGGGCGAGAAACAGAGGGCGTGAAACTGAGGGCGAGAAACAGAGGGGCTGAAACAGAGGGGCTGAAACAGAGGGGCTGAAACAGAGGGGCTGAAACAGAGGGCGAGAAAAAGAGGGCGAGAAACAGAGGGGCTGAAACAGAGGGCGAGAAACAGAGGAGCTGAAACAGTGGGGCTGAAACAGAGGGGCTGAAACAGTGGGGCTGAAACAGAGGGCGAGAAAAAGAGGGCGAGAAACAGAGGGGCTGAAACAGAGGGCGAGAAACAGAGGAGCTGAAACAGTGGGGCTGAAACAGAGGTGCTGAAACAGAGGGGCTGAAACAGTGGGAATGAATCAGAGGGGCCGAAACAAATGGCGAGAAACAGAGGGCGAGAAACAGATGGGCTGAAACAAAGGGGCTGAAACAGAGGGGCTGAAACAGAGTGCGAGAAACACAGGGCGTGAAACAGACGGGCTGAAACAGAGCGTCTGAAACATAGGGGCTGAAATAGAGGGGCTGAAACAGAGGAGCTGAAAAAGAGGGGTTGAAACAGAGGGGCAGAAACAGAGGGGCTGAAACAGAGGGGCTGAAACAGAGGGCGAGAAACAGAGGGGCTGAAACAGTGGGGCTGAAACAGAGGGGCTGAAACAGAGGGGCTGAAACAGAGGGCGAGAAACAGAGGGGCTGAAACAGAGGGCGAGGAGCAGAGGGGCTTAAACAGTGGGGCTGAAACAGAGGGGCTGAAACAGAGGGGCTGAAACAGAGGGGCTGAAACAGAGGGGCTGAAACAGAGGGCGAGAAACAGAGGGCGAGAAACAGAGGGGCTGAAACAGAGGGGCTGAAACAGAGGGGGTGAAACAGAGGGGGTGAAACAGAGGGGCTGAAACAGAGGGCGAGAAACAGAGGGGCTGAAACAGAGGGGCTGAAACAGAGGCGCTGAAACAGAGGGGCTGAAACAGAGGGCGAGAAACTGAGAGCGAGAAACAGAGGGCGTGAACCAGACGGCGAGAAACAGAGGGGCTGAAACAGAGGGGCTGAAACAGAGGCAGCGAAACAGAGGGGCTGAAACAGAGTGGCTCAAACAGAGGGCGAGAAACAGAGGGCGAGAAACATAGGAGCTGAAAAAGAGGGCGAGAAACAGAGGGGATGAAACAGAGGGCGAGAAACAGAGGGGCTGAAAAAGAGGGGCTGAAACAGAGGGCGAGAAACAGGGGCTGAAACAGAGGGGCTGAAACAGAGGGCGAGAAACAGAGGGCGAGAAACAGAGGGGCTGAAACAGAGGGCGAGAAACATTGGGGCTGAAACAGATTGGCTGAAATTTAGGGGCTGAAACAGAGGGCGAGAAACAGTGGGGCTGAAACAGAGGGGCTGAAACAGAGGGCGAGAAACAGAGGGGCTGAAACAGAAGGGCTGAAACATTGGGCAAGAAACAGAGTTGCTAAAAGAGAGGGCGAGAAACAGAGGGCGAGACACAGAGGGGCTGAAAAAGAGGGCGAGAAACAGAGGGGCTGAAACTGAGGGGCTGAAATAGAGGGCGAGAAACAGAGGGGCTGTAACAGAGGGGCTGAAACAGAGGGCGAGAAACAGAGGGGCTGAAACAGAGGGCGTGAAACAGCGGGCGAGAAACAGAGGGCGAGAAACAGTGGGGCTGAAACAGAGGGGCTGAAACAGAGGGCGAGAAACAGAGGGCGAGAAACAGAGGGTCTGAAACAGAGGGCGAGAAACAGAGGGCGAGAAATTGAGGGGCAGAAACAGAGAGGCTGAAACAGAGGGCGAGAAACAGAGGGGCTGAAACAGAGGGGATGAAACAGATGGGCTGAAACAGAGGGCGAGAAAAAGAGGCTGAGAAACAGACGGGCTGAAACAGAGTGGCTGAAACAGAGGGGCTGAAACAGAGGGGCTGAAACAGAGGGCGAGAAACAGAGGGGCTGAAACAGAGGGCGAGAAACAGAGGGGCTGAAACAGAGGGGCTGAAACAGAGGGGCTGAAGCAGAGGGCGAGAAACAGAGGGCGAGAAACAGAGGGGCTGAAACAGAGGGGCTGAAACAGAGGGGCTGAAACAGAGGGGGTGAAACAGAGTGGCTGAAACAGAGGGGCTGAAACAGAGGGCGAGAAACAGAGGGGCTGAAACAGAGGGGCTGAAACAGAGGGGCTGAAACAGAGGGCGAGAAACAGAGAGCGAGAAACAGAGGGCGAGAACCAGAGTGCGAGAAACAGAGGGGCTGAAACAGAGGGGCTGAAACAGAGGCAGAGAAACAGAGGGGCTGAAACAGAGGGGCTGAAACAGAGGGACTGAAACAGAGGTGCTGAAACAGCGGGGCTGAAACAGAGGGGCTGAAACAGAGGGCGAGAAACATAGGAGCTGAAACAGAGGGCGAGAAACAGAGGGGATGAAACAGAGGGCGAGAAACAGAGGGGCTGAAACAGAGGGCCTGAAACAGAGGGCGAGAAACAGAGGGGCTGAAACAGAGGTGCTGAAACAGAGGGCGAGAAACAGAGGGCGAGAAACAGATGGGCTGAAACAGAGGGCCAGAAACATTGGGGCTGAAACAGATTGGCTGAAACAGAGGGGCTGAAACAGAGGGCGAGAAACAGTGGGGCTGAAACAGAGGGGCTGAAACAGAGGGCGAGAAACAGAGGGGCTGAAACAGAAGGGCTGAAACATTGGGCAAGAAACAGAGTTGCTAAAAGAGAGGGCGAGAAACAGAGGGCGAGACACAGAGGGGCTGAAACAGAGGGCGAGAAACAGAGGGGATGAAACAGAGAGGCTGAAATAGAGGGCGAGAAACAGAGGGCGAGAAACAGAGGGGCTGTAACAGAGGGGCTGAAACAGAGGGCGAGAAACAGAGGGGCTGAAACAGAGGGCGAGAAACAGCGGGCGAGAAACAGAGGGCGAGAAACAGTGGGGCGGAAACAGAGGGGCTGAAACAGAGGGCGAGAAACAGAGGGCGAGAAACAGAGGGCGAGAAACAGAGGGTCTGAAACAGAGTGGCTGAAACAGAGGGCGAGAAACAGAGGGCGAGAAATTGAGGGGTAGAAACAGAGGGGCTGAAACAGAGGGCGAGAAACATAGGGGCTGAAACAGAGGGGATGAAACAGATGGGCTGAAACAGAGGGCGAGAAAAAGAGGGTGAGAAACAGAGGGGCTGAAACAGAGGGGCTGACACAGATGGGCTGAAACAGAGGGGCTGAAACAGAGGGGTTGAAACAGAGGGGCTGAAACAGAGGGCGAGAAACATAGGGCGAGAAACAGAGGGCGAGAAACAGAGGGGCTGAAACAGAGGGGCTGAAACAGAGGGGCTGAAACAGAGGGCGAGAAACAGAGGGCGAGAAACAGAGGGCGAGAAACAGAGTGCGAGAAACAGAGGGCGAGAAACAGAGTGCGAGAAACAGAGGGGCTGAAACAGAGGGGCTGAAACAGAGGCAGAGACACAGAGGGGCTGAAACAGAGGGGCTGAAACAGAGGGACTGAAACAGAGGTGCTGAAACAGCGGGGCTGAAACAGAGGGGCTGAAACAGAGGGCGAGAAACATAGGAGCTGAAACAGAGGGCGAGAAACAGAGGGGATGAAACAGAGGGCGAGAAACAGAGGGGCTGAAACAGAGGGCCTGAAACAGAGGGCGAGAAACAGAGGGGCTGAAACAGAGGTGCTGAAACAGAGGGCGAGAAACAGAGGGCGAGAAACAGATGGGCTGAAACAGAGGGCCAGAAACATTGGGGCTGAAACAGATTGGCTGAAACAGAGGGGCTGAAACAGAGGGCGAGAAACAGTGGGGCTGAAACAGAGGGGCTGAAACAGAGGGCGAGAAACAGAGGGGTTGAAACAGAAGGGCTGAAACATTGGGCAAGAAACAGAGTTGCTAAAAGAGAGGGCGAGAAACAGAGGGCGAGACACAGAGGGGATGAAACAGAGGGCGAGAAACAGAGGGGCTGAAACAGAGGGGCTGAAATAGAGGGCGAGAAACAGAGGGCGAGAAACAGAGGGGCTGTAACAGAGGGGCTGAAACAGAGGGCGAGAAACAGAGGGGCTGAAACAGAGGGCGAGAAACAGCGGGCGAGAAACAGAGGGCGAGAAACAGTGGGGCGGAAACAGAGGGGCTGAAACAGAGGGCGAGAAACAGAGGGCGAGAAACAGAGGGCGAGAAACAGAGGGTCTGAAACAGAGGGGCTGAAACAGAGGGCGAGAAACAGAGGGCGAGAAATTGAGGGGTAGAAACAGAGGGGCTGAAACAGAGGGCGAGAAACAGAGGGGCTGAAACAGAGGGGATGAAACAGATGGGCTGAAACAGAGGGCGAGAAAAAGAGGGTGAGAAACAGAGGGGCTGAAACAGAGGGGCTGACACAGAGGGGCTGAAACAGAGGGGCTGAAACAGAGGGGTTGAATCAGAGGGGCTGAAACAGAGGGCGAGAAACATAGGGCGAGAAACAGAGGGCGAGAAACAGAGGGGCTGAAACAGAGGGGCTGAAACAGAGGGGCTGCAACAGAGGGCGAGAAACAGAGGGCGAGAAACAGAGGGCGAGAAACAGAGTGCGAGAAACAGAGGGCGAGAAACAGAGGGGCTGAAACAGAGGGGCTGAAACAGAGGGGATGAAACAGAGGGGCTGAAACAGAGGGGCTGAAACAGAGGGCGAGAAACAGAGGGTGAGAAACAGAGGGGCTGAAACAGTGGGGCTGAAACAGAGGGGCTGAAACAGAGGGCGAGAAGCAGAGGGGCTGAAACAGAGGGGCTGAAACAGAGGGGCTGAAACAGAGGGGCTGAAACAGAGGGCGAGAAACAGAGGGGCTGAAACAGAGGGCGAGAAATAGAGGGGCTGAAACAGAGGGCGAGAAACAGAGGGACTGAAACAGAGTGCGAGAAACAGCGGGCGAGAAACAGAGGGCGAGAAACAGTGGGGCGGAAACAGAGGGGCTGAAACAGAGGGCGAGAAACAGAGGGCGAGAAACAGAGGGCGAGAAACAGAGGGTCTGAAACAGAGGGGCTGAAACAGAGGGCGAGAAACAGAGGGCGAGAAATTTAGGGGTAGAAACAGAGGGGCTGAAACAGAGGGCGAGAAATAGAGGGGCTGAAACAGAGGGGATGAAACAGATGGGCTGAAACAGAGGGCGAGAAAAAGAGGGTGAGAAACAGAGGGGCTGAAACAGAGGGGCTGACACAGAGGGGCTGAAACAGAGGGGCTGAAACAGAGGGGTTGAAACAGAGGGGCTGAAACAGAGGGCGAGAAACATAGGGCGAGAAACAGAGGGCGAGAAACAGAGGGGCTGAAACAGAGGGGCTGAAACAGAGGGGCTGAAACAGAGGGCGAGAAACAGAGGGCGAGAAACAGAGGGCGAGAAACAGAGTGCGAGAAACAGAGGGCGAGAAACAGAGTGGGAGAAACAGAGGGGCTGAAACAGAGGGGCTGAAACAGAGGCAGAGAAACAGAGGGGCTGAAACAGAGGGGCTGAAACAGAGGGACTGAAACAGAGGTGCTGAAACAGCGGGGCTGAAACAGAGGGGCTGAAACAGAGGGCGAGAAACATAGAAGCTGAAACAGTGGGCGAGAAACAGAGGGGATGAAACAGAGGGCGAGAAACAGAGGGGCTGAAACAGAGGGCCTGAAACAGAGGGCGAGAAACAGAGGGGCTGAAACAGAGGTGCTGAAACAGAGGGCGAGAAACAGAGGGCGAGAAACAGATGGGCTGAAACAGAGGGCCAGAAACATTGGGGCTGAAACAGATTGGCTGAAACAGAGGGGCTGAAACAGAGGGCGAGAAACAGTGGGGCTGAAACAGAGGGGCTGAAACAGAGGGCGAGAAACAGAGGGGCGGAAACAGAAGGGCTGAAACATTGGGCAAGAAACAGAGTTGCTAAAAGAGAGGGCGAGAAACAGAGGGCGAGACACAGAGGGGCTGAAACAGAGGGCGAGAAACAGAGGGGCTGAAACAGAGGGGCTGAAATAGAGGGCGCGAAACAGAGGGCGAGAAACAGAGGGGCTGTAACAGAGGGGCTGAAACAGAGGGCGAGAAACAGAGGGGCTGAATCAGAGGGCGAGAAACAGCGGGCGAGAAACAGAGGGCGAGAAACAGTGGGGCGGAAACAGAGGGGCTGAAACAGAGGGGCTGAAACAGAGGGCGAGAAACAGAGGGCGAGAAACAGAGGGTATGAAACAGAGGGGCTGAAACAGAGGGCGAGAAACAGAGGGCGAGAAATTGAGGGGTAGAAACAGAGGGGCTGAAACAGAGGGCGAGAAACAGAGGGGCTGAAACAGAGGGGATGAAACAGATGGGCTGAAACAGAGGGCGAGAAAAAGGGGGTGAGAAACAGAGGGGCTGAAACAGAGGGGCTGACACAGAGGGGCTGAAACAGAGGGGCTGAAACAGAGGGGTTGAAACAGAGGGGCTGAAACAGAGGATGAGAAACATAGGGCGAGAAACAGAGGGCGAGAAACAGAGGGGCTGAAACAGAGGGGCTGAAACAGAGGGGCTGAAACAGAGGGCGAGAAACAGAGGGCGAGAAACAGAGGGCGAGAAACAGAGTGCGAGAAACAGAGGGCGAGAAACAGAGGGGCTGAAACAGAGGGGCTGAAACAGAGGGGATGAAACAGAGGGGGTGAAACAGAGGGGCTGAAACAGAGGGCGAGAAACAGAGGGTGAGAAACAGAGGGGCTGAAACAGTGGGGCTGAAACAGAGGGGCTGAAACAGAGGGCGAGAAGCAGAGGGGCTGAAACAGAGGGGCTGAAACAGAGGGGCTGAAACAGAGGGGCTGAAACAGAGGGCGAGAAACAGAGGGGCTGAAACAGAGGGCGAGAAACAGAGGGGCTGAAACAGAGGGCGAGAAACAGAGGGCGAGAAACTGAGGGGCTGAAACAGTGGGGCTGAAACAGAGGGGCTGAAACAGAGGGCGAGAAACATTGGGGCTGAAACAGATTGGCTGAAGCAGAGGGGCTGAAACAGAAGGCGAGAAACAGTGGGGCTGAAACAGAGGGGCTGAAACAGAGGGCGAGAAACAGAGGGGCTGAAACAGAAGGGCTGAAACATTGGGCAAGAAACAGAGTTGCTAAAAGAGAGGGCGATAAACAGAGGGCGAGACACAGAGGGGCTGAAACAGAGGGCGAGAAACTGAGGGGCTGAAATAGAGGGCGAGAAACAGAGGGCGAGAAACAGAGGGGCTGTAACAGAGGGGCTGAAACAGAGGGCGAGAAACAGAGGGGCTGAAACAGAGGGCGAGAAACAGCGGGCGAGAAACAGAGGGCGAGAAACAGTGGGGCTGAAACAGAGGGGCTGAAACAGAGGGCGAGAAACAGAGGGCGAGAAACAGTGGGGCTGAAACAGAGGGGCTGAAACAGAGGGCGAGTAACAGAGGGCGAGAAACAGAGGGCGAGAAACAGAGGGTCTGAAACAGAGGGGCTGAAACAGAGGGCGAGAAAAAGAGGGCGAGAAATTGAGGGGTAGAAACAGTGGGGCTGAAACAGAGGGCGAGAAACAGAGGGGATGAAACACATGGGCTGAAACACATGGGCTGAAACAGAGGGCGAGAAAAACAGGGTGAGAAACAGAGGGGCTGAAACAGAGGGGCTGAAACAGAGGGCGAGAAACTGAGGGGCTGAAATAGAGGGCGAGAAACAGAGGGCGAGAAACAGAGGGGCTGTAACAGAGGGGCTGAAACAGAGGGCGAGAAACAGAGGGGCTGAAACAGAGGGCGAGAAACAGCGGGCGAGAAACAGAGGGCGAGAAACAGTGGGGCTGAAACAGAGGGGCTGAAACAGAGGGCGAGAAACAGAGGGCGAGAAACAGAGGGCGAGAAACAGAGGGTCTGAAACAGAGGGGCTGAAACAGAGGGCGAGAAAAAGAGGGCGAGAAATTGAGGGGTAGAAACAGAGGGGCTGAAACAGAGGGCGAGAAACAGAGGGGATGAAACACATGGGCTGAAACACATGGGCTGAAAAAGAGGGCGAGAAAAACAGGGTGAGAAACAGAGGGGCTGAAACAGAGGGGCTGAAACAGAGGGGCTGAAACAGAGGGGCTGAAACAGAGGGCGAGAAACAGAGGGGCTGAAACAGAGGGGCTGAAACAGAGGGGCTGAAACAGAGGGCGAGAAACAGAGGGCGAGAAACAGAGGGCGAGAAACAGAGTGCGAGAAACAGAGGGCGAGAAACAGAGGGGCTGAAACAGAGGGGCAGAAACAGAGGGGATGAAACAGAGGGGCTGAAACAGAGGGGCTGAAACAGAGGGCGAGAAACAGAGGGTGAGAAACAGAGGGGCTGAAACAGAGGGGCTGAAACAGAGGGGCTGAAACAGAGGGGCTGAAGCAGAGGGCGAGAAGCAGAGGGTGAGAAACAGAGGGGCTGAAACAGAGGGGCTGAAACAGAGGGCGAGAAACATAGAAGCTGAAACAGTGGGCGAGAAACAGAGGGGATGAAACAGAGGGCGAGAAACAGAGGGGCTGAAACAGAGGGCCTGAAACAGAGGGCGAGAAACAGAGGGGCTGAAACAGAGGTGCTGAAACAGAGGGCGAGAAACAGAGGGCGAGAAACAGATGGGCTGAAACAGAGGGCCAGAAACATTGGGGCTGAAACAGATTGGCTGAAACAGAGGGGCTGAAACAGAGGGCGAGAAACAGTGGGGCTGAAACAGAGGGGCTGAAACAGAGGGCGAGAAACAGAGGGGCGGAAACAGAAGGGCTGAAACATTGGGCAAGAAACAGAGTTGCTAAAAGAGAGGGCGAGAAACAGAGGGCGAGACACAGAGGGGCTGAAACAGAGGGCGAGAAACAGAGGGGCTGAAACAGAGGGGCTGAAATAGAGGGCGCGAAACAGAGGGCGAGAAACAGAGGGGCTGTAACAGAGGGGCTGAAACAGAGGGCGAGAAACAGAGGGGCTGAATCAGAGGGCGAGAAACAGCGGGCGAGAAACAGAGGGCGAGAAACAGTGGGGCGGAAACAGAGGGGCTGAAACAGAGGGGCTGAAACAGAGGGCGAGAAACAGAGGGCGAGAAACAGAGGGTATGAAACAGAGGGGCTGAAACAGAGGGCGAGAAACAGAGGGCGAGAAATTGAGGGGTAGAAACAGAGGGGCTGAAACAGAGGGCGAGAAACAGAGGGGCTGAAACAGAGGGGATGAAACAGATGGGCTGAAACAGAGGGCGAGAAAAAGGGGGTGAGAAACAGAGGGGCTGAAACAGAGGGGCTGACACAGAGGGGCTGAAACAGAGGGGCTGAAACAGAGGGGTTGAAACAGAGGGGCTGAAACAGAGGATGAGAAACATAGGGCGAGAAACAGAGGGCGAGAAACAGAGGGGCTGAAACAGAGGGGCTGAAACAGAGGGGCTGAAACAGAGGGCGAGAAACAGAGGGCGAGAAACAGAGGGCGAGAAACAGAGTGCGAGAAACAGAGGGCGAGAAACAGAGGGGCTGAAACAGAGGGGCTGAAACAGAGGGGATGAAACAGAGGGGGTGAAACAGAGGGGCTGAAACAGAGGGCGAGAAACAGAGGGTGAGAAACAGAGGGGCTGAAACAGTGGGGCTGAAACAGAGGGGCTGAAACAGAGGGCGAGAAGCAGAGGGGCTGAAACAGAGGGGCTGAAACAGAGGGGCTGAAACAGAGGGGCTGAAACAGAGGGCGAGAAACAGAGGGGCTGAAACAGAGGGCGAGAAACAGAGGGGCTGAAACAGAGGGCGAGAAACAGAGGGCGAGAAACTGAGGGGCTGAAACAGTGGGGCTGAAACAGAGGGGCTGAAACAGAGGGCGAGAAACATTGGGGCTGAAACAGATTGGCTGAAGCAGAGGGGCTGAAACAGAAGGCGAGAAACAGTGGGGCTGAAACAGAGGGGCTGAAACAGAGGGCGAGAAACAGAGGGGCTGAAACAGAAGGGCTGAAACATTGGGCAAGAAACAGAGTTGCTAAAAGAGAGGGCGATAAACAGAGGGCGAGACACAGAGGGGCTGAAACAGAGGGCGAGAAACTGAGGGGCTGAAATAGAGGGCGAGAAACAGAGGGCGAGAAACAGAGGGGCTGTAACAGAGGGGCTGAAACAGAGGGCGAGAAACAGAGGGGCTGAAACAGAGGGCGAGAAACAGCGGGCGAGAAACAGAGGGCGAGAAACAGTGGGGCTGAAACAGAGGGGCTGAAACAGAGGGCGAGAAACAGAGGGCGAGAAACAGTGGGGCTGAAACAGAGGGGCTGAAACAGAGGGCGAGTAACAGAGGGCGAGAAACAGAGGGCGAGAAACAGAGGGTCTGAAACAGAGGGGCTGAAACAGAGGGCGAGAAAAAGAGGGCGAGAAATTGAGGGGTAGAAACAGTGGGGCTGAAACAGAGGGCGAGAAACAGAGGGGATGAAACACATGGGCTGAAACACATGGGCTGAAACAGAGGGCGAGAAAAACAGGGTGAGAAACAGAGGGGCTGAAACAGAGGGGCTGAAACAGAGGGCGAGAAACTGAGGGGCTGAAATAGAGGGCGAGAAACAGAGGGCGAGAAACAGAGGGGCTGTAACAGAGGGGCTGAAACAGAGGGCGAGAAACAGAGGGGCTGAAACAGAGGGCGAGAAACAGCGGGCGAGAAACAGAGGGCGAGAAACAGTGGGGCTGAAACAGAGGGGCTGAAACAGAGGGCGAGAAACAGAGGGCGAGAAACAGAGGGCGAGAAACAGAGGGTCTGAAACAGAGGGGCTGAAACAGAGGGCGAGAAAAAGAGGGCGAGAAATTGAGGGGTAGAAACAGAGGGGCTGAAACAGAGGGCGAGAAACAGAGGGGATGAAACACATGGGCTGAAACACATGGGCTGAAACAGAGGGCGAGAAAAACAGGGTGAGAAACAGAGGGGCTGAAACAGAGGGGCTGAAACAGAGGGGCTGAAACAGAGGGGCTGAAACAGAGGGCGAGAAACAGAGGGGCTGAAACAGAGGGGCTGAAACAGAGGGGCTGAAACAGAGGGCGAGAAACAGAGGGCGAGAAACAGAGGGCGAGAAACAGAGTGCGAGAAACAGAGGGCGAGAAACAGAGGGGCTGAAACAGAGGGGCAGAAACAGAGGGGATGAAACAGAGGGGCTGAAACAGAGGGGCTGAAACAGAGGGCGAGAAACAGAGGGTGAGAAACAGAGGGGCTGAAACAGAGGGGCTGAAACAGAGGGGCTGAAACAGAGGGGCTGAAGCAGAGGGCGAGAAGCAGAGGGTGAGAAACAGAGGGGCTGAAACAGAGGGGCTGAAACAGAGGGCGAGAAACAGAGGGGCTGAAACAGAGGGCGAGAAACAGAGGGGCTGAAACAGAGGGGCTGAAACAGAGGGGCTGAAACAGAGTGCGAGAAACAGAGGGCGAGAAACAGAGTGCGAGAAACAGAGTGCGAGAAACAGAGGGCGAGAAACAGAGGGGCTTAAACAAAGGGGCAGAAACAGAGGGGATGAAACAGAGGGGCTGAAACAGAGGGGCTGAAACAGAGGGCGAGAAACAAAGGGTGAGAAACAGAGGGGCTGAAACAGAGGGGCTGAAACAGAGGGACTGAAACAGTGGGGCTGAAACAGAGGGGCTGAAACAGAGGGGCTGAAACAGAGGGGCTGAAACAGAGGGCGAGAAGCAGAGGGGCTGAAACAGAGGGGCTGAAACAGAGGGGCTGAAACAGAGGGGCTGAAACAGAGGGCGAGAAACAGAGGGGCTGAAACAGAGGGCGAGAAACAGAGGGCGAGAAACTGAGGGCGAGAAACAGAGGAGCTGAAACAGAGGGTCTGAAACAGAGGGGCTGAAACAGAGGAGCTGAAACAGAGGGCGAGAAACAGATGGCGAGAAACAGAGGAGCTGAAACAGAGAGCGAGAAACAGAGGGGCTGAAACAGTGGGGCTGAAACAGAGGGGCTGAAACAGAGGGCGAGAAACAGAGGGGGTGAAACAGTGGGCGAGAAACATTGGGGCTGAAACATATTGGCTGAAACAGAGGGGCTGAAACAGTGGGCGGAAACAGATGGGCTGAAACAGAGGGGCTGAAACAGAGGGCGAGAAACAGAGGGGCTGAAACAGACGGGCTGAAACAGAGGGGCTGAAACAGAGGGCGAGAAACAGAGGGGCTGAAACAGAGGACGAGAAAAAGAGGGGCTGAATCAGAGGGCGAGAAACAGAGGGCGAGAAACTGAGGGCGAGAAACAGAGGGGCTGAAACAGAGGGTCTGAAACATAGGGGCTGAAATAGAGGGGCTGAAACAGAGGAGCTGAAAAAGAGGGGCTGAAACAGAGGGGCTGAAACAGAGGGGCTGAAACAGCGGGGCTGAAACAGAGGGCGAGAAGCAGAGGGGCTGAAACAGTGGGGCTGAAACAGAGGGGCTGAAACAGAGGGGCTGAAACAGAGGGCGAGAAACAGAGGGGCTGAAACAGAGGGCGAGAAAAAGAGGGGCTGAAACAGAGGGCGAGTAACAGAGGGGCTGAAACAGAGGGGCTGAAACAGAGGAGCTGAAAAAGAGGGCGAGAAACAGAGGGCGAGAAACAGACGGGCTGAAACAGAGGGTTGAGAAACAGAGGGGCTGAAACAGTGGGGCTGAAACAGAGGGGCTGTAACAGAGGGCGAGAAACAGAGGGCGAGAAATAGAGGGGCTGAAACAGAGGGACTGAAACAGAGGGGCTGAAACAGAGGGGCTGAAACAGTGGGGCTGAAATAGAGGGCGAGAAACAGAGGGCGAGAAACAGAGGGGCTGTAACAGAGGGGCTGAAACAGAGGGCGAGAAAAAGAGGGCGAGAAACAGAGGGGCTGAAACAGAGGGCGAGAAACAGAGGGGCTGAAACAGTGGGGCTGAAACAGAGGGGCTGAAACAGTGGGCGAGAAACAGAGGGGCTGAAACAGTGGGGCTTAAACAGAGGGCGAGAAACAGAGGGGCTGAAACAGAGGGGCTGAAACAGAGGGGCTGAAACAGAGGGGCTGAAACAGAGGGCGAGAAACAGAGGGCGAGAAACTGAGGGCGAGAAACAGTGGGGCTGAAACAGAGGGGCTGAATCAGTGGGAATGAATCAGAGGGGCTGAAACAATTGGCGAGAAACAGAGGGGCTGAAACAGAGGGCGAGTAACAGAGGGGCTGAAACAGAGGGGCTGAAACAAAGGGGCTGAAACAGAGGGGCTGAAAAAGAGGGGCTGAAACAGAGTGCGAGAAACAGAGGGAGTGAAACAGAGGGGCTGAAACAGAGCGTCTGAAACATAGGGGATGAAATAGAGGGGCTGAAACAGAGGAGCTGAAAAAGAGGGGCTGAAACAGAGGGGCTGAAACAGAGGGGCTGAAACAGAGGGGCTGAAACAGAGGGCGAGAAACAGAGGGGCTGAAACAGTGGGGCTGAAACAGAGGGGCTGAAACTGAGGGGCTGAAACAGAGGGCGAGAAACAGAGGGGCTGAAACAGAGGGCGAGGAACAGTGGGGCTGAAACAGTGGGGCTGAAACAGAGGGGCTGAAACAGAGGGGCTGAAACAGAAGGGCTGAAACAGAGGGGCTGAAACAGAGGGCGAGAAACAGAGGGCGAGAAACAGAGGGGCTGAAACAGAGGGGCTGAAACAGAGGGGCTGAAACAGAGGGGGTGAAACAGAGGGGCTGAAACAGAGGGGCTGAAACAGAGGGCGAGAAACAGAGGGGCTGAAACAGAGGGGCTGAAACAGAGGGGCTGAAACAGTGGGGCTGAAACAGAGGGCGAGAAACAGAGAGCGAGAAACAGAGGGCGAGAACCAGAGGGCGAGAAACAGAGGGGCTGAAACAGAGGGGCTGAAACAGAGGCAGAGAAACAGAGGGGCTGAAACAGAGTGGCTGAAACAAAGGGGCTGAAACAGAGGGCGAGAAACAGAGGGGCTCAAACAGAGGGCGAGAAACAGAGGGCGAGAAACATAGGAGCTGAAAAAGAGGGCGAGAAACAGAGGGGATGAAACAGAGGGCGAGAAACAGAGGGGCTGAAACAGATGGGCTGAAACAGAGGGCGAGAAACAGAGGGGCTGAAACAGAGGGGCTGAAACAGAGGGCGAGAAACATTGGGGCTGAAACAGATTGGCTGAAACAGAGGGGCTGAAACAGAGGGCGAGAAACAGTGGGGCTGAAACAGAGGGGCTGAAACAGAGGGCGAGAAACAGAGGGGCTGAAACAGAAGGGCTGAAACATTGGGCAAGAAACAGAGTTGCTAAAAGAGAGGGCGAGAAACAGAGGGCGAGACACAGAGGGGCTGAAACAGAGGGCGAGAAACAGAGGGGCTGAAACAGAGGGGCTGAAATAGAGGGCGAGAAACAGAGGGTGAGAAACAGAGGGGCTGTAACAGAGGGTCTGAAACAGAGGGCGAGAAACAGAGGGGCTGAAACAGAGGGCGAGAAACAGCGGGCGAGAAACAGAGGGCGAGAAACAGTGGGGCTGAAACAGAGGGGCTGAAACAGAGGGCGAGAAACAGAGGGCGAGAAACAGAGGGTGAGAAACAGAGGGTCTGAAACAGAGGGGCTGAAACAGAGGGCGAGAAACAGAGGGCGAGAAATTGAGGGGCAGAAACAGAGGGGCTGAAACAGGTGGCGAGAAACAGAGGGGCTGAAACAGAGGGGATGAAACAGATGGGCTGAAACAGAGGGCGAGAAAAAGAGGGTGAGAAACAGAGGGGCTGAAACAGAGGGGCTGAAACAGAGGGGCTGAAACAGAGGGGCTGAAACAGAGCGTCTGAAACATAGGGGCTGAAATAGAGGGGCTGAAACAGACGAGCTGAAAAAGAGGGGCTGAAACAGAGGGGCTGAAACAGAGGGGCTGAAACAGAGGGTCTGAAACAGAGGGCGAGAAACAGAGAGGCTGAAACAGTGGGGCTGAAACAGAGGGGCTGAAACTGAGGGGCTGAAACAGAGGGCGAGAAACAGAGGGGCTGAAACAGAGGGCGAGGAACAGAGGGGCTGAAACAGTGGGGCTGAAACAGAGGGGCTGAAACAGAGGGGCTGAAACAGAGGGCGAGAAACAGAGGGCGAGTAACAGAGGGGCTGAAACAGAGGGGCTGAAACAGAGGGGCTGAAACAGAGGGGGTGAAACAGAGGGGCTGAAACAGAGGGGCTGAAACAGAGGGCGAGAAACAGAGGGGCTGAAACAGAGGGGCTGGAACAGAGGGGCTGAAACAGAGGGGCTGAAACAGAGGGCGAGAAACAGAGAGCGAGAAAAAGAGGGCGAGAACCAGAGGGCGAGAAACAGAGGGGCTGAAACAGAGGGGCTGAAACAGAGGGGCTGAAACAGAGGGGCTGAAACAGAGGGCGAGAAACAGACGGGCTGAAACAGATGGCGAGAAACAGAGGGCGAGAAACAGAGGGCGAGAAACAGAGGGGCTGAAACAGAGGGGATGAAACAGAGGGGCTGAAACAGAGGGGCTGAAACAGAGGGGCTGAAACAGAGGGGCTGAAACAGACGGGCTGAAACAGAGGGCGAGAAACTGAGGGCGAGAAACAGTGGGGCTTAAACAGAGGGCGAGAAACATTGGGGCTGAAACAGATTGGCTGAAACAGAGGGGCTGAAACAGAGGGCGAGAAACAGAGGGGCTGAAACAGAAGGGCTGAAACATTGGGCAAGAAACAGAGTTGCTAAAAGAGAGGGCGAGAAACAGAGGGCGAGACACAGAGGGGCTGAAACAGAGGGCGAGAAACAGAGGGGCTGAAACAGAGGGGCTGAAATAGAGGGCGAGAAACAGAGGGCGAGAAACGGAGGGGCTTTAACAGAGGGGCTGAAACAGAGGGCGAGAAACAGAGGGGCTGAAACAGAGGGCGAGAAACAGCGGGCGAGAAACAGAGGGCGAGAAACAGTGTGGCTGAAACAGAGGGGCTGAAACAGAGGACAAGAAACAGAGGGCGAGAAACCGAGGGCGAGAAACAGAGGGTCTGAAACAGAGGGGCTGAAACAGAGGGCGAGAAACAGAGGGCGAGAAATTGTGGGGTAGAAACAGAGGGGCTGAAACAGAGGGCGAGAAACAGAGGGGCTGAAACAGAGGGGATGTAACAGATGGGCTGAAACAGAGGGCGAGGAAAAGAGGGTGAGAAACAGAGGGGCTGAAACAGAGGGGCTGAAACAGTGGGGCTGAAACAGAGGGGCTGAAACAGAGGGCGAGAAAAAGAGGGCGAGAAACAGAGGGGCTGAAACAGTGGGGCTGAAACAGAGGGGCTGAAACAGAGGGCGAAAACAGAGGGCGAGTAACAGTGGGGCTGAAACAGAGGGGCTGAAACAGAGGGCGAGAAACAGAGGGGCTGAAACAGAAGGGCTGAAACATTGGGCAAGAAACAGAGTTGCTAAAAGATAGGGCGAGAAACAGAGGGCGAGACACAGAGGGGCTGAAACAGAGGGCGAGAAACAGAGGGGCTGAAACAGAGGGCGAGAAACAGAGGGGCTGAAATAGACGGCGAGAAACAGAGGGGCTGAAACAGAGGGGCTGAAACAGAGGGGCTGAAACAGAGGGCGAGAAACATAGGGCGAGAAACAGAGGGGCTGAAACAGAGGGGCTGAAACAGAGGGGCTGAAACAGAGGGGCTGAAACAGAGGGCGAGAAACATTGGGGCTGAAACAGATTGGCTGAAACAGAGGGGCTGAAACAGAGGGCGAGAAACAGTGGGGCTGAAACAGAGGGGCTGAAACAGAGGGCGAGAAACAGAGGGGCTGAAACAGAAGGGCTGAAACATTGGGCAAGAAACAGAGTTGCTAAAAGAGAGGGCGAGAAACAGAGGGCGAGACACAGAGGGGCTGAAACAGAGGGCGAGAAACAGAGGGGCTGAAACAGAGGGGCTGAAATAGAGGGCGAGAAACAGAGGGTGAGAAACAGAGGGGCTGTAACAGAGGGTCTGAAACAGAGGGCGAGAAACAGAGGGGCTGAAACAGAGGGCGAGAAACAGCGGGCGAGAAACAGAGGGCGAGAAACAGTGGAGCTGAAACAGAGGGGCTGAAACAGAGGGCGAGAAACAGAGGGCGAGAAACAGAGGGCGAGACACAGAGGGGCTGAAACAGAGGACGAGAAACAGAGGGGCTGAAACAGAGGGGCTGAAATAGAGGGCGAGAAACAGAGGGCGAGAAACAGATGGGCTGTAACAGAGGGGCTGAAACAGAGGGGGTGATACAGATAGGCTGAAACAGAGGGCGAGAAACAGTGGGGCTGAAACAGAGGGGCTGAAACAGAGGGCGAGAAACAGAGGGCGAGAAACAGAGGGTGAGAAACAGAGGGTCTGAAACAGAGGGGCTGAAACAGAGGGCGAGAAACAGAGGGCGAGAAATTGAGGGGCAGTAACAGAGGGGCTGAAACAGGTGGCGAGAAACAGAGGGGCTGAAACAGAGGGGATGAAACAGATGGGCTGAAACAGAGGGCGAGAAAAAGAGGGTGAGAAACAGAGGGGCTGAAACAGAGGGGCTGAAACAGAGGGGCTGAAACAGAGGGGCTGAAACAGAGCGTCTGAAACATAGGGGCTGAAATAGAGGGGCTGAAACAGACGAGCTGAAAAAGAGGGGCTGAAACAGAGGGGCTGAAACAGAGGGGCTGAAACAGCGGGGCTGAAACAGAGGGCGAGAAACAGAGAGGCTGAAACAGTGGGGCTGAAACAGAGGGGCTGAAACTGAGGGGCTGAAACAGAGGGCGAGAAACAGAGGGGCTGAAACAGAGGGCGAGGAACAGAGGGGCTGAAACAGTGGGGCTGAAACAGAGGGGCTGAAACAGAGGGGCTGAAACAGAGGGCGAGAAACAGAGGGCGAGTAACAGAGGGGCTGAAACAGAGGGGCTGAAACAGAGGGGCTGAAACAGAGGGGGTGAAACAGAGGGGCTGAAACAGAGGGGCTGAAACAGAGGGCGAGAAACAGAGGGGCTGAAACAGAGGGGCTGGAACAGAGGGGCTGAAACAGAGGGGCTGAAACAGAGGGCGAGAAACAGAGAGCGAGAAAAAGAGGGCGAGAACCAGAGGGCGAGAAACAGAGGGGCTGAAACAGAGGGGCTGAAACAGAGGGGCTGAAACAGAGGGGCTGAAACAGAGGGCGAGAAACAGACGGGCTGAAACAGATGGCGAGAAACAGAGGGCGAGAAACAGAGGGCGAGAAACAGAGGGGCTGAAACAGAGGGGCTGAAACAGAGGGGCTGAAACAGAGGGGCTGAAACAGAGGGGCTGAAACAGAGGGGCTGAAACAGACGGGCTGAAACAGAGGGCGAGAAACAGAGGGCGAGAAACAGTGGGGCTTAAACAGAGGGCGAGAAACATTGGGGCTGAAACAGATTGGCTGAAACAGAGGGGCTGAAACAGAGGGCGAGAAACAGAGGGGCTGAAACAGAGGGGCTGAAATAGAGGGCGAGAAACAGAGGGCGAGAAACAGAGGGGCTTTAACAGAGGGGCTGAAACAGAGGGCGAGAAACAGAGGGGCTGAAACAGAGGGCGAGAAACAGCGGGCGAGAAACAGAGGGCGAGAAACAGTGTGGCTGAAACAGAGGGGCTGAAACAGAGGACAAGAAACAGAGGGCGAGAAACCGAGGGCGAGAAACAGAGGGTCTGAAACAGAGGGGCTGAAACAGAGGGCGAGAAACAGAGGGCGAGAAATTGTGGGGTAGAAACAGAGGTGCTGAAACAGAGGGCGAGAAACAGAGGGGCTGAAACAGAGGGGATGTAACAGATGGGCTGAAACAGAGGGCGAGGAAAAGAGGATGAGAAACAGAGGGGCTGAAACAGAGGGGCTGAAACAGAGGGGCTGAAACAGAGGGGCTGAAACAGAGGGCGAGAAAAAGAGGGCGAGAAACAGAGGGGCTGAAACAGTGGGGCTGAAACAGAGGGGCTGAAACAGAGGGCGAAAACAGAGGGCGAGTAACAGTGGGGCTGAAACAGAGGGGCTGAAACAGAGGGCGAGAAACAGAGGGGCTGAAACAGAAGGGCTGAAACATTGGGCAAGAAACAGAGTTGCTAAAAGATAGGGCGAGAAACAGAGGGCGAGACACAGAGGGGCTGAAACAGAGGGCGAGAAACAGAGGGGCTGAAACAGAGGGCGAGAAACAGAGGGGCTGAAATAGACGGCGAGAAACAGAGGGGCTGAAACAGAGGGGCTGAAACAGAGGGGCTGAAACAGAGGGCGAGAAACATAGGGCGAGAAACAGAGGGGCTGAAACAGAGGGGCTGAAACAGAGGGGCTGAAACAGAGGGGCTGAAACAGAGGGCGAGAAACATTGGGGCTGAAACAGATTGGCTGAAACAGAGGGGCTGAAACAGAGGGCGAGAAACAGTGGGGCTGAAACAGAGGGGCTGAAACAGAGGGCGAGAAACAGAGGGGCTGAAACAGAAGGGCTGAAACATTGGGCAAGAAACAGAGTTGCTAAAAGAGAGGGCGAGAAACAGAGGGCGAGACACAGAGGGTCTGAAACAGAGGGCGAGAAACAGAGGGGCTGAAACAGAGGGCGAGAAACAGCGGGCGAGAAACAGAGGGCGAGAAACAGTGGGGCTGAAACAGAGGGGCTGAAACAGAGGGCGAGAAACAGAGGGCGAGAAACAGAGGGTGAGAAACAGAGGGTCTGAAACAGAGGGGCTGAAACAGAGGGCGAGAAACAGAGGGCGAGAAATTGAGGGGCAGAAACAGAGGGGCTGAAACAGAGGGCGAGAAACAGAGGGGCTGAAACAGAGGGGATGAAACAGATGGGCTGAAACAGAGGGCGAGAAAAAGAGGGTGAGAAACAGAGGGGCTGAAACAGAGGGGCTGAAACAGAGGGGCTGAAACAGAGGGGCTGAAACAGAGCGTCTGAAACATAGGGGCTGAAATAGAGGGGCTGAAACAGACGAGCTGAAAAAGAGGGGCTGAAACGGAGGGGCTGAAACAGAGGGGCTGAAACAGAGGGGCTGAAACAGAGGGCGAGAAACAGAGAGGCTGAAACAGTGGGGCTGAAACAGAGGGGCTGAAACTGAGGGGCTGAAACAGAGGGCGAGAAACAGAGGGGCTTAAACAGAGGGCGAGGAACAGAGGGGCTGAAACAGTGGGGCTGAAACAGAGGGGCTGAAACAGAGGGGCTGAAACAGAGGGCGAGAAACAGAGGGCGAGTAACAGAGGGGCTGAAACAGAGGGGCTGAAACAGAGGGGCTGAAACAGAGGGGGTGAAACAGAGGGGCTGAAACAGAGGGGCTGAAACAGAGGGCGAGAAACAGAGGGGCTAAAACAGAGGGGCTGGAACAGAGGGGCTGAAACAGAGGGGCTGAAACAGAGGGCGAGAAACAGAGAGCGAGAAACAGAGGGCGAGAACCAGAGGGCGAGAAACAGAGGGGCTGAAACAGAGGGGCTGAAACAGAGGGGCTGAAACAGAGGGGCTGAAACAGAGGGCGAGAAACAGACGGGCTGAAACAGATGGCGAGAAACAGAGGGCGAGAAACAGAGGGCGAGAAACAGAGGGGCTGAAACAGAGGGGCTGAAACAGAGGGGCTGAAACAGAGGGGCTGAAACAGAGGGGCTGAAACAGACGGGCTGAAACAGAGGGCGAGAAACAGAGGGCGAGAAACAGTGGGGCTTAAACAGAGGGCGAGAAACATTGGGGCTGAAACAGATTGGCTGAAACAGAGGGGCTGAAACAGAGGGCGAGAAACAGAGGGGCTGAAACAGAAGGGCTGAAACATTGGGCAAGAAACAGAGTTGCTAAAAGAGAGGGCGAGAAACAGAGGGCGAGACACAGAGGGGCTGAAACAGAGGGCGAGAAACAGAGGGGCTGAAACAGAGGGGCTGAAATAGAGGGCGAGAAACAGAGGGCGAGAAACAGAGGGGCTTTAACAGAGGGGCTGAAACAGAGGGCGAGAAACAGCGGGCGAGAAACAGAGGGCGAGAAACAGTGTGGCTGAAACAGAGGGGCTGAAACAGAGGACAAGAAACAGAGGGCGAGAAACCGAGGGCGAGAAACAGAGGGTCTGAAACAGAGGGGCTGAAACAGAGGGCGAGAAACAGAGGGCGAGAAATTGTGGGGTAGAAACAGAGGGGCTGAAACAGAGGGCGAGAAACAGAGGGGCTGAAACAGAGGGGATGTAACAGATGGGCTGAAACAGAGGGCGAGGAAAAGAGGGTGAGAAACAGAGGGGCTGAAACAGAGGGGCTGAAACAGAGGGGCTGAAACAGAGGGGCTGAAACAGAGGGCGAGAAACAGAGGGCGAGAAACAGAGGGGCTTTAACAGAGGGGCTGAAACAGAGGGCGAGAAACAGAGGGGCTGAAACAGAGGGCGAGAAACAGCGGGCGAGAAACAGAGGGCGAGAAACAGTGTGGCTGAAACAGAGGGGCTGAAACAGAGGGCGAGAAACAGAGGGCGAGAAATAGAGGGGCTGAAACAGAGGGACTGAAACAGAGGGGCTGAAACAGAGGGGCTGAAACAGAGGGGCTGAAACAGACGAGCTGAAAAAGAGGGGCTGAAACAGAGGGGCTGAAACAGAGGGGCTGAAACAGAGGGGCTGAAACAGAGGGCGAGAAACAGAGAGGCTGAAACAGTGGGGCTGAAACAGAGGGGCTGAAACTGAGGGGCTGAAACAGAGGGCGAGAAACAGAGGGGCTGAAACAGAGGGCGAGGAACAGAGGGGCTGAAACAGTGGGGCTGAAACAGAGGGGCTGAAACAGAGGGGCTGAAACAGAGGGCGAGAAACAGAGGGCGAGTAACAGAGGGGCTGAAACAGAGGGGCTGAAACAGAGGGGCTGAAACAGAGGGGGTGAAACAGAGGGGCTGAAACAGAGGGGCTGAAACAGAGGGCGAGAAACAGAGGGGCTGAAACAGAGGGGCTGGAACAGAGGGGCTGAAACAGAGGGGCTGAAACAGAGGGCGAGAAACAGAGAGCGAGAAAAAGAGGGCGAGAACCAGAGGGCGAGAAACAGAGGGGCTGAAACAGAGGGGCTGAAACAGAGGGGCTGAAAAAGAGGGGCTGAAACAGAGGGCGAGAAACAGACGGGCTGAAACAGATGGCGAGAAACAGAGGGCGAGAAACAGAGGGCGAGAAACAGAGGGGCTGAAACAGAGGGGCTGAAACAGAGGGGCTGAAACAGAGGGGCTGAAACAGAGGGGCTGAAACAGAGGGGCTGAAACAGACGGGCTGAAACAGAGGGCGAGAAACTGAGGGCGAGAAACAGTGGGGCTTAAACAGAGGGCGAGAAACATTGGGGCTGAAACAGATTGGCTGAAACAGAGGGGCTGAAACAGAGGGCGAGAAACAGAGGGGCTGAAACAGAAGGGCTGAAACATTGGGCAAGAAACAGAGTTGCTAAAAGAGAGGGCGAGAAACAGAGGGCGAGACACAGAGGGGCTGAAACAGAGGGCGAGAAACAGAGGGGCTGAAACAGAGGGGCTGAAATAGAGGGCGAGAAACAGAGGGCGAGAAACAGAGGGGCTTTAACAGAGGGGCTGAAACAGAGGGCGAGAAACAGAGGGTCTGAAACAGAGGGCGAGAAACAGCGGGCGAGAAACAGAGGGCGAGAATCAGTGTGGCTGAAACAGAGGGGCTGAAACAGAGGACAAGAAACAGAGGGCGAGAAACCGAGGGCGAGAAACAGAGGGTCTGAAACAGAGGGGCTGAAACAGAGGGCGAGAAACAGAGGGCGAGAAATTGTGGGGTAGAAACAGAGGGGCTGAAACAGAGGGCGAGAAACAGAGGGGCTGAAACAGAGGGGATGTAACAGATGGGCTGAAACAGAGGGCGAGGAAAAGAGGGTGAGAAACAGAGGGGCTGAAACAGAGGGGCTGAAACAGAGGGGCTGAAACAGAGGGGCTGAAACAGAGGGCGAGAAAAAGAGGGCGAGAAACAGAGGGGCTGAAACAGTGGGGCTGAAACAGAGGGGCTGAAACAGAGGGCGAAAACAGAGGGCGAGTAACAGTGGGGCTGAAACAGAGGGGCTGAAACAGAGGGCGAGAAACAGAGGGGCTGAAACAGAAGGGCTGAAACATTGGGCAAGAAACAGAGTTGCTAAAAGATAGGGCGAGAAACAGAGGGCGAGACACAGAGGGGCTGAAACAGAGGGCGAGAAACAGAGGGGCTGAAACAGAGGGCGAGAAACAGAGGGGCTGAAATAGACGGCGAGAAACAGAGGGGCTGAAACAGAGGGGCTGAAACAGAGGGGCTGAAACAGAGGGCGAGAAACATAGGGCGAGAAACAGAGGGGCTGAAACAGAGGGGCTGAAACAGAGGGGCTGAAACAGAGGGCGAGAAACATTGGGGCTGAAACAGATTGGCTGAAACAGAGGGGCTGAAACAGAGGGCGAGAAACAGTGGGGCTGAAACAGAGGGGCTGAAACAGAGGGCGAGAAACAGAGGGGCTGAAACAGAAGGGCTGAAACATTGGGCAAGAAACAGAGTTGCTAAAAGAGAGGGCGAGAAACAGAGGGCGAGACACAGAGGGGCTGAAACAGAGGGCGAGAAACAGAGGGGCTGAAACAGAGGGGCTGAAATAGAGGGCGAGAAACAGAGGGTGAGAAACAGAGGGGCTGTAACAGAGGGTCTGAAACAGAGGGCGAGAAACAGAGGGGCTGAAACAGAGGGCGAGAAACAGCGGGCGAGAAACAGAGGGCGAGAAACAGTGGGGCTGAAACAGAGGGGCTGAAACAGAGGGCGAGAAACAGAGGGCGAGAAACAGAGGGCGAGACACAGAGGGGCTGAAACAGAGGACGAGAAACAGAGGGGCTGAAACAGAGGGGCTGAAATAGAGGGCGAGAAACAGAGGGCGAGAAACAGATGGGCTGTAACAGAGGGGCTGAAACAGAGGGGGTGAAACAGAGGGCGAGAAATTGAGGGGCAGAAACTGAGGGGCTGAAACAGGTGGCGAGAAACAGAGGGGCTGAAACAGAGGGGATGAAACAGATGGGCTGAAACAGAGGGCGAGAAACAGAGGGGTTGAAACAGAGTGCGAGAAACAGAGGGGCTGAAACAGAGGGGCTGAAACAGAGGGCGAGAAACAGAGGGCGAGAAACAGAGGGTGAGAAACAGAGGGTCTGAAACAGAGGGGCTGAAACAGAGGGCGAGAAACAGAGGGCGAGAAATTGAGGGGCAGAAACAGAGGGGCTGAAACAGGTGGCGAGAAACAGAGGGGCTGAAACAGAGGGGATGAAACAGATGGGCTGAAACAGAGGGCGAGAAAAAGAGGGTGAGAAACAGAGGGGCTGAAACAGAGGGGCTGAAACAGAGGGGCTGAAACAGAGGGGCTGAAACAGAGCGTCTGAAACATAGGGGCTGAAATAGAGGGGCTGAAACAGACGAGCTGAAAAAGAGGGGCTGAAACAGAGGGGCTGAAACAGAGGGGCTGAAACAGAGGGGCTGAAACAGAGGGCGAGAAACAGAGAGGCTGAAACAGTGGGGCTGAAACAGAGGGGCTGAAACTGAGGGGCTGAAACAGAGGGCGAGAAACAGAGGGGCTGAAACAGAGTGCGAGGAACAGAGGGGCTGAAACAGTGGGGCTGAAACAGAGGGGCTGAAACAGAGGGGCTGAAACAGAGGGCGAGAAACAGAGGGCGAGTAACAGAGGGGCTGAAACAGAGGGGCTGAAACAGAGGGGCTGAAACAGAGGGGGTGAAACAGAGGGGCTGAAACAGAGGGGCTGAAACAGAGGGCGAGAAACAGAGGGGCTGAAACAGAGGGGCTGGAACAGAGGGGCTGAAACAGAGGGGCTGAAACAGAGGGCGAGAAACAGAGAGCGAGAAAAAGAGGGCGAGAACCAGAGGGCGAGAAACAGAGGGGCTGAAACAGAGGGGCTGAAACAGAGGGGCTGAAACAGAGGGGCTGAAACAGAGGGCGAGAAACAGACGGGCTGAAACAGATGGCGAGAAACAGAGGGCGAGAAACAGAGGGCGAGAAACAGAGGGGCTGAAACAGAGGGGCTGAAACAGAGGGGCTGAAACAGAGGGGCTGAAACAGAGGGGCTGAAACAGACGGGCTGAAACAGAGGGCGAGAAACAGAGGGCGAGAAACAGTGGGGCTTAAACAGAGGGCGAGAAACATTGGGGCTGAAACAGATTGGCTGAAACAGAGGGGCTGAAACAGAGGGCGAGAAACAGAGGGGCTGAAACAGAAGGGCTGAAACATTGGGCAAGAAACAGAGTTATAAAAAGAGAGGGCGAGAAACAGAGGGCGAGACACAGAGGGGCTGAAACAGAGGGCGAGAAACAGAGGGGCTGAAACAGAGGGGCTGAAATAGAGGGCGAGAAACAGAGGGCGAGAAACAGAGGGGCTTTAACAGAGGGGCTGAAACAGAGGGCGAGAAACAGAGGGGCTGAAACAGAGGGCGAGAAACAGCGGGCGAGAAACAGAGGGCGAGAAACAGTGTGGCTGAAACAGAGGGGCTGAAACAGAGGACAAGAAACAGAGGGCGAGAAACCGAGGGCGAGAAACAGAGGGTCTGAAACAGAGGGGCTGAAACAGAGGGCGAGAAACAGAGGGCGAGAAATTGTGGGGTAGAAACAGAGGGGCTGAAACAGAGGGCGAGAAACAGAGGGGCTGAAACAGAGGGGATGTAACAGATGGGCTGAAACAGAGGGCGAGGAAAAGAGGGTGAGAAACAGAGGGGCTGAAACAGAGGGGCTGAAACAGAGGGGCTGAAACAGAGGGGCTGAAACAGAGGGCGAGAAAAAGAGGGCGAGAAACAGAGGGGCTGAAACAGTGGGGCTGAAACAGAGGGGCTGAAACAGAGGGCGAAAACAGAGGGCGAGTAACAGTGGGGCTGAAACAGAGGGGCTGAAACAGAGGGCGAGAAACAGAGGGGCTGAAACAGAAGGGCTGAAACATTGGGCAAGAAACAGAGTTGCTAAAAGATAGGGCGAGAAACAGAGGGCGAGACACAGAGGGGCTGAAACAGAGGGCGAGAAACAGAGGGGCTGAAACAGAGGGCGAGAAACAGAGGGGCTGAAATAGACGGCGAGAAACAGAGGGGCTGAAACAGAGGGGCTGAAACAGAGGGGCTGAAACAGAGGGCGAGAAACATAGGGCGAGAAACAGAGGGGCTGAAACAGAGGGGCTGAAACAGAGGGGCTGAAACAGAGGGGCTGAAACAGAGGGCGAGAAACATTGGGGCTGAAACAGATTGGCTGAAACAGAGGGGCTGAAACAGAGGGCGAGAAACAGTGGGGCTGAAACAGAGGGGCTGAAACAGAGGGCGAGAAACAGAGGGGCTGAAACAGAAGGGCTGAAACATTGGGCAAGAAACAGAGTTGCTAAAAGAGAGGGCGAGAAACAGAGGGCGAGACACAGAGGGGCTGAAACAGAGGGCGAGAAACAGAGGGGCTGAAACAGAGGGGCTGAAATAGAGGGCGAGAAACAGAGGGTGAGAAACAGAGGGGCTGTAACAGAGGGTCTGAAACAGAGGGCGAGAAACAGAGGGGCTGAAACAGAGGGCGAGAAACAGCGGGCGAGAAACAGAGGGCGAGAAACAGTGGGGCTGAAACAGAGGGGCTGAAACAGAGGGCGAGAAACAGAGGGCGAGAAACAGAGGGTGAGAAACAGAGGGTCTGAAACAGAGGGGCTGAAACAGAGGGCGAGAAACAGAGGGCGAGAAATTGAGGGGCAGAAACAGAGGGGCTGAAACAGAGGGCGAGAAACAGAGGGGCTGAAACAGAGGGGATGAAACAGAGGGGCTGAAACAGAGGGCGAGAAAAAGAGGGTGAGAAACAGAGGGGCTGAAACAGAGGGGCTGAAACAGAGGGGCTGAAACAGAGGGGCTGAAACAGAGCGTCTGAAACATAGGGGCTGAAATAGAGGGGCTGAAACAGACGAGCTGAAAAAGAGGGGCTGAAACAGAGGGGCTGAAACAGAGGGGCTGAAACAGAGGGTCTGAAACAGAGGGCGAGAAACAGAGAGGCTGAAACAGTGGGGCTGAAACAGAGGGGCTGAAACTGAGGGGCTGAAACAGAGGGCGAGAAACAGAGGGGCTGAAACAGAGGGCGAGGAACAGAGGGGCTGAAACAGTTGGGCTGAAACAGAGGGGCTGAAACAGAGGGGCTGAAACAGAGGGCGAGAAACAGAGGGCGAGTAACAGAGGGGCTGAAACAGAGGGGCTGAAACAGAGGGGCTGAAACAGAGGGGGTGAAACAGAGGGGCTGAAACAGAGGGGCTGAAACAGAGGGCGAGAAACAGAGGGGCTGAAACAGAGGGGCTGGAACAGAGAGGCTGAAACAGAGGGGCTGAAACAGAGGGCGAGAAACAGAGAGCGAGAAACAGAGGGCGAGAACCAGAGGGCGAGAAACAGAGGGGCTGAAACAGAGGGGCTGAAACAGAGGGGCTGAAACAGAGGGGCTGAAACAGAGGGCGAGAAACAGACGGGCTGAAACAGATGGCGAGAAACAGAGGGCGAGAAACAGAGGGCGAGAAACAGAGGGGCTGAAACAGAGGGGCTGAAACAGAGGGGCTGAAACAGAGGGGCTGAAACAGAGGGGCTGAAACAGACGGGCTGAAACAGAGGGCGAGAAACAGAGGGCGAGAAACAGTGGGGCTTAAACAGAGGGCGAGAAACATTGGGGCTGAAACAGATTGGCTGAAACAGAGGGGCTGAAACAGATGGCGAGAAACAGAGGGGCTGAAACAGAAGGGCTGAAACATTGGGCAAGAAACAGAGTTGCTAAAAGAGAGGGCGAGAAACAGAGGGCGAGACACAGAGGGGCTGAAACAGAGGGCGAGAAACAGAGGGGCTGAAACAGAGGGGCTGAAATAGAGGGCGAGAAACAGAGGGCGAGAAACAGAGGGGCTTTAACAGAGGGGCTGAAACAGAGGGCGAGAAACAGAGGGGCTGAAACAGAGGGCGAGAAACAGCGGGCGAGAAACAGAGGGCGAGAAACAGTGTGGCTGAAACAGAGGGGCTGAAACAGAGGACAAGAAACAGAGGGCGAGAAACCGAGGGCGAGAAACAGAGGGTCTGAAACAGAGGGGCTGAAACAGAGGGCGAGAAACAGAGGGCGAGAAATTGTGGGGTAGAAACAGAGGGGCTGAAACAGAGGGCGAGAAACAGAGGGGCTGAAACAGAGGGGATGTAACAGATGGGCTGAAACAGAGGGCGAGGAAAAGAGGGTGAGAAACAGAGGGGCTGAAACAGAGGGGCTGAAACAGAGGGGCTGAAACAGAGGGGCTGAAACAGAGGGCGAGAAAAAGAGGGCGAGAAACAGAGGGGCTGAAACAGTGGGGCTGAAACAGAGGGGCTGAAACAGAGGGCGAAAACAGAGGGCGAGAAACAGTGGGGCTGCAACAGAGGGGCTCTAACAGAGGGCGAGAAACAGAGGGGCTGAAACAGAAGGGCTGAAACATTGGGCAAGAAACAGAGTTGCTAAAAGATAGGGCGAGAAACAGAGGGCGAGACACAGAGGGGCTGAAACAGAGGGCGAGAAACAGAGGGGCTGAAACAGAGGGGCTGAAACAGAGGGGCTGAAACAGACGGCGAGAAACAGAGGGGCTGAAACAGAGGGGCTGAAACAGAGGGGCTGAAACAGAGGGCGAGAAACATAGGGCGAGAAACAGAGGGGCTGAAACAGAGGGGCTGAAACAGAGGGGCTGAAACAGAGGGGGTGAAACAGAGGGGCTGAAACAGAGGGGCTGAAACAGAGGGCGATACACAGAGGGGCTGAAACAGTGGGGCTGAAACAGAGGTGCTGAAACAGAGGGCGAGAAACAGAGGGCGAGAAGCAGAGGGCGAGAAACAGAGTGCGAGAAACAGAGGGCGAGAAACAGAGGGGCTGAAACAGAGGGGCTGAAACAGAGGGGATGAAACAGAGGGGCTGAAACAGAGGGGCTGAAACAGAGGGCGAGAAACAGAGGGTGAAAAACAGAGGGGCTGAAACAGAGGGTCTGAAACAGAGGGGCTGAAACAGAGGGGCTGAAACAGAGGGCGAGAAACAGAGGGGCTGAAACAGAGGGCGAGAAGCAGAGGGGCTGAAACAGAGGGGGTGAAACAGAGGGGCTGAAACAGAGGGGCTGAAACAGAGGGCGAGAAACAGAGGGGCTGAAACAGAGGGCGAGAAACAGTGGGGCTGAAACAGAGGGGCTGAAACAGAGGGCGAGAAACAGAGGGGCTGAAACAGAAGGGCTGAAACATTGGGCAAGAAACAGAGTTGCTAAAAGAGAGGGCGAGAAACAGAGGGCGAGACACAGAGGGGCTGAAACAGAGGACGAGAAACAGAGGGGCTGAAACAGAGGGGCTGAAATAGAGGGCGAGAAACAGAGGGGCTGTAACAGAGGGGCTGAAACAGAGGGCGAGAAACAGAGGGGCTGAAACAGAGGGCGAGAAACAGCGGGCGAGAAACAGAGGGCGAGAAACAGTGGGGCTGAAACAGAGGGGCTGAAACAGAGGGCGAGAAACAGAGGGCGAGAAACAGAGGGCGAGCAACAGAGGGTCTGAAACAGAGGGGCTGAAACAGAGGGCGAGAAACAGAGGGCGAGAAATTGAGGGGTAGAAACAGACGGGCTGAAACAGAGGGCGAGAAACAGAGGGGCTGAAACAGAGGGGCTGAAACAGAGGGGCTGAAACAGAGGGCGAGAAACATAGGGCGAGAAACAGAGGGGCTGAAAGAGAGGGGCTGAAACAGAGGGGCTGGAACAGAGGGGGTGAAACAGAGGGGCTGAAACAGAGGGGCTGAAACAGAAGGCGATACACAGAGGGGCTGAAACAGTGGGGCTGAAACAGAGGGGCTGAAACAGAGGGCGAGAAACAGAGGGCGAGAAGCAGAGGGCGAGAAACAGAGTGCGAGAAACAGAGGGCGAGAAACAGAGGGGCTGAAACAGAGGGGCTGAAACAGAGGGGATGAAACAGAGGGGCTGAAACAGAGGGGCTGAAACAGAGGGCGAGAAACAGAGGGTGAGAAACAGAGGGGCTGAAACAGAGGGTCTGAAACAGAGGGGCTGAAACAGAGGTGCTGAAACAGAGGGGCTGAAACAGAGGGCGAGAAACATAGGGCGAGAAACAGAGGGGCTGAAACAGAGGGGGTGAAACAGAGGGGCTGAAACAGAGGGGGTGAAACAGAGGGGCTGAAACAGAGGGGCTGAAACAGAGGGCGATACACAGAGGGGCTGAAACAGTGGGGCTGAAACAGAGGGGCTGAAACAGAGGGCGAGAAACAGAGGGCGAGAAGCAGAGGGGCTGAAACAGAAGGGCTGAAACATTGGGCAAGAAACAGAGTTGCTAAAAGAGAGGGCGAGAAACAGTGGGGCTGAAACAGAGGGGCTGAAACAGAGGGCGAGAAACAGAGGGGCTGAAACAGAAGGGCTGAAACATTGGGCAAGAAACAGAGTTGCTAAAAGAGAGGGCGAGAAACAGAGGGCGAGACACAGAGTGGCTGAAACAGAGGGCGAGAAACAGAGGGGCTGAAACAGAGGGGCTGAAATAGAGGGCGAGAAACAGAGGGTGAGAAACAGAGGGGCTGTAACAGAGGGTCTGAAACAGAGGGCGAGAAACAGAGGGGCTGAAACAGAGGGCGAGAAACAGCGGGCGAGAAACAGAGGGCGAGAAACAGTGGGGCTGAAACAGAGGGGCTGAAACAGAGGGCGAGAAACAGAGGGCGAGAAACAGAGGGTGAGAAACAGAGAGTCTGAAACAGAGGGGCTGAAACAGAGGGCGAGAAACAGAGGGCGAGAAATTGAGGGGCAGAAACAGAGGGGCTGAAACAGGTGGCGAGAAACAGAGGGGCTGAAACAGAGGGGATGAAACAGATGGGCTGAAACAGAGGGCGAGAAAAAGAGGGTGAGAAACAGAGGGGCTGAAACAGAGGGGCTGAAACAGAGGAACTGAAACAGAGCGTCTGAAACATAGGGGCTGAAATAGAGAGGCTGAAACAGACGAGCTGAAAAAGAGGGGCTGAAACAGAGGGGCTGAAACAGAGGGGCTGAAACAGAGGGGCTGAAACAGAGGGCGAGAAACAGAGAGGCTGAAACAGTGGGGCTGAAACAGAGGGGCTGAAACTGAGGGGCTGAAACAGAGGGCGAGAAACAGAGGGGCTGAAACAGAGGGCGAGGAACAGAGGGGCTGAAACAGTGGGGCTGAAACAGAGGGGCTGAAACAGAGGGGCTGAAACAGAGGGCGAGAAACAGAGGGCGAGTAACAGAGGGGCTGAAACAGAGGGGCTGAAACAGAGGGGCTGAAACAGAGGGGGTGAAACAGAGTGGCTGAAACAGAGGGGCTGAAACAGAGGGCGAGAAACAGAGGGGCTGAAACAGAGGGGCTGGAACAGAGGGGCTGAAACAGAGGGGCTGAAACAGAGGGCGAGAAACAGAGAGCGAGAAAAAGAGGGCGAGAACCAGAGGGCGAGAAACAGAGGGGCTGAAACAGAGGGGCTGAAACAGAGGGGCTGAAACAGAGGGGCTGAAACAGAGGGCGAGAAACAGACGGGCTGAAACAGATGGCGAGAAACAGAGGGCGAGAAACAGAGGGCGAGAAACAGAGGGGCTGAAACAGAGGGGCTGAAACAGAGGGGCTGAAACAGAGGGGCTGAAACAGAGGGGCTGAAACAGACGGGCTGAAACAGAGGACGAGAAACTGAGGGCGAGAAACAGTGGGGCTTAAACAGAGGGCGAGAAACATTGGGGCTGAAACAGATTGGCTGAAACAGAGGGGCTGAAACAGAGGGCGAGAAACAGAGGGGCTGAAACAGAAGGGCTGAAACATTGGGCAAGAAACAGAGTTGCTAAAAGAGAGGGCGAGAAACAGAGGGCGAGACACAGAGGGGCTGAAACAGAGGGCGAGAAACAGAGGGGCTGAAACAGAGGGGCTGAAATAGAGGGCGAGAAACAGAGGGCGAGAAACAGAGGGGCTTTAACAGAGGGGCTGAAACAGAGGGCGAGAAACAGAGGGGCTGAAACAGAGGGCGAGAAACAGCGGGCGAGAAACAGAGGGCGAGAAACAGTGTGGCTGAAACAGAGGGGCTGAAACAGAGGACAAGAAACAGAGGGCGAGAAACCGAGGGCGAGAAACAGAGGGTCTGAAACAGAGGGGCTGAAACAGAGGGCGAGAAACAGAGGGCGAGAAATTGTGGGGTAGAAACAGAGGGGCTGAAACAGAGGGCGAGAAACAGAGGGGCTGAAACAGAGGGGATGTAACAGATGGGCTGAAACAGAGGGCGAGGAAAAGAGGGTGAGAAACAGAGGGGCTGAAACACAGGGGCTGAAACAGAGGGGCTGAAACAGAGGGGCTGAAACAGAGGAGGAGAAAAAGAGGGCGAGAAACAGAGGGGCTGAAACAGTGGGGCTGAAACAGAGGGGCTGAAACAGAGGGCGAAAACAGAGGGCGAGTAACAGTGGGGCTGAAACAGAGGGGCTGAAACAGAGGGCGAGAAACAGAGGGGCTGAAACAGAAGGGCTGAAACATTGGGCAAGAAACAGAGTTGCTAAAAGATAGGGCGAGAAACAGAGGGCGAGACACAGAGGGGCTGAAACAGAGGGCGAGAAACAGAGGGGCTGAAACAGAGGGCGAGAAACAGAGGGGCTGAAATAGACGGCGAGAAACAGAGGGGCTGAAACAGAGGGGCTGAAACAGAGGGCGAGAAACATAGGGCGAGAAACAGAGGGGCTGAAACAGAGGGGCTGAAACAGAGGGGCTGAAACAGAGGGGCTGAAACAGAGGGCGAGAAACATTGGGGCTGAAACAGATTGGCTGAAACAGAGGGGCTGAAACAGAGGGCGAGAAACAGTGGGGCTGAAACAGAGGGGCTGAAACAGAGGGCGAGAAACAGAGGGGCTGAAACAGAAGGGCTGAAACATTGGGCAAGAAACAGAGTTGCTAAAAGAGAGGGCGAGAAACAGAGGGCGAGAAACAGAGGGGCTGAAACAGAGGGCGAGAAACAGAGGGGCTGAAACAGAGGGGCTGAAATAGAGGGCGAGAAACAGAGGGTGAGAAACAGAGGGGCTGTAACAGAGGGTCTGAAACAGAGGGCGAGAAACAGAGGGGCTGAAACAGAGGGCGAGAAACAGCGGGCGAGAAACAGAGGGCGAGAAACAGTGGGGCTGAAACAGAGGGGCTGAAACAGAGGGCGAGAAACAGAGGGCGAGAAACAGAGGGTGAGAAACAGAGGGTCTGAAACAGAGGGGCTGAAACAGAGGGCGAGAAACAGAGGGCGAGAAATTGAGGGGCAGAAACAGAGGGGCTGAAACAGAGGGCGAGAAACAGAGGGGCTGAAACAGAGGGGATGAAACAGATGGGCTGAAACAGAGGGCGAGAAAAAGAGGGTGAGAAACAGAGGGGCTGAAACAGAGGGGCTGAAACAGAGGGGCTGAAACAGAGGGGCTGAAACAGAGCGTCTGAAACATAGGGGCTGAAATAGAGGGGCTGAAACAGACGAGCTGAAAAAGAGGGGCTGAAACAGAGGGGCTGAAACAGAGGGGCTGAAACAGAGGGCGAGAAACAGAGAGGCTGAAACAGTGGGGCTGAAACAGAGGGGCTGAAACTGAGGGGCTGAAACAGAGGGCGAGAAACAGAGGGGCTGAAACAGAGGGCGAGGAACAGAGGGGCTGAAACAGTGGGGCTGAAACAGAGGGGCTGAAACAGAGGGGCTGAAACAGAGGGCGAGAAACAGAGGGCGAGTAACAGAGGGGCTGAAACAGAGGGGCTGAAACAGAGGGGCTGAAACAGAGGGGGTGAAACAGAGGGGCTGAAACAGAGGGGCTGAAACAGAGGGCGAGAAACAGAGGGGCTGAAACAGAGGGGCTGGAACAGAGGGGCTGAAACAGAGGGGCTGAAACAGAGGGCGAGAAACAGAGAGCGAGAAACAGAGGGCGAGAACCAGAGGGCGAGAAACAGAGGGGCTGAAACAGAGGGGCTGAAACAGAGGGGCTGAAACAGAGGGGCTGAAACAGAGGGCGAGAAACAGACGGGCTGAAACAGATGGCGAGAAACAGAGGGCGAGAAACAGAGGGCGAGAAACAGAGGGGCTGAAACAGAGGGGCTGAAACAGAGGGGCTGAAACAGAGGGGCTGAAACAGAGGGGCTGAAACAGACGGGCTGAAACAGAGGGCGAGAAACAGAGGGCGAGAAACAGTGGGGCTTAAACAGAGGGCGAGAAACATTGGGGCTGAAACAGATTGGCTGAAACAGAGGGGCTGAAACAGAGGGCGAGAAACAGAGGGGCTGAAACAGAAGGGCTGAAACATTGGGCAAGAAACAGAGTTGCTAAAAGAGAGGGCGAGAAACAGAGGGCGAGACACAGAGGGGCTGAAACAGAGGGCGAGAAACAGAGGGGCTGAAACAGAGGGGCTGAAATAGAGGGCGAGAAACAGAGGGCGAGAAACAGAGGGGCTTTAACAGAGGGGCTGAAACAGAGGGCGAGAAACAGAGGGGCTGAAACAGAGGGCGAGAAACAGCGGGCGAGAAACAGAGGGCGAGAAACAGTGTGGCTGAAACAGAGGGGCTGAAACAGAGGACAAGAAACAGAGGGCGAGAAACCGAGGGCGAGAAACAGAGGGTCTGAAACAGAGGGGCTGAAACAGAGGGCGAGAAACAGAGGGCGAGAAATTGTGGGGTAGAAACAGAGGGGCTGAAACAGAGGGCGAGAAACAGAGGGGCTGAAACAGAGGGGATGTAACAGATGGGCTGAAACAGAGGGCGAGGAAAAGAGGGTGAGAAACAGAGGGGCTGAAACAGAGGGGCTGAAACAGAGGGGCTGAAACAGAGGGGCTGAAACAGAGGGCGAGAAAAAGAGGGCGAGAAACAGAGGGGCTGAAACAGTGGGGCTGAAACAGAGGGGCTGAAACAGAGGGCGAAAACAGAGGGCGAGAAACAGTGGGGCTGAAACAGAGGGGCTCTAACAGAGGGCGAGAAACAGAGGGGCTGAAACAGAAGGGCTGAAACATTGGGCAAGAAACAGAGTTGCTAAAAGATAGGGCGAGAAACAGAGGGCGAGACACAGAGGGGCTGAAACAGAGGGCGAGAAACAGAGGGGCTGAAACAGAGGGCGAGAAACAGAGGGGCTGAAACAGACGGCGAGAAACAGAGGGGCTGAAACAGAGGGGCTGAAACAGAGGGGCTGAAACAGAGGGCGAGAAACATAGGGCGAGAAACAGAGGGGCTGAAACAGAGGGGCTGAAACAGAGGGGCTGAAACAGAGGGGGTGAAACAGAGGGGCTGAAACAGAGGGGCTGAAACAGAGGGCGATACACAGAGGGGCTGAAACAGTGGGGCTGAAACAGAGGTGCTGAAACAGAGGGCGAGAAACAGAGGGCGAGAAGCAGAGGGCGAGAAACAGAGTGCGAGAAACAGAGGGCGAGAAACAGAGGGGCTGAAACAGAGGGGCTGAAACAGAGGGGATGAAACAGAGGGGCTGAAACAGAGGGGCTGAAACAGAGGGCGAGAAACAGAGGGTGAAAAACAGAGGGGCTGAAACAGAGGGTCTGAAACAGAGGGGCTGAAACAGAGGGGCTGAAACAGAGGGCGAGAAACAGAGGGGCTGAAACAGAGGGCGAGAAGCAGAGGGGCTGAAACAGAGGGGGTGAAACAGAGGGGCTGAAACAGAGGGGCTGAAACAGAGGGCGAGAAACAGAGGGGCTGAAACAGAGGGCGAGAAACAGTGGGGCTGAAACAGAGGGGCTGAAACAGAGGGCGAGAAACAGAGGGGCTGAAACAGAAGGGCTGAAACATTGGGCAAGAAACAGAGTTGCTAAAAGAGAGGGCGAGAAACAGAGGGCGAGACACAGAGGGGCTGAAACAGAGGACGAGAAACAGAGGGGCTGAAACAGAGGGGCTGAAATAGAGGGCGAGAAACAGAGGGGCTGTAACAGAGGGGCTGAAACAGAGGGCGAGAAACAGAGGGGCTGAAACAGAGGGCGAGAAACAGCGGGCGAGAAACAGAGGGCGAGAAACAGTGGGGCTGAAACAGAGGGGCTGAAACAGAGGGCGAGAAACAGAGGGCGAGAAACAGAGGGCGAGCAACAGAGGGTCTGAAACAGAGGGGCTGAAACAGAGGGCGAGAAACAGAGGGCGAGAAATTGAGGGGTAGAAACAGACGGGCTGAAACAGAGGGCGAGAAACAGAGGGGCTGAAACAGAGGGGCTGAAACAGAGGGGCTGAAACAGAGGGCGAGAAACATAGGGCGAGAAACAGAGGGGCTGAAAGAGAGGGGCTGAAACAGAGGGGCTGGAACAGAGGGGGTGAAACAGAGGGGCTGAAACAGAGGGGCTGAAACAGAGGGCGATACACAGAGGGGCTGAAACAGTGGGGCTGAAACAGAGGGGCTGAAACAGAGGGCGAGAAACAGAGGGCGAGAAGCAGAGGGCGAGAAACAGAGTGCGAGAAACAGAGGGCGAGAAACAGAGGGGCTGAAACAGAGGGGCTGAAACTGAGGGGATGAAACAGAGGGGCTGAAACAGAGGGGCTGAAACAGAGGGCGAGAAACAGAGGGTGAGAAACAGAGGGGCTGAAACAGAGGGTCTGAAACAGAGGGGCTGAAACAGATTGGCTGAAACAGAGGGGCTGAAACAGAGGGCGAGAAACATAGGGCGAGAAACAGAGGGGCTGAAACAGAGGGGGTGAAACAGAGGGGCTGAAACAGAGGGGGTGAAACAGAGGGGCTGAAACAGAGGGGCTGAAACAGAGGGCGATACACAGAGGGGATGAAACAGTGGGGCTGAAACAGAGGGGCTGAAACAGAGGGCGAGAAACAGAGGGCGAGAAGCAGAGGGGCTGAAACAGAAGGGCTGAAACATTGGGCAAGAAACAGAGTTGCTAAAAGAGAGGGCGAGAAACAGAGGGCGAGACACAGAGGGGCTGAATCAGAGGGCGAGAAACAGAGGGGCTGAAACAGAGGGGCTGAAATAGAGGGCGAGAAACAGAGGGCGAGAAACAGAGGGGCTTTAACAGAGGGGCTGAAACAGAGGGCGAGAAACAGAGGGGCTGAAACAGAGGGCGAGAAACAGCGGGCGTGAAACAGAGGGCGAGAAACAATGTGGCTGAAACAGAGGGGCTGAAACAGAGGACAAGAAACAGAGGGCGAGAAACAGAGGGCGAGAAACAGAGGGTCTGAAACAGAGGGGCTGAAACAGAGGGCGAGAAACAGAGGGCGAGAAATTGTGGGGTAGAAACAGAGGGGCTGAAACAGAGGGCGAGAAACAGAGGGGCTGAAACAGAGGGGATGTAACAGATGGGCTGAAACAGAGGGCGAGGAAAAGAGGGTGAGAAACAGAGGGGCTGAAACAGAGGGGCTGAAACAGAGGGGCTGAAACAGAGGGGCTGAAACAGAGGGCGAGAAAAAGAGGGCGAGAAACAGAGGGGCTGAAACAGTGGGGCTGAAACAGAGGGGCTGAAACAGAGGGCGAAAACAGAGGGCGAGAAACAGTGGGGCTGAAACAGAGGGGCTGAAACAGAGGGCGAGAAACAGAGGGGCTGAAACAGAAGGGCTGAAACATTGGGCAAGAAACAGAGTTGCTAAAAGATAGGGCGAGAAACAGAGGGCGAGACACAGAGGGGCTGAAACAGAGGGCGAGAAACAGAGGGGCTGAAACAGAGGGCGAGAAACAGAGGGGCTGAAACAGACGGCGAGAAACAGAGGGGCTGAAACAGAGGGGCTGAAACAGAGGGGCTGAAACAGAGGGCGAGAAACATAGGGCGAGAAACAGAGGGGCTGAAACAGAGGGGCTGAAACAGAGGGGCTGAAACAGAGGGGGTGAAACAGAGGGGCTGAAACAGAGGGGCTGAAACAGAGGGCGATACACAGAGGGGCTGAAACAGTGGGGCTGAAACAGAGGTGCTGAAACAGAGGGCGAGAAACAGAGGGCGAGAAGCAGAGGGCGAGAAACAGAGTGCGAGAAACAGAGGGCGAGAAACAGAGGGGCTGAAACAGAGGGGCTGAAACAGAGGGGATGAAACAGAGGGGCTGAAACAGAGGGGCTGAAACAGAGGGCGAGAAACAGAGGGTGAAAAACAGAGGGGCTGAAACAGAGGGTCTGAAACAGAGGGGCTGAAACAGAGGGGCTGAAACAGAGGGCGAGAAACAGAGGGGCTGAAACAGAGGGCGAGAAGCAGAGGGGCTGAAACAGAGGGGGTGAAACAGAGGGGCTGAAACAGAGGGGCTGAAACAGAGGGCGAGAAACAGAGGGGCTGAAACAGAGGGCGAGAAACAGTGGGGCTGAAACAGAGGGGCTGAAACAGAGGGCGAGAAACAGAGGGGCTGAAACAGAAGGGCTGAAACATTGGGCAAGAAACAGAGTTGCTAAAAGAGAGGGCGAGAAACAGAGGGCGAGACACAGAGGGGCTGAAACAGAGGACGAGAAACAGAGGGGCTGAAACAGAGGGGGTGAAACAGAGGGGCTGAAACAGAGGGGGTGAAACAGAGGGGCTGAAACAGAGGGGCTGAAACAGAGGGCGATACACAGTGGGGCTGAAACAGTGGGGCTGAAACAGAGGGGCTGAAACAGAGGGCGAGAAACAGAGGGCGAGAAGCAGAGGGGCTGAAACAGAAGGGCTGAAACATTGGGCAAGAAACAGAGTTGCTAAAAGAGAGGGCGAGAAACAGAGGGCGAGACACAGAGGGGCTGAATCAGAGGGCGAGAAACAGAGGGGCTGAAACAGAGGGGCTGAAATAGAGGGCGAGAAACAGAGGGCGAGAAACAGAGGGGCTTTAACAGAGGGGCTGAAACAGAGGGCGAGAAACAGAGGGGCTGAAACAGAGGGCGAGAAACAGCGGGCGAGAAACAGAGGGCGAGAAACAGTGTGGCTGAAACAGAGGGGCTGAAACAGAGGACAAGAAACAGAGGGCGAGAAACAGAGGGCGAGAAACAGAGGGTCTGAAACAGAGGGGCTGAAACAGAGGGCGAGAAACAGAGGGCGAGAAATTGTGGGGTAGAAACAGAGGGGCTGAAACAGAGGGCGAGAAACAGAGGGGCTGAAACAGAGGGGATGTAACAGATGGGCTGAAACAGAGGGCGAGGAAAAGAGGGTGAGAAACAGAGGGGCTGAAACAGAGGGGCTGAAACAGAGGGGCTGAAACAGAGGGGCTGAAACAGAGGGCGAGAAAAAGAGGGCGAGAAACAGAGGGGCTGAAACAGTGGGGCTGAAACAGAGGGGCTGAAACAGAGGGCGAAAACAGAGGGCGAGAAACAGTGGGGCTGAAACAGAGGGGCTGAAACAGAGGGCGAGAAACAGAGGGGCTGAAACAGAAGGGCTGAAGCATTGGGCAAGAAACAGAGTTGCTAAAAGATAGGGCGAGAAACAGAGGGCGAGACACAGAGGGGCTGAAACAGAGGGCGAGAAACAGAGGGGCTGAAACAGAGGGCGAGAAACAGAGGGGCTGAAACAGACGGCGAGAAACAGAGGGGCTGAAACAGAGGGGCTGAAACAGAGGGGCTGAAACAGAGGGCGAGAAACATAGGGCGAGAAACAGAGGGGCTGAAACAGAGGGGCTGAAACAGAGGGGCTGAAACAGAGGGGGTGAAACAGAGGGGCTGAAACAGTGGGGCTGAAACAGAGGGCGATACACAGAGGGGCTGAAACAGTGGGGCTGAAACAGAGGTGCTGAAACAGAGGGCGAGAAACAGAGGGCGAGAAGCAGAGGGCGAGAAACAGAGTGCGAGAAACAGAGGGCGAGAAACAGAGGGGCTGAAACAGAGGGGCTGAAACAGAGGGGATGAAACAGAGGGGCTGAAACAGAGGGGCTGAAACAGAGGGCGAGAAACAGAGGGTGAAAAACAGAGGGGCTGAAACAGAGGGTCTGAAACAGAGGGGCTGAAACAGAGGGGCTGAAACAGAGGGCGAGAAACAGAGGGGCTGAAACAGAGGACGAGAAGCAGAGGGGCTGAAACAGAGGGGGTGAAACAGAGGGGCTGAAACAGAGGGGCTGAAACAGAGGGCGAGAAACAGAGGGGCTGAAACAGAGGGCGAGAAACAGTGGGGCTGAAACAGAGGGGCTGAAACAGAGGGCGAGAAACAGAGGGGCTGAAACAGAAGGGCTGAAACATTGGGCAAGAAACAGAGTTGCTAAAAGAGAGGGCGAGAAACAGAGGGCGAGACACAGAGGGGCTGAAACAGAGGACGAGAAACAGAGGGGCTGAAACAGAGGGGCTGAAATAGAGGGCGAGAAACAGAGGGGCTGTAACAGAGGGGCTGAAACAGAGGGCGAGAAACAGAGGGGCTGAAACAGAGGCCGAGAAACAGCGGGCGAGAAACAGAGGGCGAGAAACAGTGGGGCTGAAACAGAGGGGCTGAAACAGAGGGCGAGAAACAGAGGGCGAGAAACAGAGGGCGAGAAACAGAGGGTCTGAAACAGAGGGGCTGAAACAGAGGGCGAGAAACAGAGGGCGAGAAATTGAGGGGTAGAAACAGACGGGCTGAAACAGAGGGCGAGAAACAGAGGGGCTGAAACAGAGGGGCTGAAACAGAGGGGCTGAAACAGAGGGCGAGAAACATAGGGCGAGAAACAGAGGGGCTGAAAGAGAGGGGCTGAAACAGAGGGGCTGGAACAGAGGGGGTGAAACAGAGGGGCTGAAACAGAGGGGCTGAAACAGAGGGCGATACACAGAGGGGCTGAAACAGTGGGGCTGAAACAGAGGGGCTGAAACAGAGGGCGAGAAACAGAGGGCGAGAAGCAGAGGGCGAGAAACAGAGTGCGAGAAACAGAGGGCGAGAAACAGAGGGGCTGAAACAGAGGGGCTGAAACAGAGGGGATGAAACAGAGGGGCTGAAACAGAGGGGCTGAAACAGAGGGCGAGAAACAGAGGGTGAGAAACAGAGGGGCTGAAACAGAGGGTCTGAAACAGAGGGGCTGAAACAGAGGGGCTGAAACAGAGGGGCTGAAACAGAGGGCGAGAAACATAGGGCGAGAAACAGAGGGGCTGAAACAGAGGGGGTGAAACAGAGGGGCTGAAACAGAGGGGGTGAAACAGAGGGGCTGAAACAGAGGGGCTGAAACAGAGGGCGATACACAGAGGGGCTGAAACAGTGGGGCTGAAACAGAGGGGCTGAAACAGAGGGCGAGAAACAGAGGGCGAGAAGCAGAGGGCGAGAAACAGAGTGCGAGAAACAGAGGGCGAGAAACAGAGGGGCTGAAACAGAGGGGCTGAAACAGAGGGGATGAAACAGAGGGGCTGAAACAGAGGGGCTGAAACAGAGGGCGAGAAACAGAGGGTGAGAAACAGAGGGGCTGAAACAGAGGGTCTGAAACAGAGGGGCTGAAACAGAGGGGCTGAAACAGAGGGCGAGAAACAGAGGGGCTGAAACAGAGGGCGAGAAGCAGAGGGGCTGAAACAGAGGGGGTGAAACAGAGGGGCTGAAACAGAGGGGCTGAAACAGAGGGCGAGAAACAGAGGGGCTGAAACAGAGGGCGAGAAACAGAGGGGCTGAAACAGACGGCGAGAAACAGAGGGGCTGAAACAGAGGGGCTGAAACAGAGGGGCTGAAACAGAGTGCGAGAAACAGAGGGGCTGAAACAGAGGGCGAGAAACATAGGGCGAGAAACAGAGGGCGAGAAACAGAGGGGCTGAAACAGAGGGGCTGAAACAGAGGGGCTGAAACAGAGGGCGAGAAACAGAGGGCGAGAAACAGAGGGCGAGAAACAGAGTGCGAGAAACAGAGGGCGAGAAACAGAGGGGCTGAAACAGAGGGGCTGAAACACAGGGGATGAAACAGAGGGGCTGAAACAGCGGGGCTGAAACAGAGGGCGAGAAACAGAGGGTGAGAAACAGAGGGGCTGAAACAGAGGGGCTGAAACAGAGGGGCTGAAACAGAGGGGCTGAAACAGCGGGCGAGAAACAGAGGGGCTGAAACAGAGGGCGAGAAGCAGAGGGGCTGAAACAGAGGGGCTGAAACAGAGGACGAGAAACAGAGGGGCTGAAACAGAGGGCGAGAAACAGAGGGGCTGAAACAGAGGTGCTGAAACCGAGGGGCTGAAACAGAGGGCGAGAAACATAGGACGAGAAACTTAGGGGCTGAAACAGAGGGGCTGAAACAGAGGGCGTGAAACAGAGGGCGAGAAACAGAGGGGCTGAAACAGAGGGGCTGAAACAGAGGGCGAGACACAGAGGGGCTGAAACAGAGGGGCTGAAACAGAGGGGCTGAAACAGAGGGGCTGAAACAGAGGGCGAGAAACAGAGAGCGAGAAACAGAGGGCGAGAACCAGAGTGCGAGAAACAGAGGGGATGAAACAGAGGGGCTGAAACAGAGGCAGAGAAACAGAGTGGCTGAAACAGAGGGGCTGAAACAGAGGGGCTGAAGCAGAGGGCGAGAAACAGAGGGGCTCAAACAGAGGGCGAGAAACAGAGGGCGAGAAACATAGGAGCTGAAACAGAGGGCGAGAAACAGAGGGGATGAAACAGAGGGCGAGAAACAGAGGGTCTGAAACAGAGGGGCTGAAACAGAGGGCGAGAAACAGAGGGGCTGAAACAGATTGGCTGAAACAGAGGGCGAGAAACAGTGGGGCTGAAACAGAGGGGCTGAAACAGAGGGCAGGAAACAGAGGGGCTGAAACAGAAGGGCTGAAACATTGGGCAAGAAACAGAGTTACTAAAAGAGAGGGCGAGAAACAGAGGGCGAGACACAGAGGGGCTGAAACAGAGGACGAGAAACAGAGGGGCTGAAACAGAGGGGCTGAAATAGAGGGCGAGAAACAGAGGGCGAGAAACAGATGGGCTGTAACAGAGGGGCTGAAACAGAGGGCGAGAAACAGAGGGGCTGAAACAGAGGGCGAGAAACAGCGGGCGAGAAACAGAGGGCGAGAAACAGTGGGGCTGAAACAGAGGGGCTGAAACAGAGGGCGAGAAACAGAGGGCGAGAAACAGAGGGCGAGAAACAGAGGGTCTGAAACAGAGGGGCTGAAACAGAGGGCGAGAAACAGTGGGCGAGAAATTGAGGGGTAGAAACAGAGGGGCTGAAACAGAGGGCGAGAAACAGAGGTGCTGAAACAGAGGGGATGAAACCGATGGGCTGAAACAGAGGGCGAGAAAAAGAGGGTGAGAAACAGAGGGGCTGAAACAGAGGGGCTGAAACAGAGGGGCTGAAACAGAGGGCGAGAAACAGAGGGGCTGAAACAGAGGGGCTGAAACAGAGGGGCTGAAACAGAGGGCGAGAAACATAGGGCGAGAAACAGAGGGCGAGAAACAGAGGGGCTGAAACAGAGGGGCTGAAACAGAGGGGCTGAAACAGAGGGCGAGAAACAGAGGGCGAGAAACAGAGGGCGAGAAACAGAGTGCGAGAAACAGAGGGCGAGAAACAGAGGGGCTGAAACAAAGGGGCTGAAACAGAGGGGATGAAACAGAGGGGCTGAAACAGAGGGGCTGAAACAGAGGGCGAGAAACAGAGGGTGAGAAACAGAGGGGCTGAAACAGAGGGGCTGAAACAGAGGGGCTGAAACAGAGGGGCTGAAGCAGAGGGCGAGAAACAGTGGGCGAGAAACAGAGGGGCTGAAACAGAGGGGCTGAAACAGAGGGGCTGAAACAGAGGGCGAGAAACAGAGGCGCTGAAACAGAGGGCGAGAAACAGAGGGGCTGAAACAGAGGGCAAGAAACAGAGGGCGTGAAACTGAGGGCGAGAAACACAGGGGCTGAAACAGTGGGGCTGAAACAGAGGGGCTGAAACAGAGGAGCTGAAACAGAGGGCGAGAAACAGAGGGCGAGAAACAGAGGGGATGAAACAGAGGGCGAGAAACAGAGGGGGTGAAACAGAGGGTCTGAAACAGAGGGTCTGAAACAGAGGGGCTGAAACAAAGGGGCTGAAACAGAGGGCGAGAAACAGCGGGGCTGAAACAGAGGGCGAGAAACATTGGATCTGAAACATATTGGCTGAAACAGAGGGGTTGAAACAGAGGGCGAGAAACAGATGGGCTGAAACAGAGGGGCTGAAACAGAGGGCGAGAAACAGAGTGGCTGAAGCAGACGGGCTGAAACAGAGGGGCTGAAACAGAGGGCGAGAAACAGAGGGGCTGAAACAGAGGACGAGAAACAGCGGGCGTGAAACAGAGGGCGAGAAACAGTGTGGCTGAAACAGAGGGGCTGAAACAGAGGACAAGAAACAGAGGGCGAGAAACAGAGGGCGGGAAACAGAGGGTCTGAAACAGAGGGGCTGAAACAGAGGGCGAGAAACAGAGGGCGAGAAATTGTGGGGTAGAAACAGAGGGGCTGAAACAGAGGGCGAGAAACAGAGGGGCTGAAACAGAGGGGATGTAACAGATGGGCTGAAACAGAGGGCGAGGAAAAGAGGGTGAGAAACAGAGGGGCTGAAACAGAGGGGCTGAAACAGAGGGGCTGAAACAGAGGGGCTGAAACAGAGGGCGAGAAAAAGAGGGCGAGAAACAGAGGGGCTGAAACAGTGGGGCTGAAACAGAGGGGCTGAAACAGAGGGCGAAAACAGAGGGCGAGAAACAGTGGGGCTGAAACAGAGGGGCTGAAACAGAGGGCGAGAAACAGAGGGGCTGAAACAGAAGGGCTGAAACATTGGGCAAGAAACAGAGTTGCTAAAAGATAGGGCGAGAAACAGAGGGCGAGACACAGAGGGGCTGAAACAGAGGGCGAGAAACAGAGGGGCTGAAACAGAGGGCGAGAAACAGAGGGGCTGAAACAGACGGCGAGAAACAGAGGGGCTGAAACAGAGGGGCTGAAACAGAGGGGCTGAAACAGAGGGCGAGAAACATAGGGCGAGAAACAGAGGGGCTGAAACAGAGGGGCTGAAACAGAGGGGCTGAAACAGAGGGGGTGAAACAGAGGGGCTGAAACAGAGGGGCTGAAACAGAGGGCGATACACAGAGGGGCTGAAACAGTGGGGCTGAAACAGAGGTGCTGAAACAGAGGGCGAGAAACAGAGGGCGAGAAGCAGAGGGCGAGAAACAGAGTGCGAGAAACAGAGGGCGAGAAACAGAGGGGCTGAAACAGAGGGGCTGAAACAGAGGGGATGAAACAGAGGGGCTGAAACAGAGGGGCTGAAACAGAGGGCGAGAAACAGAGGGTGAAAAACAGAGGGGCTGAAACAGAGGGTCTGAAACAGAGGGGCTGAAACAGAGGGGCTGAAACAGAGGGCGAGAAACAGAGGGGCTGAAACAGAGGGCGAGAAGCAGAGGGGCTGAAACAGAGGGGGTGAAACAGAGGGGCTGAAACAGAGGGGCTGAAACAGAGGGCGAGAAACAGAGGGGCTGAAACAGAGGGCGAGAAACAGTGGGGCTGAAACAGAGGGGCTGAAACAGAGGGCGAGAAACAGAGGGGCTGAAACAGAAGGGCTGAAACATTGGGCAAGAAACAGAGTTGCTAAAAGAGAGGGCGAGAAACAGAGGGCGAGACACAGAGGGGCTGAAACAGAGGACGAGAAACAGAGGGGCTGAAACAGAGGGGGTGAAACAGAGGGGCTGAAACAGAGGGGGTGAAACAGAGGGGCTGAAACAGAGGGGCTGAAACAGAGGGCGATACACAGTGGGGCTGAAACAGTGGGGCTGAAACAGAGGGGCTGAAACAGAGGGCGAGAAACAGAGGGCGAGAAGCAGAGGGGCTGAAACAGAAGGGCTGAAACATTGGGCAAGAAACAGAGTTGCTCTAAGAGAGGGCGAGAAACAGAGGGCGAGACACAGAGGGGCTGAATCAGAGGGCGAGAAACAGAGGGGCTGAAACAGAGGGGCTGAAATAGAGGGCGAGAAACAGAGGGCAAGAAACAGAGGGGCTTTAACAGAGGGGCTGAAACAGAGGGCGAGAAACAGAGGGGCTGAAACAGAGGGCGAGAAACAGCGGGCGAGAAACAGAGGGCGAGAAACAGTGTGGCTGAAACAGAGGGGCTGAAACAGAGGACAAGAAACAGAGGGCGAGAAACAGAGGGCGAGAAACAGAGGGTCTGAAACAGAGGGGCTGAAACAGAGGGCGAGAAACAGAGGGCGAGAAATTGTGGGGTAGAAACAGAGGGGCTGAAACAGAGGGCGAGAAACAGAGGGGCTGAAACAGAGGGGATGTAACAGATGGGCTGAAACAGAGGGCGAGGAAAAGAGGGTGAGAAACAGAGGGGCTGAAACAGAGGGGCTGAAACAGAGGGGCTGAAACAGAGGGGCTGAAACAGAGGGCGAGAAAAAGAGGGCGAGAAACAGAGGGGCTGAAACAGTGGGGCTGAAACAGAGGGGCTGAAACAGAGGGCGAAAACAGAGGGCGAGAAACAGTGGGGCTGAAACAGAGGGGCTGAAACAGAGGGCGAGAAACAGAGGGGCTGAAACAGAAGGGCTGAAGCATTGGGCAAGAAACAGAGTTGCTAAAAGATAGGGCGAGAAACAGAGGGCGAGACACAGAGGGGCTGAAACAGAGGGCGAGAAACAGAGGGGCTGAAACAGAGGGCGAGAAACAGAGGGGCTGAAACAGACGGCGAGAAACAGAGGGGCTGAAACAGAGGGGCTGAAACAGAGGGGCTGAAACAGAGGGCGAGAAACATAGGGCGAGAAACAGAGGGGCTGAAACAGAGGGGCTGAAACAGAGGGGCTGAAACAGAGGGGGTGAAACAGAGGGGCTGAAACAGAGGGGCTGAAACAGAGGGCGATACACAGAGGGGCTGAAACAGTGGGGCTGAAACAGAGGTGCTGAAACAGAGGGCGAGAAACAGAGGGCGAGAAGCAGAGGGCGAGAAACAGAGTGCGAGAAACAGAGGGCGAGAAACAGAGGGGCTGAAACAGAGGGGCTGAAACAGAGGGGATGAAACAGAGGGGCTGAAACAGAGGGGCTGAAACAGAGGGCGAGAAACAGAGGGTGAAAAACAGAGGGGCTGAAACAGAGGGTCTGAAACAGAGGGGCTGAAACAGAGGGGCTGAAACAGAGGGCGAGAAACAGAGGGGCTGAAACAGAGGACGAGAAGCAGAGGGGCTGAAACAGAGGGGGTGAAACAGAGGGGCTGAAACAGAGGGGCTGAAACAGAGGGCGAGAAACAGAGGGGCTGAAACAGAGGGCGAGAAACAGTGGGGCTGAAACAGAGGGGCTGAAACAGAGGGCGAGAAACAGAGGGGCTGAAACAGAAGGGCTGAAACATTGGGCAAGAAACAGAGTTGCTAAAAGAGAGGGCGAGAAACAGAGGGCGAGACACAGAGGGGCTGAAACAGAGGACGAGAAACAGAGGGGCTGAAACAGAGGGGCTGAAATAGAGGGCGAGAAACAGAGGGGCTGTAACAGAGGGGCTGAAACAGAGGGCGAGAAACAGAGGGGCTGAAACAGAGGCCGAGAAACAGCGGGCGAGAAACAGAGGGCGAGAAACAGTGGGGCTGAAACAGAGGGGCTGAAACAGAGGGCGAGAAACAGAGGGCGAGAAACAGAGGGCGAGAAACAGAGGGTCTGAAACAGAGGGGCTGAAACAGAGGGCGAGAAACAGAGGGCGAGAAATTGAGGGGTAGAAACAGACGGGCTGAAACAGAGGGCGAGAAACAGAGGGGCTGAAACAGAGGGGCTGAAACAGAGGGGTTGAAACAGAGGGCGAGAAACATAGGGCGAGAAACAGAGGGGCTGAAAGAGAGGGGCTGAAACAGAGGGCGAGAAACATAGGGCGAGAAACAGAGGGGCTGAAAGAGAGGGGCTGAAACAGAGGGGCTGAAACAGAGGGCGATACACAGAGGGGCTGAAACAGTGGGGCTGAAACAGAGGGGCTGAAACAGAGGGCGAGAAACAGAGGGCGAGAAGCAGAGGGCGAGAAACAGAGTGCGAGAAACAGAGGGCGAGAAACAGAGGGGCTGAAACAGAGGGGCTGAAACAGAGGGGATGAAACAGAGGGGCTGAAACAGAGGGGCTGAAACAGAGGGCGAGAAACAGAGGGTGAGAAACAGAGGGGCTGAAACAGAGGGTCTGAAACAGAGGGGCTGAAACAGAGGGGCTGAAACAGAGGGGCTGAAACAGAGGGCGAGAAACATAGGGCGAGAAACAGAGGGGCTGAAACAGAGGGGCTGAAACAGAGGGGCTGAAACAGAGGGGGTGAAACAGAGGGGCTGAAACAGAGGGGCTGAAACAGAGGGCGATACACAGAGGGGCTGAAACAGTGGGGCTGAAACAGAGGGGCTGAAACAGAGGGCGAGAAACAGAGGGCGAGAAGCAGAGGGCGAGAAACAGAGTGCGAGAAACAGAGGGCGAGAAACAGAGGGGCTGAAACAGAGGGGCTGAAACAGAGGGGATGAAACAGAGGGGCTGAAACAGAGGGGCTGAAACAGAGGGCGAGAAACAGAGGGTGAGAAACAGAGGGGCTGAAACAGAGGGTCTGAAACAGAAGGGCTGAAACATTGGGCAAGAAACAGAGTTGCTAAAAGAGAGGGCGAGAAACAGAGGGCGAGACACAGAGGGGCTGAAACAGAGGACGAGAAACAGAGGGGCTGAAACAGAGGGGGTGAAACAGAGGGGCTGAAACAGAGGGGGTGAAACAGAGGGGCTGAAACAGAGGGGCTGAAACAGAGGGCGATACACAGTGGGGCTGAAACAGTGGGGCTGAAACAGAGGGGCTGAAACAGAGGGCGAGAAACAGAGGGCGAGAAGCAGAGGGGCTGAAACAGAAGGGCTGAAACATTGGGCAAGAAACAGAGTTGCTCTAAGAGAGGGCGAGAAACAGAGGGCGAGACACAGAGGGGCTGAATCAGAGGGCGAGAAACAGAGGGGCTGAAACAGAGGGGCTGAAATAGAGGGCGAGAAACAGAGGGCGAGAAACAGAGGGGCTTTAACAGAGGGGCTGAAACAGAGGGCGAGAAACAGAGGGGCTGAAACAGAGGGCGAGAAACAGCGGGCGAGAAACAGAGGGCGAGAAACAGTGTGGCTGAAACAGAGGGGCTGAAACAGAGGACAAGAAACAGAGGGCGAGAAACAGAGGGCGAGAAACAGAGGGTCTGAAACAGAGGGGCTGAAACAGAGGGCGAGAAACAGAGGGCGAGAAATTGTGGGGTAGAAACAGAGGGGCTGAAACAGAGGGCGAGAAACAGAGGGGCTGAAACAGAGGGGATGTAACAGATGGGCTGAAACAGAGGGCGAGGAAAAGAGGGTGAGAAACAGAGGGGCTGAAACAGAGGGGCTGAAACAGAGGGGCTGAAACAGAGGGGCTGAAACAGAGGGCGAGAAAAAGAGGGCGAGAAACAGAGGGGCTGAAACAGTGGGGCTGAAACAGAGGGGCTGAAACAGAGGGCGAAAACAGAGGGCGAGAAACAGTGGGGCTGAAACAGAGGGGCTGAAACAGAGGGCGAGAAACAGAGGGGCTGAAACAGAAGGGCTGAAGCATTGGGCAAGAAACAGAGTTGCTAAAAGATAGGGCGAGAAACAGAGGGCGAGACACAGAGGGGCTGAAACAGAGGGCGAGAAACAGAGGGGCTGAAACAGAGGGCGAGAAACAGAGGGGCTGAAACAGACGGCGAGAAACAGAGGGGCTGAAACAGAGGGGCTGAAACAGAGGGGCTGAAACAGAGGGCGAGAAACATAGGGCGAGAAACAGAGGGGCTGAAACAGAGGGGCTGAAACAGAGGGGCTGAAACAGAGGGGGTGAAACAGAGGGGCTGAAACAGAGGGGCTGAAACAGAGGGCGATACACAGAGGGGCTGAAACAGTGGGGCTGAAACAGAGGTGCTGAAACAGAGGGCGAGAAACAGAGGGCGAGAAGCAGAGGGCGAGAAACAGAGTGCGAGAAACAGAGGGCGAGAAACAGAGGGGCTGAAACAGAGGGGCTGAAACAGAGGGGATGAAACAGAGGGGCTGAAACAGAGGGGCTGAAACAGAGGGCGAGAAACAGAGGGTGAAAAACAGAGGGGCTGAAACAGAGGGTCTGAAACAGAGGGGCTGAAACAGAGGGGCTGAAACAGAGGGCGAGAAACAGAGGGGCTGAAACAGAGGACGAGAAGCAGAGGGGCTGAAACAGAGGGGGTGAAACAGAGGGGCTGAAACAGAGGGGCTGAAACAGAGGGCGAGAAACAGAGGGGCTGAAACAGAGGGCGAGAAACAGTGGGGCTGAAACAGAGGGGCTGAAACAGAGGGCGAGAAACAGAGGGGCTGAAACAGAAGGGCTGAAACATTGGGCAAGAAACAGAGTTGCTAAAAGAGAGGGCGAGAAACAGAGGGCGAGACACAGAGGGGCTGAAACAGAGGACGAGAAACAGAGGGGCTGAAACAGAGGGGCTGAAATAGAGGGCGAGAAACAGAGGGGCTGTAACAGAGGGGCTGAAACAGAGGGCGAGAAACAGAGGGGCTGAAACAGAGGGCGAGAAACAGCGGGCGAGAAACAGAGGGCGAGAAACAGTGGGGCTGAAACAGAGGGGCTGAAACAGAGGGCGAGAAACAGAGGGCGAGAAACAGAGGGCGAGAAACAGAGGGTCTGAAACAGAGGGGCTGAAACAGAGGGCGAGAAACAGAGGGCGAGAAATTGAGGGGTAGAAACAGACGGGCTGAAACAGAGGGCGAGAAACAGAGGGGCTGAAACAGAGGGGCTGAAACAGAGGGGTTGAAACAGAGGGCGAGAAACATAGGGCGAGAAACAGAGGGGCTGAAAGAGAGGGGCTGAAACAGAGGGGCTGGAACAGAGGGGGTGAAACAGAGGGGCTGAAACAGAGGGGCTGAAACAGAGGGCGATACACAGAGGGGCTGAAACAGTGGGGCTGAAACAGAGGGGCTGAAACAGAGGGCGAGAAACAGAGGGCGAGAAGCAGAGGGCGAGAAACAGAGTGCGAGAAACAGAGGGCGAGAAACAGAGGGGCTGAAACAGAGGGGCTGAAACAGAGGGGATGAAACAGAGGGGCTGAAACAGAGGGGCTGAAACAGAGGGCGAGAAACAGAGGGTGAGAAACAGAGGGGCTGAAACAGAGGGTCTGAAACAGAGGGGCTGAAACAGAGGGGCTGAAACAGAGGGGCTGAAACAGAGGGCGAGAAACATAGGGCGAGAAACAGAGGGGCTGAAACAGAGGGGCTGAAACAGAGGGGCTGAAACAGAGGGGGTGAAACAGAGGGGCTGAAACAGAGGGGCTGAAACAGAGGGCGATACACAGAGGGGCTGAAACAGTGGGGCTGAAACAGAGGGGCTGAAACAGAGGGCGAGAAACAGAGGGCGAGAAGCAGAGGGCGAGAAACAGAGTGCGAGAAACAGAGGACGAGAAACAGAGGGGCTGAAACAGAGGGGCTGAAACAGAGGGGATGAAACAGAGGGGCTGAAACAGAGGGGCTGAAACAGAGGGCGAGAAACAGAGGGTGAGAAACAGAGGGGCTGAAACAGAGGGTCTGAAACAGAGGGGCTGAAACAGAGGGGCTGAAACAGAGGGCGAGAAACAGAGGGGCTGAAACAGAGGGCGAGAAGCAGAGGGGCTGAAACAGAGGGGGTGAAACAGAGGGGCTGAAACAGAGGGGCTGAAACAGAGGGCGAGAAACAGAGGGGCTGAAACAGAGGGCGAGAAACAGAGGGGCTGAAACAGACGGCGAGAAACAGAGGGGCTGAAACAGAGGGGCTGAAACAGAGGGGCTGAAACAGAGTGCGAGAAACAGAGGGGCTGAAACAGAGGGCGAGAAACATAGGGCGAGAAACAGAGGGCGAGAAACAGAGGGGCTGAAAGAGAGGGGCTGAAACAGAGGGGCTGAAACAGAGGGCGAGAAACAGAGGGCGAGAAACAGAGGGCGAGAAACAGAGTGCGAGAAACAGAGGGCGAGAAACAGAGGGGCTGAAACAGAGGGGCTGAAACACAGGGGATGAAACAGAGGGGCTGAAACAGCGGGGCTGAAACAGAGGGCGAGAAACAGAGGGTGAGAAACAGAGGGGCTGAAACAGAGGGGCTGAAACAGAGGGGCTGAAACAGAGGGGCTGAAACAGCGGGCGAGAAACAGAGGGGCTGAAACAGAGGGCGAGAAGCAGAGGGGCTGAAACAGAGGGGCTGAAACAGAGGACGAGAAACAGAGGGGCTGAAACAGAGGGCGAGAAACAGAGGGGCTGAAACAGAGGTGCTGAAACCGAGGGGCTGAAACAGAGGGCGAGAAACATAGGACGAGAAACTTAGGGGCTGAAACAGAGGGGCTGAAACAGAGGGCGTGAAACAGAGGGCGAGAAACAGAGGGGCTGAAACAGAGGGGCTGAAACAGAGGGCGAGACACAGAGGGGCTGAAACAGAGGGGCTGAAACAGAGGGGCTGAATCACAGGGGCTGAAACAGAGGGCGAGAAACAGAGAGCGAGAAACAGAGGGCGAGAACCAGAGTGCGAGAAACAGAGGGGATGAAACAGAGGGGCTGAAACAGAGGCAGAGAAACAGAGTGGCTGAAACAGAGGGGCTGAAACAGAGGGGCTGAAGCAGAGGGCGAGAAACAGAGGGGCTCAAACAGAGGGCGAGAAACAGAGGGCGAGAAACATAGGAGCTGAAACAGAGGGCGAGAAACAGAGGGGATGAAACAGAGGGCGAGAAACAGAGGGTCTGAAACAGAGGGGCTGAAACAGAGGGCGAGAAACAGAGGGGCTGAAACAGATTGGCTGAAACAGAGGGCGAGAAACAGTGGGGCTGAAACAGAGGGGCTGAAACAGAGGGCGAGAAACAGAGGGGCTGAAACAGAAGGGCTGAAACATTGGGCAAGAAACAGAGTTACTAAAAGAGAGGGCGAGAAACAGAGGGCGAGACACAGAGGGGCTGAAACAGAGGACGAGAAACAGAGGGGCTGAAACAGAGGGGCTGAAATAGAGGGCGAGAAACAGAGGGCGAGAAACAGATGGGCTGTAACAGAGGGGCTGAAACAGAGGGCGAGAAACAGAGGGGCTGAAACAGAGGGCGAGAAACAGCGGGCGAGAAACAGAGGGCGAGAAACAGTGGGGCTGAAACAGAGGGGCTGAAACAGAGGGCGAGAAACAGAGGGCGAGAAACAGAGGGCGAGAAACAGAGGGTCTGAAACAGAGGGGCTGAAACAGAGGGCGAGAAACAGTGGGCGAGAAATTGAGGGGTAGAAACAGAGGGGCTGAAACAGAGGGCGAGAAACAGAGGTGCTGAAACAGAGGGGATGAAACCGATGGGCTGAAACAGAGGGCGAGAAAAAGAGGGTGAGAAACAGAGGGGCTGAAACAGAGGGGCTGAAACAGAGGGGCTGAAACAGAGGGCGAGAAACAGAGGGGCTGAAACAGAGGGGCTGAAACAGAGGGGCTGAAACAGAGGGCGAGAAACATAGGGCGAGAAACAGAGGGCGAGAAACAGAGGGGCTGAAACAGAGGGGCTGAAACAGAGGGGCTGAAACAGAGGGCGAGAAACAGAGGGCGAGAAACAGAGGGCGAGAAACAGAGTGCGAGAAACAGAGGGCGAGAAACAGAGGGGCTGAAACAAAGGGGCTGAAACAGAGGGGATGAAACAGAGGGGCTGAAACAGAGGGGCTGAAACAGAGGGCGAGAAACAGAGGGTGAGAAACAGAGGGGCTGAAACAGAGGGGCTGAAACAGAGGGGCTGAAACAGAGGGGCTGAAGCAGAGGGCGAGAAACAGTGGGCGAGAAACAGAGGGGCTGAAACAGAGGGGCTGAAACAGAGGGGCTGAAACAGAGGGCGAGAAACAGAGGCGCTGAAACAGAGGGCGAGAAACAGAGGGGCTGAAACAGAGGGCAAGAAACAGAGGGCGTGAAACTGAGGGCGAGAAACACAGGGGCTGAAACAGTGGGGCTGAAACAGAGGGGCTGAAACAGAGGAGCTGAAACAGAGGGCGAGAAACAGAGGGCGAGAAACAGAGGGGATGAAACTGAGGGCGAGAAACAGAGGGGGTGAAACAGAGGGTCTGAAACAGAGGGTCTGAAACAGAGGGGCTGAAACAAAGGGGCTGAAACAGAGGGCGAGAAACAGCGGGGCTGAAACAGAGGGCGAGAAACATTGGATCTGAAACATATTGGCTGAAACAGAGGGGTTGAAAAAGAGGGCGAGAAACAGATGGGCTGAAACAGAGGGGCTGAAACAGAGGGCGAGAAACAGAGTGGCTGAAGCAGACGGGCTGAAACAGAGGGGCTGAAACAGAGGGCGAGAAACAGAGGGGCTGAAACAGAGGACGAGAAACAGAGGGGCTGAAACAGAGGGCGAGAAACAGAGGGCGAGAAACTGAGGGCGAGAAACAGAGGGGCTGAAACAGAGGGTATGAAACATAGGGGCTGAAATAGAGGGGCTGAAACAGAGGAGCTGAAAAAGAGGGGCTGAAACAGAGGGGCTGAAAGAGAGGGGCTGAAACAGAGGGGCTGAAACAGAGGGCGAGAAACAGAGGGGCTGAAACAGTGGGGCTGAAACAGAGGGGCTGAAACAGAGGGGCTGAAACAGAGGGCGAGAAACAGAGGGGCTGAAACAGAGGGCGAGAAACAGAGGGGCTGAAACAGAGGGCGAGTAACAGAGGGGCTGAAACAGAGGGGCTGAAACAGAGGAGCTGAAACAGAGGGCGAGAAACAGAGGGCGAGAAACAGAGGGGCTGAAACAGAGGGTTGAGAAACAGAGGGGCTGAAACAGTGGGACTGAAACAGAGGGGCTGAAACAGAGGGCGAGAAACAGAGGGCGAGAAATAGAGGGGCTGAAACAGAGGGACTGAAACAGAGGGGCTGAAACAGAGGGGCTGAAACAGAGGGGGTGAAACAGAGGGGCTGAAACAGAGGGGCTGAAACAGAGGGGATGAAACAGAGGGGCTGAAACAGAGGGGCTGAAACAGAGGGCGAGAAACAGAGGGTGAGAAACAGAGGGGCTGAAACAGAGGGTCTGAAACAGAGGGGCTGAAACAGAGGGGCTGAAACAGAGGGCGAGAAACAGAGGGGCTGAAACAGAGGGCGAGAAGCAGAGGGGCTGAAACAGAGGGGGTGAAACAGAGGGGCTGAAACAGAGGGGCTGAAACAGAGGGCGAGAAACAGAGGGGCTGAAACAGAGGGCGAGAAACAGAGGGGCTGAAACAGAGGGGCTGAAACAGAGGGGCTGAAACAGAGGGGCTGAAACAGAGGGGCTGAAACAGAGTGCGAGAAACAGAGGGGCTGAAACAGAGGGCGAGAAACAGAGGGGCTGAAACAGAGGGCGAGAAACAGAGGGGCTGAAACAGAGGGCGAGAAACAGAGGGGCTGAAACAGACGGCGAGAAACAGAGGGGCTGAAACAGAGGGGCTGAAACAGAGGGGCTGAAACAGAGTGCGAGAAACAGAGGGGCTGAAACAGAGGGCGAGAAACATAGGGCGAGAAACAGAGGGCGAGAAACAGAGGGGCTGAAACAGAGGGGCTGAAACAGAGGGGCTGAAACAGAGGGCGAGAAACAGAGGGCGAGAAACAGAGGGCGAGAAACAGAGTGCGAGAAACAGAGGGCGAGAAACAGAGGGGCTGAAACAGAGGGGCTGAAACACAGGGGATGAAACAGAGGGGCTGAAACAGCGGGGCTGAAACAGAGGGCGAGAAACAGAGGGTGAGAAACAGAGGGGCTGAAACAGAGGGGCTGAAACAGAGGGGCTGAAACAGAGGGGCTGAAACAGCGGGCGAGAAACAGAGGGGCTGAAACAGAGGGCGAGAAGCAGAGGGGCTGAAACAGAGGGGCTGAAACAGAGGACGAGAAACAGAGGGGCTGAAACAGAGGGCGAGAAACAGAGGGGCTGAAACAGAGGTGCTGAAACCGAGGGGCTGAAACAGAGGGCGAGAAACATAGGGCGAGAAACTTAGGGGCTGAAACAGAGGGGCTGAAACAGAGGGCGTGAAACAGAGGGCGAGAAACAGAGGGGCTGAAACAGAGGGGCTGAAACAGAGTGCGAGACACAGAGGGGCTGAAACAGAGGGGCTGAAACAGAGGGGCTGAAACAGAGGGGCTGAAACAGAGGGCGAGAAACAGAGAGCGAGAAACAGAGGGCGAGAACCAGAGTGCGAGAAACAGAGGGGATGAAACAGAGGGGCTGAAACAGAGGCAGAGAAACAGAGGGGCTGAAACAGAGGGGCAGAAACAGAGGGGCTGAAGCAGAGGGCGAGAAACAGAGGGGCTCAAACAGAGGGCGAGAAACAGAGGGCGAGAAACATAGGAGCTGAAACAGAGGGCGAGAAACAGAGGGGATGAAACAGAGGGCGAGAAACAGAGGGTCTGAAACAGAGGGGCTGAAACAGAGGGCGAGAAACAGAGGGGCTGAAACAGATTGGCTGAAACAGAGGGCGAGAAACAGTGGGGCTGAAACAGAGGGGCTGAAACAGAGGGCGAGAAACAGAGGGGCTGAAACAGAAGGGCTGAAACATTGGGCAAGAAACAGAGTTACTAAAAGAGAGGGCGAGAAACAGAGGGCGAGACACAGAGGGGCTGAAACAGAGGACGAGAAACAGAGGGGCTGAAACAGAGGGGCTGAAATAGAGGGCGAGAAACAGAGGGCGAGAAACAGATGGGCTGTAACAGAGGGGCTGAAACAGAGGGCGAGAAACAGAGGGGCTGAAACAGAGGGCGAGAAACAGCGGGCGAGAAACAGAGGGCGAGAAACAGTGGGGCTGAAACAGAGGGGCTGAAACAGAGGGCGAGAAACAGAGGGCGAGAAACAGAGGGCGAGAAACAGAGGGTCTGAAACAGAGGGGCTGAAACAGAGGGCGAGAAACAGTGGGCGAGAAATTGAGGGGTAGAAACAGAGGGGCTGAAACAGAGGGCGAGAAACAGAGGTGCTGAAACAGAGGGGATGAAACCGATGGGCTGAAACAGAGGGCGAGAAAAAGAGGGTGAGAAACAGAGGGGCTGAAACAGAGGGGCTGAAACAGAGGGGCTGAAACAGAGGGCGAGAAACAGAGGGGCTGAAACAGAGGGGCTGAAACAGAGGGGCTGAAACAGAGGGCGAGAAACATAGGGCGAGAAACAGTGGGCGAGAAACAGAGGGGCTGAAACAGAGGGGCTGAAACAGAGGGGCTGAAACAGAGGGCGAGAAACAGAGGGCGAGAAACAGAGGGCGAGAAACAGAGTGCGAGAAACAGAGGGCGAGAAACAGAGGGGCTGAAACAAAGGGGCTGAAACAGAGGGGATGAAACAGAGGGGCTGAAACAGAGGGGCTGAAACAGAGGGCGAGAAACAGAGGGTGAGAAACAGAGGGGCTGAAACAGAGGGGCTGAAACAGAGGGGCTGAAACAGAGGGGCTGAAGCAGAGGGCGAGAAACAGTGGGCGAGAAACAGAGGGGCTGAAACAGAGGGGCTGAAACAGAGGGGCTGAAACAGAGGGCGAGAAACAGAGGCGCTGAAACAGAGGGCGAGAAACAGAGGGGCTGAAACAGAGGGCAAGAAACAGAGGGCGTGAAACTGAGGGCGAGAAACACAGGGGCTGAAACAGTGGGGCTGAAACAGAGGGGCTGAAACAGAGGAGCTGAAACAGAGGGCGAGAAACAGAGGGCGAGAAACAGAGGGGATGAAACAGAGGGCGAGAAACAGAGGGGGTGAAACAGAGGGTCTGAAACAGAGGGTCTGAAACAGAGGGGCTGAAACAAAGGGGCTGAAACAGAGGGCGAGAAACAGAGGGGCTGAAACAGAGGGCGAGAAACATTGGATCTGAAACATATTGGCTGAAACAGAGGGGTTGAAACAGAGGGCGAGAAACAGATGGGCTGAAACAGAGGGGCTGAAACAGAGGGCGAGAAACAGAGTGGCTGAAGCAGACGGGCTGAAACAGAGGGGCTGAAACAGAGGGCGAGAAACAGAGGGGCTGAAACAGAGGACGAGAAACAGAGGGGCTGAAACAGAGGGCGAGAAACAGAGGGCGAGAAACTGAGGGCGAGAAACAGAGGGGCTGAAACAGAGGGTATGAAACATAGGGGCTGAAATAGAGGGGCTGAAACAGAGGAGCTGAAAAAGAGGGGCTGAAACAGAGGGGCTGAAAGAGAGGGGCTGAAACAGAGGGGATGAAACAGAGGGCGAGAAACAGAGGTGCTGAAACAGTGGGGCTGAAACAGAGGGGCTGAAACAGAGGGGCTGAAACAGAGGGCGAGAAACAGAGGGGCTGAAACAGAGGGCGAGAAACAGAGGGGCTGAAACAGAGGGCGAGTAACAGAGGGGCTGAAACAGAGGGGCTGAAACAGAGGAGCTGAAACAGAGGGCGAGAAACAGAGGGCGAGAAACAGAGGGGCTGAAACAGAGGGTTGAGAAACAGAGGGGCTGAAACAGTGGGACTGAAACAGAGGGGCTGAAACAGAGGGCGAGAAACAGAGGGCGAGAAATAGAGGGGCTGAAACAGAGGGACTGAAACAGAGGGGCTGAAACAGAGGGGCTGAAACAGAGGGGGTGAAACAGAGGGGCTGAAACAGAGGGGCTGAAACAGAGGGGATGAAACAGAGGGGCTGAAACAGAGGGGCTGAAACAGAGGGCGAGAAACAGAGGGTGAGAAACAGAGGGGCTGAAACAGAGGGTCTGAAACAGAGGGGCTGAAACAGAGGGGCTGAAACAGAGGGCGAGAAACAGAGGGGCTGAAACAGAGGGCGAGAAGCAGAGGGGCTGAAACAGAGGGGGTGAAACAGAGGGGCTGAAACAGAGGGGCTGAAACAGAGGGCGAGAAACAGAGGGGCTGAAACAGAGGGGCTGAAACAGAGTGCGAGAAACAGAGGGGCTGAAACAGAGGGCGAGAAACAGAGGGGCTGAAACAGAGGGCGAGAAACAGAGGGGCTGAAACAGAGGGCGAGAAACAGAGGGGCTGAAACAGACGGCGAGAAACAGAGGGGCTGAAACAGAGGGGCTGAAACAGAGGGGCTGAAACAGAGTGCGAGAAACAGAGGGGCTGAAACAGAGGGCGAGAAACATAGGGCGAGAAACAGAGGGCGAGAAACAGAGGGGCTGAAACAGAGGGGCTGAAACAGAGGGGCTGAAACAGAGGGCGAGAAACAGAGGGCGAGAAACAGAGGGCGAGAAACAGAGTGCGAGAAACAGAGGGCGAGAAACAGAGGGGCTGAAACAGAGGGGCTGAAACACAGGGGATGAAACAGAGGGGCTGAAACAGCGGGGCTGAAACAGAGGGCGAGAAACAGAGGGTGAGAAACAGAGGGGCTGAAACAGAGGGGCTGAAACAGAGGGGCTGAAACAGAGGGGCTGAAACAGCGGGCGAGAAACAGAGGGGCTGAAACAGAGGGCGAGAAGCAGAGGGGCTGAAACAGAGGGGCTGAAACAGAGGACGAGAAACAGAGGGGCTGAAACAGAGGGCGAGAAACAGAGGGGCTGAAACAGAGGTGCTGAAACCGAGGGGCTGAAACAGAGGGCGAGAAACATAGGGCGAGAAACTTAGGGGCTGAAACAGAGGGGCTGAAACAGAGGGCGTGAAACAGAGGGCGAGAAACAGAGGGGCTGAAACAGAGGGGCTGAAACAGAGTGCGAGACACAGAGGGGCTGAAACAGAGGGGCTGAAACAGAGGGGCTGAAACAGAGGGGCTGAAACAGAGGGCGAGAAACAGAGAGCGAGAAACAGAGGGCGAGAACCAGAGTGCGAGAAACAGAGGGGATGAAACAGAGGGGCTGAAACAGAGGCAGAGAAACAGAGGGGCTGAAACAGAGGGGCAGAAACAGAGGGGCTGACGCAGAGGGCGAGAAACAGAGGGGCTCAAACAGAGGGCGAGAAACAGAGGGCGAGAAACATAGGAGCTGAAACAGAGGGCGAGAAACAGAGGGGATGAAACAGAGGGCGAGAAACAGAGGGTCTGAAACAGAGGGGCTGAAACAGAGGGCGAGAAACAGAGGGGCTGAAACAGATTGGCTGAAACAGAGGGCGAGAAACAGTGGGGCTGAAACAGAGGGGCTGAAACAGAGGGCGAGAAACAGAGGGGCTGAAACAGAAGGGCTGAAACATTGGGCAAGAAACAGAGTTACTAAAAGAGAGGGCGAGAAACAGAGGGCGAGACACAGAGGGGCTGAAACAGAGGACGAGAAACAGAGGGGCTGAAACAGAGGGGCTGAAATAGAGGGCGAGAAACAGAGGGCGAGAAACAGATGGGCTGTAACAGAGGGGCTGAAACAGAGGGCGAGAAACAGAGGGGCTGAAACAGAGGGCGAGAAACAGCGGGCGAGAAACAGAGGGCGAGAAACAGTGGGGCTGAAACAGAGGGGCTGAAACAGAGGGCGAGAAACAGAGGGCGAGAAACAGAGGGCGAGAAACAGAGGGTCTGAAACAGAGGGGCTGAAACAGAGGGCGAGAAACAGTGGGCGAGAAATTGAGGGGTAGAAACAGAGGGGCTGAAACAGAGGGCGAGAAACAGAGGTGCTGAAACAGAGGGGATGAAACCGATGGGCTGAAACAGAGGGCGAGAAAAAGAGGGTGAGAAACAGAGGGGCTGAAACAGAGGGGCTGAAACAGAGGGGCTGAAACAGAGGGCGAGAAACAGAGGGGCTGAAACAGAGGGGCTGAAACAGAGGGGCTGAAACAGAGGGCGAGAAACATAGGGCGAGAAACAGTGGGCGAGAAACAGAGGGGCTGAAACAGAGGGGCTGAAACAGAGGGGCTGAAACAGAGGGCGAGAAACAGAGGGCGAGAAACAGAGGGCGAGAAACAGAGTGCGAGAAACAGAGGGCGAGAAACAGAGGGGCTGAAACAAAGTGGCTGAAACAGAGGGGATGAAACAGAGGGGCTGAAACAGAGGGGCTGAAACAGAGGGCGAGAAACAGAGGGTGAGAAACAGAGGGGCTGAAACAGAGGGGCTGAAACAGAGGGGCTGAAACAGAGGGGCTGAAGCAGAGGGCGAGAAACAGTGGGCGAGAAACAGAGGGGCTGAAACAGAGGGGCTGAAACAGAGGGGCTGAAACAGAGGGCGAGAAACAGAGGCGCTGAAACAGAGGGCGAGAAACAGAGGGGCTGAAACAGAGGGCAAGAAACAGAGGGCGTGAAACTGAGGGCGAGAAACACAGGGGCTGAAACAGTGGGGCTGAAACAGAGGGGCTGAAACAGAGGAGCTGAAACAGAGGGCGAGAAACAGAGGGCGAGAAACAGAGGGGATGAAACAGAGGGCGAGAAACAGAGGGGGTGAAACAGAGGGTCTGAAACAGAGGGTCTGAAACAGAGGGGCTGAAACAAAGGGGCTGAAACAGAGGGCGAGAAACAGAGGGGCTGAAACAGAGGGCGAGAAACATTGGATCTGAAACATATTGGCTGAAACAGAGGGGTTGAAACAGAGGGCGAGAAACAGATGGGCTGAAACAGAGGGGCTGAAACAGAGGGCGAGAAACAGAGTGGCTGAAGCAGACGGGCTGAAACAGAGGGGCTGAAACAGAGGGCGAGAAACAGAGGGGCTGAAACAGAGGACGAGAAACAGAGGGGCTGAAACAGAGGGCGAGAAACAGAGGGCGAGAAACTGAGGGCGAGAAACAGAGGGGCTGAAACAGAGGGTATGAAACATAGGGGATGAAATAGAGGGGCTGAAACAGAGGAGCTGAAAAAGAGGGGCTGAAACAGAGGGGCTGAAAGAGAGGGGCTGAAACAGAGGGGATGAAACAGAGGGCGAGAAACAGAGGTGCTGAAACAGTGGGGCTGAAACAGAGGGGCTGAAACAGAGGGGCTGAATCAGAGGGCGAGAAACAGAGGGGCTGAAACAGAGGGCGAGAAACAGAGGGGCTGAAACAGAGGGCGAGTAACAGAGGGGCTGAAACAGAGGGGCTGAAACAGAGGAGCTGAAACAGAGGGCGAGAAACAGAGGGCGAGAAACAGAGGGGCTGAAACAGAGGGTTGAGAAACAGAGGGGCTGAAACAGTGGGACTGAAACAGAGGGGCTGAAACAGAGGGCGAGAAACAGAGGGCGAGAAATAGAGGGGCTGAAACAGAGGGACTGAAACAGAGGGGCTGAAACAGAGGGGCTGAAACAGAGGGGGTGAAACAGAGGGGCTGAAACAGAGGGGCTGAAACAGAGGGGATGAAACAGAGGGGCTGAAACAGAGGGGCTGAAACAGAGGGCGAGAAACAGAGGGTGAGAAACAGAGGGGCTGAAACAGAGGGTCTGAAACAGAGGGGCTGAAACAGAGGGGCTGAAACAGAGGGCGAGAAACAGAGGGGCTGAAACAGAGGGCGAGAAGCAGAGGGGCTGAAACAGAGGGGGTGAAACAGAGGGGCTGAAACAGAGGGGCTGAAACAGAGGGCGAGAAACAGAGGGGCTGAAACAGAGGGCGAGAAACAGAGGGGCTGAAACAGACGGCGAGAAACAGAGGGGCTGAAACAGAGGGGCTGAAACAGAGGGGCTGAAACAGAGTGCGAGAAACAGAGGGGCTGAAACAGAGGGCGAGAAACATAGGGCGAGAAACAGAGGGCGAGAAACAGAGGGGCTGAAACAGAGAGGCTGAAACAGAGGGGCTGAAACAGAGGGCGAGAAACAGAGGGCGAGAAACAGAGGGCGAGAAACAGAGTGCGAGAAACAGAGGGCGAGAAACAGAGGGGCTGAAACAGAGGGGCTGAAACAGAGGGGATGAAACAGAGGGGCTGAAACAGCGGGGCTGAAACAGAGGGCGAGAAACAGAGGGTGAGAAACAGAGGGGCTGAAACAGAGGGGCTGAAACAGAGGGGCTGAAACAGAGGGGCTGAAACAGCGGGCGAGAAACAGAGGGGCTGAAACAGAGGGCGAGAAGCAGAGGGGCTGAAACAGAGGGGCTGAAACAGAGGACGAGAAACAGAGGGGCTGAAACAGAGGGCGAGAAACAGAGGGGCTGAAACAGAGGTGCTGAAACCGAGGGGCTGAAACAGAGGGCGAGAAACATAGGGCGAGAAACAGAGGGGCTGAAACAGAGGGGCTGAAACAGAGGGCGTGAAACAGAGGGCGAGAAACAGAGGGGCTGAAACAGAGGGGCTGAAACAGAGGGCGAGACACAGAGGGGCTGAAACAGAGGGGCTGAAACAGAGGGGCTGAAACAGAGGGGCTGAAACAGAGAGCGAGAAACAGAGGGCGAGAACCAGAGTGCGAGAAACAGAGGGGATGAAACAGAGGGGCTGAAACAGAGGCAGAGAAACAGAGGGGCTGAAACAGAGGGGCTGAAACAGAGGGGCTGAAGCAGAGGGCGAGAAACAGAGGGGCTCAAACAGAGGGCGAGAAACAGAGGGCGAGAAACATAGGAGCTGAAACAGAGGGCGAGAAACAGAGGGGATGAAACAGAGGGTGAGAAACAGAGGGTCTGAAACAGAGGGGCTGAAACAGACGGCGAGAAACAGAGGGGCTGAAACAGAGGGCGAGAAACATTGGGGCTGAAACAGATTGGCTGAAACAGAGGGCGAGAAACAGTGGGGCTGAAACAGAGGGGCTGAAACAGAGGGCGAGAAACAGAGGGGCTGAAACAGAAGGGCTGAAACATTGGGCAAGAAACAGAGTTGCTAAAAGAGAGGGCGAGAAACAGAGGGCGAGACAGAGAGGGGCTGAAACAGAGGACGAGAAACAGAGGGGCTGAAACAGAGGGGCTGAAATAGAGGGCGAGAAACAGAGGGCGAGAAACAGATGGGCTGTAACAGAGGGGCTGAAACAGAGGGCGAGAAACAGAGGGGCTGAAACAGAGGGCGAGAAACAGCGGGCGAGAAACAGAGGGCGAGAAACAGTGGGGCTGAAACAGAGGGGCTGAAACAGAGGGCGAGAAACAGAGGGCGAGAAACAGAGGGTCTGAAACAGAGGGGCTGAAACAGAGGGCGAGAAACAGAGGGTCTGAAACAGAGGGGCTGAAACAGAGGGCGAGAAACAGAGGGGCTGAAACAGAGGGCGAGAAACATTGGGGCTGAAACAGATTGGCTGAAACAGAGGGCGAGAAACAGTGGGGCTGAAACAGAGGGGCTGAAACAGAGGGCGAGAAACAGAGGGGCTGAAACAGAAGGGCTGAAACATTGGGCAAGAAACAGAGTTACTAAAAGAGAGGGCGAGAAACAGAGGGCGAGACACAGAGGGGCTGAAACAGAGGACGAGAAACAGAGGGGCTGAAACAGAGGGGCTGAAATAGAGGGCGAGAAACAGAGGGCGAGAAACAGATGGGCTGTAACAGAGGGGCTGAAACAGAGGGCGAGAAACAGAGGGGCTGAAACAGAGGGCGTGAAACAGCGGGCGAGAAACAGAGGGCGAGAAACAGAGGGCGAGAAACAGAGGGCGAGAAACAGAGGGTCTGAAACAGAGGGGCTGAAACAGAGGGCGAGAAACAGTGGGCGAGAAATTGAGGGGTAGAAACAGAGGGGCTGAAACAGAGGGCGAGAAACAGAGGTGCTGAAACAGAGGGGATGAAACCGATGGGCTGAAACAGAGGGCGAGAAAAAGAGGGTGAGAAACAGAGGGGCTGAAACAGAGGGGCTGAAACAGAGGGGTTGAAACAGAGGGCGAGAAACAGAGGGGCTGAAACAGAGGGGCTGAAACAGAGGGGCTGAAACAGAGTGCGAGAAACATAGGGCGAGAAACAGAGGGCGAGAAACAGAGGGGCTGAAACAGAGGGGCTGAAACAGAGGGGCTGAAACAGAGGGCGAGAAACAGAGGGCGAGAAACAGAGGGCGAGAACCAGAGTGCGAGAAACAGAGGGGATGAAACAGAGGGGCTGAAACAGAGGCAGAGAAACAGAGTGGCTGAAACAGAGGGGCTGAAACAGAGGGGCTGAAGCAGAGGGCGAGAAACAGAGGGGCTCAAACAGAGGGCGAGAAACAGAGGGCGAGAAACATAGGAGCTGAAACAGAGGGCGAGAAACAGAGGGGATGAAACAGAGGGCGAGAAACAGAGGGTCTGAAACAGAGGGGCTGAAACAGAGGGCGAGAAACAGAGGGGCTGAAACAGATTGGCTGAAACAGAGGGCGAGAAACAGTGGGGCTGAAACAGAGGGGCTGAAACAGAGGGCGAGAAACAGAGGGGCTGAAACAGAAGGGCTGAAACATTGGGCAAGAAACAGAGTTACTAAAAGAGAGGGCGAGAAACAGAGGGCGAGACACAGAGGGGCTGAAACAGAGGACGAGAAACAGAGGGGCTGAAACAGAGGGGCTGAAATAGAGGGCGAGAAACAGAGGGCGAGAAACAGATGGGCTGTAACAGAGGGGCTGAAACAGAGGGCGAGAAACAGAGGGGCTGAAACAGAGGGCGAGAAACAGCGGGCGAGAAACAGAGGGCGAGAAACAGTGGGGCTGAAACAGAGGGGCTGAAACAGAGGGCGAGAAACAGAGGGCGAGAAACAGAGGGCGAGAAACAGAGGGTCTGAAACAGAGGGGCTGAAACAGAGGGCGAGAAACAGTGGGCGAGAAATTGAGGGGTAGAAACAGAGGGGCTGAAACAGAGGGCGAGAAACAGAGGTGCTGAAACAGAGGGGATGAAACCGATGGGCTGAAACAGAGGGCGAGAAAAAGAGGGTGAGAAACAGAGGGGCTGAAACAGAGGGGCTGAAACAGAGGGGCTGAAACAGAGGGCGAGAAACAGAGGGGCTGAAACAGAGGGGCTGAAACAGAGGGGCTGAAACAGAGGGCGAGAAACATAGGGCGAGAAACAGAGGGCGAGAAACAGAGGGGCTGAAACAGAGGGGCTGAAACAGAGGGGCTGAAACAGAGGGCGAGAAACAGAGGGCGAGAAACAGAGGGCGAGAAACAGAGTGCGAGAAACAGAGGGCGAGAAACAGAGGGGCTGAAACAAAGGGGCTGAAACAGAGGGGATGAAACAGAGGGGCTGAAACAGAGGGGCTGAAACAGAGGGCGAGAAACAGAGGGTGAGAAACAGAGGGGCTGAAACAGAGGGGCTGAAACAGAGGGGCTGAAACAGAGGGGCTGAAGCAGAGGGCGAGAAACAGTGGGCGAGAAACAGAGGGGCTGAAACAGAGGGGCTGAAACAGAGGGGCTGAAACAGAGGGCGAGAAACAGAGGCGCTGAAACAGAGGGCGAGAAACAGAGGGGCTGAAACAGAGGGCAAGAAACAGAGGGCGTGAAACTGAGGGCGAGAAACACAGGGGCTGAAACAGTGGGGCTGAAACAGAGGGGCTGAAACAGAGGAGCTGAAACAGAGGGCGAGAAACAGAGGGCGAGAAACAGAGGGGATGAAACAGAGGGCGAGAAACAGAGGGGGTGAAACAGAGGGTCTGAAACAGAGGGTCTGAAACAGAGGGGCTGAAACAAAGGGGCTGAAACAGAGGGCGAGAAACAGCGGGGCTGAAACAGAGGGCGAGAAACATTGGATCTGAAACATATTGGCTGAAACAGAGGGGTTGAAACAGAGGGCGAGAAACAGATGGGCTGAAACAGAGGGGCTGAAACAGAGGGCGAGAAACAGAGTGGCTGAAGCAGACGGGCTGAAACAGAGGGGCTGAAACAGAGGGCGAGAAACAGAGGGGCTGAAACAGAGGACGAGAAACAGAGGGGCTGAAACAGAGGGCGAGAAACAGAGGGCGAGAAACTGAGGGCGAGAAACAGAGGGGCTGAAACAGAGGGTATGAAACATAGGGGCTGAAATAGAGGGGCTGAAACAGAGGAGCTGAAAAAGAGGGGCTGAAACAGAGGGGCTGAAAGAGAGGGGCTGAAACAGAGGGGCTGAAACAGAGGGCGAGAAACAGAGGGGCTGAAACAGTGGGGCTGAAACAGAGGGGCTGAAACAGAGGGGCTGAAACAGAGGGCGAGAAACAGAGGGGCTGAAACAGAGGGCGAGAAACAGAGGGGCTGAAACAGAGGGCGAGTAACAGAGGGGCTGAAACAGAGGGGCTGAAACAGAGGAGCTGAAACAGAGGGCGAGAAACAGAGGGCGAGAAACAGAGGGGCTGAAACAGAGGGTTGAGAAACAGAGGGGCTGAAACAGTGGGACTGAAACAGAGGGGCTGAAAAAGAGTGCGAGAAACAGAGGGCGAGAAATAGAGGGGCTGAAACAGAGGGACTGAAACAGAGGGGCTGAAACAGAGGGGCTGAAACAGAGGGGGTGAAACAGAGGGGCTGAAACAGAGGGGCTGAAACAGAGGGGATGAAACAGAGGGGCTGAAACAGAGGGGCTGAAACAGAGGGCGAGAAACAGAGGGTGAGAAACAGAGGGGCTGAAACAGAGGGTCTGAAACAGAGGGGCTGAAACAGAGGGGCTGAAATAGAGGGCGAGAAACAGAGGGGCTGAAACAGAGGGCGAGAAGCAGAGGGGCTGAAACAGAGGGGGTGAAACAGAGGGGCTGAAACAGAGGGGCTGAAACAGAGGGCGAGAAACAGAGGGGCTGAAACAGAGGGCGAGAAACAGAGGGGCTGAAACAGACGGCGAGAAACAGAGGGGCTGAAACAGAGGGGCTGAAACAGAGGGGCTGAAACAGAGTGCGAGAAACAGAGGGGCTGAAACAGAGGGCGAGAAACAGAGGGGCTGAAACAGAGGGCGAGAAACAGAGGTGCTGAAATTGAGGGCGAGAAACAGAGGGGCTGAAACAGACGGCGAGAAACAGAGGGGCTGAAACAGAGGGGCTGAAACAGAGGGGCTGAAACAGAGTGCGAGAAACAGAGGGGCTGAAACAGAGGGCGAGAAACATAGGGCGAGAAACAGAGGGCGAGAAACAGAGGGGCTGAAACAGAGGGGCTGAAACAGAGGGGCTGAAACAGAGGGCGAGAAACAGAGGGCGAGAAACAGAGGGCGAGAAACAGAGTGCGAGAAACAGAGGGCGAGAAACAGAGGGGCTGAAACAGAGGGGCTGAAACACAGGGGATGAAACAGAGGGGCTGAAACAGCGGGGCTGAAACAGAGGGCGAGAAACAGAGGGTGAGAAACAGAGGGGCTGAAACAGAGGGGCTGAAACAGAGGGGCTGAAACAGAGGGGCTGAAACAGCGGGCGAGAAACAGAGGGGCTGAAACAGAGGGCGAGAAGCAGAGGGGCTGAAACAGAGGGGCTGAAACAGAGGACGAGAAACAGAGGGGCTGAAACAGAGGGCGAGAAACAGAGGGGCTGAAACAGAGGTGCTGAAACCGAGGGGCTGAAACAGAGGGCGAGAAACATAGGGCGAGAAACTTAGGGGCTGAAACAGAGGGGCTGAAACAGAGGGCGTGAAACAGAGGGCGAGAAACAGAGGGGCTGAAACAGAGGGGCTGAAACAGAGGGCGAGACACAGAGGGGCTGAAACAGAGGGGCTGAAACAGAGGGGCTGAAACAGAGGGGCTGAAACAGAGGGCGAGAAACAGAGAGCGAGAAACAGAGGGCGAGAACCAGAGTGCGAGAAACAGAGGGGATGAAACAGAGGGGCTGAAACAGAGGCAGAGAAACAGAGGGGCTGAAACAGAGGGGCTGAAACAGAGGGGCTGAAGCAGAGGGCGAGAAACAGAGGGGCTCAAACAGAGGGCGAGAAACAGAGGGCGAGAAACATAGGAGCTGAAACAGAGGGCGAGAAACAGAGGGGATGAAACAGAGGGCGAGAAACAGAGGGTCTGAAACAGAGGGGCTGAAACAGAGGGCGAGAAACAGAGGGGCTGAAACAGATTGGCTGAAACAGAGGGCGAGAAACAGTGGGGCTGAAACAGAGGGGCTGAAACAGGGCGAGAAACAGAGGGGCTGAAACAGAAGGGCTGAAACATTGGGCAAGAAACAGAGTTACTAAAAGAGAGGGCGAGAAACAGAGGGCGAGACACAGAGGGGCTGAAACAGAGGACGAGAAACAGAGGGGCTGAAACAGAGGGTCTGAAATAGAGGGCGAGAAACAGAGGGCGAGAAACAGATGGGCTGTAACAGAGGGGCTGAAACAGAGGGCGAGAAACAGAGGGGCTGAAACAGAGGGCGAGAAACAGCGGGCGAGAAACAGAGGGCGAGAAACAGTGGGGCTGAAACAGAGGGGCTGAAACAGAGGGCGAGAAACAGAGGGCGAGAAACAGAGGGCGAGAAACAGAGGGTCTGAAACAGAGGGGCTGAAACAGAGGGCGAGAAACAGTGGGCGAGAAATTGAGGGGTAGAAACAGAGGGGCTGAAACAGAGGGCGAGAAACAGAGGTGCTGAAACAGAGGGGATGAAACCGATGGGCTGAAACAGAGGGCGAGAAAAAGAGGGTGAGAAACAGAGGGGCTGAAACAGAGGGGCTGAAACAGAGGGGCTGAAACAGAGGGCGAGAAACAGAGGGGCTGAAACAGAGGGGCTGAAACAGAGGGGCTGAAACAGAGGGCGAGAAACATAGGGCGAGAAACAGTGGGCGAGAAACAGAGGGGCTGAAACAGAGGGGCTGAAACAGAGGGGCTGAAACAGAGGGCGAGAAACAGAGGGCGAGAAACAGAGGGCGAGAAACAGAGTGCGAGAAACAGAGGGCGAGAAACAGAGGGGCTGAAACAGAGGGGCTGAAACAGAGGGGCTGAAACAGAGGGCGAGAAACAGAGGCGCTGAAACAGAGGGCGAGAAACAGAGGGGCTGAAACAGAGGGCAAGAAACAGAGGGCGTGAAACTGAGGGCGAGAAACACAGGGGCTGAAACAGTGGGGCTGAAACAGAGGGGCTGAAACAGAGGAGCTGAAACAGAGGGCGAGAAACAGAGGGCGAGAAACAGAGGGGATGAAACAGAGGGCGAGAAACAGAGGGGGTGAAACAGAGGGTCTGAAACAGAGGGTCTGAAACAGAGGGGCTGAAACAAAGGGGCTGAAACAGAGGGCGAGAAACAGCGGGGCTGAAACAGAGGGCGAGAAACATTGGATCTGAAACATATTGGCTGAAACAGAGGGGTTGAAACAGAGGGCGAGAAACAGATGGGCTGAAACAGAGGGGCTGAAACAGAGGGCGAGAAACAGAGTGGCTGAAGCAGACGGGCTGAAACAGAGGGGCTGAAACAGAGGGCGAGAAACAGAGGGGCTGAAACAGAGGACGCGAAACAGAGGGGCTGAAACAGAGGGCGAGAAACAGAGGGCGAGAAACTGAGGGCGAGAAACAGAGGGGCTGAAACAGAGGGTATGAAACATAGGGGCTGAAATAGAGGGGCAGAAACAGAGGAGCTGAAAAAGAGGGGCTGAAACAGAGGGGCTGAAAGAGAGGGGCTGAAACAGAGGGGCTGAAACAGAGGGCGAGAAACAGAGGGGCTGAAACAGTGGGGCTGAAACAGAGGGGCTGAAACAGAGGGGCTGAAACAGAGGGCGAGAAACAGAGGGGCTGAAACAGAGGGCGAGAAACAGAGGGGCTGAAACAGAGGGCGAGTAACAGAGGGGCTGAAACAGAGGGGCTGAAACAGAGGAGCTGAAACAGAGGGCGAGAAACAGAGGGCGAGAAACAGAGGGGCTGAAACAGAGGGTTGAGAAACAGAGGGGCTGAAACAGTGGGACTGAAACAGAGGGGCTGAAACAGAGTGCGAGAAACAGAGGGCGAGAAATAGAGGGGCTGAAACAGAGGGACTGAAACAGAGGGGCTGAAACAGAGGGGCTGAAACAGAGGGGGTGAAACAGAGGGGCTGAAACAGAGGGGCTGAAACAGAGGGGATGAAACAGAGGGGCTGAAACAGAGGGGCTGAAACAGAGGGCGAGAAACAGAGGGTGAGAAACAGAGGGGCTGAAACAGAGGGTCTGAAACAGAGGGGCTGAAACAGAGGGGCTGAAACAGAGGGCGAGAAACAGAGGGGCTGAAACAGAGGGCGAGAAGCAGAGGGGCTGAAACAGAGGGGGTGAAACAGAGGGGCTGAAACAGAGGGGCTGAAACAGAGGGCGAGAAACAGAGGGGCTGAAACAGAGGGCGAGAAACAGAGGGGCTGAAACAGACGGCGAGAAACAGAGGGGCTGAAACAGAGGGGCTGAAACAGAGGGGCTGAAACAGAGTGCGAGAAACAGAGGGGCTGAAACAGAGGGCGAGAAACAGAGGGGCTGAAACAGAGGGCGAGAAACAGAGGGGCTGAAACAGAGGGCGAGAAACAGAGGGGCTGAAACAGACGGCGAGAAACAGAGGGGCTGAAACAGAGGGGCTGAAACAGAGGGGCTGAAACAGAGTGCGAGAAACAGAGGGGCTGAAACAGAGGGCGAGAAACATAGGGCGAGAAACAGAGGGCGAGAAACAGTGGGGCTGAAACAGAGGGGCTGAAACAGAGGGGCTGAAACAGAGGGCGAGAAACAGAGGGCGAGAAACAGAGGGCGAGAAACAGAGTGCGAGAAACAGAGGGCGAGAAACAGAGGGGCTGAAACAGAGGGGCTGAAACACAGGGGATGAAACAGAGGGGCTGAAACAGCGGGGCTGAAACAGAGGGCGAGAAACAGAGGGTGAGAAACAGAGGGGCTGAAACAGAGGGGCTGAAACAGAGGGGCTGAAACAGAGGGGCTGAAACAGCGGGCGAGAAACAGAGGGGCTGAAACAGAGGGCGAGAAGCAGAGGGGCTGAAACAGAGGGGCTGAAACAGAGGACGAGAAACAGAGGGGCTGAAACAGAGGGCGAGAAACAGAGGGGCTGAAACAGAGGTGCTGAAACCGAGGGGCTGAAACAGAGGGCGAGAAACATAGGGCGAGAAACTTAGGGGCTGAAACAGAGGGGCTGAAACAGAGGGCGTGAAACAGAGGGCGAGAAACAGAGGGGCTGAAACAGAGGGGCTGAAACAGAGGGCGAGACACAGAGGGGCTGAAACAGAGGGGCTGAAACAGAGGGGCTGAAACAGAGGGGCTGAAACAGAGGGCGAGAAACAGAGAGCGAGAAACAGAGGGCGAGAACCAGAGTGCGAGAAACAGAGGGGATGAAACAGAGGGGCTGAAACAGAGGCAGAGAAACAGAGGGGCTGAAACAGAGGGGCTTAAACAGAGGGGCTGAAGCAGAGGGCGAGAAACAGAGGGGCTCAAACAGAGGGCGAGAAACAGAGGGCGAGAAACATAGGAGCTGAAACAGAGGGCGAGAAACAGAGGGGATGAAACAGAGGGCGAGAAACAGAGGGTCTGAAACAGAGGGGCTGAAACAGAGGGGCTGAAACAGAGAGCGAGAAACAGAGGGCGAGAACCAGAGTGCGAGAAACAGAGGGGATGAAACAGAGGGGCTGAAACAGAGGCAGAGAAACAGAGGGGCTGAAACAGAGGGGCTGAAACAGAGGGGCTGAAGCAGAGGGCGAGAAACAGAGGGGCTCAAACAGAGGGCGAGAAACAGAGGGCGAGAAACATAGGAGCTGAAACAGAGGGCGAGAAACAGAGGGGATGAAACAGAGGGTGAGAAACAGAGGGTCTGAAACAGAGGGGCTGAAACAGACGGCGAGAAACAGAGGGGCTGAAACAGAGGGCGAGAAACATTGGGGCTGAAACAGATTGGCTGAAACAGAGGGCGAGAAACAGTGGGGCTGAAACAGAGGGGCTGAAACAGAGGGCGAGAAACAGAGGGGCTGAAACAGAAGGGCTGAAACATTGGGCAAGAAACAGAGTTGCTAAAAGAGAGGGCGAGAAACAGAGGGCGAGACAGAGAGGGGCTGAAACAGAGGACGAGAAACAGAGGGGCTGAAACAGAGGGGCTGAAATAGAGGGCGAGAAACAGAGGGCAAGAAACAGATGGGCTGTAACAGAGGGGCTGAAACAGAGGGCGAGAAACAGAGGGGCTGAAACAGAGGGCGAGAAACAGCGGGCGAGAAACAGAGGGCGAGAAACAGTGGGGCTGAAACAGAGGGGCTGAAACAGAGGGCGAGAAACAGAGGGCGAGAAACAGAGGGTCTGAAACAGAGGGGCTGAAACAGAGGGCGAGAAACAGAGGGTCTGAAACAGAGGGGCTGAAACAGAGGGCGAGAAACAGAGGGGCTGAAACAGAGGGCGAGAAACATTGGGGCTGAAACAGATTGGCTGAAACAGAGGGCGAGAAACAGTGGGGCTGAAACAGAGGGGCTGAAACAGAGGGCGAGAAACAGAGGGGCTGAAACAGAAGGGCTGAAACATTGGGCAAGAAACAGAGTTACTAAAAGAGAGGGCGAGAAACAGAGGGCGAGACACAGAGGGGCTGAAACAGAGGACGAGAAACAGAGGGGCTGAAACAGAGGGGCTGAAATAGAGGGCGAGAAACAGAGGGCGAGAAACAGATGGGCTGTAACAGAGGGGCTGAAACAGAGGGCGAGAAACAGAGGGGCTGAAACAGAGGGCGTGAAACAGCGGGCGAGAAACAGAGGGCGAGAAACAGAGGGCGAGAAACAGAGGGCGAGAAACAGAGGGTCTGAAACAGAGGGGCTGAAACAGAGGGCGAGAAACAGTGGGCGAGAAATTGAGGGGTAGAAACAGAGGGGCTGAAACAGAGGGCGAGAAACAGAGGTGCTGAAACAGAGGGGATGAAACCGATGGGCTGAAACAGAGGGCGAGAAAAAGAGGGTGAGAAACAGAGGGGCTGAAACAGAGGGGCTGAAACAGAGGGGTTGAAACAGAGGGCGAGAAACAGAGGGGCTGAAACAGAGGGGCTGAAACAGAGGGGCTGAAACAGAGTGCGAGAAACATAGGGCGAGAAACAGAGGGCGAGAAACAGAGGGGCTGAAACAGAGGGGCTGAAACAGAGGGGCTGAAACAGAGGGCGAGAAACAGAGGGCGAGAAACAGAGGGCGAGAACCAGAGTGCGAGAAACAGAGGGGATGAAACAGAGGGGCTGAAACAGAGGCAGAGAAACAGAGTGGCTGAAACAGAGGGGCTGAAACAGAGGGGCTGAAGCAGAGGGCGAGAAACAGAGGGGCTCAAACAGAGGGCGAGAAACAGAGGGCGAGAAACATAGGAGCTGAAACAGAGGGCGAGAAACAGAGGGGATGAAACAGAGGGCGAGAAACAGAGGGTCTGAAACAGAGGGGCTGAAACAGAGGGCGAGAAACAGAGGGGCTGAAACAGATTGGCTGAAACAGAGGGCGAGAAACAGTGGGGCTGAAACAGAGGGGCTGAAACAGAGGGCGAGAAACAGAGGGGCTGAAACAGAAGGGCTGAAACATTGGGCAAGAAACAGAGTTACTAAAAGAGAGGGCGAGAAACAGAGGGCGAGACACAGAGGGGCTGAAACAGAGGACGAGAAACAGAGGGGCTGAAACAGAGGGGCTGAAATAGAGGGCGAGAAACAGAGGGCGAGAAACAGATGGGCTGTAACAGAGGGGCTGAAACAGAGGGCGAGAAACAGAGGGGCTGAAACAGAGGGCGAGAAACAGCGGGCGAGAAACAGAGGGCGAGAAACAGTGGGGCTGAAACAGAGGGGCTGAAACAGAGGGCGAGAAACAGAGGGCGAGAAACAGAGGGCGAGAAACAGAGGGTCTGAAACAGAGGGGCTGAAACAGAGGGCGAGAAACAGTGGGCGAGAAATTGAGGGGTAGAAACAGAGGGGCTGAAACAGAGGGCGAGAAACAGAGGTGCTGAAACAGAGGGGATGAAACCGATGGGCTGAAACAGAGGGCGAGAAAAAGAGGGTGAGAAACAGAGGGGCTGAAACAGAGGGGCTGAAACAGAGGGGCTGAAACAGAGGGCGAGAAACAGAGGGGCTGAAACAGAGGGGCTGAAACAGAGGGGCTGAAACAGAGGGCGAGAAACATAGGGCGAGAAACAGAGGGCGAGAAACAGAGGGGCTGAAACAGAGGGGCTGAAACAGAGGGGCTGAAACAGAGGGCGAGAAACAGAGGGCGAGAAACAGAGGGCGAGAAACAGAGTGCGAGAAACAGAGGGCGAGAAACAGAGGGGCTGAAACAAAGGGGCTGAAACAGAGGGGATGAAACAGAGGGGCTGAAACAGAGGGGCTGAAACAGAGGGCGAGAAACAGAGGGTGAGAAACAGAGGGGCTGAAACAGAGGGGCTGAAACAGAGGGGCTGAAACAGAGGGGCTGAAGCAGAGGGCGAGAAACAGTGGGCGAGAAACAGAGGGGCTGAAACAGAGGGGCTGAAACAGAGGGGCTGAAACAGAGGGCGAGAAACAGAGGCGCTGAAACAGAGGGCGAGAAACAGAGGGGCTGAAACAGAGGGCAAGAAACAGAGGGCGTGAAACTGAGGGCGAGAAACACAGGGGCTGAAACAGTGGGGCTGAAACAGAGGGGCTGAAACAGAGGAGCTGAAACAGAGGGCGAGAAACAGAGGGCGAGAAACAGAGGGGATGAAACAGAGGGCGAGAAACAGAGGGGGTGAAACAGAGGGTCTGAAACAGAGGGTCTGAAACAGAGGGGCTGAAACAAAGGGGCTGAAACAGAGGGCGAGAAACAGCGGGGCTGAAACAGAGGGCGAGAAACATTGGATCTGAAACATATTGGCTGAAACAGAGGGGTTGAAACAGAGGGCGAGAAACAGATGGGCTGAAACAGAGGGGCTGAAACAGAGGGCGAGAAACAGAGTGGCTGAAGCAGACGGGCTGAAACAGAGGGGCTGAAACAGAGGGCGAGAAACAGAGGGGCTGAAACAGAGGACGAGAAACAGAGGGGCTGAAACAGAGGGCGAGAAACAGAGGGCGAGAAACTGAGGGCGAGAAACAGAGGGGCTGAAACAGAGGGTATGAAACATAGGGGCTGAAATAGAGGGGCTGAAACAGAGGAGCTGAAAAAGAGGGGCTGAAACAGAGGGGCTGAAAGAGAGGGGCTGAAACAGAGGGGCTGAAACAGAGGGCGAGAAACAGAGGGGCTGAAACAGTGGGGCTGAAACAGAGGGGCTGAAACAGAGGGGCTGAAACAGAGGGCGAGAAACAGAGGGGCTGAAACAGAGGGCGAGAAACAGAGGGGCTGAAACAGAGGGCGAGTAACAGAGGGGCTGAAACAGAGGGGCTGAAACAGAGGAGCTGAAACAGAGGGCGAGAAACAGAGGGCGAGAAACAGAGGGGCTGAAACAGAGGGTTGAGAAACAGAGGGGCTGAAACAGTGGGACTGAAACAGAGGGGCTGAAAAAGAGTGCGAGAAACAGAGGGCGAGAAATAGAGGGGCTGAAACAGAGGGACTGAAACAGAGGGGCTGAAACAGAGGGGCTGAAACAGAGGGGGTGAAACAGAGGGGCTGAAACAGAGGGGCTGAAACAGAGGGGATGAAACAGAGGGGCTGAAACAGAGGGGCTGAAACAGAGGGCGAGAAACAGAGGGTGAGAAACAGAGGGGCTGAAACAGAGGGTCTGAAACAGAGGGGCTGAAACAGAGGGGCTGAAATAGAGGGCGAGAAACAGAGGGGCTGAAACAGAGGGCGAGAAGCAGAGGGGCTGAAACAGAGGGGGTGAAACAGAGGGGCTGAAACAGAGGGGCTGAAACAGAGGGCGAGAAACAGAGGGGCTGAAACAGAGGGCGAGAAACAGAGGGGCTGAAACAGACGGCGAGAAACAGAGGGGCTGAAACAGAGGGGCTGAAACAGAGGGGCTGAAACAGAGTGCGAGAAACAGAGGGGCTGAAACAGAGGGCGAGAAACAGAGGGGCTGAAACAGAGGGCGAGAAACAGAGGTGCTGAAATTGAGGGCGAGAAACAGAGGGGCTGAAACAGACGGCGAGAAACAGAGGGGCTGAAACAGAGGGGCTGAAACAGAGGGGCTGAAACAGAGTGCGAGAAACAGAGGGGCTGAAACAGAGGGCGAGAAACATAGGGCGAGAAACAGAGGGCGAGAAACAGAGGGGCTGAAACAGAGGGGCTGAAACAGAGGGGCTGAAACAGAGGGCGAGAAACAGAGGGCGAGAAACAGAGGGCGAGAAACAGAGTGCGAGAAACAGAGGGCGAGAAACAGAGGGGCTGAAACAGAGGGGCTGAAACACAGGGGATGAAACAGAGGGGCTGAAACAGCGGGGCTGAAACAGAGGGCGAGAAACAGAGGGTGAGAAACAGAGGGGCTGAAACAGAGGGGCTGAAACAGAGGGGCTGAAACAGAGGGGCTGAAACAGCGGGCGAGAAACAGAGGGGCTGAAACAGAGGGCGAGAAGCAGAGGGGCTGAAACAGAGGGGCTGAAACAGAGGACGAGAAACAGAGGGGCTGAAACAGAGGGCGAGAAACAGAGGGGCTGAAACAGAGGTGCTGAAACCGAGGGGCTGAAACAGAGGGCGAGAAACATAGGGCGAGAAACTTAGGGGCTGAAACAGAGGGGCTGAAACAGAGGGCGTGAAACAGAGGGCGAGAAACAGAGGGGCTGAAACAGAGGGGCTGAAACAGAGGGCGAGACACAGAGGGGCTGAAACAGAGGGGCTGAAACAGAGGGGCTGAAACAGAGGGGCTGAAACAGAGGGCGAGAAACAGAGAGCGAGAAACAGAGGGCGAGAACCAGAGTGCGAGAAACAGAGGGGATGAAACAGAGGGGCTGAAACAGAGGCAGAGAAACAGAGGGGCTGAAACAGAGGGGCTGAAACAGAGGGGCTGAAGCAGAGGGCGAGAAACAGAGGGGCTCAAACAGAGGGCGAGAAACAGAGGGCGAGAAACATAGGAGCTGAAACAGAGGGCGAGAAACAGAGGGGATGAAACAGAGGGCGAGAAACAGAGGGTCTGAAACAGAGGGGCTGAAACAGAGGGCGAGAAACAGAGGGGCTGAAACAGATTGGCTGAAACAGAGGGCGAGAAACAGTGGGGCTGAAACAGAGGGGCTGAAACAGGGCGAGAAACAGAGGGGCTGAAACAGAAGGGCTGAAACATTGGGCAAGAAACAGAGTTACTAAAAGAGAGGGCGAGAAACAGAGGGCGAGACACAGAGGGGCTGAAACAGAGGACGAGAAACAGAGGGGCTGAAACAGAGGGTCTGAAATAGAGGGCGAGAAACAGAGGGCGAGAAACAGATGGGCTGTAACAGAGGGGCTGAAACAGAGGGCGAGAAACAGAGGGGCTGAAACAGAGGGCGAGAAACAGCGGGCGAGAAACAGAGGGCGAGAAACAGTGGGGCTGAAACAGAGGGGCTGAAACAGAGGGCGAGAAACAGAGGGCGAGAAACAGAGGGCGAGAAACAGAGGGTCTGAAACAGAGGGGCTGAAACAGAGGGCGAGAAACAGTGGGCGAGAAATTGAGGGGTAGAAACAGAGGGGCTGAAACAGAGGGCGAGAAACAGAGGTGCTGAAACAGAGGGGATGAAACCGATGGGCTGAAACAGAGGGCGAGAAAAAGAGGGTGAGAAACAGAGGGGCTGAAACAGAGGGGCTGAAACAGAGGGGCTGAAACAGAGGGCGAGAAACAGAGGGGCTGAAACAGAGGGGCTGAAACAGAGGGGCTGAAACAGAGGGCGAGAAACATAGGGCGAGAAACAGTGGGCGAGAAACAGAGGGGCTGAAACAGAGGGGCTGAAACAGAGGGGCTGAAACAGAGGGCGAGAAACAGAGGGCGAGAAACAGAGGGCGAGAAACAGAGTGCGAGAAACAGAGGGCGAGAAACAGAGGGGCTGAAACAGAGGGGCTGAAACAGAGGGGCTGAAACAGAGGGCGAGAAACAGAGGCGCTGAAACAGAGGGCGAGAAACAGAGGGGCTGAAACAGAGGGCAAGAAACAGAGGGCGTGAAACTGAGGGCGAGAAACACAGGGGCTGAAACAGTGGGGCTGAAACAGAGGGGCTGAAACAGAGGAGCTGAAACAGAGGGCGAGAAACAGAGGGCGAGAAACAGAGGGGATGAAACAGAGGGCGAGAAACAGAGGGGGTGAAACAGAGGGTCTGAAACAGAGGGTCTGAAACAGAGGGGCTGAAACAAAGGGGCTGAAACAGAGGGCGAGAAACAGCGGGGCTGAAACAGAGGGCGAGAAACATTGGATCTGAAACATATTGGCTGAAACAGAGGGGTTGAAACAGAGGGCGAGAAACAGATGGGCTGAAACAGAGGGGCTGAAACAGAGGGCGAGAAACAGAGTGGCTGAAGCAGACGGGCTGAAACAGAGGGGCTGAAACAGAGGGCGAGAAACAGAGGGGCTGAAACAGAGGACGCGAAACAGAGGGGCTGAAACAGAGGGCGAGAAACAGAGGGCGAGAAACTGAGGGCGAGAAACAGAGGGGCTGAAACAGAGGGTATGAAACATAGGGGCTGAAATAGAGGGGCTGAAACAGAGGAGCTGAAAAAGAGGGGCTGAAACAGAGGGGCTGAAAGAGAGGGGCTGAAACAGAGGGGCTGAAACAGAGGGCGAGAAACAGAGGGGCTGAAACAGTGGGGCTGAAACAGAGGGGCTGAAACAGAGGGGCTGAAACAGAGGGCGAGAAACAGAGGGGCTGAAACAGAGGGCGAGAAACAGAGGGGCTGAAACAGAGGGCGAGTAACAGAGGGGCTGAAACAGAGGGGCTGAAACAGAGGAGCTGAAACAGAGGGCGAGAAACAGAGGGCGAGAAACAGAGGGGCTGAAACAGAGGGTTGAGAAACAGAGGGGCTGAAACAGTGGGACTGAAACAGAGGGGCTGAAACAGAGTGCGAGAAACAGAGGGCGAGAAATAGAGGGGCTGAAACAGAGGGACTGAAACAGAGGGGCTGAAACAGAGGGGCTGAAACAGAGGGGGTGAAACAGAGGGGCTGAAACAGAGGGGCTGAAACAGAGGGGATGAAACAGAGGGGCTGAAACAGAGGGGCTGAAACAGAGGGCGAGAAACAGAGGGTGAGAAACAGAGGGGCTGAAACAGAGGGTCTGAAACAGAGGGGCTGAAACAGAGGGGCTGAAACAGAGGGCGAGAAACAGAGGGGCTGAAACAGAGGGCGAGAAGCAGAGGGGCTGAAACAGAGGGGGTGAAACAGAGGGGCTGAAACAGAGGGGCTGAAACAGAGGGCGAGAAACAGAGGGGCTGAAACAGAGGGCGAGAAACAGAGGGGCTGAAACAGACGGCGAGAAACAGAGGGGCTGAAACAGAGGGGCTGAAACAGAGGGGCTGAAACAGAGTGCGAGAAACAGAGGGGCTGAAACAGAGGGCGAGAAACAGAGGGGCTGAAACAGAGGGCGAGAAACAGAGGGGCTGAAACAGAGGGCGAGAAACAGAGGGGCTGAAACAGACGGCGAGAAACAGAGGGGCTGAAACAGAGGGGCTGAAACAGAGGGGCTGAAACAGAGTGCGAGAAACAGAGGGGCTGAAACAGAGGGCGAGAAACATAGGGCGAGAAACAGAGGGCGAGAAACAGAGGGGCTGAAACAGAGGGGCTGAAACAGAGGGGCTGAAACAGAGGGCGAGAAACAGAGGGCGAGAAACAGAGGGCGAGAAACAGAGTGCGAGAAACAGAGGGCGAGAAACAGAGGGGCTGAAACAGAGGGGCTGAAACACAGGGGATGAAACAGAGGGGCTGAAACAGCGGGGCTGAAACAGAGGGCGAGAAACAGAGGGTGAGAAACAGAGGGGCTGAAACAGAGGGGCTGAAACAGAGGGGCTGAAACAGAGGGGCTGAAACAGCGGGCGAGAAACAGAGGGGCTGAAACAGAGGGCGAGAAGCAGAGGGGCTGAAACAGAGGGGCTGAAACAGAGGACGAGAAACAGAGGGGCTGAAACAGAGGGCGAGAAACAGAGGGGCTGAAACAGAGGTGCTGAAACCGAGGGGCTGAAACAGAGGGCGAGAAACATAGGGCGAGAAACTTAGGGGCTGAAACAGAGGGGCTGAAACAGAGGGCGTGAAACAGAGGGCGAGAAACAGAGGGGCTGAAACAGAGGGGCTGAAACAGAGGGCGAGACACAGAGGGGCTGAAACAGAGGGGCTGAAACAGAGGGGCTGAAACAGAGGGGCTGAAACAGAGGGCGAGAAACAGAGAGCGAGAAACAGAGGGCGAGAACCAGAGTGCGAGAAACAGAGGGGATGAAACAGAGGGGCTGAAACAGAGGCAGAGAAACAGAGGGGCTGAAACAGAGGGGCTTAAACAGAGGGGCTGAAGCAGAGGGCGAGAAACAGAGGGGCTCAAACAGAGGGCGAGAAACAGAGGGCGAGAAACATAGGAGCTGAAACAGAGGGCGAGAAACAGAGGGGATGAAACAGAGGGCGAGAAACAGAGGGTCTGAAACAGAGGGGCTGAAACAGAGGGCGAGAAACAGAGGGGCTGAAACAGATTGGCTGAAACAGAGGGCGAGAAACAGTGGGGCTGAAACAGAGGGGCTGAAACAGAGGGCGAGAAACAGAGGGGATGAAACAGAAGGGCTGAAACATTGGGCAAGAAACAGAGTTACTAAAAGAGAGGGCGAGAAACAGAGGGCGAGACACAGAGGGGCTGAAACAGAGGACGAGAAACAGAGGGGCTGAAACAGAGGGGCTGAAATAGAGGGCGAGAAACAGAGGGCGAGAAACAGATGGGCTGTAACAGAGGGGCTGAAACAGAGGGCGAGAAACAGAGGGGCTGAAACAGAGGGCGAGAAACAGCGGGCGAGAAACAGAGGGCGAGAAACAGTGGGGCTGAAACAGAGGGGCTGAAACAGAGGGCGAGAAACAGAGGGCGAGAAACAGAGGGCGAGAAACAGAGGGTCTGAAACAGAGGGGCTGAAACAGAGGGCGAGAAACAGTGGGTGAGAAATTGAGGGGTAGAAACAGAGGGGCTGAAACAGAGGGCGAGAAACAGAGGTGCTGAAACAGAGGGGATGAAACCGATGGGCTGAAACAGAGGGCGAGAAAAAGAGGGTGAGAAACAGAGGGGCTGAAACAGAGGGGCTGAAACAGAGGGGCTGAAACAGAGGGCGAGAAACAGAGGGGCTGAAACAGAGGGGCTGAAACAGAGGGGCTGAAACAGAGGGCGAGAAACATAGGGCGAGAAACAGTGGGCGAGAAACAGAGGGGCTGAAACAGAGGGGCTGAAACAGAGGGGCTGAAACAGAGGGCGAGAAACAGAGGGCGAGAAACAGAGGGCGAGAAACAGAGTGCGAGAAACAGAGGGCGAGAAACAGAGGGGCTGAAACAAAGGGGCTGAAACAGAGGGGATGAAACAGAGGGGCTGAAACAGAGGGGCTGAAACAGAGGGCGAGAAACAGAGGGTGAGAAACAGAGGGGCTGAAACAGAGGGGCTGAAACAGAGGGGCTGAAACAGAGGGGCTGAAGCAGAGGGCGAGAAACAGTGGGCGAGAAACAGAGGGGCTGAAACAGAGGGGCTGAAACAGAGGGGCTGAAACAGAGGGCGAGAAACAGAGGCGCTGAAACAGAGGGCGAGAAACAGAGGGGCTGAAACAGAGGGCAAGAAACAGAGGGCGTGAAACTGAGGGCGAGAAACACAGGGGCTGAAACAGTGGGGCTGAAACAGAGGGGCTGAAACAGAGGAGCTGAAACAGAGGGCGAGAAACAGAGGGCGAGAAACAGAGGGGATGAAACAGAGGGCGAGAAACAGAGGGGGTGAAACAGAGGGTCTGAAACAGAGGGTCTGAAACAGAGGGGCTGAAACAAAGGGGCTGAAACAGAGGGCGAGAAACAGAGGGGCTGAAACAGAGGGCGAGAAACATTGGATCTGAAACATATTGGCTGAAACAGAGGGGTTGAAACAGAGGGCGAGAAACAGATGGGCTGAAACAGAGGGGCTGAAACAGAGGGCGAGAAACAGAGTGGCTGAAGCAGACGGGCTGAAACAGAGGGGCTGAAACAGAGGGCGAGAAACAGAGGGGCTGAAACAGAGGACGAGAAACAGAGGGGCTGAAACAGAGGGCGAGAAACAGAGGGCGAGAAACTGAGGGCGAGAAACAGAGGGGCTGAAACAGAGGGTATGAAACATAGGGGCTGAAATAGAGGGGCTGAAACAGAGGAGCTGAAAAAGAGGGGCTGAAACAGAGGGGCTGAAAGAGAGGGGCTGAAACAGAGGGGCTGAAACAGAGGGCGAGAAACAGAGGGGCTGAAACAGTGGGGCTGAAACAGAGGGGCTGAAACAGAGGGGCTGAAACAGAGGGCGAGAAACAGAGGGGCTGAAACAGAGGGCGAGAAACAGAGGGGCTGAAACAGAGGGCGAGTAACAGAGGGGCTGAAACAGAGGGGCTGAAACAGAGGAGCTGAAACAGAGGGCGAGAAACAGAGGGGCTGAAACAGAGGGTTGAGAAACAGAGGGGCTGAAACAGTGGGACTGAAACAGAGGGGCTGAAACAGAGGGCGAGAAACAGAGGGCGAGAAATAGAGGGGCTGAAACAGAGGGACTGAAACAGAGGGGCTGAAACAGAGGGGCTGAAACAGAGGGGGTGAAACAGAGGGGCTGAAACAGAGGGGCTGAAACAGAGGGGATGAAACAGAGGGGCTGAAACAGAGGGGCTGAAACAGAGGGCGAGAAACAGAGGGTGAGAAACAGAGGGGCTGAAACAGAGGGTCTGAAACAGAGGGGCTGAAACAGAGGGGCTGAAACAGAGGGCGAGAAACAGAGGGGCTGAAACAGAGGGCGAGAAGCAGAGGGGCTGAAACAGAGGGGGTGAAACAGAGGGGCTGAAACAGAGGGGCTGAAACAGAGGGCGAGAAACAGAGGGGCTGAAACAGAGGGCGAGAAACAGAGGGGCTGAAACAGACGGCGAGAAACAGAGGGGCTGAAACAGAGGGGCTGAAACAGAGGGGCTGAAACAGAGTGCGAGAAACAGAGGGGCTGAAACAGAGGGCGATTAACATAGGGCGAGAAACAGAGGGCGAGAAACAGAGGGGCTGAAACAGAGAGGCTGAAACAGTGGGGCTGAAACAGAGGGCGAGAAACAGAGGGCGAGAAACAGAGGGCGAGAAACAGAGTGCGAGAAACAGAGGGCGAGAAACAGAGGGGCTGAAACAGAGGGGCTGAAACAGAGGGGATGAAACAGAGGGGCTGAAACAGCGGGGCTGAAACAGAGGGCGAGAAACAGAGGGTGAGAAACAGAGGGGCTGAAACAGAGGGGCTGAAACAGAGGGGCTGAAACAGAGGGGCTGAAACAGCGGGCGAGAAACAGAGGGGCTGAAACAGAGGGCGAGAAGCAGAGGGGCTGAAACAGAGGGGCTGAAACAGAGGACGAGAAACAGAGGGGCTGAAACAGAGGGCGAGAAACAGAGGGGCTGAAACAGAGGTGCTGAAACCGAGGGGCTGAAACAGAGGGCGAGAAACATAGGGCGAGAAACAGAGGGGCTGAAACAGAGGGGCTGAAACAGAGGGCGTGAAACAGAGGGCGAGAAACAGAGGGGCTGAAACAGAGGGGCTGAAACAGAGGGCGAGACACAGAGGGGCTGAAACAGAGGGGCTGAAACAGAGGGGCTGAAACAGAGGGGCTGAAACAGAGAGCGAGAAACAGAGGGCGAGAACCAGAGTGCGAGAAACAGAGGGGATGAAACAGAGGGGCTGAAACAGAGGCAGAGAAACAGAGGGGCTGAAACAGAGGGGCTGAAACAGAGGGGCTGAAGCAGAGGGCGAGAAACAGAGGGGCTCAAACAGAGGGCGAGAAACAGAGGGCGAGAAACATAGGAGCTGAAACAGAGGGCGAGAAACAGAGGGGATGAAACAGAGGGCGAGAAACAGAGGGTCTGAAACAGAGGGGCTGAAACAGAGGGCGAGAAACAGAGGGGCTGAAACAGAGGGCGAGAAACATTGGGGCTGAAACAGATTGGCTGAAACAGAGGGCGAGAAACAGTGGGGCTGAAACAGAGGGGCTGAAACAGAGGGCGAGAAACAGAGGGGCTGAAACAGAAGGGCTGAAACATTGGGCAAGAAACAGAGTTGCTAAAAGAGAGGGCGAGAAACAGAGGGCGAGACAGAGAGGGGCTGAAACAGAGGACGAGAAACAGAGGGGCTGAAACAGAGGGGCTGAAATAGAGGGCGAGAAACAGAGGGCGAGAAACAGATGGGCTGTAACAGAGGGGCTGAAACAGAGGGCGAGAAACAGAGGGGCTGAAACAGAGGGCGAGAAACAGCGGGCGAGAAACAGAGGGCGAGAAACAGTGGGGCTGAAACAGAGGGGCTGAAACAGAGGGCGAGAAACAGAGGGCGAGAAACAGAGGGTCTGAAACAGAGGGGCTGAAACAGAGGGCGAGAAACAGAGGGTCTGAAACAGAGGGGCTGAAACAGAGGGCGAGAAACAGAGGGGCTGAAACAGAGGGCGAGAAACATTGGGGCTGAAACAGATTGGCTGAAACAGAGGGCGAGAAACAGTGGGGCTGAAACAGAGGGGCTGAAACAGAGGGCGAGAAACAGAGGGGCTGAAACAGAAGGGCTGAAACATTGGGCAAGAAACAGAGTTACTAAAAGAGAGGGCGAGAAACAGAGGGCGAGACACAGAGGGGCTGAAACAGAGGACGAGAAACAGAGGGGCTGAAACAGAGGGGCTGAAATAGAGGGCGAGAAACAGAGGGCGAGAAACAGATGGGCTGTAACAGAGGGGCTGAAACAGAGGGCGAGAAACAGAGGGGCTGAAACAGAGGGCGTGAAACAGCGGGCGAGAAACAGAGGGCGAGAAACAGAGGGCGAGAAACAGAGGGCGAGAAACAGAGGGTCTGAAACAGAGGGGCTGAAACAGAGGGCGAGAAACAGTGGGCGAGAAATTGAGGGGTAGAAACAGAGGGGCTGAAACAGAGGGCGAGAAACAGAGGTGCTGAAACAGAGGGGATGAAACCGATGGGCTGAAACAGAGGGCGAGAAAAAGAGGGTGAGAAACAGAGGGGCTGAAACAGAGGGGCTGAAACAGAGGGGCTGAAACAGAGGGCGAGAAACAGAGGGGCTGAAACAGAGGGGCTGAAACAGAGGGGCTGAAACAGAGTGCGAGAAACATAGGGCGAGAAACAGAGGGCGAGAAACAGAGGGGCTGAAACAGAGGGGCTGAAACAGAGGGGCTGAAACAGAGGGCGAGAAACAGAGGGCGAGAAACAGAGGGCGAGAAACAGAGTGCGAGAAACAGAGGGCGAGAAACAGAGGGGCTGAAACAAAGGGGCTGAAACAGAGGGGATGAAACAGAGGGGCTGAAACAGAGGGGCTGAAACAGAGGGCGAGAAACAGAGGGTGAGAAACAGAGGGGCTGAAACAGAGGGGCTGAAACAGAGGGGCTGAAACAGAGGGGCTGAAGCAGAGGGCGAGAAACAGTGGGCGAGAAACAGAGGGGCTGAAACAGAGGGGCTGAAACAGAGGGGCTGAAACAGAGGGCGAGAAACAGAGGCGCTGAAACAGTTGGCGAGAAACAGAGGGGCTGAAACAGAGGGCAAGAAACAGAGGGCGTGAAACTGAGGGCGAGAAACACAGGGGCTGAAACAGTGGGGCTGAAACAGAGGGGCTGAAACAGAGGAGCTGAAACAGAGGGCGAGAAACAGAGGGCGAGAAACAGAGGGGATGAAACAGAGGGCGAGAAACAGAGGGGGTGAAACAGAGGGTCTGAAACAGAGGGTCTGAAACAGAGGGGCTGAAACAGAGGGGCTGAAACAGAGGGCGAGAAACAGAGGGGCTGAAACAGAGGGCGAGAAACATTGGAGCTGAAACATATTGGCTGAAACAGAGGGGTTGAAACAGAGGGCGAGAAACAGATGGGCTGAAACAGAGGGGCTGAAACAGAGGGCGAGAAACAGAGTGGCTGAAGCAGACTGGCTGAAACAGAGGGGCTGAAACAGAGGGCGAGAAACAGAGGGGCTGAAACAGAGGACGAGAAACAGAGGGGCTGAAACAGAGGGCGAGAAACAGAGGGCGAGAAACTGAGGGCGAGAAACAGAGGGGCTGAAACAGAGGGTATGAAACATAGGGGCTGAAATAGAGGGGCTGAAACAGAGGAGCTGAAAAAGTGGGGCTGAAACAGAGGGGCTGAAAGAGAGGGGCTGAAACAGAGGGGCTGAAACAGAGGGCGAGAAACAGAGGGGCTGAAACAGTGGGGCTGAAACAGAGGGGCTGAAACAGAGGGGCTGAAACAGAGGGCGAGAAACAGAGGGGCTGAAACAGAGGGCGAGAAACAGAGGGGCTGAAACAGAGGGCGAGTAACAGAGGGGCTGAAACAGAGGGGCTGAAACAGAGGAGCTGAAACAGAGGGCGAGAAACAGAGGGCGAGAAACAGAGGGGCTGAAACAGAGGGTTGAGAAACAGAGGGGCTGAAACAGTGGGACTGAAACAGAGGGGCTGAAACAGAGGGCGAGAAACAGAGGGCGAGAAATAGAGGGGCTGAAACAGAGGGACTGAAACAGAGGGGCTGAAACAGAGGGGCTGAAACAGAGGGGGTGAAACAGAGGGGCTGAAACAGAGGGGCTGAAACAGAGGGGATGAAACAGAGGGGCTGAAACAGAGGGGCTGAAACAGAGGGCGAGAAACAGAGGGTGAGAAACAGAGGGGCTGAAACAGAGGGTCTGAAACAGAGGGGCTGAAACAGAGGGGCGGAAACAGAGGGCGAGAAACAGAGGGGCTGAAACAGAGGGCGAGAAGCAGAGGGGCTGAAACAGAGGGGGTGAAACAGAGGGGCTGAAACAGAGGGGCTGAAACAGAGGGCGAGAAACAGAGGGGCTGAAACAGAGGGCGAGAAACAGAGGGGCTGAAACAGACGGCGAGAAACAGAGGGGCTAAAACAGAGGGGCTGAAACAGAGGGGCTGAAACAGAGTGCGAGAAACAGAGGGGCTGAAACAGAGGGCGAGAAACATAGGGCGAGAAACAGAGGGCGAGAAACAGAGGGGCTGAAACAGAGGGGCTGAAACAGAGGGGCTGAAACAGAGGGCGAGAAACAGAGGGCGAGAAACAGAGGGCGAGAAACAGAGTGCGAGAAACAGAGGGCGAGAAACAGAGGGGCTGAAACAGAGGGGCTGAAACAGAGGGGATGAAACAGAGGGGCTGAAACAGCGGGGCTGAAACAGAGGGCGAGAAACAGAGGGTGAGAAACAGAGGGGCTGAAACAGAGGGGCTGAAACAGAGGGGCTGAAACAGAGGGGCTGAAACAGCGGGCGAGAAACAGAGGGGCTGAAACAGAGGGCGAGAAGCAGAGGGGCTGAAACAGAGGGGCTGAAACAGAGGACGAGAAACAGAGGGGCTGAAACAGAGGGCGAGAAACAGAGGGGCTGAAACAGAGGTGCTGAAAACGAGGGGCTGAAACAGAGGGCGAGAAACATAGGGCGAGAAACAGAGGGGCTGAAACAGAGGGGCTGAAACAGAGGGCGTGAAACAGAGGGCGAGAAACAGAGGGGCTGAAACAGAGGGGCTGAAACAGAGGGCGAGACACAGAGGGGCTGAAACAGAGGGGCTGAAACAGAGGGGCTGAAACAGAGGGGCTGAAACAGAGGGCGAGAAACAGAGAGCGAGAAACAGAGGGCGAGAACCAGAGTGCGAGAAACAGAGGGGATGAAACAGAGGGGCTGAAACAGAGGCAGAGAAACAGATGGGCTGAAACAGAGGGGCTGAAACAGAGGGGCTGAAGCAGAGGGCGAGAAACAGAGGGGCTCAAACAGAGGGCGAGAAACAGAGGGCGAGAAACATAGGAGCTGAAACAGAGGGCGAGAAACAGAGGGGATGAAACAGAGGGCGAGAGACAGAGGGTCTGAAACAGAGGGGCTGAAACAGAGGGCGAGAAACAGAGGGGCTGAAACAGAGGGCGAGAAACATTGGGGCTGAAACAGATTGGCTGAAACAGAGGGCGAGAAACAGTGGGGCTGAAACAGAGGGGCTGAAACAGAGGGCGAGAAACAGAGGGGCTGAAACAGAAGGGCTGAAACATTGGGCAAGAAACAGAGTTACTAAAAGAGAGGGCGAGAAACAGAGGGCGAGACACAGAGGGGCTGAAACAGAGGACGAGAAACAGAGGGGCTGAAACAGAGGGGCTGAAATAGAGGGCGAGAAACAGAGGGCGAGAAACAGATGGGCTGTAACAGAGGGGCTGAAACAGAGGGCGAGAAACAGAGGGGCTGAAACAGAGGGCGAGAAACAGCGGGCGAGAAACAGAGGGCGAGAAACAGTGGGGCTGAAACAGAGGGGCTGAAACAGAGGGCGAGAAACAGAGGGCGAGAAACAGAGGGCGAGAAACAGAGGGTCTGAAACAGAGGGGCTGAAACAGAGGGCGAGAAACAGTGGGCGAGAAATTGAGGGGTAGAAACAGAGGGGCTGAAACAGAGGGCGAGAAACAGAGGTGCTGAAACAGAGGGGATGAAACAGATGGGCTGAAACAGAGGGCGAGAAAAAGAGGGTGAGAAACAGAGGGGCTGAAACAGAGGGGCTGAAACAGAGGGGCTGAAACAGAGGGCGAGAAACAGAGGGGCTGAAACAGAGGGGCTGAAACAGAGGGGCAGAAACAGAGGGCGAGAAACATAGGGCGAGAAACAGAGGGCGAGAAACAGAGGGGCTGAAACAGAGGGGCTGAAACAGAGGGGCTGAAACAGAGGGCGAGAAACAGAGGGCGAGAAACAGAGGGCGAGAAACAGAGTGCGAGAAACAGAGGGCGAGAAACAGAGGGGCTGAAACAGTGGGGCTGAAACAGAGGGGCTGAAACAGAGGGGCTGAAACAGAGGGGCTGAAACAGAGGGGCTGAAACAGAGGGCGAGACACAGAGGGGCTGAAACAGAGGGGCTGAAACAGAGGGGCTGAAACAGAGGGGCTGAAACAGAGGGCGAGAAACAGAGAGCGAGAAACAGAGGGCGAGAACCAGAGTGCGAGAAACAGAGGGGATGAAACAGAGGGGCTGAAACAGAGGCAGAGAAACAGATGGGCTGAAACAGAGGGGCTGAAACAGAGGGGCTGAAGCAGAGGGCGAGAAACAGAGGGGCTCAAACAGAGGGCGAGAAACAGAGGGCGAGAAACATAGGAGCTGAAACAGAGGGCGAGAAACAGAGGGGATGAAACAGAGGGCGAGAGACAGAGGGTCTGAAACAGAGGGGCTGAAACAGAGGGCGAGAAACAGAGGGGCTGAAACAGAGGGCGAGAAACATTGGGGCTGAAACAGATTGGCTGAAACAGAGGGCGAGAAACAGTGGGGCTGAAACAGAGGGGCTGAAACAGAGGGCGAGAAACAGAGGGGCTGAAACAGAAGGGCTGAAACATTGGGCAAGAAACAGAGTTACTAAAAGAGAGGGCGAGAAACAGAGGGCGAGACACAGAGGGGCTGAAACAGAGGACGAGAAACAGAGGGGCTGAAACAGAGGGGCTGAAATAGAGGGCGAGAAACAGAGGGCGAGAAACAGATGGGCTGTAACAGAGGGGCTGAAACAGAGGGCGAGAAACAGAGGGGCTGAAACAGAGGGCGAGAAACAGCGGGCGAGAAACAGAGGGCGAGAAACAGTGGGGCTGAAACAGAGGGGCTGAAACAGAGGGCGAGAAACAGAGGGCGAGAAACAGAGGGCGAGAAACAGAGGGTCTGAAACAGAGGGGCTGAAACAGAGGGCGAGAAACAGTGGGCGAGAAATTGAGGGGTAGAAACAGAGGGGCTGAAACAGAGGGCGAGAAACAGAGGTGCTGAAACAGAGGGGATGAAACAGATGGGCTGAAACAGAGGGCGAGAAAAAGAGGGTGAGAAACAGAGGGGCTGAAACAGAGGGGCTGAAACAGAGGGGCTGAAACAGAGGGCGAGAAACAGAGGGGCTGAAACAGAGGGGCTGAAACAGAGGGGCAGAAACAGAGGGCGAGAAACATAGGGCGAGAAACAGAGGGCGAGAAACAGAGGGGCTGAAACAGAGGGGCTGAAACAGAGGGGCTGAAACAGAGGGCGAGAAACAGAGGGCGAGAAACAGAGGGCGAGAAACAGAGTGCGAGAAACAGAGGGCGAGAAACAGAGGGGCTGAAACAGTGGGGCTGAAACAGAGGGGCTGAAACAGAGGGGCTGAAACAGAGGGCGAGAAACAGAGGGGCTGAAACAGAGGGCGAGAAACAGAGGGGCTGAAACAGAGGGCGAGTAACAGAGGGGCTGAAACAGAGGGGCTGAAACAGAGGAGCTGAAACAGAGGGCGAGAAACAGAGGGCGAGAAACAGAGGGGCTGAAACAGAGGGTTGAGAAACAGAGGGGCTGAAACAGTGGGACTGAAACAGAGGGGCTGAAACAGAGGGCGAGAAACAGAGGGCGAGAAATAGAGGGGCTGAAACAGAGGGACTGAAACAGAGGGGCTGAAACAGAGGGGCTGAAACAGAGGGGGTGAAACAGAGGGGCTGAAACAGAGGGGCTGAAACAGAGGGGATGAAACAGAGGGGCTGAAACAGAGGGGCTGAAACAGAGGGCGAGAAACAGAGGGTGAGAAACAGAGGGGCTGAAACAGAGGGTCTGAAACAGAGGGGCTGAAACAGAGGGGCGGAAACAGAGGGCGAGAAACAGAGGGGCTGAAACAGAGGGCGAGAAGCAGAGGGGCTGAAACAGAGGGGGTGAAACAGAGGGGCTGAAACAGAGGGGCTGAAACAGAGGGCGAGAAACAGAGGGGCTGAAACAGAGGGCGAGAAACAGAGGGGCTGAAACAGACGGCGAGAAACAGAGGGGCTAAAACAGAGGGGCTGAAACAGAGGGGCTGAAACAGAGTGCGAGAAACAGAGGGGCTGAAACAGAGGGCGAGAAACATAGGGCGAGAAACAGAGGGCGAGAAACAGAGGGGCTGAAACAGAGGGGCTGAAACAGAGGGGCTGAAACAGAGGGCGAGAAACAGAGGGCGAGAAACAGAGGGCGAGAAACAGAGTGCGAGAAACAGAGGGCGAGAAACAGAGGGGCTGAAACAGAGGGGCTGAAACAGAGGGGATGAAACAGAGGGGCTGAAACAGCGGGGCTGAAACAGAGGGCGAGAAACAGAGGGTGAGAAACAGTGGGGCTGAAACAGAGGGGCTGAAACAGAGGGGCTGAAACAGAGGGGCTGAAACAGCGGGCGAGAAACAGAGGGGCTGAAACAGAGGGCGAGAAGCAGAGGGGCTGAAACAGAGGGGCTGAAACAGAGGACGAGAAACAGAGGGGCTGAAACAGAGGGCGAGAAACAGAGGGGCTGAAACAGAGGTGCTGAAACCGAGGGGCTGAAACAGAGGGCGAGAAACATAGGGCGAGAAACAGAGGGGCTGAAACAGAGGGGCTGAAACAGAGGGCGTGAAACAGAGGGCGAGAAACAGAGGGGCTGAAACAGAGGGGCTGAAACAGAGGGCGAGACACAGAGGGGCTGAAACAGAGGGGCTGAAACAGAGGGGCTGAAACAGAGGGGCTGAAACAGAGGGCGAGAAACAGAGAGCGAGAAACAGAGGGCGAGAACCAGAGTGCGAGAAACAGAGGGGATGAAACAGAGGGGCTGAAACAGAGGCAGAGAAACAGATGGGCTGAAACAGAGGGGCTGAAACAGAGGGGCTGAAGCAGAGGGCGAGAAACAGAGGGGCTCAAACAGAGGGCGAGAAACAGAGGGCGAGAAACATAGGAGCTGAAACAGAGGGCGAGAAACAGAGGGGATGAAACAGAGGGCGAGAGACAGAGGGTCTGAAACAGAGGGGCTGAAACAGAGGGCGAGAAACAGAGGGGCTGAAACAGAGGGCGAGAAACATTGGGGCTGAAACAGATTGGCTGAAACAGAGGGCGAGAAACAGTGGGGCTGAAACAGAGGGGCTGAAACAGAGGGCGAGAAACAGAGGGGCTGAAACAGAAGGGCTGAAACATTGGGCAAGAAACAGAGTTACTAAAAGAGAGGGCGAGAAACAGAGGGCGAGACACAGAGGGGCTGAAACAGAGGACGAGAAACAGAGGGGCTGAAACAGAGGGGCTGAAATAGAGGGCGAGAAACAGAGGGCGAGAAACAGATGGGCTGTAACAGAGGGGCTGAAACAGAGGGCGAGAAACAGAGGGGCTGAAACAGAGGGCGAGAAACAGCGGGCGAGAAACAGAGGGCGAGAAACAGTGGGGCTGAAACAGAGGGGCTGAAACAGAGGGCGAGAAACAGAGGGCGAGAAACAGAGGGCGAGAAACAGAGGGTCTGAAACAGAGGGGCTGAAACAGAGGGCGAGAAACAGTGGGCGAGAAATTGAGGGGTAGAAACAGAGGGGCTGAAACAGAGGGCGAGAAACAGAGGTGCTGAAACAGAGGGGATGAAACAGATGGGCTGAAACAGAGGGCGAGAAAAAGAGGGTGAGAAACAGAGGGGCTGAAACAGAGGGGCTGAAACAGAGGGGCTGAAACAGAGGGCGAGAAACAGAGGGGCTGAAACAGAGGGGCTGAAACAGAGGGGCAGAAACAGAGGGCGAGAAACATAGGGCGAGAAACAGAGGGCGAGAAACAGAGGGGCTGAAACAGAGGGGCTGAAACAGAGGGGCTGAAACAGAGGGCGAGAAACAGAGGGCGAGAAACAGAGGGCGAGAAACAGAGTGCGAGAAACAGAGGGCGAGAAACAGAGGGGCTGAAACAAAGGGGCTGAAACAGAGGGGATGAAACAGAGGGGCTGAAACAGAGGGGCTGAAACAGAGGGCGAGAAACAGAGGGTGAGAAACAGAGGGGCTGAAACAGAGGGGCTGAAACAGAGGGGCTGAAACAGAGGGGCTGAAGCAGAGGGCGAGAAACAGTGGGCGAGAAACAGAGGGGCTGAAACAGAGGGGCTGAAACAGAGGGGCTGAAACAGAGGGCGAGAAACAGAGGCGCTGAAACAGAGGGCGAGAAACAGAGGGGCTGAAACAGAGGGCAAGAAACAGAGGGCGTGAAACTGAGGGCGAGAAACACAGGGGCTGAAACAGTGGGGCTGAAACAGAGGGGCTGAAACAGAGGAGCTGAAACAGAGGGCGAGAAACAGAGGGCGAGAAACAGAGGGGATGAAACAGAGGGCGAGAAACAGAGGGGGTGAAACAGAGGGTCTGAAACAGAGGGTCTGAAACAGAGGGGCTGAAACAGAGGGGCTGAAACAGAGGGCGAGAAACAGAGGGGCTGAAACAGAGGGCGAGAAACATTGGAGCTGAAACACATTGGCTGAAACAGAGGGGTTGAAACAGAGGGCGAGAAACAGATGGGCTGAAACAGAGGGGCTGAAACAGAGGGCGAGAAACAGAGTGGCTGAAGCAGACGGGCTGAAACAGAGGGGCTGAAACAGAGGGCGAGAAACAGAGGGGCTGAAACAGAGGACGAGAAACAGAGGGGCTGAAACAGAGGGCGAGAAACAGAGGGCGAGAAACTGAGGGCGAGAAACAGAGGGGCTGAAACAGAGGGTATGAAACATAGGGGCTGAAATAGAGGGGCTGAAACAGAGGAGCTGAAAAAGAGGGGCTGAAACAGAGGGGCTGAAAGAGAGGGGCTGAAACAGAGGGGCTGAAACAGAGGGCGAGAAACAGAGGGGCTGAAACAGTGGGGCTGAAACAGAGGGGCTGAAACAGAGGGGCTGAAACAGAGGGCGAGAAACAGAGGGGCTGAAACAGAGGGCGAGAAACAGAGGGGCTGAAACAGAGGGCGAGTAACAGAGGGGCTGAAACAGAGGGGCTGAAACAGAGGAGCTGAAACAGAGGGCGAGAAACAGAGGGCGAGAAACAGAGGGGCTGAAACAGAGGGTTGAGAAACAGAGGGGCTGAAACAGTGGGACTGAAACAGAGGGGCTGAAACAGAGGGCGAGAAACAGAGGGCGAGAAATAGAGGGGCTGAAACAGAGGGACTGAAACAGAGGGGCTGAAACAGAGGGGCTGAAACAGAGGGGCTGAAACAGAGGGGCTGAAACAGAGGGGCTGAAATAGAGGGCGAGAAACAGAAGGCGAGAAACAGAGGGGCTGTAACAGAGGGGCTGAAACAGAGGGCGTGAAACAGACGGGCTGAAACAGAGGGCGTGAAACAGAGGGCGAGAAACAGAGTGCGAGAAACAGAGGGTCTGAAACAGAGGGGCTGAAACAGAGGGCGAGACACAGAGGGCGAGAAATTGAGTGGCAGAAACAGAGGGGCTGAAACAGAGGGCGAGAAACAGAGGGGCTGAAACAGAGGGGATAAAACAGAGGGGCTGAAACAGAGGGTATGAAACAGAGGGGCTGAAACAGAGGGGCTGAAACAGAGGGCGAGAAACAGAGGGTGAGAAACAGAGGGGCTGAAACAGAGGGGCTGAAACAGAGGGGCTGAAACAGAGGGGCTGAAACAGAGGGGCTGAAACAGAGGGCGAGAAGCAGAGGGGCTGAAACAGAGGGGCTGAAACAGAGGGGCTGAAACAGAGGGCGAGAAACAGAGGGGCTGAAACAGAGGGCGAGAAACAGAGGGGCTGAAACAGACGGCGAGAAACAGAGGGGCTGAAACAGAGGGGCTGAAAAAGAGGGGCTGAAACAGAGGGCGAGAAACAGAGGGGCTGAAACAGAGGGCGAGAAACATAGGGCGAGAAACAGAGGGCGAGAAACAGAGGGGCTGAAACAGAGGGGCTGAAACAGAGGGGCTGAAACAGAGGGCGAGAAACAGAGGGCGAGAAACAGAGGGCGAGAAACAGAGTGCGAGAAACAGAGGGCGAGAAACAGAGGGGCTGAAACAGAGGGGCTGAAACAGAGGGGATGAAACAGAGGGGCTGAAACACAGGGGCTGAAACAGAGGGCGAGAAACAGAGGGTGAGAAACAGAGGGGCTGAAACAGAGGGGCTGAAACAGAGGGGCTGAAACAGAGGGGCTGAAACAGAGGGCGAGAAACAGAGGGGCTGAAACAGAGGGCGAGATGCAGAGGGGCTGAAACAGAGGGGCTGAAACAGAGGGGCTGAAACAGAGGGGCTGAAACATAGGACGAGAAACAGAGGGGCTGAAACAGAGGGCGAGAAACAGAGGGGCTGAAACAGACGGCGAGAAACAGAGGGGCTGAAACAGAGGTGCTGAAACAGAGGGGCTGAAACATAGGGCGAGAAACATAGGGCGAGAAACAGAGGGGCTGAAACAGAGGGGCTGAAACAGAGGGGCTGAAACAGAGGGGGTGAAACAGAGGGGCTGAAACAGAGGGGCTGAAACAGAGGGCGAGACACAGAGGGGCTGAAACAGAGGGGCTGAAACAGAGGGGCTGAAACAGAGGGGCTGAAACAGAGGGCGAGAAACAGAGAGCGAGAAACAGAGGGCGAGAACCAGAGTGCGAGAAACAGAGGGAATGAAACAGAGGGGCTGAAACAGAGGCAGAGAAACAGAGGGGCTGAAACAGAGGGGCTGAAACAGAGGGGCTGAAACAGAGGGCGAGAAACAGAGGGGCTCAAACAGAGGGCGAGAAACAGAGGGCGAGAAACATAGGAGCTGAAACAGTGGGCGAGAAACAGAGGGGATGAAACAGAGGGCGAGAAACAGAGGGTCTGAAACAGAGGGGCTGAAACAGAGGGCGAGAAACAGAGGGGCTGAAACAGAGGGCGAGAAACATTGGGGCTGAAACAGATTGGCTGAAACAGAGGGCGAGAAACAGTGGGGCTGAAACAGAGGGGCTGAAACAGAGGGCGAGAAACAGAGGGGCTGAAACAGAAGGGCTGAAACATTGGGCAAGAAACAGAGTTGCTAAAAGAGAGGGCGAGAAACAGAGGGCGAGACACAGAGGGGCTGAAACAGAGTACGAGAAACAGAGGGGCTGAAACAGAGGGGCTGAAATAGAGGGCGAGAAACAGAGGGCGAGAAACAGATGGGCTGTAACAGAGGGGCTGAAACAGAGGGCGAGAAACAGAGGGGCTGAAACAGAGGGCGAGAAACAGCGGGCGAGAAACAGAGGGCGAGAAACAGTGGGGCTGAAACAGAGGGGCTGAAACAGAGGGCGAGAAACAGAGGGGCTGAAACAGAGGGCGAGAAACATAGGGCGAGAAACAGAGGGCGAGAAACAGAGGGGCTGAAACAGAGGGGCTGAAACAGAGGGGCTGAAACAGAGGGCGAGAAACAGAGGGCGAGAAAAAGAGGGGCTGAAACTGAGGGGATGAAACAGAGGGGCTGAAACAGAGGGGCTGAAACAGAGGGAGAGATGCAGAGGGGCTGAAACAGAGGGGCTGAAACAGAGGGGCTGAAACAGAGGGGCTGAAACAGAGGACGAGAAACAGAGGGGCTGAAACAGAGGGCGAGAAACAGAGGGGCTGAAACAGACGGCGAGAAACAGAGGGGCTGAAACAGAGGTGCTGAAACAGAGGGGCTGAAACAGAGGGCGAGAAACATAGGGCGAGAAACAGAGGGGCTGAAACAGAGGGGCTGAAACAGAGGGGCTGAAACAGAGGGGGTGAAACAGAGGGGCTGAAACAGAGGGGCTGAAACAGAGGGCGAGACACAGAGGGGCTGAAACAGAGGGGATGAAACAGAGGGGCTGAAACAGAGGGGCTGAAACAGAGGGCGAGAAACAGAGAGCGAGAAACAGAGGGCGAGAACCAGAGTGCGAGAAACAGAGGGGATGAAACAGAGGGGCTGAAACAGAGGCAGAGAAACAGAGGGGCTGAAACAGAGGGGCTGAAACAGAGGGGCTGAAACAGAGGGCGAGAAACAGAGGGGCTCAAACAGAGGGCGAGAAACAGAGGGCGAGAAACAAAGGAGCTGAAACAGTGGGCGAGAAACAGAGGGGATGAAACAGAGGGCGAGAAACAGAGGGTCTGAAACAGAGGGGCTGAAACAGAGGGCGAGAAACAGAGGGGCTGAAACAGAGGGCGAGAAACATTGTGGCTGAAACAGATTGGCTGAAACAGAGGGCGAGAAACAGTGGGGCTGAAACAGAGGGGCTGAAACAGAGGGCGAGAAACAGAGGGGCTGAAACAGAAGGGCTGAAACATTGGGCAAGAAACAGAGTTGCTAAAAGAGAGGGCGAGAAACAGAGGGCGAGACACAGAGGGGCTGAAACAGAGGACGAGAAACAGAGGGGCTGAAACAGAGGGGCTGAAATAGAGGGCGAGAAACAGAGGGCGAGAAACAGATGGGCTGTAACAGAGGGGCTGAAACAGAGGGCGAGAAACAGAGGGGCTGAAACAGAGGGCGAGAAACAGCGGGCGAGAAACAGAGGGCGAGAAACAGTGGGGCTGAAACAGAGGGGCTGAAACAGAGGGCGAGAAACAGAGGGCGAGAAACAGAGGGCGAGAAACAGAGGGTCTGAAACAGAGGGGCTGAAACAGAGGGCGAGAAACAGAGGGCGAGAAATTGAGGGGTAGAAACAGAGGGGCTGAAACAGAGGGCGAGAAACAGAGGTGCTGAAACAGAGGGGATGAAACAGATGGGCTGAAACAGAGGGCGAGAAAAAGAGGGTGAGAAACAGAGGGGCTGAAACAGAGGGGCTGAAACAGAGGGGCTGAAACAGAGGGCGAGAAACAGAGGGGCTGAAACAGAGGGGCTGAAACAGAGGGGCTGAAACAGAGGGCGAGAAACATAGGGCGAGAAACAGAGGGCGAGAAACAGAGGGCGAGAAACAGAGTGCGAGAAACAGAGGGCGAGAAACAGAGGGGCTGAAACAAAGGGGCTGAAACAGAGGGGATGAAACAGAGGGGCTGAAACAGAGGGGCTGAAACAGAGGGCGAGAAACAGAGGGTGAGAAACAGAGGGGCTGAAACAGAGGGGCTGAAACAGAGGGGCTGAAACAGAGGGGCTGAAGCAGAGGGCGAGAAACAGTGGGCGAGAAACAGAGGGGCTGAAACAGAGGGGCTGAAACAGAGGGGCTGAAACAGAGGGCGAGAAACAGAGGCGCTGAAACAGAGGGCGAGAAACAGAGGGGCTGAAACAGAGGGCGAGAAACAGAGGGCGAGAAACTGAGGGCGAGAAACACAGGGGCTGAAACAGTGGGGCTGAAACAGAGGGGCTGAAACAGAGGAGCTGAAACAGAGGGCGAGAAACAGAGGGCGAGAAACAGAGGGGATGAAACAGAGGGCGAGAAACAGAGGGGGTGAAACAGTGGGTCTGAAACAGAGGGTCTGAAACAGAGGGCGAGAAACAGAGGGGCTGAAACAGAGGGCGAGAAACATTGGGGCTGAAACATATTGGCTGAAACAGAGGGGTTGAAACAGAGGGCGAGAAACAGATGGGCTGAAACAGAGGGGCTGAAACAGAGGGCGAGAAACAGAGGGACTGAAACAGAGGGGCTGGAACAGAGGGGCTGAAACAGAGGGCGAGAAACAGAGGGGCTGAAACAGAGGACGAGAAACAGAGGGGCTGAAACAGAGGGCGAGAAACAGAGGGCGAGAAACTGAGGGCGAGAAACAGAGGGGCTGAAACAGAGGGTATGAAACATAGGGGCTGAAATAGAGGGGCTGAAACAGAGGAGCTGAAAAAGAGGGGCTGAAGCAGAGGGGCTGAAAGAGAGGGGCTGAAACAGAGGGGCTGAAACAGAGGGCGAGAAACAGAGGGGCTGAAACAGTGGGGCTGAAACAGAGGGGCTGAAACAGAGGGGCTGAAACAGAGGGCGAGAAACAGAGGGGCTGAAACAGAGGGCGAGAAACAGAGGGGCTGAAACAGAGGGCGAGTAACAGAGGGGCTGAAACAGAGGGGCTGAAACAGAGGAGCTGAAACAGAGGGCGAGAAACAGAGGGCGAGAAACAGAGGGGCTGAAACAGAGGGTTGAGAAACAGAGGGGCTGAAACAGTGGAACTGAAACAGAGGGGCTGAAACAGAGGGCGAGAAACAGAGGGCGAGAAATAGAGGGGCTGAAACAGAGGGGCTGAAACAGAGGGGCTGAAACAGAGGGGCTGAAACAGAGGGGCTGAAACAGAGGGGCTGAAATAGAGTGCGAGAAACAGAAGGCGAGAAACAGAGGGGCTGTAACAGAGGGGCTGAAACAGAGGGCGAGAAACAGACGGGCTGAAACAGAGGGCGTGAAACAGAGGGCGAGAAACAGACTGCGAGAAACAGAGGGTCTGAAACAGAGGGGCTGAAACAGAGGGCGAGACACAGAGGGCGAGAAATTGAGGGGCAGAAACAGAGGGGCTGAAACAGAGGGCGAGAAACAGAGGGGCTGAAACAGAGGGTGAGAAACAGAGGGGCTGAAACAGAGGGGCTGAAACAGAAGGGCTGAAACAGAGGGGCTGAAACAGAGGGCGAGAAACAGAGGGGCTGAAACAGAGGGCGAGAAGCAGAGGGGCTGAAACAGAGGGGCTGAAACAGAGGGGCTGAAACAGAGGGCGAGAAACTGAGGGGCTGAAACAGAGGGCGAGAAACAGAGGGGCTGAAACAGAGGGGCTGAAACAGAGGGGCTGAAACAGAGGGCGAGAAACAGAGGGGCTGAAACAGACGGCGAGAAACAGAGGGGCTGAAACAGAGGGGCTGAAACAGAGGGGCTGAAACAGAGGGCGAGAAACAGAGGGGCTGAAACAGAGGGGCTGAAATAGAGGGCGAGAAACAGAGGGCGAGAAACAGATGGGCTGTAACAGAGGGGCTGAAACAGAGGGCGAGAAACAGAGGGGCTGAAACAGAGGGCGAGAAACAGCGGGCGAGAAACAGAGGGCGAGAAACAGTGGGGTGAAACAGAGGGGCTGAAACAGAGGGCGAGAAACAGAGGGCGAGAAACAGAGGGCGAGAAACAGAGGGTCTGAAACAGAGGGGCTGAAACAGAGGGCGAGAAACAGTGGGCGAGAAATTGAGGGGTAGAAACAGAGGGGCTGAAACAGAGGGCGAGAAACAGAGGTGCTGAAACAGAGGGGATGAAACCGATGGGCTGAAACAGAGGGCGAGAAAAAGAGGGTGAGAAACAGAGGGGCTGAAACAGAGATGCTGAAACAGAGGGGCTGAAACAGAGGGCGAGAAACAGAGGGGCTGAAACAGAGGGGCTGAAACAGAGGGGCTGAAACAGAGGGCGAGAAACATAGGGCGAGAAACAGAGGGCGAGAAACAGAGGGGCTGAAACAGAGGGGCTGAAACAGAGGGGCTGAAACAGAGGGCGAGAAACAGAGGGCGAGAAACAGAGGGCGAGAAACAGAGTGCGAGAAACAGAGGGCGAGAAACAGAGGGGCTGAAACAAAGGGGCTGAAACAGAGGGGATGAAACAGAGGGGCTGAAACAGAGGGGCTGAAACAGAGGGCGAGAAACAGAGGGTGAGAAACAGAGGGGCTGAAACAGAGGGGCTGAAACAGAGTGGCTGAAACAGAGGGGCTGAAGCAGAGGGCGAGAAACAGTGGGCGAGAAACAGAGGGGCTGAAACAGAGGGGCTGAAACAGAGGGGCTGAAACAGAGGGCGAGAAACAGAGGCGCTGAAACAGTTGGCGAGAAACAGAGGGGCTGAAACAGACGGCAAGAAACAGAGGGCGTGAAACTGAGGGCGAGAAACACAGGGGCTGAAACAGTGGGGCTGAAACAGAGGGGCTGAAACAGAGGAGCTGAAACAGAGGGCGAGAAACAGAGGGCGAGAAACAGAGGGGATGAAACAGAGGGCGAGAAACAGAGGGGGTGAAACAGAGGGTCTGAAACAGAGGGTCTGAAACAGAGGGGCTGAAACAGAGGGGCTGAAACAGAGGGCGAGAAACAGAGGGGCTGAAACAGAGGGCGAGAAACATTGGAGCTGAAACATATTGGCTGAAACAGAGGGGTTGAAACAGAGGGCGAGAAACAGATGGGCTGAAACAGAGGGGCTGAAACAGAGGGCGAGAAACAGAGTGGCTGAAGCAGACTGGCTGAAACAGAGGGGCTGAAACAGAGGGCGAGAAACAGAGGGGCTGAAACAGAGGACGAGAAACAGAGGGGCTGAAACAGAGGGCGAGAAACAGAGGGCGAGAAACTGAGGACGAGAAACAGAGGGGCTGAAACAGAGGGTATGAAACATAGGGGCTGAAATAGAGGGGCTGAAACAGAGGAGCTGAAAAAGAGGGGCTGAAACAGAGGGGCTGAAAGAGAGGGGCTGAAACAGAGGGGCTGAAACAGAGGGCGAGAAACAGAGGGGCTGAAACAGTGGGGCTGAAACAGAGGGGCTGAAACAGAGGGGCTGAAACAGAGGGCGAGAAACAGAGAGGCTGAAACAGAGGGCGAGAAACAGAGGGGCTGAAACAGAGGGCGAGTAACAGAGGGGCTGAAACAGAGGGGCTGAAACAGAGGAGCTGAAACAGAGGGCGAGAAACAGAGGGCGAGAAACAGAGGGGCTGAAACAGAGGGTTGAGAAACAGAGGGGCTGAAACAGTGGGACTGAAACAGAGGGGCTGAAACAGAGGGCGAGAAACAGAGGGCGAGAAATAGAGGGGCTGAAACAGAGGGACTGAAACAGAGGGGCTGAAACAGAGGGGCTGAAACAGAGGGGGTGAAACAGAGGGGCTGAAACAGAGGGGCTGAAACAGAGGGGATGAAACAGAGTGGCTGAAACAGAGGGGCTGAAACAGAGGGCGAGAAACAGAGGGTGAGAAACAGAGGGGCTGAAACAGAGGGTCTGAAACAGAGGGGCTGAAACAGAGGGGCTGAAACAGAGGGCGAGAAACAGAGGGGCTGAAACAGAGGGCGAGAAGCAGAGGGGCTGAAACAGAGGGGGTGAAACAGAGGGGCTGAAACAGAGGGGCTGAAACAGAGGGCGAGAAACAGAGGGGCTGAAACAGAGGGCGAGAAACAGAGGGGCTGAAACAGACGGCGAGAAACAGAGGGGCTGAAACAGAGGGGCTGAAACAGAGGGGCTGAAACAGAGTGCGAGAAACAGAGGGGCTGAAACAGAGGGCGAGAAACATAGGGCGAGAAACAGAGGGCGAGAAACAGAGGGGCTGAAACAGAGGGGCTGAAACAGAGGGGCTGAAACAGAGGGCGAGAAACAGAGGGCGAGAAACAGAGGGCGAGAAACAGAGTGCGAGAAACAGAGGGCGAGAAACAGAGGGGCTGAAACAGAGGGGCTGAAACAGAGGGGATGAAACAGAGGGGCTGAAACAGCGGGGCTGAAACAGAGGGCGAGAAACAGAGGGTGAGAAACAGAGGGGCTGAAACAGAGGGGCTGAAACAGAGGGGCTGAAACAGAGGGGCTGAAAGAGCGGGCGAGAAACAGAGGGGCTGAAACAGAGGGCGAGAAGCAGAGGGGCTGAAACAGAGGGGCTGAAACAGAGGACGAGAAACAGAGGGGCTGAAACAGAGGGCGAGAAACAGAGGGGCTGAAACAGAGGTGCTGAAACCGAGGGGCTGAAACAGAGGGCGAGAAACATAGGGCGAGAAACAGAGGGGCTGAAACAGAGGGGCTGAAACAGAGGGCGTGAAACAGAGGGCGAGAAACAGAGGGGCTGAAACAGAGGGGCTGAAACAGAGGGCGAGACACAGAGGGGCTGAAACAGAGGGGCTGAAACAGAGGGGCTGAAACAGAGGGGCTGAAACAGAGGGCGAGAAACAGAGAGCGAGAAACAGAGGGCGAGAACCAGAGTGCGAGAAACAGAGGGGATGAAACAGAGGGGCTGAAACAGAGGCAGAGAAACAGAGGGGCTGAAACAGAGGGGCTGAAACAGAGGGGCTGAAGCAGAGGGCGAGAAACAGAGGGGCTCAAACAGAGGGCGAGAAACAGAGGGCGAGAAACATAGGAGCTGAAACAGAGGGCGAGAAACAGAGGGGATGAAACAGAGGGCGAGAAACAGAGGGTCTGAAACAGAGGGGCTGAAACAGAGGGCGAGAAACAGAGGGGCTGAAACAGAGGGCGAGAAACATTGGGGCTGAAACAGATTGGCTGAAACAGAGGGCGAGAAACAGTGGGGCTGAAACAGAGGGGCTGAAACAGAGGGCGAGAAACAGAGGGGCTGAAACAGAAGGGCTGAAACATTGGGCAAGAAACAGAGTTACTAAAAGAGAGGGCGAGAAACAGAGGGCGAGACACAGAGGGGCTGAAACAGTGGACGAGAAACAGAGGGGCTGAAACAGAGGGGCTGAAATAGAGGGCGAGAAACAGAGGGCGAGAAACAGATGGGCTGTAACAGAGGGGCTGAAACAGAGGGCGAGAAACAGAGGGGCTGAAACAGAGGGCGAGAAACAGCGGGCGAGAAACAGAGGGCGAGAAACAGTGGGGCTGAAACAGAGGGGCTGAAACAGAGGGCGAGAAACAGAGGGCGAGAAACAGAGGGCGAGAAACAGAGGGTCTGAAACAGAGGGGCTGAAACAGAGGGCGAGAAACAGTGGGCGAGAAATTGAGGGGTAGAAACAGAGGGGCTGAAACAGAGGGCGAGAAACAGAGGTGCTGAAACAGAGGGGATGAAACAGATGGGCTGAAACAGAGGTCGAGAAAAAGAGGGTGAGAAACAGAGGGGCTGAAACAGAGGGGCTGAAACAGAGGGGCTGAAACAGAGGGCGAGAAACAGAGGGGCTGAAACAGAGGGGCTGAAACAGAGGGGCTGAAACAGAGGGCGAGAAACATAGGGCGAGAAACAGAGGGCGAGAAACAGAGGGGCTGAAACAGAGGGGCTGAAACAGAGGGGCTGAAACAGAGGGCGAGAAACAGAGGGCGAGAAACAGAGGGCGAGAAACAGAGTGCGAGAAACAGAGGGCGAGTAACAGAGGGGCTGAAACAAAGGGGCTGAAACAGAGGGGATGAAACAGAGGGGCTGAAACAGAGGGGCTGAAACAGAGGGCGAGAAACAGAGGGTGAGAAACAGAGGGGCTGAAACAGAGGGGCTGAAACAGAGGGGCTGAAACAGAGGGGCTGAAGCAGAGGGCGAGAAACAGTGGGCGAGAAACAGAGGGGCTGAAACAGAGGGGCTGAAACAGAGGGGCTGAAACAGAGGGCGAGAAACAGAGGCGCTGAAACAGAGGGCGAGAAACAGAGGGGCTGAAACAGAGGGCAAGAAACAGAGGGCGTGAAACTGAGGGCGAGAAACACAGGGGCTGAAACAGTGGGGCTGAAACAGAAGGGCTGAAACAGAGGAGCTGAAACAGAGGGCGAGAAACAGAGGGCGAGAAACAGAGGGGATGAAACAGAGGGCGAGAAACAGAGGGGGTGAAACAGAGGGTCTGAAACAGAGGGTCTGAAACAGAGGGGCTGAAACAGAGGGGCTGAAACAGAGGGCGAGAAACAGAGGGGCTGAAACAGAGGGCGAGAAACATTGGAGCTGAAACATATTGGCTGAAACAGAGGGGTTGAAACAGAGGGCGAGAAACAGATGGGCTGAAACAGAGGGGCTGAAACAGAGGGCGAGAAACAGAGTGGCTGAAGCAGACGGGCTGAAACAGAGGGGCTGAAACAGAGGGCGAGAAACAGAGGGGCTGAAACAGAGGACGAGAAACAGAGGGGCTGAAAAAGAGGGCGAGAAACAGAGGGCGAGAAACTGAGGGCGAGAAACAGAGGGGCTGAAACAGAGGGTATGAAACATAGGGGCTGAAATAGAGGGGTTGAAACAGAGGAGCTGAAAAAGAGGGGCTGAAACAGAGGGGCTGAAAGAGAGGGGCTGAAACAGAGGGGCTGAAACAGAGGGCGAGAAACAGAGGGGCTGAAACAGTGGGGCTGAAACAGAGGGGCTGAAACAGAGGGGCTGAAACAGAGGGCGAGAAACAGAGGGGCTGAAACAGAGGGCGAGAAACAGATGGGCTGAAACAGAGGGCGAGTAACAGAGGGGCTGAAACAGAGGGGCTAAAACAGAGGAGCTGAAACAGAGTGCGAGAAACAGAGGGCGAGAAACAGAGGGGCTGAAACAGAGGGTTGAGAAACAGAGGGGCTGAAACAGTGGGACTGAAACAGAGGGGCTGAAACAGAGGGCGAGAAACAGAGGGCGAGAAATAGAGGGGCTGAAACAGAGGGACTGAAACAGAGGGGCTGAAACAGAGGGGCTGAAACAGAGGGGCTGAAACAGAGGGGCTGAAACAGAGGGGCTGAAATAGAGGGCGAGAAACAGAAGGCGAGAAACAGAGGGGCTGTAACAGAGGGGCTGAAACAGAGGGCGTGAAACAGACGGGCTGAAACAGAGGGCGTGAAACAGAGGGCGAGAAACAGAGTGCGAGAAACAGAGGGTCTGAAACAGAGGGGCTGAAACAGAGGGCGAGACACAGAGGGCGAGAAATTGAGGGGCAGAAACAGAGGGGCTGAAACAGAGGGCGAGAAACAGAGGGGCTGAAACAGAGGGGATAAAACAGAGGGGCTGAAACAGAGGGGATGAAACAGAGGGGCTGAAACAGAGGGGCTGAAACAGAGGGCGAGAAACAGAGGGTGAGAAACAGAGGGGCTGAAACAGAGGGGCTGAAACAGAGGGGCTGAAACAGAGGGGCTGAAACAGAGGGCGAGAAACAGAGGGGCTGAAACAGAGGGCGAGAAGCAGAGGGGCTGAAACAGAGGGGCTGAAACAGAGGGGCTGAAACAGAGGGCGAGAAACAGAGGGGCTGAAACAGAGGGCGAGAAACAGAGGGGCTGAAACAGACGGCGAGAAACAGAGGGGCTGAAACAGAGGGGCTGAAACAGAGGGGCTGAAACAGAGGGCGAGAAACAGAGGGGCTGAAACAGAGTGCGAGAAACATAGGGCGAGAAACAGAGGGCGAGAAACAGAGGGGCTGAAACAGAGGGGCTGAAACAGAGGGGCTGAAACAGAGGGCGAGAAACAGAGGGCGAGAAACAGAGGGCGAGAAACAGAGTGCGAGAAACAGAGGGCGAGAAACAGAGGGGCTGAAACAGAGGGGCTGAAACAGAGGGGATGAAACAGAGGGGCTGAAACAGAGGGGCTGAAACAGAGGGCGAGAAACAGAGGGTGAGAAACAGAGGGGCTGAAACAGAGGGGCTGAAACAGAGGGGCTGAAACAGAGGGCGAGAAACAGAGGGGCTGAAACAGAGGGGGTGAAACAGAGGGGCTGAAACAGAGGGCGAGAAACATAGGGCGAGAAACAGAGGGCGAGAAACAGAGGGCGAGAAACAGAGTGCGAGAAACAGAGGGCGAGAAACAGAGGGGCTGAAACAAAGGGGCTGAAACAGAGGGGCTGAAACAGAGGGGCTGAAACAGAGGGCGAGAAACATAGGGCGAGAAACAGAGGGCGAGAAACAGAGGGCGAGAAACAGAGTGCGAGAAACAGAGGGCGAGAAACAGAGGGGCTGAAACAAAGGGGCTGAAACAGAGGGGCTGAAACAGAGGGGCTGAAACAGAGGGGCTGAAACAGAGGGCGAGAAACAGAGGGTGAGAAACAGAGGGGCTGAAACAGAGGGGCTGAAACAGAGGGGCTGAAACAGAGGGGCTGAAGCAGAGGGCGAGAAACAGTGGGCGAGAAACAGAGGGGCTGAAACAGAGGGGCTGAAACAGAGGGGCTGAAACAGAGGGCGAGAAACAGAGGCGCTGAAACAGAGGGCGAGAAACAGAGGGGCTGAAACAGAGGGCGAGAAACAGAGGGCGAGAAACTGAGGGCGAGAAACACAGGGGCTGAAACAGTGGGGCTGAAACAGAGGGGCTGAAACAGAGGAGCTGAAAAAGAGGGCGAGAAACAGAGGGCGAGAAACAGAGGGGATGAAACAGAGGGCGAGAAACAGAGGGGGTGAAACAGTGGGTCTGAAACAGAGGGTCTGAAACAGAGGGGCTGAAACAGAGGGCGAGAAACATTGGGGCTGAAACATATTGGCTGAAACAGAGGGGTTGAAACAGAGGGCGAGAAACAGATGGGCTAAAACAGAGGGGCTGAAACAGAGGGCGAGAAACAGAGGGGCTGAAACAGACGGGCTGAAACAGAGGGGCTGAAACAGAGGGCGAGAAACAGAGGGGCTGAAACAGAGGATGAGAAACAGTGGGGCTGAAACAGAGGGCGAGAAACAGAGGGCGAGAAACAGAGGGCGAGAAACAGAGGGCGAGAAACAGAGGGTCTGAAACAGAGGGGCTGAAACAGAGGGCGAGAAACAGAGGGCGAGAAATTGAGGGGTAGAAACAGAGGGGCTGAAACAGAGGGCGAGTAACAGAGGTGCTGAAACAGAGGGGATGAAACAGATGGGCTGAAACAGAGGGCGAGAAAAAGAGGGTGAGAAACAGAGGGGCTGAAACAGAGGGGCTGAAACAGAGGGCGAGAAACAGAGGGGCTGAAACAGAGGGGCTGAAACAGAGGGGCTGAAACAGAGGGCGAGAAACATAGGGCGAGAAACAGAGGGCGAGAAACAGAGGGCGAGAAACAGAGTGCGAGAAACAGAGGGCGAGAAACAGAGGGGCTGAAACAAAGGGGCTGAAACAGAGGGGATGAAACAGAGGGGCTGAAACAGAGGGGCTGAAACAGAGGGCGAGAAACAGAGGGTGAGAAACAGAGGGGCTGAAACAGAGGGGCTGAAACAGAGGGGCTGAAACAGAGGGGCTGAAGCAGAGGGCGAGAAACAGTGGGCGAGAAACAGAGGGGCTGAAACAGAGGGGCTGAAACAGAGGGGCTGAAACAGAGGGCGAGAAACAGAGGCGCTGAAACAGAGGGCGAGAAATAGAGGGGCTGAAACAGAGGGCGAGAAACATAGGGCGAGAAACTGAGGGCGAGAAACACAGGGGCTGAAACAGTGGGGCTGAAACAGAGGGGCTGAAACAGAGGAGCTGAAACAGAGGGCGAGAAACAGAGGGCGAGAAACAGAGGGGATGAAACAGAGGGCGAGAAACAGAGGGGGTGAAACAGTGGGTCTGAAACAGAGGGTCTGAAACAGAGGGGCTGAAACAGAGGGGCTGAAACAGAGGGCGAGAAACAGAGGGGCTGAAACAGAGGGCGAGAAACATTGGGGCTGAAACATATTGGCTGAAACAGAGGGGTTGAAACAGAGGGCGAGAAACAGATGGGCTGAAACAGAGGGGCTGAAACAGAGGGCGAGAAACAGAGGGACTGAAACAGACGGGCTGAAACAGAGGGGATGAAACAGAGGGCGAGAAACAGAGGGGCTGAAACAGAGGACGAGAAACAGAGGGGCTGAAACAGAGGGCGAGAAACAGAGGGCGAGAAACTGAGGGCGAGAAACAGAGGGGCTGAAACAGACGGTATGAAACATAGGGGCTGAAATAGAGGGGCTGAAACAGAGGAGCTGAAAAAGAGGGGCTGAAACAGAGGGGCTGAAAGAGAGGGGCTGAAACAGAGGGGCTGAAACAGAGGGCGAGAAACAGAGGGGCTGAAACAGTGGGGCTGAAACAGAGGGGCTGAAACAGAGGGGCTGAAACAGAGGGCGAGAAACAGAGGGGCTGAAACAGAGGGCGAGAAACAGAGGGGCTGAAACAGAGGGCGAGTAACAGAGGGGCTGAAACAGAGGGGCTGAAACAGAGGAGCTGAAACAGAGGGCGAGAAACAGAGGGCGAGAAACAGAGGGGCTGAAACAGAGGGTTGAGAAACAGAGGGGCTGAAACAGTGGAACTGAAACAGAGGGGCTGAAACAGAGGGCGAGAAACAGAGGGCGAGAAATAGAGGGGCTGAAACATAGGGGCTGAAACAGAGGGGCTGAAACAGTGGGGCTGAAACAGAGGGGCTGAAACAGAGGGGCTGAAATAGAGGGCGAGAAACAGAAGGCGAGAAACAGAGGGGCTGTAACAGAGGGGCTGAAACAGAGGGCGAGAAACAGACGGGCTGAAACAGAGGGCGTGAAACAGAGGGCGAGAAACAGAGTGCGAGAAACAGAGGGTCTGAAACAGAGGGGCTGAAACAGAGGGCGAGACACAGAGGGCGAGAAATTGAGGGGCAGAAACAGAGGGGCTGAAACAGAGGGCGAGAAACAGAGGGGCTGAAACAGAGGGTGAGAAACAGAGGGGCTGAAACAGAGGGGCTGAAACAGAGGGGCTGAAACAGAGGGGCTGAAACAGAGGGCGAGAAACAGAGGGGCTGAAACAGAGGGGCTGAAACAGAGGGCGAGAAGCAGAGGGGCTGAAACAGAGGGGCTGAAACAGAGGGGCTGAAACAGAGGGCGAGAAACAGAGGGGCTGAAACAGAGGGCGAGAAACAGAGGGGCTGAAACAGAGGGGCTGAAACAGAGGGGCTGAAACAGAGGGCGAGAAACAGAGGGGCTGAAACAGACGGCGAGAAACAGAGGGGCTGAAACAGAGGGGCTGAAACAGAGGGCGAGAAACAGAGGGGCTGAAACAGAGGGCGAGAAACATAGGGCGAGAAACAGAGGGCGAGAAACAGAGGGGCTGAAACAGAGGGGCTGAAACAGAGGGGCTGAAACAGAGGGCGAGAAACAGAGGGAGAGAAACAGAGGGCGAGAAACAGAGTGCGAGAAACAGAGGGCGAGAAACAGAGGGGCTGAAACAGAGTGGCTGAAACAGAGGGGATGAAACAGAGGGGCTGAAACAGAGGGGCTGAAACAGAGGGCGAGAAACAGAGGGTGAGAAACAGAGGGGCTGAAACAGAGGGGCTGAAACAGAGGGGCTGAAACAGAGGGGCTGAAACAGAGGGCGAGAAACAGAGGGGCTGAAACAGAGGGCGAGAAACAGAGGGGCTGAAACAGAGGGCGAGAAACATTGGGGCTGAAACATATTGGCTGAAACAGAGGGGTTGAAACAGAGGGCGAGAAACAGATGGGCTGAAACATAGGGGCTGAAACAGAGGGCGAGAAACAGAGGGGCTGAAACAGACGGGCTGAAACAGAGGGGCTGAAACAGACGGCGAGAAACAGAGGGGCTGAAACAGAGGACGAGAAACAGAGGGGCTGAAACAGAGGGCGAGAAAGAGAGGGCGAGAAACTGAGGGCGAGAAACAGAGGGGCTGAAACAGAGGGCATGAAACATAGGATCTGAAATAGAGGGGCTGAAAGAGAAGAGCTGAAAAAGAGGGGCTGAAACAGGGGCTGAAAGAGAGGGGCTGAAACAGAGGGGCTGAAACAGAGGGCGAGAAACAGAGGGGCTGAAACAGTGGGGCTGAAACAGAGGGGCTGAAACAGAGGGGCTGAAACAGAGGGCGAGAAACAGAGGGGCTGAAACAGAGGGCGAGAAACAGAGGGGCTGAAACAGAGGGCGAGTAACAGAGGGGCTGAAACAGAGGGGCTGAAACAGAGGAGCAGAAACAGAGGGCGAGAAACAGAGGGGCTGAAACAGAGGGTTGAGAAACAGAGGGGCTGAAACAGTGGGACTGAAACAGAGGGGCTGAAACAGAGGGCGAGAAACAGAGGGCGAGAAATAGAGGGTCTGAAACAGAGGGACTGAAACAGAGGGGCTGAAACAGAGGGCTGAAACAGAGGGGCTGAAACAGAGGGGCTGAAATTGAGGGCGAGAAACAGAAGGCGAGAAACAGAGGGGCTGTAACAGAGGGGCTGAAACAGAGGGCGAGAAACAGACGGGCTGAAACAGAGGGCGTGAAACAGAGGGCGAGAAACAGAGTGCGAGAAACAGAGGGTCTGAAACAGAGGGGCTGAAACAGAGGGCGAGACACAGAGGGCGAGAAATTGAGGGGCAGAAACAGAGGGGCTGAAACAGAGGGCGAGAAACAGAGGGGCTGAAACAGAGGGGATGAAACAGAGGGGCTGAAACAGAGGGGAAGAAACAGAGGGGCTGAAACAGAGGGGCTGAAACAGAGGGCGAGAAACAGAGGGTGAGAAACAGAGGGGCTGAAACAGAGGGGCTGAAACAGAGGGGCTGAAACAGAGGGGCTGAAACAGAGGGCGAGAAACAGAGGGGCTGAAACAGAGGGCGAGAAGCAGAGGGGCTGAAACAGAGGGGCTGAAACAGAGGGGCTGAAACAGAGGGCGAGAAACAGAGGGGCTGAAACAGAGGGCGAGAAACAGAGGGGCTGAAACAGAGGGCGAGAAACAGAGGGGCTGAAACAGAGGGGCTGAAACAGAGGGGCTGAAACAGAGGGCGAGAAACAGAGGGGCTGAAACAGAGGGCGAGAAACATAGGGCGAGAAACAGAGGGCGAGAAACAGAGGGGCTGAAACAGAGGGGCTGAAACAGAGGGGCTGAAACAGAGGGCGAGAAACAGAGGGCGAGAAACAGAGGGCGAGAAACAGAGTGCGAGAAACAGAGGGCGAGAAACAGAGGGGCTGAAACAGAGGGGCTGAAACAGAGGGGATGAAACAGAGGGGCTGAAACAGAGGGGCTGAAACAGAGGGCGAGAAACAGAGGGTGAGAAACAGAGGGGCTGAAACAGAGGGGCTGAAACAGAGGGGCTGAAACAGAGGGGCTGAAACAGCGGGCGAGAAACAGAGGGGCTGAAACAGAGGGCGAGAAGCAGAGGGGCTGAAACAGAGGGGCTGAAACAGAGGGGCTGAAACAGAGGGGCTGAAACAGAGCACGAGAAACAGAGGGGCTGAAACAGAGGGCGAGAAACAGAGGGGCTGAAACGGACGGCGAGAAACAGAGGGGCTGAAACAGAGGTGCTGAAACAGAGGGGCTGAAACAGAGGGCGAGAAACATAGGGCGAGAAACAGAGGGGCTGAAACAGAGGGGCTGAAACAGAGGTGCTGAAACAGAGGGGGTGAAACAGAGGGGCTGAAACAGAGGGGCTGAAACAGAGGGCGAGACACAGAGGGGCTGAAACAGAGGGGCTGAAACAGAGGGGCTGAAACAGAGGGGCTGAAACAGAGGGCGAGAAACAGAGAGCGAGAAACAGAGGGCGAGAACCAGAGTGCGAGAAACAGAGGGGATGAAACAGAGGGGCTGAAACAGAGGCAGAGAAACAGAGGGGCTGAAACAGAGGGGCTGAAACAGAGGGGCTGAAACAGAGGGCGAGAAACAGAGGGGCTCAAACAGAGGGCGAGAAACAGAGGGCGAGAAACATAGGAGCTGAAACAGAGGGCGAGAAACAGAGGGGATGAAACAGAGGGCGAGAAACAGAGGGTCTGAAACAGAGGGGCTGAAACAGAGGGCGAGAAACAGAGGGGCTGAAACAGAGGGCGAGAAACATTGGGGCTGAAACAGATTGGCTGAAACAGAGGGCGAGAAACAGTGGGGCTGAAACAGAGGGGCTGAAACAGAGGGCGAGAAACAAAGGGGCTGAAACAGAAGGGCTGAAACATTGGGCAAGAAACAGAGTTGCTAAAAGAGAGGGCGAGAAACAGAGGGCGAGACAGAGAGGGGCTGAAACATTGGACGAGAAACAGAGGGGCTGAAACAGAGGGGCTGAAATAGAGGGCGAGAAACAGAGGGCGAGAAACAGATGGGCTGTAACAGAGGGGCTGAAACAGAGGGCGAGAAACAGAGGGGCTGAAACAGAGGGCGAGAAACAGCGGGCGAGAAACAGAGGGCGAGAAACAGTGGGGCTGAAACAGAGGGGCTGAAACAGAGGGCGAGAAACAGAGGGCGAGAAACAGAGGGCGAGAAACAGAGGGTCTGAAACAGAGGGGCTGAAACAAAGGGCGAGAAACAGAGGGCGAGAAATTGAGGGGTAGAAACAGAGGGGCTGAAACAGAGGGCGAGAAACAGAGGTGCTGAAACAGAGGGGATGAAACAGATGGGCTGAAACAGAGGGCGAGAAAAAGAGGGTGAGAAACAGAGGGGCTGATACAGAGGGGCTGAAACAGAGGGGCTGAAACAGAGGGCGAGAAACAGAGGGGCTGAAACAGAGGGGCTGAAACAGAGGGGCTGAAACAGAGGGCGAGAAACATAGGGCGAGAAACAGAGGGCGAGAAACAGAGGGCGAGAAACAGAGTGCGAGAAACAGAGGGCGAGAAACAGAGGGGCTGAAACAGAGGGGCTGAAACAGAGGGGCTGAAACAGAGGGGCTGAAACAGAGGGCGAGAAACAGAGGGGCTGAAACAGAGGGGCTGAAACAGAGGGGCTGAAACAGAGGGCGAGAAACATAGGGCGAGAAACAGAGGGCGAGAAACAGAGGGCGAGAAACAGAGTGCGAGAAACAGAGGGCGAGAAACAGAGGGGCTGAAACAAAGGGGCTGAAACAGAGGGGATGAAACAGAGGGGCTGAAACAGAGGGGCTGAAACAGAGGGCGAGAAACAGAGGGTGAGAAACAGAGGGGCTGAAACAGAGGGGCTGAAACAGAGGGGTTGAAACAGAGGGGCTGAAGCAGAGGGCGAGAAACAGTGGGCGAGAAACAGAGGGGCTGAAACAGAGGGGCTGAAACAGAGGGGCTGAAACAGAGGGCGAGAAACAGAGGCGCTGAAACAGAGGGCGAGAAACAGAGGGGCTGAAACAGAGGGCGAGAAACAGAGGGCGAGAAACTGAGGGCGAGAAACACAGGGGCTGAAACAGTGGGGCTGAAACAGAGGGGCTGAAACAGAGGAGCTGAAACAGAGGGCGAGAAACAGAGGGCGAGAAACAGAGGGGATGAAACAGAGGGCGAGAAACAGAGGGGGTGAAACAGTCGGTCTGAAACAGAGGGTCTGAAACAGAGGGGCTGAAACAGAGGGCGAGAAACATTGGGGCTGAAACATATTGGCTGAAACAGAGGGGTTGAAACAGAGGGCGAGAAACAGAGGGGCTGAAACAGAGGGGCTGAAACAGAGGGCGAGAAACAGAGGGGCTGAAACAGACGGGCTGAAACAGAGGGGCTGAAACAGAGGGCGAGAAACAGAGGGGCTGAAACAGAGGACGAGAAACAGTGGGGCTGAAACAGAGGGGCTGAAACAGAGGGCGAGAAACAGAGGGCGAGAAACAGAGGGCGAGAAACAGAGGGTCTGAAACAGAGGGGCTGAAACAGAGGGCGAGAAACAGAGGGCGAGAAATTGAGGGGTAGAAACAGAGGGGCTGAAACAGAGGGCGAGAAACAGAGGTGCTGAAACAGAGGGGATGAAACAGATGGGCTGAAACAGAGGGCGAGAAAAAGAGGGTGAGAAACAGAGGGGCTGAAACAGAGGGGCTGAAACAGAGGGGCTGAAACAGAGGGCGAGAAACAGAGGGGCTGAAACAGAGGGGCTGAAACAGAGGGGCTGAAACAGAGGGCGAGAAACATAGGGCGAGAAACAGAGGGCGAGAAACAGAGGGCGAGAAACAGAGTGCGAGAAACAGAGGGCGAGAAACAGAGGGGCTGAAACAAAGGGGCTGAAACAGAGGGGATGAAACAGAGGGGCTGAAACAGAGGGACTGAAACAGAGGGCGAGAAACAGAGGGTGAGAAACAGAGGGGCTGAAACAGAGGGGCTGAAACAGAGGGGCTGAAACAGTGGGGCTGAAGCAGAGGGCGAGAAACAGTGGGCGAGAAACAGAGGGGCTGAAACAGAGGGGCTGAAACAGAGGGGCTGAAACAGAGGGCGAGAAACAGAGGCGCTGAAACAGAGGGCGAGAAACAGAGGGGCTGAAACAGAGGGCGAGAAACAGAGGGCGAGAAACTGAGGGCGAGAAACACAGGGGCTGAAACAGTGGGGCTGAAACAGAGGGGCTGAAACAGAGGAGCTGAAACAGAGGGCGAGAAACAGAGGGCGAGAAACAGAGGGGATGAAACAGAGGGCGAGAAACAGAGGGGGTGAAACAGTGGGTCTGAAACAGAGGGTCTGAAACAGAGGGGCTGAAACAGAGGGGCTGAAACAGAGGGCGAGAAACAGAGGGGCTGAAACAGAGGGCGAGAAACATTGGGGCTGAAACATATTGGCTGAAACAGAGGGGTTGAAACAGAGGGCGAGAAACAGATGGGCTGAAACAGAGGGGCTGAAACAGAGGGCGAGAAACAGAGGGACTGAAACAGACGAACTGAAACAGAGGGGCTGAAACAGAGGGCGAGAAACAGAGGGGCTGAAACAGAGGACGAGAAACAGAGGGGCTGAAACAGAGGGCGAGAAACAGAGGGCGAGAAACTGAGGGCGAGAAACAGAGGGGCTGAAACAGAGGGCATGAAACATAGGGGCTGAAATAGAGGGGCTGAAACAGAGGAGCTGAAAAAGAGGGGCTGAAACAGAGGGGCTGAAAGAGAGGGGCTGAAACAGAGGGGCTGAAACAGAGGGCGAGAAACAGAGGGGCTGAAACAGTGGGGCTGAAACAGAGGGGCTGAAACAGAGGGGCTGAAACAGAGGGCGAGAAACAGAGGGGCTGAAACAGAGGGCGAGAAACAGAGGGGCTGAAACAGAGGGCGAGTAACAGAGGGGCTGAAACAGAGGGGCTGAAACAGAGGAGCTGAAACAGAGGGCGAGAAACAGAGGGCGAGAAACAGAGGGGCTGAAACAGAGGGTTGAGAAACAGAGGGGCTGAAACAGTGGAACTGAAACAGAGGGGCTGAAACAGAGGGCGAGAAACAGAGGGCGAGAAATAGAGGGGCTGAAACAGAGGGGCTGAAACAGAGGGGCTGAAACAGAGGGGCTGAAACAGAGGGGCTGAAACAGAGGGGCTGAAATAGAGGGCGAGAAACAGAAGGCGAGAAACAGAGGGGCTGTAACAGAGGGGCTGAAACAGAGGGCGAGAAACAGACGGGCTGAAACAGAGGGCGTGAAACAGAGGGCGAGAAACAGAGTGCGAGAAACAGAGGGTCTGAAACAGAGGGGCTGAAACAGAGGGCGAGACAGAGAGGGCGAGAAATTGAGGGGCAGAAACAGAGGGGCTGAAACAGAGGGCGAGAAACAGAGGGGCTGAAACAGAGGGTGAGAAACAGAGGGGCTGAAACAGAGGGGCTGAAACAGAGGGGCTGAAACAGAGGGGCTGAAACAGAGGGCGAGAAACAGAGGGGCTGAAACAGAGGGCGAGAAGCAGAGGGGCTGAAACAGAGGGGCTGAAACAGAGGGCGAGAAACAGAGGGGCTGAAACAGAGGGCGAGAAACAGAGGGGCTGAAACAGAGGGGCTGAAACAGAGGGGCTGAAACAGAGGGCGAGAAACAGAGGGGCTGAAACAGACGGCGAGAAACAGAGGGGCTGAAACAGAGGGGCTGAAACAGAGGGGCTGAAACAGAGGGCGAGAAACAGAGGGGCTGAAACAGAGGGCGAGAAACATAGGGCGAGAAACAGAGGGCGAGAAACAGAGGGGCTGAAACAGAGGGGCTGAAACAGAGGGGCTGAAACAGAGGGCCAGAAACAGAGGGCGAGAAACAGAGGGCGAGAAACAGAGTGCGAGAAACAGAGGGCGAGAAACAGAGGGGCTGAAACAGAGGGGCTGAAACAGAGGGGATGAAACAGAGGGGCTGAAACAGAGGGGCTGAAACAGAGGGCGAGAAACAGAGGGTGAGAAACCGAGGGGCTGAAACAGAGGGGCTGAAACAGAGGGGCTGAAACAGAGGGGCTGAAACAGAGGGCGAGAAACAGAGGGGCTGAAACAGAGGGCGAGAAACAGAGGGGCTGAAACAGAGGGCGAGAAACATTGGGGCTGAAACAGAGGGGTTGAAACAGAGGGCGAGAAACAGAGGGCGAGAAACAGAGGGTGATAAACAGAGGGGCTGAAACAGAGGGGCTGAAACAGAGGGGCTGAAACAGAGGGGCTGAAACAGAGGGCGAGAAACAGATGGGCTGAAACAGAGGGCGAGAAGCAGAGCGGCTGAAACAGAGGGGCTGAAACAGAGGGGCTGAAACAGAGGGCGAGAAACAGAGGGGCTGAAACAGAGGGCGAGAAACAGAGGGGCTGAAACAGACGGCGAGAAACAGAGGGGCTGAAACAGAGGGGCTGAAACAGAGGGGCTGAAACAGAGGGCGAGAAACAGAGGGGCTGAAACAGAGGGCGAGAAACAGAGGGGCTGAAACAGACGAGCTGATACAGAGGGGCTGAAACAGAGGGACTGAAACAGAGGGCGAGAAACAGAGGGGCTGAAACAGAGGAGCTGAAACAGAGGGCGAGAAACAGAGGGCGAGAAACAGAGGGGATGAAACAGAGGGCGAGAAACAGAGGGGGTGAAACAGTGGGTCTGAAACAGAGGGTCTGAAACAGAGGGGCTGAAACAGAGGGCGAGAAACATTGGGGCTGAAACATATTGGCTGAAACAGAGGGGTTGAAACAGAGGGCGAGAAACAGAGGGGCTGAAACAGAGGGGCAGAAACAGAGGGCGAGAAACAGAGGGGCTGAAACAGACGGGCTGAAACAGAGGGGCTGAAACAGAGGGCGAGAAACAGAGGGGCTGAAACAGAGGACGAGAAACAGTGGGGCTGAAACAGAGGGGCTGAAACAGAGGGCGAGAAACAGAGGGCGAGAAACAGAGGGCGAGAAACAGAGGGTCTGAAACAGAGGGGCTGAAACAGAGGGCGAGAAACAGAGGGCGAGAAATTGAGGGGTAGAAACAGAGGGGCTGAAACAGAGGGCGAGAAACAGAGGTGCTGAAACAGAGGGGATGAAACAGATGGGCTGAAACAGAGGGCGAGAAAAAGAGGGTGAGAAACAGAGGGGCTGAAACAGAGGGGCTGAAACAGAGGGGCTGAAACAGAGGGCGAGAAACAGAGGGGCTGAAACAGAGGGGCTGAAACAGAGGGGCTGAAACAGAGGGCGAGAAACATAGGGCGAGAAACAGAGGGCGAGAAACAGAGGGCGAGAAACAGAGTGCGAGAAACAGAGGGCGAGAAACAGAGGGGCTGAAACAAAGGGGCTGAAACAGAGGGGATGAAACAGAGGGGCTGAAACAGAGGGACTGAAACAGAGGGCGAGAAACAGAGGGTGAGAAACAGAGGGGCTGAAACAGAGGGGCTGAAACAGAGGGGCTGAAACAGTGGGGCTGAAGCAGAGGGCGAGAAACAGTGGGCGAGAAACAGAGGGGCTGAAACAGAGGGGCTGAAACAGAGGGGCTGAAACAGAGGGCGAGAAACAGAGGCGCTGAAACAGAGGGCGAGAAACAGAGGGGCTGAAACAGAGGGCGAGAAACAGAGGGCGAGAAACTGAGGGCGAGAAACACAGGGGCTGAAACAGTGGGGCTGAAACAGAGGGGCTGAAACAGAGGAGCTGAAACAGAGGGCGAGAAACAGAGGGCGAGAAACAGAGGGGATGAAACAGAGGGCGAGAAACAGAGGGGGTGAAACAGTGGGTCTGAAACAGAGGGTCTGAAACAGAGGGGCTGAAACAGAGGGGCTGAAACAGAGGGCGAGAAACAGAGGGGCTGAAACAGAGGGCGAGAAACATTGGGGCTGAAACATATTGGCTGAAACAGAGGGGTTGAAACAGAGGGCGAGAAACAGATGGGCTGAAACAGAGGGGCTGAAACAGAGGGCGAGAAACAGAGGGACTGAAACAGACGAACTGAAACAGAGGGGCTGAAACAGAGGGCGAGAAACAGAGGGGCTGAAACAGAGGACGAGAAACAGAGGGGCTGAAACAGAGGGCGAGAAACAGAGGGCGAGAAACTGAGGGCGAGAAACAGAGGGGCTGAAACAGAGGGCATGAAACATAGGGGCTGAAATAGAGGGGCTGAAACAGAGGAGCTGAAAAAGAGGGGCTGAAACAGAGGGGCTGAAAGAGAGGGGCTGAAACAGAGGGGCTGAAACAGAGGGCGAGAAACAGAGGGGCTGAAACAGTGGGGCTGAAACAGAGGGGCTGAAACAGAGGGGCTGAAACAGAGGGCGAGAAACAGAGGGGCTGAAACAGAGGGCGAGAAACAGAGGGGCTGAAACAGAGGGCGAGTAACAGAGGGGCTGAAACAGAGGGGCTGAAACAGAGGAGCTGAAACAGAGGGCGAGAAACAGAGGGCGAGAAACAGAGGGGCTGAAACAGAGGGTTGAGAAACAGAGGGGCTGAAACAGTGGAACTGAAACAGAGGGGCTGAAACAGAGGGCGAGAAACAGAGGGCGAGAAATAGAGGGGCTGAAACAGAGGGGCTGAAACAGAGGGGCTGAAACAGAGGGGCTGAAACAGAGGGGCTGAAACAGAGGGGCTGAAATAGAGGGCGAGAAACAGAAGGCGAGAAACAGAGGGGCTGTAACAGAGGGGCTGAAACAGAGGGCGAGAAACAGACGGGCTGAAACAGAGGGCGTGAAACAGAGGGCGAGAAACAGAGTGCGAGAAACAGAGGGTCTGAAACAGAGGGGCTGAAACAGAGGGCGAGACAGAGAGGGCGAGAAATTGAGGGGCAGAAACAGAGGGGCTGAAACAGAGGGCGAGAAACAGAGGGGCTGAAACAGAGGGTGAGAAACAGAGGGGCTGAAACAGAGGGGCTGAAACAGAGGGGCTGAAACAGAGGGGCTGAAACAGAGGGCGAGAAACAGAGGGGCTGAAACAGAGGGCGAGAAGCAGAGGGGCTGAAACAGAGGGGCTGAAACAGAGGGCGAGAAACAGAGGGGCTGAAACAGAGGGCGAGAAACAGAGGGGCTGAAACAGAGGGGCTGAAACAGAGGGGCTGAAACAGAGGGCGAGAAACAGAGGGGCTGAAACAGACGGCGAGAAACAGAGGGGCTGAAACAGAGGGGCTGAAACAGAGGGGCTGAAACAGAGGGCGAGAAACAGAGGGGCTGAAACAGAGGGCGAGAAACATAGGGCGAGAAACAGAGGGCGAGAAACAGAGGGGCTGAAACAGAGGGGCTGAAACAGAGGGGCTGAAACAGAGGGCCAGAAACAGAGGGCGAGAAACAGAGGGCGAGAAACAGAGTGCGAGAAACAGAGGGCGAGAAACAGAGGGGCTGAAACAGAGGGGCTGAAACAGAGGGGATGAAACAGAGGGGCTGAAACAGAGGGGCTGAAACAGAGGGCGAGAAACAGAGGGTGAGAAACCGAGGGGCTGAAACAGAGGGGCTGAAACAGAGGGGCTGAAACAGAGGGGCTGAAACAGAGGGCGAGAAACAGAGGGGCTGAAACAGAGGGCGAGAAACAGAGGGGCTGAAACAGAGGGCGAGAAACATTGGGGCTGAAACAGAGGGGTTGAAACAGAGGGCGAGAAACAGAGGGCGAGAAACAGAGGGTGATAAACAGAGGGGCTGAAACAGAGGGGCTGAAACAGAGGGGCTGAAACAGAGGGGCTGAAACAGAGGGCGAGAAACAGAGGGGCTGAAACAGAGGGCGAGAAGCAGAGCGGCTGAAACAGAGGGGCTGAAACAGAGGGGCTGAAACAGAGGGCGAGAAACAGAGGGGCTGAAACAGAGGGCGAGAAACAGAGGGGCTGAAACAGACGGCGAGAAACAGAGGGGCTGAAACAGAGGGGCTGAAACAGAGGGGCTGAAACAGAGGGCGAGAAACAGAGGGGCTGAAACAGAGGGCGAGAAACATAGGGCGAGAAACAGAGGGCGAGAAACAGAGGGGCTGAAACAGAGGGGCTGAAACAGAGGGGCTGAAACAGAGGGCGAGAAACAGAGGGCGAGAAAGAGAGGGCGAGATACAGAGTGCGAGAAACAGAGGGCGAGAAACAGAGGGGCTGAAACAGAGGGGCTGAAACAGAGGGGATGAAACAGAGGGGCTGAAACAGAGGGGCTGAAACAGAGGGCGAGAAACAGAGGGTGAGAAACAGAGGGGCTGAAACAGAGGGGCTGAAACAGAGGGGCTGAAACAGAGGGGCTGAAACAGAGGGCGAGAAACAGAGGGGCTGAAACAGAGGGCGAGAAGCAGAGGGGCTGAAACAGAGGGGCTGAAACAGAGGGGCTGAAACAGAGGGGCTGAAACAGAGCACGAGAAACAGAGGGGCTGAAACAGAGGGCGAGAAACAGAGGGGCTGAAACAGCCGGCGAGAAACAGTGGGGCTGAAACAGAGGTGCTGAAACAGAGGGGCTGAAACAGAGGGCGAGAAACATAGGGCGAGAAACAGAGGGGCTGAAACAGAGGGGCTGAAACAGAGGGGCTGAAACAGAGGGGGTGAAACAGAGGGGCTGAAACAGAGGGGCTGAAACAGAGGGCGAGACACAGAGGGGCTGAAACAGAGGGGCTGAAACAGAGGGGCTGAAACAGAGGGGCGGAAACAGAGGGCGAGAAACAGAGAGCGAGAAACAGAGGGCGAGAACCAGAGTGCGAGAAACAGATTGGATGAAACAGAGGGGCTGAAACAGAGGCAGAGAAACAGAGGGGCTGAAACAGACGGGCTGAAACAGAGGGCGAGAAACAGAGGGGCTCAAACAGAGGGCGAGAAACAGAGGGCGAGAAACATAGGAGCTGAAACAGAGGGCGAGAAACAGAGGGGATGAAACAGAGGGCGAGAAACAGAGGGTCTGAAACAGAGGGGCTGAAACAGAGGGCGAGAAACAGAGGGGCTGAAACAGAGGGCGAGAAACATTGGGGCTGAAACAGATTGGCTGAAACAGAGGGCGAGAAACAGTGGGGCTGAAACAGAGGGGCTGAAACAGAGGGCGAGAAACAGAGGGGCTGAAACAGAAGGGCTGAAACATTGGGCAAGAAACAGAGTTGCTAAAAGAGAGGGCGAGAAACAGAGGGCGAGACAGAGAGGGGCTGAAACAGAGGACGAGAAACAGAGGGGCTGAAACAGAGGGGCTGAAATAGAGGGCGAGAAACAGAGGGCGAGAAACAGATGGGCTGTAACAGAGGGGCTGAAACAGAGGGCGAGAAACAGAGGGGCTGAAACAGAGGGCGAGAAACAGCGGGCGAGAAACAGAGGGCGAGAAACAGTGGGGCTGAAACAGAGGGGCTGAAACAGAGGGCGAGAAACAGAGGGCGAGAAACAGAGGGCGAGAAACAGAGGGTCTGAAACAGAGGGGCTGAAACAGAGGGCGAGAAACAGAGGGCGGCAAATTGAGGGGTAGAAACAGAGGGGCTGAAACAGAGGGCGAGAAACAGAGGTGCTGAAACAGAGGGGATGAAACAGATGGGCTGAAACAGAGGGCGAGAAAAAGAGGGTGAGAAACAGAGGGGCTGAAACAGAGGGGCTGAAACAGAGGGGCTGAAACAGAGGGCGAGAAACAGAGGGGCTGAAACAGAGGGGCTGAAACAGAGGGGCTGAAACAGAGGGCGAGAAACATAGGGCGAGAAACAGAGGGCGAGAAACAGAGGGCGAGAAACAGAGTGCGAGAAACAGAGGGCGAGAAACAGAGGGGCTGAAACAAAGGGGCTGAAACAGAGGGGATGAAACAGAGGGGCTGAAACAGAGGGGCTGGAACAGAGGGCGAGAAACAGAGGGTGAGAAACAGAGGGGCTGAAACAGAGGGGCTGAAACAGAGGGGCTGAAACAGAGGGGCTGAAACAGAGGGGATGAAACAGAGGGGCTGAAACAGAGGGGCTGAAACAGAGGGCGAGAAACAGAGGGTGAGAAACAGAGGGGCTGAAACAGAGGAGCTGAAACAGAGGGGCTGAAACAGAGGGCGAGAAACAGAGGGGCTGAAACAGAGGGCGAGAAGCAGAGGGGCTGAAACAGAGGGGCTGAAACAGAGGGGCTGAAACAGAGGGGCTGAAACAGAGCACGAGAAACAGAGGGGCTGAAACAGAGGGCGAGAAACAGAGGGGCTGAAACAGACGGCGAGAAACAGTGGGGCTGAAACAGAGGTGCTGAAACAGAGGGGCTGAAACAGAGGGCGAGAAACATAGGGCGAGAAACAGAGGGGCTGAAACAGAGGGGCTGAAACAGAGGGGCTGAAACAGAGGGGGTGAAACAGAGGGGCTGAAACAGAGGGGCTGAAACAGAGGGCGAGACACAGAGGGGCTGAAACAGAGGGGCTGAAACAGAGGGGCTGAAACAGAGGGGCTGAAACAGAGGGCGAGAAACAGAGAGCGAGAAACAGAGGGCGAGAACCAGAGTGCGAGAAACAGAGGGGATGAAACAGAGGGGCTGAAACAGAGGCAGAGAAACAGAGGGGCTGAAACAGAGGGGCTGAAACAGAGGGCGAGAAACAGAGGGGCTCAAACAGAGGGCGAGAAACAGAGGGCGAGAAACATAGGAGCTGAAACAGAGGGCGAGAAACAGAGGGGATGAAACAGAGGGCGAGAAACAGAGGGTCTGAAACAGAGGGGCTGAAACAGAGGGCGAGAAACAGAGGGGCTGAAACAGAGGGCGAGAAACATTGGGGCTGAAACAGATTGGCTGAAACAGAGGGCGAGAAACAGTGGGGCTGAAACAGAGGGGATGAAACAGAGGGCGAGAAACAGAGGGGCTGAAACAGAAGGGCTGAAACATTGGGCAAGAAACAGAGTTGCTAAAAGAGAGGGCGAGAAACAGAGGGCGAGACAGAGAGGGGCTGAAACAGAGGACGAGAAACAGAGGGGCTGAAACAGAGGGGCTGAAATAGAGGGCGAGAAACAGAGGGCGAGAAACAGATGGGCTGTAACAGAGGGGCTGAAACAGAGGGCGAGAAACAGAGGGGCTGAAACAGAGGGCGAGAAACAGCGGGCGAGAAACAGAGGGCGAGAAACAGTGGGGCTGAAACAGAGGGGCTGAAACAGAGGGCGAGAAACAGAGGGCGAGAAACAGAGGGCGAGAAACAGAGGGTCTGAAACAGAGGGGCTGAAACAGAGGGCGAGAAACAGAGGGCGGCAAATTGAGGGGTAGAAACAGAGGGGCTGAAACAGAGGGCGAGAAACAGAGGTGCTGAAACAGAGGGGCTGAAACAGAGGAGCTGAAACAGAGGGCGAGAAACAGAGGGCGAGAAACAGAGGGGATGAAACAGAGGGCGAGAAACAGAGGGGGTGAAACAGTGGGTCTGAAACAGAGGGTCTGAAACAGAGGGGCTGAAACAGAGGGGCTGAAACAGAGGGCGAGAAACAGAGGGGCTGAAACAGAGGGCGAGAAACATTGGGGCTGAAACATATTGGCTGAAACAGAGGGGTTGAAACAGAGGGCGAGAAACAGATGGGCTGAAACAGAGGGGCTGAAACAGAGGGCGAGAAACAGAGGGACTGAAACAGACGGGCTGAAACAGAGGGGCTGAAACAGAGGGCGAGAAACAGAGGGGCTGAAACAGAGGACGAGAAACAGAGGGGCTGAAACAGAGGGCGAGAAACAGAGGGCGAGAAACTGAGGGCGAGAAACAGAGGGGCTGAAACAGAGGGTATGAAACATAGGGGCTGAAATAGAGGGGCTGAAACAGAGGAGCTGAAAAAGAGGGGCTGAAACAGAGGGGCTGAAAGAGAGGGGCTGATACAGAGGGGCTGAAACAGAGGGCGAGAAACAGAGGGGCTGAAACAGTGGGGCTGAAACAGAGGGGCTGAAACAGAGGGGCTGAAACAGAGGGCGAGAAACAGAGGGGCTGAAACAGAGGGCGAGAAACAGAGGGGCAGAAACAGAGGGCGAGTAACAGAGGGGCTGAAACAGAGGGGCTGAAACAGAGGAGCTGAAACAGAGGGCGTGAAACAGAGGGCGAGAAACAGAGGGGCTGAAACAGAGGGTTGAGAAACAGAGGGGCTGAAACAGTGGAACTGAAACAGAGGGGCTGAAACAGAGGGCGAGAAACAGAGGGCGAGAAATAGAGGGGCTGAAACAGAGGGGCTGAAACAGAGGGGCTGAAACAGAGGGGCTGAAACAGAGGGGCTGAAATAGAGGGCGAGAAACAGAAGGCGAGAAACAGAGGGGCTGTAACATAGGGGCTGAAACAGAGGGCGAGAAACAGACAGGCTGAAACAGAGGGCGTGAAACAGAGGGCGAGAAACAGAGTGCGAGAAACAGAGGGTCTGAAACAGAGGGGCTGAAACAGAGGGCGAGACACAGAGGGCGAGAAATTGAGGGGCAGAAACAGAGGGGCTGAAACAGAGGGCGAGAAACAGAGGGGCTGAAACAGAGGGTGAGAAACAGAGGGGCTGAAACAGAGGGGCTGAAACAGAGGGGCTGAAACAGAGGGGCTGAAACAGAGGGCGAGAAACAGAGGGGCTGAAACAGAGGGCGAGAAGCAGAGGGGCTGAAACAGAGGGGCTGAAACAGAGGGCGAGAAACAGAGGGGTTGAAACAGAGGGCGAGAAACAGAGGGGCTGAAACAGAGGGGCTGAAACAGAGGGGCTGAAACAGAGGGCGAGAAACAGAGGGGCTGAAACAGACGGCGAGAAACAGAGGGGCTGAAACAGAGGGGCTGAAACAGAGGGCGAGAAACAGAGGGGCTGAAACAGAGGACGAGAAACAGAGGGGCTGAAACAGAGGGCGAGACACAGAGGGCGAGAAATTGAGGGGCAGAAACAGAGGGGCTGAAACAGAGGGCGAGAAACAGAGGGGCTGAAACAGAGGGTGAGAAACAGAGGGGCTGAAACAGAGGGGCTGAAACAGAGGGGCTGAAACAGAGGGGCTGAAACAGAGGGCGAGAAACAGAGGGGCTGAAACAGAGGGCGAGAAGCAGAGGGGCTGAAACAGAGGGGCTGAAACAGAGGGCGAGAAACAGAGGGGCTGAAACAGAGGGCGAGAAACAGAGGGGCTGAAACTGAGGGGCTGAAACAGAGGGGCTGAAACAGAGGGCGAGAAACAGAGGGCGAGAAACAGAGGGCGAGAAACAGAGTGCGAGAAACAGAGGGCGAGAAACAGAGGGGCTGAAACAGAGTGGCTGAAACAGAGGGGATGAAACAGAGGGGCTGAAACAGAGGGGCTGAAACAGAGGGGGTGAAACAGAGGGCGAGAAACATAGGGCGAGAAACAGAGGGCGAGAAACATAGGGGCTGAAACAGAGGGGCTGAAACAGAGGGGCTGAAACAGAGGGCGAGAAACAGAGGGCGAGAAACAGAGGGCGAGAAACAGAGTGCGAGAAACAGAGGGCGAGAAACAGAGGGGCTGAAACAGAGTGGCTGAAACAGAGGGGATGAAACAGAGGGGCTGAAACAGAGGGGCTGAAACAGAGGGCGAGAAACAGAGGGTGAGAAACAGAGGGGCTGAAACAGAGGGGCTGAAACAGAGGGGCTGAAACAGAGGGGCTGAAACAGAGGGCGAGAAACAGAGGGGCTGAAACAGAGGGCGAGAAACAGAGGGGCTGAAACAGAGGGCGAGAAACATTGGGGCTGAAACATATTGGCTGAAACAGAGGGGTTGAAACAGAGGGCGAGAAACAGATGGGCTGAAACAGAGGGGCTGAAACAGAGGGCGAGAAACAGAGGGGCTGAAACAGACGGGCTGAAACAGAGGGGCTGAAACAGAGGGCGAGAAACAGAGGGGCTGAAACAGAGGACGAGAAACAGAGGGGCTGAAACAGAGGGCGAGAAACAGAGGGCGAGAAACTGAGGGCGAGAAACAGAGGGGCTGAAACAGAGGGTATGAAACAAAGGATCTGAAATAGAGGGGCTGAAACAGAGGAGCTGAAAAAGAGGGGCTGAAACAGAGGGGCTGAAAGAGAGGGGCTGAAACAGAGGGGCTGAAACAGAGGGCGAGAAACAGAGGGGCTGAAACAGTGGGGCTGAAACAGAGGAGCTGAAACAGAGGGGCTGAAAGAGAGGGGCTGAAACAGAGGGGCTGAAACAGAGGGCGAGAAACAGAGGGGCTGAAACAGTGGGGCTGAAACAGAGGGGCTGAAACAGAGGGGCTGAAACAGAGGGCGAGAAACAGAGGGGCTGAAACAGAGGGCGAGAAACAGAGGGGCTGAAACAGAGGGCGAGTAACAGAGGGGCTGAAACAGAGGGGCTGAAACAGAGGAGCTGAAACAGAGGGCGAGAAACAGAGGGCGAGAAACTGAGGGCGAGAAACACAGGGGCTGAAACAGTGGGGCTGAAACAGAGGGGCTGAAACAGAGGAGCTGAAACAGAGGGCGAGAAACAGAGGGCGAGAAACAGAGGGGATGAAACAGAGGGCGAGAAACAGAGGGGGTGAAACAGTGGGTCTGAAACAGAGGGTCTGAAACAGAGGGGCTGAAACAGAGGGCGAGAAACATTGGGGCTGAAACATATTGGCTGAAACAGAGGGGTTGAAACAGAGGGCGAGAAACAGATGGGCTGAAACAGAGGGGCTGAAACAGAGGGCGAGAAACAGAGGGGCTGAAACAGACGGGCTGAAACAGAGGGGCTGAAACAGAGGGCGAGAAACAGAGGGGCTGAAACAGAGGACGAGAAACAGAGGGGCTGAAACAGAGGGCGAGAAACAGAGGGCGAGAAACTGAGGGCTAGAAACAGAGGGGCTGAAACAGAGGGTATGAAACATAGGGGCTGAAATAGAGGGGCTGAAACAGAGGAGCTGAAAAAGAGGGGCTGAAACAGATGGGCTGAAAGAGAGGGGCTGAAACAGAGGGGCTGAAACAGAGGGCGAGAAACAGAGGGGCTGAAACAGTGGGGCTGAAACAGAGGGGCTGAAACAGAGGGGCTGAAACAGAGGGCGAGAAACAGAGGGGCTGAAACAGAGGGCGAGAAACAGAGGGGCTGAAACAGAGGGCGAGTAACAGAGGGGCTGAAACAGAGGGGCTGAAACAGAGGAGCTGAAACTGAGGGCGAGAAACAGAGGGCGAGAAACAGAGGGGCTGAAACAGAGGGTTGAGAAACAGAGGGGCTGAAACAGTGGAACTGAAACAGAGGGGCTGAAACAGAGGGCGAGAAACAGAGGACGAGAAATAGAGGGGCTGAAACAGAGGGACTGAAACAGAGGGGCTGAAACAGAGGGGCTGAAACAGAGGGGCTGAAACAGAGGGGGTGAAACAGTAGGGCTGAAATAGAGGGCGAGCAACAGAAGGCGAGAAACAGAGGGGCTGTAACAGAGGGGCTGAAACAGAGGGCGAGAAACAGACGGGCTGAAACAGAGGGCGTGAAACAGAGGGCGAGAAACAGAGTGCGAGAAACAGAGGGTCTGAAACAGAGGGGCTGAAACAGAGGGCGAGAAACAGAGGGGCTGAAACAAAGGGTGAGAAACAGAGGGGCTGAAACAGAGGGGCTGAAACAGAGGGGCTGAAACAGAGGGCGAGAAACAGAGGGGCTGAAACAGAGGGCGAGAAGCAGAGGGGCTGAAACAGAGGGGCTGAAACAGAGGGGCTGAAACAGAGGGCGAGAAACAGAGGGGCTGAAACAGAGGGCGAGAAACAGAGGGGCTGAAACAGAGGGGCTGAAACAGATGGGCTGAAAAAGAGGGCGAGAAACAGAGGGGCTGAAACAGACGGCGAGAAACAGAGGGGCTGAAACAGAGGGGCTGAAACAGAGGGGCTGAAACAGAGGGCGAGAAACAGAGGGGCTGAAACAGAGGGCGAGAAACATAGGGCGAGAAACAGAGGGCGAGAAACAGAGGGGCTGAAACAGAGGGGCTGAAACAGAGGGGCTGAAACAGAGGGCGAGAAACAGAGTGCGAAAAACAGAGGGCGAGAAACAGAGTGCGAGAAACAGAAGGCGAGAAACAGAGGGGCTGAAACAGAGTGGCTGAAACAGAGGGGATGAAACAGAGGGGCTGAAACAGAGGGGCTGAAACAGAGGGCGAGAAACAGAGGGTGAGAAACAGAGGGGCTGAAACAGAGGGGCTGAAACAGAGGGGCTGAAACAGAGGGGCTGAAACAGAGGGCGAGAAACAGAGGGGCTGAAACAGAGGGCGAGAAACAGAGGGGCTGAAACAGAGGGCGAGAAACATTGGGGCTGAAACATATTGGCTGAAACAGAGGGGTTGAAACAGAGGGCGAGAAACAGATGGGCTGAAACAGAGGGGCTGAAACAGAGGGCGAGAAACAGAGGGGCTGAAACAGACGGGCTGAAACAGAGGGGCTGAAACAGAGGGCGAGAAACAGAGGGGCTGAAACAGAGGACGAGAAACAGAGGGGCTGAAACAGAGGGCGAGAAACAGAGGGCGAGAAACTGAGGGCGAGAAACAGAGGGGCTGAAACAGAGGGTATGAAACATAGGGGCTGAAATAGAGGGGCTGAAACAGAGGAGCTGAAAAAGAGGGGCTGAAACAGAGTGGCTGAAAGAGAGGGGCTGAAACAGAGGGGCTGAAACAGAGGGCGAGAAACAGAGGGGCTGAAACAGAGGGCGAGAAACAGAGGGGCTGAAACAGAGGGCGAGTAACAGAGGGGCTGAAACAGAGGGGCTGAAACAGAGGAGCTGAAACAGAGGGCGAGAAACAGAGGGCGAGAAACAGAGGGGCTGAAACAGAGGGCGAGAAACAGAGGGGCTGAAACAGAGGGCGAGTAACAGAGGGGCTGAAACAGAGGGGCTGAAACAGAGGAGCTGAAACTGAGGGCGAGAAACAGAGGGCGAGAAACAGAGGGGCTGAAACAGAGGGTTGAGAAACAGAGGGGCTGAAACAGTGGAACTGAAACAGAGGGGCTGAAACAGAGGGCGAGAAACAGAGGGCGAGAAATAGAGGGGCTGAAACAGAGGGACTGAAACAGAGGGGCTGAAACAGAGGGGCTGAAACAGAGGGGCTGAAACAGAGGGGGTGAAACAGTAGGGCTGAAATAGAGGGCGAGCAACAGAAGGCGAGAAACAGAGGGGCTGTAACAGAGGGGCTGAAACAGAGGGCGAGAAACAGACGGGCTGAAACAGAGGGCGTGAAACAGAGGGCGAGAAACAGAGTGCGAGAAACAGAGGGTCTGAAACAGAAGGGCTGAAACAGAGGGCGAGAAACAGAGGGGCTGAAACAGAGGGTGAGAAACAGAGGGGCTGAAACAGAGGGGCTGAAACAGAGGGGCTGAAACAGAGTGCGAGAAACAGAGGGGCTGAAACAGAGGGCGAGAAGCAGAGGGGCTGAAACAGAGGGGCTGAAACAGAGGGGCTGAAACAGAGGGCGAGAAACAGAGGGGCTGAAACAGAGGGCGAGAAACAGAGGGGCTGAAACAGAGGGGCTGAAACAGATGGGCTGAAAAAGAGGGCGAGAAACAGAGGGGCTGAAACAGACGGCGAGAAACAGAGGGGCTGAAACAGAGGGGCTGAAACAGAGGGGCTGAAACAGAGGGCGAGAAACAGAGGGGCTGAAACAGAGGGCGAGAAACATAGGGCGAGAAACAGAGGGCGAGAAACAGAGGGGCTGAAACAGAGGGGCTGAAACAGAGGGGCTGAAACAGAGGGCGAGAAACAGAGTGCGAGAAACAGAGGGCGAGAAACAGAGTGCGAGAAACAGAGTGCGAGAAACAGAGGGGCTGAAACAGAGTGGCTGAAACAGAGGGGATGAAACAGAGGGGCTGAAACAGAGGGGCTGAAACAGAGGGCGAGAAACAGAGGGTGAGAAACAGAGGGGCTGAAACAGAGGGGCTGAAACAGAGGGGCTGAAACAGAGGGGCTGAAACAGAGGGCGAGAAACAGAGGGGCTGAAACAGAGGGCGAGAAACAGAGGGGCTGAAACAGAGGGCGAGAAACATTGGGGCTGAAACATATTGGCTGAAACAGAGGGGTTGAAACAGAGGGCGAGAAACAGATGGGCTGAAACAGAGGGGCTGAAACAGAGGGCGAGAAACAGAGGGGCTGAAACAGACGGGCTGAAACAGAGGGGCTGAAACAGAGGGCGAGAAACAGAGGGGCTGAAACAGAGGACGAGAAACAGAGGGGCTGAAACAGAGGGCGAGAAACAGAGGGCGAGAAACTGAGGGCGAGAAACAGAGGGGCTGAAACAGAGGGTATGAAACATAGGGGCTGAAATAGAGGGGCTGAAACAGAGGAGCTGAAAAAGAGGGGCTGAAACAGAGTGGCTGAAAGAGAGGGGCTGAAACAGAGGGGCTGAAACAGAGGGCGAGAAACAGAGGGGCTGAAACAGAGGGCGAGAAACAGAGGGGCTGAAACAGAGGGCGAGTAACAGAGGGGCTGAAACAGAGGGGCTGAAACAGAGGAGCTGAAACAGAGGGCGAGAAACAGAGGGCGAGAAACAGAGGGGCTGAAACAGAGGGTTGAGAAACAGAGGGGCTGAAACAGTGGGACTGAAACAGAGGGGCTGAAACAGAGGGGCTGAAACAGAGGGGCTGAAACAGAGGGGCTGAAATAGAGGGCGAGAAACAGAAGGCGAGAAACAGAGGGGCTGTAACAGAGGGGCTGAAACCGAGGGCGAGAAACAGACGGGCTGAAACAGAGGGCGTGAAACAGAGGGCGAGAAACAGAGTGCGAGAAACAGAGGGTCTGAAACAGAGGGGCTGAAACAGAGGGCGAGACACAGAGGGCGAGAAATTGAGGGGCAGAAACAGAGGGGCTGAAACAGAGGGCGAGAAACAGAGGGGCTGAAACAGAGGGGATGAAACAGAGGGGCTGAAACAGAGGGGATGAAACAGAGGGGCTGAAACAGAGGGGCTGAAACAGAGGGGCTGAAACAGAGGGCGAGAAACAGAGGGGCTGAAACAGAGGGCGAGAAGCAGAGGGGCTGAAACAGAGGGGCTGAAACAGAGGGCGAGAAACAGAGGGGCTGAAACAGACGGCGAGAAACAGAGGGTCTGAAACAGAGGGTCTGAAACAGAGGGGCTGAAACAGAGGGCGAGAAACAGAGGGGCTGAAACAGAGGGCGAGAAACATAGGGCAAGAAACAGAGGGCGAGAAACAGAGGGGCTGAAACAGAGGGGCTGAAACAGAGGGGCTGAAACAGAGGGCGAGAAACAGAGGGCGAGAAACAGAGGGGGAGAAACAGAGTGCGAGAAACAGAGGGCGAGAAACAGAGGGGCTGAAACAGAGTGGCTGAAACAGTGGGGATGAAACAGAGGGGCTGAAACAGAGGGGCTGAAACAGAGGGCGAGAAACAGAGGGTGAGAAACAGAGGGGCTGAAACAGAGGGGCTGAAACAGAGGGGCTGAAACAGAGGGGCTGAAACAGAGGGCGAGAAACAGAGGGGCTGAAACAGAGGGCGAGAAGCAGAGGGGCTGAAACAGAGGGGCTGAAACAGAGGGGCTGAAACAGAGGACGAGAAACAGAGGGGCTGAAACAGAGGGCGAGAAACAGAGGGGCTGAAACAGACGGCGAGAAACAGAGGGGCTGAAACAGAGGTGCTGAAACAGAGGGGCTGAAACAGAGGGCGAGAAACATAGGGCGAGAAACAGAGGGGCTGAAACAGAGGGGCTGAAACAGAGGGGCTGAAACAGAGGGGGTGAAACAGAGGGGCTGAAACAGAGGGGCTGAAACAGAGGGCGAGACACAGAGGGGCTGAAACAGAGGGGCTGAAACAGAGGGGCTGAAACAGAGGGGCTGAAACAGAGGGCGAGAAACAGAGAGCGAGAAACAGAGGGCGAGAACCACAGTGCGAGAAACAGAGGGGATGAAACAGAGGGGCTGAAACAGAGGCAGAGAAACAGAGGGGCTGAAACAGAGGGGCTGAAACAGAGGGGCTGAAACAGAGGAAGAGAACCAGAGGGGCTCAAACAGAGGGCGAGAAACAGAGGGCGAGAAACATAGGAGCTGAAACAGAGGGCGAGAAACAGAGGGGATGAAACAGAGGGCGAGAAACAAAGGGTCTGAAACAGAGGGGCTGAAACAGAGGGCGAGAAACAGAGGGGCTGAAACAGAGGGCGAGAAACATTGGGGCTGAAACAGATTGGCTGAAACAGAGGGCGAGAAACAGTGGGGCTGAAACAGAGGGGCTGAAACAGAGGGCGAGAAACAGAGGGGCTGAAACAGAAGGGCTGAAACATTGGGCAAGAAACAGAGTTGCTAAAAGAGAGGGCGAGAAACAGAGGGCGAGACACAGAGGGGCTGAAACAGAGGACGAGAAACAGAGGGGCTGAAACAGAGGGGCTGAAATAGAGGGCGAGAAACAGAGGGCGAGAAACAGATGGGCTGTAACAGAGGGGCTGAAACAGAGGGCGAGAAACAGATGGGCTGAAACAGAGGGCGAGAAAAAGAGGGTGAGAAACAGAGGGGCTGAAACAGTGGGGCTGAAACAGAGGGGCTAAAACAGAGGGCGAGAAACACAGGGGCTGAAACAGAGGGGCTGAAACAGAGGGGCTGAAACAGAGGGCGAGAAACATAGGGCGAGAAACAGAGGGCGAGAAACAGAGGGGCTGAAACAGAGGGGCTGAAACAGAGGGGCTGAAACAGAGGGGCTGAAACAGAGGACGAGAAACAGAGGGGCTGAAACAGAGGGCGAGAAACAGAGGGGCTGAAACAGACGGCGAGAAACAGAGGGGCTGAAACAGAGGTGCTGAAACAGAGGGGCTGAAACAGAGGGCGAGAAACATAGGGCGAGAAACAGAGGGGCTGAAACAGAGGGGCTGAAACAGAGGGGCTGAAACAGAGGGGGTGAAACAGAGGGGCTGAAACAGAGGGGCTGAAACAGAGGGCGAGACACAGAGGGGCTGAAACAGAGGGGCTGAAACAGAGGGGCTGAAACAGAGGGGCTGAAACAGAGGGCGAGAAACAGAGAGCGAGAAACAGAGGGCGAGAACCAGAGTGCGAGAAACAGAGGGGATGAAACAGAGGGGCTGAAACAGAGGCAGAGAAACAGAGGGGCTGAAACAGAGGGGCTGAAACAGAGGGGCTGAAACAGAGGGCGAGAAACAGAGGGGCTCAAACAGAGGGCGAGAAACAGAGGGCGAGAAACATAGGAGCTGAAACAGAGGGCGAGAAACAGAGGGGATGAATCAGAGGGCGAGAAACAGAGGGTCTGAAACAGAGGGGCTGAAACAGAGGGCGAGAAACAGAGTGGCTGAAACAGAGGGCGAGAAACATTGGGGCTGAAACAGATTGGCTGAAACAGAGGGCGAGAAACAGTGGGGCTGAAACAGAGGGGCTGAAACAGAGGGCGAGAAACAGAGGGGCTGAAACAGAAGGGCTGAAACATTGGGCAAGAAACAGAGTTGCTAAAAGAGAGGGCGAGAAACAGAGGGCGAGACACAGAGGGGCTGAAACAGAGGACGAGAAACAGAGGGGCTGAAACACAGGGGCTGAAATAGAGGGCGAGAAACAGAGGGCGAGAAACAAATGGGCTGTAACAGAGGGGCTGAAACAGAGGGCGAGAAACAGAGGGGCTGAAACAGAGGGCGAGAAACAGCGGGCGAGAAACAGAGGGCGAGAAACAGTGGGGCTGAAACAGAGGGGCTGAAACAGAGGGCGAGAAACAGAGGGCGAGAAACAGAGGGCGAGAAACAGAGGCGCTGAAACAGAGGGCGAGAAACAGAGGGTCTGAAACAGAGGGCGAGAAACAGAGGGCGAGAAACTGAGGGCGAGAAACACAGGGGCTGAAACAGTGGGGCTGAAACAGAGGGGCTGAAACAGAGGAGCTGAAACAGAGGGCGAGAAACAGAGGGCGAGAAACAGAGGGGCTGAAACAGAGGGCGAGAAACAGAGGGGGTGAAACAGTGGGTCTGAAACAGAGGGTCAGAAACAGAGGGGCTGAAACAGAGGGGCTGAAACAGAGGGCGAGAAACAGAGGGGCTGAAACAGAGGGCGAGAAACATTGGGGCTGAAACATATTGGCTGAAACAGAGGGGTTGAAACAGAGGGCGAGATACAGATGGGCTGAAACAGAGGGGCTGAAACAGAGGGCGAGAAACAGAGGGGCTGAAACAGACGGGCTGAAACAGAGGGGCTGAAACAGAGGGCGAGAAACAGAGGGGCTGAAACAGAGGACGAGAAACAGAGGGGCTGAAACAGAGGGCGAGAAACAGAGGGCGAGAAACTGAGGGCGAGAAACAGAGGGGCTGAAACAGAGGGTATGAAAAATAGGGGCTGAAATAGAGGGGCTGAAACAGAGGAGCTGAAAAAGAGGGGCTGAAACAGAGGGGCTGAAAGAGAGGGGCTGAAATAGAGGGGCTGAAACAGAGGGCGAGAAACAGAGGGGCTGAAACAGTGGGGCTGAAACAGAGGGGCTGAAACAGAGGGGCTGAAACAGAGGGCGAGAAACAGAGGGGCTGAAACAGAGGGAGAGAAAGAGAGGGGCTGAAACAGAGGGCGAGTAACAGAGGGGCTGAAACAGAGGGGCTGAAACAGAGGAGCTGAAACAGAGGGCGAGAAACAGAGGGCGAGAAACAGAGGGGCTGAAACAGAGGGTTGAGAAACAGAGGGGCTGAAACAGTGGGACTGAAACAGAGGGGCTGAAACAGAGGGGCTGAAACAGAGGGGCTGAAATAGAGGGCGAGAAACAGAAGGCGAGAAACAGAGGGGCTGTAACAGAGGGGCTGAAACAGAGGGCGAGAAACAGACGGGCTGAAACAGAGGGCGTGAAACAGAGGGCGAGAAACAGAGTGCGAGAAACAGAGGGTCTGAAACAGAGGGGCTGAAACAGAGGGCGAGACACAGAGGGCGAGAAATTGAGGGGCCGAAACAGAGGGGCTGAAACAGAGGGCGAGAAACAGAGGGGCTGAAACAGAGGGGATGAAACAGAGGGGCTGAAACAGAGGGGATGAAACAGAGGGGCTGAAACTGAGGGGCTGAAACAGAGGGCGAGAAACAGAGGGTGAGAAACAGAGGGGCTGAAACAGAGGGGCTGAAACAGAGGGGCTGAAACAGAGGGGCTGAAACAGAGGGCGAGAAACAGAGGGCGAGAAACAGAGGGGCTGAAACAGAGGGTTGAGAAACAGAGGGGCTGAAACAGTGGAACTGAAACAGAGGGGCTGAAACAGAGGGCGAGAAACAGAGGGCGAGAAATAGAGGGGCTGAAACAGAGGGACTGAAACAGAGGGGCTGAAACAGAGGGGCTGAAACAGAGGGGCTGAAACAGAGGGGGTGAAACAGTAGGGCTGAAATAGAGGGCGAGCAACAGAAGGCGAGAAACAGAGGGGCTGTAACAGAGGGGCTGAAACAGAGGGCGAGAAACAGACGGGCTGAAACAGAGGGCGTGAAACAGAGGGCGAGAAACAGAGTGCGAGAAACAGAGGGGCTGAAACAGAGGGGCTGAAACAGAGGGCGAGAAACAGAGGGGCTGAAACAGAGGGTGAGAAACAGAGGGGCTGAAACAGAGGGGCTGAAACAGAGGGGCTGAAACAGAGGGCGAGAAACAGAGGGGCTGAAACAGAGGGCGAGAAGCAGAGGGGCTGAAACAGAGGGGCTGAAACAGAGGGGCTGAAACAGAGGGCGAGAAACAGAGGGGCTGAAACAGAGGGCGAGAAACAGAGGGGCTGAAACAGAGGGGCTGAAACAGATGGGCTGAAAAAGAGGGCGAGAAACAGAGGGGCTGAAACAGACGGCGAGAAACAGAGGGGCTGAAACAGAGGGGCTGAAACAGAGGGGCTGAAACAGAGGGCGAGAAACAGAGGGGCTGAAACAGAGGGCGAGAAACATAGGGCGAGAAACAGAGGGCGAGAAACAGAGGGGCTGAAACAGAGGGGCTGAAACAGAGGGGCTGAAACAGAGGGCGAGAAACAGAGGGCGAGAAACAGAGGGCGAGAAACAGAGAGCGAGAAACAGAGGGCGAGAAACATCGGGGCTGAAACAGAGTGGCTGAAACAGAGGGGATGAAACAGAGGGGCTGAAACAGAGGGGCTGAAACAGAGGGCGAGAAACAGAGGGTGAGAAACAGAGGGGCTGAAACAGAGTGGCTGAAACAGAGGGGCTGAAACAGAGGGGCTGAAACAGAGGGCGAGAAACAGAGGGGCTGAAACAGAGGGCGAGAAACAGAGGGGCTGAAACAGAGGGCGAGAAACATTGGGGCTGAAACATATTGGCTGAAACAGAGGGGTTGAAACAGAGGGCGAGAAACAGATGGGCTGAAACAGAGGGGCTGAAACAGAGGGCGAGAAACAGAGGGGCTGAAACAGACGGGCTGAAACAGAGGGGCTGAAACAGAGGGCGAGAAACAGAGGGGCTGAAACAGAGGACGAGAAACAGAGGGGCTGAAACAGAGGGTTGAGAAACAGAGGGGCTGAAACAGTGGGACTGAAACAGAGGGGCTGAAACAGAGGGGCTGAAACAGAGGGGCTGAAACAGAGGGGCTGAAATAGAGGGCGAGAAACAGAAGGCGAGAAACAGAGGGGCTGTAACAGAGGGGCTGAAACCGAGGGCGAGAAACAGACGGGCTGAAACAGAGGGCGTGAAACAGAGGGCGAGAAACAGAGTGCGAGAAACAGAGGGTCTGAAACAGAGGGGCTGAAACAGAGGGCGAGACACAGAGGGCGAGAAATTGAGGGGCAGAAACAGAGGGGCTGAAACAGAGGGCGAGAAACAGAGGGGCTGAAACAGAGGGGATGAAACAGAGGGGCTGAAACAGAGGGGATGAAACAGAGGGGCTGAAACAGAGGGGCTGAAACAGAGGGGCTGAAACAGAGGGCGAGAAACAGAGGGGCTGAAACAGAGGGCGAGAAGCAGAGGGGCTGAAACAGAGGGGCTGAAACAGAGGGCGAGAAACAGAGGGGCTGAAACAGACGGCGAGAAACAGAGGGTCTGAAACAGAGGGTCTGAAACAGAGGGGCTGAAACAGAGGGCGAGAAACAGAGGGGCTGAAACAGAGGGCGAGAAACATAGGGCAAGAAACAGAGGGCGAGAAACAGAGGGGCTGAAACAGAGGGGCTGAAACAGAGGGGCTGAAACAGAGGGCGAGAAACAGAGGGCGAGAAACAGAGGGGGAGAAACAGAGTGCGAGAAACAGAGGGCGAGAAACAGAGGGGCTGAAACAGAGTGGCTGAAACAGTGGGGATGAAACAGAGGGGCTGAAACAGAGGGGCTGAAACAGAGGGCGAGAAACAGAGGGTGAGAAACAGAGGGGCTGAAACAGAGGGGCTGAAACAGAGGGGCTGAAACAGAGGGGCTGAAACAGAGGGCGAGAAACAGAGGGGCTGAAACAGAGGGCGAGAAGCAGAGGGGCTGAAACAGAGGGGCTGAAACAGAGGGGCTGAAACAGAGGACGAGAAACAGAGGGGCTGAAACAGAGGGCGAGAAACAGAGGGGCTGAAACAGACGGCGAGAAACAGAGGGGCTGAAACAGAGGTGCTGAAACAGAGGGGCTGAAACAGAGGGCGAGAAACATAGGGCGAGAAACAGAGGGGCTGAAACAGAGGGGCTGAAACAGAGGGGCTGAAACAGAGGGGGTGAAACAGAGGGGCTGAAACAGAGGGGCTGAAACAGAGGGCGAGACACAGAGGGGCTGAAACAGAGGGGCTGAAACAGAGGGGCTGAAACAGAGGGGCTGAAACAGAGGGCGAGAAACAGAGAGCGAGAAACAGAGGGCGAGAACCACAGTGCGAGAAACAGAGGGGATGAAACAGAGGGGCTGAAACAGAGGCAGAGAAACAGAGGGGCTGAAACAGAGGGGCTGAAACAGAGGGGCTGAAACAGAGGGCGAGAACCAGAGGGGCTCAAACAGAGGGCGAGAAACAGAGGGCGAGAAACATAGGAGCTGAAACAGAGGGCGAGAAACAGAGGGGATGAAACAGAGGGCGAGAAACAAAGGGTCTGAAACAGAGGGGCTGAAACAGAGGGCGAGAAACAGAGGGGCTGAAACAGAGGGCGAGAAACATTGGGGCTGAAACAGATTGGCTGAAACAGAGGGCGAGAAACAGTGCGGCTGAAACAGAGGGGCTGAAACAGAGGGCGAGAAACAGAGGGGCTGAAACAGAAGGGCTGAAACATTGGGCAAGAAACAGAGTTGCTAAAAGAGAGGGCGAGAAACAGAGGGCGAGACACAGAGGGGCTGAAACAGAGGACGAGAAACAGAGGGGCTGAAACAGAGGGGCTGAAATAGAGGGCGAGAAACAGAGGGCGAGAAACAGATGGGCTGTAACAGAGGGGCTGAAACAGAGGGCGAGAAACAGATGGGCTGAAACAGAGGGCGAGAAAAAGAGGGTGAGAAACAGAGGGGCTGAAACAGTGGGGCTGAAACAGAGGGGCTAAAACAGAGGGCGAGAAACACAGGGGCTGAAACAGAGGGGCTGAAACAGAGGGGCTGAAACAGAGGGCGAGAAACATAGGGCGAGAAACAGAGGGCGAGAAACAGAGGGGCTGAAACAGAGGGACTGAAACAGAGGGGCTGAAACAGAGGGGCTGAAACAGAGGACGAGAAACAGAGGGGCTGAAACAGAGGGCGAGAAACAGAGGGGCTGAAACAGACGGCGAGAAACAGAGGGGCTGAAACAGAGGTGCTGAAACAGAGGGGCTGAAACAGAGGGCGAGAAACATAGGGCGAGAAACAGAGGGGCTGAAACAGAGGGGCTGAAACAGAGGGGCTGAAACAGAGGGGGTGAAACAGAGGGGCTGAAACAGAGGGGCTGAAACAGAGGGCGAGACACAGAGGGGCTGAAACAGAGGGGCTGAAACAGAGGGGCTGAAACAGAGGGGCTGAAACAGAGGGCGAGAAACAGAGAGCGAGAAACAGAGGGCGAGAACCAGAGTGCGAGAAACAGAGGGGATGAAACAGAGGGGCTGAAACAGAGGCAGAGAAACAGAGGGGCTGAAACAGAGGGGCTGAAACAGAGGGGCTGAAACAGAGGGCGAGAAACAGAGGGGCTCAAACAGAGGGCGAGAAACAGATGGCGAGAAACATAGGAGCTGAAACAGAGGGCGAGAAACAGAGGGGATGAATCAGAGGGCGAGAAACAGAGGGTCTGAAACAGAGGGGCTGAAACAGAGGGCGAGAAACAGAGTGGCTGAAACAGAGGGCGAGAAACATTGGGGCTGAAACAGATTGGCTGAAACAGAGGGCGAGAAACAGTGGGGCTGAAACAGAGGGGCTGAAACAGAGGGCGAGAAACAGAGGGGCTGAAACAGAAGGGCTGAAACATTGGGCAAGAAACAGAGTTGCTAAAAGAGAGGGCGAGAAACAGAGGGCGAGACACAGAGGGGCTGAAACAGAGGACGAGAAACAGAGGGGCTGAAACACAGGGGCTGAAATAGAGGGCGAGAAACAGAGGGCGAGAAACAAATGGGCTGTAACAGAGGGGCTGAAACAGAGGGCGAGAAACAGAGGGGCTGAAACAGAGGGCGAGAAACAGCGGGCGAGAAACAGAGGGCGAGAAACAGTGGGGCTGAAACAGAGGGGCTGAAACAGAGGGCGAGAAACAGAGGGCGAGAAACAGAGGGCGAGAAACAGAGGCGCTGAAACAGAGGGCGAGAAACAGAGGGTCTGAAACAGAGGGCGAGAAACAGAGGGCGAGAAACTGAGGGCGAGAAACACAGGGGCTGAAACAGTGGGGCTGAAACAGAGGGGCTGAAACAGAGGAGCTGAAACAGAGGGCGAGAAACAGAGGGCGAGAAACAGAGGGGCTGAAACAGAGGGCGAGAAACAGAGGGGGTGAAACAGTGGGTCTGAAACAGAGGGTCAGAAACAGAGGGGCTGAAACAGAGGGGCTGAAACAGAGGGCGAGAAACAGAGGGGCTGAAACAGAGGGCGAGAAACATTGGGGCTGAAACATATTGGCTGAAACAGAGGGGTTGAAACAGAGGGCGAGATACAGATGGGCTGAAACAGAGGGGCTGAAACAGAGGGCGAGAAACAGAGGGGCTGAAACAGACGGGCTGAAACAGAGGGGCTGAAACAGAGGGCGAGAAACAGAGGGGCTGAAACAGAGGACGAGAAACAGAGGGGCTGAAACAGAGGGCGAGAAACAGAGGGCGAGAAACTGAGGGCGAGAAACAGAGGGGCTGAAACAGAGGGTATGAAAAATAGGGGCTGAAATAGAGGGGCTGAAACAGAGGAGCTGAAAAAGAGGGGCTGAAACAGAGGGGCTGAAAGAGAGGGGCTGAAATAGAGGGGCTGAAACAGAGGGCGAGAAACAGAGGGGCTGAAACAGTGGGGCTGAAACAGAGGGGCTGAAACAGAGGGGCTGAAACAGAGGGCGAGAAACAGAGGGGCTGAAACAGAGGGAGAGAAAGAGAGGGGCTGAAACAGAGGGCGAGTAACAGAGGGGCTGAAACAGAGGGGCTGAAACAGAGGAGCTGAAACAGAGGGCGAGAAACAGAGGGCGAGAAACAGAGGGGCTGAAACAGAGGGTTGAGAAACAGAGGGGCTGAAACAGTGGGACTGAAACAGAGGGGCTGAAACAGAGGGGCTGAAACAGAGGGGCTGAAATAGAGGGCGAGAAACAGAAGGCGAGAAACAGAGGGGCTGTAACAGAGGGGCTGAAACAGAGGGCGAGAAACAGACGGGCTGAAACAGAGGGCGTGAAACAGAGGGCGAGAAACAGAGTGCGAGAAACAGAGGGTCTGAAACAGAGGGGCTGAAACAGAGGGCGAGACACAGAGGGCGAGAAATTGAGGGGCCGAAACAGAGGGGCTGAAACAGAGGGCGAGAAACAGAGGGGCTGAAACAGAGGGGATGAAACAGAGGGGCTGAAACAGAGGGGATGAAACAGAGGGGCTGAAACTGAGGGGCTGAAACAGAGGGCGAGAAACAGAGGGTGAGAAACAGAGGGGCTGAAACAGAGGGGCTGAAACAGAGGGGCTGAAACAGAGGGGCTGAAACAGAGGGCGAGAAACAGAGGGCGAGAAACAGAGGGGCTGAAACAGAGGGTTGAGAAACAGAGGGGCTGAAACAGTGGAACTGAAACAGAGGGGCTGAAACAGAGGGCGAGAAACAGAGGGCGAGAAATAGAGGGGCTGAAACAGAGGGACTGAAACAGAGGGGCTGAAACAGAGGGGCTGAAACAGAGGGGCTGAAACAGAGGGGGTGAAACAGTAGGGCTGAAATAGAGGGCGAGCAACAGAAGGCGAGAAACAGAGGGGCTGTAACAGAGGGGCTGAAACAGAGGGCGAGAAACAGACGGGCTGAAACAGAGGGCGTGAAACAGAGGGCGAGAAACAGAGTGCGAGAAACAGAGGGTCTGAAACAGAGGGGCTGAAACAGAGGGCGAGAAACAGAGGGGCTGAAACAGAGGGTGAGAAACAGAGGGGCTGAAACAGAGGGGCTGAAACAGAGGGGCTGAAACAGAGGGCGAGAAACAGAGGGGCTGAAACAGAGGGCGAGAAGCAGAGGGGCTGAAACAGAGGGGCTGAAACAGAGGGGCTGAAACAGAGGGCGAGAAACAGAGGGGCTGAAACAGAGGGCGAGAAACAGAGGGGCTGAAACAGAGGGGCTGAAACAGATGGGCTGAAAAAGAGGGCGAGAAACAGAGGGGCTGAAACAGACGGCGAGAAACAGAGGGGCTGAAACAGAGGGGCTGAAACAGAGGGGCTGAAACAGAGGGCGAGAAACAGAGGGGCTGAAACAGAGGGCGAGAAACATAGGGCGAGAAACAGAGGGCGAGAAACAGAGGGGCTGAAACAGAGGGGCTGAAACAGAGGGGCTGAAACAGAGGGCGAGAAACAGAGGGCGAGAAACAGAGGGCGAGAAACAGAGAGCGAGAAACAGAGGGCGAGAAACATCGGGGCTGAAACAGAGTGGCTGAAACAGAGGGGATGAAACAGAGGGGCTGAAACAGAGGGGCTGAAACAGAGGGCGAGAAACAGAGGGTGAGAAACAGAGGGGCTGAAACAGAGGGGCTGAAACAGAGGGGCTGAAACAGAGGGGCTGAAACAGAGGGCGAGAAACAGAGGGGCTGAAACAGAGGGCGAGAAACAGAGGGGCTGAAACAGAGGGCGAGAAACATTGGGGCTGAAACATATTGGCTGAAACAGAGGGGTTGAAACAGAGGGCGAGAAACAGATGGGCTGAAACAGAGGGGCTGAAACAGAGGGCGAGAAACAGAGGGGCTGAAACAGACGGGCTGAAACAGAGGGGCTGAAACAGAGGGCGAGAAACAGAGGGGCTGAAACAGAGGACGAGAAACAGAGGGGCTGAAACAGAGGGCGAGAAACAGAGGGCGAGAAACTGAGGGCGAGAAACAGAGGGGCTGAAACAGAGGGTATGAAACATAGGGGCTGAAATAGAGGGGCTGAAACAGAGGAGCTGAAAAAGAGGGGCTGAAACAGAGTGGCTGAAAGAGAGGGGCTGAAACAGAGGGGCTGAAACAGAGGGCGAGAAACAGAGGGGCTGAAACAGTGGGGCTGAAACAGAGGGGCTGAAACAGAGGGGCTGAAACAGAGGGCGAGAAACAGAGGGGCTGAAACATAGGGCGAGAAACAGAGGGGCTGAAACAGAGGGCGAGTAACAGAGGGGCTGAAACAGAGGGGCTGAAACAGAGGAGCTGAAACAGAGGGCGAGAAACAGAGGGCGAGAAACAGAGGGGCTGAAACAGAGGGTTGAGAAACAGAGGGGCTGAAACAGTGGGACTGAAACAGAGGGGCTGAAACAGAGGGGCTGAAACAGAGGGGCTGAAACAGAGGGGCTGAAATAGAGGGCGAGAAACAGAAGGCGAGAAACAGAGGGGCTGTAACAGAGGGGCTGAAACCGAGGGCGAGAAACAGACGGGCTGAAACAGAGGGCGTGAAACAGAGGGCGAGAAACAGAGTGCGAGAAACAGAGGGTCTGAAACAGAGGGGCTGAAACAGAGGGCGAGACACAGAGGGCGAGAAATTGAGGGGCAGAAACAGAGGGGCTGAAACAGAGGGCGAGAAACAGAGGGGCTGAAACAGAGGGGATGAAACAGAGGGGCTGAAACAGAGGGGATGAAACAGAGGGGCTGAAACAGAGGGGCTGAAACAGAGGGGCTGAAACAGAGGGGCTGAAACAGAGGGCGAGAAACAGAGGGGCTGAAACAGAGGGCGAGAAGCAGAGGGGCTGAAACAGAGGGGCTGAAACAGAGGGGCTGAAACAGAGGGCGAGAAACAGAGGGGCTGAAACAGATGGCGAGAAACAGAGGGTCTGAAACAGAGGGTCTGAAACAGAGGGGCTGAAACAGAGGGCGAGAAACAGAGGGGCTGAAACAGAGGGCGAGAAACATAGGGCGAGAAACAGAGGGCGAGAAACAGAGGGGCTGAAACAGAGGGGCTGAAACAGAGGGGCTGAAACAGAGGGGCTGAAACAGAGGACGAGAAACAGAGGGGCTGAAACAGAGGGCGAGAAACAGAGGGGCTGAAACAGACGGCGAGAAACAGAGGGGCTGAAACAGAGGTGCTGAAACAGAGGGGCTGAAACAGAGGGCGAGAAACATAGGGCGAGAAACAGAGGGGCTGAAACAGAGGGGCTGAAACAGAGGGGCTGAAACAGAGGGGGTGAAACAGAGGGGCTGAAACAGAGGGGCTGAAACAGAGGGCGAGACACAGAGGGGCTGAAACAGAGGGGCTGAAACAGAGGGGCTGAAACAGAGGGGCTGAAACAGAGGGCGAGAAACAGAGAGCGAGAAACAGAGGGCGAGAACCAGAGTGCGAGAAACAGAGGGGATGAAACAGAGGGGCTGAAACAGAGGCAGAGAAACAGAGGGGCTGAAACAGAGGGGCTGAAACAGAGGGGCTGAAACAGAGGGCGAGAAACAGAGGGGCTCAAACAGAGGGCGAGAAACAGAGGGCGAGAAACATAGGAGCTGAAACAGAGGGCGAGAAACAGAGGGGATGAATCAGAGGGCGAGAAACAGAGGGTCTGAAACAGAGGGGCTGAAACAGAGGGCGAGAAACAGAGTGGCTGAAACAGAGGGCGAGAAACATTGGGGCTGAAACAGATTGGCTGAAACAGAGGGCGAGAAACAGTGGGGCTGAAACAGAGGGGCTGAAACAGAGGGCGAGAAACAGAGGGGCTGAAACAGAAGGGCTGAAACATTGGGCAAGAAACAGAGTTGCTAAAAGAGAGGGCGAGAAACAGAGGGCGAGACACAGAGGGGCTGAAACAGAGGACGAGAAACAGAGGGGCTGAAACACAGGGGCTGAAATAGAGGGCGAGAAACAGAGGGCGAGAAACAAATGGGCTGTAACAGAGGGGCTGAAACAGAGGGCGAGAAACAGAGGGGCTGAAACAGAGGGCGAGAAACAGCGGGCGAGAAACAGAGGGCGAGAAACAGTGGGGCTGAAACAGAGGGGCTGAAACAGAGGGCGAGAAACAGAGGGCGAGAAACAGAGGGCGAGAAACAGAGGCGCTGAAACAGAGGGCGAGAAACAGAGGGTCTGAAACAGAGGGCGAGAAACAGAGGGCGAGAAACTGAGGGCGAGAAACACAGGGGCTGAAACAGTGGGGCTGAAACAGAGGGGCTGAAACAGAGGAGCTGAAACAGAGGGCGAGAAACAGAGGGCGAGAAACAGAGGGGCTGAAACAGAGGGCGAGAAACAGAGGGGGTGAAACAGTGGGTCTGAAACAGAGGGTCAGAAACAGAGGGGCTGAAACAGAGGGGCTGAAACAGAGGGCGAGAAACAGAGGGGCTGAAACAGAGGGCGAGAAACATTGGGGCTGAAACATATTGGCTGAAACAGAGGGGTTGAAACAGAGGGCGAGATACAGATGGGCTGAAACAGAGGGGCTGAAACAGAGGGCGAGAAACAGAGGGGCTGAAACAGACGGGCTGAAACAGAGGGGCTGAAACAGAGGGCGAGAAACAGAGGGGCTGAAACAGAGGACGAGAAACAGAGGGGCTGAAACAGAGGGCGAGAAACAGAGGGCGAGAAACTGAGGGCGAGAAACAGAGGGGCTGAAACAGAGGGTATGAAAAATAGGGGCTGAAATAGAGGGGCTGAAACAGAGGAGCTGAAAAAGAGGGGCTGAAACAGAGGGGCTGAAAGAGAGGGGCTGAAATAGAGGGGCTGAAACAGAGGGCGAGAAACAGAGGGGCTGAAACAGTGGGGCTGAAACAGAGGGGCTGAAACAGAGGGGCTGAAACAGAGGGCGAGAAACAGAGGGGCTGAAACAGAGGGCGAGAAACAGAGGGGCTGAAACAGAGGGCGAGTAACAGAGGGGCTGAAACAGAGGGGCTGAAACAGAGGAGCTGAAACAGAGGGCGAGAAACAGAGGGCGAGAAACAGAGGGGCTGAAACAGAGGGTTGAGAAACAGAGGGGCTGAAACAGTGGGACTGAAACAGAGGGGCTGAAACAGAGGGGCTGAAACAGAGGGGCTGAAATAGAGGGCGAGAAACAGAAGGCGAGAAACAGAGGGGCTGTAACAGAGGGGCTGAAACAGAGGGCGAGAAACAGACGGGCTGAAACAGAGGGCGTGAAACAGAGGGCGAGAAACAGAGTGCGAGAAACAGAGGGTCTGAAACAGAGGGGCTGAAACAGAGGGCGAGACACAGAGGGCGAGAAATTGAGGGGCCGAAACAGAGGGGCTGAAACAGAGGGCGAGAAACAGAGGGGCTGAAACAGAGGGGATGAAACAGAGGGGCTGAAACAGAGGGGATGAAACAGAGGGGCTGAAACTGAGGGGCTGAAACAGAGGGCGAGAAACAGAGGGTGAGAAACAGAGGGGCTGAAACAGAGGGGCTGAAACAGAGGGGCTGAAACAGAGGGGCTGAAACAGAGGGCGAGAAACAGAGGGCGAGAAACAGAGGGGCTGAAACAGAGGGTTGAGAAACAGAGGGGCTGAAACAGTGGAACTGAAACAGAGGGGCTGAAACAGAGGGCGAGAAACAGAGGGCGAGAAATAGAGGGGCTGAAACAGAGGGACTGAAACAGAGGGGCTGAAACAGAGGGGCTGAAACAGAGGGGCTGAAACAGAGGGGGTGAAACAGTAGGGCTGAAATAGAGGGCGAGCAACAGAAGGCGAGAAACAGAGGGGCTGTAACAGAGGGGCTGAAACAGAGGGCGAGAAACAGACGGGCTGAAACAGAGGGCGTGAAACAGAGGGCGAGAAACAGAGTGCGAGAAACAGAGGGTCTGAAACAGAGGGGCTGAAACAGAGGGCGAGAAACAGAGGGGCTGAAACAGAGGGTGAGAAACAGAGGGGCTGAAACAGAGGGGCTGAAACAGAGGGGCTGAAACAGAGGGCGAGAAACAGAGGGGCTGAAACAGAGGGCGAGAAGCAGAGGGGCTGAAACAGAGGGGCTGAAACAGAGGGGCTGAAACAGAGGGCGAGAAACAGAGGGGCTGAAACAGAGGGCGAGAAACAGAGGGGCTGAAACAGAGGGGCTGAAACAGATGGGCTGAAAAAGAGGGCGAGAAACAGAGGGGCTGAAACAGACGGCGAGAAACAGAGGGGCTGAAACAGAGGGGCTGAAACAGAGGGGCTGAAACAGAGGGCGAGAAACAGAGGGGCTGAAACAGAGGGCGAGAAACATAGGGCGAGAAACAGAGGGCGAGAAACAGAGGGGCTGAAACAGAGGGGCTGAAACAGAGGGGCTGAAACAGAGGGCGAGAAACAGAGGGCGAGAAACAGAGGGCGAGAAACAGAGAGCGAGAAACAGAGGGCGAGAAACATCGGGGCTGAAACAGAGTGGCTGAAACAGAGGGGATGAAACAGAGGGGCTGAAACAGAGGGGCTGAAACAGAGGGCGAGAAACAGAGGGTGAGAAACAGAGGGGCTGAAACAGAGGGGCTGAAACAGAGGGGCTGAAACAGAGGGCGAGAAACAGAGGGGCTGAAACAGAGGGCGAGAAACAGAGGGGCTGAAACAGAGGGCGAGAAACATTGGGGCTGAAACATATTGGCTGAAACAGAGGGGTTGAAACAGAGGGCGAGAAACAGATGGGCTGAAACAGAGGGGCTGAAACAGAGGGCGAGAAACAGAGGGGCTGAAACAGACGGGCTGAAACAGAGGGGCTGAAACAGAGGGCGAGAAACAGAGGGGCTGAAACAGAGGACGAGAAACAGAGGGGCTGAAACAGAGGGCGAGAAACAGAGGGCGAGAAACTGAGGGCGAGAAACAGAGGGGCTGAAACAGAGGGTATGAAACATAGGGGCTGAAATAGAGGGGCTGAAACAGAGGAGCTGAAAAAGAGGGGCTGAAACAGAGTGGCTGAAAGAGAGGGGCTGAAACAGAGGGGCTGAAACAGAGGGCGAGAAACAGAGGGGCTGAAACAGTGGGGCTGAAACAGAGGGGCTGAAACAGAGGGGCTGAAACAGAGGGCGAGAAACAGAGGGGCTGAAACAGAGGGCGAGAAACAGAGGGGCTGAAACAGAGGGCGAGTAACAGAGGGGCTGAAACAGAGGGGCTGAAACAGAGGAGCTGAAACAGAGGGCGAGAAACAGAGGGCGAGAAACAGAGGGGCTGAAACAGAGGGTTGAGAAACAGAGGGGCTGAAACAGTGGGACTGAAACAGAGGGGCTGAAACAGAGGGGCTGAAACAGAGGGGCTGAAACAGAGGGGCTGAAATAGAGGGCGAGAAACAGAAGGCGAGAAACAGAGGGGCTGTAACAGAGGGGCTGAAACCGAGGGCGAGAAACAGACGGGCTGAAACAGAGGGCGTGAAACAGAGGGCGAGAAACAGAGTGCGAGAAACAGAGGGTCTGAAACAGAGGGGCTGAAACAGAGGGCGAGACACAGAGGGCGAGAAATTGAGGGGCAGAAACAGAGGGGCTGAAACAGAGGGCGAGAAACAGAGGGGCTGAAACAGAGGGGATGAAACAGAGGGGCTGAAACAGAGGGGATGAAACAGAGGGGCTGAAACAGAGGGGCTGAAACAGAGGGGCTGAAACAGAGGGGCTGAAACAGAGGGCGAGAAACAGAGGGGCTGAAACAGAGGGCGAGAAGCAGAGGGGCTGAAACAGAGGGGCTGAAACAGAGGGGCTGAAACAGAGGGCGAGAAACAGAGGGGCTGAAACAGACGGCGAGAAACAGAGGGTCTGAAACAGAGGGTCTGAAACAGAGGGGCTGAAACAGAGGGCGAGAAACAGAGGGGCTGAAACAGAGGGCGAGAAACATAGGGCGAGAAACAGAGGGCGAGAAACAGAGGGGCTGAAACAGAGGGGCTGAAACAGAGGGACTGAAACAGAGGGCGAGAAACAGAGGGCGAGAAACAGAGGGGGAGAAACAGAGTGCGAGAAACAGAGGGCGAGAAACAAAGGGGCTGAAACAGAGTGGCTGAAACAGTGGGGATGAAACAGAGGGGCTGAAACAGAGGGGCTGAAACAGAGGGCGAGAAACAGAGGGTGAGAAACAGAGGGGCTGAAACAGAGGGGCTGAAACAGAGGGGCTGAAACAGAGGGGCTGAAACAGAGGGCGAGAAACAGAGGGGCTGAAACAGAGGGCGAGAAGCAGAGGGGCTGAAACAGAGGGGCTGAAACAGAGGGGCTGAAACAGAGGACGAGAAACAGAGGGGCTGAAACAGAGGGCGAGAAACAGAGGGGCTGAAACAGACGGCGAGAAACAGAGGGGCTGAAACAGAGGTGCTGAAACAGAGGGGCTGAAACAGAGGGCGAGAAACATAGGGCGAGAAACAGAGGGGCTGAAACAGAGGGGCTGAAACAGAGGGGCTGAAACAGAGGGGGTGAAACAGAGGGGCTGAAACAGAGGGGCTGAAACAGAGGGCGGGACACAGAGGGGCTGAAACAGAGGGGCTGAAACAGAGGGGCTGAAACAGAGGGGCTGAAACAGAGGGCGAGAAACAGAGAGCGAGAAACAGAGGGCGAGAACCACAGTGCGAGAAACAGAGGGGATGAAACAGAGGGGCTGAAACAGAGGCAGAGAAACAGAGGGGCTGAAACAGAGGGGCTGAAACAGAGGGGCTGAAACAGAGGGCGAGAACCAGAGGGGCTCAAACAGAGGGCGAGAAACAGAGGGCGAGAAACATAGGAGCTGAAACAGAGGGCGAGAAACAGAGGGGATGAAACAGAGGGCGAGAAACAAAGGGTCTGAAACAGAGGGGCTGAAACAGAGGGCGAGAAACAGAGGGGCTGAAACAGAGGGCGAGAAACATTGGGGCTGAAACAGATTGGCTGAAACAGAGGGCGAGAAACAGTGGGGCTGAAACAGAGGGGCTGAAACAGAGGGCGAGAAACAGAGGGGCTGAAACAGAAGGGCTGAAACATTGGGCAAGAAACAGAGTTGCTAAAAGAGAGGGCGAGAAACAGAGGGCGAGACACAGAGGGGCTGAAACAGAGGACGAGAAACAGAGGGGCTGAAACAGAGGGGCTGAAATAGAGGGCGAGAAACAGAGGGCGAGAAACAGATGGGCTGTAACAGAGGGGCTGAAACAGAGGGCGAGAAACAGATGGGCTGAAACAGAGGGCGAGAAAAAGAGGGTGAGAAACAGAGGGGCTGAAACAGTGGGGCTGAAACAGAGGGGCTAAAACAGAGGGCGAGAAACACAGGGGCTGAAACAGAGGGGCTGAAACAGAGGGGCTGAAACAGAGGGCGAGAAACATAGGGCGAGAAACAGAGGGCGAGAAACAGAGGGGCTGAAACAGAGGGGCTGAAACAGAGGGGCTGAAACAGAGGGGCTGAAACAGAGGACGAGAAACAGAGGGGCTGAAACAGAGGGCGAGAAACAGAGGGGCTGAAACAGACGGCGAGAAACAGAGGGGCTGAAACAGAGGTGCTGAAACAGAGGGGCTGAAACAGAGGGCGAGAAACATAGGGCGAGAAACAGAGGGGCTGAAACAGAGGGGCTGAAACAGAGGGGCTGAAACAGAGGGGGTGAAACAGAGGGGCTGAAACAGAGGGGCTGAAACAGAGGGCGAGACACAGAGGGGCTGAAACAGAGGGGCTGAAACAGAGGGGCTGAAACAGAGGGGCTGAAACAGAGGGCGAGAAACAGAGAGCGAGAAACAGAGGGCGAGAACCAGAGTGCGAGAAACAGAGGGGATGAAACAGAGGGGCTGAAACAGAGGCAGAGAAACAGAGGGGCTGAAACAGAGGGGCTGAAACAGAGGGGCTGAAACAGAGGGGCTCAAACAGAGGGCGAGAAACAGAGGGCGAGAAACATAGGAGCTGAAACAGAGGGCGAGAAACAGAGGGGATGAATCAGAGGGCGAGAAACAGAGGGTCTGAAACAGAGGGGCTGAAACAGAGGGCGAGAAACAGAGTGGCTGAAACAGAGGGCGAGAAACATTGGGGCTGAAACAGATTGGCTGAAACAGAGGGCGAGAAACAGTGGGGCTGAAACAGAGGGGCTGAAACAGAGGGCGAGAAACAGAGGGGCTGAAACAGAAGGGCTGAAACATTGGGCAAGAAACAGAGTTGCTAAAAGAGAGGGCGAGAAACAGAGGGCGAGACACAGAGGGGCTGAAACAGAGGACGAGAAACAGAGGGGCTGAAACACAGGGGCTGAAATAGAGGGCGAGAAACAGAGGGCGAGAAACAAATGGGATGTAACAGAGGGGCTGAAACAGAGGGCGAGAAACAGAGGGGCTGAAACAGAGGGCGAGAAACAGCGGGCGAGAAACAGAGGGCGAGAAACAGTGGGGCTGAAACAGAGGGGCTGAAACAGAGGGCGAGAAACAGAGGGCGAGAAACAGAGGGCGAGAAACAGAGGCGCTGAAACAGAGGGCGAGAAACAGAGGGTCTGAAACAGAGGGCGAGAAACAGAGGGCGAGAAACTGAGGGCGAGAAACACAGGGGCTGAAACAGTGGGGCTGAAACAGAGGGGCTGAAACAGAGGGCGAGAAACAGAGGGCGAGAAACAGAGGGCGAGAAACAGAGGGGCTGAAACAGAGGGCGAGAAACAGAGGGGGTGAAACAGTGGGTCTGAAACAGAGGGTCAGAAACAGAGGGGCTGAAACAGAGGGGCTGAAACAGAGGGCGAGAAACAGAGGGGCTGAAACAGAGGGCGAGAAACATTGGGGCTGAAACATATTGGCTGAAACAGAGGGGTTGAAACAGAGGGCGAGATACAGATGGGCTGAAACAGAGGGGCTGAAACAGAGGGCGAGAAACAGGGGGGCTGAAACAGACGGGCTGAAACAGAGGGGCTGAAACAGAGGGCGAGAAACAGAGGGGCTGAAACAGAGGACGAGAAACAGAGGGGCTGAAACAGAGGGCGAGAAACAGAGGGCGAGAAACTGAGGGCGAGAAACAGAGGGGCTGAAACAGAGGGTATGAAAAATAGGGGCTGAAATAGAGGGGCTGAAACAGAGGAGCTGAAAAAGAGGGGCTGAAACAGAGGGGCTGAAAGAGAGGGGCTGAAATAGAGGGGCTGAAACAGAGGGCGAGAAACAGAGGGGCTGAAACAGTGGGGCTGAAACAGAGGGGCTGAAACAGAGGGGCTGAAACAGAGGGCGAGAAACAGAGGGGCTGAAACAGAGGGAGAGAAAGAGAGGGGCTGAAACAGAGGGCGAGTAACAGAGGGGCTGAAACAGAGGGGCTGAAACAGAGGAGCTGAAACAGAGGGCGAGAAACAGAGGGCGAGAAACAGAGGGGCTGAAACAGAGGGTTGAGAAACAGAGGGGCTGAAACAGTGGGACTGAAACAGAGGGGCTGAAACAGAGGGGCTGAAACAGAGGGGCTGAAACAGAGGGGCTGAAATAGAGGGCGAGAAACAGAAGGCGAGAAACAGAGGGGCTGTAACAGAGGGGCTGAAACAGAGGGCGAGAAACAGACGGGCTGAAACAGAGGGCGTGAAACAGAGGGCGAGAAACAGAGTGCGAGATACAGAGGGTCTGAAACAGAGGGGCTGAAACAGAGGGCGAGACACAGAGGGCGAGAAATTGAGGGGCCGAAACAGAGGGGCTGAAACAGAGGGCGAGAAACAGAGGGGCTGAAACAGAGGGGATGAAACAGAGGGGCTGAAACAGAGGGGATGAAACAGAGGGGCTGAAACTGAGGGGCTGAAACAGAGGGCGAGAAACAGAGGGTGAGAAACAGAGGGGCTGAAACAGAGGGGCTGAAACAGAGGGGCTGAAACAGAGGGGCTGAAACAGAGGGCGAGAAACAGAGGGGCTGAAACAGAGGGCTTGAAGCAGAGGGGCTGAAACAGAGGGGCTGAAACAGAGGGGATGAAACAGAGGGCGAGAAACAGAGGGGCTGAAACAGAGGGCGAGAAACAGAGTGGCTGAAACAGACGGCGAGAAACAGAGGGGCTGAAACAGAGGGGCTGAAACAGAGGGGCTGAAACAGAGGGCGAGAAACAGAGGGGCTGAAACAGAGGGCGAGAAACATAGGGCGAGAAACAGAGGGCGAGAAACAGAGGGGCTGAAACAGAGGGGCTGAAACAGAGGGGCTGAAACAGAGGGCGAGAAACAGAGGGCGAGAAACAGAGGGCGAGAAACAGAGTGCGAGAAACAGAGGGTAAGAAACAGAGGGGCTGAAACAGAGGGGCTGAAACAGAGGGGATGAAACAGAGGGGCTGAAACAGAGGGGCTGAAACAGCGGGCGAGAAACAGAGGGTGAGAAACAGAGGGGCTGAAACAGAGGGGCTGAAACAGAGGGGCTGAAACAGAGGGGCTGAAACAGAGGGCGAGAAACAAAGGGGCTGAAACAGAGGGCGAGAAGCAGAGGGGCTGAAACCGAGGGGCTGAAACAGAGGGGCTGAAACAGAGGGGCTGAAACAGAGGACGAGAAACAGAGGGGCTGAAACAGAGGGCGAGAAACAGAGGGGCTGAAACAGACGGCGAGAAACAGAGGGGCTGAAACAGAGGTGCTGAAACAAGGGGGCTGAAACAGAGGGCGAGAAACATAGGGCGAGAAACAGAGGGGCTGAAACAGAGGGGCTGAAACAGAGGGGCTGAAACAGAGGGGGTGAAACAGAGGGGCTGAAACAGAGGGGCTGAAACAGAGGGCGAGACACAGAGGGGCTGAAACAGAGGGGCTGAAACAGAGGGGCTGAAACAGAGGGGCTGAAACAGAGGGCGAGAAACAGAGAGCGAGAAACAGAGGGCGAGAACCAGAGTGCGAGAAACAGAGGGGATGAAACAGAGGGGCTGAAAGAGAAGCAGAGAAACAGAGGGGCTGAAACAGAGGGGCTGAAACAGAGGGCGAGAAACAGAGGGGCTCAAACAGAGGGCGAGAAACAGAGGGCGAGAAACATAGGAGCTGAAACAGAGGGCGAGAAACAGAGGGGATGAAACAGAGGGCGAGAAACAGAGGGTCTGAAACAGAGGGGCTGAAACAGAGGGCGAGAAACAGAGGGGCTGAAACAGAGGGCGAGAAACATTGGGGCTGAAACAGATTGGCTGAAACAGAGGGCGAGAAACAGTGGGGCTGAAACAGAGGGGCTGAAACAGAGGGCGAGAAACAGAGGGGCTGAAACAGAAGGGCTGAAACATTGGGCAAGAAACAGGGTTGCTAAAAGAGAGGGCGAGAAACAGAGGGCGAGACACAGAGGGGCTGAAACAGAGGACGAGAAACAGAGGGGCTGAAACAGAGGGGCTGAAATAGAGGGCGAGAAACAGAGGGCGAGAAACAGATGGGGTGTAACAGAGGGGCTGAAACAGAGGGCGAGAAACAGAGGGGCTGAAACAGAGGGCGAGAAACAGCGGGCGAGAAACAGAGGGCGAGAAACAGTGGGACTGAAACAGAGGGGCTGAAACAGAGGGCGAGAAACAGAGGGCGAGAAACAGAGGGCGAGAAACAGAGGGTCTGAAACAGAGGGGCTGAAACAGAGGGCGAGAAACAGAGGGCGAGAAATTGAGGGGTAGAAACAGAGGGGCTGAAACAGAGGGCGAGAAACAGAGGTGCTGAAACAGAAGGGATGAAACAGATGGGCTGAAACAGAGGGCGACAAAAAGAGGGTGAGAAACAGAGGGGCTGAAACAGAGGGGCTGAAACAGAGGGGCTGAAACAGAGGGCGAGAAACAGAGTGGCTGAAACAGAGGGGCTGAAACAGAGGGGCTGAAACAGAGGGCGAGAAACATAGGGCGAGAAACAGAGGGCGAGAAACAGAGGGGCTGAAACAGAGGGGCATAAACAGAGGGGCTGAAACAGAGGGCGAGAAACAGAGGGCGAGAAACAGAGGGCGAGAAACAGAGTGCGAGAAACAGAGGGCGAGAAACAGAGGGGCTGAAACAAAGGGGCTGAAACAGAGGGGATGAAACAGAGGGGCTGAAACAGAAGGGCTGAAACAGAGGGCGAGAAACAAAGGGTGAGAAACAGAGGGGCTGAAACAGAGGGGCTGAAACAGAGGGGCTGAAACAGAGGGGCTGAAGCAGAGGGCGAGAAACAGAGGGCGAGAAACAGAGGGGCTGAAACAGAGGGGCTGAAACAGAGGGGCTGAAACAGAGGACGAGAAACAGAGGCGCTGAAACAGAGGGCGAGAAACAGAGGGGCTGAAACAGAGGGCGAGAAACAGAGGGCGAGAAACTGAGGGCGAGAAACACAGGGGCTGAAACAGTGGGGCTGAAACAGAGGGGCTGAAACAGATGAGCTGAAACAGAGGGCGAGAAACAGAGGGCGAGAAACAGAGGGGGTGAAACAGTGGGTCTGAAACAGAGGGTCAGAAACAGAGGGGCTGAAACAGAGGGGCTGAAACAGAGGGCGAGAAACAGAGGGGCTGAAACAGAGGGCGAGAAACATTGGGGCTGAAACATATTGGCTGAAACAGAGGGGTTGAAACAGAGGGCGAGAAACAGATGCGCTGAAACAGAGGGGCTGAAACAGAGGGCGAGAAACAGAGGGGCTGAAACAGACGGGCTGAAACAGAGGGGCTGAAACAGAGGGCGAGAAACAGAGGGGCTGAAACAGAGGAGGAGAAACAGAGGGGCTCAAACAGAGGGCGAGAAACAGAGGGCGAGAAACTGAGGGCGAGAAACAGAGGGGCTGAAACAGAGGGTATGAAACATAGGGGCTGAAATAGAGGGGCTGAAACAGAGGAGCTGAAAAAGAGGGGCTGAAACAGAGGGGCTGAAAGAGAGGGGCTGAAACAGAGGGGCTGAAACAGAGGGCGAGAAACAGAGGGGCTGAAACAGTGGGGCTGAAACAGAGGGGCTGAAACAGAGGGGCTGAAACAGAGGGCGAGAAACAGAGGGGCTGAAACAGAGGGCGAGAAACAGAGGGGCTGAAACAGAGGGCGAGTAACAGAGGGGCTGAAAAAGACGGGCTGAAACAGAGGAGCTGAAACAGAGGGCGAGAAACAGAGGGCGAGAAACAGAGCGGCTGAAACAGAGGGTTGAGAAACACAGGGGCTGAAACAGTGGGACTGAAACAGAGGGGCTGAAACAGAGGGCGAGAAACAGAGGGCGAGAAATAGAGGGGCTGAAACAGAGGGACTGGAACAGAGGGGCTGAAACAGAGGGGCTGAAACAGAGGGGCTGAAACAGAGGGGCTGAAACAGAGGGGCTGAAATAGAGGGCGAGAAACAGAAGGCGAGAAACAGAGGGGCTGTAACAGAGGGGCTGAAAGAGAGGGGCTGAAACAGAGGGGCTGAAACAGAGGGCGAGAAACAGAGGGGCTGAAACAGTGGGGCTGAAACAGAGGGGCTGAAACAGAGGGGCTGAAACAGAGGGCGAGAAACAGAGGGGCTGAAACAGAGGGCGAGAAACAGAGGGGCTGAAACAGAGGGGAGTAACAGAGGGGCTGAAAAAGACGGGCTGAAACAGAGGAGCTGAAACAGAGGGCGAGAAACAGAGGGCGAGAAACAGAGGGGCTGAAACAGAGGGTTGAGAAACACAGGGGCTGAAACAGTGGGACTGAAACAGAGGGGCTGAAACAGAGGGCGAGAAACAGAGGGCGAGAAATAGAGGGGCTGAAACAGAGGGACTGGAACAGAGGGGCTGAAACAGAGGGGCTGAAACAGAGGGGCTGAAACAGAGGGGCTGAAACAGAGGGGCTGAAATAGAGGGCGAGAAACAGAAGGCGAGAAACAGAGGGGCTGTAACAGAGGGGCTGAAACAGAGGGCGAGAAACAGAGGGGCTGAAACAGAGGGCGTGAAACAGAGGGCGAGAAACAGAGTGCGAGAAACAGAGGGTCTGAAACAGAGGGGCTGAAACAGAGGGCGAGACACAGAGGGCGAGAAATTGAGGGGCAGAAACAGAGGGGCTGAAACAGAGGGCGAGAAACAGAGGGGCTGAAACAGAGGGGATGAAACAGAGGGGCTGAAACAGAGGGGATGAAACAGAGGGGCTGAAACAGAGGGGCTGAAACAGAGGGCGAGAAACAGAGGGTGAGAAACAGAGGGGCTGAAACAGAGGGGCTGAAACAGAGGGCTGAAACAGAGGGGCTGAAACAGAGGGCGAGAAACAGAGGGGCTGAAACAGAGGGCGAGAAGCAGAGGGGCTGAAACAGAGGGGCTGAAACAGAGGGGCTGAAACAGAGGGCGAGAAACAGAGGGGCTGAAACAGAGGGCGAGAAACAGAGGGGCTGAAACAGACGGCGAGAAACAGAGGGGCTGAAACAGAGGGGCTGAAACAGAGGGGCTGAAACAGAGGGCGAGAAACAGAGGGGCTGAAACAGAGGGCGAGAAACATAGGGCGAGAAACAGAGGGCGAGAAACATAGGGGCTGAAACAGAGGGGCTGAAACAGAGGGGCTGAAACAGAGGGCGAGAAACAGAGGGCGAGAAACAGAGGGCGAGAAACAGAGTGCGAGAAACAGAGGGCGAGAAACAGAGGGGCTGAAACAGAGGGGCTGAAACAGAGGGGATGAAACAGAGGGGCTGAAACAGAGGGGCTGAAACAGAGTGCGAGAAACAGAGGGTGAGAAACAGAGGGGCTGAAACAGAGGGGCTGAAACAAAGGGGCTGAAACAGAGGGGCTGAAACAGAGGGCGAGAAACAGAGGGGCTGAAACAGAGGGCGAGAAGCAGAGGGGCTGAAACAGAATGGCTGAAACAGAGGGGCTGAAACAGAGGGGCTGAAACTGAGGACGAGAAACAGAGGGGCTGAAACAGAGGGCGAGAAACAGAGGGGCTGAAACAGACGGCGAGAAACAGAGGGGCTGAAACAGAGGGGCTGAAACAGAGGGGCTGAAACAGAGGGCGAGAAACAGAGGGGCTGAAACAGAGGGCGAGAAACATAGGGCGAGAAACAGAGGGCGAGAAACAGAGGGGCTGAAACAGAGGGGCTGAAACAGAGGGGCTGAAACAGAGGGCGAGAAACAGAGGGCGAGAAACAGAGGGCGAGAAACAGAGTGCGAGAAACAGAGGGCGAGAAACAGAGGGGCTGAAACAGAGGGGCTGAAACAGAGGGGATGAAACAGAGGGGCTGAAACAGAGGGGCTGAAACAGAGTGCGAGAAACAGAGGGTGAGAAACAGAGGGGCTGAAACAGAGGGGCTGAAACAGAGGGGCTGAAACAGAGGGGCTGAAACAGAGGGCGAGAAACAGAGGGGCTGAAACAGAGGGCGAGAAGCAGAGGGGCTGAAACAGAATGGCTGAAACAGAGGGGCTGAAACAGAGGGGCTGAAACTGAGGACGAGAAACAGAGGGGCTGAAACAGAGGGCGAGAAACAGAGGGGCTGAAACAGACGGCGAGAAACAGAGGGGGTGAAACAGAGGTGCTGAAACAGAGGGGCTGAAACAGAGGGCGAGAAACATAGGGCGAGAAACAGAGGGGCTGAAACAGAGGGGCTGAAACAGAGGGGCTGAAACAGAGGGCGAGAAACAGAGGGGCTGAAACAGAGGGCGAGAAACATAGGGCGAGAAACAGAGGGCGAGAAACATAGGGGCTGAAACAGAGGGGCTGAAACAGAGGGGCTGAAACAGAGGGCGAGAAACAGAGGGCGAGAAACAGAGGGCGAGAAACAGAGTGCGAGAAACAGAGGGCGAGAAACAGAGGGGCTGAAACAGAGGGGCTGAAACAGAGGGGATGAAACAGAGGGGCTGAAACAGAGGGGCTGAAACAGAGTGCGAGAAACAGAGGGTGAGAAACAGAGGGGCTGAAACAGAGGGGCTGAAACAAAGGGGCTGAAACAGAGGGGCTGAAACAGAGGGCGAGAAACAGAGGGGCTGAAACAGAGGGCGAGAAGCAGAGGGGCTGAAACAGAATGGCTGAAACAGAGGGGCTGAAACAGAGGGGCTGAAACTGAGGACGAGAAACAGAGGGGCTGAAACAGAGGGCGAGAAACAGAGGGGCTGAAACAGACGGCGAGAAACAGAGGGGCTGAAACAGAGGGGCTGAAACAGAGGGGCTGAAACAGAGGGCGAGAAACAGAGGGGCTGAAACAGAGGGCGAGAAACATAGGGCGAGAAACAGAGGGCGAGAAACAGAGGGGCTGAAACAGAGGGGCTGAAACAGAGGGGCTGAAACAGAGGGCGAGAAACAGAGGGCGAGAAACAGAGGGCGAGAAACAGAGTGCGAGAAACAGAGGGCGAGAAACAGAGGGGCTGAAACAGAGGGGCTGAAACAGAGGGGATGAAACAGAGGGGCTGAAACAGAGGGGCTGAAACAGAGTGCGAGAAACAGAGGGTGAGAAACAGAGGGGCTGAAACAGAGGGGCTGAAACAGAGGGGCTGAAACAGAGGGGCTGAAACAGAGGGCGAGAAACAGAGGGGCTGAAACAGAGGGCGAGAAGCAGAGGGGCTGAAACAGAATGGCTGAAACAGAGGGGCTGAAACAGAGGGGCTGAAACTGAGGACGAGAAACAGAGGGGCTGAAACAGAGGGCGAGAAACAGAGGGGCTGAAACAGACGGCGAGAAACAGAGGGGGTGAAACAGAGGTGCTGAAACAGAGGGGCTGAAACAGAGGGCGAGAAACATAGGGCGAGAAACAGAGGGGCTGAAACAGAGGGGCTGAAACAGAGGGGCTGAAACAGAGGGGGTGAAACAGAGGGGCTGAAACAGAGGGGCTGAATCAGAGGGCGAGACACAGAGGGGCTGAAACAGAGGGGCTGAAACTGAGGTGCTGAAACAGAGGGGCTGAAACAGAGGGCGAGAAACAGAGAGCGAGAAACAGAGGGCGAGAACCAGAGTGCAAGAAACAGAGGGGATGAAACAGAGGGGCTGAAACAGAGGCAGAGAAACAGAGGGGCTGAAACAGAGGGGCTGAAACAGAGGGCGAGAAACAGAGGGGCTCAAACAGAGGGCGAGAAACAGAGGGCGAGAAACATAGGAGCTGAAACAGAGGGCGAGAAACAGAGGGGATGAAACAGAGGGCGAGAAACAGAGGGGCTGAAACAGAGGGGCTGAAACAGAGGGGCTGAAACAGAGGGGCTGAAACAGAGGGCGAGAAACAGAGGGGCTGAAACAGAGGGCGAGAAACAGAGGGGCTGAAACAGACGGCGAGAAACAGAGGGGCTGAAACAGAGGGGCTGAAACAGAGGGGCTGAAACAGAGGGCGAGAAACAGAGGGGCTGAAACAGAGGGCGAGAAACATAGGGCGAGAAACAGAGGGCGAGAAACATAGGGGCTGAAACAGAGGGGCTGAAACAGAGGGGCTGAAACAGAGGGCGAGAAACAGAGGGCGAGAAACAGAGGGCGAGAAACAGAGTGCGAGAAACAGAGGGCGAGAAACAGAGGGGCTGAAACAGAGGGGCTGAAACAGAGGGGATGAAACAGAGGGGCTGAAACAGAGGGGCTGAAACAGAGTGCGAGAAACAGAGGGTGAGAAACAGAGGGGCTGAAACAGAGGGGCTGAAACAGAGGGGCTGAAACAGAGGGGCTGAAACAGAGGGCGAGAAACAGAGGGGCTGAAACAGAGGGCGAGAAGCAGAGGGGCTGAAACAGAATGGCTGAAACAGAGGGGCTGAAACAGAGGGGCTGAAACTGAGGACGAGAAACAGAGGGGCTGAAACAGAGGGCGAGAAACAGAGGGGCTGAAACAGACGGCGAGAAACAGAGGGGCTGAAACAGAGGGGCTGAAACAGAGGGGCTGAAACAGAGGGCTAGAAACAGAGGGGCTGAAACAGAGGGCGAGAAACATAGGGCGAGAAACAGAGGGCGAGAAACAGAGGGGCTGAAACAGAGGGACTGAAACAGAGGGGCTGAAACAGAGGGCGAGAAACAGAGGGCGAGAAACAGAGGGCGAGAAACAGAGTGCGAGAAACAGAGGGCGAGAAACAGAGGGGCTGAAACAGAGGGGCTGAAACAGAGGGGATGAAACAGAGGGGCTGAAACAGAGGGGCTGAAACAGAGTGCGAGAAACAGAGGGTGAGAAACAGAGGGGCTGAAACAGAGGGGCTGAAACAGAGGGGCTGAAACAGAGGGGCTGAAACAGAGGGCGAGAAACAGAGGGGCTGAAACAGAGGGCGAGAAGCAGAGGGGCTGAAACAGAATGGCTGAAACAGAGGGGCTGAAACAGAGGGGCTGAAACTGAGGACGAGAAACAGAGGGGCTGAAACAGAGGGCGAGAAACAGAGGGGCTGAAACAGACGGCGAGAAACAGAGGGGCTGAAACAGAGGTGCTGAAACAGAGGGGCTGAAACAGAGGGCGAGAAACATAAGGCGAGAAACAGAGGGGCTGAAACAGAGGGGCTGAAACAGAGGGCTGAAACAGAGGGGGTGAAACAGAGGGGCTGAAACAGAGGGGCTGAAACAGAGGGCGAGACACAGAGGGGCTGAAACAGAGGGGCTGAAACTGAGGTGCTGAAACAGAGGGGCTGAAACAGAGGGCGAGAAACAGAGAGCGAGAAACAGAGGGCGAGAACCAGAGTGCGAGAAACAGAGGGGATGAAACAGAGGGGCTGAAACAGAGGCAGAGAAACAGAGGGGCTGAAACAGAGGGGCTGAAACAGAGGGCGAGAAACAGAGGGGCTCAAACAGAGGGCGAGAAACAGAGGGCGAGAAACATAGGAGCTGAAACAGAGGGCGAGAAACAGAGGGGATGAAACAGAGGGCGAGAAACAGAGGGGCTGAAACAGAGGGGCTGAAACAGAGGGCGAGAAACAGAGGGGCTGAAACACAGGTGCTGAAACAGATGGCGAGAAACAGAGGGCGAGAAACAGAGGGGCTGAAACAGAGGGCGAGAAACATTTGGGCTGAAACAGATTGGCTGAAACAGAGGGGCTGAAACAGAGGGCGAGAAACAGAGGGGCTGAAACAGAGGGCGAGTAACAGAGGGGCTGAAAAAGACGGGCTGAAACAGAGGAGCTGAAACAGAGGGCGAGAAACAGAGGGCGAGAAACAGAGGAACTGAAACAGAGGGTTGAGAAACACAGGGGCTGAAACAGTGGGACTGAAACAGAGGGGCTGAAACAGAGGGCGAGAAACAGAGGGCGAGAAATAGAGAGGCTGAAACAGAGGGACTGGAACAGAGGGGCTGAAACAGAGGGGCTGAAACAGAGGGGCTGAAACAGAGGGGCTGAAACAGAGGGGCTGAAATAGAGGGCGAGAAACAGAAGGCGAGAAACAGAGGGGCTGTAACAGAGGGGCTGAAAGAGAGGGGCTGAAACAGAGGGGCTGAAACAGAGGGCGAGAAACAGAGGGGCTGAAACAGTGGGGCTGAAACAGAGGGGCTGAAACAGAGGGGCTGAAACAGAGGGCGAGAAACAGAGGGGCTGAAACAGAGGGCGAGAAACAGAGGGGCTGAAACAGAGGGCGAGTAACAGAGGGGCTGAAAAAGACGGGCTGAAACAGAGGAGCTGAAACAGAGGGCGAGAAACAGAGGGCGAGAAACAGAGGGGCTGAAACAGAGGGTTGAGAAACACAGGGGCTGAAACAGTGGGACTGAAACAGAGGGGCTGAAACAGAGGGCGAGAAACAGAGGGCGAGAAATAGAGGGGCTGAAACAGAGGGACTGGAACAGAGGGGCTGAAACAGAGGGGCTGAAACAGAGGGGCTGAAACAGAGGGGCTGAAACAGAGGGGCTGAAATAGAGGGCGAGAAACAGAAGGCGAGAAACAGAGGGGCTGTAACAGAGGGGCTGAAACAGAGGGCGAGAAACAGAGGGGCTGAAACAGAGGGCGTGAAACAGAGGGCGAGAAACAGAGTGCGAGAAACAGAGGGTCTGAAACAGAGGGGCTGAAACAGAGGGCGAGACACAGAGGGCGAGAAATTGAGGGGCAGAAACAGAGGGGCTGAAACAGAGGGCGAGAAACAGAGGGGCTGAAACAGAGGGGATGAAACAGAGGGGCTGAAACAGAGGGGATGAAACAGAGGGGCTGAAACAGAGGGGCTGAAACAGAGGGCGAGAAACAGAGGGTGAGAAACAGAGGGGCTGAAACAGAGGGGCTGAAACAGAGGGGCTGAAACAGAGGGGCTGAAACAGAGGGCGAGAAACAGAGGGGCTGAAACAGAGGGCGAGAAGCAGAGGGGCTGAAACAGAGGGGCTGAAACAGAGGGGCTGAAACAGAGGGCGAGAAACAGAGGGGCTGAAACAGAGGGCGAGAAACAGAGGGGCTGAAACAGACGGCGAGAAACAGAGGGGCTGAAACAGAGGGGCTGAAACAGAGGGGCTGAAACAGAGGGCGAGAAACAGAGGGGCTGAAACAGAGGGCGAGAAACATAGGGCGAGAAACAGAGGGCGAGAAACATAGGGGCTGAAACAGAGGGGCTGAAACAGAGGGGCTGAAACAGAGGGCGAGAAACAGAGGGCGAGAAACAGAGGGCGAGAAACAGAGTGCGAGAAACAGAGGGCGAGAAACAGAGGGGCTGAAACAGAGGGGCTGAAACAGAGGGGATGAAACAGAGGGGCTGAAACAGAGGGGCTGAAACAGAGGGCGAGAAACAGAGGGTGAGAAACAGAGGGGCTGAAACAGAGGGGCTGAAACAAAGGGGCTGAAACAGAGGGGCTGAAACAGAGGGCGAGAAACAGAGGGGCTGAAACAGAGGGCGAGAAGCAGAGGGGCTGAAACAGAATGGCTGAAACAGAGGGGCTGAAACAGAGGGGCTGAAACTGAGGACGAGAAACAGAGGGGCTGAAACAGAGGGCGAGAAACAGAGGGGCTGAAACAGACGGCGAGAAACAGAGGGGCTGAAACAGAGGGGCTGAAACAGAGGGGCTGAAACAGAGGGCGAGAAACAGAGGGGCTAAAACAGAGGGCGAGAAACATAGGGCGAGAAACAGAGGGCGAGAAACAGAGGGGCTGAAACAGAGGGGCTGAAACAGAGGGGCTGAAACAGAGGGCGAGAAACAGAGGGCGAGAAACAGAGGGCGAGAAACAGAGTGCGAGAAACAGAGGGCGAGAAACAGAGGGGCTGAAACAGAGGGGCTGAAACAGAGGGGATGAAACAGAGGGGCTGAAACAGAGGGGCTGAAACAGAGTGCGAGAAACAGAGGGTGAGAAACAGAGGGGCTGAAACAGAGGGGCTGAAACAGAGGGGCTGAAACAGAGGGGCTGAAACAGAGGGCGAGAAACAGAGGGGCTGAAACAGAGGGCGAGAAGCAGAGGGGCTGAAACAGAATGGCTGAAACAGAGGGGCTGAAACAGAGGGGCTGAAACTGAGGACGAGAAACAGAGGGGCTGAAACAGAGGGCGAGAAACAGAGGGGCTGAAACAGACGGCGAGAAACAGAGGGGCTGAAACAGAGGTGCTGAAACAGAGGGGCTGAAACAGAGGGCGAGAAACATAGGGCGAGAAACAGAGGGGCTGAAACAGAGGGGGTGAAACAGAGGGGCTGAAACAGAGGGGCTGAAACAGAGGGCGAGACACAGAGGGGCTGAAACAGAGGGGCTGAAACTGAGGTGCTGAAACAGAGGGGCTGAAACAGAGGGCGAGAAACAGAGAGCGAGAAACAGAGGGCGAGAACCAGAGTGCGAGAAACAGAGGGGATGAAACAGAGGGGCTGAAACAGAGGCAGAGAAACAGAGGGGCTGAAACAGAGGGGCTGAAACAGAGGGCGAGAAACAGAGGGGCTCAAACAGAGGGCGAGAAACAGAGGGCGAGAAACATAGGAGCTGAAACAGAGGGCGAGAAACAGAGGGGATGAAACAGAGGGCGAGAAACAGAGGGGCTGAAACAGAGGGGCTGAAACAGAGGGGCTGAAACAGAGGGGCTGAAACAGAGGGCGAGAAACAGAGGGGCTGAAACAGAGGGCGAGAAACAGAGGGGCTGAAACAGACGGCGAGAAACAGAGGGGCTGAAACAGAGGGGCTGAAACAGAGGGGCTGAAACAGAGGGCGAGAAACAGAGGGGCTGAAACAGAGGGCGAGAAACATAGGGCGAGAAACAGAGGGCGAGAAACATAGGGGCTGAAACAGAGGGGCTGAAACAGAGGGGCTGAAACAGAGGGCGAGAAACAGAGGGCGAGAAACAGAGGGCGAGAAACAGAGTGCGAGAAACAGAGGGCGAGAAACAGAGGGGCTGAAACAGAGGGGCTGAAACAGAGGGGATGAAACAGAGGGGCTGAAACAGAGGGGCTGAAACAGAGTGCGAGAAACAGAGGGTGAGAAACAGAGGGGCTGAAACAGAGGGGCTGAAACAGAGGGGCTGAAACAGAGGGGCTGAAACAGAGGGCGAGAAACAGAGGGGCTGAAACAGAGGGCGAGAAGCAGAGGGGCTGAAACAGAATGGCTGAAACAGAGGGGCTGAAACAGAGGGGCTGAAACTGAGGACGAGAAACAGAGGGGCTGAAACAGAGGGCGAGAAACAGAGGGGCTGAAACAGAGGGTATGAAACATAGGGGCTGAAATAGAGGGGCTGAAACAGAGGAGCTGAAAAAGAGGGGCTAAAACAGAGGGGCTGAAAGAGAGGGGCTGAAACAGTGGGGCTGAAACAGAGGGGCTGAAACAGATGAGCTGAAACAGAGGGCGAGAAACAGAGGGCGAGAAACAGAGGGGGTGAAACAGTGGGTCTGAAACAGAGGGTCAGAAACAGAGGGGCTGAAACAGAGGGGCTGAAACAGAGGGCGAGAAACAGAGGGGCTGAAACAGAGGGCGAGAAACATTGGGGCTGAAACATATTGGCTGAAACAGAGGGGTTGAAACAGAGGGCGAGAAACAGATGCGCTGAAACAGAGGGGCTGAAACAGAGGGCGAGAAACAGAGGGGCTGAAACAGACGGGCTGAAACAGAGGGGCTGAAACAGAGGGCGAGAAACAGAGGGGCTGAAACAGAGGAGGAGAAACAGAGGGGCTCAAACAGAGGGCGAGAAACAGAGGGCGAGAAACTGAGGGCGAGAAACAGAGGGGCTGAAACAGAGGGTATGAAACATAGGGGCTGAAATAGAGGGGCTGAAACAGAGGAGCTGAAAAAGAGGGGCTGAAACAGAGGGGCTGAAAGAGAGGGGCTGAAACAGAGGGGCTGAAACAGAGGGCGAGAAACAGAGGGGCTGAAACAGTGGGGCTGAAACAGAGGGGCTGAAACAGAGGGGCTGAAACAGAGGGCGAGAAACAGAGGGGCTGAAACAGAGGGCGAGAAACAGAGGGGCTGAAACAGAGGGCGAGTAACAGAGGGGCTGAAAAAGACGGGCTGAAACAGAGGAGCTGAAACAGAGGGCGAGAAACAGAGGGCGAGAAACAGAGCGGCTGAAACAGAGGGTTGAGAAACACAGGGGCTGAAACAGTGGGACTGAAACAGAGGGGCTGAAACAGAGGGCGAGAAACAGAGGGCGAGAAATAGAGGGGCTGAAACAGAGGGACTGGAACAGAGGGGCTGAAACAGAGGGGCTGAAACAGAGGGGCTGAAACAGAGGGGCTGAAACAGAGGGGCTGAAATAGAGGGCGAGAAACAGAAGGCGAGAAACAGAGGGGCTGTAACAGAGGGGCTGAAAGAGAGGGGCTGAAACAGAGGGGCTGAAACAGAGGGCGAGAAACAGAGGGGCTGAAACAGTGGGGCTGAAACAGAGGGGCTGAAACAGAGGGGCTGAAACAGAGGGCGAGAAACAGAGGGGCTGAAACAGAGGGCGAGAAACAGAGGGGCTGAAACAGAGGGCGAGTAACAGAGGGGCTGAAAAAGACGGGCTGAAACAGAGGAGCTGAAACAGAGGGCGAGAAACAGAGGGCGAGAAACAGAGGGGCTGAAACAGAGGGTTGAGAAACACAGGGGCTGAAACAGTGGGACTGAAACAGAGGGGCTGAAACAGAGGGCGAGAAACAGAGGGCGAGAAATAGAGGGGCTGAAACAGAGGGACTGGAACAGAGGGGCTGAAACAGAGGGGCTGAAACAGAGGGGCTGAAACAGAGGGGCTGAAACAGAGGGGCTGAAATAGAGGGCGAGAAACAGAAGGCGAGAAACAGAGGGGCTGTAACAGAGGGGCTGAAACAGAGGGCGAGAAACAGAGGGGCTGAAACAGAGGGCGTGAAACAGAGGGCGAGAAACAGAGTGCGAGAAACAGAGGGTCTGAAACAGAGGGGCTGAAACAGAGGGCGAGACACAGAGGGCGAGAAATTGAGGGGCAGAAACAGAGGGGCTGAAACAGAGGGCGAGAAACAGAGGGGCTGAAACAGAGGGGATGAAACAGAGGGGCTGAAACAGAGGGGATGAAACAGAGGGGCTGAAACAGAGGGGCTGAAACAGAGGGCGAGAAACAGAGGGTGAGAAACAGAGGGGCTGAAACAGAGGGGCTGAAACAGAGGGGCTGAAACAGAGGGGCTGAAACAGAGGGCGAGAAACAGAGGGGCTGAAACAGAGGGCGAGAAGCAGAGGGGCTGAAACAGAGGGGCTGAAACAGAGGGGCTGAAACTGAGGGCGAGAAACAGAGGGGCTGAAACAGAGGGCGAGAAACAGAGGGGCTGAAACAGACGGCGAGAAACAGAGGGGCTGAAACAGAGGGGCTGAAACAGAGGGGCTGAAACAGAGGGCGAGAAACAGAGGGGCTGAAACAGAGGGCGAGAAACATAGGGCGAGAAACAGAGGGCGAGAAACATAGGGGCTGAAACAGAGGGGCTGAAACAGAGGGGCTGAAACAGAGGGCGAGAAACAGAGGGCGAGAAACAGAGGGCGAGAAACAGAGTGCGAGAAACAGAGGGCGAGAAACAGAGGGGCTGAAACAGAGGGGCTGAAACAGAGGGGATGAAACAGAGGGGCTGAAACAGAGGGGCTGAAACAGAGTGCGAGAAACAGAGGGTGAGAAACAGAGGGGCTGAAACAGAGGGGCTGAAACAAAGGGGCTGAAACAGAGGGGCTGAAACAGAGGGCGAGAAACAGAGGGGCTGAAACAGAGGGCGAGAAGCAGAGGGGCTGAAACAGAATGGCTGAAACAGAGGGGCTGAAACAGAGGGGCTGAAACTGAGGACGAGAAACAGAGGGGCTGAAACAGAGGGCGAGAAACAGAGGGGCTGAAACAGACGGCGAGAAACAGAGGGGCTGAAACAGAGGGGCTGAAACAGAGGGGCTGAAACAGAGGGCGAGAAACAGAGGGGCTGAAACAGAGGGCGAGAAACATAGGGCGAGAAACAGAGTGCGAGAAACAGAGGGGCTGAAACAGAGGGGCTGAAACAGAGGGGCTGAAACAGAGGGCGAGAAACAGAGGGCGAGAAACAGAGGGCGAGAAACAGAGTGCGAGAAACAGAGGGCGAGAAACAGAGGGGCTGAAACAGAGGGGCTGAAACAGAGGGGATGAAACAGAGGGGCTGAAACAGAGGGGCTGAAACAGAGTGCGAGAAACAGAGGGTGAGAAACAGAGGGGCTGAAACAGAGGGGCTGAAACAGAGGGGCTGAAACAGAGGGGCTGAAACAGAGGGCGAGAAACAGAGGGGCTGAAACAGAGGGCGAGAAGCAGAGGGGCTGAAACAGAATGGCTGAAACAGAGGGGCTGAAACAGAGGTGCTGAAACAGAGGGGCTGAAACAGAGGGGCTGAAACAGAGGGGCTGAAACAGAGTGCGAGAAACAGAGGGTGAGAAACAGAGGGGCTGAAACAGAGGGCGAGAAGCAGAGGGGCTGAAACAGAGGGGCTGAAACTGAGGACGAGAAACAGAGGGGCTGAAACAGAGGGCGAGAAACAGAGGGGCTGAAACAGACGGCGAGAAACAGAGGGGCTGAAACAGAGGGGCTGAAACAGAGGGGCTGAAACAGAGGGCGAGAAACAGAGGGGCTGAAACAGAGGGCGAGAAACATAGGGCGAGAAACAGAGGGCGAGAAACAGAGGGGCTGAAACAGAGGGGCTGAAACAGAGGGGCTGAAACAGAGGGCGAGAAACAGAGGGCGAGAAACAGAGGGCGAGAAACAGAGTGCGAGAAACAGAGGGCGAGAAACAGAGGGGCTGAAACAGAGGGGCTGAAACAGAGGGGATGAAACAGAGGGGCTGAAACAGAGGGGCTGAAACAGAGTGCGAGAAACAGAGGGTGAGAAACAGAGGGGCTGAAACAGAGGGGCTGAAACAGAGGGGCTGAAACAGAGGGGCTGAAACAGAGGGCGAGAAACAGAGGGGCTGAAACAGAGGGCGAGAAGCAGAGGGGCTGAAACAGAATGGCTGAAACAGAGGGGCTGAAACAGAGGGGCTGAAACTGAGGACGAGAAACAGAGGGGCTGAAACAGAGGGCGAGAAACAGAGGGGCTGAAACAGACGGCGAGAAACAGAGGGGGTGAAACAGAGGTGCTGAAACAGAGGGGCTGAAACAGAGGGCGAGAAACATAGGGCGAGAAACAGAGGGGCTGAAACAGAGGGGCTGAAACAGAGGGGCTGAAACAGAGGGGGTGAAACAGAGGGGCTGAAACAGAGGGGCTGAATCAGAGGGCGAGACACAGAGGGGCTGAAACAGAGGGGCTGAAACTGAGGTGCTGAAACAGAGGGGCTGAAACAGAGGGCGAGAAACAGAGAGCGAGAAACAGAGGGCGAGAACCAGAGTGCGAGAAACAGAGGGGATGAAACAGAGGGGCTGAAACAGAGGCAGAGAAACAGAGGGGCTGAAACAGAGGGGCTGAAACAGAGGGCGAGAAACAGAGGGGCTCAAACAGAGGGCGAGAAACAGAGGGCGAGAAACATAGGAGCTGAAACAGAGGGCGAGAAACAGAGGGGATGAAACAGAGGGCGAGAAACAGAGGGGCTGAAACAGAGGGGCTGAAACAGAGGGGCTGAAACAGAGGGGCTGAAACAGAGGGCGAGAAACAGAGGGGCTGAAACAGAGGGCGAGAAACAGAGGGGCTGAAACAGACGGCGAGAAACAGAGGGGCTGAAACAGAGGGGCTGAAACAGAGGGGCTGAAACAGAGGGCGAGAAACAGAGGGGCTGAAACAGAGGGCGAGAAACATAGGGCGAGAAACAGAGGGCGAGAAACATAGGGGCTGAAACAGAGGGGCTGAAACAGAGGGGCTGAAACAGAGGGCGAGAAACAGAGGGCGAGAAACAGAGGGCGAGAAACAGAGTGCGAGAAACAGAGGGCGAGAAACAGAGGGGCTGAAACAGAGGGGCTGAAACAGAGGGGATGAAACAGAGGGGCTGAAACAGAGGGGCTGAAACAGAGTGCGAGAAACAGAGGGTGAGAAACAGAGGGGCTGAAACAGAGGGGCTGAAACAGAGGGGCTGAAACAGAGGGGCTGAAACAGAGGGCGAGAAACAGAGGGGCTGAAACAGAGGGCGAGAAGCAGAGGGGCTGAAACAGAATGGCTGAAACAGAGGGGCTGAAACAGAGGGGCTGAAACTGAGGACGAGAAACAGAGGGGCTGAAACAGAGGGCGAGAAACAGAGGGGCTGAAACAGACGGCGAGAAACAGAGGGGCTGAAACAGAGGGGCTGAAACAGAGGGGCTGAAACAGAGGGCTAGAAACAGAGGGGCTGAAACAGAGGGCGAGAAACATAGGGCGAGAAACAGAGGGCGAGAAACAGAGGGGCTGAAACAGAGGGACTGAAACAGAGGGGCTGAAACAGAGGGCGAGAAACAGAGGGCGAGAAACAGAGGGCGAGAAACAGAGTGCGAGAAACAGAGGGCGAGAAACAGAGGGGCTGAAACAGAGGGGCTGAAACAGAGGGGATGAAACAGAGGGGCTGAAACAGAGGGGCTGAAACAGAGTGCGAGAAACAGAGGGTGAGAAACAGAGGGGCTGAAACAGAGGGGCTGAAACAGAGGGGCTGAAACAGAGGGGCTGAAACAGAGGGCGAGAAACAGAGGGTCTGAAACTGAGGGCGAGAAGCAGAGGGGCTGAAACAGAATGGCTGAAACAGAGGGGCTGAAACAGAGGGGCTGAAACTGAGGACGAGAAACAGAGGGGCTGAAACAGAGGGCGAGAAACAGAGGGGCTGAAACAGACGGCGAGAAACAGAGGGGCTGAAACAGAGGTGCTGAAACAGAGGGGCTGAAACAGAGGGCGAGAAACATAAGGCGAGAAACAGAGGGGCTGAAACAGAGGGGCTGAAACAGAGGGCTGAAACAGAGGGGGTGAAACAGAGGGGCTGAAACAGAGGGGCTGAAACAGAGGGCGAGACACAGAGGGGCTGAAACAGAGGGGCTGAAACTGAGGTGCTGAAACAGAGGGGCTGAAACAGAGGGCGAGAAACAGAGAGCGAGAAACAGAGGGCGAGAACCAGAGTGCGAGAAACAGAGGGGATGAAACAGAGGGGCTGAAACAGAGGCAGAGAAACAGAGGGGCTGAAACAGAGGGGCTGAAACAGAGGGCGAGAAACAGAGGGGCTCAAACAGAGGGCGAGAAACAGAGGGCGAGAAACATAGGAGCTGAAACAGAGGGCGAGAAACAGAGGGGATGAAACAGAGGGCGAGAAACAGAGGGGCTGAAACAGAGGGGCTGAAACAGAGGGCGAGAAACAGAGGGGCTGAAACACAGGTGCTGAAACAGATGGCGAGAAACAGAGGGCGAGAAACAGAGGGGCTGAAACAGAGGGCGAGAAACATTTGGGCTGAAACAGATTGGCTGAAACAGAGGGGCTGAAACAGAGGGCGAGAAACAGAGGGGCTGAAACAGAGGGCGAGTAACAGAGGGGCTGAAAAAGACGGGCTGAAACAGAGGAGCTGAAACAGAGGGCGAGAAACAGAGGGCGAGAAACAGAGGAACTGAAACAGAGGGTTGAGAAACACAGGGGCTGAAACAGTGGGACTGAAACAGAGGGGCTGAAACAGAGGGCGAGAAACAGAGGGCGAGAAATAGAGAGGCTGAAACAGAGGGACTGGAACAGAGGGGCTGAAACAGAGGGGCTGAAACAGAGGGGCTGAAACAGAGGGGCTGAAATAGAGGGCGAGAAACAGAAGGCGAGAAACAGAGGGGCTGTAACAGAGGGGCTGAAAGAGAGGGGCTGAAACAGAGGGGCTGAAACAGAGGGCGAGAAACAGAGGGGCTGAAACAGTGGGGCTGAAACAGAGGGGCTGAAACAGAGGGGCTGAAACAGAGGGCGAGAAACAGAGGGGCTGAAACAGAGGGCGAGAAACAGAGGGGCTGAAACAGAGGGCGAGTAACAGAGGGGCTGAAAAAGACGGGCTGAAACAGAGGAGCTGAAACAGAGGGCGAGAAACAGAGGGCGAGAAACAGAGGGGCTGAAACAGAGGGTTGAGAAACACAGGGGCTGAAACAGTGGGACTGAAACAGAGGGGCTGAAACAGAGGGCGAGAAACAGAGGGCGAGAAATAGAGGGGCTGAAACAGAGGGACTGGAACAGAGGGGCTGAAACAGAGGGGCTGAAACAGAGGGGCTGAAACAGAGGGGCTGAAACAGAGGGGCTGAAATAGAGGGCGAGAAACAGAAGGCGAGAAACAGAGGGGCTGTAACAGAGGGGCTGAAACAGAGGGCGAGAAACAGAGGGGCTGAAACAGAGGGCGTGAAACAGAGGGCGAGAAACAGAGTGCGAGAAACAGAGGGTCTGAAACAGAGGGGCTGAAACAGAGGGCGAGACACAGAGGGCGAGAAATTGAGGGGCAGAAACAGAGGGGCTGAAACAGAGGGCGAGAAACAGAGGGGCTGAAACAGAGGGGATGAAACAGAGGGGCTGAAACAGAGGGGATGAAACAGAGGGGCTGAAACAGAGGGGCTGAAACAGAGGGCGAGAAACAGAGGGTGAGAAACAGAGGGGCTGAAACAGAGGGGCTGAAACAGAGGGGCTGAAACAGAGGGGCTGAAACAGAGGGCGAGAAACAGAGGGGCTGAAACAGAGGGCGAGAAGCAGAGGGGCTGAAACAGAGGGGCTGAAACAGAGGGGCTGAAACAGAGGGCGAGAAACAGAGGGGCTGAAACAGAGGGCGAGAAACAGAGGGGCTGAAACAGACGGCGAGAAACAGAGGGGCTGAAACAGAGGGGCTGAAACAGAGGGGCTGAAACAGAGGGCGAGAAACAGAGGGGCTGAAACAGAGGGCGAGAAACATAGGGCGAGAAACAGAGGGCGAGAAACATAGGGGCTGAAACAGAGGGGCTGAAACAGAGGGGCTGAAACAGAGGGCGAGAAACAGAGGGCGAGAAACAGAGGGCGAGAAACAGAGTGCGAGAAACAGAGGGCGAGAAACAGAGGGGCTGAAACAGAGGGGCTGAAACAGAGGGGATGAAACAGAGGGGCTGAAACAGAGGGGCTGAAACAGAGGGCGAGAAACAGAGGGTGAGAAACAGAGGGGCTGAAACAGAGGGGCTGAAACAAAGGGGCTGAAACAGAGGGGCTGAAACAGAGGGCGAGAAACAGAGGGGCTGAAACAGAGGGCGAGAAGCAGAGGGGCTGAAACAGAATGGCTGAAACAGAGGGGCTGAAACAGAGGGGCTGAAACTGAGGACGAGAAACAGAGGGGCTGAAACAGAGGGCGAGAAACAGAGGGGCTGAAACAGACGGCGAGAAACAGAGGGGCTGAAACAGAGGGGCTGAAACAGAGGGGCTGAAACAGAGGGCGAGAAACAGAGGGGCTGAAACAGAGGGCGAGAAACATAGGGCGAGAAACAGAGGGCGAGAAACAGAGGGGCTGAAACAGAGGGGCTGAAACAAAGGGGCTGAAACAGAGGGCGAGAAACAGAGGGCGAGAAACAGAGGGCGAGAAACAGAGTGCGAGAAACAGAGGGCGAGAAACAGAGGGGCTGAAACAGAGGGGCTGAAACAGAGGGGATGAAACAGAGGGGCTGAAACAGAGGGGCTGAAACAGAGTGCGAGAAACAGAGGGTGAGAAACAGAGGGGCTGAAACAGAGGGGCTGAAACAGAGGGGCTGAAACAGAGGGGCTGAAACAGAGGGCGAGAAACAGAGGGGCTGAAACAGAGGGCGAGAAGCAGAGGGGCTGAAACAGAATGGCTGAAACAGAGGGGCTGAAACAGAGGGGCTGAAACTGAGGACGAGAAACAGAGGGGCTGAAACAGAGGGCGAGAAACAGAGGGGCTGAAACAGACGGCGAGAAACAGAGGGGCTGAAACAGAGGTGCTGAAACAGAGGGGCTGAAACAGAGGGCGAGAAACATAGGGCGAGAAACAGAGGGGCTGAAACAGAGGGGCTGAAACAGAGGGGCTGAAACAGAGGGGGTGAAACAGAGGGGCTGAAACAGAGGGGCTGAAACAGACGGCGAGACACAGAGGGGCTGAAACAGAGGGGCTGAAACTGAGGTGCTGAAACAGAGGGGCTGAAACAGAGGGCGAGAAACAGAGAGCGAGAAACAGAGGGCGAGAACCAGAGTGCGAGAAACAGAGGGGATGAAACAGAGGGGCTGAAACAGAGGCAGAGAAACAGAGGGGCTGAAACAGAGGGGCTGAAACAGAGGGCGAGAAACAGAGGGGCTCAAACAGAGGGCGAGAAACAGAGGGCGAGAAACATAGGTGCTGAAACAGAGGGCGAGAAACAGAGGGGATGAAACAGAGGGCGAGAAACAGAGGGGCTGAAACAGAGGGGCTGAAACAGAGGGGCTGAAACAGAGGGGCTGAAACAGAGGGCGAGAAACAGAGGGGCTGAAACAGAGGGCGAGAAACAGAGGGGCTGAAACAGACGGCGAGAAACAGAGGGGCTGAAACAGAGGGGCTGAAACAGAGGGGCTGAAACAGAGGGCGAGAAACAGAGGGGCTGAAACAGAGGGCGAGAAACATAGGGCGAGAAACAGAGGGCGAGAAACATAGGGGCTGAAACAGAGGGGCTGAAACAGAGGGGCTGAAACAGAGGGCGAGAAACAGAGGGCGAGAAACAGAGGGCGAGAAACAGAGTGCGAGAAACAGAGGGCGAGAAACAGAGGGGCTGAAACAGAGGGGCTGAAACAGAGGGGATGAAACAGAGGGGCTGAAACAGAGGGGCTGAAACAGAGTGCGAGAAACAGAGGGTGAGAAACAGAGGGGCTGAAACAGAGGGGCTGAAACAGAGGGGCTGAAACAGAGGGGCTGAAACAGAGGGCGAGAAACAGAGGGGCTGAAACAGAGGGCGAGAAGCAGAGGGGCTGAAACAGAATGGCTGAAACAGAGGGGCTGAAACAGAGGGGCTGAAACTGAGGACGAGAAACAGAGGGGCTGAAACAGAGGGCGAGAAACAGAGGGGCTGAAACAGAGGGTATGAAACATAGGGGCTGAAATAGAGGGGCTGAAACAGAGGAGCTGAAAAAGAGGGGCTGAAACAGAGGGGCTGAAAGAGAGGGGCTGAAACAGTGGGGCTGAAACAGAGGGGCTGAAACAGATGAGCTGAAACAGAGGGCGAGAAACAGAGGGCGAGAAACAGAGGGGGTGAAACAGTGGGTCTGAAACAGAGGGTCAGAAACAGAGGGGCTGAAACAGAGGGGCTGAAACAGAGGGCGAGAAACAGAGGGGCTGAAACAGAGGGCGAGAAACATTGGGGCTGAAACATATTGGCTGAAACAGAGGGGTTGAAACAGAGGGCGAGAAACAGATGCGCTGAAACAGAGGGGCTGAAACAGAGGGCGAGAAACAGAGGGGCTGAAACAGACGGGCTGAAACAGAGGGGCTGAAACAGAGGGCGAGAAACAGAGGGGCTGAAACAGAGGAGGAGAAACAGAGGGGCTCAAACAGAGGGCGAGAAACAGAGGGCGAGAAACTGAGGGCGAGAAACAGAGGGGCTGAAACAGAGGGTATGAAACATAGGGGCTGAAATAGAGGGGCTGAAACAGAGGAGCTGAAAAAGAGGGGCTGAAACAGAGGGGCTGAAAGAGAGGGGCTGAAACAGAGGGGCTGAAACAGAGGGCGAGAAACAGAGGGGCTGAAACAGTGGGGCTGAAACAGAGGGGCTGAAACAGAGGGGCTGAAACAGAGGGCGAGAAACAGAGGGGCTGAAACAGAGGGCGAGAAACAGAGGGGCTGAAACAGAGGGCGAGTAACAGAGGGGCTGAAAAAGACGGGCTGAAACAGAGGAGCTGAAACAGAGGGCGAGAAACAGAGGGCGAGAAACAGAGCGGCTGAAACAGAGGGTTGAGAAACACAGGGGCTGAAACAGTGGGACTGAAACAGAGGGGCTGAAACAGAGGGCGAGAAACAGAGGGCGAGAAATAGAGGGGCTGAAACAGAGGGACTGGAACAGAGGGGCTGAAACAGAGGGGCTGAAACAGAGGGGCTGAAACAGAGGGGCTGAAACAGAGGGGCTGAAATAGAGGGCGAGAAACAGAAGGCGAGAAACAGAGGGGCTGTAACAGAGGGGCTGAAAGAGAGGGGCTGAAACAGAGGGGCTGAAACAGAGGGCGAGAAACAGAGGGGCTGAAACAGTGGGGCTGAAACAGAGGGGCTGAAACAGAGGGGCTGAAACAGAGGGCGAGAAACAGAGGGGCTGAAACAGAGGGCGAGAAACAGAGGGGCTGAAACAGAGGGCGAGTAACAGAGGGGCTGAAAAAGACGGGCTGAAACAGAGGAGCTGAAACAGAGGGCGAGAAACAGAGGGCGAGAAACAGAGGGGCTGAAACAGAGGGTTGAGAAACACAGGGGCTGAAACAGTGGGACTGAAACAGAGGGGCTGAAACAGAGGGCGAGAAACAGAGGGCGAGAAATAGAGGGGCTGAAACAGAGGGACTGGAACAGAGGGGCTGAAACAGAGGGGCTGAAACAGAGGGGCTGAAACAGAGGGGCTGAAACAGAGGGGCTGAAATAGAGGGCGAGAAACAGAAGGCGAGAAACAGAGGGGCTGTAACAGAGGGGCTGAAACAGAGGGCGAGAAACAGAGGGGCTGAAACAGAGGGCGTGAAACAGAGGGCGAGAAACAGAGTGCGAGAAACAGAGGGTCTGAAACAGAGGGGCTGAAACAGAGGGCGAGACACAGAGGGCGAGAAATTGAGGGGCAGAAACAGAGGGGCTGAAACAGAGGGCGAGAAACAGAGGGGCTGAAACAGAGGGGATGAAACAGAGGGGCTGAAACAGAGGGGATGAAACAGAGGGGCTGAAACAGAGGGGCTGAAACAGAGGGCGAGAAACAGAGGGTGAGAAACAGAGGGGCTGAAACAGAGGGGCTGAAACAGAGGGGCTGAAACAGAGGGGCTGAAACAGAGGGCGAGAAACAGAGGGGCTGAAACAGAGGGCGAGAAGCAGAGGGGCTGAAACAGAGGGGCTGAAACAGAGGGGCTGAAACAGAGGGCGAGAAAAAGAGGGGCTGAAACAGAGGGCGAGAAACAGAGGGGCTGAAACAGACGGCGAGAAACAGAGGGGCTGAAACAGAGGGGCTGAAACAGAGGGGCTGAAACAGAGGGCGAGAAACAGAGGGGCTGAAACAGAGGGCGAGAAACATAGGGCGAGAAACAGAGGGCGAGAAACATAGGGGCTGAAACAGAGGGGCTGAAACAGAGGGGCTGAAACAGAGGGCGAGAAACAGAGGGCGAGAAACAGAGGGCGAGAAACAGAGTGCGAGAAACAGAGGGCGAGAAACAGAGGGGCTGAAACAGAGGGGCTGAAACAGAGGGGATGAAACAGAGGGGCTGTAACAGAGGGGCTGAAACAGAGTGCGAGAAACAGAGGGTGAGAAACAGAGGGGCTGAAACAGAGGGGCTGAAACAAAGGGGCTGAAACAGAGGGGCTGAAACAGAGGGCGAGAAACAGAGGGGCTGAAACAGAGGGCGAGAAGCAGAGGGGCTGAAACAGAATGGCTGAAACAGAGGGGCTTAAACAGAGGGGCTGAAACTGAGGACGAGAAACAGAGGGGCTGAAACAGAGGGCGAGAAACAGAGGGGCTGAAACAGACGGCGAGAAACAGAGGGGCTGAAACAGAGGGGCTGAAACAGAGGGGCTGAAACAGAGGGCGAGAAACAGAGGGGCTGAAACAGAGGGCGAGAAACATAGGGCGAGAAACAGAGTGCGAGAAACAGAGGGGCTGAAACAGAGGGGCTGAAACAGAGGGGCTGAAACAGAGGGCGAGAAACAGAGGGCGAGAAACAGAGGGCGAGAAACAGAGTGCGAGAAACAGAGGGCGAGAAACAGAGGGGCTGAAACAGAGGGGCTGAAACAGAGGGGATGAAACAGAGGGGCTGAAACAGAGGGGCTGAAACAGAGTGCGAGAAACAGAGGGTGAGAAACAGAGGGGCTGAAACAGAGGGGCTGAAACAGAGGGGCTGAAACAGAGGGGCTGAAACAGAGGGCGAGAAACAGAGGGGCTGAAACAGAGGGCGAGAAGCAGAGGGGCTGAAACAGAATGGCTGAAACAGAGGGGCTGAAACAGAGGTGCTGAAACAGAGGGGCTGAAACAGAGGGGCTGAAACAGAGGGGCTGAAACAGAGTGCGAGAAACAGAGGGTGAGAAACAGAGGGGCTGAAACAGAGGGGCTGAAACAGAGGGGCTGAAACAGAGGGGCTGAAACTGAGGACGAGAAACAGAGGGGCTGAAACAGAGGGCGAGAAACAGAGGGGCTGAAACAGACGGCGAGAAACAGAGGGGCTGAAACAGAGGTGCTGAAACAGAGGGGCTGAAACAGAGGGCGAGAAACATAGGGCGAGAAACAGAGGGGCTGAAACAGAGGGGCTGAAACAGAGGGGCTGAAACAGAGGGGGTGAAACAGAGGGGCTGAAACAGAGGGGCTGAAACAGAGGGCGAGACACAGAGGGGCTGAAACAGAGGGGCTGAAACTGAGGTGCTGAAACAGAGGGGCTGAAACAGAGGGCGAGAAACAGAGAGCGAGAAACAGAGGGCGAGAACCAGAGTGCGAGAAACAGAGGGGATGAAACAGAGGGGCTGAAACAGAGGCAGAGAAACAGAGGGGCTGAAACAGAGGGGCTGAAACAGAGGGCGAGAAACAGAGGGGCTCAAACAGAGGGCGAGAAACAGAGGGCGAGAAACATAGGAGCTGAAACAGAGGGCGAGAAACAGAGGGGATGAAACAGAGGGCGAGAAACAGAGGGGCTGAAACAGAGGGGCTGAAACAGTGGGGCTGAAACAGAGGGGCTGAAACAGAGGGCGAGAAACAGAGGGGCTGAAACAGAGGGCGAGAAACAGAGGGGCTGAAACAGACGGCGAGAAACAGAGGGGCTGAAACAGAGGGGCTGAAACAGAGGGGCTGAAACAGAGGGCGAGAAACAGAGGGGCTGAAACAGAGGGCGAGAAACATAGGGCGAGAAACAGAGGGCGAGAAACATAGGGGCTGAAACAGAGGGGCTGAAACAGAGGGGCTGAAACAGAGGGCGAGAAACAGAGGGCGAGAAACAGAGGGCGAGAAACAGAGTGCGAGAAACAGAGGGCGAGAAACAGAGGGGCTGAAACAGAGGGGCTGAAACAGAGGGGATGAAACAGAGGGGCTGAAACAGAGGGGCTGAAACAGAGTGCGAGAAACAGAGGGTGAGAAACAGAGGGGCTGAAACAGAGGGGCTGAAACAGAGGGGCTGAAACAGAGGGGCTGAAACAGAGGGCGAGAAACAGAGGGGCTGAAACAGAGGGCGAGAAGCAGAGGGGCTGAAACAGAATGGCTGAAACAGAGGGGCTGAAACAGAGGGGCTGAAACTGAGGACGAGAAACAGAGGGGCTGAAACAGAGGGCGAGAAGCAGAGGGGCTGAAACAGAATGGCTGAAACAGACGGCGAGAAACAGAGGGGGTGAAACAGAGGTGCTGAAACAGAGGGGCTGAAACAGAGGGCGAGAAACATAGGGCGAGAAACAGAGGGGCTGAAACAGAGGGGCTGAAACAGAGGGGCTGAAACAGAGGGGGTGAAACAGAGGGGCTGAAACAGAGGGGCTGAATCAGAGGGCGAGACACAGAGGGGCTGAAACAGAGGGGCTGAAACTGAGGTGCTGAAACAGAGGGGCTGAAACAGAGGGCGAGAAACAGAGAGCGAGAAACAGAGGGCGAGAACCAGAGTGCGAGAAACAGAGGGGATGAAACAGAGGGGCTGAAACAGAGGCAGAGAAACAGAGGGGCTGAAACAGAGGGGCTGAAACAGAGGGCGAGAAACAGAGGGGCTCAAACAGAGGGCGAGAAACAGAGGGCGAGAAACATAGGAGCTGAAACAGAGGGCGAGAAACAGAGGGGATGAAACAGAGGGCGAGAAACAGAGGGGCTGAAACAGAGGGGCTGAAACAGAGGGGCTGAAACAGAGGGGCTGAAACAGAGGGCGAGAAACAGAGGGGCTGAAACAGAGGGCGAGAAACAGAGGGGCTGAAACAGACGGCGAGAAACAGAGGGGCTGAAACAGAGGGGCTGAAACAGAGGGGCTGAAACAGAGGGCGAGAAACAGAGGGGCTGAAACAGAGGGCGAGAAACATAGGGCGAGAAACAGAGGGCGAGAAACATAGGGGCTGAAACAGAGGGGCTGAAACAGAGGGGCTGAAACAGAGGGCGAGAAACAGAGGGCGAGAAACAGAGGGCGAGAAACAGAGTGCGAGAAACAGAGGGCGAGAAACAGAGGGGCTGAAACAGAGGGGCTGAAACAGAGGGGATGAAACAGAGGGGCTGAAACAGAGGGGCTGAAACAGAGTGCGAGAAACAGAGGGTGAGAAACAGAGGGGCTGAAACAGAGGGGCTGAAACAGAGGGGCTGAAACAGAGGGGCTGAAACAGAGGGCGAGAAACAGAGGGGCTGAAACAGAGGGCGAGAAGCAGAGGGGCTGAAACAGAATGGCTGAAACAGAGGGGCTGAAACAGAGGGGCTGAAACTGAGGACGAGAAACAGAGGGGCTGAAACAGAGGGCGAGAAACAGAGGGGCTGAAACAGACGGCGAGAAACAGAGGGGCTGAAACAGAGGGGCTGAAACAGAGGGGCTGAAACAGAGGGCTAGAAACAGAGGGGCTGAAACAGAGGGCGAGAAACATAGGGCGAGAAACAGAGGGCGAGAAACAGAGGGGCTGAAACAGAGGGACTGAAACAGAGGGGCTGAAACAGAGGGCGAGAAACAGAGGGCGAGAAACAGAGGGCGAGAAACAGAGTGCGAGAAACAGAGGGCGAGAAACAGAGGGGCTGAAACAGAGGGGCTGAAACAGAGGGGATGAAACAGAGGGGCTGAAACAGAGGGGCTGAAACAGAGTGCGAGAAACAGAGGGTGAGAAACAGAGGGGCTGAAACAGAGGGGCTGAAACAGAGGGGCTGAAACAGAGGGGCTGAAACAGAGGGCGAGAAACAGAGGGGCTGAAACAGAGGGCGAGAAGCAGAGGGGCTGAAACAGAATGGCTGAAACAGAGGGGCTGAAACAGAGGGGCTGAAACTGAGGACGAGAAACAGAGGGGCTGAAACAGAGGGCGAGAAACAGAGGGGCTGAAACAGACGGCGAGAAACAGAGGGGCTGAAACAGAGGTGCTGAAACAGAGGGGCTGAAACAGAGGGCGAGAAACATAAGGCGAGAAACAGAGGGGCTGAAACAGAGGGGCTGAAACAGAGGGCTGAAACAGAGGGGGTGAAACAGAGGGGCTGAAACAGAGGGGCTGAAACAGAGGGCGAGACACAGAGGGGCTGAAACAGAGGGGCTGAAACTGAGGTGCTGAAACAGAGGGGCTGAAACAGAGGGCGAGAAACAGAGAGCGAGAAACAGAGGGCGAGAACCAGAGTGCGAGAAACAGAGGGGATGAAACAGAGGGGCTGAAACAGAGGCAGAGAAACAGAGGGGCTGAAACAGAGGGGCTGAAACAGAGGGCGAGAAACAGAGGGGCTCAAACAGAGGGCGAGAAACAGAGGGCGAGAAACATAGGAGCTGAAACAGAGGGCGAGAAACAGAGGGGATGAAACAGAGGGCGAGAAACAGAGGGGCTGAAACAGAGGGGCTGAAACAGAGGGCGAGAAACAGAGGGGCTGAAACACAGGTGCTGAAACAGATGGCGAGAAACAGAGGGCGAGAAACAGAGGGGCTGAAACAGAGGGCGAGAAACATTTGGGCTGAAACAGATTGGCTGAAACAGAGGGGCTGAAACAGAGGGCGAGAAACAGAGGGGCTGAAACAGAGGGCGAGTAACAGAGGGGCTGAAAAAGACGGGCTGAAACAGAGGAGCTGAAACAGAGGGCGAGAAACAGAGGGCGAGAAACAGAGGAACTGAAACAGAGGGTTGAGAAACACAGGGGCTGAAACAGTGGGACTGAAACAGAGGGGCTGAAACAGAGGGCGAGAAACAGAGGGCGAGAAATAGAGAGGCTGAAACAGAGGGACTGGAACAGAGGGGCTGAAACAGAGGGGCTGAAACAGAGGGGCTGAAACAGAGGGGCTGAAATAGAGGGCGAGAAACAGAAGGCGAGAAACAGAGGGGCTGTAACAGAGGGGCTGAAAGAGAGGGGCTGAAACAGAGGGGCTGAAACAGAGGGCGAGAAACAGAGGGGCTGAAACAGTGGGGCTGAAACAGAGGGGCTGAAACAGAGGGGCTGAAACAGAGGGCGAGAAACAGAGGGGCTGAAACAGAGGGCGAGAAACAGAGGGGCTGAAACAGAGGGCGAGTAACAGAGGGGCTGAAAAAGACGGGCTGAAACAGAGGAGCTGAAACAGAGGGCGAGAAACAGAGGGCGAGAAACAGAGGGGCTGAAACAGAGGGTTGAGAAACACAGGGGCTGAAACAGTGGGACTGAAACAGAGGGGCTGAAACAGAGGGCGAGAAACAGAGGGCGAGAAATAGAGGGGCTGAAACAGAGGGACTGGAACAGAGGGGCTGAAACAGAGGGGCTGAAACAGAGGGGCTGAAACAGAGGGGCTGAAACAGAGGGGCTGAAATAGAGGGCGAGAAACAGAAGGCGAGAAACAGAGGGGCTGTAACAGAGGGGCTGAAACAGAGGGCGAGAAACAGAGGGGCTGAAACAGAGGGCGTGAAACAGAGGGCGAGAAACAGAGTGCGAGAAACAGAGGGTCTGAAACAGAGGGGCTGAAACAGAGGGCGAGACACAGAGGGCGAGAAATTGAGGGGCAGAAACAGAGGGGCTGAAACAGAGGGCGAGAAACAGAGGGGCTGAAACAGAGGGGATGAAACAGAGGGGCTGAAACAGAGGGGATGAAACAGAGGGGCTGAAACAGAGGGGCTGAAACAGAGGGCGAGAAACAGAGGGTGAGAAACAGAGGGGCTGAAACAGAGGGGCTGAAACAGAGGGGCTGAAACAGAGGGGCTGAAACAGAGGGCGAGAAACAGAGGGGCTGAAACAGAGGGCGAGAAGCAGAGGGGCTGAAACAGAGGGGCTGAAACAGAGGGGCTGAAACAGAGGGCGAGAAACAGAGGGGCTGAAACAGAGGGCGAGAAACAGAGGGGCTGAAACAGACGGCGAGAAACAGAGGGGCTGAAACAGAGGGGCTGAAACAGAGGGGCTGAAACAGAGGGCGAGAAACAGAGGGGCTGAAACAGAGGGCGAGAAACATAGGGCGAGAAACAGAGGGCGAGAAACATAGGGGCTGAAACAGAGGGGCTGAAACAGAGGGGCTGAAACAGAGGGCGAGAAACAGAGGGCGAGAAACAGAGGGCGAGAAACAGAGTGCGAGAAACAGAGGGCGAGAAACAGAGGGGCTGAAACAGAGGGGCTGAAACAGAGGGGATGAAACAGAGGGGCTGAAACAGAGGGGCTGAAACAGAGGGCGAGAAACAGAGGGTGAGAAACAGAGGGGCTGAAACAGAGGGGCTGAAACAAAGGGGCTGAAACAGAGGGGCTGAAACAGAGGGCGAGAAACAGAGGGGCTGAAACAGAGGGCGAGAAGCAGAGGGGCTGAAACAGAATGGCTGAAACAGAGGGGCTGAAACAGAGGGGCTGAAACTGAGGACGAGAAACAGAGGGGCTGAAACAGAGGGCGAGAAACAGAGGGGCTGAAACAGACGGCGAGAAACAGAGGGGCTGAAACAGAGGGGCTGAAACAGAGGGGCTGAAACAGAGGGCGAGAAACAGAGGGGCTGAAACAGAGGGCGAGAAACATAGGGCGAGAAACAGAGGGCGAGAAACAGAGGGGCTGAAACAGAGGGGCTGAAACAGAGGGGCTGAAACAGAGGGCGAGAAACAGAGGGCGAGAAACAGAGGGCGAGAAACAGAGTGCGAGAAACAGAGGGCGAGAAACAGAGGGGCTGAAACAGAGGGGCTGAAACAGAGGGGATGAAACAGAGGGGCTGAAACAGAGGGGCTGAAACAGAGTGCGAGAAACAGAGGGTGAGAAACAGAGGGGCTGAAACAGAGGGGCTGAAACAGAGGGGCTGAAACAGAGGGGCTGAAACAGAGGGCGAGAAACAGAGGGGCTGAAACAGAGGGCGAGAAGCAGAGGGGCTGAAACAGAATGGCTGAAACAGAGGGGCTGAAACAGAGGGGCTGAAACTGAGGACGAGAAACAGAGGGGCTGAAACAGAGGGCGAGAAACAGAGGGGCTGAAACAGACGGCGAGAAACAGAGGGGCTGAAACAGAGGTGCTGAAACAGAGGGGCTGAAACAGAGGGCGAGAAACATAGGGCGAGAAACAGAGGGGCTGAAACAGAGGGGCTGAAACAGAGGGGCTGAAACAGAGGGGGTGAAACAGAGGGGCTGAAACAGAGGGGCTGAAACAGACGGCGAGACACAGAGGGGCTGAAACAGAGGGGCTGAAACTGAGGTGCTGAAACAGAGGGGCTGAAACAGAGGGCGAGAAACAGAGAGCGAGAAACAGAGGGCGAGAACCAGAGTGCGAGAAACAGAGGGGATGAAACAGAGGGGCTGAAACAGAGGCAGAGAAACAGAGGGGCTGAAACAGAGGGGCTGAAACAGAGGGCGAGAAACAGAGGGGCTCAAACAGAGGGCGAGAAACAGAGGGCGAGAAACATAGGTGCTGAAACAGAGGGCGAGAAACAGAGGGGATGAAACAGAGGGCGAGAAACAGAGGGGCTGAAACAGAGGGGCTGAAACAGAGGGGCTGAAACAGAGGGGCTGAAACAGAGGGCGAGAAACAGAGGGGCTGAAACAGAGGGCGAGAAACAGAGGGGCTGAAACAGACGGCGAGAAACAGAGGGGCTGAAACAGAGGGGCTGAAACAGAGGGGCTGAAACAGAGGGCGAGAAACAGAGGGGCTGAAACAGAGGGCGAGAAACATAGGGCGAGAAACAGAGGGCGAGAAACATAGGGGCTGAAACAGAGGGGCTGAAACAGAGGGGCTGAAACAGAGGGCGAGAAACAGAGGGCGAGAAACAGAGGGCGAGAAACAGAGTGCGAGAAACAGAGGGCGAGAAACAGAGGGGCTGAAACAGAGGGGCTGAAACAGAGGGGATGAAACAGAGGGGCTGAAACAGAGGGGCTGAAACAGAGTGCGAGAAACAGAGGGTGAGAAACAGAGGGGCTGAAACAGAGGGGCTGAAACAGAGGGGCTGAAACAGAGGGGCTGAAACAGAGGGCGAGAAACAGAGGGGCTGAAACAGAGGGCGAGAAGCAGAGGGGCTGAAACAGAATGGCTGAAACAGAGGGGCTGAAACAGAGGGGCTGAAACTGAGGACGAGAAACAGAGGGGCTGAAACAGAGGGCGAGAAACAGAGGGGCTGAAACAGAGGGTATGAAACATAGGGGCTGAAATAGAGGGGCTGAAACAGAGGAGCTGAAAAAGAGGGGCTGAAACAGAGGGGCTGAAAGAGAGGGGCTGAAACAGTGGGGCTGAAACAGAGGGGCTGAAACAGATGAGCTGAAACAGAGGGCGAGAAACAGAGGGCGAGAAACAGAGGGGGTGAAACAGTGGGTCTGAAACAGAGGGTCAGAAACAGAGGGGCTGAAACAGAGGGGCTGAAACAGAGGGCGAGAAACAGAGGGGCTGAAACAGAGGGCGAGAAACATTGGGGCTGAAACATATTGGCTGAAACAGAGGGGTTGAAACAGAGGGCGAGAAACAGATGCGCTGAAACAGAGGGGCTGAAACAGAGGGCGAGAAACAGAGGGGCTGAAACAGACGGGCTGAAACAGAGGGGCTGAAACAGAGGGCGAGAAACAGAGGGGCTGAAACAGAGGAGGAGAAACAGAGGGGCTCAAACAGAGGGCGAGAAACAGAGGGCGAGAAACTGAGGGCGAGAAACAGAGGGGCTGAAACAGAGGGTATGAAACATAGGGGCTGAAATAGAGGGGCTGAAACAGAGGAGCTGAAAAAGAGGGGCTGAAACAGAGGGGCTGAAAGAGAGGGGCTGAAACAGAGGGGCTGAAACAGAGGGCGAGAAACAGAGGGGCTGAAACAGTGGGGCTGAAACAGAGGGGCTGAAACAGAGGGGCTGAAACAGAGGGCGAGAAACAGAGGGGCTGAAACAGAGGGCGAGAAACAGAGGGGCTGAAACAGAGGGCGAGTAACAGAGGGGCTGAAAAAGACGGGCTGAAACAGAGGAGCTGAAACAGAGGGCGAGAAACAGAGGGCGAGAAACAGAGCGGCTGAAACAGAGGGTTGAGAAACACAGGGGCTGAAACAGTGGGACTGAAACAGAGGGGCTGAAACAGAGGGCGAGAAACAGAGGGCGAGAAATAGAGGGGCTGAAACAGAGGGACTGGAACAGAGGGGCTGAAACAGAGGGGCTGAAACAGAGGGGCTGAAACAGAGGGGCTGAAACAGAGGGGCTGAAATAGAGGGCGAGAAACAGAAGGCGAGAAACAGAGGGGCTGTAACAGAGGGGCTGAAAGAGAGGGGCTGAAACAGAGGGGCTGAAACAGAGGGCGAGAAACAGAGGGGCTGAAACAGTGGGGCTGAAACAGAGGGGCTGAAACAGAGGGGCTGAAACAGAGGGCGAGAAACAGAGGGGCTGAAACAGAGGGCGAGAAACAGAGGGGCTGAAACAGAGGGCGAGTAACAGAGGGGCTGAAAAAGACGGGCTGAAACAGAGGAGCTGAAACAGAGGGCGAGAAACAGAGGGCGAGAAACAGAGGGGCTGAAACAGAGGGTTGAGAAACACAGGGGCTGAAACAGTGGGACTGAAACAGAGGGGCTGAAACAGAGGGCGAGAAACAGAGGGCGAGAAATAGAGGGGCTGAAACAGAGGGACTGGAACAGAGGGGCTGAAACAGAGGGGCTGAAACAGAGGGGCTGAAACAGAGGGGCTGAAACAGAGGGGCTGAAATAGAGGGCGAGAAACAGAAGGCGAGAAACAGAGGGGCTGTAACAGAGGGGCTGAAACAGAGGGCGAGAAACAGAGGGGCTGAAACAGAGGGCGTGAAACAGAGGGCGAGAAACAGAGTGCGAGAAACAGAGGGTCTGAAACAGAGGGGCTGAAACAGAGGGCGAGACACAGAGGGCGAGAAATTGAGGGGCAGAAACAGAGGGGCTGAAACAGAGGGCGAGAAACAGAGGGGCTGAAACAGAGGGGATGAAACAGAGGGGCTGAAACAGAGGGGATGAAACAGAGGGGCTGAAACAGAGGGGCTGAAACAGAGGGCGAGAAACAGAGGGTGAGAAACAGAGGGGCTGAAACAGAGGGGCTGAAACAGAGGGGCTGAAACAGAGGGGCTGAAACAGAGGGCGAGAAACAGAGGGGCTGAAACAGAGGGCGAGAAGCAGAGGGGCTGAAACAGAGGGGCTGAAACAGAGGGGCTGAAACAGAGGGCGAGAAAAAGAGGGGCTGAAACAGAGGGCGAGAAACAGAGGGGCTGAAACAGACGGCGAGAAACAGAGGGGCTGAAACAGAGGGGCTGAAACAGAGGGGCTGAAACAGAGGGCGAGAAACAGAGGGGCTGAAACAGAGGGCGAGAAACATAGGGCGAGAAACAGAGGGCGAGAAACATAGGGGCTGAAACAGAGGGGCTGAAACAGAGGGGCTGAAACAGAGGGCGAGAAACAGAGGGCGAGAAACAGAGGGCGAGAAACAGAGTGCGAGAAACAGAGGGCGAGAAACAGAGGGGCTGAAACAGAGGGGCTGAAACAGAGGGGATGAAACAGAGGGGCTGTAACAGAGGGGCTGAAACAGAGTGCGAGAAACAGAGGGTGAGAAACAGAGGGGCTGAAACAGAGGGGCTGAAACAAAGGGGCTGAAACAGAGGGGCTGAAACAGAGGGCGAGAAACAGAGGGGCTGAAAGAGAGGGCGAGAAGCAGAGGGGCTGAAACAGAATGGCTGAAACAGAGGGGCTTAAACAGAGGGGCTGAAACTGAGGACGAGAAACAGAGGGGCTGAAACAGAGGGCGAGAAACAGAGGGGCTGAAACAGACGGCGAGAAACAGAGGGGCTGAAACAGAGGGGCTGAAACAGAGGGGCTGAAACAGAGGGCGAGAAACAGAGGGGCTGAAACAGAGGGCGAGAAACATAGGGCGAGAAACAGAGTGCGAGAAACAGAGGGGCTGAAACAGAGGGGCTGAAACAGAGGGGCTGAAACAGAGGGCGAGAAACAGAGGGCGAGAAACAGAGGGCGAGAAACAGAGTGCGAGAAACAGAGGGCGAGAAACAGAGGGGCTGAAACAGAGGGGCTGAAACAGAGGGGATGAAACAGAGGGGCTGAAACAGAGGGGCTGAAACAGAGTGCGAGAAACAGAGGGTGAGAAACAGAGGGGCTGAAACAGAGGGGCTGAAACAGAGGGGCTGAAACAGAGGGGCTGAAACAGAGGGCGAGAAACAGAGGGGCTGAAACAGAGGGCGAGAAGCAGAGGGGCTGAAACAGAATGGCTGAAACAGAGGGGCTGAAACAGAGGTGCTGAAACAGAGGGGCTGAAACAGAGGGGCTGAAACAGAGGGGCTGAAACAGAGTGCGAGAAACAGAGGGTGAGAAACAGAGGGGCTGAAACAGAGGGGCTGAAACAGAGGGGCTGAAACAGAGGGGCTGAAACTGAGGACGAGAAACAGAGGGGCTGAAACAGAGGGCGAGAAACAGAGGGGCTGAAACAGACGGCGAGAAACAGAGGGGCTGAAACAGAGGTGCTGAAACAGAGGGGCTGAAACAGAGGGCGAGAAACATAGGGCGAGAAACAGAGGGGCTGAAACAGAGGGGCTGAAACAGAGGGGCTGAAACAGAGGGGGTGAAACAGAGGGGCTGAAACAGAGGGGCTGAAACAGAGGGCGAGACACAGAGGGGCTGAAACAGAGGGGCTGAAACTGAGGTGCTGAAACAGAGGGGCTGAAACAGAGGGCGAGAAACAGAGAGCGAGAAACAGAGGGCGAGAACCAGAGTGCGAGAAACAGAGGGGATGAAACAGAGGGGCTGAAACAGAGGCAGAGAAACAGAGGGGCTGAAACAGAGGGGCTGAAACAGAGGGCGAGAAACAGAGGGGCTCAAACAGAGGGCGAGAAACAGAGGGCGAGAAACATAGGAGCTGAAACAGAGGGCGAGAAACAGAGGGGATGAAACAGAGGGCGAGAAACAGAGGGGCTGAAACAGAGGGGCTGAAACAGTGGGGCTGAAACAGAGGGGCTGAAACAGAGGGCGAGAAACAGAGGGGCTGAAACAGAGGGCGAGAAACAGAGGGGCTGAAACAGACGGCGAGAAACAGAGGGGCTGAAACAGAGGGGCTGAAACAGAGGGGCTGAAACAGAGGGCGAGAAACAGAGGGGCTGAAACAGAGGGCGAGAAACATAGGGCGAGAAACAGAGGGCGAGAAACATAGGGGCTGAAACAGAGGGGCTGAAACAGAGGGGCTGAAACAGAGGGCGAGAAACAGAGGGCGAGAAACAGAGGGCGAGAAACAGAGTGCGAGAAACAGAGGGCGAGAAACAGAGGGGCTGAAACAGAGGGGCTGAAACAGAGGGGATGAAACAGAGGGGCTGAAACAGAGGGGCTGAAACAGAGTGCGAGAAACAGAGGGTGAGAAACAGAGGGGCTGAAACAGAGGGGCTGAAACAGAGGGGCTGAAACAGAGGGGCTGAAACAGAGGGCGAGAAACAGAGGGGCTGAAACAGAGGGCGAGAAGCAGAGGGGCTGAAACAGAATGGCTGAAACAGAGGGGCTGAAACAGAGGGGCTGAAACTGAGGACGAGAAACAGAGGGGCTGAAACAGAGGGCGAGAAACAGAGGGGCTGAAACAGACGGCGAGAAACAGAGGGGCTGAAACAGAGGGGCTGAAACAGAGGGGCTGAAACAGAGGGCTAGAAACAGAGGGGCTGAAACAGAGGGCGAGAAACATAGGGCGAGAAACAGAGGGCGAGAAACAGAGGGGCTGAAACAGAGGGACTGAAACAGAGGGGCTGAAACAGAGGGCGAGAAACAGAGGGCGAGAAACAGAGGGCGAGAAACAGAGTGCGAGAAACAGAGGGCGAGAAACAGAGGGGCTGAAACAGAGGGGCTGAAACAGAGGGGATGAAACAGAGGGGCTGAAACAGAGGGGCTGAAACAGAGTGCGAGAAACAGAGGGTGAGAAACAGAGGGGCTGAAACAGAGGGGCTGAAACAGAGGGGCTGAAACAGAGGGCGAGAAACAGAGGGGCTGAAACAGAGGGCGAGAAGCAGAGGGGCTGAAACAGAATGGCTGAAACAGAGGGGCTGAAACAGAGGGGCTGAAACTGAGGACGAGAAACAGAGGGGCTGAAACAGAGGGCGAGAAACAGAGGGGCTGAAACAGACGGCGAGAAACAAAGGGGCTGAAACAGAGGTGCTGAAACAGAGGGGCTGAAACAGAGGGCGAGAAACATAAGGCGAGAAACAGAGGGGCTGAAACAGAGGGGCTGAAACAGAGGGCTGAAACAGAGGGGGTGAAACAGAGGGGCTGAAACAGAGGGGCTGAAACAGAGGGCGAGACACAGAGGGGCTGAAACAGAGGGGCTGAAACTGAGGTGCTGAAACAGAGGGGCTGAAACAGAGGGCGAGAAACAGAGAGCGAGAAACAGAGGGCGAGAACCAGAGTGCGAGAAACAGAGGGGATGAAACAGAGGGGCTGAAACAGAGGCAGAGAAACAGAGGGGCTGAAACAGAGGGGCTGAAACAGAGGGCGAGAAACAGAGGGGCTCAAACAGAGGGCGAGAAACAGAGGGCGAGAAACATAGGAGCTGAAACAGAGGGCGAGAAACAGAGGGGATGAAACAGAGGGCGAGAAACAGAGGGGCTGAAACAGAGGGGCTGAAACAGAGGGCGAGAAACAGAGGGGCTGAAACACAGGTGCTGAAACAGATGGCGAGAAACAGAGGGCGAGAAACAGAGGGGCTGAAACAGAGGGCGAGAAACATTTGGGCTGAAACAGATTGGCTGAAACAGAGGGGCTGAAACAGAGGGCGAGAAACAGAGGGGCTGAAACAGAGGGCGAGTAACAGAGGGGCTGAAAAAGACGGGCTGAAACAGAGGAGCTGAAACAGAGGGCGAGAAACAGAGGGCGAGAAACAGAGGGGCTGAAACAGAGGGTTGAGAAACACAGGGGCTGAAACAGTGGGACTGAAACAGAGGGGCTGAAACAGAGGGCGAGAAACAGAGGGCGAGAAATAGAGGGGCTGAAACAGAGGGACTGGAACAGAGGGGCTGAAACAGAGGGGCTGAAACAGAGGGGCTGAAACAGAGGGGCTGAAACAGAGGGGCTGAAATAGAGGGCGAGAAACAGAAGGCGAGAAACAGAGGGGCTGTAACAGAGGGGCTGAAAGAGAGGGGCTGAAACAGAGGGGCTGAAACAAAGGGCGAGAAACAGAGGGGCTGAAACAGTGGGGCTGAAACAGAGGGGCTGAAACAGAGGGGCTGAAACAGAGGGCGAGAAACAGAGGGGCTGAAACAGAGGGCGAGAAACAGAGGGGCTGAAACAGAGGGCGAGTAACAGAGGGGCTGAAAAAGACGGGCTGAAACAGAGGAGCTGAAACAGAGGGCGAGAAACAGAGGGCGAGAAACAGAGGGGCTGAAACAGAGGGTTGAGAAACACAGGGGCTGAAACAGTGGGACTGAAACAGAGGGGCTGAAACAGAGGGCGAGAAACAGAGGGCGAGAAATAGAGGGGCTGAAACAGAGGGACTGGAACAGAGGGGCTGAAACAGAGGGGCTGAAACAGAGGGGCTGAAACAGAGGGGCTGAAACAGAGGGGCTGAAATAGAGGGCGAGAAACAGAAGGCGAGAAACAGAGGGGCTGTAACAGAGGGGCTGAAACAGAGGGCGAGAAACAGAGGGGCTGAAACAGAGGGCGTGAAACAGAGGGCGAGAAACAGAGTGCGAGAAACAGAGGGTCTGAAACAGAGGGGCTGAAACAGAGGGCGAGACACAGAGGGCGAGAAATTGAGGGGCAGAAACAGAGGGGCTGAAACAGAGGGCGAGAAACAGAGGGGCTGAAACAGAGGGGATGAAACAGAGGGGCTGAAACAGAGGGGATGAAACAGAGGGGCTGAAACAGAGGGGCTGAAACAGAGGGCGAGAAACAGAGGGTGAGAAACAGAGGGGCTGAAACAGAGGGGCTGAAACAGAGGGGCTGAAACAGAGGGGCTGAAACAGAGGGCGAGAAACAGAGGGGCTGAAACAGAGGGCGAGAAGCAGAGGGGCTGAAACAGAGGGGCTGAAACAGAGGGGCTGAAACAGAGGGCGAGAAACAGAGGGGCTGAAACAGAGGGCGAGAAACAGAGGGGCTGAAACAGACGGCGAGAAACAGAGGGGCTGAAACAGAGGGGCTGAAACAGAGGGGCTGAAACAGAGGGCGAGAAACAGAGGGGCTGAAACAGAGGGCGAGAAACATAGGGCGAGAAACAGAGGGCGAGAAACATAGGGGCTGAAACAGAGGGGCTGAAACAGAGGGGCTGAAACAGAGGGCGAGAAACAGAGGGCGAGAAACAGAGGGCGAGAAACAGAGTGCGAGAAACAGAGGGCGAGAAACAGAGGGGCTGAAACAGAGGGGCTGAAACAGAGGGGATGAAACAGAGGGGCTGAAACAGAGGGGCTGAAACAGAGTGCGAGAAACAGAGGGTGAGAAACAGAGGGGCTGAAACAGAGGGGCTGAAACAAAGGGGCTGAAACAGAGGGGCTGAAACAGAGGGCGAGAAACAGAGGGGCTGAAACAGAGGGCGAGAAGCAGAGGGGCTGAAACAGAATGGCTGAAACAGAGGGGCTGAAACAGAGGGGCTGAAACTGAGGACGAGAAACAGAGGGGCTGAAACAGAGGGCGAGAAACAGAGGGGCTGAAACAGACGGCGAGAAACAGAGGGGCTGAAACAGAGGGGCTGAAACAGAGGGGCTGAAACAGAGGGCGAGAAACAGAGGGGCTGAAACAGAGGGCGAGAAACATAGGGCGAGAAACAGAGGGCGAGAAACAGAGGGGCTGAAACAGAGGGGCTGAAACAGAGGGGCTGAAACAGAGGGCGAGAAACAGAGGGCGAGAAACAGAGGGCGAGAAACAGAGTGCGAGAAACAGAGGGCGAGAAACAGAGGGGCTGAAACAGAGGGGCTGAAACAGAGGGGATGAAACAGAGGGGCTGAAACAGAGGGGCTGAAACAGAGTGCGAGAAACAGAGGGTGAGAAACAGAGGGGCTGAAACAGAGGGGCTGAAACAGAGGGGCTGAAACAGAGGGGCTGAAACAGAGGGCGAGAAACAGAGGGGCTGAAACAGAGGGCGAGAAGCAGAGGGGCTGAAACAGAATGGCTGAAACAGAGGGGCTGAAACAGAGGGGCTGAAACTGAGGACGAGAAACAGAGGGGCTGAAACAGAGGGCGAGAAACAGAGGGGCTGAAACAGACGGCGAGAAACAGAGGGGCTGAAACAGAGGTGCTGAAACAGAGGGGCTGAAACAGAGGGCGAGAAACATAGGGCGAGAAACAGAGGGGCTGAAACAGAGGGGCTGAAACAGAGGGGCTGAAACAGAGGGGGTGAAACAGAGGGGCTGAAACAGAGGGGCTGAAACAGAGGGCGAGACACAGAGGGGCTGAAACAGAGGGGCTGAAACTGAGGTGCTGAAACAGAGGGGCTGAAACAGAGGGCGAGAAACAGAGAGCGAGAAACAGAGGGCGAGAACCAGAGTGCGAGAAACAGAGGGGATGAAACAGAGGGGCTGAAACAGAGGCAGAGAAACAGAGGGGCTGAAACAGAGGGGCTGAAACAGAGGGCGAGAAACAGAGGGGCTCAAACAGAGGGCGAGAAACAGAGGGCGAGAAACATAGGAGCTGAAACAGAGGGCGAGAAACAGAGGGGATGAAACAGAGGGCGAGAAACAGAGGGGCTGAAACAGAGGGGCTGAAACAGAGGGGCTGAAACAGAGGGGCTGAAACAGAGGGCGAGAAACAGAGGGGCTGAAACAGAGGGCGAGAAACAGAGGGGCTGAAACAGACGGCGAGAAACAGAGGGGCTGAAACAGAGGGGCTGAAACAGAGGGGCTGAAACAGAGGGCGAGAAACAGAGGGGCTGAAACAGAGGGCGAGAAACATAGGGCGAGAAACAGAGGGCGAGAAACATAGGGGCTGAAACAGAGGGGCTGAAACAGAGGGGCTGAAACAGAGGGCGAGAAACAGAGGGCGAGAAACAGAGGGCGAGAAACAGAGTGCGAGAAACAGAGGGCGAGAAACAGAGGGGCTGAAACAGAGGGGCTGAAACAGAGGGGATGAAACAGAGGGGCTGAAACAGAGGGGCTGAAACAGAGTGCGAGAAACAGAGGGTGAGAAACAGAGGGGCTGAAACAGAGGGGCTGAAACAGAGGGGCTGAAACAGAGGGGCTGAAACAGAGGGCGAGAAACAGAGGGGCTGAAACAGAGGGCGAGAAGCAGAGGGGCTGAAACAGAATGGCTGAAACAGAGGGGCTGAAACAGAGGGGCTGAAACTGAGGACGAGAAACAGAGGGGCTGAAACAGAGGGCGAGAAACAGAGGGGCTGAAACAGACGGCGAGAAACAGAGGGGCTGAAACAGAGGGGCTGAAACAGAGGGGCTGAAACAGAGGGCGAGAAACAGAGGGGCTGAAACAGAGGGCGAGAAACATAGGGCGAGAAACAGAGGGCGAGAAACAGAGGGGCTGAAACAGAGGGACTGAAACAGAGGGGCTGAAACAGAGGGCGAGAAACAGAGGGCGAGAAACAGAGGGCGAGAAACAGAGTGCGAGAAACAGAGGGCGAGAAACAGAGGGGCTGAAACAGAGGGGCTGAAACAGAGGGGATGAAACAGAGGGGCTGAAACAGAGGGGCTGAAACAGAGTGCGAGAAACAGAGGGTGAGAAACAGAGGGGCTGAAACAGAGGGGCTGAAACAGAGGGGCTGAAACAGAGGGGCTGAAACAGAGGGCGAGAAACAGAGGGGCTGAAACAGAGGGCGAGAAGCAGAGGGGCTGAAACAGAATGGCTGAAACAGAGGGGCTGAAACAGAGGGGCTGAAACTGAGGACGAGAAACAGAGGGGCTGAAACAGAGGGCGAGAAACAGAGGGGCTGAAACAGACGGCGAGAAACAGAGGGGCTGAAACAGAGGTGCTGAAACAGAGGGGCTGAAACAGAGGGCGAGAAACATAAGGCGAGAAACAGAGGGGCTGAAACAGAGGGGCTGAAACAGAGGGCTGAAACAGAGGGGGTGAAACAGAGGGGCTGAAACAGAGGGGCTGAAACAGAGGGCGAGACACAGAGGGGCTGAAACAGAGGGGCTGAAACTGAGGTGCTGAAACAGAGGGGCTGAAACAGAGGGCGAGAAACAGAGAGCGAGAAACAGAGGGCGAGAACCAGAGTGCGAGAAACAGAGGGGATGAAACAGAGGGGCTGAAACAGAGGCAGAGAAACAGAGGGGCTGAAACAGAGGGGCTGAAACAGAGGGCGAGAAACAGAGGGGCTCAAACAGAGGGCGAGAAACAGAGGGCGAGAAACATAGGAGCTGAAACAGAGGGCGAGAAACAGAGGGGATGAAACAGAGGGCGAGAAACAGAGGGGCTGAAACAGAGGGGCTGAAACAGAGGGCGAGAAACAGAGGGGCTGAAACACAGGTGCTGAAACAGATGGCGAGAAACAGAGGGCGAGAAACAGAGGGGCTGAAACAGAGGGCGAGAAACATTGGGGCTGAAACAGATTGGCTGAAACAGAGGGGCTGAAACAGAGGGCGAGAAACAGTGGGGCTGAAACAGAGGGGCTGAAACAGAGGGCGAGAAACAGAGGGGCTGAAACAGAAGGGCTGAAACATTGGGCAAGAAACAGAGTTGCTAAAAGAGAGGGCGTGAAACAGAGGGCGAGACACAGAGGTGCTGAAACAGAGGACGAGAAACAGAGGGGCTGAAACAGAGGGGCTGAAATAGAGGGCGAGAAACAGAGGGCGAGAAACAGAGGGGCTGTAACAGAGGGGCTGAAACAGAGGGCGAGAAACAGAGGGGCTGAAACAGAGGGCGAGAAACAGCGGGCGAGAAACAGAGGGCGAGAAACAGTGGGGCTGAAACAGAGGGGCTGAAACAGAGGGCGAGAAACAGAGGGCGAGAAACAGAGGGCGAGAAACAGAGGGTCTGAAACAGAGGGGCTGAAACAGAGGGCGAGAAACAGAGGGCGAGAAATTGAGGGGTAGAAACAGAGGGGCTGAAACAGAGGGCGAGAAACAGAGGTGCTGAAACAGAGGGGATGAAACAGATGGGCTGAAACAGAGGGCGAGAAAAAGAGGGTGAGAAACAGAGGGGCTGAAACAGAGGGGCTGAAACTGAGGGGCAGGAACAGAGGGGCTGAAACAGAGGGCGTGAAACAGAGGGGCTGAAACAGAGGGCGAGAAACATAGGGCGAGAAACAGAGGGCGAGAAACAGAGGGGCTGAAACAGAGGGGCTGAAACAGAGGGGCTGAAACAGAGGGCGAGAAACAGAGGGCGAGAAACAGAGGGCGAGAAACAGAGTGCGAGAAACAGAGGGCGAGAAACAGAGGGGCTGAAACAAAGGGGCTGAAACAGAGGGGATGAAACAGAGGGGCTGAAACAGAGGGGCTGAAACAGAGGGCGAGAAGCAGAGGGGCTGAAACAGAGCGGCTGAAACAGAGGGGCTGAAACAGATGGGCTGAAACAGAGGGCGAGAAACAGAGGGGCTGAAACAGAGGGCGAGAAACAGAGGGCGAGAAACTGAGGGCGAGAAACAGAGGGGCTGAAACAGAGGGGCTGAAACAGAGGGGCTGAAACAGAGGAGATGAAACAGAGGGCGAGAAACAGAGGGCGAGAAACAGAGGGGCTGAAACAGAGGGCGAGAAACAGAGGGGCTGAAACAGTGGGGCTGAAACAGAGGGGCTGAAACACAGGGCGAGAAACAGAGGGGGTGAAACAGTGGGTCTGAAACAGAGGGTCTGAAACAGAGGGGCTGAAACAGAGGGGCTGAAACAGAGGGCGAGAAACAGAGGGGCTGAAACAGAGGGCGAGAAACATTGGGGCTGAAACATATTGGCTGAAACAGAGGGGCTGAAACAGAGGGCGAGAAACAGATGGGCTGAAACAGAGGGGCTGAAACAGAGGGCGAGAAACAGAGGGGCTGAAACAGACGGGCTGAAACAGAGGGGCTGAAACAGAGGGCGAGAAACAGAGGGGCTGAAACAGAGGACGAGAAACAGAGGGGCTGAAACAGAGGGCGAGAAACAGAGGGCGAGAAACTGAGGGCGAGAAACAGAGGGGATGAAACAGAGGGTCTGAAACATTGGGGCTGAAATAGAGGGGCTGAAACAGAGGAGCTGAAAAAGAGGGGCTGAAACAGAGGGGCTGAAAGGGAGGGGCTGAAACAGAGGGCGAGAAACAGAGGGGCTGAAACAGTGGGGCTGAAACAGAGGGGCTGAAACAGAGGGGCTGAAACAGAGGGCGAGAAACAGAGGGCCTGAAACAGAGGGCGAGAAACAGAGGGGCTGAAACAGAGAGCGAGTAACAGAGGGGCTGAAACAGAGGGGCTGAAACAGAGGAGCTGAAACAGAGGGCGGGAAACAGAGGGCGAGAAACAGAGGGGCTGAAACAGAGGGCGAGAAACAGAGGGCGAGAAATAGAGGGGCTGAAACAGAGGGACTGAAACAGAGGGGCTGAAACAGAGGGGCTGAAACAGAGGGGCTGAAACAGAGTGCGAGAAACAGAGGGTGAGAAACAGAGGGGCTGAAACAGAGGGGCTGAAACAGAGGGGCTGAAACAGAGGGGCTGAAACAGAGGGCGAGAAACAGAGGGGCTGAAACAGAGGGCGAGAAGCAGAGGGGCTGAAACAGAATGGCTGAAACAGAGGGGCTGAAACAGAGGGGCTGAAACTGAGGACGAGAAACAGAGGGGCTGAAACAGAGGGCGAGAAACAGAGGGGCTGAAACAGACGGCGAGAAACAGAGGGGCTGAAACAGAGGTGCTGAAACAGAGGGGCTGAAACAGAGGGCGAGAAACATAAGGCGAGAAACAGAGGGGCTGAAACAGAGGGGCTGAAACAGAGGGCTGAAACAGAGGGGGTGAAACAGAGGGGCTGAAACAGAGGGGCTGAAACAGAGGGCGAGACACAGAGGGGCTGAAACAGAGGGGCTGAAACTGAGGTGCTGAAACAGAGGGGCTGAAACAGAGGGCGAGAAACAGAGAGCGAGAAACAGAGGGCGAGAACCAGAGTGCGAGAAACAGAGGGGATGAAACAGAGGGGCTGAAACAGAGGCAGAGAAACAGAGGGGCTGAAACAGAGGGGCTGAAACAGAGGGCGAGAAACAGAGGGGCTCAAACAGAGGGCGAGAAACAGAGGGCGAGAAACATAGGAGCTGAAACAGAGGGCGAGAAACAGAGGGGATGAAACAGAGGGCGAGAAACAGAGGGGCTGAAACAGAGGGGCTGAAACAGAGGGCGAGAAACAGAGGGGCTGAAACACAGGTGCTGAAACAGATGGCGAGAAACAGAGGGCGAGAAACAGAGGGGCTGAAACAGAGGGCGAGAAACATTGGGGCTGAAACAGATTGGCTGAAACAGAGGGGCTGAAACAGAGGGCGAGAAACAGTGGGGCTGAAACAGAGGGGCTGAAACAGAGGGCGAGAAACAGAGGGGCTGAAACAGAAGGGCTGAAACATTGGGCAAGAAACAGAGTTGCTAAAAGAGAGGGCGTGAAACAGAGGGCGAGACACAGAGGTGCTGAAACAGAGGACGAGAAACAGAGGGGCTGAAACAGAGGGGCTGAAATAGAGGGCGAGAAACAGAGGGCGAGAAACAGAGGGGCTGTAACAGAGGGGCTGAAACAGAGGGCGAGAAACAGAGGGGCTGAAACAGAGGGCGAGAAACAGCGGGCGAGAAACAGAGGGCGAGAAACAGTGGGGCTGAAACAGAGGGGCTGAAACAGAGGGCGAGAAACAGAGGGCGAGAAACAGAGGGCGAGAAACAGAGGGTCTGAAACAGAGGGGCTGAAACAGAGGGCGAGAAACAGAGGGCGAGAAATTGAGGGGTAGAAACAGAGGGGCTGAAACAGAGGGCGAGAAACAGAGGTGCTGAAACAGAGGGGATGAAACAGATGGGCTGAAACAGAGGGCGAGAAAAAGAGGGTGAGAAACAGAGGGGCTGAAACAGAGGGGCTGAAACTGAGGGGCAGGAACAGAGGGGCTGAAACAGAGGGCGTGAAACAGAGGGGCTGAAACAGAGGGCGAGAAACATAGGGCGAGAAACAGAGGGCGAGAAACAGAGGGGCTGAAACAGAGGGGCTGAAACAGAGGGGCTGAAACAGAGGGCGAGAAACAGAGGGCGAGAAACAGAGGGCGAGAAACAGAGTGCGAGAAACAGAGGGCGAGAAACAGAGGGGCTGAAACAAAGGGGCTGAAACAGAGGGGATGAAACAGAGGGGCTGAAACAGAGGGGCTGAAACAGAGGGCGAGAAGCAGAGGGGCTGAAACAGAGCGGCTGAAACAGAGGGGCTGAAACAGATGGGCTGAAACAGAGGGCGAGAAACAGAGGGGCTGAAACAGAGGGCGAGAAACAGAGGGCGAGAAACTGAGGGCGAGAAACAGAGGGGCTGAAACAGAGGGGCTGAAACAGAGGGGCTGAAACAGAGGAGATGAAACAGAGGGCGAGAAACAGAGGGCGAGAAACAGAGGGGCTGAAACAGAGGGCGAGAAACAGAGGGGCTGAAACAGTGGGGCTGAAACAGAGGGGCTGAAACACAGGGCGAGAAACAGAGGGGGTGAAACAGTGGGTCTGAAACAGAGGGTCTGAAACAGAGGGGCTGAAACAGAGGGGCTGAAACAGAGGGCGAGAAACAGAGGGGCTGAAACAGAGGGCGAGAAACATTGGGGCTGAAACATATTGGCTGAAACAGAGGGGCTGAAACAGAGGGCGAGAAACAGATGGGCTGAAACAGAGGGGCTGAAACAGAGGGCGAGAAACAGAGGGGCTGAAACAGACGGGCTGAAACAGAGGGGCTGAAACAGAGGGCGAGAAACAGAGGGGCTGAAACAGAGGACGAGAAACAGAGGGGCTGAAACAGAGGGCGAGAAACAGAGGGCGAGAAACTGAGGGCGAGAAACAGAGGGGATGAAACAGAGGGTCTGAAACATTGGGGCTGAAATAGAGGGGCTGAAACAGAGGAGCTGAAAAAGAGGGGCTGAAACAGAGGGGCTGAAAGGGAGGGGCTGAAACAGAGGGCGAGAAACAGAGGGGCTGAAACAGTGGGGCTGAAACAGAGGGGCTGAAACAGAGGGGCTGAAACAGAGGGCGAGAAACAGAGGGCCTGAAACAGAGGGCGAGAAACAGAGGGGCTGAAACAGAGAGCGAGTAACAGAGGGGCTGAAACAGAGGGGCTGAAACAGAGGAGCTGAAACAGAGGGCGGGAAACAGAGGGCGAGAAACAGAGGGGCTGAAACAGAGGGCGAGAAACAGAGGGCGAGAAATAGAGGGGCTGAAACAGAGGGACTGAAACAGAGGGGCTGAAACAGAGGGGCTGAAACAGAGGGGCTGAAACAGAGGGGCTGAAATAGAGGGCGAGAAACAGAAGGCGAGAAACAGAGGGGCTGTAACAGAGGGGCTGAAACAGAGGGCGAGAAACAGACGGGATGAAACAGAGGGCGTGAAACAGAGGGCGAGAAACAGAGTGCGAGAAACAGAGGGTCTGAAACAGAGGGGCTGAAACAGAGGGCGAGACACAGAGGGCGAGAAGTTGAGGGGCAGAAACAGAGCGGCTGAAACAGAGGGCGAGAAACAGAGTGGCTGAATCAGAGGGGATGAAACAGATGGGCTGAAACACAGGGCGAGAAAAATAGGGTGAGAAACAGAGGGGCTGAAACAGAGGGGCTGAAACAGAGGGGCTGAAACAGAGGGCGAGAAACAGAGGGGCTGAAACAGAGCGGCTGAAACAGAGGGGCTGAAACTGAGGGCGAGAAACATAGGGCGAAAAACAGAGGGCGAGAAACGGAGGGGCTGAAACAGAGGGGCTGATACAGAGGGGCTGGAACAGATGGCGAGAAACAGAGGGCGCGAAACAGAGGGCGAGAAACAGAGGGGCTGAAACAGAGGGCGAGAAACAGAGGGGCTGAAACAGAGGGGCTGAAACAGAGGGGCTGAAACAGAGGGCGAGAAACAGAGGGCGAGAAACAGAGTGCGAGAAACAGAGGGCGAGAAACAGAGGGGCTGAAACAGAGGGGCTGAAACAGAGGGGATGTAGCAGCGGGGCTGAAACAGAGGGGCTGAAACAGAGGGCGAGAAACAGAGGGCGAGAAACAGAGGGGCTGAAACAGAGGGCGAGAAACAGAGGGGCTGAAACAGTGGGGCTGAAACAGAGGGGCTGAAACAGAGGGCGAGAAACAGAGGGGGTGAAACAGAGGGTCTGAAACAGAGGGTCTGAAACAGAGGGGCTGAAACAGAGGGGCTGAAACAGAGGGCGAGAAACAGAGGGGCTGAAACAGAGGGCGAGAAACAGAGGGGCTGAAACAGACGGCGAGAAACAGAGGGCGAGAAACAGAGGGGCTGAAACAGAGGGGCTGAGACAGAGGGCGAGAAGCAGAGGGGCTGAAACAGAGGGGCTGAGACTGAGGGGCTGAAACAGAGGGCGAGAAACAGAGGGGCTGAAACAGAGGGCGAGAAACAGAGGGGCTGAAACAGACGGCGAGAAACAGAGGGGCTGAAACAGAGGGGCTGAAACAGAGGGGCTGAAACAGAGGGCGAGAAACAGAGGGGCTGAAACAGAGGGCGAGAAACAGAGGGCGAGAAACAAAGGGCGAGAAACAGAGGGGCTGAAACAGAGGGGCTGAAACAGAGGGGATGAAACAGAGGGCGAGAAACAGAGGGCGAGAAACAGAGGGCGAGAAACAGAGTGCGAGAAACAGAGGGCGAGAAACAGAGAGGCTGAAACAGACGGGCTGAAACAGAGCGGATGAAACAGAGGGGCTGAAACAGAGGGGCTGAAACAGAGGGCGAGAAACAGAGGGTGAGAAACAGAGGGGCTGAAACAGCGGGGCTGAAACAGAGGGGCTGAAACAGAGGGGCTGAAACAGAGGGCGAGAAACAGAGGGGCTGAAACAGAGGGCGAGAAGCAGAGGGGCTGAAACAGAGGGGCTGAAACAGAGGGGCTGAAACAGAGGGGCTGAAACAGAGGGCGAGAAACACAGGGGCTGAAACAGAGGGCGAGAAACAGAGGGGCTGAAACAGACGGCGAGAAACAGAGGGGCTGAAACAGAGGTGCTGAAACAGAGGGGCTGAAACAGAGGGCGAGAAACATAGGGCGAGAAACAGAGGGGCTGAAACAGAGGGGCTGAAACAGAGGGGCTGAAACAGAGGGGGTGAAACAGAGGGGCTGAAACAGAGGGGCTGAAACAGAGGGCGAGACACAGAGGGGCTGAAACAGAGGGGCTGAAACAGATGGGCTGAAACAGAGGGGCTGAAACAGAGGGCGAGAAACAGAGAGCAAGAAACAGAGGGCGAGAACCAGAGTGCGAGAAACAGAGGGGATGAAACAGAGGTGCTGAAACAGAGGCAGAGAAACAGAGGGGCTGAAACAGAGGGGCTGAAACAGAGGGGCTGAAACAGAGGGCGAGAAACAGAGGGGCTCAAACAGAGGGCGAGAAACAGAGGGCGAGAAACATAGGAGCTGAAACAGAGGGCGAGAAACAGAGGGGATGAAACAGAGGGCGAGAAACAGAGGGGCTGAAACAGAGGGGCTGAAACAGAGGGCGAGAAACAGAGGGGCTGAAACAGAGGTGCTGAAACAGAGGGCGAGAAACAGAGGGCTAGAAACAGAGGGGCTGAAACAGAGGGCGAGAAACATTGGGGCTGAAACAGATTGGCTGAAACAGAGGGCGAGAAACAGTGGGGCTGAAAAGGAGGGGCTGAAACAGAGGGCGAGAAACAGAGGGGCTGAAACAGAAGGGCTGAAACATTGGGCAAGAAACAGAGTTGCTAAAAGAGAGGGCGAGAAACAGAGGGCGAGAGACAGAGGGGCTGAAACAGAGGGCGAGAAACAGAGGGGCATAACAGAGGGGCTGAAATAGAGGGCGAGAAACAGAGGGGCTGAAACAGAGGGGATGAAACAGAGGGGCTGAAACAGAGGGGATGAAACAGAGGGGCTGAAACAGAGGGCGAGAAACATAGGGCGAGAAACAGAGGGCGAGAAACATAGGGGCTGAAACAGAGGGGCTGAAACAGAGGGGCTGAAACAGAGGGCGAGAAACAGAGGGCGAGAAACAGAGGGCGAGAAACAGAGTGCGAGAAACAGAGGGCGAGAAACAGAGGGGCTGAAACAGAGGGGCTGAAACAGAGGGGATGAAACAGAGGGGCTGAAACAGAGGGGCTGAAACAGAGTGCGAGAAACAGAGGGTGAGAAACAGAGGGGCTGAAACAGAGGGGCTGAAACAAAGGGGCTGAAACAGAGGGGCTGAAACAGAGGGCGAGAAACAGAGGGGCTGAAACAGAGGGCGAGAAGCAGAGGGGCTGAAACAGAATGGCTGAAACAGAGGGGCTGAAACAGAGGGGCTGAAACTGAGGACGAGAAACAGAGGGGCTGAAACAGAGGGCGAGAAACAGAGGGGCTGAAACAGACGGCGAGAAACAGAGGGGCTGAAACAGAGGGGCTGAAACAGAGGGGCTGAAACAGAGGGCGAGAAACAGATTGGCTGAAACAGAGGGCGAGAAACATAGGGCGAGAAACAGAGGGCGAGAAACAGAGGGGCTGAAACAGAGGGGCTGAAACAGAGGGGCTGAAACAGAGGGCGAGAAACAGAGGGCGAGAAACAGAGGGCGAGAAACAGAGTGCGAGAAACAGAGGGCGAGAAACAGAGGGGCTGAAACAGAGAGGCTGAAACAGAGGGGATGAAACAGAGGGGCTGAAACAGAGGGGCTGAAACAGAGTGCGAGAAACAGAGGGTGAGAAACAGAGGGGCTGAAACAGAGGGGCTGAAACAGAGGGGCTGAAACAGAGGGGCTGAAACAGAGGGCGAGAAACAGAGGGGCTGAAACAGAGGGCGAGAAGCAGAGGGGCTGAAACAGAATGGCTGAAACAGAGGGGCTGAAACAGAGGGGCTGAAACTGAGGACGAGAAACAGAGGGGCTGAAACAGAGGGCGAGAAACAGAGGGGCTGAAACAGACGGCGAGAAACAGAGGGGCTGAAACAGAGGTGCTGAAACAGAGGGGCTGAAACAGAGGGCGAGAAACATAGGGCGAGAAACAGAGGGGCTGAAACAGAGGGGCTGAAACAGAGGGGCTGAAACAGAGGGGGTGAAACAGAGGGGCTGAAACAGAGGGGCTGAAACAGAGGGCGAGACACAGAGGGGCTGAAACAGAGGGGCTGAAACTGAGGTGCTGAAACAGAGGGGCTGAAACAGAGGGCGAGAAACAGAGAGCGAGAAACAGAGGGCGAGAACCAGAGTGCGAGAAACAGAGGGGATGAAACAGAGGGGCTGAAACAGAGGCAGAGAAACAGAGGGGCTGAAACAGAGGGGCTGAAACAGAGGGCGAGAAACAGAGGGGCTCAAACAGAGGGCGAGAAACAGAGGGCGAGAAACATAGGAGCTGAAACAGAGGGCGAGAAACAGAGGGGATGAAACAGAGGGCGAGAAACAGAGGGGCTGAAACAGAGGGGCTGAAACAGAGGGGCTGAAACAGAGGGGCTGAAACAGAGGGCGAGAAACAGAGGGGCTGAAACAGAGGGCGAGAAACAGAGGGGCTGAAACAGACGGCGAGAAACAGAGGGGCTGAAACAGAGGGGCTGAAACAGAGGGGCTGAAACAGAGGGCGAGAAACAGAGGGGCTGAAACAGAGGGCGAGAAACATAGGGCGAGAAACAGAGGGCGAGAAACATAGGGGCTGAAACAGAGGGGCTGAAACAGAGGGGCTGAAACAGAGGGCGAGAAACAGAGGGCGAGAAACAGAGGGCGAGAAACAGAGTGCGAGAAACAGAGGGCGAGAAACAGAGGGGCTGAAACAGAGGGGCTGAAACAGAGGGGATGAAACAGAGGGGCTGAAACAGAGGGGCTGAAACAGAGTGCGAGAAACAGAGGGTGAGAAACAGAGGGGCTGAAACAGAGGGGCTGAAACAGAGGGGCTGAAACAGAGGGCCTGAAACAGAGGGCGAGAAACAGAGGGGCTGAAACAGAGGGCGAGAAGCAGAGGGGCTGAAACAGAATGGCTGAAACAGAGGGGCTGAAACAGAGGGGCTGAAACTGAGGACGAGAAACAGAGGGGCTGAAACAGAGGGCGAGAAACAGAGGGGCTGAAACAGACGGCGAGAAACAGAGGGGCTGAAACAGAGGGGCTGAAACAGAGGGGCTGAAACAGAGGGCTAGAAACAGAGGGGCTGAAACAGAGGGCGAGAAACATAGGGCGAGAAACAGAGGGCGAGAAACAGAGGGGCTGAAACAGAGGGACTGAAACAGAGGGGCTGAAACAGAGGGCGAGAAACAGAGGGCGAGAAACAGAGGGCGAGAAACAGAGTGCGAGAAACAGAGGGCGAGAAACAGAGGGGCTGAAACAGAGGGGCTGAAACAGAGGGGATGAAACAGAGGGGCTGAAACAGAGGGGCTGAAACAGAGTGCGAGAAACAGAGGGTGAGAAACAGAGGGGCTGAAACAGAGGGGCTGAAACAGAGGGGCTGAAACAGAGGGGCTGAAACAGAGGGCGAGAAACAGAGGGGCTGAAACAGAGGGCGAGAAGCAGAGGGGCTGAAACAGAATGGCTGAAACAGAGGGGCTGAAACAGAGGGGCTGAAACTGAGGACGAGAAACAGAGGGGCTGAAACAGAGGGCGAGAAACAGAGGGGCTGAAACAGACGGCGAGAAACAGAGGGGCTGAAACAGAGGTGCTGAAACAGAGGGGCTGAAACAGAGGGCGAGAAACATAAGGCGAGAAACAGAGGGGCTGAAACAGAGGGGCTGAAACAGAGGGCTGAAACAGAGGGGGTGAAACAGAGGGGCTGAAACAGAGGGGCTGAAACAGAGGGCGAGACACAGAGGGGCTGAAACAGAGGGGCTGAAACTGAGGTGCTGAAACAGAGGGGCTGAAACAGAGGGCGAGAAACAGAGAGCGAGAAACAGAGGGCGAGAACCAGAGTGCGAGAAACAGAGGGGATGAAACAGAGGGGCTGAAACAGAGGCAGAGAAACAGAGGGGCTGAAACAGAGGGGCTGAAACAGAGGGCGAGAAACAGAGGGGCTCAAACAGAGGGCGAGAAACAGAGGGCGAGAAACATAGGAGCTGAAACAGAGGGCGAGAAACAGAGGGGATGAAACAGAGGGCGAGAAACAGAGGGGCTGAAACAGAGGGGCTGAAACAGAGGGCGAGAAACAGAGGGGCTGAAACACAGGTGCTGAAACAGATGGCGAGAAACAGAGGGCGAGAAACAGAGGGGCTGAAACAGAGGGCGAGAAACATTGGGGCTGAAACAGATTGGCTGAAACAGAGGGGCTGAAACAGAGGGCGAGAAACAGTGGGTCTGAAACAGAGGGGCTGAAACAGAGGGCGAGAAACAGAGGGGCTGAAACAGAAGGGCTGAAACATTGGGCAAGAAACAGAGTTGCTAAAAGAGAGGGCGTGAAACAGAGGGCGAGACACAGAGGTGCTGAAACAGAGGACGAGAAACAGAGGGGCTGAAACAGAGGGGCTGAAATAGAGGGCGAGAAACAGAGGGCGAGAAACAGAGGGGCTGTAACAGAGGGGCTGAAACAGAGGGCGAGAAACAGAGGGGCTGAAACAGAGGGCGAGAAACAGCGGGCGAGAAACAGAGGGCGAGAAACAGTGGGCCTGAAACAGAGGGGCTGAAACAGAGGGCGAGAAACAGAGGGCGAGAAACAGAGGGCGAGAAACAGAGGGTCTGAAACAGAGGGGCTGAAACAGAGGGCGAGAAACAGAGGGCGAGAAATTGAGGGGTAGAAACAGAGTGCGAGAAACAGAGGGCGAGAAACAGAGGTGCTGAAACAGAGGGGATGAAACAGATGGGCTGAAACAGAGGGCGAGAAAAAGAGGGTGAGAAACAGAGGGGCTGAAACAGAGGGGCTGAAACTGAGGGGCAGGAACAGAGGGGCTGAAACAGAGGGCGTGAAACAGAGGGGCTGAAACAGAGGGCGAGAAACATAGGGCGAGAAACAGAGGGCGAGAAACAGAGGGGCTGAAACAGAGGGGCTGAAACAGAGGGGCTGAAACAGAGGGCGAGAAACAGAGGGCGAGAAACAGAGGGCGAGAAACAGAGTGCGAGAAACAGAGGGCGAGAAACAGAGGGGCTGAAACAAAGGGGCTGAAACAGAGGGGATGAAACAGAGGGGCTGAAACAGAGGGCAGGAAACAGAGGGGCTGAAACAGAAGGGCTGAAACATTGGGCAAGAAACAGAGTTACTAAAAGAGAGGGCGAGAAACAGAGGGCGAGACACAGAGGGGCTGAAACAGAGGACGAGAAACAGAGGGGCTGAAACAGAGGGGCTGAAATAGAGGGCGAGAAACAGAGGGCGAGAAACAGATGGGCTGTAACAGAGGGGCTGAAACAGAGGGCGAGAAACAGAGGGGCTGAAACAGAGGGCGAGAAACAGCGGGCGAGAAACAGAGGGCGAGAAACAGTGGGGCTGAAACAGAGGGGCTGAAACAGAGGGCGAGAAACAGAGGGCGAGAAACAGAGGGCGAGAAACAGAGGGTCTGAAACAGAGGGGCTGAAACAGAGGGCGAGAAACAGTGGGCGAGAAATTGAGGGGTAGAAACAGAGGGGCTGAAACAGAGGGCGAGAAACAGAGGTGCTGAAACAGAGGGGATGAAACCGATGGGCTGAAACAGAGGGCGAGAAAAAGAGGGTGAGAAACAGAGGGGCTGAAACAGAGGGGCTGAAACAGAGGGGCTGAAACAGAGGGCGAGAAACAGAGGGGCTGAAACAGAGGGGCTGAAACAGAGGGGCTGAAACAGAGGGCGAGAAACATAGGGCGAGAAACAGAGGGCGAGAAACAGAGGGGCTGAAACAGAGGGGCTGAAACAGAGGGGCTGAAACAGAGGGCGAGAAACAGAGGGCGAGAAACAGAGGGCGAGAAACAGAGTGCGAGAAACAGAGGGCGAGAAACAGAGGGGCTGAAACAAAGGGGCTGAAACAGAGGGGATGAAACAGAGGGGCTGAAACAGAGGGGCTGAAACAGAGGGCGAGAAACAGAGGGTGAGAAACAGAGGGGCTGAAACAGAGGGGCTGAAACAGAGGGGCTGAAACAGAGGGGCTGAAGCAGAGGGCGAGAAACAGTGGGCGAGAAACAGAGGGGCTGAAACAGAGGGGCTGAAACAGAGGGGCTGAAACAGAGGGCGAGAAACAGAGGCGCTGAAACAGAGGGCGAGAAACAGAGGGGCTGAAACAGAGGGCAAGAAACAGAGGGCGTGAAACTGAGGGCGAGAAACACAGGGGCTGAAACAGTGGGGCTGAAACAGAGGGGCTGAAACAGAGGAGCTGAAACAGAGGGCGAGAAACAGAGGGCGAGAAACAGAGGGGATGAAACAGAGGGCGAGAAACAGAGGGGGTGAAACAGAGGGTCTGAAACAGAGGGTCTGAAACAGAGGGGCTGAAACAAAGGGGCTGAAACAGAGGGCGAGAAACAGCGGGGCTGAAACAGAGGGCGAGAAACATTGGATCTGAAACATATTGGCTGAAACAGAGGGGTTGAAACAGAGGGCGAGAAACAGATGGGCTGAAACAGAGGGGCTGAAACAGAGGGCGAGAAACAGAGTGGCTGAAGCAGACGGGCTGAAACAGAGGGGCTGAAACAGAGGGCGAGAAACAGAGGGGCTGAAACAGAGGACGAGAAACAGCGGGCGTGAAACAGAGGGCGAGAAACAGTGTGGCTGAAACAGAGGGGCTGAAACAGAGGACAAGAAACAGAGGGCGAGAAACAGAGGGCGGGAAACAGAGGGTCTGAAACAGAGGGGCTGAAACAGAGGGCGAGAAACAGAGGGCGAGAAATTGTGGGGTAGAAACAGAGGGGCTGAAACAGAGGGCGAGAAACAGAGGGGCTGAAACAGAGGGGATGTAACAGATGGGCTGAAACAGAGGGCGAGGAAAAGAGGGTGAGAAACAGAGGGGCTGAAACAGAGGGGCTGAAACAGAGGGGCTGAAACAGAGGGGCTGAAACAGAGGGCGAGAAAAAGAGGGCGAGAAACAGAGGGGCTGAAACAGTGGGGCTGAAACAGAGGGGCTGAAACAGAGGGCGAAAACAGAGGGCGAGAAACAGTGGGGCTGAAACAGAGGGGCTGAAACAGAGGGCGAGAAACAGAGGGGCTGAAACAGAAGGGCTGAAACATTGGGCAAGAAACAGAGTTGCTAAAAGATAGGGCGAGAAACAGAGGGCGAGACACAGAGGGGCTGAAACAGAGGGCGAGAAACAGAGGGGCTGAAACAGAGGGCGAGAAACAGAGGGGCTGAAACAGACGGCGAGAAACAGAGGGGCTGAAACAGAGGGGCTGAAACAGAGGGGCTGAAACAGAGGGCGAGAAACATAGGGCGAGAAACAGAGGGGCTGAAACAGAGGGGCTGAAACAGAGGGGCTGAAACAGAGGGGGTGAAACAGAGGGGCTGAAACAGAGGGGCTGAAACAGAGGGCGATACACAGAGGGGCTGAAACAGTGGGGCTGAAACAGAGGTGCTGAAACAGAGGGCGAGAAACAGAGGGCGAGAAGCAGAGGGCGAGAAACAGAGTGCGAGAAACAGAGGGCGAGAAACAGAGGGGCTGAAACAGAGGGGCTGAAACAGAGGGGATGAAACAGAGGGGCTGAAACAGAGGGGCTGAAACAGAGGGCGAGAAACAGAGGGTGAAAAACAGAGGGGCTGAAACAGAGGGTCTGAAACAGAGGGGCTGAAACAGAGGGGCTGAAACAGAGGGCGAGAAACAGAGGGGCTGAAACAGAGGGCGAGAAGCAGAGGGGCTGAAACAGAGGGGGTGAAACAGAGGGGCTGAAACAGAGGGGCTGAAACAGAGGGCGAGAAACAGAGGGGCTGAAACAGAGGGCGAGAAACAGTGGGGCTGAAACAGAGGGGCTGAAACAGAGGGCGAGAAACAGAGGGGCTGAAACAGAAGGGCTGAAACATTGGGCAAGAAACAGAGTTGCTAAAAGAGAGGGCGAGAAACAGAGGGCGAGACACAGAGGGGCTGAAACAGAGGACGAGAAACAGAGGGGCTGAAACAGAGGGGGTGAAACAGAGGGGCTGAAACAGAGGGGGTGAAACAGAGGGGCTGAAACAGAGGGGCTGAAACAGAGGGCGATACACAGTGGGGCTGAAACAGTGGGGCTGAAACAGAGGGGCTGAAACAGAGGGCGAGAAACAGAGGGCGAGAAGCAGAGGGGCTGAAACAGAAGGGCTGAAACATTGGGCAAGAAACAGAGTTGCTCTAAGAGAGGGCGAGAAACAGAGGGCGAGACACAGAGGGGCTGAATCAGAGGGCGAGAAACAGAGGGGCTGAAACAGAGGGGCTGAAATAGAGGGCGAGAAACAGAGGGCAAGAAACAGAGGGGCTTTAACAGAGGGGCTGAAACAGAGGGCGAGAAACAGAGGGGCTGAAACAGAGGGCGAGAAACAGCGGGCGAGAAACAGAGGGCGAGAAACAGTGTGGCTGAAACAGAGGGGCTGAAACAGAGGACAAGAAACAGAGGGCGAGAAACAGAGGGCGAGAAACAGAGGGTCTGAAACAGAGGGGCTGAAACAGAGGGCGAGAAACAGAGGGCGAGAAATTGTGGGGTAGAAACAGAGGGGCTGAAACAGAGGGCGAGAAACAGAGGGGCTGAAACAGAGGGGATGTAACAGATGGGCTGAAACAGAGGGCGAGGAAAAGAGGGTGAGAAACAGAGGGGCTGAAACAGAGGGGCTGAAACAGAGGGGCTGAAACAGAGGGGCTGAAACAGAGGGCGAGAAAAAGAGGGCGAGAAACAGAGGGGCTGAAACAGTGGGGCTGAAACAGAGGGGCTGAAACAGAGGGCGAAAACAGAGGGCGAGAAACAGTGGGGCTGAAACAGAGGGGCTGAAACAGAGGGCGAGAAACAGAGGGGCTGAAACAGAAGGGCTGAAGCATTGGGCAAGAAACAGAGTTGCTAAAAGATAGGGCGAGAAACAGAGGGCGAGACACAGAGGGGCTGAAACAGAGGGCGAGAAACAGAGGGGCTGAAACAGAGGGCGAGAAACAGAGGGGCTGAAACAGACGGCGAGAAACAGAGGGGCTGAAACAGAGGGGCTGAAACAGAGGGGCTGAAACAGAGGGCGAGAAACATAGGGCGAGAAACAGAGGGGCTGAAACAGAGGGGCTGAAACAGAGGGGCTGAAACAGAGGGGGTGAAACAGAGGGGCTGAAACAGAGGGGCTGAAACAGAGGGCGATACACAGAGGGGCTGAAACAGTGGGGCTGAAACAGAGGTGCTGAAACAGAGGGCGAGAAACAGAGGGCGAGAAGCAGAGGGCGAGAAACAGAGTGCGAGAAACAGAGGGCGAGAAACAGAGGGGCTGAAACAGAGGGGCTGAAACAGAGGGGATGAAACAGAGGGGCTGAAACAGAGGGGCTGAAACAGAGGGCGAGAAACAGAGGGTGAAAAACAGAGGGGCTGAAACAGAGGGTCTGAAACAGAGGGGCTGAAACAGAGGGGCTGAAACAGAGGGCGAGAAACAGAGGGGCTGAAACAGAGGACGAGAAGCAGAGGGGCTGAAACAGAGGGGGTGAAACAGAGGGGCTGAAACAGAGGGGCTGAAACAGAGGGCGAGAAACAGAGGGGCTGAAACAGAGGGCGAGAAACAGTGGGGCTGAAACAGAGGGGCTGAAACAGAGGGCGAGAAACAGAGGGGCTGAAACAGAAGGGCTGAAACATTGGGCAAGAAACAGAGTTGCTAAAAGAGAGGGCGAGAAACAGAGGGCGAGACACAGAGGGGCTGAAACAGAGGACGAGAAACAGAGGGGCTGAAACAGAGGGGCTGAAATAGAGGGCGAGAAACAGAGGGGCTGTAACAGAGGGGCTGAAACAGAGGGCGAGAAACAGAGGGGCTGAAACAGAGGCCGAGAAACAGCGGGCGAGAAACAGAGGGCGAGAAACAGTGGGGCTGAAACAGAGGGGCTGAAACAGAGGGCGAGAAACAGAGGGCGAGAAACAGAGGGCGAGAAACAGAGGGTCTGAAACAGAGGGGCTGAAACAGAGGGCGAGAAACAGAGGGCGAGAAATTGAGGGGTAGAAACAGACGGGCTGAAACAGAGGGCGAGAAACAGAGGGGCTGAAACAGAGGGGCTGAAACAGAGGGGTTGAAACAGAGGGCGAGAAACATAGGGCGAGAAACAGAGGGGCTGAAAGAGAGGGGCTGAAACAGAGGGCGAGAAACATAGGGCGAGAAACAGAGGGGCTGAAAGAGAGGGGCTGAAACAGAGGGGCTGAAACAGAGGGCGATACACAGAGGGGCTGAAACAGTGGGGCTGAAACAGAGGGGCTGAAACAGAGGGCGAGAAACAGAGGGCGAGAAGCAGAGGGCGAGAAACAGAGTGCGAGAAACAGAGGGCGAGAAACAGAGGGGCTGAAACAGAGGGGCTGAAACAGAGGGGATGAAACAGAGGGGCTGAAACAGAGGGGCTGAAACAGAGGGCGAGAAACAGAGGGTGAGAAACAGAGGGGCTGAAACAGAGGGTCTGAAACAGAGGGGCTGAAACAGAGGGGCTGAAACAGAGGGGCTGAAACAGAGGGCGAGAAACATAGGGCGAGAAACAGAGGGGCTGAAACAGAGGGGCTGAAACAGAGGGGCTGAAACAGAGGGGGTGAAACAGAGGGGCTGAAACAGAGGGGCTGAAACAGAGGGCGATACACAGAGGGGCTGAAACAGTGGGGCTGAAACAGAGGGGCTGAAACAGAGGGCGAGAAACAGAGGGCGAGAAGCAGAGGGCGAGAAACAGAGTGCGAGAAACAGAGGGCGAGAAACAGAGGGGCTGAAACAGAGGGGCTGAAACAGAGGGGATGAAACAGAGGGGCTGAAACAGAGGGGCTGAAACAGAGGGCGAGAAACAGAGGGTGAGAAACAGAGGGGCTGAAACAGAGGGTCTGAAACAGAAGGGCTGAAACATTGGGCAAGAAACAGAGTTGCTAAAAGAGAGGGCGAGAAACAGAGGGCGAGACACAGAGGGGCTGAAACAGAGGACGAGAAACAGAGGGGCTGAAACAGAGGGGGTGAAACAGAGGGGCTGAAACAGAGGGGGTGAAACAGAGGGGCTGAAACAGAGGGGCTGAAACAGAGGGCGATACACAGTGGGGCTGAAACAGTGGGGCTGAAACAGAGGGGCTGAAACAGAGGGCGAGAAACAGAGGGCGAGAAGCAGAGGGGCTGAAACAGAAGGGCTGAAACATTGGGCAAGAAACAGAGTTGCTCTAAGAGAGGGCGAGAAACAGAGGGCGAGACACAGAGGGGCTGAATCAGAGGGCGAGAAACAGAGGGGCTGAAACAGAGGGGCTGAAATAGAGGGCGAGAAACAGAGGGCGAGAAACAGAGGGGCTTTAACAGAGGGGCTGAAACAGAGGGCGAGAAACAGAGGGGCTGAAACAGAGGGCGAGAAACAGCGGGCGAGAAACAGAGGGCGAGAAACAGTGTGGCTGAAACAGAGGGGCTGAAACAGAGGACAAGAAACAGAGGGCGAGAAACAGAGGGCGAGAAACAGAGGGTCTGAAACAGAGGGGCTGAAACAGAGGGCGAGAAACAGAGGGCGAGAAATTGTGGGGTAGAAACAGAGGGGCTGAAACAGAGGGCGAGAAACAGAGGGGCTGAAACAGAGGGGATGTAACAGATGGGCTGAAACAGAGGGCGAGGAAAAGAGGGTGAGAAACAGAGGGGCTGAAACAGAGGGGCTGAAACAGAGGGGCTGAAACAGAGGGGCTGAAACAGAGGGCGAGAAAAAGAGGGCGAGAAACAGAGGGGCTGAAACAGTGGGGCTGAAACAGAGGGGCTGAAACAGAGGGCGAAAACAGAGGGCGAGAAACAGTGGGGCTGAAACAGAGGGGCTGAAACAGAGGGCGAGAAACAGAGGGGCTGAAACAGAAGGGCTGAAGCATTGGGCAAGAAACAGAGTTGCTAAAAGATAGGGCGAGAAACAGAGGGCGAGACACAGAGGGGCTGAAACAGAGGGCGAGAAACAGAGGGGCTGAAACAGAGGGCGAGAAACAGAGGGGCTGAAACAGACGGCGAGAAACAGAGGGGCTGAAACAGAGGGGCTGAAACAGAGGGGCTGAAACAGAGGGCGAGAAACATAGGGCGAGAAACAGAGGGGCTGAAACAGAGGGGCTGAAACAGAGGGGCTGAAACAGAGGGGGTGAAACAGAGGGGCTGAAACAGAGGGGCTGAAACAGAGGGCGATACACAGAGGGGCTGAAACAGTGGGGCTGAAACAGAGGTGCTGAAACAGAGGGCGAGAAACAGAGGGCGAGAAGCAGAGGGCGAGAAACAGAGTGCGAGAAACAGAGGGCGAGAAACAGAGGGGCTGAAACAGAGGGGCTGAAACAGAGGGGATGAAACAGAGGGGCTGAAACAGAGGGGCTGAAACAGAGGGCGAGAAACAGAGGGTGAAAAACAGAGGGGCTGAAACAGAGGGTCTGAAACAGAGGGGCTGAAACTGAGGGGCTGAAACAGAGGGCGAGAAACAGAGGGGCTGAAACAGAGGACGAGAAGCAGAGGGGCTGAAACAGAGGGGGTGAAACAGAGGGGCTGAAACAGAGGGGCTGAAACAGAGGGCGAGAAACAGAGGGGCTGAAACAGAGGGCGAGAAACAGTGGGGCTGAAACAGAGGGGCTGAAACAGAGGGCGAGAAACAGAGGGGCTGAAACAGAAGGGCTGAAACATTGGGCAAGAAACAGAGTTGCTAAAAGAGAGGGCGAGAAACAGAGGGCGAGACACAGAGGGGCTGAAACAGAGGACGAGAAACAGAGGGGCTGAAACAGAGGGGCTGAAATAGAGGGCGAGAAACAGAGGGGCTGTAACAGAGGGGCTGAAACAGAGGGCGAGAAACAGAGGGGCTGAAACAGAGGGCGAGAAACAGCGGGCGAGAAACAGAGGGCGAGAAACAGTGGGGCTGAAACAGAGGGGCTGAAACAGAGGGCGAGAAACAGAGGGCGAGAAACAGAGGGCGAGAAACAGAGGGTCTGAAACAGAGGGGCTGAAACAGAGGGCGAGAAACAGAGGGCGAGAAATTGAGGGGTAGAAACAGACGGGCTGAAACAGAGGGCGAGAAACAGAGGGGCTGAAACAGAGGGGCTGAAACAGAGGGGTTGAAACAGAGGGCGAGAAACATAGGGCGAGAAACAGAGGGGCTGAAAGAGAGGGGCTGAAACAGAGGGGCTGGAACAGAGGGGGTGAAACAGAGGGGCTGAAACAGAGGGGCTGAAACAGAGGGCGATACACAGAGGGGCTGAAACAGTGGGGCTGAAACAGAGGGGCTGAAACAGAGGGCGAGAAACAGAGGGCGAGAAGCAGAGGGCGAGAAACAGAGTGCGAGAAACAGAGGGCGAGAAACAGAGGGGCTGAAACAGAGGGGCTGAAACAGAGGGGATGAAACAGAGGGGCTGAAACAGAGGGGCTGAAACAGAGGGCGAGAAACAGAGGGTGAGAAACAGAGGGGCTGAAACAGAGGGTCTGAAACAGAGGGGCTGAAACAGAGGGGCTGAAACAGAGGGGCTGAAACAGAGGGCGAGAAACATAGGGCGAGAAACAGAGGGGCTGAAACAGAGGGGCTGAAACAGAGGGGCTGAAACAGAGGGGGTGAAACAGAGGGGCTGAAACAGAGGGGCTGAAACAGAGGGCGATACACAGAGGGGCTGAAACAGTGGGGCTGAAACAGAGGGGCTGAAACAGAGGGCGAGAAACAGAGGGCGAGAAGCAGAGGGCGAGAAACAGAGTGCGAGAAACAGAGGGCGAGAAACAGAGGGGCTGAAACAGAGGGGCTGAAACAGAGGGGATGAAACAGAGGGGCTGAAACAGAGGGGCTGAAACAGAGGGCGAGAAACAGAGGGTGAGAAACAGAGGGGCTGAAACAGAGGGTCTGAAACAGAGGGGCTGAAACAGAGGGGCTGAAACAGAGGGCGAGAAACAGAGGGGCTGAAACAGAGGGCGAGAAGCAGAGGGGCTGAAACAGAGGGGGTGAAACAGAGGGGCTGAAACAGAGGGGCTGAAACAGAGGGCGAGAAACAGAGGGGCTGAAACAGAGGGCGAGAAACAGAGGGGCTGAAACAGACGGCGAGAAACAGAGGGGCTGAAACAGAGGGGCTGAAACAGAGGGGCTGAAACAGAGTGCGAGAAACAGAGGGGCTGAAACAGAGGGCGAGAAACATAGGGCGAGAAACAGAGGGCGAGAAACAGAGGGGCTGAAACAGAGGGGCTGAAACAGAGGGGCTGAAACAGAGGGCGAGAAACAGAGGGCGAGAAACAGAGGGCGAGAAACAGAGTGCGAGAAACAGAGGGCGAGAAACAGAGGGGCTGAAACAGAGGGGCTGAAACACAGGGGATGAAACAGAGGGGCTGAAACAGCGGGGCTGAAACAGAGGGCGAGAAACAGAGGGTGAGAAACAGAGGGGCTGAAACAGAGGGGCTGAAACAGAGGGGCTGAAACAGAGGGGCTGAAACAGCGGGCGAGAAACAGAGGGGCTGAAACAGAGGGCGAGAAGCAGAGGGGCTGAAACAGAGGGGCTGAAACAGAGGACGAGAAACAGAGGGGCTGAAACAGAGGGCGAGAAACAGAGGGGCTGAAACAGAGGTGCTGAAACCGAGGGGCTGAAACAGAGGGCGAGAAACATAGGACGAGAAACTTAGGGGCTGAAACAGAGGGGCTGAAACAGAGGGCGTGAAACAGAGGGCGAGAAACAGAGGGGCTGAAACAGAGGGGCTGAAACAGAGGGCGAGACACAGAGGGGCTGAAACAGAGGGGCTGAAACAGAGGGGCTGAATCACAGGGGCTGAAACAGAGGGCGAGAAACAGAGAGCGAGAAACAGAGGGCGAGAACCAGAGTGCGAGAAACAGAGGGGATGAAACAGAGGGGCTGAAACAGAGGCAGAGAAACAGAGTGGCTGAAACAGAGGGGCTGAAACAGAGGGGCTGAAGCAGAGGGCGAGAAACAGAGGGGCTCAAACAGAGGGCGAGAAACAGAGGGCGAGAAACATAGGAGCTGAAACAGAGGGCGAGAAACAGAGGGGATGAAACAGAGGGCGAGAAACAGAGGGTCTGAAACAGAGGGGCTGAAACAGAGGGCGAGAAACAGAGGGGCTGAAACAGATTGGCTGAAACAGAGGGCGAGAAACAGTGGGGCTGAAACAGAGGGGCTGAAACAGAGGGCGAGAAACAGAGGGGCTGAAACAGAAGGGCTGAAACATTGGGCAAGAAACAGAGTTACTAAAAGAGAGGGCGAGAAACAGAGGGCGAGACACAGAGGGGCTGAAACAGAGGACGAGAAACAGAGGGGCTGAAACAGAGGGGCTGAAATAGAGGGCGAGAAACAGAGGGCGAGAAACAGATGGGCTGTAACAGAGGGGCTGAAACAGAGGGCGAGAAACAGAGGGGCTGAAACAGAGGGCGAGAAACAGCGGGCGAGAAACAGAGGGCGAGAAACAGTGGGGCTGAAACAGAGGGGCTGAAACAGAGGGCGAGAAACAGAGGGCGAGAAACAGAGGGCGAGAAACAGAGGGTCTGAAACAGAGGGGCTGAAACAGAGGGCGAGAAACAGTGGGCGAGAAATTGAGGGGTAGAAACAGAGGGGCTGAAACAGAGGGCGAGAAACAGAGGTGCTGAAACAGAGGGGATGAAACCGATGGGCTGAAACAGAGGGCGAGAAAAAGAGGGTGAGAAACAGAGGGGCTGAAACAGAGGGGCTGAAACAGAGGGGCTGAAACAGAGGGCGAGAAACAGAGGGGCTGAAACAGAGGGGCTGAAACAGAGGGGCTGAAACAGAGGGCGAGAAACATAGGGCGAGAAACAGAGGGCGAGAAACAGAGGGGCTGAAACAGAGGGGCTGAAACAGAGGGGCTGAAACAGAGGGCGAGAAACAGAGGGCGAGAAACAGAGGGCGAGAAACAGAGTGCGAGAAACAGAGGGCGAGAAACAGAGGGGCTGAAACAAAGGGGCTGAAACAGAGGGGATGAAACAGAGGGGCTGAAACAGAGGGGCTGAAACAGAGGGCGAGAAACAGAGGGTGAGAAACAGAGGGGCTGAAACAGAGGGGCTGAAACAGAGGGGCTGAAACAGAGGGGCTGAAGCAGAGGGCGAGAAACAGTGGGCGAGAAACAGAGGGGCTGAAACAGAGGGGCTGAAACAGAGGGGCTGAAACAGAGGGCGAGAAACAGAGGCGCTGAAACAGAGGGCGAGAAACAGAGGGGCTGAAACAGAGGGCAAGAAACAGAGGGCGTGAAACTGAGGGCGAGAAACACAGGGGCTGAAACAGTGGGGCTGAAACAGAGGGGCTGAAACAGAGGAGCTGAAACAGAGGGCGAGAAACAGAGGGCGAGAAACAGAGGGGATGAAACTGAGGGCGAGAAACAGAGGGGGTGAAACAGAGGGTCTGAAACAGAGGGTCTGAAACAGAGGGGCTGAAACAAAGGGGCTGAAACAGAGGGCGAGAAACAGCGGGGCTGAAACAGAGGGCGAGAAACATTGGATCTGAAACATATTGGCTGAAACAGAGGGGTTGAAAAAGAGGGCGAGAAACAGATGGGCTGAAACAGAGGGGCTGAAACAGAGGGCGAGAAACAGAGTGGCTGAAGCAGACGGGCTGAAACAGAGGGGCTGAAACAGAGGGCGAGAAACAGAGGGGCTGAAACAGAGGACGAGAAACAGAGGGGCTGAAACAGAGGGCGAGAAACAGAGGGCGAGAAACTGAGGGCGAGAAACAGAGGGGCTGAAACAGAGGGTATGAAACATAGGGGCTGAAATAGAGGGGCTGAAACAGAGGAGCTGAAAAAGAGGGGCTGAAACAGAGGGGCTGAAAGAGAGGGGCTGAAACAGAGGGGCTGAAACAGAGGGCGAGAAACAGAGGGGCTGAAACAGTGGGGCTGAAACAGAGGGGCTGAAACAGAGGGGCTGAAACAGAGGGCGAGAAACAGAGGGGCTGAAACAGAGGGCGAGAAACAGAGGGGCTGAAACAGAGGGCGAGTAACAGAGGGGCTGAAACAGAGGGGCTGAAACAGAGGAGCTGAAACAGAGGGCGAGAAACAGAGGGCGAGAAACAGAGGGGCTGAAACAGAGGGTTGAGAAACAGAGGGGCTGAAACAGTGGGACTGAAACAGAGGGGCTGAAACAGAGGGCGAGAAACAGAGGGCGAGAAATAGAGGGGCTGAAACAGAGGGACTGAAACAGAGGGGCTGAAACAGAGGGGCTGAAACAGAGGGGGTGAAACAGAGGGGCTGAAACAGAGGGGCTGAAACAGAGGGGATGAAACAGAGGGGCTGAAACAGAGGGGCTGAAACAGAGGGCGAGAAACAGAGGGTGAGAAACAGAGGGGCTGAAACAGAGGGTCTGAAACAGAGGGGCTGAAACAGAGGGGCTGAAACAGAGGGCGAGAAACAGAGGGGCTGAAACAGAGGGCGAGAAGCAGAGGGGCTGAAACAGAGGGGGTGAAACAGAGGGGCTGAAACAGAGGGGCTGAAACAGAGGGCGAGAAACAGAGGGGCTGAAACAGAGGGCGAGAAACAGAGGGGCTGAAACAGACGGCGAGAAACAGAGGGGCTGAAACAGAGGGGCTGAAACAGAGGGGCTGAAACAGAGTGCGAGAAACAGAGGGGCTGAAACAGAGGGCGAGAAACAGAGGGGCTGAAACAGAGGGCGAGAAACAGAGGGGCTGAAACAGAGGGCGAGAAACAGAGGGGCTGAAACAGACGGCGAGAAACAGAGGGGCTGAAACAGAGGGGCTGAAACAGAGGGGCTGAAACAGAGTGCGAGAAACAGAGGGGCTGAAACAGAGGGCGAGAAACATAGGGCGAGAAACAGAGGGCGAGAAACAGAGGGGCTGAAACAGAGGGGCTGAAACAGAGGGGCTGAAACAGAGGGCGAGAAACAGAGGGCGAGAAACAGAGGGCGAGAAACAGAGTGCGAGAAACAGAGGGCGAGAAACAGAGGGGCTGAAACAGAGGGGCTGAAACACAGGGGATGAAACAGAGGGGCTGAAACAGCGGGGCTGAAACAGAGGGCGAGAAACAGAGGGTGAGAAACAGAGGGGCTGAAACAGAGGGGCTGAAACAGAGGGGCTGAAACAGAGGGGCTGAAACAGCGGGCGAGAAACAGAGGGGCTGAAACAGAGGGCGAGAAGCAGAGGGGCTGAAACAGAGGGGCTGAAACAGAGGACGAGAAACAGAGGGGCTGAAACAGAGGGCGAGAAACAGAGGGGCTGAAACAGAGGTGCTGAAACCGAGGGGCTGAAACAGAGGGCGAGAAACATAGGGCGAGAAACTTAGGGGCTGAAACAGAGGGGCTGAAACAGAGGGCGTGAAACAGAGGGCGAGAAACAGAGGGGCTGAAACAGAGGGGCTGAAACAGAGTGCGAGACACAGAGGGGCTGAAACAGAGGGGCTGAAACAGAGGGGCTGAAACAGAGGGGCTGAAACAGAGGGCGAGAAACAGAGAGCGAGAAACAGAGGGCGAGAACCAGAGTGCGAGAAACAGAGGGGATGAAACAGAGGGGCTGAAACAGAGGCAGAGAAACAGAGGGGCTGAAACAGAGGGGCAGAAACAGAGGGGCTGAAGCAGAGGGCGAGAAACAGAGGGGCTCAAACAGAGGGCGAGAAACAGAGGGCGAGAAACATAGGAGCTGAAACAGAGGGCGAGAAACAGAGGGGATGAAACAGAGGGCGAGAAACAGAGGGTCTGAAACAGAGGGGCTGAAACAGAGGGCGAGAAACAGAGGGGCTGAAACAGATTGGCTGAAACAGAGGGCGAGAAACAGTGGGGCTGAAACAGAGGGGCTGAAACAGAGGGCGAGAAACAGAGGGGCTGAAACAGAAGGGCTGAAACATTGGGCAAGAAACAGAGTTACTAAAAGAGAGGGCGAGAAACAGAGGGCGAGACACAGAGGGGCTGAAACAGAGGACGAGAAACAGAGGGGCTGAAACAGAGGGGCTGAAATAGAGGGCGAGAAACAGAGGGCGAGAAACAGATGGGCTGTAACAGAGGGGCTGAAACAGAGGGCGAGAAACAGAGGGGCTGAAACAGAGGGCGAGAAACAGCGGGCGAGAAACAGAGGGCGAGAAACAGTGGGGCTGAAACAGAGGGGCTGAAACAGAGGGCGAGAAACAGAGGGCGAGAAACAGAGGGCGAGAAACAGAGGGTCTGAAACAGAGGGGCTGAAACAGAGGGCGAGAAACAGTGGGCGAGAAATTGAGGGGTAGAAACAGAGGGGCTGAAACAGAGGGCGAGAAACAGAGGTGCTGAAACAGAGGGGATGAAACCGATGGGCTGAAACAGAGGGCGAGAAAAAGAGGGTGAGAAACAGAGGGGCTGAAACAGAGGGGCTGAAACAGAGGGGCTGAAACAGAGGGCGAGAAACAGAGGGGCTGAAACAGAGGGGCTGAAACAGAGGGGCTGAAACAGAGGGCGAGAAACATAGGGCGAGAAACAGTGGGCGAGAAACAGAGGGGCTGAAACAGAGGGGCTGAAACAGAGGGGCTGAAACAGAGGGCGAGAAACAGAGGGCGAGAAACAGAGGGCGAGAAACAGAGTGCGAGAAACAGAGGGCGAGAAACAGAGGGGCTGAAACAAAGGGGCTGAAACAGAGGGGATGAAACAGAGGGGCTGAAACAGAGGGGCTGAAACAGAGGGCGAGAAACAGAGGGTGAGAAACAGAGGGGCTGAAACAGAGGGGCTGAAACAGAGGGGCTGAAACAGAGGGGCTGAAGCAGAGGGCGAGAAACAGTGGGCGAGAAACAGAGGGGCTGAAACAGAGGGGCTGAAACAGAGGGGCTGAAACAGAGGGCGAGAAACAGAGGCGCTGAAACAGAGGGCGAGAAACAGAGGGGCTGAAACAGAGGGCAAGAAACAGAGGGCGTGAAACTGAGGGCGAGAAACACAGGGGCTGAAACAGTGGGGCTGAAACAGAGGGGCTGAAACAGAGGAGCTGAAACAGAGGGCGAGAAACAGAGGGCGAGAAACAGAGGGGATGAAACAGAGGGCGAGAAACAGAGGGGGTGAAACAGAGGGTCTGAAACAGAGGGTCTGAAACAGAGGGGCTGAAACAAAGGGGCTGAAACAGAGGGCGAGAAACAGAGGGGCTGAAACAGAGGGCGAGAAACATTGGATCTGAAACATATTGGCTGAAACAGAGGGGTTGAAACAGAGGGCGAGAAACAGATGGGCTGAAACAGAGGGGCTGAAACAGAGGGCGAGAAACAGAGTGGCTGAAGCAGACGGGCTGAAACAGAGGGGCTGAAACAGAGGGCGAGAAACAGAGGGGCTGAAACAGAGGACGAGAAACAGAGGGGCTGAAACAGAGGGCGAGAAACAGAGGGCGAGAAACTGAGGGCGAGAAACAGAGGGGCTGAAACAGAGGGTATGAAACATAGGGGCTGAAATAGAGGGGCTGAAACAGAGGAGCTGAAAAAGAGGGGCTGAAACAGAGGGGCTGAAAGAGAGGGGCTGAAACAGAGGGGATGAAACAGAGGGCGAGAAACAGAGGGGCTGAAACAGTGGGGCTGAAACAGAGGGGCTGAAACAGAGGGGCTGAAACAGAGGGCGAGAAACAGAGGGGCTGAAACAGAGGGCGAGAAACAGAGGGGCTGAAACAGAGGGCGAGTAACAGAGGGGCTGAAACAGAGGGGCTGAAACAGAGGAGCTGAAACAGAGGGCGAGAAACAGAGGGCGAGAAACAGAGGGGCTGAAACAGAGGGTTGAGAAACAGAGGGGCTGAAACAGTGGGACTGAAACAGAGGGGCTGAAACAGAGGGCGAGAAACAGAGGGCGAGAAATAGAGGGGCTGAAACAGAGGGACTGAAACAGAGGGGCTGAAACAGAGGGGCTGAAACAGAGGGGGTGAAACAGAGGGGCTGAAACAGAGGGGCTGAAACAGAGGGGATGAAACAGAGGGGCTGAAACAGAGGGGCTGAAACAGAGGGCGAGAAACAGAGGGTGAGAAACAGAGGGGCTGAAACAGAGGGTCTGAAACAGAGGGGCTGAAACAGAGGGGCTGAAACAGAGGGCGAGAAACAGAGGGGCTGAAACAGAGGGCGAGAAGCAGAGGGGCTGAAACAGAGGGGGTGAAACAGAGGGGCTGAAACAGAGGGGCTGAAACAGAGGGCGAGAAACAGAGGGGCTGAAACAGAGGGGCTGAAACAGAGTGCGAGAAACAGAGGGGCTGAAACAGAGGGCGAGAAACAGAGGGGCTGAAACAGAGGGCGAGAAACAGAGGGGCTGAAACAGAGGGCGAGAAACAGAGGGGCTGAAACAGACGGCGAGAAACAGAGGGGCTGAAACAGAGGGGCTGAAACAGAGGGGCTGAAACAGAGTGCGAGAAACAGAGGGGCTGAAACAGAGGGCGAGAAACATAGGGCGAGAAACAGAGGGCGAGAAACAGAGGGGCTGAAACAGAGGGGCTGAAACAGAGGGGCTGAAACAGAGGGCGAGAAACAGAGGGCGAGAAACAGAGGGCGAGAAACAGAGTGCGAGAAACAGAGGGCGAGAAACAGAGGGGCTGAAACAGAGGGGCTGAAACACAGGGGATGAAACAGAGGGGCTGAAACAGCGGGGCTGAAACAGAGGGCGAGAAACAGAGGGTGAGAAACAGAGGGGCTGAAACAGAGGGGCTGAAACAGAGGGGCTGAAACAGAGGGGCTGAAACAGCGGGCGAGAAACAGAGGGGCTGAAACAGAGGGCGAGAAGCAGAGGGGCTGAAACAGAGGGGCTGAAACAGAGGACGAGAAACAGAGGGGCTGAAACAGAGGGCGAGAAACAGAGGGGCTGAAACAGAGGTGCTGAAACCGAGGGGCTGAAACAGAGGGCGAGAAACATAGGGCGAGAAACTTAGGGGCTGAAACAGAGGGGCTGAAACAGAGGGCGTGAAACAGAGGGCGAGAAACAGAGGGGCTGAAACAGAGGGGCTGAAACAGAGTGCGAGACACAGAGGGGCTGAAACAGAGGGGCTGAAACAGAGGGGCTGAAACAGAGGGGCTGAAACAGAGGGCGAGAAACAGAGAGCGAGAAACAGAGGGCGAGAACCAGAGTGCGAGAAACAGAGGGGATGAAACAGAGGGGCTGAAACAGAGGCAGAGAAACAGAGGGGCTGAAACAGAGGGGCAGAAACAGAGGGGCTGAAGCAGAGGGCGAGAAACAGAGGGGCTCAAACAGAGGGCGAGAAACAGAGGGCGAGAAACATAGGAGCTGAAACAGAGGGCGAGAAACAGAGGGGATGAAACAGAGGGCGAGAAACAGAGGGTCTGAAACAGAGGGGCTGAAACAGAGGGCGAGAAACAGAGGGGCTGAAACAGATTGGCTGAAACAGAGGGCGAGAAACAGTGGGGCTGAAACAGAGGGGCTGAAACAGAGGGCGAGAAACAGAGGGGCTGAAACAGAAGGGCTGAAACATTGGGCAAGAAACAGAGTTACTAAAAGAGAGGGCGAGAAACAGAGGGCGAGACACAGAGGGGCTGAAACAGAGGACGAGAAACAGAGGGGCTGAAACAGAGGGGCTGAAATAGAGGGCGAGAAACAGAGGGCGAGAAACAGATGGGCTGTAACAGAGGGGCTGAAACAGAGGGCGAGAAACAGAGGGGCTGAAACAGAGGGCGAGAAACAGCGGGCGAGAAACAGAGGGCGAGAAACAGTGGGGCTGAAACAGAGGGGCTGAAACAGAGGGCGAGAAACAGAGGGCGAGAAACAGAGGGCGAGAAACAGAGGGTCTGAAACAGAGGGGCTGAAACAGAGGGCGAGAAACAGTGGGCGAGAAATTGAGGGGTAGAAACAGAGGGGCTGAAACAGAGGGCGAGAAACAGAGGTGCTGAAACAGAGGGGATGAAACCGATGGGCTGAAACAGAGGGCGAGAAAAAGAGGGTGAGAAACAGAGGGGCTGAAACAGAGGGGCTGAAACAGAGGGGCTGAAACAGAGGGCGAGAAACAGAGGGGCTGAAACAGAGGGGCTGAAACAGAGGGGCTGAAACAGAGGGCGAGAAACATAGGGCGAGAAACAGTGGGCGAGAAACAGAGGGGCTGAAACAGAGGGGCTGAAACAGAGGGGCTGAAACAGAGGGCGAGAAACAGAGGGCGAGAAACAGAGGGCGAGAAACAGAGTGCGAGAAACAGAGGGCGAGAAACAGAGGGGCTGAAACAAAGTGGCTGAAACAGAGGGGATGAAACAGAGGGGCTGAAACAGAGGGGCTGAAACAGAGGGCGAGAAACAGAGGGTGAGAAACAGAGGGGCTGAAACAGAGGGGCTGAAACAGAGGGGCTGAAACAGAGGGGCTGAAGCAGAGGGCGAGAAACAGTGGGCGAGAAACAGAGGGGCTGAAACAGAGGGGCTGAAACAGAGGGGCTGAAACAGAGGGCGAGAAACAGAGGCGCTGAAACAGAGGGCGAGAAACAGAGGGGCTGAAACAGAGGGCAAGAAACAGAGGGCGTGAAACTGAGGGCGAGAAACACAGGGGCTGAAACAGTGGGGCTGAAACAGAGGGGCTGAAACAGAGGAGCTGAAACAGAGGGCGAGAAACAGAGGGCGAGAAACAGAGGGGATGAAACAGAGGGCGAGAAACAGAGGGGGTGAAACAGAGGGTCTGAAACAGAGGGTCTGAAACAGAGGGGCTGAAACAAAGGGGCTGAAACAGAGGGCGAGAAACAGAGGGGCTGAAACAGAGGGCGAGAAACATTGGATCTGAAACATATTGGCTGAAACAGAGGGGTTGAAACAGAGGGCGAGAAACAGATGGGCTGAAACAGAGGGGCTGAAACAGAGGGCGAGAAACAGAGTGGCTGAAGCAGACGGGCTGAAACAGAGGGGCTGAAACAGAGGGCGAGAAACAGAGGGGCTGAAACAGAGGACGAGAAACAGAGGGGCTGAAACAGAGGGCGAGAAACAGAGGGCGAGAAACTGAGGGCGAGAAACAGAGGGGCTGAAACAGAGGGTATGAAACATAGGGGATGAAATAGAGGGGCTGAAACAGAGGAGCTGAAAAAGAGGGGCTGAAACAGAGGGGCTGAAAGAGAGGGGCTGAAACAGAGGGGATGAAACAGAGGGCGAGAAACAGAGGTGCTGAAACAGTGGGGCTGAAACAGAGGGGCTGAAACAGAGGGGCTGAAACAGAGGGCGAGAAACAGAGGGGCTGAAACAGAGGGCGAGAAACAGAGGGGCTGAAACAGAGGGCGAGTAACAGAGGGGCTGAAACAGAGGGGCTGAAACAGAGGAGCTGAAACAGAGGGCGAGAAACAGAGGGCGAGAAACAGAGGGGCTGAAACAGAGGGTTGAGAAACAGAGGGGCTGAAACAGTGGGACTGAAACAGAGGGGCTGAAACAGAGGGCGAGAAACAGAGGGCGAGAAATAGAGGGGCTGAAACAGAGGGACTGAAACAGAGGGGCTGAAACAGAGGGGCTGAAACAGAGGGGGTGAAACAGAGGGGCTGAAACAGAGGGGCTGAAACAGAGGGGATGAAACAGAGGGGCTGAAACAGAGGGGCTGAAACAGAGGGCGAGAAACAGAGGGTGAGAAACAGAGGGGCTGAAACAGAGGGTCTGAAACAGAGGGGCTGAAACAGAGGGGCTGAAACAGAGGGCGAGAAACAGAGGGGCTGAAACAGAGGGCGAGAAGCAGAGGGGCTGAAACAGAGGGGGTGAAACAGAGGGGCTGAAACAGAGGGGCTGAAACAGAGGGCGAGAAACAGAGGGGCTGAAACAGAGGGCGAGAAACAGAGGGGCTGAAACAGACGGCGAGAAACAGAGGGGCTGAAACAGAGGGGCTGAAACAGAGGGGCTGAAACAGAGTGCGAGAAACAGAGGGGCTGAAACAGAGGGCGAGAAACATAGGGCGAGAAACAGAGGGCGAGAAACAGAGGGGCTGAAACAGAGAGGCTGAAACAGAGGGGCTGAAACAGAGGGCGAGAAACAGAGGGCGAGAAACAGAGGGCGAGAAACAGAGTGCGAGAAACAGAGGGCGAGAAACAGAGGGGCTGAAACAGAGGGGCTGAAACAGAGGGGATGAAACAGAGGGGCTGAAACAGCGGGGCTGAAACAGAGGGCGAGAAACAGAGGGTGAGAAACAGAGGGGCTGAAACAGAGGGGCTGAAACAGAGGGGCTGAAACAGAGGGGCTGAAACAGCGGGCGAGAAACAGAGGGGCTGAAACAGAGGGCGAGAAGCAGAGGGGCTGAAACAGAGGGGCTGAAACAGAGGACGAGAAACAGAGGGGCTGAAACAGAGGGCGAGAAACAGAGGGGCTGAAACAGAGGTGCTGAAACCGAGGGGCTGAAACAGAGGGCGAGAAACATAGGGCGAGAAACAGAGGGGCTGAAACAGAGGGGCTGAAACAGAGGGCGTGAAACAGAGGGCGAGAAACAGAGGGGCTGAAACAGAGGGGCTGAAACAGAGGGCGAGACACAGAGGGGCTGAAACAGAGGGGCTGAAACAGAGGGGCTGAAACAGAGGGGCTGAAACAGAGAGCGAGAAACAGAGGGCGAGAACCAGAGTGCGAGAAACAGAGGGGATGAAACAGAGGGGCTGAAACAGAGGCAGAGAAACAGAGGGGCTGAAACAGAGGGGCTGAAACAGAGGGGCTGAAGCAGAGGGCGAGAAACAGAGGGGCTCAAACAGAGGGCGAGAAACAGAGGGCGAGAAACATAGGAGCTGAAACAGAGGGCGAGAAACAGAGGGGATGAAACAGAGGGTGAGAAACAGAGGGTCTGAAACAGAGGGGCTGAAACAGACGGCGAGAAACAGAGGGGCTGAAACAGAGGGCGAGAAACATTGGGGCTGAAACAGATTGGCTGAAACAGAGGGCGAGAAACAGTGGGGCTGAAACAGAGGGGCTGAAACAGAGGGCGAGAAACAGAGGGGCTGAAACAGAAGGGCTGAAACATTGGGCAAGAAACAGAGTTGCTAAAAGAGAGGGCGAGAAACAGAGGGCGAGACAGAGAGGGGCTGAAACAGAGGACGAGAAACAGAGGGGCTGAAACAGAGGGGCTGAAATAGAGGGCGAGAAACAGAGGGCGAGAAACAGATGGGCTGTAACAGAGGGGCTGAAACAGAGGGCGAGAAACAGAGGGGCTGAAACAGAGGGCGAGAAACAGCGGGCGAGAAACAGAGGGCGAGAAACAGTGGGGCTGAAACAGAGGGGCTGAAACAGAGGGCGAGAAACAGAGGGCGAGAAACAGAGGGTCTGAAACAGAGGGGCTGAAACAGAGGGCGAGAAACAGAGGGTCTGAAACAGAGGGGCTGAAACAGAGGGCGAGAAACAGAGGGGCTGAAACAGAGGGCGAGAAACATTGGGGCTGAAACAGATTGGCTGAAACAGAGGGCGAGAAACAGTGGGGCTGAAACAGAGGGGCTGAAACAGAGGGCGAGAAACAGAGGGGCTGAAACAGAAGGGCTGAAACATTGGGCAAGAAACAGAGTTACTAAAAGAGAGGGCGAGAAACAGAGGGCGAGACACAGAGGGGCTGAAACAGAGGACGAGAAACAGAGGGGCTGAAACAGAGGGGCTGAAATAGAGGGCGAGAAACAGAGGGCGAGAAACAGATGGGCTGTAACAGAGGGGCTGAAACAGAGGGCGAGAAACAGAGGGGCTGAAACAGAGGGCGTGAAACAGCGGGCGAGAAACAGAGGGCGAGAAACAGAGGGCGAGAAACAGAGGGCGAGAAACAGAGGGTCTGAAACAGAGGGGCTGAAACAGAGGGCGAGAAACAGTGGGCGAGAAATTGAGGGGTAGAAACAGAGGGGCTGAAACAGAGGGCGAGAAACAGAGGTGCTGAAACAGAGGGGATGAAACCGATGGGCTGAAACAGAGGGCGAGAAAAAGAGGGTGAGAAACAGAGGGGCTGAAACAGAGGGGCTGAAACAGAGGGGTTGAAACAGAGGGCGAGAAACAGAGGGGCTGAAACAGAGGGGCTGAAACAGAGGGGCTGAAACAGAGTGCGAGAAACATAGGGCGAGAAACAGAGGGCGAGAAACAGAGGGGCTGAAACAGAGGGGCTGAAACAGAGGGGCTGAAACAGAGGGCGAGAAACAGAGGGCGAGAAACAGAGGGCGAGAACCAGAGTGCGAGAAACAGAGGGGATGAAACAGAGGGGCTGAAACAGAGGCAGAGAAACAGAGTGGCTGAAACAGAGGGGCTGAAACAGAGGGGCTGAAGCAGAGGGCGAGAAACAGAGGGGCTCAAACAGAGGGCGAGAAACAGAGGGCGAGAAACATAGGAGCTGAAACAGAGGGCGAGAAACAGAGGGGATGAAACAGAGGGCGAGAAACAGAGGGTCTGAAACAGAGGGGCTGAAACAGAGGGCGAGAAACAGAGGGGCTGAAACAGATTGGCTGAAACAGAGGGCGAGAAACAGTGGGGCTGAAACAGAGGGGCTGAAACAGAGGGCGAGAAACAGAGGGGCTGAAACAGAAGGGCTGAAACATTGGGCAAGAAACAGAGTTACTAAAAGAGAGGGCGAGAAACAGAGGGCGAGACACAGAGGGGCTGAAACAGAGGACGAGAAACAGAGGGGCTGAAACAGAGGGGCTGAAATAGAGGGCGAGAAACAGAGGGCGAGAAACAGATGGGCTGTAACAGAGGGGCTGAAACAGAGGGCGAGAAACAGAGGGGCTGAAACAGAGGGCGAGAAACAGCGGGCGAGAAACAGAGGGCGAGAAACAGTGGGGCTGAAACAGAGGGGCTGAAACAGAGGGCGAGAAACAGAGGGCGAGAAACAGAGGGCGAGAAACAGAGGGTCTGAAACAGAGGGGCTGAAACAGAGGGCGAGAAACAGTGGGCGAGAAATTGAGGGGTAGAAACAGAGGGGCTGAAACAGAGGGCGAGAAACAGAGGTGCTGAAACAGAGGGGATGAAACCGATGGGCTGAAACAGAGGGCGAGAAAAAGAGGGTGAGAAACAGAGGGGCTGAAACAGAGGGGCTGAAACAGAGGGGCTGAAACAGAGGGCGAGAAACAGAGGGGCTGAAACAGAGGGGCTGAAACAGAGGGGCTGAAACAGAGGGCGAGAAACATAGGGCGAGAAACAGAGGGCGAGAAACAGAGGGGCTGAAACAGAGGGGCTGAAACAGAGGGGCTGAAACAGAGGGCGAGAAACAGAGGGCGAGAAACAGAGGGCGAGAAACAGAGTGCGAGAAACAGAGGGCGAGAAACAGAGGGGCTGAAACAAAGGGGCTGAAACAGAGGGGATGAAACAGAGGGGCTGAAACAGAGGGGCTGAAACAGAGGGCGAGAAACAGAGGGTGAGAAACAGAGGGGCTGAAACAGAGGGGCTGAAACAGAGGGGCTGAAACAGAGGGGCTGAAGCAGAGGGCGAGAAACAGTGGGCGAGAAACAGAGGGGCTGAAACAGAGGGGCTGAAACAGAGGGGCTGAAACAGAGGGCGAGAAACAGAGGCGCTGAAACAGAGGGCGAGAAACAGAGGGGCTGAAACAGAGGGCAAGAAACAGAGGGCGTGAAACTGAGGGCGAGAAACACAGGGGCTGAAACAGTGGGGCTGAAACAGAGGGGCTGAAACAGAGGAGCTGAAACAGAGGGCGAGAAACAGAGGGCGAGAAACAGAGGGGATGAAACAGAGGGCGAGAAACAGAGGGGGTGAAACAGAGGGTCTGAAACAGAGGGTCTGAAACAGAGGGGCTGAAACAAAGGGGCTGAAACAGAGGGCGAGAAACAGCGGGGCTGAAACAGAGGGCGAGAAACATTGGATCTGAAACATATTGGCTGAAACAGAGGGGTTGAAACAGAGGGCGAGAAACAGATGGGCTGAAACAGAGGGGCTGAAACAGAGGGCGAGAAACAGAGTGGCTGAAGCAGACGGGCTGAAACAGAGGGGCTGAAACAGAGGGCGAGAAACAGAGGGGCTGAAACAGAGGACGAGAAACAGAGGGGCTGAAACAGAGGGCGAGAAACAGAGGGCGAGAAACTGAGGGCGAGAAACAGAGGGGCTGAAACAGAGGGTATGAAACATAGGGGCTGAAATAGAGGGGCTGAAACAGAGGAGCTGAAAAAGAGGGGCTGAAACAGAGGGGCTGAAAGAGAGGGGCTGAAACAGAGGGGCTGAAACAGAGGGCGAGAAACAGAGGTGCTGAAACAGTGGGGCTGAAACAGAGGGGCTGAAACAGAGGGGCTGAAACAGAGGGCGAGAAACAGAGGGGCTGAAACAGAGGGCGAGAAACAGAGGGGCTGAAACAGAGGGCGAGTAACAGAGGGGCTGAAACAGAGGGGCTGAAACAGAGGAGCTGAAACAGAGGGCGAGAAACAGAGGGCGAGAAACAGAGGGGCTGAAACAGAGGGTTGAGAAACAGAGGGGCTGAAACAGTGGGACTGAAACAGAGGGGCTGAAAAAGAGTGCGAGAAACAGAGGGCGAGAAATAGAGGGGCTGAAACAGAGGGACTGAAACAGAGGGGCTGAAACAGAGGGGCTGAAACAGAGGGGGTGAAACAGAGGGGCTGAAACAGAGGGGCTGAAACAGAGGGGATGAAACAGAGGGGCTGAAACAGAGGGGCTGAAACAGAGGGCGAGAAACAGAGGGTGAGAAACAGAGGGGCTGAAACAGAGGGTCTGAAACAGAGGGGCTGAAACAGAGGGGCTGAAATAGAGGGCGAGAAACAGAGGGGCTGAAACAGAGGGCGAGAAGCAGAGGGGCTGAAACAGAGGGGGTGAAACAGAGGGGCTGAAACAGAGGGGCTGAAACAGAGGGCGAGAAACAGAGGGGCTGAAACAGAGGGCGAGAAACAGAGGGGCTGAAACAGACGGCGAGAAACAGAGGGGCTGAAACAGAGGGGCTGAAACAGAGGGGCTGAAACAGAGTGCGAGAAACAGAGGGGCTGAAACAGAGGGCGAGAAACAGAGGGGCTGAAACAGAGGGCGAGAAACAGAGGTGCTGAAATTGAGGGCGAGAAACAGAGGGGCTGAAACAGACGGCGAGAAACAGAGGGGCTGAAACAGAGGGGCTGAAACAGAGGGGCTGAAACAGAGTGCGAGAAACAGAGGGGCTGAAACAGAGGTCGAGAAACATAGGGCGAGAAACAGAGGGCGAGAAACAGAGGGGCTGAAACAGAGGGGCTGAAACAGAGGGGCTGAAACAGAGGGCGAGAAACAGAGGGCGAGAAACAGAGGGCGAGAAACAGAGTGCGAGAAACAGAGGGCGAGAAACAGAGGGGCTGAAACAGAGGGGCTGAAACACAGGGGATGAAACAGAGGGGCTGAAACAGCGGGGCTGAAACAGAGGGCGAGAAACAGAGGGTGAGAAACAGAGGGGCTGAAACAGAGGGGCTGAAACAGAGGGGCTGAAACAGAGGGGCTGAAACAGCGGGCGAGAAACAGAGGGGCTGAAACAGAGGGCGAGAAGCAGAGGGGCTGAAACAGAGGGGCTGAAACAGAGGACGAGAAACAGAGGGGCTGAAACAGAGGGCGAGAAACAGAGGGGCTGAAACAGAGGTGCTGAAACCGAGGGGCTGAAACAGAGGGCGAGAAACATAGGGCGAGAAACTTAGGGGCTGAAACAGAGGGGCTGAAACAGAGGGCGTGAAACAGAGGGCGAGAAACAGAGGGGCTGAAACAGAGGGGCTGAAACAGAGGGCGAGACACAGAGGGGCTGAAACAGAGGGGCTGAAACAGAGGGGCTGAAACAGAGGGGCTGAAACAGAGGGCGAGAAACAGAGAGCGAGAAACAGAGGGCGAGAACCAGAGTGCGAGAAACAGAGGGGATGAAACAGAGGGGCTGAAACAGAGGCAGAGAAACAGAGGGGCTGAAACAGAGGGGCTGAAACAGAGGGGCTGAAGCAGAGGGCGAGAAACAGAGGGGCTCAAACAGAGGGCGAGAAACAGAGGGCGAGAAACATAGGAGCTGAAACAGAGGGCGAGAAACAGAGGGGATGAAACAGAGGGCGAGAAACAGAGGGTCTGAAACAGAGGGGCTGAAACAGAGGGCGAGAAACAGAGGGGCTGAAACAGATTGGCTGAAACAGAGGGCGAGAAACAGTGGGGCTGAAACAGAGGGGCTGAAACAGGGCGAGAAACAGAGGGGCTGAAACAGAAGGGCTGAAACATTGGGCAAGAAACAGAGTTACTAAAAGAGAGGGCGAGAAACAGAGGGCGAGACACAGAGGGGCTGAAACAGAGGACGAGAAACAGAGGGGCTGAAACAGAGGGTCTGAAATAGAGGGCGAGAAACAGAGGGCGAGAAACAGATGGGCTGTAACAGAGGGGCTGAAACAGAGGGCGAGAAACAGAGGGGCTGAAACAGAGGGCGAGAAACAGCGGGCGAGAAACAGAGGGCGAGAAACAGTGGGGCTGAAACAGAGGGGCTGAAACAGAGGGCGAGAAACAGAGGGCGAGAAACAGAGGGCGAGAAACAGAGGGTCTGAAACAGAGGGGCTGAAACAGAGGGCGAGAAACAGTGGGCGAGAAATTGAGGGGTAGAAACAGAGGGGCTGAAACAGAGGGCGAGAAACAGAGGTGCTGAAACAGAGGGGATGAAACCGATGGGCTGAAACAGAGGGCGAGAAAAAGAGGGTGAGAAACAGAGGGGCTGAAACAGAGGGGCTGAAACAGAGGGGCTGAAACAGAGGGCGAGAAACAGAGGGGCTGAAACAGAGGGGCTGAAACAGAGGGGCTGAAACAGAGGGCGAGAAACATAGGGCGAGAAACAGTGGGCGAGAAACAGAGGGGCTGAAACAGAGGGGCTGAAACAGAGGGGCTGAAACAGAGGGCGAGAAACAGAGGGCGAGAAACAGAGGGCGAGAAACAGAGTGCGAGAAACAGAGGGCGAGAAACAGAGGGGCTGAAACAGAGGGGCTGAAACAGAGGGGCTGAAACAGAGGGCGAGAAACAGAGGCGCTGAAACAGAGGGCGAGAAACAGAGGGGCTGAAACAGAGGGCAAGAAACAGAGGGCGTGAAACTGAGGGCGAGAAACACAGGGGCTGAAACAGTGGGGCTGAAACAGAGGGGCTGAAACAGAGGAGCTGAAACAGAGGGCGAGAAACAGAGGGCGAGAAACAGAGGGGATGAAACAGAGGGCGAGAAACAGAGGGGGTGAAACAGAGGGTCTGAAACAGAGGGTCTGAAACAGAGGGGCTGAAACAAAGGGGCTGAAACAGAGGGCGAGAAACAGCGGGGCTGAAACAGAGGGCGAGAAACATTGGATCTGAAACATATTGGCTGAAACAGAGGGGTTGAAACAGAGGGCGAGAAACAGATGGGCTGAAACAGAGGGGCTGAAACAGAGGGCGAGAAACAGAGTGGCTGAAGCAGACGGGCTGAAACAGAGGGGCTGAAACAGAGGGCGAGAAACAGAGGGGCTGAAACAGAGGACGCGAAACAGAGGGGCTGAAACAGAGGGCGAGAAACAGAGGGCGAGAAACTGAGGGCGAGAAACAGAGGGGCTGAAACAGAGGGTATGAAACATAGGGGCTGAAATAGAGGGGCTGAAACAGAGGAGCTGAAAAAGAGGGGCTGAAACAGAGGGGCTGAAAGAGAGGGGCTGAAACAGAGGGGCTGAAACAGAGGGCGAGAAACAGAGGGGCTGAAACAGTGGGGCTGAAACAGAGGGGCTGAAACAGAGGGGCTGAAACAGAGGGCGAGAAACAGAGGGGCTGAAACAGAGGGCGAGAAACAGAGGGGCTGAAACAGAGGGCGAGTAACAGAGGGGCTGAAACAGAGGGGCTGAAACAGAGGAGCTGAAACAGAGGGCGAGAAACAGAGGGCGAGAAACAGAGGGGCTGAAACAGAGGGTTGAGAAACAGAGGGGCTGAAACAGTGGGACTGAAACAGAGGGGCTGAAACAGAGTGCGAGAAACAGAGGGCGAGAAATAGAGGGGCTGAAACAGAGGGACTGAAACAGAGGGGCTGAAACAGAGGGGCTGAAACAGAGGGGGTGAAACAGAGGGGCTGAAACAGAGGGGCTGAAACAGAGGGGATGAAACAGAGGGGCTGAAACAGAGGGGCTGAAACAGAGGGCGAGAAACAGAGGGTGAGAAACAGAGGGGCTGAAACAGAGGGTCTGAAACAGAGGGGCTGAAACAGAGGGGCTGAAACAGAGGGCGAGAAACAGAGGGGCTGAAACAGAGGGCGAGAAGCAGAGGGGCTGAAACAGAGGGGGTGAAACAGAGGGGCTGAAACAGAGGGGCTGAAACAGAGGGCGAGAAACAGAGGGGCTGAAACAGAGGGCGAGAAACAGAGGGGCTGAAACAGACGGCGAGAAACAGAGGGGCTGAAACAGAGGGGCTGAAACAGAGGGGCTGAAACAGAGTGCGAGAAACAGAGGGGCTGAAACAGAGGGCGAGAAACAGAGGGGCTGAAACAGAGGGCGAGAAACAGAGGGGCTGAAACAGAGGGCGAGAAACAGAGGGGCTGAAACAGACGGCGAGAAACAGAGGGGCTGAAACAGAGGGGCTGAAACAGAGGGGCTGAAACAGAGTGCGAGAAACAGAGGGGCTGAAACAGAGGGCGAGAAACATAGGGCGAGAAACAGAGGGCGAGAAACAGAGGGGCTGAAACAGAGGGGCTGAAACAGAGGGGCTGAAACAGAGGGCGAGAAACAGAGGGCGAGAAACAGAGGGCGAGAAACAGAGTGCGAGAAACAGAGGGCGAGAAACAGAGGGGCTGAAACAGAGGGGCTGAAACACAGGGGATGAAACAGAGGGGCTGAAACAGCGGGGCTGAAACAGAGGGCGAGAAACAGAGGGTGAGAAACAGAGGGGCTGAAACAGAGGGGCTGAAACAGAGGGGCTGAAACAGAGGGGCTGAAACAGCGGGCGAGAAACAGAGGGGCTGAAACAGAGGGCGAGAAGCAGAGGGGCTGAAACAGAGGGGCTGAAACAGAGGACGAGAAACAGAGGGGCTGAAACAGAGGGCGAGAAACAGAGGGGCTGAAACAGAGGTGCTGAAACCGAGGGGCTGAAACAGAGGGCGAGAAACATAGGGCGAGAAACTTAGGGGCTGAAACAGAGGGGCTGAAACAGAGGGCGTGAAACAGAGGGCGAGAAACAGAGGGGCTGAAACAGAGGGGCTGAAACAGAGGGCGAGACACAGAGGGGCTGAAACAGAGGGGCTGAAACAGAGGGGCTGAAACAGAGGGGCTGAAACAGAGGGCGAGAAACAGAGAGCGAGAAACAGAGGGCGAGAACCAGAGTGCGAGAAACAGAGGGGATGAAACAGAGGGGCTGAAACAGAGGCAGAGAAACAGAGGGGCTGAAACAGAGGGGCTTAAACAGAGGGGCTGAAGCAGAGGGCGAGAAACAGAGGGGCTCAAACAGAGGGCGAGAAACAGAGGGCGAGAAACATAGGAGCTGAAACAGAGGGCGAGAAACAGAGGGGATGAAACAGAGGGCGAGAAACAGAGGGTCTGAAACAGAGGGGCTGAAACAGAGGGGCTGAAACAGAGAGCGAGAAACAGAGGGCGAGAACCAGAGTGCGAGAAACAGAGGGGATGAAACAGAGGGGCTGAAACAGAGGCAGAGAAACAGAGGGGCTGAAACAGAGGGGCTGAAACAGAGGGGCTGAAGCAGAGGGCGAGAAACAGAGGGGCTCAAACAGAGGGCGAGAAACAGAGGGCGAGAAACATAGGAGCTGAAACAGAGGGCGAGAAACAGAGGGGATGAAACAGAGGGTGAGAAACAGAGGGTCTGAAACAGAGGGGCTGAAACAGACGGCGAGAAACAGAGGGGCTGAAACAGAGGGCGAGAAACATTGGGGCTGAAACAGATTGGCTGAAACAGAGGGCGAGAAACAGTGGGGCTGAAACAGAGGGGCTGAAACAGAGGGCGAGAAACAGAGGGGCTGAAACAGAAGGGCTGAAACATTGGGCAAGAAACAGAGTTGCTAAAAGAGAGGGCGAGAAACAGAGGGCGAGACAGAGAGGGGCTGAAACAGAGGACGAGAAACAGAGGGGCTGAAACAGAGGGGCTGAAATAGAGGGCGAGAAACAGAGGGCGAGAAACAGATGGGCTGTAACAGAGGGGCTGAAACAGAGGGCGAGAAACAGAGGGGCTGAAACAGAGGGCGAGAAACAGCGGGCGAGAAACAGAGGGCGAGAAACAGTGGGGCTGAAACAGAGGGGCTGAAACAGAGGGCGAGAAACAGAGGGCGAGAAACAGAGGGTCTGAAACAGAGGGGCTGAAACAGAGGGCGAGAAACAGAGGGTCTGAAACAGAGGGGCTGAAACAGAGGGCGAGAAACAGAGGGGCTGAAACAGAGGGCGAGAAACATTGGGGCTGAAACAGATTGGCTGAAACAGAGGGCGAGAAACAGTGGGGCTGAAACAGAGGGGCTGAAACAGAGGGCGAGAAACAGAGGGGCTGAAACAGAAGGGCTGAAACATTGGGCAAGAAACAGAGTTACTAAAAGAGAGGGCGAGAAACAGAGGGCGAGACACAGAGGGGCTGAAACAGAGGACGAGAAACAGAGGGGCTGAAACAGAGGGGCTGAAATAGAGGGCGAGAAACAGAGGGCGAGAAACAGATGGGCTGTAACAGAGGGGCTGAAACAGAGGGCGAGAAACAGAGGGGCTGAAACAGAGGGCGTGAAACAGCGGGCGAGAAACAGAGGGCGAGAAACAGAGGGCGAGAAACAGAGGGCGAGAAACAGAGGGTCTGAAACAGAGGGGCTGAAACAGAGGGCGAGAAACAGTGGGCGAGAAATTGAGGGGTAGAAACAGAGGGGCTGAAACAGAGGGCGAGAAACAGAGGTGCTGAAACAGAGGGGATGAAACCGATGGGCTGAAACAGAGGGCGAGAAAAAGAGGGTGAGAAACAGAGGGGCTGAAACAGAGGGGCTGAAACAGAGGGGTTGAAACAGAGGGCGAGAAACAGAGGGGCTGAAACAGAGGGGCTGAAACAGAGGGGCTGAAACAGAGTGCGAGAAACATAGGGCGAGAAACAGAGGGCGAGAAACAGAGGGGCTGAAACAGAGGGGCTGAAACAGAGGGGCTGAAACAGAGGGCGAGAAACAGAGGGCGAGAAACAGAGGGCGAGAACCAGAGTGCGAGAAACAGAGGGGATGAAACAGAGGGGCTGAAACAGAGGCAGAGAAACAGAGTGGCTGAAACAGAGGGGCTGAAACAGAGGGGCTGAAGCAGAGGGCGAGAAACAGAGGGGCTCAAACAGAGGGCGAGAAACAGAGGGCGAGAAACATAGGAGCTGAAACAGAGGGCGAGAAACAGAGGGGATGAAACAGAGGGCGAGAAACAGAGGGTCTGAAACAGAGGGGCTGAAACAGAGGGCGAGAAACAGAGGGGCTGAAACAGATTGGCTGAAACAGAGGGCGAGAAACAGTGGGGCTGAAACAGAGGGGCTGAAACAGAGGGCGAGAAACAGAGGGGCTGAAACAGAAGGGCTGAAACATTGGGCAAGAAACAGAGTTACTAAAAGAGAGGGCGAGAAACAGAGGGCGAGACACAGAGGGGCTGAAACAGAGGACGAGAAACAGAGGGGCTGAAACAGAGGGGCTGAAATAGAGGGCGAGAAACAGAGGGCGAGAAACAGATGGGCTGTAACAGAGGGGCTGAAACAGAGGGCGAGAAACAGAGGGGCTGAAACAGAGGGCGAGAAACAGCGGGCGAGAAACAGAGGGCGAGAAACAGTGGGGCTGAAACAGAGGGGCTGAAACAGAGGGCGAGAAACAGAGGGCGAGAAACAGAGGGCGAGAAACAGAGGGTCTGAAACAGAGGGGCTGAAACAGAGGGCGAGAAACAGTGGGCGAGAAATTGAGGGGTAGAAACAGAGGGGCTGAAACAGAGGGCGAGAAACAGAGGTGCTGAAACAGAGGGGATGAAACCGATGGGCTGAAACAGAGGGCGAGAAAAAGAGGGTGAGAAACAGAGGGGCTGAAACAGAGGGGCTGAAACAGAGGGGCTGAAACAGAGGGCGAGAAACAGAGGGGCTGAAACAGAGGGGCTGAAACAGAGGGGCTGAAACAGAGGGCGAGAAACATAGGGCGAGAAACAGAGGGCGAGAAACAGAGGGGCTGAAACAGAGGGGCTGAAACAGAGGGGCTGAAACAGAGGGCGAGAAACAGAGGGCGAGAAACAGAGGGCGAGAAACAGAGTGCGAGAAACAAAGGGCGAGAAACAGAGGGGCTGAAACAAAGGGGCTGAAACAGAGGGGATGAAACAGAGGGGCTGAAACAGAGGGGCTGAAACAGAGGGCGAGAAACAGAGGGTGAGAAACAGAGGGGCTGAAACAGAGGGGCTGAAACAGAGGGGCTGAAACAGAGGGGCTGAAGCAGAGGGCGAGAAACAGTGGGCGAGAAACAGAGGGGCTGAAACAGAGGGGCTGAAACAGAGGGGCTGAAACAGAGGGCGAGAAACAGAGGCGCTGAAACAGAGGGCGAGAAACAGAGGGGCTGAAACAGAGGGCAAGAAACAGAGGGCGTGAAACTGAGGGCGAGAAACACAGGGGCTGAAACAGTGGGGCTGAAACAGAGGGGCTGAAACAGAGGAGCTGAAACAGAGGGCGAGAAACAGAGGGCGAGAAACAGAGGGGATGAAACAGAGGGCGAGAAACAGAGGGGGTGAAACAGAGGGTCTGAAACAGAGGGTCTGAAACAGAGGGGCTGAAACAAAGGGGCTGAAACAGAGGGCGAGAAACAGCGGGGCTGAAACAGAGGGCGAGAAACATTGGATCTGAAACATATTGGCTGAAACAGAGGGGTTGAAACAGAGGGCGAGAAACAGATGGGCTGAAACAGAGGGGCTGAAACAGAGGGCGAGAAACAGAGTGGCTGAAGCAGACGGGCTGAAACAGAGGGGCTGAAACAGAGGGCGAGAAACAGAGGGGCTGAAACAGAGGACGAGAAACAGAGGGGCTGAAACAGAGGGCGAGAAACAGAGGGCGAGAAACTGAGGGCGAGAAACAGAGGGGCTGAAACAGAGGGTATGAAACATAGGGGCTGAAATAGAGGGGCTGAAACAGAGGAGCTGAAAAAGAGGGGCTGAAACAGAGGGGCTGAAAGAGAGGGGCTGAAACAGAGGGGCTGAAACAGAGGGCGAGAAACAGAGGGGCTGAAACAGTGGGGCTGAAACAGAGGGGCTGAAACAGAGGGGCTGAAACAGAGGGCGAGAAACAGAGGGGCTGAAACAGAGGGCGAGAAACAGAGGGGCTGAAACAGAGGGCGAGTAACAGAGGGGCTGAAACAGAGGGGCTGAAACAGAGGAGCTGAAACAGAGGGCGAGAAACAGAGGGCGAGAAACAGAGGGGCTGAAACAGAGGGTTGAGAAACAGAGGGGCTGAAACAGTGGGACTGAAACAGAGGGGCTGAAAAAGAGTGCGAGAAACAGAGGGCGAGAAATAGAGGGGCTGAAACAGAGGGACTGAAACAGAGGGGCTGAAACAGAGGGGCTGAAACAGAGGGGGTGAAACAGAGGGGCTGAAACAGAGGGGCTGAAACAGAGGGGATGAAACAGAGGGGCTGAAACAGAGGGGCTGAAACAGAGGGCGAGAAACAGAGGGTGAGAAACAGAGGGGCTGAAACAGAGGGTCTGAAACAGAGGGGCTGAAACAGAGGGGCTGAAATAGAGGGCGAGAAACAGAGGGGCTGAAACAGAGGGCGAGAAGCAGAGGGGCTGAAACAGAGGGGGTGAAACAGAGGGGCTGAAACAGAGGGGCTGAAACAGAGGGCGAGAAACAGAGGGGCTGAAACAGAGGGCGAGAAACAGAGGGGCTGAAACAGACGGCGAGAAACAGAGGGGCTGAAACAGAGGGGCTGAAACAGAGGGGCTGAAACAGAGTGCGAGAAACAGAGGGGCTGAAACAGAGGGCGAGAAACAGAGGGGCTGAAACAGAGGGCGAGAAACAGAGGTGCTGAAATTGAGGGCGAGAAACAGAGGGGCTGAAACAGACGGCGAGAAACAGAGGGGCTGAAACAGAGGGGCTGAAACAGAGGGGCTGAAACAGAGTGCGAGAAACAGAGGGGCTGAAACAGAGGGCGAGAAACATAGGGCGAGAAACAGAGGGCGAGAAACAGAGGGGCTGAAACAGAGGGGCTGAAACAGAGGGGCTGAAACAGAGGGCGAGAAACAGAGGGCGAGAAACAGAGGGCGAGAAACAGAGTGCGAGAAACAGAGGGCGAGAAACAGAGGGGCTGAAACAGAGGGGCTGAAACACAGGGGATGAAACAGAGGGGCTGAAACAGCGGGGCTGAAACAGAGGGCGAGAAACAGAGGGTGAGAAACAGAGGGGCTGAAACAGAGGGGCTGAAACAGAGGGGCTGAAACAGAGGGGCTGAAACAGCGGGCGAGAAACAGAGGGGCTGAAACAGAGGGCGAGAAGCAGAGGGGCTGAAACAGAGGGGCTGAAACAGAGGACGAGAAACAGAGGGGCTGAAACAGAGGGCGAGAAACAGAGGGGCTGAAACAGAGGTGCTGAAACCGAGGGGCTGAAACAGAGGGCGAGAAACATAGGGCGAGAAACTTAGGGGCTGAAACAGAGGGGCTGAAACAGAGGGCGTGAAACAGAGGGCGAGAAACAGAGGGGCTGAAACAGAGGGGCTGAAACAGAGGGCGAGACACAGAGGGGCTGAAACAGAGGGGCTGAAACAGAGGGGCTGAAACAGAGGGGCTGAAACAGAGGGCGAGAAACAGAGAGCGAGAAACAGAGGGCGAGAACCAGAGTGCGAGAAACAGAGGGGATGAAACAGAGGGGCTGAAACAGAGGCAGAGAAACAGAGGGGCTGAAACAGAGGGGCTGAAACAGAGGGGCTGAAGCAGAGGGCGAGAAACAGAGGGGCTCAAACAGAGGGCGAGAAACAGAGGGCGAGAAACATAGGAGCTGAAACAGAGGGCGAGAAACAGAGGGGATGAAACAGAGGGCGAGAAACAGAGGGTCTGAAACAGAGGGGCTGAAACAGAGGGCGAGAAACAGAGGGGCTGAAACAGATTGGCTGAAACAGAGGGCGAGAAACAGTGGGGCTGAAACAGAGGGGCTGAAACAGGGCGAGAAACAGAGGGGCTGAAACAGAAGGGCTGAAACATTGGGCAAGAAACAGAGTTACTAAAAGAGAGGGCGAGAAACAGAGGGCGAGACACAGAGGGGCTGAAACAGAGGACGAGAAACAGAGGGGCTGAAACAGAGGGTCTGAAATAGAGGGCGAGAAACAGAGGGCGAGAAACAGATGGGCTGTAACAGAGGGGCTGAAACAGAGGGCGAGAAACAGAGGGGCTGAAACAGAGGGCGAGAAACAGCGGGCGAGAAACAGAGGGCGAGAAACAGTGGGGCTGAAACAGAGGGGCTGAAACAGAGGGCGAGAAACAGAGGGCGAGAAACAGAGGGCGAGAAACAGAGGGTCTGAAACAGAGGGGCTGAAACAGAGGGCGAGAAACAGTGGGCGAGAAATTGAGGGGTAGAAACAGAGGGGCTGAAACAGAGGGCGAGAAACAGAGGTGCTGAAACAGAGGGGATGAAACCGATGGGCTGAAACAGAGGGCGAGAAAAAGAGGGTGAGAAACAGAGGGGCTGAAACAGAGGGGCTGAAACAGAGGGGCTGAAACAGAGGGCGAGAAACAGAGGGGCTGAAACAGAGGGGCTGAAACAGAGGGGCTGAAACAGAGGGCGAGAAACATAGGGCGAGAAACAGTGGGCGAGAAACAGAGGGGCTGAAACAGAGGGGCTGAAACAGAGGGGCTGAAACAGAGGGCGAGAAACAGAGGGCGAGAAACAGAGGGCGAGAAACAGAGTGCGAGAAACAGAGGGCGAGAAACAGAGGGGCTGAAACAGAGGGGCTGAAACAGAGGGGCTGAAACAGAGGGCGAGAAACAGAGGCGCTGAAACAGAGGGCGAGAAACAGAGGGGCTGAAACAGAGGGCAAGAAACAGAGGGCGTGAAACTGAGGGCGAGAAACACAGGGGCTGAAACAGTGGGGCTGAAACAGAGGGGCTGAAACAGAGGAGCTGAAACAGAGGGCGAGAAACAGAGGGCGAGAAACAGAGGGGATGAAACAGAGGGCGAGAAACAGAGGGGGTGAAACAGAGGGTCTGAAACAGAGGGTCTGAAACAGAGGGGCTGAAACAAAGGGGCTGAAACAGAGGGCGAGAAACAGCGGGGCTGAAACAGAGGGCGAGAAACATTGGATCTGAAACATATTGGCTGAAACAGAGGGGTTGAAACAGAGGGCGAGAAACAGATGGGCTGAAACAGAGGGGCTGAAACAGAGGGCGAGAAACAGAGTGGCTGAAGCAGACGGGCTGAAACAGAGGGGCTGAAACAGAGGGCGAGAAACAGAGGGGCTGAAACAGAGGACGCGAAACAGAGGGGCTGAAACAGAGGGCGAGAAACAGAGGGCGAGAAACTGAGGGCGAGAAACAGAGGGGCTGAAACAGAGGGTATGAAACATAGGGGCTGAAATAGAGGGGCTGAAACAGAGGAGCTGAAAAAGAGGGGCTGAAACAGAGGGGCTGAAAGAGAGGGGCTGAAACAGAGGGGCTGAAACAGAGGGCGAGAAACAGAGGGGCTGAAACAGTGGGGCTGAAACAGAGGGGCTGAAACAGAGGGGCTGAAACAGAGGGCGAGAAACAGAGGGGCTGAAACAGAGGGCGAGAAACAGAGGGGCTGAAACAGAGGGCGAGTAACAGAGGGGCTGAAACAGAGGGGCTGAAACAGAGGAGCTGAAACAGAGGGCGAGAAACAGAGGGCGAGAAACAGAGGGGCTGAAACAGAGGGTTGAGAAACAGAGGGGCTGAAACAGTGGGACTGAAACAGAGGGGCTGAAACAGAGTGCGAGAAACAGAGGGCGAGAAATAGAGGGGCTGAAACAGAGGGACTGAAACAGAGGGGCTGAAACAGAGGGGCTGAAACAGAGGGGGTGAAACAGAGGGGCTGAAACAGAGGGGCTGAAACAGAGGGGATGAAACAGAGGGGCTGAAACAGAGGGGCTGAAACAGAGGGCGAGAAACAGAGGGTGAGAAACAGAGGGGCTGAAACAGAGGGTCTGAAACAGAGGGGCTGAAACAGAGGGGCTGAAACAGAGGGCGAGAAACAGAGGGGCTGAAACAGAGGGCGAGAAGCAGAGGGGCTGAAACAGAGGGGGTGAAACAGAGGGGCTGAAACAGAGGGGCTGAAACAGAGGGCGAGAAACAGAGGGGCTGAAACAGAGGGCGAGAAACAGAGGGGCTGAAACAGACGGCGAGAAACAGAGGGGCTGAAACAGAGGGGCTGAAACAGAGGGGCTGAAACAGAGTGCGAGAAACAGAGGGGCTGAAACAGAGGGCGAGAAACAGAGGGGCTGAAACAGAGGGCGAGAAACAGAGGGGCTGAAACAGAGGGCGAGAAACAGAGGGGCTGAAACAGACGGCGAGAAACAGAGGGGCTGAAACAGAGGGGCTGAAACAGAGGGGCTGAAACAGAGTGCGAGAAACAGAGGGGCTGAAACAGAGGGCGAGAAACATAGGGCGAGAAACAGAGGGCGAGAAACAGAGGGGCTGAAACAGAGGGGCTGAAACAGAGGGGCTGAAACAGAGGGCGAGAAACAGAGGGCGAGAAACAGAGGGCGAGAAACAGAGTGCGAGAAACAGAGGGCGAGAAACAGAGGGGCTGAAACAGAGGGGCTGAAACACAGGGGATGAAACAGAGGGGCTGAAACAGCGGGGCTGAAACAGAGGGCGAGAAACAGAGGGTGAGAAACAGAGGGGCTGAAACAGAGGGGCTGAAACAGAGGGGCTGAAACAGAGGGGCTGAAACAGCGGGCGAGAAACAGAGGGGCTGAAACAGAGGGCGAGAAGCAGAGGGGCTGAAACAGAGGGGCTGAAACAGAGGACGAGAAACAGAGGGGCTGAAACAGAGGGCGAGAAACAGAGGGGCTGAAACAGAGGTGCTGAAACCGAGGGGCTGAAACAGAGGGCGAGAAACATAGGGCGAGAAACTTAGGGGCTGAAACAGAGGGGCTGAAACAGAGGGCGTGAAACAGAGGGCGAGAAACAGAGGGGCTGAAACAGAGGGGCTGAAACAGAGGGCGAGACACAGAGGGGCTGAAACAGAGGGGCTGAAACAGAGGGGCTGAAACAGAGGGGCTGAAACAGAGGGCGAGAAACAGAGAGCGAGAAACAGAGGGCGAGAACCAGAGTGCGAGAAACAGAGGGGATGAAACAGAGGGGCTGAAACAGAGGCAGAGAAACAGAGGGGCTGAAACAGAGGGGCTTAAACAGAGGGGCTGAAGCAGAGGGCGAGAAACAGAGGGGCTCAAACAGAGGGCGAGAAACAGAGGGCGAGAAACATAGGAGCTGAAACAGAGGGCGAGAAACAGAGGGGATGAAACAGAGGGCGAGAAACAGAGGGTCTGAAACAGAGGGGCTGAAACAGAGGGCGAGAAACAGAGGGGCTGAAACAGATTGGCTGAAACAGAGGGCGAGAAACAGTGGGGCTGAAACAGAGGGGCTGAAACAGAGGGCGAGAAACAGAGGGGATGAAACAGAAGGGCTGAAACATTGGGCAAGAAACAGAGTTACTAAAAGAGAGGGCGAGAAACAGAGGGCGAGACACAGAGGGGCTGAAACAGAGGACGAGAAACAGAGGGGCTGAAACAGAGGGGCTGAAATAGAGGGCGAGAAACAGAGGGCGAGAAACAGATGGGCTGTAACAGAGGGGCTGAAACAGAGGGCGAGAAACAGAGGGGCTGAAACAGAGGGCGAGAAACAGCGGGCGAGAAACAGAGGGCGAGAAACAGTGGGGCTGAAACAGAGGGGCTGAAACAGAGGGCGAGAAACAGAGGGCGAGAAACAGAGGGCGAGAAACAGAGGGTCTGAAACAGAGGGGCTGAAACAGAGGGCGAGAAACAGTGGGTGAGAAATTGAGGGGTAGAAACAGAGGGGCTGAAACAGAGGGCGAGAAACAGAGGTGCTGAAACAGAGGGGATGAAACCGATGGGCTGAAACAGAGGGCGAGAAAAAGAGGGTGAGAAACAGAGGGGCTGAAACAGAGGGGCTGAAACAGAGGGGCTGAAACAGAGGGCGAGAAACAGAGGGGCTGAAACAGAGGGGCTGAAACAGAGGGGCTGAAACAGAGGGCGAGAAACATAGGGCGAGAAACAGTGGGCGAGAAACAGAGGGGCTGAAACAGAGGGGCTGAAACAGAGGGGCTGAAACAGAGGGCGAGAAACAGAGGGCGAGAAACAGAGGGCGAGAAACAGAGTGCGAGAAACAGAGGGCGAGAAACAGAGGGGCTGAAACAAAGGGGCTGAAACAGAGGGGATGAAACAGAGGGGCTGAAACAGAGGGGCTGAAACAGAGGGCGAGAAACAGAGGGTGAGAAACAGAGGGGCTGAAACAGAGGGGCTGAAACAGAGGGGCTGAAACAGAGGGGCTGAAGCAGAGGGCGAGAAACAGTGGGCGAGAAACAGAGGGGCTGAAACAGAGGGGCTGAAACAGAGGGGCTGAAACAGAGGGCGAGAAACAGAGGCGCTGAAACAGAGGGCGAGAAACAGAGGGGCTGAAACAGAGGGCAAGAAACAGAGGGCGTGAAACTGAGGGCGAGAAACACAGGGGCTGAAACAGTGGGGCTGAAACAGAGGGGCTGAAACAGAGGAGCTGAAACAGAGGGCGAGAAACAGAGGGCGAGAAACAGAGGGGATGAAACAGAGGGCGAGAAACAGAGGGGGTGAAACAGAGGGTCTGAAACAGAGGGTCTGAAACAGAGGGGCTGAAACAAAGGGGCTGAAACAGAGGGCGAGAAACAGAGGGGCTGAAACAGAGGGCGAGAAACATTGGATCTGAAACATATTGGCTGAAACAGAGGGGTTGAAACAGAGGGCGAGAAACAGATGGGCTGAAACAGAGGGGCTGAAACAGAGGGCGAGAAACAGAGTGGCTGAAGCAGACGGGCTGAAACAGAGGGGCTGAAACAGAGGGCGAGAAACAGAGGGGCTGAAACAGAGGACGAGAAACAGAGGGGCTGAAACAGAGGGCGAGAAACAGAGGGCGAGAAACTGAGGGCGAGAAACAGAGGGGCTGAAACAGAGGGTATGAAACATAGGGGCTGAAATAGAGGGGCTGAAACAGAGGAGCTGAAAAAGAGGGGCTGAAACAGAGGGGCTGAAAGAGAGGGGCTGAAACAGAGGGGCTGAAACAGAGGGCGAGAAACAGAGGGGCTGAAACAGTGGGGCTGAAACAGAGGGGCTGAAACAGAGGGGCTGAAACAGAGGGCGAGAAACAGAGGGGCTGAAACAGAGGGCGAGAAACAGAGGGGCTGAAACAGAGGGCGAGTAACAGAGGGGCTGAAACAGAGGGGCTGAAACAGAGGAGCTGAAACAGAGGGCGAGAAACAGAGGGTCTGAAACAGAGGGTTGAGAAACAGAGGGGCTGAAACAGTGGGACTGAAACAGAGGGGCTGAAACAGAGGGCGAGAAACAGAGGGCGAGAAATAGAGGGGCTGAAACAGAGGGACTGAAACAGAGGGGCTGAAACAGAGGGGCTGAAACAGAGGGGGTGAAACAGAGGGGCTGAAACAGAGGGGCTGAAACAGAGGGGATGAAACAGAGGGGCTGAAACAGAGGGGCTGAAACAGAGGGCGAGAAACAGAGGGTGAGAAACAGAGGGGCTGAAACAGAGGGTCTGAAACAGAGGGGCTGAAACAGAGGGGCTGAAACAGAGGGCGAGAAACAGAGGGGCTGAAACAGAGGGCGAGAAGCAGAGGGGCTGAAACAGAGGGGGTGAAACAGAGGGGCTGAAACAGAGGGGCTGAAACAGAGGGCGAGAAACAGAGGGGCTGAAACAGAGGGCGAGAAACAGAGGGGCTGAAACAGACGGCGAGAAACAGAGGGGCTGAAACAGAGGGGCTGAAACAGAGGGGCTGAAACAGAGTGCGAGAAACAGAGGGGCTGAAACAGAGGGCGATTAACATAGGGCGAGAAACAGAGGGCGAGAAACAGAGGGGCTGAAACAGAGAGGCTGAAACAGTGGGGCTGAAACAGAGGGCGAGAAACAGAGGGCGAGAAACAGAGGGCGAGAAACAGAGTGCGAGAAACAGAGGGCGAGAAACAGAGGGGCTGAAACAGAGGGGCTGAAACAGAGGGGATGAAACAGAGGGGCTGAAACAGCGGGGCTGAAACAGAGGGCGAGAAACAGAGGGTGAGAAACAGAGGGGCTGAAACAGAGGGGCTGAAACAGAGGGGCTGAAACAGAGGGGCTGAAACAGCGGGCGAGAAACAGAGGGGCTGAAACAGAGGGCGAGAAGCAGAGGGGCTGAAACAGAGGGGCTGAAACAGAGGACGAGAAACAGAGGGGCTGAAACAGAGGGCGAGAAACAGAGGGGCTGAAACAGAGGTGCTGAAACCGAGGGGCTGAAACAGAGGGCGAGAAACATAGGGCGAGAAACAGAGGGGCTGAAACAGAGGGGCTGAAACAGAGGGCGTGAAACAGAGGGCGAGAAACAGAGGGGCTGAAACAGAGGGGCTGAAACAGAGGGCGAGACACAGAGGGGCTGAAACAGAGGGGCTGAAACAGAGGGGCTGAAACAGAGGGGATGAAACAGAGAGCGAGAAACAGAGGGCGAGAACCAGAGTGCGAGAAACAGAGGGGATGAAACAGAGGGGCTGAAACAGAGGCAGAGAAACAGAGGGGCTGAAACAGAGGGGCTGAAACAGAGGGGCTGAAGCAGAGGGCGAGAAACAGAGGGGCTCAAACAGAGGGCGAGAAACAGAGGGCGAGAAACATAGGAGCTGAAACAGAGGGCGAGAAACAGAGGGGATGAAACAGAGGGCGAGAAACAGAGGGTCTGAAACAGAGGGGCTGAAACAGAGGGCGAGAAACAGAGGGGCTGAAACAGAGGGCGAGAAACATTGGGGCTGAAACAGATTGGCTGAAACAGAGGGCGAGAAACAGTGGGGCTGAAACAGAGGGGCTGAAACAGAGGGCGAGAAACAGAGGGGCTGAAACAGAAGGGCTGAAACATTGGGCAAGAAACAGAGTTGCTAAAAGAGAGGGCGAGAAACAGAGGGCGAGACAGAGAGGGGCTGAAACAGAGGACGAGAAACAGAGGGGCTGAAACAGAGGGGCTGAAATAGAGGGCGAGAAACAGAGGGCGAGAAACAGATGGGCTGTAACAGAGGGGCTGAAACAGAGGGCGAGAAACAGAGGGGCTGAAACAGAGGGCGAGAAACAGCGGGCGAGAAACAGAGGGCGAGAAACAGTGGGGCTGAAACAGAGGGGCTGAAACAGAGGGCGAGAAACAGAGGGCGAGAAACAGAGGGTCTGAAACAGAGGGGCTGAAACAGAGGGCGAGAAACAGAGGGTCTGAAACAGAGGGGCTGAAACAGAGGGCGAGAAACAGAGGGGCTGAAACAGAGGGCGAGAAACATTGGGGCTGAAACAGATTGGCTGAAACAGAGGGCGAGAAACAGTGGGGCTGAAACAGAGGGGCTGAAACAGAGGGCGAGAAACAGAGGGGCCCTAACAGAAGGGCTGAAACATTGGGCAAGAAACAGAGTTACTAAAAGAGAGGGCGAGAAACAGAGGGCGAGACACAGAGGGGCTGAAACAGAGGACGAGAAACAGAGGGGCTGAAACAGAGGGGCTGAAATAGAGGGCGAGAAACAGAGGGCGAGAAACAGATGGGCTGTAACAGAGGGGCTGAAACAGAGGGCGAGAAACAGAGGGGCTGAAACAGAGGGCGTGAAACAGCGGGCGAGAAACAGAGGGCGAGAAACAGAGGGCGAGAAACAGAGGGCGAGAAACAGAGGGTCTGAAACAGAGGGGCTGAAACAGAGGGCGAGAAACAGTGGGCGAGAAATTGAGGGGTAGAAACAGAGGGGCTGAAACAGAGGGCGAGAAACAGAGGTGCTGAAACAGAGGGGATGAAACCGATGGGCTGAAACAGAGGGCGAGAAAAAGAGGGTGAGAAACAGAGGGGCTGAAACAGAGGGGCTGAAACAGAGGGGCTGAAACAGAGGGCGAGAAACAGAGGGGCTGAAACAGAGGGGCTGAAACAGAGGGGCTGAAACAGAGTGCGAGAAACATAGGGCGAGAAACAGAGGGCGAGAAACAGAGGGGCTGAAACAGAGGGGCTGAAACAGAGGGGCTGAAACAGAGGGCGAGAAACAGAGGGCGAGAAACAGAGGGCGAGAAACAGAGTGCGAGAAACAGAGGGCGAGAAACAGAGGGGCTGAAACAAAGGGGCTGAAACAGAGGGGATGAAACAGAGGGGCTGAAACAGAGGGGCTGAAACAGAGGGCGAGAAACAGAGGGTGAGAAACAGAGGGGCTGAAACAGAGGGGCTGAAACAGAGGGGCTGAAACAGAGGGGCTGAAGCAGAGGGCGAGAAACAGTGGGCGAGAAACAGAGGGGCTGAAACAGAGGGGCTGAAACAGAGGGGCTGAAACAGAGGGCGAGAAACAGAGGCGCTGAAACAGTTGGCGAGAAACAGAGGGGCTGAAACAGAGGGCAAGAAACAGAGGGCGTGAAACTGAGGGCGAGAAACACAGGGGCTGAAACAGTGGGGCTGAAACAGAGGGGCTGAAACAGAGGAGCTGAAACAGAGGGCGAGAAACAGAGGGCGAGAAACAGAGGGGATGAAACAGAGGGCGAGAAACAGAGGGGGTGAAACAGAGGGTCTGAAACAGAGGGTCTGAAACAGAGGGGCTGAAACAGAGGGGCTGAAACAGAGGGCGAGAAACAGAGGGGCTGAAACAGAGGGCGAGAAACATTGGAGCTGAAACATATTGGCTGAAACAGAGGGGTTGAAACAGAGGGCGAGAAACAGATGGGCTGAAACAGAGGGGCTGAAACAGAGGGCGAGAAACAGAGTGGCTGAAGCAGACTGGCTGAAACAGAGGGGCTGAAACAGAGGGCGAGAAACAGAGGGGCTGAAACAGAGGACGAGAAACAGAGGGGCTGAAACAGAGGGCGAGAAACAGAGGGCGAGAAACTGAGGGCGAGTAACAGAGGGGCTGAAACAGAGGGTATGAAACATAGGGGCTGAAATAGAGGGGCTGAAACAGAGGAGCTGAAAAAGTGGGGCTGAAACAGAGGGGCTGAAAGAGAGGGGCTGAAACAGAGGGGCTGAAACAGAGGGCGAGAAACAGAGGGGCTGAAACAGTGGGGCTGAAACAGAGGGGCTGAAACAGAGGGGCTGAAACAGAGGGCGAGAAACAGAGGGGCTGAAACAGAGGGCGAGAAACAGAGGGGCTGAAACAGAGGGCGAGTAACAGAGGGGCTGAAACAGAGGGGCTGAAACAGAGGAGCTGAAACAGAGGGCGAGAAACAGAGGGCGAGAAACAGAGGGGCTGAAACAGAGGGTTGAGAAACAGAGGGGCTGAAACAGTGGGACTGAAACAGAGGGGCTGAAACAGAGGGCGAGAAACAGAGGGCGAGAAATAGAGGGGCTGAAACAGAGGGACTGAAACAGAGGGGCTGAAACAGAGGGGCTGAAACAGAGGGGGTGAAACAGAGGGGCTGAAACAGAGGGGCTGAAACAGAGGGGATGAAACAGAGGGGCTGAAACAGAGGGGCTGAAACAGAGGGCGAGAAACAGAGGGTGAGAAACAGAGGGGCTGAAACAGAGGGTCTGAAACAGAGGGGCTGAAACAGAGGGGCGGAAACAGAGGGCGAGAAACAGAGGGGCTGAAACAGAGGGCGAGAAGCAGAGGGGCTGAAACAGAGGGGGTGAAACAGAGGGGCTGAAACAGAGGGGCTGAAACAGAGGGCGAGAAACAGAGGGGCTGAAACAGAGGGCGAGAAACAGAGGGGCTGAAACAGACGGCGAGAAACAGAGGGGCTAAAACAGAGGGGCTGAAACAGAGGGGCTGAAACAGAGTGCGAGAAACAGAGGGGCTGAAACAGAGGGCGAGAAACATAGGGCGAGAAACAGAGGGCGAGAAACAGAGGGGCTGAAACAGAGGGGCTGAAACAGAGGGGCTGAAACAGAGGGCGAGAAACAGAGGGCGAGAAACAGAGGGCGAGAAACAGAGTGCGAGAAACAGAGGGCGAGAAACAGAGGGGCTGAAACAGAGGGGCTGAAACAGAGGGGATGAAACAGAGGGGCTGAAACAGCGGGGCTGAAACAGAGGGCGAGAAACAGAGGGTGAGAAACAGAGGGGCTGAAACAGAGGGGCTGAAACAGAGGGGCTGAAACAGAGGGGCTGAAACAGCGGGCGAGAAACAGAGGGGCTGAAACAGAGGGCGAGAAGCAGAGGGGCTGAAACAGAGGGGCTGAAACAGAGGACGAGAAACAGAGGGGCTGAAACAGAGGGCGAGAAACAGAGGGGCTGAAACAGAGGTGCTGAAACCGAGGGGCTGAAACAGAGGGCGAGAAACATAGGGCGAGAAACAGAGGGGCTGAAACAGAGGGGCTGAAACAGAGGGCGTGAAACAGAGGGCGAGAAACAGAGGGGCTGAAACAGAGGGGCTGAAACAGAGGGCGAGACACAGAGGGGCTGAAACAGAGGGGCTGAAACAGAGGGGCTGAAACAGAGGGGCTGAAACAGAGGGCGAGAAACAGAGAGCGAGAAACAGAGGGCGAGAACCAGAGTGCGAGAAACAGAGGGGATGAAACAGAGGGGCTGAAACAGAGGCAGAGAAACAGATGGGCTGAAACAGAGGGGCTGAAACAGAGGGGCTGAAGCAGAGGGCGAGAAACAGAGGGGCTCAAACAGAGGGCGAGAAACAGAGGGCGAGAAACATAGGAGCTGAAACAGAGGGCGAGAAACAGAGGGGATGAAACAGAGGGCGAGAGACAGAGGGTCTGAAACAGAGGGGCTGAAACAGAGGGCGAGAAACAGAGGGGCTGAAACAGAGGGCGAGAAACATTGGGGCTGAAACAGATTGGCTGAAACAGAGGGCGAGAAACAGTGGGGCTGAAACAGAGGGGCTGAAACAGAGGGCGAGAAACAGAGGGGCTGAAACAGAAGGGCTGAAACATTGGGCAAGAAACAGAGTTACTAAAAGAGAGGGCGAGAAACAGAGGGCGAGACACAGAGGGGCTGAAACAGAGGACGAGAAACAGAGGGGCTGAAACAGAGGGGCTGAAATAGAGGGCGAGAAACAGAGGGCGAGAAACAGATGGGCTGTAACAGAGGGGCTGAAACAGAGGGCGAGAAACAGAGGGGCTGAAACAGAGGGCGAGAAACAGCGGGCGAGAAACAGAGGGCGAGAAACAGTGGGGCTGAAACAGAGGGGCTGAAACAGAGGGCGAGAAACAGAGGGCGAGAAACAGAGGGCGAGAAACAGAGGGTCTGAAACAGAGGGGCTGAAACAGAGGGCGAGAAACAGTGGGCGAGAAATTGAGGGGTAGAAACAGAGGGGCTGAAACAGAGGGCGAGAAACAGAGGTGCTGAAACAGAGGGGATGAAACAGATGGGCTGAAACAGAGGGCGAGAAAAAGAGGGTGAGAAACAGAGGGGCTGAAACAGAGGGGCTGAAACAGAGGGGCTGAAACAGAGGGCGAGAAACAGAGGGGCTGAAACAGAGGGGCTGAAACAGAGGGGCAGAAACAGAGGGCGAGAAACATAGGGCGAGAAACAGAGGGCGAGAAACAGAGGGGCTGAAACAGAGGGGCTGAAACAGAGGGGCTGAAACAGAGGGCGAGAAACAGAGGGCGAGAAACAGAGGGCGAGAAACAGAGTGCGAGAAACAGAGGGCGAGAAACAGAGGGGCTGAAACAAAGGGGCTGAAACAGAGGGGATGAAACAGAGGGGCTGAAACAGAGGGGCTGAAACAGAGGGCGAGAAACAGAGGGTGAGAAACAGAGGGGCTGAAACAGAGGGGCTGAAACAGAGGGGCTGAAACAGAGGGGCTGAAGCAGAGGGCGAGAAACAGTGGGCGAGAAACAGAGGGGCTGAAACAGAGGGGCTGAAACAGAGGGGCTGAAACAGAGGGCGAGAAACAGAGGCGCTGAAACAGAGGGCGAGAAACAGAGGGGCTGAAACAGAGGGCAAGAAACAGAGGGCGTGAAACTGAGGGCGAGAAACACAGGGGCTGAAACAGTGGGGCTGAAACAGAGGGGCTGAAACAGAGGAGCTGAAACAGAGGGCGAGAAACAGAGGGCGAGAAACAGAGGGGATGAAACAGAGGGCGAGAAACAGAGGGGGTGAAACAGAGGGTCTGAAACAGAGGGTCTGAAACAGAGGGGCTGAAACAGAGGGGCTGAAACAGAGGGCGAGAAACAGAGGGGCTGAAACAGAGGGCGAGAAACATTGGAGCTGAAACACATTGGCTGAAACAGAGGGGTTGAAACAGAGGGCGAGAAACAGATGGGCTGAAACAGAGGGGCTGAAACAGAGGGCGAGAAACAGAGTGGCTGAAGCAGACGGGCTGAAACAGAGGGGCTGAAACAGAGGGCGAGAAACAGAGGGGCTGAAACAGAGGACGAGAAACAGAGGGGCTGAAACAGAGGGCGAGAAACAGAGGGCGAGAAACTGAGGGCGAGAAACAGAGGGGCTGAAACAGAGGGTATGAAACATAGGGGCTGAAATAGAGGGGCTGAAACAGAGGAGCTGAAAAAGAGGGGCTGAAACAGAGGGGCTGAAAGAGAGGGGCTGAAACAGAGGGGCTGAAACAGAGGGCGAGAAACAGAGGGGCTGAAACAGTGGGGCTGAAACAGAGGGGCTGAAACAGAGGGGCTGAAACAGAGGGCGAGAAACAGAGGGGCTGAAACAGAGGGCGAGAAACAGAGGGGCTGAAACAGAGGGCGAGTAACAGAGGGGCTGAAACAGAGGGGCTGAAACAGAGGAGCTGAAACAGAGGGCGAGAAACAGAGGGCGAGAAACAGAGGGGCTGAAACAGAGGGTTGAGAAACAGAGGGGCTGAAACAGTGGGACTGAAACAGAGGGGCTGAAACAGAGGGCGAGAAACAGAGGGCGAGAAATAGAGGGGCTGAAACAGAGGGACTGAAACAGAGGGGCTGAAACAGAGGGGCTGAAACAGAGGGGCTGAAACAGAGGGGCTGAAACAGAGGGGCTGAAATAGAGGGCGAGAAACAGAAGGCGAGAAACAGAGGGGCTGTAACAGAGGGGCTGAAACAGAGGGCGTGAAACAGACGGGCTGAAACAGAGGGCGTGAAACAGAGGGCGAGAAACAGAGTGCGAGAAACAGAGGGTCTGAAACAGAGGGGCTGAAACAGAGGGCGAGACACAGAGGGCGAGAAATTGAGTGGCAGAAACAGAGGGGCTGAAACAGAGGGCGAGAAACAGAGGGGCTGAAACAGAGGGGATAAAACAGAGGGGCTGAAACAGAGGGTATGAAACAGAGGGGCTGAAACAGAGGGGCTGAAACAGAGGGCGAGAAACAGAGGGTGAGAAACAGAGGGGCTGAAACAGAGGGGCTGAAACAGAGGGGCTGAAACAGAGGGGCTGAAACAGAGGGGCTGAAACAGAGGGCGAGAAGCAGAGGGGCTGAAACAGAGGGGCTGAAACAGAGGGGCTGAAACAGAGGGCGAGAAACAGAGGGGCTGAAACAGAGGGCGAGAAACAGAGGGGCTGAAACAGACGGCGAGAAACAGAGGGGCTGAAACAGAGGGGCTGAAAAAGAGGGGCTGAAACAGAGGGCGAGAAACAGAGGGGCTGAAACAGAGGGCGAGAAACATAGGGCGAGAAACAGAGGGCGAGAAACAGAGGGGCTGAAACAGAGGGGCTGAAACAGAGGGGCTGAAACAGAGGGCGAGAAACAGAGGGCGAGAAACAGAGGGCGAGAAACAGAGTGCGAGAAACAGAGGGCGAGAAACAGAGGGGCTGAAACAGAGGGGCTGAAACAGAGGGGATGAAACAGAGGGGCTGAAACACAGGGGCTGAAACAGAGGGCGAGAAACAGAGGGTGAGAAACAGAGGGGCTGAAACAGAGGGGCTGAAACAGAGGGGCTGAAACAGAGGGGCTGAAACAGAGGGCGAGAAACAGAGGGGCTGAAACAGAGGGCGAGATGCAGAGGGGCTGAAACAGAGGGGCTGAAACAGAGGGGCTGAAACAGAGGGGCTGAAACATAGGACGAGAAACAGAGGGGCTGAAACAGAGGGCGAGAAACAGAGGGGCTGAAACAGACGGCGAGAAACAGAGGGGCTGAAACAGAGGTGCTGAAACAGAGGGGCTGAAACATAGGGCGAGAAACATAGGGCGAGAAACAGAGGGGCTGAAACAGAGGGGCTGAAACAGAGGGGCTGAAACAGAGGGGGTGAAACAGAGGGGCTGAAACAGAGGGGCTGAAACAGAGGGCGAGACACAGAGGGGCTGAAACAGAGGGGCTGAAACAGAGGGGCTGAAACAGAGGGGCTGAAACAGAGGGCGAGAAACAGAGAGCGAGAAACAGAGGGCGAGAACCAGAGTGCGAGAAACAGAGGGAATGAAACAGAGGGGCTGAAACAGAGGCAGAGAAACAGAGGGGCTGAAACAGAGGGGCTGAAACAGAGGGGCTGAAACAGAGGGCGAGAAACAGAGGGGCTCAAACAGAGGGCGAGAAACAGAGGGCGAGAAACATAGGAGCTGAAACAGTGGGCGAGAAACAGAGGGGATGAAACAGAGGGCGAGAAACAGAGGGTCTGAAACAGAGGGGCTGAAACAGAGGGCGAGAAACAGAGGGGCTGAAACAGAGGGCGAGAAACATTGGGGCTGAAACAGATTGGCTGAAACAGAGGGCGAGAAACAGTGGGGCTGAAACAGAGGGGCTGAAACAGAGGGCGAGAAACAGAGGGGCTGAAACAGAAGGGCTGAAACATTGGGCAAGAAACAGAGTTGCTAAAAGAGAGGGCGAGAAACAGAGGGCGAGACACAGAGGGGCTGAAACAGAGTACGAGAAACAGAGGGGCTGAAACAGAGGGGCTGAAATAGAGGGCGAGAAACAGAGGGCGAGAAACAGATGGGCTGTAACAGAGGGGCTGAAACAGAGGGCGAGAAACAGAGGGGCTGAAACAGAGGGCGAGAAACAGCGGGCGAGAAACAGAGGGCGAGAAACAGTGGGGCTGAAACAGAGGGGCTGAAACAGAGGGCGAGAAACAGAGGGGCTGAAACAGAGGGCGAGAAACATAGGGCGAGAAACAGAGGGCGAGAAACAGAGGGGCTGAAACAGAGGGGCTGAAACAGAGGGGCTGAAACAGAGGGCGAGAAACAGAGGGCGAGAAAAAGAGGGGCTGAAACTGAGGGGATGAAACAGAGGGGCTGAAACAGAGGGGCTGAAACAGAGGGAGAGATGCAGAGGGGCTGAAACAGAGGGGCTGAAACAGAGGGGCTGAAACAGAGGGGCTGAAACAGAGGACGAGAAACAGAGGGGCTGAAACAGAGGGCGAGAAACAGAGGGGCTGAAACAGACGGCGAGAAACAGAGGGGCTGAAACAGAGGTGCTGAAACAGAGGGGCTGAAACAGAGGGCGAGAAACATAGGGCGAGAAACAGAGGGGCTGAAACAGAGGGGCTGAAACAGAGGGGCTGAAACAGAGGGGGTGAAACAGAGGGGCTGAAACAGAGGGGCTGAAACAGAGGGCGAGACACAGAGGGGCTGAAACAGAGGGGATGAAACAGAGGGGCTGAAACAGAGGGGCTGAAACAGAGGGCGAGAAACAGAGAGCGAGAAACAGAGGGCGAGAACCAGAGTGCGAGAAACAGAGGGGATGAAACAGAGGGGCTGAAACAGAGGCAGAGAAACAGAGGGGCTGAAACAGAGGGGCTGAAACAGAGGGGCTGAAACAGAGGGCGAGAAACAGAGGGGCTCAAACAGAGGGCGAGAAACAGAGGGCGAGAAACAAAGGAGCTGAAACAGTGGGCGAGAAACAGAGGGGATGAAACAGAGGGCGAGAAACAGAGGGTCTGAAACAGAGGGGCTGAAACAGAGGGCGAGAAACAGAGGGGCTGAAACAGAGGGCGAGAAACATTGTGGCTGAAACAGATTGGCTGAAACAGAGGGCGAGAAACAGTGGGGCTGAAACAGAGGGGCTGAAACAGAGGGCGAGAAACAGAGGGGCTGAAACAGAAGGGCTGAAACATTGGGCAAGAAACAGAGTTGCTAAAAGAGAGGGCGAGAAACAGAGGGCGAGACACAGAGGGGCTGAAACAGAGGACGAGAAACAGAGGGGCTGAAACAGAGGGGCTGAAATAGAGGGCGAGAAACAGAGGGCGAGAAACAGATGGGCTGTAACAGAGGGGCTGAAACAGAGGGCGAGAAACAGAGGGGCTGAAACAGAGGGCGAGAAACAGCGGGCGAGAAACAGAGGGCGAGAAACAGTGGGGCTGAAACAGAGGGGCTGAAACAGAGGGCGAGAAACAGAGGGCGAGAAACAGAGGGCGAGAAACAGAGGGTCTGAAACAGAGGGGCTGAAACAGAGGGCGAGAAACAGAGGGCGAGAAATTGAGGGGTAGAAACAGAGGGGCTGAAACAGAGGGCGAGAAACAGAGGTGCTGAAACAGAGGGGATGAAACAGATGGGCTGAAACAGAGGGCGAGAAAAAGAGGGTGAGAAACAGAGGGGCTGAAACAGAGGGGCTGAAACAGAGGGGCTGAAACAGAGGGCGAGAAACAGAGGGGCTGAAACAGAGGGGCTGAAACAGAGGGGCTGAAACAGAGGGCGAGAAACATAGGGCGAGAAACAGAGGGCGAGAAACAGAGGGCGAGAAACAGAGTGCGAGAAACAGAGGGCGAGAAACAGAGGGGCTGAAACAAAGGGGCTGAAACAGAGGGGATGAAACAGAGGGGCTGAAACAGAGGGGCTGAAACAGAGGGCGAGAAACAGAGGGTGAGAAACAGAGGGGCTGAAACAGAGGGGCTGAAACAGAGGGGCTGAAACAGAGGGGCTGAAGCAGAGGGCGAGAAACAGTGGGCGAGAAACAGAGGGGCTGAAACAGAGGGGCTGAAACAGAGGGGCTGAAACAGAGGGCGAGAAACAGAGGCGCTGAAACAGAGGGCGAGAAACAGAGGGGCTGAAACAGAGGGCGAGAAACAGAGGGCGAGAAACTGAGGGCGAGAAACACAGGGGCTGAAACAGTGGGGCTGAAACAGAGGGGCTGAAACAGAGGAGCTGAAACAGAGGGCGAGAAACAGAGGGCGAGAAACAGAGGGGATGAAACAGAGGGCGAGAAACAGAGGGGGTGAAACAGTGGGTCTGAAACAGAGGGTCTGAAACAGAGGGCGAGAAACAGAGGGGCTGAAACAGAGGGCGAGAAACATTGGGGCTGAAACATATTGGCTGAAACAGAGGGGTTGAAACAGAGGGCGAGAAACAGATGGGCTGAAACAGAGGGGCTGAAACAGAGGGCGAGAAACAGAGGGACTGAAACAGAGGGGCTGGAACAGAGGGGCTGAAACAGAGGGCGAGAAACAGAGGGGCTGAAACAGAGGACGAGAAACAGAGGGGCTGAAACAGAGGGCGAGAAACAGAGGGCGAGAAACTGAGGGCGAGAAACAGAGGGGCTGAAACAGAGGGTATGAAACATAGGGGCTGAAATAGAGGGGCTGAAACAGAGGAGCTGAAAAAGAGGGGCTGAAGCAGAGGGGCTGAAAGAGAGGGGCTGAAACAGAGGGGCTGAAACAGAGGGCGAGAAACAGAGGGGCTGAAACAGTGGGGCTGAAACAGAGGGGCTGAAACAGAGGGGCTGAAACAGAGGGCGAGAAACAGAGGGGCTGAAACAGAGGGCGAGAAACAGAGGGGCTGAAACAGAGGGCGAGTAACAGAGGGGCTGAAACAGAGGGGCTGAAACAGAGGAGCTGAAACAGAGGGCGAGAAACAGAGGGCGAGAAACAGAGGGGCTGAAACAGAGGGTTGAGAAACAGAGGGGCTGAAACAGTGGAACTGAAACAGAGGGGCTGAAACAGAGGGCGAGAAACAGAGGGCGAGAAATAGAGGGGCTGAAACAGAGGGGCTGAAACAGAGGGGCTGAAACAGAGGGGCTGAAACAGAGGGGCTGAAACAGAGGGGCTGAAATAGAGTGCGAGAAACAGAAGGCGAGAAACAGAGGGGCTGTAACAGAGGGGCTGAAACAGAGGGCGAGAAACAGACGGGCTGAAACAGAGGGCGTGAAACAGAGGGCGAGAAACAGACTGCGAGAAACAGAGGGTCTGAAACAGAGGTGCTGAAACAGAGGGCGAGACACAGAGGGCGAGAAATTGAGGGGCAGAAACAGAGGGGCTGAAACAGAGGGCGAGAAACAGAGGGGCTGAAACAGAGGGTGAGAAACAGAGGGGCTGAAACAGAGGGGCTGAAACAGAAGGGCTGAAACAGAGGGGCTGAAACAGAGGGCGAGAAACAGAGGGGCTGAAACAGAGGGCGAGAAGCAGAGGGGCTGAAACAGAGGGGCTGAAACAGAGGGGCTGAAACAGAGGGCGAGAAACTGAGGGGCTGAAACAGAGGGCGAGAAACAGAGGGGCTGAAACAGAGGGGCTGAAACAGAGGGGCTGAAACAGAGGGCGAGAAACAGAGGGGCTGAAACAGACGGCGAGAAACAGAGGGGCTGAAACAGAGGGGCTGAAACAGAGGGGCTGAAACAGAGGGCGAGAAACAGAGGGGCTGAAACAGAGGGGCTGAAATAGAGGGCGAGAAACAGAGGGCGAGAAACAGATGGGCTGTAACAGAGGGGCTGAAACAGAGGGCGAGAAACAGAGGGGCTGAAACAGAGGGCGAGAAACAGCGGGCGAGAAACAGAGGGCGAGAAACAGTGGGGCTGAAACAGAGGGGCTGAAACAGAGGGCGAGAAACAGAGGGCGAGAAACAGAGGGCGAGAAACAGAGGGTCTGAAACAGAGGGGCTGAAACAGAGGGCGAGAAACAGTGGGCGAGAAATTGAGGGGTAGAAACAGAGGGGCTGAAACAGAGGGCGAGAAACAGAGGTGCTGAAACAGAGGGGATGAAACCGATGGGCTGAAACAGAGGGCGAGAAAAAGAGGGTGAGAAACAGAGGGGCTGAAACAGAGATGCTGAAACAGAGGGGCTGAAACAGAGGGCGAGAAACAGAGGGGCTGAAACAGAGGGGCTGAAACAGAGGGGCTGAAACAGAGGGCGAGAAACATAGGGCGAGAAACAGAGGGCGAGAAACAGAGGGGCTGAAACAGAGGGGCTGAAACAGAGGGGCTGAAACAGAGGGCGAGAAACAGAGGGCGAGAAACAGAGGGCGAGAAACAGAGTGCGAGAAACAGAGGGCGAGAAACAGAGGGGCTGAAACAAAGGGGCTGAAACAGAGGGGATGAAACAGAGGGGCTGAAACAGAGGGGCTGAAACAGAGGGCGAGAAACAGAGGGTGAGAAACAGAGGGGCTGAAACAGAGGGGCTGAAACAGAGTGGCTGAAACAGAGGGGCTGAAGCAGAGGGCGAGAAACAGTGGGCGAGAAACAGAGGGGCTGAAACAGAGGGGCTGAAACAGAGGGGCTGAAACAGAGGGCGAGAAACAGAGGCGCTGAAACAGTTGGCGAGAAACAGAGGGGCTGAAACAGAGGGCAAGAAACAGAGGGCGTGAAACTGAGGGCGAGAAACACAGGGGCTGAAACAGTGGGGCTGAAACAGAGGGGCTGAAACAGAGGAGCTGAAACAGAGGGCGAGAAACAGAGGGCGAGAAACAGAGGGGATGAAACAGAGGGCGAGAAACAGAGGGGGTGAAACAGAGGGTCTGAAACAGAGGGTCTGAAACAGAGGGGCTGAAACAGAGGGGCTGAAACAGAGGGCGAGAAACAGAGGGGCTGAAACAGAGGGCGAGAAACATTGGAGCTGAAACATATTGGCTGAAACAGAGGGGTTGAAACAGAGGGCGAGAAACAGATGGGCTGAAACAGAGGGGCTGAAACAGAGGGCGAGAAACAGAGTGGCTGAAGCAGACTGGCTGAAACAGAGGGGCTGAAACAGAGGGCGAGAAACAGAGGGGCTGAAACAGAGGACGAGAAACAGAGGGGCTGAAACAGAGGGCGAGAAACAGAGGGCGAGAAACTGAGGACGAGAAACAGAGGGGCTGAAACAGAGGGTATGAAACATAGGGGCTGAAATAGAGGGGCTGAAACAGAGGAGCTGAAAAAGAGGGGCTGAAACAGAGGGGCTGAAAGAGAGGGGCTGAAACAGAGGGGCTGAAACAGAGGGCGAGAAACAGAGGGGCTGAAACAGTGGGGCTGAAACAGAGGGGCTGAAACAGAGGGGCTGAAACAGAGGGCGAGAAACAGAGAGGCTGAAACAGAGGGCGAGAAACAGAGGGGCTGAAACAGAGGGCGAGTAACAGAGGGGCTGAAACAGAGGGGCTGAAACAGAGGAGCTGAAACAGAGGGCGAGAAACAGAGGGCGAGAAACAGAGGGGCTGAAACAGAGGGTTGAGAAACAGAGGGGCTGAAACAGTGGGACTGAAACAGAGGGGCTGAAACAGAGGGCGAGAAACAGAGGGCGAGAAATAGAGGGGCTGAAACAGAGGGACTGAAACAGAGGGGCTGAAACAGAGGGGCTGAAACAGAGGGGGTGAAACAGAGGGGCTGAAACAGAGGGGCTGAAACAGAGGGGATGAAACAGAGTGGCTGAAACAGAGGGGCTGAAACAGAGGGCGAGAAACAGAGGGTGAGAAACAGAGGGGCTGAAACAGAGGGTCTGAAACAGAGGGGCTGAAACAGAGGGGCTGAAACAGAGGGCGAGAAACAGAGGGGCTGAAACAGAGGGCGAGAAGCAGAGGGGCTGAAACAGAGGGGGTGAAACAGAGGGGCTGAAACAGAGGGGCTGAAACAGAGGGCGAGAAACAGAGGGGCTGAAACAGAGGGCGAGAAACAGAGGGGCTGAAACAGACGGCGAGAAACAGAGGGGCTGAAACAGAGGGGCTGAAACAGAGGGGCTGAAACAGAGTGCGAGAAACAGAGGGGCTGAAACAGAGGGCGAGAAACATAGGGCGAGAAACAGAGGGCGAGAAACAGAGGGGCTGAAACAGAGGGGCTGAAACAGAGGGGCTGAAACAGAGGGCGAGAAACAGAGGGCGAGAAACAGAGGGCGAGAAACAGAGTGCGAGAAACAGAGGGCGAGAAACAGAGGGGCTGAAACAGAGGGGCTGAAACAGAGGGGATGAAACAGAGGGGCTGAAACAGCGGGGCTGAAACAGAGGGCGAGAAACAGAGGGTGAGAAACAGAGGGGCTGAAACAGAGGGGCTGAAACAGAGGGGCTGAAACAGAGGGGCTGAAAGAGCGGGCGAGAAACAGAGGGGCTGAAACAGAGGGCGAGAAGCAGAGGGGCTGAAACAGAGGGGCTGAAACAGAGGACGAGAAACAGAGGGGCTGAAACAGAGGGCGAGAAACAGAGGGGCTGAAACAGAGGTGCTGAAACCGAGGGGCTGAAACAGAGGGCGAGAAACATAGGGCGAGAAACAGAGGGGCTGAAACAGAGGGGCTGAAACAGAGGGCGTGAAACAGAGGGCGAGAAACAGAGGGGCTGAAACAGAGGGGCTGAAACAGAGGGCGAGACACAGAGGGGCTGAAACAGAGGGGCTGAAACAGAGGGGCTGAAACAGAGGGGCTGAAACAGAGGGCGAGAAACAGAGAGCGAGAAACAGAGGGCGAGAACCAGAGTGCGAGAAACAGAGGGGATGAAACAGAGGGGCTGAAACAGAGGCAGAGAAACAGAGGGGCTGAAACAGAGGGGCTGAAACAGAGGGGCTGAAGCAGAGGGCGAGAAACAGAGGGGCTCAAACAGAGGGCGAGAAACAGAGGGCGAGAAACATAGGAGCTGAAACAGAGGGCGAGAAACAGAGGGGATGAAACAGAGGGCGAGAAACAGAGGGTCTGAAACAGAGGGGCTGAAACAGAGGGCGAGAAACAGAGGGGCTGAAACAGAGGGCGAGAAACATTGGGGCTGAAACAGATTGGCTGAAACAGAGGGCGAGAAACAGTGGGGCTGAAACAGAGGGGCTGAAACAGAGGGCGAGAAACAGAGGGGCTGAAACAGAAGGGCTGAAACATTGGGCAAGAAACAGAGTTACTAAAAGAGAGGGCGAGAAACAGAGGGCGAGACACAGAGGGGCTGAAACAGTGGACGAGAAACAGAGGGGCTGAAACAGAGGGGCTGAAATAGAGGGCGAGAAACAGAGGGCGAGAAACAGATGGGCTGTAACAGAGGGGCTGAAACAGAGGGCGAGAAACAGAGGGGCTGAAACAGAGGGCGAGAAACAGCGGGCGAGAAACAGAGGGCGAGAAACAGTGGGGCTGAAACAGAGGGGCTGAAACAGAGGGCGAGAAACAGAGGGCGAGAAACAGAGGGCGAGAAACAGAGGGTCTGAAACAGAGGGGCTGAAACAGAGGGCGAGAAACAGTGGGCGAGAAATTGAGGGGTAGAAACAGAGGGGCTGAAACAGAGGGCGAGAAACAGAGGTGCTGAAACAGAGGGGATGAAACAGATGGGCTGAAACAGAGGTCGAGAAAAAGAGGGTGAGAAACAGAGGGGCTGAAACAGAGGGGCTGAAACAGAGGGGCTGAAACAGAGGGCGAGAAACAGAGGGGCTGAAACAGAGGGGCTGAAACAGAGGGGCTGAAACAGAGGGCGAGAAACATAGGGCGAGAAACAGAGGGCGAGAAACAGAGGGGCTGAAACAGAGGGGCTGAAACAGAGGGGCTGAAACAGAGGGCGAGAAACAGAGGGCGAGAAACAGAGGGCGAGAAACAGAGTGCGAGAAACAGAGGGCGAGTAACAGAGGGGCTGAAACAAAGGGGCTGAAACAGAGGGGATGAAACAGAGGGGCTGAAACAGAGGGGCTGAAACAGAGGGCGAGAAACAGAGGGTGAGAAACAGAGGGGCTGAAACAGAGGGGCTGAAACAGAGGGGCTGAAACAGAGGGGCTGAAGCAGAGGGCGAGAAACAGTGGGCGAGAAACAGAGGGGCTGAAACAGAGGGGCTGAAACAGAGGGGCTGAAACAGAGGGCGAGAAACAGAGGCGCTGAAACAGAGGGCGAGAAACAGAGGGGCTGAAACAGAGGGCAAGAAACAGAGGGCGTGAAACTGAGGGCGAGAAACACAGGGGCTGAAACAGTGGGGCTGAAACAGAGGGGCTGAAACAGAGGAGCTGAAACAGAGGGCGAGAAACAGAGGGCGAGAAACAGAGGGGATGAAACAGAGGGCGAGAAACAGAGGGGGTGAAACAGAGGGTCTGAAACAGAGGGTCTGAAACAGAGGGGCTGAAACAGAGGGGCTGAAACAGAGGGCGAGAAACAGAGGGGCTGAAACAGAGGGCGAGAAACATTGGAGCTGAAACATATTGGCTGAAACAGAGGGGTTGAAACAGAGGGCGAGAAACAGATGGGCTGAAACAGAGGGGCTGAAACAGAGGGCGAGAAACAGAGTGGCTGAAGCAGACGGGCTGAAACAGAGGGGCTGAAACAGAGGGCGAGAAACAGAGGGGCTGAAACAGAGGACGAGAAACAGAGGGGCTGAAAAAGAGGGCGAGAAACAGAGGGCGAGAAACTGAGGGCGAGAAACAGAGGGGCTGAAACAGAGGGTATGAAACATAGGGGCTGAAATAGAGGGGTTGAAACAGAGGAGCTGAAAAAGAGGGGCTGAAACAGAGGGGCTGAAAGAGAGGGGCTGAAACAGAGGGGCTGAAACAGAGGGCGAGAAACAGAGGGGCTGAAACAGTGGGGCTGAAACAGAGGGGCTGAAACAGAGGGGCTGAAACAGAGGGCGAGAAACAGAGGGGCTGAAACAGAGGGCGAGAAACAGATGGGCTGAAACAGAGGGCGAGTAACAGAGGGGCTGAAACAGAGGGGCTAAAACAGAGGAGCTGAAACAGAGGGCGAGAAACAGAGGGCGAGAAACAGAGGGGCTGAAACAGAGGGTTGAGAAACAGAGGGGCTGAAACAGTGGGACTGAAACAGAGGGGCTGAAACAGAGGGCGAGAAACAGAGGGCGAGAAATAGAGGGGCTGAAACAGAGGGACTGAAACAGAGGGGCTGAAACAGAGGGGCTGAAACAGAGGGGCTGAAACAGAGGGGCTGAAACAGAGGGGCTGAAATAGAGGGCGAGAAACAGAAGGCGAGAAACAGAGGGGCTGTAACAGAGGGGCTGAAACAGAGGGCGTGAAACAGACGGGCTGAAACAGAGGGCGTGAAACAGAGGGCGAGAAACAGAGTGCGAGAAACAGAGGGTCTGAAACAGAGGGGCTGAAACAGAGGGCGAGACACAGAGGGCGAGAAATTGAGGGGCAGAAACAGAGGGGCTGAAACAGAGGGCGAGAAACAGAGGGGCTGAAACAGAGGGGATAAAACAGAGGGGCTGAAACAGAGGGGATGAAACAGAGGGGCTGAAACAGAGGGGCTGAAACAGAGGGCGAGAAACAGAGGGTGAGAAACAGAGGGGCTGAAACAGAGGGGCTGAAACAGAGGGGCTGAAACAGAGGGGCTGAAACAGAGGGCGAGAAACAGAGGGGCTGAAACAGAGGGCGAGAAGCAGAGGGGCTGAAACAGAGGGGCTGAAACAGAGGGGCTGAAACAGAGGGCGAGAAACAGAGGGGCTGAAACAGAGGGCGAGAAACAGAGGGGCTGAAACAGACGGCGAGAAACAGAGGGGCTGAAACAGAGGGGCTGAAACAGAGGGGCTGAAACAGAGGGCGAGAAACAGAGGGGCTGAAACAGAGTGCGAGAAACATAGGGCGAGAAACAGAGGGCGAGAAACAGAGGGGCTGAAACAGAGGGGCTGAAACAGAGGGGCTGAAACAGAGGGCGAGAAACAGAGGGCGAGAAACAGAGGGCGAGAAACAGAGTGCGAGAAACAGAGGGCGAGAAACAGAGGGGCTGAAACAGAGGGGCTGAAACAGAGGGGATGAAACAGAGGGGCTGAAACAGAGGGGCTGAAACAGAGGGCGAGAAACAGAGGGTGAGAAACAGAGGGGCTGAAACAGAGGGGCTGAAACAGAGGGGCTGAAACAGAGGGCGAGAAACAGAGGGGCTGAAACAGAGGGGGTGAAACAGAGGGGCTGAAACAGAGGGCGAGAAACATAGGGCGAGAAACAGAGGGCGAGAAACAGAGGGCGAGAAACAGAGTGCGAGAAACAGAGGGCGAGAAACAGAGGGGCTGAAACAAAGGGGCTGAAACAGAGGGGCTGAAACAGAGGGGCTGAAACAGAGGGCGAGAAACATAGGGCGAGAAACAGAGGGCGAGAAACAGAGGGCGAGAAACAGAGTGCGAGAAACAGAGGGCGAGAAACAGAGGGGCTGAAACAAAGGGGCTGAAACAGAGGGGCTGAAACAGAGGGGCTGAAACAGAGGGGCTGAAACAGAGGGCGAGAAACAGAGGGTGAGAAACAGAGGGGCTGAAACAGAGGGGCTGAAACAGAGGGGCTGAAACAGAGGGGCTGAAGCAGAGGGCGAGAAACAGTGGGCGAGAAACAGAGGGGCTGAAACAGAGGGGCTGAAACAGAGGGGCTGAAACAGAGGGCGAGAAACAGAGGCGCTGAAACAGAGGGCGAGAAACAGAGGGGCTGAAACAGAGGGCGAGAAACAGAGGGCGAGAAACTGAGGGCGAGAAACACAGGGGCTGAAACAGTGGGGCTGAAACAGAGGGGCTGAAACAGAGGAGCTGAAAAAGAGGGCGAGAAACAGAGGGCGAGAAACAGAGGGGATGAAACAGAGGGCGAGAAACAGAGGGGGTGAAACAGTGGGTCTGAAACAGAGGGTCTGAAACAGAGGGGCTGAAACAGAGGGCGAGAAACATTGGGGCTGAAACATATTGGCTGAAACAGAGGGGTTGAAACAGAGGGCGAGAAACAGATGGGCTAAAACAGAGGGGCTGAAACAGAGGGCGAGAAACAGAGGGGCTGAAACAGACGGGCTGAAACAGAGGGGCTGAAACAGAGGGCGAGAAACAGAGGGGCTGAAACAGAGGATGAGAAACAGTGGGGCTGAAACAGAGGGCGAGAAACAGAGGGCGAGAAACAGAGGGCGAGAAACAGAGGGCGAGAAACAGAGGGTCTGAAACAGAGGGGCTGAAACAGAGGGCGAGAAACAGAGGGCGAGAAATTGAGGGGTAGAAACAGAGGGGCTGAAACAGAGGGCGAGTAACAGAGGTGCTGAAACAGAGGGGATGAAACAGATGGGCTGAAACAGAGGGCGAGAAAAAGAGGGTGAGAAACAGAGGGGCTGAAACAGAGGGGCTGAAACAGAGGGCGAGAAACAGAGGGGCTGAAACAGAGGGGCTGAAACAGAGGGGCTGAAACAGAGGGCGAGAAACATAGGGCGAGAAACAGAGGGCGAGAAACAGAGGGCGAGAAACAGAGTGCGAGAAACAGAGGGCGAGAAACAGAGGGGCTGAAACAAAGGGGCTGAAACAGAGGGGATGAAACAGAGGGGCTGAAACAGAGGGGCTGAAACAGAGGGCGAGAAACAGAGGGTGAGAAACAGAGGGGCTGAAACAGAGGGGCTGAAACAGAGGGGCTGAAACAGAGGGGCTGAAGCAGAGGGCGAGAAACAGTGGGCGAGAAACAGAGGGGCTGAAACAGAGGGGCTGAAACAGAGGGGCTGAAACAGAGGGCGAGAAACAGAGGCGCTGAAACAGAGGGCGAGAAATAGAGGGGCTGAAACAGAGGGCGAGAAACATAGGGCGAGAAACTGAGGGCGAGAAACACAGGGGCTGAAACAGTGGGGCTGAAACAGAGGGGCTGAAACAGAGGAGCTGAAACAGAGGGCGAGAAACAGAGGGCGAGAAACAGAGGGGATGAAACAGAGGGCGAGAAACAGAGGGGGTGAAACAGTGGGTCTGAAACAGAGGGTCTGAAACAGAGGGGCTGAAACAGAGGGGCTGAAACAGAGGGCGAGAAACAGAGGGGCTGAAACAGAGGGCGAGAAACATTGGGGCTGAAACATATTGGCTGAAACAGAGGGGTTGAAACAGAGGGCGAGAAACAGATGGGCTGAAACAGAGGGGCTGAAACAGAGGGCGAGAAACAGAGGGACTGAAACAGACGGGCTGAAACAGAGGGGATGAAACAGAGGGCGAGAAACAGAGGGGCTGAAACAGAGGACGAGAAACAGAGGGGCTGAAACAGAGGGCGAGAAACAGAGGGCGAGAAACTGAGGGCGAGAAACAGAGGGGCTGAAACAGACGGTATGAAACATAGGGGCTGAAATAGAGGGGCTGAAACAGAGGAGCTGAAAAAGAGGGGCTGAAACAGAGGGGCTGAAAGAGAGGGGCTGAAACAGAGGGGCTGAAACAGAGGGCGAGAAACAGAGGGGCTGAAACAGTGGGGCTGAAACAGAGGGGCTGAAACAGAGGGGCTGAAACAGAGGGCGAGAAACAGAGGGGCTGAAACAGAGGGCGAGAAACAGAGGGGCTGAAACAGAGGGCGAGTAACAGAGGGGCTGAAACAGAGGGGCTGAAACAGAGGAGCTGAAACAGAGGGCGAGAAACAGAGGGCGAGAAACAGAGGGGCTGAAACAGAGGGTTGAGAAACAGAGGGGCTGAAACAGTGGAACTGAAACAGAGGGGCTGAAACAGAGGGCGAGAAACAGAGGGCGAGAAATAGAGGGGCTGAAACATAGGGGCTGAAACAGAGGGGCTGAAACAGTGGGGCTGAAACAGAGGGGCTGAAACAGAGGGGCTGAAATAGAGGGCGAGAAACAGAAGGCGAGAAACAGAGGGGCTGTAACAGAGGGGCTGAAACAGAGGGCGAGAAACAGACGGGCTGAAACAGAGGGCGTGAAACAGAGGGCGAGAAACAGAGTGCGAGAAACAGAGGGTCTGAAACAGAGGGGCTGAAACAGAGGGCGAGACACAGAGGGCGAGAAATTGAGGGGCAGAAACAGAGGGGCTGAAACAGAGGGCGAGAAACAGAGGGGCTGAAACAGAGGGTGAGAAACAGAGGGGCTGAAACAGAGGGGCTGAAACAGAGGGGCTGAAACAGAGGGGCTGAAACAGAGGGCGAGAAACAGAGGGGCTGAAACAGAGGGGCTGAAACAGAGGGCGAGAAGCAGAGGGGCTGAAACAGAGGGGCTGAAACAGAGGGGCTGAAACAGAGGGCGAGAAACAGAGGGGCTGAAACAGAGGGCGAGAAACAGAGGGGCTGAAACAGAGGGGCTGAAACAGAGGGGCTGAAACAGAGGGCGAGAAACAGAGGGGCTGAAACAGACGGCGAGAAACAGAGGGGCTGAAACAGAGGGGCTGAAACAGAGGGCGAGAAACAGAGGGGCTGAAACAGAGGGCGAGAAACATAGGGCGAGAAACAGAGGGCGAGAAACAGAGGGGCTGAAACAGAGGGGCTGAAACAGAGGGGCTGAAACAGAGGGCGAGAAACAGAGGGAGAGAAACAGAGGGCGAGAAACAGAGTGCGAGAAACAGAGGGCGAGAAACAGAGGGGCTGAAACAGAGTGGCTGAAACAGAGGGGATGAAACAGAGCGGCTGAAACAGAGGGGCTGAAACAGAGGGCGAGAAACAGAGGGTGAGAAACAGAGGGGCTGAAACAGAGGGGCTGAAACAGAGGGGCTGAAACAGAGGGGCTGAAACAGAGGGCGAGAAACAGAGGGGCTGAAACAGAGGGCGAGAAACAGAGGGGCTGAAACAGAGGGCGAGAAACATTGGGGCTGAAACATATTGGCTGAAACAGAGGGGTTGAAACAGAGGGCGAGAAACAGATGGGCTGAAACATAGGGGCTGAAACAGAGGGCGAGAAACAGAGGGGCTGAAACAGACGGGCTGAAACAGAGGGGCTGAAACAGACGGCGAGAAACAGAGGGGCTGAAACAGAGGACGAGAAACAGAGGGGCTGAAACAGAGGGCGAGAAAGAGAGGGCGAGAAACTGAGGGCGAGAAACAGAGGGGCTGAAACAGAGGGCATGAAACATAGGATCTGAAATAGAGGGGCTGAAAGAGAAGAGCTGAAAAAGAGGGGCTGAAACAGGGGCTGAAAGAGAGGGGCTGAAACAGAGGGGCTGAAACAGAGGGCGAGAAACAGAGGGGCTGAAACAGTGGGGCTGAAACAGAGGGGCTGAAACAGAGGGGCTGAAACAGAGGGCGAGAAACAGAGGGGCTGAAACAGAGGGCGAGAAACAGAGGGGCTGAAACAGAGGGCGAGTAACAGAGGGGCTGAAACAGAGGGGCTGAAACAGAGGAGCAGAAACAGAGGGCGAGAAACAGAGGGGCTGAAACAGAGGGTTGAGAAACAGAGGGGCTGAAACAGTGGGACTGAAACAGAGGGGCTGAAACAGAGGGCGAGAAACAGAGGGCGAGAAATAGAGGGTCTGAAACAGAGGGACTGAAACAGAGGGGCTGAAACAGAGGGCTGAAACAGAGGGGCTGAAACAGAGGGGCTGAAATTGAGGGCGAGAAACAGAAGGCGAGAAACAGAGGGGCTGTAACAGAGGGGCTGAAACAGAGGGCGAGAAACAGACGGGCTGAAACAGAGGGCGTGAAACAGAGGGCGAGAAACAGAGTGCGAGAAACAGAGGGTCTGAAACAGAGGGGCTGAAACAGAGGGCGAGACACAGAGGGCGAGAAATTGAGGGGCAGAAACAGAGGGGCTGAAACAGAGGGCGAGAAACAGAGGGGCTGAAACAGAGGGGATGAAACAGAGGGGCTGAAACAGAGGGGAAGAAACAGAGGGGCTGAAACAGAGGGGCTGAAACAGAGGGCGAGAAACAGAGGGTGAGAAACAGAGGGGCTGAAACAGAGGGGCTGAAACAGAGGGGCTGAAACAGAGGGGCTGAAACAGAGGGCGAGAAACAGAGGGGCTGAAACAGAGGGCGAGAAGCAGAGGGGCTGAAACAGAGGGGCTGAAACAGAGGGGCTGAAACAGAGGGCGAGAAACAGAGGGGCTGAAACAGAGGGCGAGAAACAGAGGGGCTGAAACAGAGGGCGAGAAACAGAGGGGCTGAAACAGAGGGGCTGAAACAGAGGGGCTGAAACAGAGGGCGAGAAACAGAGGGGCTGAAACAGAGGGCGAGAAACATAGGGCGAGAAACAGAGGGCGAGAAACAGAGGGGCTGAAACAGAGGGGCTGAAACAGAGGGGCTGAAACAGAGGGCGAGAAACAGAGGGCGAGAAACAGAGGGCGAGAAACAGAGTGCGAGAAACAGAGGGCGAGAAACAGAGGGGCTGAAACAGAGGGGCTGAAACAGAGGGGATGAAACAGAGGGGCTGAAACAGAGGGGCTGAAACAGAGGGCGAGAAACAGAGGGTGAGAAACAGAGGGGCTGAAACAGAGGGGCTGAAACAGAGGGGCTGAAACAGAGGGGCTGAAACAGCGGGCGAGAAACAGAGGGGCTGAAACAGAGGGCGAGAAGCAGAGGGGCTGAAACAGAGGGGCTGAAACAGAGGGGCTGAAACAGAGGGGCTGAAACAGAGCACGAGAAACAGAGGGGCTGAAACAGAGGGCGAGAAACAGAGGGGCTGAAACGGACGGCGAGAAACAGAGGGGCTGAAACAGAGGTGCTGAAACAGAGGGGCTGAAACAGAGGGCGAGAAACATAGGGCGAGAAACAGAGGGGCTGAAACAGAGGGGCTGAAACAGAGGTGCTGAAACAGAGGGGGTGAAACAGAGGGGCTGAAACAGAGGGGCTGAAACAGAGGGCGAGACACAGAGGGGCTGAAACAGAGGGGCTGAAACAGAGGGGCTGAAACAGAGGGGCTGAAACAGAGGGCGAGAAACAGAGAGCGAGAAACAGAGGGCGAGAACCAGAGTGCGAGAAACAGAGGGGATGAAACAGAGGGGCTGAAACAGAGGCAGAGAAACAGAGGGGCTGAAACAGAGGGGCTGAAACAGAGGGGCTGAAACAGAGGGCGAGAAACAGAGGGGCTCAAACAGAGGGCGAGAAACAGAGGGCGAGAAACATAGGAGCTGAAACAGAGGGCGAGAAACAGAGGGGATGAAACAGAGGGCGAGAAACAGAGGGTCTGAAACAGAGGGGCTGAAACAGAGGGCGAGAAACAGAGGGGCTGAAACAGAGGGCGAGAAACATTGGGGCTGAAACAGATTGGCTGAAACAGAGGGCGAGAAACAGTGGGGCTGAAACAGAGGGGCTGAAACAGAGGGCGAGAAACAAAGGGGCTGAAACAGAAGGGCTGAAACATTGGGCAAGAAACAGAGTTGCTAAAAGAGAGGGCGAGAAACAGAGGGCGAGACAGAGAGGGGCTGAAACATTGGACGAGAAACAGAGGGGCTGAAACAGAGGGGCTGAAATAGAGGGCGAGAAACAGAGGGCGAGAAACAGATGGGCTGTAACAGAGGGGCTGAAACAGAGGGCGAGAAACAGAGGGGCTGAAACAGAGGGCGAGAAACAGCGGGCGAGAAACAGAGGGCGAGAAACAGTGGGGCTGAAACAGAGGGGCTGAAACAGAGGGCGAGAAACAGAGGGCGAGAAACAGAGGGCGAGAAACAGAGGGTCTGAAACAGAGGGGCTGAAACAAAGGGCGAGAAACAGAGGGCGAGAAATTGAGGGGTAGAAACAGAGGGGCTGAAACAGAGGGCGAGAAACAGAGGTGCTGAAACAGAGGGGATGAAACAGATGGGCTGAAACAGAGGGCGAGAAAAAGAGGGTGAGAAACAGAGGGGCTGAAACAGAGGGGCTGAAACAGAGGGGCTGAAACAGAGGGCGAGAAACAGAGGGGCTGAAACAGAGGGGCTGAAACAGAGGGGCTGAAACAGAGGGCGAGAAACATAGGGCGAGAAACAGAGGGCGAGAAACAGAGGGCGAGAAACAGAGTGCGAGAAACAGAGGGCGAGAAACAGAGGGGCTGAAACAGAGGGGCTGAAACAGAGGGGCTGAAACAGAGGGGCTGAAACAGAGGGCGAGAAACAGAGGGGCTGAAACAGAGGGGCTGAAACAGAGGGGCTGAAACAGAGGGCGAGAAACATAGGGCGAGAAACAGAGGGCGAGAAACAGAGGGCGAGAAACAGAGTGCGAGAAACAGAGGGCGAGAAACAGAGGGGCTGAAACAAAGGGGCTGAAACAGAGGGGATGAAACAGAGGGGCTGAAACAGAGGGGCTGAAACAGAGGGCGAGAAACAGAGGGTGAGAAACAGAGGGGCTGAAACAGAGGGGCTGAAACAGAGGGGTTGAAACAGAGGGGCTGAAGCAGAGGGCGAGAAACAGTGGGCGAGAAACAGAGGGGCTGAAACAGAGGGGCTGAAACAGAGGGGCTGAAACAGAGGGCGAGAAACAGAGGCGCTGAAACAGAGGGCGAGAAACAGAGGGGCTGAAACAGAGGGCGAGAAACAGAGGGCGAGAAACTGAGGGCGAGAAACACAGGGGCTGAAACAGTGGGGCTGAAACAGAGGGGCTGAAACAGAGGAGCTGAAACAGAGGGCGAGAAACAGAGGGCGAGAAACAGAGGGGATGAAACAGAGGGCGAGAAACAGAGGGGGTGAAACAGTCGGTCTGAAACAGAGGGTCTGAAACAAAGGGGCTGAAACAGAGGGCGAGAAACATTGGGGCTGAAACATATTGGCTGAAACAGAGGGGTTGAAACAGAGGGCGAGAAACAGAGGGGCTGAAACAGAGGGGCTGAAACAGAGGGCGAGAAACAGAGGGGCTGAAACAGACGGGCTGAAACAGAGGGGCTGAAACAGAGGGCGAGAAACAGAGGGGCTGAAACAGAGGACGAGAAACAGTGGGGCTGAAACAGAGGGGCTGAAACAGAGGGCGAGAAACAGAGGGCGAGAAACAGAGGGCGAGAAACAGAGGGTCTGAAACAGAGGGGCTGAAACAGAGGGCGAGAAACAGAGGGCGAGAAATTGAGGGGTAGAAACAGAGGGGCTGAAACAGAGGGCGAGAAACAGAGGTGCTGAAACAGAGGGGATGAAACAGATGGGCTGAAACAGAGGGCGAGAAAAAGAGGGTGAGAAACAGAGGGGCTGAAACAGAGGGGCTGAAACAGAGGGGCTGAAACAGAGGGCGAGAAACAGAGGGGCTGAAACAGAGGGGCTGAAACAGAGGGGCTGAAACAGAGGGCGAGAAACATAGGGCGAGAAACAGAGGGCGAGAAACAGAGGGCGAGAAACAGAGTGCGAGAAACAGAGGGCGAGAAACAGAGGGGCTGAAACAAAGGGGCTGAAACAGAGGGGATGAAACAGAGGGGCTGAAACAGAGGGACTGAAACAGAGGGCGAGAAACAGAGGGTGAGAAACAGAGGGGCTGAAACAGAGGGGCTGAAACAGAGGGGCTGAAACAGTGGGGCTGAAGCAGAGGGCGAGAAACAGTGGGCGAGAAACAGAGGGGCTGAAACAGAGGGGCTGAAACAGAGGGGCTGAAACAGAGGGCGAGAAACAGAGGCGCTGAAACAGAGGGCGAGAAACAGAGGGGCTGAAACAGAGGGCGAGAAACAGAGGGCGAGAAACTGAGGGCGAGAAACACAGGGGCTGAAACAGTGGGGCTGAAACAGAGGGGCTGAAACAGAGGAGCTGAAACAGAGGGCGAGAAACAGAGGGCGAGAAACAGAGGGGATGAAACAGAGGGCGAGAAACAGAGGGGGTGAAACAGTGGGTCTGAAACAGAGGGTCTGAAACAGAGGGGCTGAAACAGAGGGGCTGAAACAGAGGGCGAGAAACAGAGGGGCTGAAACAGAGGGCGAGAAACATTGGGGCTGAAACATATTGGCTGAAACAGAGGGGTTGAAACAGAGGGCGAGAAACAGATGGGCTGAAACAGAGGGGCTGAAACAGAGGGCGAGAAACAGAGGGACTGAAACAGACGAACTGAAACAGAGGGGCTGAAACAGAGGGCGAGAAACAGAGGGGCTGAAACAGAGGACGAGAAACAGAGGGGCTGAAACAGAGGGCGAGAAACAGAGGGCGAGAAACTGAGGGCGAGAAACAGAGGGGCTGAAACAGAGGGCATGAAACATAGGGGCTGAAATAGAGGGGCTGAAACAGAGGAGCTGAAAAAGAGGGGCTGAAACAGAGGGGCTGAAAGAGAGGGGCTGAAACAGAGGGGCTGAAACAGAGGGCGAGAAACAGAGGGGCTGAAACAGTGGGGCTGAAACAGAGGGGCTGAAACAGAGGGGCTGAAACAGAGGGCGAGAAACAGAGGGGCTGAAACAGAGGGCGAGAAACAGAGGGGCTGAAACAGAGGGCGAGTAACAGAGGGGCTGAAACAGAGGGGCTGAAACAGAGGAGCTGAAACAGAGGGCGAGAAACAGAGGGCGAGAAACAGAGGGGCTGAAACAGAGGGTTGAGAAACAGAGGGGCTGAAACAGTGGAACTGAAACAGAGGGGCTGAAACAGAGGGCGAGAAACAGAGGGCGAGAAATAGAGGGGCTGAAACAGAGGGGCTGAAACAGAGGGGCTGAAACAGAGGGGCTGAAACAGAGGGGCTGAAACAGAGGGGCTGAAATAGAGGGCGAGAAACAGAAGGCGAGAAACAGAGGGGCTGTAACAGAGGGGCTGAAACAGAGGGCGAGAAACAGACGGGCTGAAACAGAGGGCGTGAAACAGAGGGCGAGAAACAGAGTGCGAGAAACAGAGGGTCTGAAACAGAGGGGCTGAAACAGAGGGCGAGACAGAGAGGGCGAGAAATTGAGGGGCAGAAACAGAGGGGCTGAAACAGAGGGCGAGAAACAGAGGGGCTGAAACAGAGGGTGAGAAACAGAGGGGCTGAAACAGAGGGGCTGAAACAGAGGGGCTGAAACAGAGGGGCTGAAACAGAGGGCGAGAAACAGAGGGGCTGAAACAGAGGGCGAGAAGCAGAGGGGCTGAAACAGAGGGGCTGAAACAGAGGGCGAGAAACAGAGGGGCTGAAACAGAGGGCGAGAAACAGAGGGGCTGAAACAGAGGGGCTGAAACAGAGGGGCTGAAACAGAGGGCGAGAAACAGAGGGGCTGAAACAGACGGCGAGAAACAGAGGGGCTGAAACAGAGGGGCTGAAACAGAGGGGCTGAAACAGCGGGCGAGAAACAGAGGGGCTGAAACAGAGGGCGAGAAACATAGGGCGAGAAACAGAGGGCGAGAAACAGAGGGGCTGAAACAGAGGGGCTGAAACAGAGGGGCTGAAACAGAGGGCCAGAAACAGAGGGCGAGAAACAGAGGGCGAGAAACAGAGTGCGAGAAACAGAGGGCGAGAAACAGAGGGGCTGAAACAGAGGGGCTGAAACAGAGGGGATGAAACAGAGGGGCTGAAACAGAGGGGCTGAAACAGAGGGCGAGAAACAGAGGGTGAGAAACCGAGGGGCTGAAACAGAGGGGCTGAAACAGAGGGGCTGAAACAGAGGGGCTGAAACAGAGGGCGAGAAACAGAGGGGCTGAAACAGAGGGCGAGAAACAGAGGGGCTGAAACAGAGGGCGAGAAACATTGGGGCTGAAACAGAGGGGTTGAAACAGAGGGCGAGAAACAGAGGGCGAGAAACAGAGGGTGATAAACAGAGGGGCTGAAACAGAGGGGCTGAAACAGAGGGGCTGAAACAGAGGGGCTGAAACAGAGGGCGAGAAACAGATGGGCTGAAACAGAGGGCGAGAAGCAGAGCGGCTGAAACAGAGGGGCTGAAACAGAGGGGCTGAAACAGAGGGCGAGAAACAGAGGGGCTGAAACAGAGGGCGAGAAACAGAGGGGCTGAAACAGACGGCGAGAAACAGAGGGGCTGAAACAGAGGGGCTGAAACAGAGGGGCTGAAACAGAGGGCGAGAAACAGAGGGGCTGAAACAGAGGGCGAGAAACAGAGGGGCTGAAACAGACGAGCTGATACAGAGGGGCTGAAACAGAGGGACTGAAACAGAGGGCGAGAAACAGAGGGGCTGAAACAGAGGAGCTGAAACAGAGGGCGAGAAACAGAGGGCGAGAAACAGAGGGGATGAAACAGAGGGCGAGAAACAGAGGGGGTGAAACAGTGGGTCTGAAACAGAGGGTCTGAAACAGAGGGGCTGAAACAGAGGGCGAGAAACATTGGGGCTGAAACATATTGGCTGAAACAGAGGGGTTGAAACAGAGGGCGAGAAACAGAGGGGCTGAAACAGAGGGGCTGAAACAGAGGGCGAGAAACAGAGGGGCTGAAACAGACGGGCTGAAACAGAGGGGCTGAAACAGAGGGCGAGAAACAGAGGGGCTGAAACAGAGGACGAGAAACAGTGGGGCTGAAACAGAGGGGCTGAAACAGAGGGCGAGAAACAGAGGGCGAGAAACAGAGGGCGAGAAACAGAGGGTCTGAAACAGAGGGGCTGAAACAGAGGGCGAGAAACAGAGGGCGAGAAATTGAGGGGTAGAAACAGAGGGGCTGAAACAGAGGGCGAGAAACAGAGGTGCTGAAACAGAGGGGATGAAACAGATGGGCTGAAACAGAGGGCGAGAAAAAGAGGGTGAGAAACAGAGGGGCTGAAACAGAGGGGCTGAAACAGAGGGGCTGAAACAGAGGGCGAGAAACAGAGGGGCTGAAACAGAGGGGCTGAAACAGAGGGGCTGAAACAGAGGGCGAGAAACATAGGGCGAGAAACAGAGGGCGAGAAACAGAGGGCGAGAAACAGAGTGCGAGAAACAGAGGGCGAGAAACAGAGGGGCTGAAACAAAGGGGCTGAAACAGAGGGGATGAAACAGAGGGGCTGAAACAGAGGGACTGAAACAGAGGGCGAGAAACAGAGGGTGAGAAACAGAGGGGCTGAAACAGAGGGGCTGAAACAGAGGGGCTGAAACAGTGGGGCTGAAGCAGAGGGCGAGAAACAGTGGGCGAGAAACAGAGGGGCTGAAACAGAGGGGCTGAAACAGAGGGGCTGAAACAGAGGGCGAGAAACAGAGGCGCTGAAACAGAGGGCGAGAAACAGAGGGGCTGAAACAGAGGGCGAGAAACAGAGGGCGAGAAACTGAGGGCGAGAAACACAGGGGCTGAAACAGTGGGGCTGAAACAGAGGGGCTGAAACAGAGGAGCTGAAACAGAGGGCGAGAAACAGAGGGCGAGAAACAGAGGGGATGAAACAGAGGGCGAGAAACAGAGGGGGTGAAACAGTGGGTCTGAAACAGAGGGTCTGAAAGAGAGGGGCTGAAACAGAGGGGCTGAAACAGAGGGCGAGAAACAGAGGGGCTGAAACAGAGGGCGAGAAACATTGGGGCTGAAACATATTGGCTGAAACAGAGGGGTTGAAACAGAGGGCGAGAAACAGATGGGCTGAAACAGAGGGGCTGAAACAGAGGGCGAGAAACAGAGGGACTGAAACAGACGAACTGAAACAGAGGGGCTGAAACAGAGGGCGAGAAACAGAGGGGCTGAAACAGAGGACGAGAAACAGAGGGGCTGAAACAGAGGGCGAGAAACAGAGGGCGAGAAACTGAGGGCGAGAAACAGAGGGGCTGAAACAGAGGGCATGAAACATAGGGGCTGAAATAGAGGGGCTGAAACAGAGGAGCTGAAAAAGAGGGGCTGAAACAGAGGGGCTGAAAGAGAGGGGCTGAAACAGAGGGGCTGAAACAGAGGGCGAGAAACAGAGGGGCTGAAACAGTGGGGCTGAAACAGAGGGGCTGAAACAGAGGGGCTGAAACAGAGGGCGAGAAACAGAGGGGCTGAAACAGAGGGCGAGAAACAGAGGGGCTGAAACAGAGGGCGAGTAACAGAGGGGCTGAAACAGAGGGGCTGAAACAGAGGAGCTGAAACAGAGGGCGAGAAACAGAGGGCGAGAAACAGAGGGGCTGAAACAGAGGGTTGAGAAACAGAGGGGCTGAAACAGTGGAACTGAAACAGAGGGGCTGAAACAGAGGGCGAGAAACAGAGGGCGAGAAATAGAGGGGCTGAAACAGAGGGGCTGAAACAGAGGGGCTGAAACAGAGGGGCTGAAACAGAGGGGCTGAAACAGAGGGGCTGAAATAGAGGGCGAGAAACAGAAGGCGAGAAACAGAGGGGCTGTAACAGAGGGGCTGAAACAGAGGGCGAGAAACAGACGGGCTGAAACAGAGGGCGTGAAACAGAGGGCGAGAAACAGAGTGCGAGAAACAGAGGGTCTGAAACAGAGGGGCTGAAACAGAGGGCGAGACAGAGAGGGCGAGAAATTGAGGGGCAGAAACAGAGGGGCTGAAACAGAGGGCGAGAAACAGAGGGGCTGAAACAGAGGGTGAGAAACAGAGGGGCTGAAACAGAGGGGCTGAAACAGAGGGGCTGAAACAGAGGGGCTGAAACAGAGGGCGAGAAACAGAGGGGCTGAAACAGAGGGCGAGAAGCAGAGGGGCTGAAACAGAGGGGCTGAAACAGAGGGCGAGAAACAGAGGGGCTGAAACAGAGGGCGAGAAACAGAGGGGCTGAAACAGAGGGGCTGAAACAGAGGGGCTGAAACAGAGGGCGAGAAACAGAGGGGCTGAAACAGACGGCGAGAAACAGAGGGGCTGAAACAGAGGGGCTGAAACAGAGGGGCTGAAACAGAGGGCGAGAAACAGAGGGGCTGAAACAGAGGGCGAGAAACATAGGGCGAGAAACAGAGGGCGAGAAACAGAGGGGCTGAAACAGAGGGGCTGAAACAGAGGGGCTGAAACAGAGGGCCAGAAACAGAGGGCGAGAAACAGAGGGCGAGAAACAGAGTGCGAGAAACAGAGGGCGAGAAACAGAGGGGCTGAAACAGAGGGGCTGAAACAGAGGGGATGAAACAGAGGGGCTGAAACAGAGGGGCTGAAACAGAGGGCGAGAAACAGAGGGTGAGAAACCGAGGGGCTGAAACAGAGGGGCTGAAACAGAGGGGCTGAAACAGAGGGGCTGAAACAGAGGGCGAGAAACAGAGGGGCTGAAACAGAGGGCGAGAAACAGAGGGGCTGAAACAGAGGGCGAGAAACATTGGGGCTGAAACAGAGGGGTTGAAACAGAGGGCGAGAAACAGAGGGCGAGAAACAGAGGGTGATAAACAGAGGGGCTGAAACAGAGGGGCTGAAACAGAGGGGCTGAAACAGAGGGGCTGAAACAGAGGGCGAGAAACAGAGGGGCTGAAACAGAGGGCGAGAAGCAGAGCGGCTGAAACAGAGGGGCTGAAACAGAGGGGCTGAAACAGAGGGCGAGAAACAGAGGGGCTGAAACAGAGGGCGAGAAACAGAGGGGCTGAAACAGACGGCGAGAAACAGAGGGGCTGAAACAGAGGGGCTGAAACAGAGGGGCTGAAACAGAGGGCGAGAAACAGAGGGGCTGAAACAGAGGGCGAGAAACATAGGGCGAGAAACAGAGGGCGAGAAACAGAGGGGCTGAAACAGAGGGGCTGAAACAGAGGGGCTGAAACAGAGGGCGAGAAACAGAGGGCGAGAAAGAGAGGGCGAGATACAGAGTGCGAGAAACAGAGGGCGAGAAACAGAGGGGCTGAAACAGAGGGGCTGAAACAGAGGGGATGAAACAGAGGGGCTGAAACAGAGGGGCTGAAACAGAGGGCGAGAAACAGAGGGTGAGAAACAGAGGGGCTGAAACAGAGGGGCTGAAACAGAGGGGCTGAAACAGAGGGGCTGAAACAGAGGGCGAGAAACAGAGGGGCTGAAACAGAGGGCGAGAAGCAGAGGGGCTGAAACAGAGGGGCTGAAACAGAGGGGCTGAAACAGAGGGGCTGAAACAGAGCACGAGAAACAGAGGGGCTGAAACAGAGGGCGAGAAACAGAGGGGCTGAAACAGCCGGCGAGAAACAGTGGGGCTGAAACAGAGGTGCTGAAACAGAGGGGCTGAAACAGAGGGCGAGAAACATAGGGCGAGAAACAGAGGGGCTGAAACAGAGGGGCTGAAACAGAGGGGCTGAAACAGAGGGGGTGAAACAGAGGGGCTGAAACAGAGGGGCTGAAACAGAGGGCGAGACACAGAGGGGCTGAAACAGAGGGGCTGAAACAGAGGGGCTGAAACAGAGGGGCGGAAACAGAGGGCGAGAAACAGAGAGCGAGAAACAGAGGGCGAGAACCAGAGTGCGAGAAACAGATTGGATGAAACAGAGGGGCTGAAACAGAGGCAGAGAAACAGAGGGGCTGAAACAGACGGGCTGAAACAGAGGGCGAGAAACAGAGGGGCTCAAACAGAGGGCGAGAAACAGAGGGCGAGAAACATAGGAGCTGAAACAGAGGGCGAGAAACAGAGGGGATGAAACAGAGGGCGAGAAACAGAGGGTCTGAAACAGAGGGGCTGAAACAGAGGGCGAGAAACAGAGGGGCTGAAACAGAGGGCGAGAAACATTGGGGCTGAAACAGATTGGCTGAAACAGAGGGCGAGAAACAGTGGGGCTGAAACAGAGGGGCTGAAACAGAGGGCGAGAAACAGAGGGGCTGAAACAGAAGGGCTGAAACATTGGGCAAGAAACAGAGTTGCTAAAAGAGAGGGCGAGAAACAGAGGGCGAGACAGAGAGGGGCTGAAACAGAGGACGAGAAACAGAGGGGCTGAAACAGAGGGGCTGAAATAGAGGGCGAGAAACAGAGGGCGAGAAACAGATGGGCTGTAACAGAGGGGCTGAAACAGAGGGCGAGAAACAGAGGGGCTGAAACAGAGGGCGAGAAACAGCGGGCGAGAAACAGAGGGCGAGAAACAGTGGGGCTGAAACAGAGGGGCTGAAACAGAGGGCGAGAAACAGAGGGCGAGAAACAGAGGGCGAGAAACAGAGGGTCTGAAACAGAGGGGCTGAAACAGAGGGCGAGAAACAGAGGGCGGCAAATTGAGGGGTAGAAACAGAGGGGCTGAAACAGAGGGCGAGAAACAGAGGTGCTGAAACAGAGGGGATGAAACAGATGGGCTGAAACAGAGGGCGAGAAAAAGAGGGTGAGAAACAGAGGGGCTGAAACAGAGGGGCTGAAACAGAGGGGCTGAAACAGAGGGCGAGAAACAGAGGGGCTGAAACAGAGGGGCTGAAACAGAGGGGCTGAAACAGAGGGCGAGAAACATAGGGCGAGAAACAGAGGGCGAGAAACAGAGGGCGAGAAACAGAGTGCGAGAAACAGAGGGCGAGAAACAGAGGGGCTGAAACAAAGGGGCTGAAACAGAGGGGATGAAACAGAGGGGCTGAAACAGAGGGGCTGGAACAGAGGGCGAGAAACAGAGGGTGAGAAACAGAGGGGCTGAAACAGAGGGGCTGAAACAGAGGGGCTGAAACAGAGGGGCTGAAACAGAGGGGATGAAACAGAGGGGCTGAAACAGAGGGGCTGAAACAGAGGGCGAGAAACAGAGGGTGAGAAACAGAGGGGCTGAAACAGAGGAGCTGAAACAGAGGGGCTGAAACAGAGGGCGAGAAACAGAGGGGCTGAAACAGAGGGCGAGAAGCAGAGGGGCTGAAACAGAGGGGCTGAAACAGAGGGGCTGAAACAGAGGGGCTGAAACAGAGCACGAGAAACAGAGGGGCTGAAACAGAGGGCGAGAAACAGAGGGGCTGAAACAGACGGCGAGAAACAGTGGGGCTGAAACAGAGGTGCTGAAACAGAGGGGCTGAAACAGAGGGCGAGAAACATAGGGCGAGAAACAGAGGGGCTGAAACAGAGGGGCTGAAACAGAGGGGCTGAAACAGAGGGGGTGAAACAGAGGGGCTGAAACAGAGGGGCTGAAACAGAGGGCGAGACACAGAGGGGCTGAAACAGAGGGGCTGAAACAGAGGGGCTGAAACAGAGGGGCTGAAACAGAGGGCGAGAAACAGAGAGCGAGAAACAGAGGGCGAGAACCAGAGTGCGAGAAACAGAGGGGATGAAACAGAGGGGCTGAAACAGAGGCAGAGAAACAGAGGGGCTGAAACAGAGGGGCTGAAACAGAGGGCGAGAAACAGAGGGGCTCAAACAGAGGGCGAGAAACAGAGGGCGAGAAACATAGGAGCTGAAACAGAGGGCGAGAAACAGAGGGGATGAAACAGAGGGCGAGAAACAGAGGGTCTGAAACAGAGGGGCTGAAACAGAGGGCGAGAAACAGAGGGGCTGAAACAGAGGGCGAGAAACATTGGGGCTGAAACAGATTGGCTGAAACAGAGGGCGAGAAACAGTGGGGCTGAAACAGAGGGGATGAAACAGAGGGCGAGAAACAGAGGGGCTGAAACAGAAGGGCTGAAACATTGGGCAAGAAACAGAGTTGCTAAAAGAGAGGGCGAGAAACAGAGGGCGAGACAGAGAGGGGCTGAAACAGAGGACGAGAAACAGAGGGGCTGAAACAGAGGGGCTGAAATAGAGGGCGAGAAACAGAGGGCGAGAAACAGATGGGCTGTAACAGAGGGGCTGAAACAGAGGGCGAGAAACAGAGGGGCTGAAACAGAGGGCGAGAAACAGCGGGCGAGAAACAGAGGGCGAGAAACAGTGGGGCTGAAACAGAGGGGCTGAAACAGAGGGCGAGAAACAGAGGGCGAGAAACAGAGGGCGAGAAACAGAGGGTCTGAAACAGAGGGGCTGAAACAGAGGGCGAGAAACAGAGGGCGGCAAATTGAGGGGTAGAAACAGAGGGGCTGAAACAGAGGGCGAGAAACAGAGGTGCTGAAACAGAGGGGATGAAACAGATGGGCTGAAACAGAGGGCGAGAAAAAGAGGGTGAGAAACAGAGGGGCTGAAACAGAGGGGCTGAAACAGAGGGGCTGAAACAGAGGGCGAGAAACAGAGGGGCTGAAACAGAGGGGCTGAAAAAGAGGGGCTGAAACAGAGGGCGAGAAACATAGGGCGAGAAACAGAGGGCGAGAAACAGAGGGCGAGAAACAGAGTGCGAGAAACAGAGGGCGAGAAACAGAGGGGCTGAAACAAAGGGGCTGAAACAGAGGGGATGAAACAGAGGGGCTGAAACAGAGGGGCTGGAACAGAGGGCGAGAAACAGAGGGTGAGAAACAGAGGGGCTGAAACAGAGGGGCTGAAACAGAGGGGCTGAAACAGAGGGGCTGAAGCAGAGGGCGAGAAACAGTGGGCGAGAAACAGAGGGGCTGAAACAGAGGGGCTGAAACCGAGGGGCTGAAACAGAGGGCGAGAAACAGAGGCGCTGAAACAGAGGGCGAGAAACAGAGGGGCTGAAACAGAGGGCGAGAAACAGAGGGCGAGAAACTGAGGGCGAGAAACACAGGGGCTGAAACAGTGGGGCTGAAACAGAGGGGCTGAAACAGAGGAGCTGAAACAGAGGGCGAGAAACAGAGGGCGAGAAACAGAGGGGATGAAACAGAGGGCGAGAAACAGAGGGGGTGAAACAGTGGGTCTGAAACAGAGGGTCTGAAACAGAGGGGCTGAAACAGAGGGGCTGAAACAGAGGGCGAGAAACAGAGGGGCTGAAACAGAGGGCGAGAAACATTGGGGCTGAAACATATTGGCTGAAACAGAGGGGTTGAAACAGAGGGCGAGAAACAGATGGGCTGAAACAGAGGGGCTGAAACAGAGGGCGAGAAACAGAGGGACTGAAACAGACGGGCTGAAACAGAGGGGCTGAAACAGAGGGCGAGAAACAGAGGGGCTGAAACAGAGGACGAGAAACAGAGGGGCTGAAACAGAGGGCGAGAAACAGAGGGCGAGAAACTGAGGGCGAGAAACAGAGGGGCTGAAACAGAGGGTATGAAACATAGGGGCTGAAATAGAGGGGCTGAAACAGAGGAGCTGAAAAAGAGGGGCTGAAACAGAGGGGCTGAAAGAGAGGGGCTGATACAGAGGGGCTGAAACAGAGGGCGAGAAACAGAGGGGCTGAAACAGTGGGGCTGAAACAGAGGGGCTGAAACAGAGGGGCTGAAACAGAGGGCGAGAAACAGAGGGGCTGAAACAGAGGGCGAGAAACAGAGGGGCAGAAACAGAGGGCGAGTAACAGAGGGGCTGAAACAGAGGGGCTGAAACAGAGGAGCTGAAACAGAGGGCGTGAAACAGAGGGCGAGAAACAGAGGGGCTGAAACAGAGGGTTGAGAAACAGAGGGGCTGAAACAGTGGAACTGAAACAGAGGGGCTGAAACAGAGGGCGAGAAACAGAGGGCGAGAAATAGAGGGGCTGAAACAGAGGGGCTGAAACAGAGGGGCTGAAACAGAGGGGCTGAAACAGAGGGGCTGAAATAGAGGGCGAGAAACAGAAGGCGAGAAACAGAGGGGCTGTAACATAGGGGCTGAAACAGAGGGCGAGAAACAGACAGGCTGAAACAGAGGGCGTGAAACAGAGGGCGAGAAACAGAGTGCGAGAAACAGAGGGTCTGAAACAGAGGGGCTGAAACAGAGGGCGAGACACAGAGGGCGAGAAATTGAGGGGCAGAAACAGAGGGGCTGAAACAGAGGGCGAGAAACAGAGGGGCTGAAACAGAGGGTGAGAAACAGAGGGGCTGAAACAGAGGGGCTGAAACAGAGGGGCTGAAACAGAGGGGCTGAAACAGAGGGCGAGAAACAGAGGGGCTGAAACAGAGGGCGAGAAGCAGAGGGGCTGAAACAGAGGGGCTGAAACAGAGGGCGAGAAACAGAGGGGTTGAAACAGAGGGCGAGAAACAGAGGGGCTGAAACAGAGGGGCTGAAACAGAGGGGCTGAAACAGAGGGCGAGAAACAGAGGGGCTGAAACAGACGGCGAGAAACAGAGGGGCTGAAACAGAGGGGCTGAAACAGAGGGCGAGAAACAGAGGGGCTGAAACAGAGGACGAGAAACAGAGGGGCTGAAACAGAGGGCGAGACACAGAGGGCGAGAAATTGAGGGGCAGAAACAGAGGGGCTGAAACAGAGGGCGAGAAACAGAGGGGCTGAAACAGAGGGTGAGAAACAGAGGGGCTGAAACAGAGGGGCTGAAACAGAGGGGCTGAAACAGAGGGGCTGAAACAGAGGGCGAGAAACAGAGGGGCTGAAACAGAGGGCGAGAAGCAGAGGGGCTGAAACAGAGGGGCTGAAACAGAGGGCGAGAAACAGAGGGGCTGAAACAGAGGGCGAGAAACAGAGGGGCTGAAACTGAGGGGCTGAAACAGAGGGGCTGAAACAGAGGGCGAGAAACAGAGGGCGAGAAACAGAGGGCGAGAAACAGAGTGCGAGAAACAGAGGGCGAGAAACAGAGGGGCTGAAACAGAGTGGCTGAAACAGAGGGGATGAAACAGAGGGGCTGAAACAGAGGGGCTGAAACAGAGGGGGTGAAACAGAGGGCGAGAAACATAGGGCGAGAAACAGAGGGCGAGAAACATAGGGGCTGAAACAGAGGGGCTGAAACAGAGGGGCTCAAACAGAGGGCGAGAAACAGAGGGCGAGAAACAGAGGGCGAGAAACAGAGTGCGAGAAACAGAGGGCGAGAAACAGAGGGGCTGAAACAGAGTGGCTGAAACAGAGGGGATGAAACAGAGGGGCTGAAACAGAGGGGCTGAAACAGAGGGCGAGAAACAGAGGGTGAGAAACAGAGGGGCTGAAACAGAGGGGCTGAAACAGAGGGGCTGAAACAGAGGGGCTGAAACAGAGGGCGAGAAACAGAGGGGCTGAAACAGAGGGCGAGAAACAGAGGGGCTGAAACAGAGGGCGAGAAACATTGGGGCTGAAACATATTGGCTGAAACAGAGGGGTTGAAACAGAGGGCGAGAAACAGATGGGCTGAAACAGAGGGGCTGAAACAGAGGGCGAGAAACAGAGGGGCTGAAACAGACGGGCTGAAACAGAGGGGCTGAAACAGAGGGCGAGAAACAGAGGGGCTGAAACAGAGGACGAGAAACAGAGGGGCTGAAACAGAGGGCGAGAAACAGAGGGCGAGAAACTGAGGGCGAGAAACAGAGGGGCTGAAACAGAGGGTATGAAACAAAGGATCTGAAATAGAGGGGCTGAAACAGAGGAGCTGAAAAAGAGGGGCTGAAACAGAGGGGCTGAAAGAGAGGGGCTGAAACAGAGGGGCTGAAACAGAGGGCGAGAAACAGAGGGGCTGAAACAGTGGGGCTGAAACAGAGGAGCTGAAACAGAGGGGCTGAAAGAGAGGGGCTGAAACAGAGGGGCTGAAACAGAGGGCGAGAAACAGAGGGGCTGAAACATTGGGGCTGAAACAGAGGGGCTGAAACAGAGGGGCTGAAACAGAGGGCGAGAAACAGAGGGGCTGAAACAGAGGGCGAGAAACAGAGGGGCTGAAACAGAGGGCGAGTAACAGAGGGGCTGAAACAGAGGGGCTGAAACAGAGGAGCTGAAACAGAGGGCGAGAAACAGAGGGCGAGAAACTGAGGGCGAGAAACACAGGGGCTGAAACAGTGGGGCTGAAACAGAGGGGCTGAAACAGAGGAGCTGAAACAGAGGGCGAGAAACAGAGGGCGAGAAACAGAGGGGATGAAACAGAGGGCGAGAAACAGAGGGGGTGAAACAGTGGGTCTGAAACAGAGGGTCTGAAACAGAGGGGCTGAAACAGAGGGCGAGAAACATTGGGGCTGAAACATATTGGCTGAAACAGAGGGGTTGAAACAGAGGGCGAGAAACAGATGGGCTGAAACAGAGGGGCTGAAACAGAGGGCGAGAAACAGAGGGGCTGAAACAGACGGGCTGAAACAGAGGGGCTGAAACAGAGGGCGAGAAACAGAGGGGCTGAAACAGAGGACGAGAAACAGAGGGGCTGAAACAGAGGGCGAGAAACAGAGGGCGAGAAACTGAGGGCTAGAAACAGAGGGGCTGAAACAGAGGGTATGAAACATAGGGGCTGAAATAGAGGGGCTGAAACAGAGGAGCTGAAAAAGAGGGGCTGAAACAGATGGGCTGAAAGAGAGGGGCTGAAACAGAGGGGCTGAAACAGAGGGCGAGAAACAGAGGGGCTGAAACAGTGGGGCTGAAACAGAGGGGCTGAAACAGAGGGGCTGAAACAGAGGGCGAGAAACAGAGGGGCTGAAACAGAGGGCGAGAAACAGAGGGGCTGAAACAGAGGGCGAGTAACAGAGGGGCTGAAACAGAGGGGCTGAAACAGAGGAGCTGAAACTGAGGGCGAGAAACAGAGGGCGAGAAACAGAGGGGCTGAAACAGAGGGTTGAGAAACAGAGGGGCTGAAACAGTGGAACTGAAACAGAGGGGCTGAAACAGAGGGCGAGAAACAGAGGACGAGAAATAGAGGGGCTGAAACAGAGGGACTGAAACAGAGGGGCTGAAACAGAGGGGCTGAAACAGAGGGGCTGAAACAGAGGGGGTGAAACAGTAGGGCTGAAATAGAGGGCGAGCAACAGAAGGCGAGAAACAGAGGGGCTGTAACAGAGGGGCTGAAACAGAGGGCGAGAAACAGACGGGCTGAAACAGAGGGCGTGAAACAGAGGGCGAGAAACAGAGTGCGAGAAACAGAGGGTCTGAAACAGAGGGGCTGAAACAGAGGGCGAGAAACAGAGGGGCTGAAACAAAGGGTGAGAAACAGAGGGGCTGAAACAGAGGGGCTGAAACAGAGGGGCTGAAACAGAGGGCGAGAAACAGAGGGGCTGAAACAGAGGGCGAGAAGCAGAGGGGCTGAAACAGAGGGGCTGAAACAGAGGGGCTGAAACAGAGGGCGAGAAACAGAGGGGCTGAAACAGAGGGCGAGAAACAGAGGGGCTGAAACAGAGGGGCTGAAACAGATGGGCTGAAAAAGAGGGCGAGAAACAGAGGGGCTGAAACAGACGGCGAGAAACAGAGGGGCTGAAACAGAGGGGCTGAAACAGAGGGGCTGAAACAGAGGGCGAGAAACAGAGGGGCTGAAACAGAGGGCGAGAAACATAGGGCGAGAAACAGAGGGCGAGAAACAGAGGGGCTGAAACAGAGGGGCTGAAACAGAGGGGCTGAAACAGAGGGCGAGAAACAGAGTGCGAAAAACAGAGGGCGAGAAACAGAGTGCGAGAAACAGAAGGCGAGAAACAGAGGGGCTGAAACAGAGTGGCTGAAACAGAGGGGATGAAACAGAGGGGCTGAAACAGAGGGGCTGAAACAGAGGGCGAGAAACAGAGGGTGAGAAACAGAGGGGCTGAAACAGAGGGGCTGAAACAGAGGGGCTGAAACAGAGGGGCTGAAACAGAGGGCGAGAAACAGAGGGGCTGAAACAGAGGGCGAGAAACAGAGGGGCTGAAACAGAGGGCGAGAAACATTGGGGCTGAAACATATTGGCTGAAACAGAGGGGTTGAAACAGAGGGCGAGAAACAGATGGGCTGAAACAGAGGGGCTGAAACAGAGGGCGAGAAACAGAGGGGCTGAAACAGACGGGCTGAAACAGAGGGGCTGAAACAGAGGGCGAGAAACAGAGGGGCTGAAACAGAGGACGAGAAACAGAGGGGCTGAAACAGAGGGCGAGAAACAGAGGGCGAGAAACTGAGGGCGAGAAACAGAGGGGCTGAAACAGAGGGTATGAAACATAGGGGCTGAAATAGAGGGGCTGAAACAGAGGAGCTGAAAAAGAGGGGCTGAAACAGAGTGGCTGAAAGAGAGGGGCTGAAACAGAGGGGCTGAAACAGAGGGCGAGAAACAGAGGGGCTGAAACAGAGGGCGAGAAACAGAGGGGCTGAAACAGAGGGCGAGTAACAGAGGGGCTGAAACAGAGGGGCTGAAACAGAGGAGCTGAAACAGAGGGCGAGAAACAGAGGGCGAGAAACAGAGGGGCTGAAACAGAGGGCGAGAAACAGAGGGGCTGAAACAGAGGGCGAGTAACAGAGGGGCTGAAACAGAGGGGCTGAAACAGAGGAGCTGAAACTGAGGGCGAGAAACAGAGGGCGAGAAACAGAGGGGCTGAAACAGAGGGTTGAGAAACAGAGGGGCTGAAACAGTGGAACTGAAACAGAGGGGCTGAAACAGAGGGCGAGAAACAGAGGGCGAGAAATAGAGGGGCTGAAACAGAGGGACTGAAACAGAGGGGCTGAAACAGAGGGGCTGAAACAGAGGGGCTGAAACAGAGGGGGTGAAACAGTAGGGCTGAAATAGAGGGCGAGCAACAGAAGGCGAGAAACAGAGGGGCTGTAACAGAGGGGCTGAAACAGAGGGCGAGAAACAGACGGGCTGAAACAGAGGGCGTGAAACAGAGGGCGAGAAACAGAGTGCGAGAAACAGAGGGTCTGAAACAGAAGGGCTGAAACAGAGGGCGAGAAACAGAGGGGCTGAAACAGAGGGTGAGAAACAGAGGGGCTGAAACAGAGGGGCTGAAACAGAGGGGCTGAAACAGAGGGCGAGAAACAGAGGGGCTGAAACAGAGGGCGAGAAGCAGAGGGGCTGAAACAGAGGGGCTGAAACAGAGGGGCTGAAACAGAGGGCGAGAAACAGAGGGGCTGAAACAGAGGGCGAGAAACAGAGGGGCTGAAACAGAGGGGCTGAAACAGATGGGCTGAAAAAGAGGGCGAGAAACAGAGGGGCTGAAACAGACGGCGAGAAACAGAGGGGCTGAAACAGAGGGGCTGAAACAGAGGGGCTGAAACAGAGGGCGAGAAACAGAGGGGCTGAAACAGAGGGCGAGAAACATAGGGCGAGAAACAGAGGGCGAGAAACAGAGGGGCTGAAACAGAGGGGCTGAAACAGAGGGGCTGAAACAGAGGGCGAGAAACAGAGTGCGAGAAACAGAGGGCGAGAAACAGAGTGCGAGAAACAGAGTGCGAGAAACAGAGGGGCTGAAACAGAGTGGCTGAAACAGAGGGGATGAAACAGAGGGGCTGAAACAGAGGGGCTGAAACAGAGGGCGAGAAACAGAGGGTGAGAAACAGAGGGGCTGAAACAGAGGGGCTGAAACAGAGGGGCTGAAACAGAGGGGCTGAAACAGAGGGCGAGAAACAGAGGGGCTGAAACAGAGGGCGAGAAACAGAGGGGCTGAAACAGAGGGCGAGAAACATTGGGGCTGAAACATATTGGCTGAAACAGAGGGGTTGAAACAGAGGGCGAGAAACAGATGGGCTGAAACAGAGGGGCTGAAACAGAGGGCGAGAAACAGAGGGGCTGAAACAGACGGGCTGAAACAGAGGGGCTGAAACAGAGGGCGAGAAACAGAGGGGCTGAAACAGAGGACGAGAAACAGAGGGGCTGAAACAGAGGGCGAGAAACAGAGGGCGAGAAACTGAGGGCGAGAAACAGAGGGGCTGAAACAGAGGGTATGAAACATAGGGGCTGAAATAGAGGGGCTGAAACAGAGGAGCTGAAAAAGAGGGGCTGAAACAGAGTGGCTGAAAGAGAGGGGCTGAAACAGAGGGGCTGAAACAGAGGGCGAGAAACAGAGGGGCTGAAACAGAGGGCGAGAAACAGAGGGGCTGAAACAGAGGGCGAGTAACAGAGGGGCTGAAACAGAGGGGCTGAAACAGAGGAGCTGAAACAGAGGGCGAGAAACAGAGGGCGAGAAACAGAGGGGCTGAAACAGAGGGTTGAGAAACAGAGGGGCTGAAACAGTGGGACTGAAACAGAGGGGCTGAAACAGAGGGGCTGAAACAGAGGGGCTGAAACAGAGGGGCTGAAATAGAGGGCGAGAAACAGAAGGCGAGAAACAGAGGGGCTGTAACAGAGGGGCTGAAACCGAGGGCGAGAAACAGACGGGCTGAAACAGAGGGCGTGAAACAGAGGGCGAGAAACAGAGTGCGAGAAACAGAGGGTCTGAAACAGAGGGGCTGAAACAGAGGGCGAGACACAGAGGGCGAGAAATTGAGGGGCAGAAACAGAGGGGCTGAAACAGAGGGCGAGAAACAGAGGGGCTGAAACAGAGGGGATGAAACAGAGGGGCTGAAACAGAGGGGATGAAACAGAGGGGCTGAAACAGAGGGGCTGAAACAGAGGGGCTGAAACAGAGGGCGAGAAACAGAGGGGCTGAAACAGAGGGCGAGAAGCAGAGGGGCTGAAACAGAGGGGCTGAAACAGAGGGCGAGAAACAGAGGGGCTGAAACAGACGGCGAGAAACAGAGGGTCTGAAACAGAGGGTCTGAAACAGAGGGGCTGAAACAGAGGGCGAGAAACAGAGGGGCTGAAACAGAGGGCGAGAAACATAGGGCAAGAAACAGAGGGCGAGAAACAGAGGGGCTGAAACAGAGGGGCTGAAACAGAGGGGCTGAAACAGAGGGCGAGAAACAGAGGGCGAGAAACAGAGGGGGAGAAACAGAGTGCGAGAAACAGAGGGCGAGAAACAGAGGGGCTGAAACAGAGTGGCTGAAACAGTGGGGATGAAACAGAGGGGCTGAAACAGAGGGGCTGAAACAGAGGGCGAGAAACAGAGGGTGAGAAACAGAGGGGCTGAAACAGAGGGGCTGAAACAGAGGGGCTGAAACAGAGGGGCTGAAACAGAGGGCGAGAAACAGAGGGGCTGAAACAGAGGGCGAGAAGCAGAGGGGCTGAAACAGAGGGGCTGAAACAGAGGGGCTGAAACAGAGGACGAGAAACAGAGGGGCTGAAACAGAGGGCGAGAAACAGAGGGGCTGAAACAGACGGCGAGAAACAGAGGGGCTGAAACAGAGGTGCTGAAACAGAGGGGCTGAAACAGAGGGCGAGAAACATAGGGCGAGAAACAGAGGGGCTGAAACAGAGGGGCTGAAACAGAGGGGCTGAAACAGAGGGGGTGAAACAGAGGGGCTGAAACAGAGGGGCTGAAACAGAGGGCGAGACACAGAGGGGCTGAAACAGAGGGGCTGAAACAGAGGGGCTGAAACAGAGGGGCTGAAACAGAGGGCGAGAAACAGAGAGCGAGAAACAGAGGGCGAGAACCACAGTGCGAGAAACAGAGGGGATGAAACAGAGGGGCTGAAACAGAGGCAGAGAAACAGAGGGGCTGAAACAGAGGGGCTGAAACAGAGGGGCTGAAACAGAGGAAGAGAACCAGAGGGGCTCAAACAGAGGGCGAGAAACAGAGGGCGAGAAACATAGGAGCTGAAACAGAGGGCGAGAAACAGAGGGGATGAAACAGAGGGCGAGAAACAAAGGGTCTGAAACAGAGGGGCTGAAACAGAGGGCGAGAAACAGAGGGGCTGAAACAGAGGGCGAGAAACATTGGGGCTGAAACAGATTGGCTGAAACAGAGGGCGAGAAACAGTGGGGCTGAAACAGAGGGGCTGAAACAGAGGGCGAGAAACAGAGGGGCTGAAACAGAAGGGCTGAAACATTGGGCAAGAAACAGAGTTGCTAAAAGAGAGGGCGAGAAACAGAGGGCGAGACACAGAGGGGCTGAAACAGAGGACGAGAAACAGAGGGGCTGAAACAGAGGGGCTGAAATAGAGGGCGAGAAACAGAGGGCGAGAAACAGATGGGCTGTAACAGAGGGGCTGAAACAGAGGGCGAGAAACAGATGGGCTGAAACAGAGGGCGAGAAAAAGAGGGTGAGAAACAGAGGGGCTGAAACAGTGGGGCTGAAACAGAGGGGCTAAAACAGAGGGCGAGAAACACAGGGGCTGAAACAGAGGGGCTGAAACAGAGGGGCTGAAACAGAGGGCGAGAAACATAGGGCGAGAAACAGAGGGCGAGAAACAGAGGGGCTGAAACAGAGGGGCTGAAACAGAGGGGCTGAAACAGAGGGGCTGAAACAGAGGACGAGAAACAGAGGGGCTGAAACAGAGGGCGAGAAACAGAGGGGCTGAAACAGACGGCGAGAAACAGAGGGGCTGAAACAGAGGTGCTGAAACAGAGGGGCTGAAACAGAGGGCGAGAAACATAGGGCGAGAAACAGAGGGGCTGAAACAGAGGGGCTGAAACAGAGGGGCTGAAACAGAGGGGGTGAAACAGAGGGGCTGAAACAGAGGGGCTGAAACAGAGGGCGAGACACAGAGGGGCTGAAACAGAGGGGCTGAAACAGAGGGGCTGAAACAGAGGGGCTGAAACAGAGGGCGAGAAACAGAGAGCGAGAAACAGAGGGCGAGAACCAGAGTGCGAGAAACAGAGGGGATGAAACAGAGGGGCTGAAACAGAGGCAGAGAAACAGAGGGGCTGAAACAGAGGGGCTGAAACAGAGGGGCTGAAACAGAGGGCGAGAAACAGAGGGGCTCAAACAGAGGGCGAGAAACAGAGGGCGAGAAACATAGGAGCTGAAACAGAGGGCGAGAAACAGAGGGGATGAATCAGAGGGCGAGAAACAGAGGGTCTGAAACAGAGGGGCTGAAACAGAGGGCGAGAAACAGAGTGGCTGAAACAGAGGGCGAGAAACATTGGGGCTGAAACAGATTGGCTGAAACAGAGGGCGAGAAACAGTGGGGCTGAAACAGAGGGGCTGAAACAGAGGGCGAGAAACAGAGGGGCTGAAACAGAAGGGCTGAAACATTGGGCAAGAAACAGAGTTGCTAAAAGAGAGGGCGAGAAACAGAGGGCGAGACACAGAGGGGCTGAAACAGAGGACGAGAAACAGAGGGGCTGAAACACAGGGGCTGAAATAGAGGGCGAGAAACAGAGGGCGAGAAACAAATGGGCTGTAACAGAGGGGCTGAAACAGAGGGCGAGAAACAGAGGGGCTGAAACAGAGGGCGAGAAACAGCGGGCGAGAAACAGAGGGCGAGAAACAGTGGGGCTGAAACAGAGGGGCTGAAACAGAGGGCGAGAAACAGAGGGCGAGAAACAGAGGGCGAGAAACAGAGGCGCTGAAACAGAGGGCGAGAAACAGAGGGTCTGAAACAGAGGGCGAGAAACAGAGGGCGAGAAACTGAGGGCGAGAAACACAGGGGCTGAAACAGTGGGGCTGAAACAGAGGGGCTGAAACAGAGGAGCTGAAACAGAGGGCGAGAAACAGAGGGCGAGAAACAGAGGGGCTGAAACAGAGGGCGAGAAACAGAGGGGGTGAAACAGTGGGTCTGAAACAGAGGGTCAGAAACAGAGGGGCTGAAACAGAGGGGCTGAAACAGAGGGCGAGAAACAGAGGGGCTGAAACAGAGGGCGAGAAACATTGGGGCTGAAACATATTGGCTGAAACAGAGGGGTTGAAACAGAGGGCGAGATACAGATGGGCTGAAACAGAGGGGCTGAAACAGAGGGCGAGAAACAGAGGGGCTGAAACAGACGGGCTGAAACAGAGGGGCTGAAACAGAGGGCGAGAAACAGAGGGGCTGAAACAGAGGACGAGAAACAGAGGGGCTGAAACAGAGGGCGAGAAACAGAGGGCGAGAAACTGAGGGCGAGAAACAGAGGGGCTGAAACAGAGGGTATGAAAAATAGGGGCTGAAATAGAGGGGCTGAAACAGAGGAGCTGAAAAAGAGGGGCTGAAACAGAGGGGCTGAAAGAGAGGGGCTGAAATAGAGGGGCTGAAACAGAGGGCGAGAAACAGAGGGGCTGAAACAGTGGGGCTGAAACAGAGGGGCTGAAACAGAGGGGCTGAAACAGAGGGCGAGAAACAGAGGGGCTGAAACAGAGGGAGAGAAAGAGAGGGGCTGAAACAGAGGGCGAGTAACAGAGGGGCTGAAACAGAGGGGCTGAAACAGAGGAGCTGAAACAGAGGGCGAGAAACAGAGGGCGAGAAACAGAGGGGCTGAAACAGAGGGTTGAGAAACAGAGGGGCTGAAACAGTGGGACTGAAACAGAGGGGCTGAAACAGAGGGGCTGAAACAGAGGGGCTGAAATAGAGGGCGAGAAACAGAAGGCGAGAAACAGAGGGGCTGTAACAGAGGGGCTGAAACAGAGGGCGAGAAACAGACGGGCTGAAACAGAGGGCGTGAAACAGAGGGCGAGAAACAGAGTGCGAGAAACAGAGGGTCTGAAACAGAGGGGCTGAAACAGAGGGCGAGACACAGAGGGCGAGAAATTGAGGGGCCGAAACAGAGGGGCTGAAACAGAGGGCGAGAAACAGAGGGGCTGAAACAGAGGGGATGAAACAGAGGGGCTGAAACAGAGGGGATGAAACAGAGGGGCTGAAACTGAGGGGCTGAAACAGAGGGCGAGAAACAGAGGGTGAGAAACAGAGGGGCTGAAACAGAGGGGCTGAAACAGAGGGGCTGAAACAGAGGGGCTGAAACAGAGGGCGAGAAACAGAGGGCGAGAAACAGAGGGGCTGAAACAGAGGGTTGAGAAACAGAGGGGCTGAAACAGTGGAACTGAAACAGAGGGGCTGAAACAGAGGGCGAGAAACAGAGGGCGAGAAATAGAGGGGCTGAAACAGAGGGACTGAAACAGAGGGGCTGAAACAGAGGGGCTGAAACAGAGGGGCTGAAACAGAGGGGGTGAAACAGTAGGGCTGAAATAGAGGGCGAGCAACAGAAGGCGAGAAACAGAGGGGCTGTAACAGAGGGGCTGAAACAGAGGGCGAGAAACAGACGGGCTGAAACAGAGGGCGTGAAACAGAGGGCGAGAAACAGAGTGCGAGAAACAGAGGGGCTGAAACAGAGGGGCTGAAACAGAGGGCGAGAAACAGAGGGGCTGAAACAGAGGGTGAGAAACAGAGGGGCTGAAACAGAGGGGCTGAAACAGAGGGGCTGAAACAGAGGGCGAGAAACAGAGGGGCTGAAACAGAGGGCGAGAAGCAGAGGGGCTGAAACAGAGGGGCTGAAACAGAGGGGCTGAAACAGAGGGCGAGAAACAGAGGGGCTGAAACAGAGGGCGAGAAACAGAGGGGCTGAAACAGAGGGGCTGAAACAGATGGGCTGAAAAAGAGGGCGAGAAACAGAGGGGCTGAAACAGACGGCGAGAAACAGAGGGGCTGAAACAGAGGGGCTGAAACAGAGGGGCTGAAACAGAGGGCGAGAAACAGAGGGGCTGAAACAGAGGGCGAGAAACATAGGGCGAGAAACAGAGGGCGAGAAACAGAGGGGCTGAAACAGAGGGGCTGAAACTGAGGGGCTGAAACAGAGGGCGAGAAACAGAGGGCGAGAAACAGAGGGCGAGAAACAGAGAGCGAGAAACAGAGGGCGAGAAACATCGGGGCTGAAACAGAGTGGCTGAAACAGAGGGGATGAAACAGAGGGGCTGAAACAGAGGGGCTGAAACAGAGGGCGAGAAACAGAGGGTGAGAAACAGAGGGGCTGAAACAGAGGGGCTGAAACAGAGGGGCTGAAACAGAGGGGCTGAAACAGAGGGCGAGAAACAGAGGGGCTGAAACAGAGGGCGAGAAACAGAGGGGCTGAAACAGAGGGCGAGAAACATTGGGGCTGAAACATATTGGCTGAAACAGAGGGGTTGAAACAGAGGGCGAGAAACAGATGGGCTGAAACAGAGGGGCTGAAACAGAGGGCGAGAAACAGAGGGGCTGAAACAGACGGGCTGAAACAGAGGGGCTGAAACAGAGGGCGAGAAACAGAGGGGCTGAAACAGAGGACGAGAAACAGAGGGGCTGAAACAGAGGGTTGAGAAACAGAGGGGCTGAAACAGTGGGACTGAAACAGAGGGGCTGAAACAGAGGGGCTGAAACAGAGGGGCTGAAACAGAGGGGCTGAAATAGAGGGCGAGAAACAGAAGGCGAGAAACAGAGGGGCTGTAACAGAGGGGCTGAAACCGAGGGCGAGAAACAGACGGGCTGAAACAGAGGGCGTGAAACAGAGGGCGAGAAACAGAGTGCGAGAAACAGAGGGTCTGAAACAGAGGGGCTGAAACAGAGGGCGAGACACAGAGGGCGAGAAATTGAGGGGCAGAAACAGAGGGGCTGAAACAGAGGGCGAGAAACAGAGGGGCTGAAACAGAGGGGATGAAACAGAGGGGCTGAAACAGAGGGGATGAAACAGAGGGGCTGAAACAGAGGGGCTGAAACAGAGGGGCTGAAACAGAGGGCGAGAAACAGAGGGGCTGAAACAGAGGGCGAGAAGCAGAGGGGCTGAAACAGAGGGGCTGAAACAGAGGGCGAGAAACAGAGGGGCTGAAACAGACGGCGAGAAACAGAGGGTCTGAAACAGAGGGTCTGAAACAGAGGGGCTGAAACAGAGGGCGAGAAACAGAGGGGCTGAAACAGAGGGCGAGAAACATAGGGCAAGAAACAGAGGGCGAGAAACAGAGGGGCTGAAACAGAGGGGCTGAAACAGAGGGGCTGAAACAGAGGGCGAGAAACAGAGGGCGAGAAACAGAGGGGGAGAAACAGAGTGCGAGAAACAGAGGGCGAGAAACAGAGGGGCTGAAACAGAGTGGCTGAAACAGTGGGGATGAAACAGAGGGGCTGAAACAGAGGGGCTGAAACAGAGGGCGAGAAACAGAGGGTGAGAAACAGAGGGGCTGAAACAGAGGGGCTGAAACAGAGGGGCTGAAACAGAGGGGCTGAAACAGAGGGCGAGAAACAGAGGGGCTGAAACAGAGGGCGAGAAGCAGAGGGGCTGAAACAGAGGGGCTGAAACAGAGGGGCTGAAACAGAGGACGAGAAACAGAGGGGCTGAAACAGAGGGCGAGAAACAGAGGGGCTGAAACAGACGGCGAGAAACAGAGGGGCTGAAACAGAGGTGCTGAAACAGAGGGGCTGAAACAGAGGGCGAGAAACATAGGGCGAGAAACAGAGGGGCTGAAACAGAGGGGCTGAAACAGAGGGGCTGAAACAGAGGGGGTGAAACAGAGGGGCTGAAACAGAGGGGCTGAAACAGAGGGCGAGACACAGAGGGGCTGAAACAGAGGGGCTGAAACAGAGGGGCTGAAACAGAGGGGCTGAAACAGAGGGCGAGAAACAGAGAGCGAGAAACAGAGGGCGAGAACCACAGTGCGAGAAACAGAGGGGATGAAACAGAGGGGCTGAAACAGAGGCAGAGAAACAGAGGGGCTGAAACAGAGGGGCTGAAACAGAGGGGCTGAAACAGAGGGCGAGAACCAGAGGGGCTCAAACAGAGGGCGAGAAACAGAGGGCGAGAAACATAGGAGCTGAAACAGAGGGCGAGAAACAGAGGGGATGAAACAGAGGGCGAGAAACAAAGGGTCTGAAACAGAGGGGCTGAAACAGAGGGCGAGAAACAGAGGGGCTGAAACAGAGGGCGAGAAACATTGGGGCTGAAACAGATTGGCTGAAACAGAGGGCGAGAAACAGTGCGGCTGAAACAGAGGGGCTGAAACAGAGGGCGAGAAACAGAGGGGCTGAAACAGAAGGGCTGAAACATTGGGCAAGAAACAGAGTTGCTAAAAGAGAGGGCGAGAAACAGAGGGCGAGACACAGAGGGGCTGAAACAGAGGACGAGAAACAGAGGGGCTGAAACAGAGGGGCTGAAATAGAGGGCGAGAAACAGAGGGCGAGAAACAGATGGGCTGTAACAGAGGGGCTGAAACAGAGGGCGAGAAACAGATGGGCTGAAACAGAGGGCGAGAAAAAGAGGGTGAGAAACAGAGGGGCTGAAACAGTGGGGCTGAAACAGAGGGGCTAAAACAGAGGGCGAGAAACACAGGGGCTGAAACAGAGGGGCTGAAACAGAGGGGCTGAAACAGAGGGCGAGAAACATAGGGCGAGAAACAGAGGGCGAGAAACAGAGGGGCTGAAACAGAGGGGCTGAAACAGAGGGGCTGAAACAGAGGGGCTGAAACAGAGGACGAGAAACAGAGGGGCTGAAACAGAGGGCGAGAAACAGAGGGGCTGAAACAGACGGCGAGAAACAGAGGGGCTGAAACAGAGGTGCTGAAACAGAGGGGCTGAAACAGAGGGCGAGAAACATAGGGCGAGAAACAGAGGGGCTGAAACAGAGGGGCTGAAACAGAGGGGCTGAAACAGAGGGGGTGAAACAGAGGGGCTGAAACAGAGGGGCTGAAACAGAGGGCGAGACACAGAGGGGCTGAAACAGAGGGGCTGAAACAGAGGGGCTGAAACAGAGGGGCTGAAACAGAGGGCGAGAAACAGAGAGCGAGAAACAGAGGGCGAGAACCAGAGTGCGAGAAACAGAGGGGATGAAACAGAGGGGCTGAAACAGAGGCAGAGAAACAGAGGGGCTGAAACAGAGGGGCTGAAACAGAGGGGCTGAAACAGAGGGCGAGAAACAGAGGGGCTCAAACAGAGGGCGAGAAACAGATGGCGAGAAACATAGGAGCTGAAACAGAGGGCGAGAAACAGAGGGGATGAATCAGAGGGCGAGAAACAGAGGGTCTGAAACAGAGGGGCTGAAACAGAGGGCGAGAAACAGAGTGGCTGAAACAGAGGGCGAGAAACATTGGGGCTGAAACAGATTGGCTGAAACAGAGGGCGAGAAACAGTGGGGCTGAAACAGAGGGGCTGAAACAGAGGGCGAGAAACAGAGGGGCTGAAACAGAAGGGCTGAAACATTGGGCAAGAAACAGAGTTGCTAAAAGAGAGGGCGAGAAACAGAGGGCGAGACACAGAGGGGCTGAAACAGAGGACGAGAAACAGAGGGGCTGAAACACAGGGGCTGAAATAGAGGGCGAGAAACAGAGGGCGAGAAACAAATGGGCTGTAACAGAGGGGCTGAAACAGAGGGCGAGAAACAGAGGGGCTGAAACAGAGGGCGAGAAACAGCGGGCGAGAAACAGAGGGCGAGAAACAGTGGGGCTGAAACAGAGGGGCTGAAACAGAGGGCGAGAAACAGAGGGCGAGAAACAGAGGGCGAGAAACAGAGGCGCTGAAACAGAGGGCGAGAAACAGAGGGTCTGAAACAGAGGGCGAGAAACAGAGGGCGAGAAACTGAGGGCGAGAAACACAGGGGCTGAAACAGTGGGGCTGAAACAGAGGGGCTGAAACAGAGGAGCTGAAACAGAGGGCGAGAAACAGAGGGCGAGAAACAGAGGGGCTGAAACAGAGGGCGAGAAACAGAGGGGGTGAAACAGTGGGTCTGAAACAGAGGGTCAGAAACAGAGGGGCTGAAACAGAGGGGCTGAAACAGAGGGCGAGAAACAGAGGGGCTGAAACAGAGGGCGAGAAACATTGGGGCTGAAACATATTGGCTGAAACAGAGGGGTTGAAACAGAGGGCGAGATACAGATGGGCTGAAACAGAGGGGCTGAAACAGAGGGCGAGAAACAGAGGGGCTGAAACAGACGGGCTGAAACAGAGGGGCTGAAACAGAGGGCGAGAAACAGAGGGGCTGAAACAGAGGACGAGAAACAGAGGGGCTGAAACAGAGGGCGAGAAACAGAGGGCGAGAAACTGAGGGCGAGAAACAGAGGGGCTGAAACAGAGGGTATGAAAAATAGGGGCTGAAATAGAGGGGCTGAAACAGAGGAGCTGAAAAAGAGGGGCTGAAACAGAGGGGCTGAAAGAGAGGGGCTGAAATAGAGGGGCTGAAACAGAGGGCGAGAAACAGAGGGGCTGAAACAGTGGGGCTGAAACAGAGGGGCTGAAACAGAGGGGCTGAAACAGAGGGCGAGAAACAGAGGGGCTGAAACAGAGGGAGAGAAAGAGAGGGGCTGAAACAGAGGGCGAGTAACAGAGGGGCTGAAACAGAGGGGCTGAAACAGAGGAGCTGAAACAGAGGGCGAGAAACAGAGGGCGAGAAACAGAGGGGCTGAAACAGAGGGTTGAGAAACAGAGGGGCTGAAACAGTGGGACTGAAACAGAGGGGCTGAAACAGAGGGGCTGAAACAGAGGGGCTGAAATAGAGGGCGAGAAACAGAAGGCGAGAAACAGAGGGGCTGTAACAGAGGGGCTGAAACAGAGGGCGAGAAACAGACGGGCTGAAACAGAGGGCGTGAAACAGAGGGCGAGAAACAGAGTGCGAGAAACAGAGGGTCTGAAACAGAGGGGCTGAAACAGAGGGCGAGACACAGAGGGCGAGAAATTGAGGGGCCGAAACAGAGGGGCTGAAACAGAGGGCGAGAAACAGAGGGGCTGAAACAGAGGGGATGAAACAGAGGGGCTGAAACAGAGGGGATGAAACAGAGGGGCTGAAACTGAGGGGCTGAAACAGAGGGCGAGAAACAGAGGGTGAGAAACAGAGGGGCTGAAACAGAGGGGCTGAAACAGAGGGGCTGAAACAGAGGGGCTGAAACAGAGGGCGAGAAACAGAGGGCGAGAAACAGAGGGGCTGAAACAGAGGGTTGAGAAACAGAGGGGCTGAAACAGTGGAACTGAAACAGAGGGGCTGAAACAGAGGGCGAGAAACAGAGGGCGAGAAATAGAGGGGCTGAAACAGAGGGACTGAAACAGAGGGGCTGAAACAGAGGGGCTGAAACAGAGGGGCTGAAACAGAGGGGGTGAAACAGTAGGGCTGAAATAGAGGGCGAGCAACAGAAGGCGAGAAACAGAGGGGCTGTAACAGAGGGGCTGAAACAGAGGGCGAGAAACAGACGGGCTGAAACAGAGGGCGTGAAACAGAGGGCGAGAAACAGAGTGCGAGAAACAGAGGGTCTGAAACAGAGGGGCTGAAACAGAGGGCGAGAAACAGAGGGGCTGAAACAGAGGGTGAGAAACAGAGGGGCTGAAACAGAGGGGCTGAAACAGAGGGGCTGAAACAGAGGGCGAGAAACAGAGGGGCTGAAACAGAGGGCGAGAAGCAGAGGGGCTGAAACAGAGGGGCTGAAACAGAGGGGCTGAAACAGAGGGCGAGAAACAGAGGGGCTGAAACAGAGGGCGAGAAACAGAGGGGCTGAAACAGAGGGGCTGAAACAGATGGGCTGAAAAAGAGGGCGAGAAACAGAGGGGCTGAAACAGACGGCGAGAAACAGAGGGGCTGAAACAGAGGGGCTGAAACAGAGGGGCTGAAACAGAGGGCGAGAAACAGAGGGGCTGAAACAGAGGGCGAGAAACATAGGGCGAGAAACAGAGGGCGAGAAACAGAGGGGCTGAAACAGAGGGGCTGAAACAGAGGGGCTGAAACAGAGGGCGAGAAACAGAGGGCGAGAAACAGAGGGCGAGAAACAGAGAGCGAGAAACAGAGGGCGAGAAACATCGGGGCTGAAACAGAGTGGCTGAAACAGAGGGGATGAAACAGAGGGGCTGAAACAGAGGGGCTGAAACAGAGGGCGAGAAACAGAGGGTGAGAAACAGAGGGGCTGAAACAGAGGGGCTGAAACAGAGGGGCTGAAACAGAGGGGCTGAAACAGAGGGCGAGAAACAGAGGGGCTGAAAAAGAGGGCGAGAAACAGAGGGGCTGAAACAGAGGGCGAGAAACATTGGGGCTGAAACATATTGGCTGAAACAGAGGGGTTGAAACAGAGGGCGAGAAACAGATGGGCTGAAACAGAGGGGCTGAAACAGAGGGCGAGAAACAGAGGGGCTGAAACAGACGGGCTGAAACAGAGGGGCTGAAACAGAGGGCGAGAAACAGAGGGGCTGAAACAGAGGACGAGAAACAGAGGGGCTGAAACAGAGGGCGAGAAACAGAGGGCGAGAAACTGAGGGCGAGAAACAGAGGGGCTGAAACAGAGGGTATGAAACATAGGGGCTGAAATAGAGGGGCTGAAACAGAGGAGCTGAAAAAGAGGGGCTGAAACAGAGTGGCTGAAAGAGAGGGGCTGAAACAGAGGGGCTGAAACAGAGGGCGAGAAACAGAGGGGCTGAAACAGTGGGGCTGAAACAGAGGGGCTGAAACAGAGGGGCTGAAACAGAGGGCGAGAAACAGAGGGGCTGAAACAGAGGGCGAGAAACAGAGGGGCTGAAACAGAGGGCGAGTAACAGAGGGGCTGAAACAGAGGGGCTGAAACAGAGGAGCTGAAACAGAGGGCGAGAAACAGAGGGCGAGAAACAGAGGGGCTGAAACAGAGGGTTGAGAAACAGAGGGGCTGAAACAGTGGGACTGAAACAGAGGGGCTGAAACAGAGGGGCTGAAACAGAGGGGCTGAAACAGAGGGGCTGAAATAGAGGGCGAGAAACAGAAGGCGAGAAACAGAGGGGCTGTAACAGAGGGGCTGAAACCGAGGGCGAGAAACAGACGGGCTGAAACAGAGGGCGTGAAACAGAGGGCGAGAAACAGAGTGCGAGAAACAGAGGGTCTGAAACAGAGGGGCTGAAACAGAGGGCGAGACACAGAGGGCGAGAAATTGAGGGGCAGAAACAGAGGGGCTGAAACAGAGGGCGAGAAACAGAGGGGCTGAAACAGAGGGGATGAAACAGAGGGGCTGAAACAGAGGGGATGAAACAGAGGGGCTGAAACAGAGGGGCTGAAACAGAGGGGCTGAAACAGAGGGGCTGAAACAGAGGGCGAGAAACAGAGGGGCTGAAACAGAGGGCGAGAAGCAGAGGGGCTGAAACAGAGGGGCTGAAACAGAGGGGCTGAAACAGAGGGCGAGAAACAGAGGGGCTGAAACAGACGGCGAGAAACAGAGGGTCTGAAACAGAGGGTCTGAAACAGAGGGGCTGAAACAGAGGGCGAGAAACAGAGGGGCTGAAACAGAGGGCGAGAAACATAGGGCGAGAAACAGAGGGCGAGAAACAGAGGGGCTGAAACAGAGGGGCTGAAACAGAGGGGCTGAAACAGAGGGGCTGAAACAGAGGACGAGAAACAGAGGGGCTGAAACAGAGGGCGAGAAACAGAGGGGCTGAAACAGACGGCGAGAAACAGAGGGGCTGAAACAGAGGTGCTGAAACAGAGGGGCTGAAACAGAGGGCGAGAAACATAGGGCGAGAAACAGAGGGGCTGAAACAGAGGGGCTGAAACAGAGGGGCTGAAACAGAGGGGGTGAAACAGAGGGGCTGAAACAGAGGGGCTGAAACAGAGGGCGAGACACAGAGGGGCTGAAACAGAGGGGCTGAAACAGAGGGGCTGAAACAGAGGGGCTGAAACAGAGGGCGAGAAACAGAGAGCGAGAAACAGAGGGCGAGAACCAGAGTGCGAGAAACAGAGGGGATGAAACAGAGGGGCTGAAACAGAGGCAGAGAAACAGAGGGGCTGAAACAGAGGGGCTGAAACAGAGGGGCTGAAACAGAGGGCGAGAAACAGAGGGGCTCAAACAGAGGGCGAGAAACAGAGGGCGAGAAACATAGGAGCTGAAACAGAGGGCGAGAAACAGAGGGGATGAATCAGAGGGCGAGAAACAGAGGGTCTGAAACAGAGGGGCTGAAACAGAGGGCGAGAAACAGAGTGGCTGAAACAGAGGGCGAGAAACATTGGGGCTGAAACAGATTGGCTGAAACAGAGGGCGAGAAACAGTGGGGCTGAAACAGAGGGGCTGAAACAGAGGGCGAGAAACAGAGGGGCTGAAACAGAAGGGCTGAAACATTGGGCAAGAAACAGAGTTGCTAAAAGAGAGGGCGAGAAACAGAGGGCGAGACACAGAGGGGCTGAAACAGAGGACGAGAAACAGAGGGGCTGAAACACAGGGGCTGAAATAGAGGGCGAGAAACAGAGGGCGAGAAACAAATGGGCTGTAACAGAGGGGCTGAAACAGAGGGCGAGAAACAGAGGGGCTGAAACAGAGGGCGAGAAACAGCGGGCGAGAAACAGAGGGCGAGAAACAGTGGGGCTGAAACAGAGGGGCTGAAACAGAGGGCGAGAAACAGAGGGCGAGAAACAGAGGGCGAGAAACAGAGGCGCTGAAACAGAGGGCGAGAAACAGAGGGTCTGAAACAGAGGGCGAGAAACAGAGGGCGAGAAACTGAGGGCGAGAAACACAGGGGCTGAAACAGTGGGGCTGAAACAGAGGGGCTGAAACAGAGGAGCTGAAACAGAGGGCGAGAAACAGAGGGCGAGAAACAGAGGGGCTGAAACAGAGGGCGAGAAACAGAGGGGGTGAAACAGTGGGTCTGAAACAGAGGGTCAGAAACAGAGGGGCTGAAACAGAGGGGCTGAAACAGAGGGCGAGAAACAGAGGGGCTGAAACAGAGGGCGAGAAACATTGGGGCTGAAACATATTGGCTGAAACAGAGGGGTTGAAACAGAGGGCGAGATACAGATGGGCTGAAACAGAGGGGCTGAAACAGAGGGCGAGAAACAGAGGGGCTGAAACAGACGGGCTGAAACAGAGGGGCTGAAACAGAGGGCGAGAAACAGAGGGGCTGAAACAGAGGACGAGAAACAGAGGGGCTGAAACAGAGGGCGAGAAACAGAGGGCGAGAAACTGAGGGCGAGAAACAGAGGGGCTGAAACAGAGGGTATGAAAAATAGGGGCTGAAATAGAGGGGCTGAAACAGAGGAGCTGAAAAAGAGGGGCTGAAACAGAGGGGCTGAAAGAGAGGGGCTGAAATAGAGGGGCTGAAACAGAGGGCGAGAAACAGAGGGGCTGAAACAGTGGGGCTGAAACAGAGGGGCTGAAACAGAGGGGCTGAAACAGAGGGCGAGAAACAGAGGGGCTGAAACAGAGGGAGAGAAAGAGAGGGGCTGAAACAGAGGGCGAGTAACAGAGGGGCTGAAACAGAGGGGCTGAAACAGAGGAGCTGAAACAGAGGGCGAGAAACAGAGGGCGAGAAACAGAGGGGCTGAAACAGAGGGTTGAGAAACAGAGGGGCTGAAACAGTGGGACTGAAACAGAGGGGCTGAAACAGAGGGGCTGAAACAGAGGGGCTGAAATAGAGGGCGAGAAACAGAAGGCGAGAAACAGAGGGGCTGTAACAGAGGGGCTGAAACAGAGGGCGAGAAACAGACGGGCTGAAACAGAGGGCGTGAAACAGAGGGCGAGAAACAGAGTGCGAGAAACAGAGGGTCTGAAACAGAGGGGCTGAAACAGAGGGCGAGACACAGAGGGCGAGAAATTGAGGGGCCGAAACAGAGGGGCTGAAACAGAGGGCGAGAAACAGAGGGGCTGAAACAGAGGGGATGAAACAGAGGGGCTGAAACAGAGGGGATGAAACAGAGGGGCTGAAACTGAGGGGCTGAAACAGAGGGCGAGAAACAGAGGGTGAGAAACAGAGGGGCTGAAACAGAGGGGCTGAAACAGAGGGGCTGAAACAGAGGGGCTGAAACAGAGGGCGAGAAACAGAGGGCGAGAAACAGAGGGGCTGAAACAGAGGGTTGAGAAACAGAGGGGCTGAAACAGTGGAACTGAAACAGAGGGGCTGAAACAGAGGGCGAGAAACAGAGGGCGAGAAATAGAGGGGCTGAAACAGAGGGACTGAAACAGAGGGGCTGAAACAGAGGGGCTGAAACAGAGGGGCTGAAACAGAGGGGGTGAAACAGTAGGGCTGAAATAGAGGGCGAGCAACAGAAGGCGAGAAACAGAGGGGCTGTAACAGAGGGGCTGAAACAGAGGGCGAGAAACAGACGGGCTGAAACAGAGGGCGTGAAACAGAGGGCGAGAAACAGAGTGCGAGAAACAGAGGGTCTGAAACAGAGGGGCTGAAACAGAGGGCGAGAAACAGAGGGGCTGAAACAGAGGGTGAGAAACAGAGGGGCTGAAACAGAGGGGCTGAAACAGAGGGGCTGAAACAGAGGGCGAGAAACAGAGGGGCTGAAACAGAGGGCGAGAAGCAGAGGGGCTGAAACAGAGGGGCTGAAACAGAGGGGCTGAAACAGAGGGCGAGAAACAGAGGGGCTGAAACAGAGGGCGAGAAACAGAGGGGCTGAAACAGAGGGGCTGAAACAGATGGGCTGAAAAAGAGGGCGAGAAACAGAGGGGCTGAAACAGACGGCGAGAAACAGAGGGGCTGAAACAGAGGGGCTGAAACAGAGGGGCTGAAACAGAGGGCGAGAAACAGAGGGGCTGAAACAGAGGGCGAGAAACATAGGGCGAGAAACAGAGGGCGAGAAACAGAGGGGCTGAAACAGAGGGGCTGAAACAGAGGGGCTGAAACAGAGGGCGAGAAACAGAGGGCGAGAAACAGAGGGCGAGAAACAGAGAGCGAGAAACAGAGGGCGAGAAACATCGGGGCTGAAACAGAGTGGCTGAAACAGAGGGGATGAAACAGAGGGGCTGAAACAGAGGGGCTGAAACAGAGGGCGAGAAACAGAGGGTGAGAAACAGAGGGGCTGAAACAGAGGGGCTGAAACAGAGGGGCTGAAACAGAGGGCGAGAAACAGAGGGGCTGAAACAGAGGGCGAGAAACAGAGGGGCTGAAACAGAGGGCGAGAAACATTGGGGCTGAAACATATTGGCTGAAACAGAGGGGTTGAAACAGAGGGCGAGAAACAGATGGGCTGAAACAGAGGGGCTGAAACAGAGGGCGAGAAACAGAGGGGCTGAAACAGACGGGCTGAAACAGAGGGGCTGAAACAGAGGGCGAGAAACAGAGGGGCTGAAACAGAGGACGAGAAACAGAGGGGCTGAAACAGAGGGCGAGAAACAGAGGGCGAGAAACTGAGGGCGAGAAACAGAGGGGCTGAAACAGAGGGTATGAAACATAGGGGCTGAAATAGAGGGGCTGAAACAGAGGAGCTGAAAAAGAGGGGCTGAAACAGAGTGGCTGAAAGAGAGGGGCTGAAACAGAGGGGCTGAAACAGAGGGCGAGAAACAGAGGGGCTGAAACAGTGGGGCTGAAACAGAGGGGCTGAAACAGAGGGGCTGAAACAGAGGGCGAGAAACAGAGGGGCTGAAACAGAGGGCGAGAAACAGAGGGGCTGAAACAGAGGGCGAGTAACAGAGGGGCTGAAACAGAGGGGCTGAAACAGAGGAGCTGAAACAGAGGGCGAGAAACAGAGGGCGAGAAACAGAGGGGCTGAAACAGAGGGTTGAGAAACAGAGGGGCTGAAACAGTGGGACTGAAACAGAGGGGCTGAAACAGAGGGGCTGAAACAGAGGGGCTGAAACAGAGGGGCTGAAATAGAGGGCGAGAAACAGAAGGCGAGAAACAGAGGGGCTGTAACAGAGGGGCTGAAACCGAGGGCGAGAAACAGACGGGCTGAAACAGAGGGCGTGAAACAGAGGGCGAGAAACAGAGTGCGAGAAACAGAGGGTCTGAAACAGAGGGGCTGAAACAGAGGGCGAGACACAGAGGGCGAGAAATTGAGGGGCAGAAACAGAGGGGCTGAAACAGAGGGCGAGAAACAGAGGGGCTGAAACAGAGGGGATGAAACAGAGGGGCTGAAACAGAGGGGATGAAACAGAGGGGCTGAAACAGAGGGGCTGAAACAGAGGGGCTGAAACAGAGGGGCTGAAACAGAGGGCGAGAAACAGAGGGGCTGAAACAGAGGGCGAGAAGCAGAGGGGCTGAAACAGAGGGGCTGAAACAGAGGGGCTGAAACAGAGGGCGAGAAACAGAGGGGCTGAAACAGACGGCGAGAAACAGAGGGTCTGAAACAGAGGGTCTGAAACAGAGGGGCTGAAACAGAGGGCGAGAAACAGAGGGGCTGAAACAGAGGGCGAGAAACATAGGGCGAGAAACAGAGGGCGAGAAACAGAGGGGCTGAAACAGAGGGGCTGAAACAGAGGGACTGAAACAGAGGGCGAGAAACAGAGGGCGAGAAACAGAGGGGGAGAAACAGAGTGCGAGAAACAGAGGGCGAGAAACAAAGGGGCTGAAACAGAGTGGCTGAAACAGTGGGGATGAAACAGAGGGGCTGAAACAGAGGGGCTGAAACAGAGGGCGAGAAACAGAGGGTGAGAAACAGAGGGGCTGAAACAGAGGGGCTGAAACAGAGGGGCTGAAACAGAGGGGCTGAAACAGAGGGCGAGAAACAGAGGGGCTGAAACAGAGGGCGAGAAGCAGAGGGGCTGAAACAGAGGGGCTGAAACAGAGGGGCTGAAACAGAGGACGAGAAACAGAGGGGCTGAAACAGAGGGCGAGAAACAGAGGGGCTGAAACAGACGGCGAGAAACAGAGGGGCTGAAACAGAGGTGCTGAAACAGAGGGGCTGAAACAGAGGGCGAGAAACATAGGGCGAGAAACAGAGGGGCTGAAACAGAGGGGCTGAAACAGAGGGGCTGAAACAGAGGGGGTGAAACAGAGGGGCTGAAACAGAGGGGCTGAAACAGAGGGCGGGACACAGAGGGGCTGAAACAGAGGGGCTGAAACAGAGGGGCTGAAACAGAGGGGCTGAAACAGAGGGCGAGAAACAGAGAGCGAGAAACAGAGGGCGAGAACCACAGTGCGAGAAACAGAGGGGATGAAACAGAGGGGCTGAAACAGAGGCAGAGAAACAGAGGGGCTGAAACAGAGGGGCTGAAACAGAGGGGCTGAAACAGAGGGCGAGAACCAGAGGGGCTCAAACAGAGGGCGAGAAACAGAGGGCGAGAAACATAGGAGCTGAAACAGAGGGCGAGAAACAGAGGGGATGAAACAGAGGGCGAGAAACAAAGGGTCTGAAACAGAGGGGCTGAAACAGAGGGCGAGAAACAGAGGGGCTGAAACAGAGGGCGAGAAACATTGGGGCTGAAACAGATTGGCTGAAACAGAGGGCGAGAAACAGTGGGGCTGAAACAGAGGGGCTGAAACAGAGGGCGAGAAACAGAGGGGCTGAAACAGAAGGGCTGAAACATTGGGCAAGAAACAGAGTTGCTAAAAGAGAGGGCGAGAAACAGAGGGCGAGACACAGAGGGGCTGAAACAGAGGACGAGAAACAGAGGGGCTGAAACAGAGGGGCTGAAATAGAGGGCGAGAAACAGAGGGCGAGAAACAGATGGGCTGTAACAGAGGGGCTGAAACAGAGGGCGAGAAACAGATGGGCTGAAACAGAGGGCGAGAAAAAGAGGGTGAGAAACAGAGGGGCTGAAACAGTGGGGCTGAAACAGAGGGGCTAAAACAGAGGGCGAGAAACACAGGGGCTGAAACAGAGGGGCTGAAACAGAGGGGCTGAAACAGAGGGCGAGAAACATAGGGCGAGAAACAGAGGGCGAGAAACAGAGGGGCTGAAACAGAGGGGCTGAAACAGAGGGGCTGAAACAGAGGGGCTGAAACAGAGGACGAGAAACAGAGGGGCTGAAACAGAGGGCGAGAAACAGAGGGGCTGAAACAGACGGCGAGAAACAGAGGGGCTGAAACAGAGGTGCTGAAACAGAGGGGCTGAAACAGAGGGCGAGAAACATAGGGCGAGAAACAGAGGGGCTGAAACAGAGGGGCTGAAACAGAGGGGCTGAAACAGAGGGGGTGAAACAGAGGGGCTGAAACAGAGGGGCTGAAACAGAGGGCGAGACACAGAGGGGCTGAAACAGAGGGGCTGAAACAGAGGGGCTGAAACAGAGGGGCTGAAACAGAGGGCGAGAAACAGAGAGCGAGAAACAGAGGGCGAGAACCAGAGTGCGAGAAACAGAGGGGATGAAACAGAGGGGCTGAAACAGAGGCAGAGAAACAGAGGGGCTGAAACAGAGGGGCTGAAACAGAGGGGCTGAAACAGAGGGGCTCAAACAGAGGGCGAGAAACAGAGGGCGAGAAACATAGGAGCTGAAACAGAGGGCGAGAAACAGAGGGGATGAATCAGAGGGCGAGAAACAGAGGGTCTGAAACAGAGGGGCTGAAACAGAGGGCGAGAAACAGAGTGGCTGAAACAGAGGGCGAGAAACATTGGGGCTGAAACAGATTGGCTGAAACAGAGGGCGAGAAACAGTGGGGCTGAAACAGAGGGGCTGAAACAGAGGGCGAGAAACAGAGGGGCTGAAACAGAAGGGCTGAAACATTGGGCAAGAAACAGAGTTGCTAAAAGAGAGGGCGAGAAACAGAGGGCGAGACACAGAGGGGCTGAAACAGAGGACGAGAAACAGAGGGGCTGAAACACAGGGGCTGAAATAGAGGGCGAGAAACAGAGGGCGAGAAACAAATGGGATGTAACAGAGGGGCTGAAACAGAGGGCGAGAAACAGAGGGGCTGAAACAGAGGGCGAGAAACAGCGGGCGAGAAACAGAGGGCGAGAAACAGTGGGGCTGAAACAGAGGGGCTGAAACAGAGGGCGAGAAACAGAGGGCGAGAAACAGAGGGCGAGAAACAGAGGCGCTGAAACAGAGGGCGAGAAACAGAGGGTCTGAAACAGAGGGCGAGAAACAGAGGGCGAGAAACTGAGGGCGAGAAACACAGGGGCTGAAACAGTGGGGCTGAAACAGAGGGGCTGAAACAGAGGGCGAGAAACAGAGGGCGAGAAACAGAGGGCGAGAAACAGAGGGGCTGAAACAGAGGGCGAGAAACAGAGGGGGTGAAACAGTGGGTCTGAAACAGAGGGTCAGAAACAGAGGGGCTGAAACAGAGGGGCTGAAACAGAGGGCGAGAAACAGAGGGGCTGAAACAGAGGGCGAGAAACATTGGGGCTGAAACATATTGGCTGAAACAGAGGGGTTGAAACAGAGGGCGAGATACAGATGGGCTGAAACAGAGGGGCTGAAACAGAGGGCGAGAAACAGGGGGGCTGAAACAGACGGGCTGAAACAGAGGGGCTGAAACAGAGGGCGAGAAACAGAGGGGCTGAAACAGAGGACGAGAAACAGAGGGGCTGAAACAGAGGGCGAGAAACAGAGGGCGAGAAACTGAGGGCGAGAAACAGAGGGGCTGAAACAGAGGGTATGAAAAATAGGGGCTGAAATAGAGGGGCTGAAACAGAGGAGCTGAAAAAGAGGGGCTGAAACAGAGGGGCTGAAAGAGAGGGGCTGAAATAGAGGGGCTGAAACAGAGGGCGAGAAACAGAGGGGCTGAAACAGTGGGGCTGAAACAGAGGGGCTGAAACAGAGGGGCTGAAACAGAGGGCGAGAAACAGAGGGGCTGAAACAGAGGGAGAGAAAGAGAGGGGCTGAAACAGAGGGCGAGTAACAGAGGGGCTGAAACAGAGGGGCTGAAACAGAGGAGCTGAAACAGAGGGCGAGAAACAGAGGGCGAGAAACAGAGGGGCTGAAACAGAGGGTTGAGAAACAGAGGGGCTGAAACAGTGGGACTGAAACAGAGGGGCTGAAACAGAGGGGCTGAAACAGAGGGGCTGAAACAGAGGGGCTGAAATAGAGGGCGAGAAACAGAAGGCGAGAAACAGAGGGGCTGTAACAGAGGGGCTGAAACAGAGGGCGAGAAACAGACGGGCTGAAACAGAGGGCGTGAAACAGAGGGCGAGAAACAGAGTGCGAGATACAGAGGGTCTGAAACAGAGGGGCTGAAACAGAGGGCGAGACACAGAGGGCGAGAAATTGAGGGGCCGAAACAGAGGGGCTGAAACAGAGGGCGAGAAACAGAGGGGCTGAAACAGAGGGGATGAAACAGAGGGGCTGAAACAGAGGGGATGAAACAGAGGGGCTGAAACTGAGGGGCTGAAACAGAGGGCGAGAAACAGAGGGTGAGAAACAGAGGGGCTGAAACAGAGGGGCTGAAACAGAGGGGCTGAAACAGAGGGGCTGAAACAGAGGGCGAGAAACAGAGGGGCTGAAACAGAGGGCTTGAAGCAGAGGGGCTGAAACAGAGGGGCTGAAACAGAGGGGATGAAACAGAGGGCGAGAAACAGAGGGGCTGAAACAGAGGGCGAGAAACAGAGTGGCTGAAACAGACGGCGAGAAACAGAGGGGCTGAAACAGAGGGGCTGAAACAGAGGGGCTGAAACAGAGGGCGAGAAACAGAGGGGCTGAAACAGAGGGCGAGAAACATAGGGCGAGAAACAGAGGGCGAGAAACAGAGGGGCTGAAACAGAGGGGCTGAAACAGAGGGGCTGAAACAGAGGGCGAGAAACAGAGGGCGAGAAACAGAGGGCGAGAAACAGAGTGCGAGAAACAGAGGGTAAGTAACAGAGGGGCTGAAACAGAGGGGCTGAAACAGAGGGGATGAAACAGAGGGGCTGAAACAGAGGGGCTGAAACAGCGGGCGAGAAACAGAGGGTGAGAAACAGAGGGGCTGAAACAGAGGGGCTGAAACAGAGGGGCTGAAACAGAGGGGCTGAAACAGAGGGCGAGAAACAAAGGGGCTGAAACAGAGGGCGAGAAGCAGAGGGGCTGAAACCGAGGGGCTGAAACAGAGGGGCTGAAACAGAGGGGCTGAAACAGAGGACGAGAAACAGAGGGGCTGAAACAGAGGGCGAGAAACAGAGGGGCTGAAACAGACGGCGAGAAACAGAGGGGCTGAAACAGAGGTGCTGAAACAAGGGGGCTGAAACAGAGGGCGAGAAACATAGGGCGAGAAACAGAGGGGCTGAAACAGAGGGGCTGAAACAGAGGGGCTGAAACAGAGGGGGTGAAACAGAGGGGCTGAAACAGAGGGGCTGAAACAGAGGGCGAGACACAGAGGGGCTGAAACAGAGGGGCTGAAACAGAGGGGCTGAAACAGAGGGGCTGAAACAGAGGGCGAGAAACAGAGAGCGAGAAACAGAGGGCGAGAACCAGAGTGCGAGAAACAGAGGGGATGAAACAGAGGGGCTGAAAGAGAAGCAGAGAAACAGAGGGGCTGAAACAGAGGGGCTGAAACAGAGGGCGAGAAACAGAGGGGCTCAAACAGAGGGCGAGAAACAGAGGGCGAGAAACATAGGAGCTGAAACAGAGGGCGAGAAACAGAGGGGATGAAACAGAGGGCGAGAAACAGAGGGTCTGAAACAGAGGGGCTGAAACAGAGGGCGAGAAACAGAGGGGCTGAAACAGAGGGCGAGAAACATTGGGGCTGAAACAGATTGGCTGAAACAGAGGGCGAGAAACAGTGGGGCTGAAACAGAGGGGCTGAAACAGAGGGCGAGAAACAGAGGGGCTGAAACAGAAGGGCTGAAACATTGGGCAAGAAACAGGGTTGCTAAAAGAGAGGGCGAGAAACAGAGGGCGAGACACAGAGGGGCTGAAACAGAGGACGAGAAACAGAGGGGCTGAAACAGAGGGGCTGAAATAGAGGGCGAGAAACAGAGGGCGAGAAACAGATGGGGTGTAACAGAGGGGCTGAAACAGAGGGCGAGAAACAGAGGGGCTGAAACAGAGGGCGAGAAACAGCGGGCGAGAAACAGAGGGCGAGAAACAGTGGGACTGAAACAGAGGGGCTGAAACAGAGGGCGAGAAACAGAGGGCGAGAAACAGAGGGCGAGAAACAGAGGGTCTGAAACAGAGGGGCTGAAACAGAGGGCGAGAAACAGAGGGCGAGAAATTGAGGGGTAGAAACAGAGGGGCTGAAACAGAGGGCGAGAAACAGAGGTGCTGAAACAGAAGGGATGAAACAGATGGGCTGAAACAGAGGGCGACAAAAAGAGGGTGAGAAACAGAGGGGCTGAAACAGAGGGGCTGAAACAGAGGGGCTGAAACAGAGGGCGAGAAACAGAGTGGCTGAAACAGAGGGGCTGAAACAGAGGGGCTGAAACAGAGGGCGAGAAACATAGGGCGAGAAACAGAGGGCGAGAAACAGAGGGGCTGAAACAGAGGGGCATAAACAGAGGGGCTGAAACAGAGGGCGAGAAACAGAGGGCGAGAAACAGAGGGCGAGAAACAGAGTGCGAGAAACAGAGGGCGAGAAACAGAGGGGCTGAAACAAAGGGGCTGAAACAGAGGGGATGAAACAGAGGGGCTGAAACAGAAGGGCTGAAACAGAGGGCGAGAAACAAAGGGTGAGAAACAGAGGGGCTGAAACAGAGGGGCTGAAACAGAGGGGCTGAAACAGAGGGGCTGAAGCAGAGGGCGAGAAACAGAGGGCGAGAAACAGAGGGGCTGAAACAGAGGGGCTGAAACAGAGGGGCTGAAACAGAGGACGAGAAACAGAGGCGCTGAAACAGAGGGCGAGAAACAGAGGGGCTGAAACAGAGGGCGAGAAACAGAGGGCGAGAAACTGAGGGCGAGAAACACAGGGGCTGAAACAGTGGGGCTGAAACAGAGGGGCTGAAACAGATGAGCTGAAACAGAGGGCGAGAAACAGAGGGCGAGAAACAGAGGGGGTGAAACAGTGGGTCTGAAACAGAGGGTCAGAAACAGAGGGGCTGAAACAGAGGGGCTGAAACAGAGGGCGAGAAACAGAGGGGCTGAAACAGAGGGCGAGAAACATTGGGGCTGAAACATATTGGCTGAAACAGAGGGGTTGAAACAGAGGGCGAGAAACAGATGCGCTGAAACAGAGGGGCTGAAACAGAGGGCGAGAAACAGAGGGGCTGAAACAGACGGGCTGAAACAGAGGGGCTGAAACAGAGGGCGAGAAACAGAGGGGCTGAAACAGAGGAGGAGAAACAGAGGGGCTCAAACAGAGGGCGAGAAACAGAGGGCGAGAAACTGAGGGCGAGAAACAGAGGGGCTGAAACAGAGGGTATGAAACATAGGGGCTGAAATAGAGGGGCTGAAACAGAGGAGCTGAAAAAGAGGGGCTGAAACAGAGGGGCTGAAAGAGAGGGGCTGAAACAGAGGGGCTGAAACAGAGGGCGAGAAACAGAGGGGCTGAAACAGTGGGGCTGAAACAGAGGGGCTGAAACAGAGGGGCTGAAACAGAGGGCGAGAAACAGAGGGGCTGAAACAGAGGGCGAGAAACAGAGGGGCTGAAACAGAGGGCGAGTAACAGAGGGGCTGAAAAAGACGGGCTGAAACAGAGGAGCTGAAACAGAGGGCGAGAAACAGAGGGCGAGAAACAGAGCGGCTGAAACAGAGGGTTGAGAAACACAGGGGCTGAAACAGTGGGACTGAAACAGAGGGGCTGAAACAGAGGGCGAGAAACAGAGGGCGAGAAATAGAGGGGCTGAAACAGAGGGACTGGAACAGAGGGGCTGAAACAGAGGGGCTGAAACAGAGGGGCTGAAACAGAGGGGCTGAAACAGAGGGGCTGAAATAGAGGGCGAGAAACAGAAGGCGAGAAACAGAGGGGCTGTAACAGAGGGGCTGAAAGAGAGGGGCTGAAACAGAGGGGCTGAAACAGAGGGCGAGAAACAGAGGGGCTGAAACAGTGGGGCTGAAACAGAGGGGCTGAAACAGAGGGGCTGAAACAGAGGGCGAGAAACAGAGGGGCTGAAACAGAGGGCGAGAAACAGAGGGGCTGAAACAGAGGGGAGTAACAGAGGGGCTGAAAAAGACGGGCTGAAACAGAGGAGCTGAAACAGAGGGCGAGAAACAGAGGGCGAGAAACAGAGGGGCTGAAACAGAGGGTTGAGAAACACAGGGGCTGAAACAGTGGGACTGAAACAGAGGGGCTGAAACAGAGGGCGAGAAACAGAGGGCGAGAAATAGAGGGGCTGAAACAGAGGGACTGGAACAGAGGGGCTGAAACAGAGGGGCTGAAACAGAGGGGCTGAAACAGAGGGGCTGAAACAGAGGGGCTGAAATAGAGGGCGAGAAACAGAAGGCGAGAAACAGAGGGGCTGTAACAGAGGGGCTGAAACAGAGGGCGAGAAACAGAGGGGCTGAAACAGAGGGCGTGAAACAGAGGGCGAGAAACAGAGTGCGAGAAACAGAGGGTCTGAAACAGAGGGGCTGAAACAGAGGGCGAGACACAGAGGGCGAGAAATTGAGGGGCAGAAACAGAGGGGCTGAAACAGAGGGCGAGAAACAGAGGGGCTGAAACAGAGGGGATGAAACAGAGGGGCTGAAACAGAGGGGATGAAACAGAGGGGCTGAAACAGAGGGGCTGAAACAGAGGGCGAGAAACAGAGGGTGAGAAACAGAGGGGCTGAAACAGAGGGGCTGAAACAGAGGGCTGAAACAGAGGGGCTGAAACAGAGGGCGAGAAACAGAGGGGCTGAAACAGAGGGCGAGAAGCAGAGGGGCTGAAACAGAGGGGCTGAAACAGAGGGGCTGAAACAGAGGGCGAGAAACAGAGGGGCTGAAACAGAGGGCGAGAAACAGAGGGGCTGAAACAGACGGCGAGAAACAGAGGGGCTGAAACAGAGGGGCTGAAACAGAGGGGCTGAAACAGAGGGCGAGAAACAGAGGGGCTGAAACAGAGGGCGATAAACATAGGGCGAGAAACAGAGGGCGAGAAACATAGGGGCTGAAACAGAGGGGCTGAAACAGAGGGGCTGAAACAGAGGGCGAGAAACAGAGGGCGAGAAACAGAGGGCGAGAAACAGAGTGCGAGAAACAGAGGGCGAGAAACAGAGGGGCTGAAACAGAGGGGCTGAAACAGAGGGGATGAAACAGAGGGGCTGAAACAGAGGGGCTGAAACAGAGTGCGAGAAACAGAGGGTGAGAAACAGAGGGGCTGAAACAGAGGGGCTGAAACAAAGGGGCTGAAACAGAGGGGCTGAAACAGAGGGCGAGAAACAGAGGGGCTGAAACAGAGGGCGAGAAGCAGAGGGGCTGAAACAGAATGGCTGAAACAGAGGGGCTGAAACAGAGGGGCTGAAACTGAGGACGAGAAACAGAGGGGCTGAAACAGAGGGCGAGAAACAGAGGGGCTGAAACAGACGGCGAGAAACAGAGGGGCTGAAACAGAGGGGCTGAAACAGAGGGGCTGAAACAGAGGGCGAGAAACAGAGGGGCTGAAACAGAGGGCGAGAAACATAGGGCGAGAAACAGAGGGCGAGAAACAGAGGGGCTGAAACAGAGGGGCTGAAACAGAGGGGCTGAAACAGAGGGCGAGAAACAGAGGGCGAGAAACAGAGGGCGAGAAACAGAGTGCGAGAAACAGAGGGCGAGAAACAGAGGGGCTGAAACAGAGGGGCTGAAACAGAGGGGATGAAACAGAGGGGCTGAAACAGAGGGGCTGAAACAGAGTGCGAGAAACAGAGGGTGAGAAACAGAGGGGCTGAAACAGAGGGGCTGAAACAGAGGGGCTGAAACAGAGGGGCTGAAACAGAGGGCGAGAAACAGAGGGGCTGAAACAGAGGGCGAGAAGCAGAGGGGCTGAAACAGAATGGCTGAAACAGAGGGGCTGAAACAGAGGGGCTGAAACTGAGGACGAGAAACAGAGGGGCTGAAACAGAGGGCGAGAAACAGAGGGGCTGAAACAGACGGCGAGAAACAGAGGGGGTGAAACAGAGGTGCTGAAACAGAGGGGCTGAAACAGAGGGCGAGAAACATAGGGCGAGAAACAGAGGGGCTGAAACAGAGGGGCTGAAACAGAGGGGCTGAAACAGAGGGGGTGAAACAGAGGGGCTGAAACAGAGGGGCTGAATCAGAGGGCGAGACACAGAGGGGCTGAAACAGAGGGGCTGAAACTGAGGTGCTGAAACAGAGGGGCTGAAACAGAGGGCGAGAAACAGAGAGCGAGAAACAGAGGGCGAGAACCAGAGTGCAAGAAACAGAGGGGATGAAACAGAGGGGCTGAAACAGAGGCAGAGAAACAGAGGGGCTGAAACAGAGGGGCTGAAACAGAGGGCGAGAAACAGAGGGGCTCAAACAGAGGGCGAGAAACAGAGGGCGAGAAACATAGGAGCTGAAACAGAGGGCGAGAAACAGAGGGGATGAAACAGAGGGCGAGAAACAGAGGGGCTGAAACAGAGGGGCTGAAACAGAGGGGCTGAAACAGAGGGGCTGAAACAGAGGGCGAGAAACAGAGGGGCTGAAACAGAGGGCGAGAAACAGAGGGGCTGAAACAGACGGCGAGAAACAGAGGGGCTGAAACAGAGGGGCTGAAACAGAGGGGCTGAAACAGAGGGCGAGAAACAGAGGGGCTGAAACAGAGGGCGAGAAACATAGGGCGAGAAACAGAGGGCGAGAAACATAGGGGCTGAAACAGAGGGGCTGAAACAGAGGGGCTGAAACAGAGGGCGAGAAACAGAGGGCGAGAAACAGAGGGCGAGAAACAGAGTGCGAGAAACAGAGGGCGAGAAACAGAGGGGCTGAAACAGAGGGGCTGAAACAGAGGGGATGAAACAGAGGGGCTGAAACAGAGGGGCTGAAACAGAGTGCGAGAAACAGAGGGTGAGAAACAGAGGGGCTGAAACAGAGGGGCTGAAACAGAGGGGCTGAAACAGAGGGGCTGAAACAGAGGGCGAGAAACAGAGGGGCTGAAACAGAGGGCGAGAAGCAGAGGGGCTGAAACAGAATGGCTGAAACAGAGGGGCTGAAACAGAGGGGCTGAAACTGAGGACGAGAAACAGAGGGGCTGAAACAGAGGGCGAGAAACAGAGGGGCTGAAACAGACGGCGAGAAACAGAGGGGCTGAAACAGAGGGGCTGAAACAGAGGGGCTGAAACAGAGGGCTAGAAACAGAGGGGCTGAAACAGAGGGCGAGAAACATAGGGCGAGAAACAGAGGGCGAGAAACAGAGGGGCTGAAACAGAGGGACTGAAACAGAGGGGCTGAAACAGAGGGCGAGAAACAGAGGGCGAGAAACAGAGGGCGAGAAACAGAGTGCGAGAAACAGAGGGCGAGAAACAGAGGGGCTGAAACAGAGGGGCTGAAACAGAGGGGATGAAACAGAGGGGCTGAAACAGAGGGGCTGAAACAGAGTGCGAGAAACAGAGGGTGAGAAACAGAGGGGCTGAAACAGAGGGGCTGAAACAGAGGGGCTGAAACAGAGGGGCTGAAACAGAGGGCGAGAAACAGAGGGGCTGAAACAGAGGGCGAGAAGCAGAGGGGCTGAAACAGAATGGCTGAAACAGAGGGGCTGAAACAGAGGGGCTGAAACTGAGGACGAGAAACAGAGGGGCTGAAACAGAGGGCGAGAAACAGAGGGGCTGAAACAGACGGCGAGAAACAGAGGGGCTGAAACAGAGGTGCTGAAACAGAGGGGCTGAAACAGAGGGCGAGAAACATAAGGCGAGAAACAGAGGGGCTGAAACAGAGGGGCTGAAACAGAGGGCTGAAACAGAGGGGGTGAAACAGAGGGGCTGAAACAGAGGGGCTGAAACAGAGGGCGAGACACAGAGGGGCTGAAACAGAGGGGCTGAAACTGAGGTGCTGAAACAGAGGGGCTGAAACAGAGGGCGAGAAACAGAGAGCGAGAAACAGAGGGCGAGAACCAGAGTGCGAGAAACAGAGGGGATGAAACAGAGGGGCTGAAACAGAGGCAGAGAAACAGAGGGGCTGAAACAGAGGGGCTGAAACAGAGGGCGAGAAACAGAGGGGCTCAAACAGAGGGCGAGAAACAGAGGGCGAGAAACATAGGAGCTGAAACAGAGGGCGAGAAACAGAGGGGATGAAACAGAGGGCGAGAAACAGAGGGGCTGAAACAGAGGGGCTGAAACAGAGGGCGAGAAACAGAGGGGCTGAAACACAGGTGCTGAAACAGATGGCGAGAAACAGAGGGCGAGAAACAGAGGGGCTGAAACAGAGGGCGAGAAACATTTGGGCTGAAACAGATTGGCTGAAACAGAGGGGCTGAAACAGAGGGCGAGAAACAGAGGGGCTGAAACAGAGGGCGAGTAACAGAGGGGCTGAAAAAGACGGGCTGAAACAGAGGAGCTGAAACAGAGGGCGAGAAACAGAGGGCGAGAAACAGAGGAACTGAAACAGAGGGTTGAGAAACACAGGGGCTGAAACAGTGGGACTGAAACAGAGGGGCTGAAACAGAGGGCGAGAAACAGAGGGCGAGAAATAGAGAGGCTGAAACAGAGGGACTGGAACAGAGGGGCTGAAACAGAGGGGCTGAAACAGAGGGGCTGAAACAGAGGGGCTGAAACAGAGGGGCTGAAATAGAGGGCGAGAAACAGAAGGCGAGAAACAGAGGGGCTGTAACAGAGGGGCTGAAAGAGAGGGGCTGAAACAGAGGGGCTGAAACAGAGGGCGAGAAACAGAGGGGCTGAAACAGTGGGGCTGAAACAGAGGGGCTGAAACAGAGGGGCTGAAACAGAGGGCGAGAAACAGAGGGGCTGAAACAGAGGGCGAGAAACAGAGGGGCTGAAACAGAGGGCGAGTAACAGAGGGGCTGAAAAAGACGGGCTGAAACAGAGGAGCTGAAACAGAGGGCGAGAAACAGAGGGCGAGAAACAGAGGGGCTGAAACAGAGGGTTGAGAAACACAGGGGCTGAAACAGTGGGACTGAAACAGAGGGGCTGAAACAGAGGGCGAGAAACAGAGGGCGAGAAATAGAGGGGCTGAAACAGAGGGACTGGAACAGAGGGGCTGAAACAGAGGGGCTGAAACAGAGGGGCTGAAACAGAGGGGCTGAAACAGAGGGGCTGAAATAGAGGGCGAGAAACAGAAGGCGAGAAACAGAGGGGCTGTAACAGAGGGGCTGAAACAGAGGGCGAGAAACAGAGGGGCTGAAACAGAGGGCGTGAAACAGAGGGCGAGAAACAGAGTGCGAGAAACAGAGGGTCTGAAACAGAGGGGCTGAAACAGAGGGCGAGACACAGAGGGCGAGAAATTGAGGGGCAGAAACAGAGGGGCTGAAACAGAGGGCGAGAAACAGAGGGGCTGAAACAGAGGGGATGAAACAGAGGGGCTGAAACAGAGGGGATGAAACAGAGGGGCTGAAACAGAGGGGCTGAAACAGAGGGCGAGAAACAGAGGGTGAGAAACAGAGGGGCTGAAACAGAGGGGCTGAAACAGAGGGGCTGAAACAGAGGGGCTGAAACAGAGGGCGAGAAACAGAGGGGCTGAAACAGAGGGCGAGAAGCAGAGGGGCTGAAACAGAGGGGCTGAAACAGAGGGGCTGAAACAGAGGGCGAGAAACAGAGGGGCTGAAACAGAGGGCGAGAAACAGAGGGGCTGAAACAGACGGCGAGAAACAGAGGGGCTGAAACAGAGGGGCTGAAACAGAGGGGCTGAAACAGAGGGCGAGAAACAGAGGGGCTGAAACAGAGGGCGAGAAACATAGGGCGAGAAACAGAGGGCGAGAAACATAGGGGCTGAAACAGAGGGGCTGAAACAGAGGGGCTGAAACAGAGGGCGAGAAACAGAGGGCGAGAAACAGAGGGCGAGAAACAGAGTGCGAGAAACAGAGGGCGAGAAACAGAGGGGCTGAAACAGAGGGGCTGAAACAGAGGGGATGAAACAGAGGGGCTGAAACAGAGGGGCTGAAACAGAGGGCGAGAAACAGAGGGTGAGAAACAGAGGGGCTGAAACAGAGGGGCTGAAACAAAGGGGCTGAAACAGAGGGGCTGAAACAGAGGGCGAGAAACAGAGGGGCTGAAACAGAGGGCGAGAAGCAGAGGGGCTGAAACAGAATGGCTGAAACAGAGGGGCTGAAACAGAGGGGCTGAAACTGAGGACGAGAAACAGAGGGGCTGAAACAGAGGGCGAGAAACAGAGGGGCTGAAACAGACGGCGAGAAACAGAGGGGCTGAAACAGAGGGGCTGAAACAGAGGGGCTGAAACAGAGGGCGAGAAACAGAGGGGCTAAAACAGAGGGCGAGAAACATAGGGCGAGAAACAGAGGGCGAGAAACAGAGGGGCTGAAACAGAGGGGCTGAAACAGAGGGGCTGAAACAGAGGGCGAGAAACAGAGGGCGAGAAACAGAGGGCGAGAAACAGAGTGCGAGAAACAGAGGGCGAGAAACAGAGGGGCTGAAACAGAGGGGCTGAAACAGAGGGGATGAAACAGAGGGGCTGAAACAGAGGGGCTGAAACAGAGTGCGAGAAACAGAGGGTGAGAAACAGAGGGGCTGAAACAGAGGGGCTGAAACAGAGGGGCTGAAACAGAGGGGCTGAAACAGAGGGCGAGAAACAGAGGGGCTGAAACAGAGGGCGAGAAGCAGAGGGGCTGAAACAGAATGGCTGAAACAGAGGGGCTGAAACAGAGGGGCTGAAACTGAGGACGAGAAACAGAGGGGCTGAAACAGAGGGCGAGAAACAGAGGGGCTGAAACAGACGGCGAGAAACAGAGGGGCTGAAACAGAGGTGCTGAAACAGAGGGGCTGAAACAGAGGGCGAGAAACATAGGGCGAGAAACAGAGGGGCTGAAACAGAGGGGGTGAAACAGAGGGGCTGAAACAGAGGGGCTGAAACAGAGGGCGAGACACAGAGGGGCTGAAACAGAGGGGCTGAAACTGAGGTGCTGAAACAGAGGGGCTGAAACAGAGGGCGAGAAACAGAGAGCGAGAAACAGAGGGCGAGAACCAGAGTGCGAGAAACAGAGGGGATGAAACAGAGGGGCTGAAACAGAGGCAGAGAAACAGAGGGGCTGAAACAGAGGGGCTGAAACAGAGGGCGAGAAACAGAGGGGCTCAAACAGAGGGCGAGAAACAGAGGGCGAGAAACATAGGAGCTGAAACAGAGGGCGAGAAACAGAGGGGATGAAACAGAGGGCGAGAAACAGAGGGGCTGAAACAGAGGGGCTGAAACAGAGGGGCTGAAACAGAGGGGCTGAAACAGAGGGCGAGAAACAGAGGGGCTGAAACAGAGGGCGAGAAACAGAGGGGCTGAAACAGACGGCGAGAAACAGAGGGGCTGAAACAGAGGGGCTGAAACAGAGGGGCTGAAACAGAGGGCGAGAAACAGAGGGGCTGAAACAGAGGGCGAGAAACATAGGGCGAGAAACAGAGGGCGAGAAACATAGGGGCTGAAACAGAGGGGCTGAAACAGAGGGGCTGAAACAGAGGGCGAGAAACAGAGGGCGAGAAACAGAGGGCGAGAAACAGAGTGCGAGAAACAGAGGGCGAGAAACAGAGGGGCTGAAACAGAGGGGCTGAAACAGAGGGGATGAAACAGAGGGGCTGAAACAGAGGGGCTGAAACAGAGTGCGAGAAACAGAGGGTGAGAAACAGAGGGGCTGAAACAGAGGGGCTGAAACAGAGGGGCTGAAACAGAGGGGCTGAAACAGAGGGCGAGAAACAGAGGGGCTGAAACAGAGGGCGAGAAGCAGAGGGGCTGAAACAGAATGGCTGAAACAGAGGGGCTGAAACAGAGGGGCTGAAACTGAGGACGAGAAACAGAGGGGCTGAAACAGAGGGCGAGAAACAGAGGGGCTGAAACAGAGGGTATGAAACATAGGGGCTGAAATAGAGGGGCTGAAACAGAGGAGCTGAAAAAGAGGGGCTGAAACAGAGGGGCTGAAAGAGAGGGGCTGAAACAGTGGGGCTGAAACAGAGGGGCTGAAACAGATGAGCTGAAACAGAGGGCGAGAAACAGAGGGCGAGAAACAGAGGGGGTGAAACAGTGGGTCTGAAACAGAGGGTCAGAAACAGAGGGGCTGAAACAGAGGGGCTGAAACAGAGGGCGAGAAACAGAGGGGCTGAAACAGAGGGCGAGAAACATTGGGGCTGAAACATATTGGCTGAAACAGAGGGGTTGAAACAGAGGGCGAGAAACAGATGCGCTGAAACAGAGGGGCTGAAACAGAGGGCGAGAAACAGAGGGGCTGAAACAGACGGGCTGAAACAGAGGGGCTGAAACAGAGGGCGAGAAACAGAGGGGCTGAAACAGAGGAGGAGAAACAGAGGGGCTCAAACAGAGGGCGAGAAACAGAGGGCGAGAAACTGAGGGCGAGAAACAGAGGGGCTGAAACAGAGGGTATGAAACATAGGGGCTGAAATAGAGGGGCTGAAACAGAGGAGCTGAAAAAGAGGGGCTGAAACAGAGGGGCTGAAAGAGAGGGGCTGAAACAGAGGGGCTGAAACAGAGGGCGAGAAACAGAGGGGCTGAAACAGTGGGGCTGAAACAGAGGGGCTGAAACAGAGGGGCTGAAACAGAGGGCGAGAAACAGAGGGGCTGAAACAGAGGGCGAGAAACAGAGGGGCTGAAACAGAGGGCGAGTAACAGAGGGGCTGAAAAAGACGGGCTGAAACAGAGGAGCTGAAACAGAGGGCGAGAAACAGAGGGCGAGAAACAGAGCGGCTGAAACAGAGGGTTGAGAAACACAGGGGCTGAAACAGTGGGACTGAAACAGAGGGGCTGAAACAGAGGGCGAGAAACAGAGGGCGAGAAATAGAGGGGCTGAAACAGAGGGACTGGAACAGAGGGGCTGAAACAGAGGGGCTGAAACAGAGGGGCTGAAACAGAGGGGCTGAAACAGAGGGGCTGAAATAGAGGGCGAGAAACAGAAGGCGAGAAACAGAGGGGCTGTAACAGAGGGGCTGAAAGAGAGGGGCTGAAACAGAGGGGCTGAAACAGAGGGCGAGAAACAGAGGGGCTGAAACAGTGGGGCTGAAACAGAGGGGCTGAAACAGAGGGGCTGAAACAGAGGGCGAGAAACAGAGGGGCTGAAACAGAGGGCGAGAAACAGAGGGGCTGAAACAGAGGGCGAGTAACAGAGGGGCTGAAAAAGACGGGCTGAAACAGAGGAGCTGAAACAGAGGGCGAGAAACAGAGGGCGAGAAACAGAGGGGCTGAAACAGAGGGTTGAGAAACACAGGGGCTGAAACAGTGGGACTGAAACAGAGGGGCTGAAACAGAGGGCGAGAAACAGAGGGCGAGAAATAGAGGGGCTGAAACAGAGGGACTGGAACAGAGGGGCTGAAACAGAGGGGCTGAAACAGAGGGGCTGAAACAGAGGGGCTGAAACAGAGGGGCTGAAATAGAGGGCGAGAAACAGAAGGCGAGAAACAGAGGGGCTGTAACAGAGGGGCTGAAACAGAGGGCGAGAAACAGAGGGGCTGAAACAGAGGGCGTGAAACAGAGGGCGAGAAACAGAGTGCGAGAAACAGAGGGTCTGAAACAGAGGGGCTGAAACAGAGGGCGAGACACAGAGGGCGAGAAATTGAGGGGCAGAAACAGAGGGGCTGAAACAGAGGGCGAGAAACAGAGGGGCTGAAACAGAGGGGATGAAACAGAGGGGCTGAAACAGAGGGGATGAAACAGAGGGGCTGAAACAGAGGGGCTGAAACAGAGGGCGAGAAACAGAGGGTGAGAAACAGAGGGGCTGAAACAGAGGGGCTGAAACAGAGGGGCTGAAACAGAGGGGCTGAAACAGAGGGCGAGAAACAGAGGGGCTGAAACAGAGGGCGAGAAGCAGAGGGGCTGAAACAGAGGGGCTGAAACAGAGGGGCTGAAACAGAGGGCGAGAAACAGAGGGGCTGAAACAGAGGGCGAGAAACAGAGGGGCTGAAACAGACGGCGAGAAACAGAGGGGCTGAAACAGAGGGGCTGAAACAGAGGGGCTGAAACAGAGGGCGAGAAACAGAGGGGCTGAAACAGAGGGCGATAAACATAGGGCGAGAAACAGAGGGCGAGAAACATAGGGGCTGAAACAGAGGGGCTGAAACAGAGGGGCTGAAACAGAGGGCGAGAAACAGAGGGCGAGAAACAGAGGGCGAGAAACAGAGTGCGAGAAACAGAGGGCGAGAAACAGAGGGGCTGAAACAGAGGGGCTGAAACAGAGGGGATGAAACAGAGGGGCTGAAACAGAGGGGCTGAAACAGAGTGCGAGAAACAGAGGGTGAGAAACAGAGGGGCTGAAACAGAGGGGCTGAAACAAAGGGGCTGAAACAGAGGGGCTGAAACAGAGGGCGAGAAACAGAGGGGCTGAAACAGAGGGCGAGAAGCAGAGGGGCTGAAACAGAATGGCTGAAACAGAGGGGCTGAAACAGAGGGGCTGAAACTGAGGACGAGAAACAGAGGGGCTGAAACAGAGGGCGAGAAACAGAGGGGCTGAAACAGACGGCGAGAAACAGAGGGGCTGAAACAGAGGGGCTGAAACAGAGGGGCTGAAACAGAGGGCGAGAAACAGAGGGGCTGAAACAGAGGGCGAGAAACATAGGGCGAGAAACAGAGTGCGAGAAACAGAGGGGCTGAAACAGAGGGGCTGAAACAGAGGGGCTGAAACAGAGGGCGAGAAACAGAGGGCGAGAAACAGAGGGCGAGAAACAGAGTGCGAGAAACAGAGGGCGAGAAACAGAGGGGCTGAAACAGAGGGGCTGAAACAGAGGGGATGAAACAGAGGGGCTGAAACAGAGGGGCTGAAACAGAGTGCGAGAAACAGAGGGTGAGAAACAGAGGGGCTGAAACAGAGGGGCTGAAACAGAGGGGCTGAAACAGAGGGGCTGAAACAGAGGGCGAGAAACAGAGGGGCTGAAACAGAGGGCGAGAAGCAGAGGGGCTGAAACAGAATGGCTGAAACAGAGGGGCTGAAACAGAGGTGCTGAAACAGAGGGGCTGAAACAGAGGGGCTGAAACAGAGGGGCTGAAACAGAGTGCGAGAAACAGAGGGTGAGAAACAGAGGGGCTGAAACAGAGGGGCTGAAACAGAGGGGCTGAAACAGAGGGGCTGAAACTGAGGACGAGAAACAGAGGGGCTGAAACAGAGGGCGAGAAACAGAGGGGCTGAAACAGACGGCGAGAAACAGAGGGGCTGAAACAGAGGGGCTGAAACAGAGGGGCTGAAACAGAGGGCGAGAAACAGAGGGGCTGAAACAGAGGGCGAGAAACATAGGGCGAGAAACAGAGGGCGAGAAACAGAGGGGCTGAAACAGAGGGGCTGAAACAGAGGGGCTGAAACAGAGGGCGAGAAACAGAGGGCGAGAAACAGAGGGCGAGAAACAGAGTGCGAGAAACAGAGGGCGAGAAACAGAGGGGCTGAAACAGAGGGGCTGAAACAGAGGGGATGAAACAGAGGGGCTGAAACAGAGGGGCTGAAACAGAGTGCGAGAAACAGAGGGTGAGAAACAGAGGGGCTGAAACAGAGGGGCTGAAACAGAGGGGCTGAAACAGAGGGGCTGAAACAGAGGGCGAGAAACAGAGGGGCTGAAACAGAGGGCGAGAAGCAGAGGGGCTGAAACAGAATGGCTGAAACAGAGGGGCTGAAACAGAGGGGCTGAAACTGAGGACGAGAAACAGAGGGGCTGAAACAGAGGGCGAGAAACAGAGGGGCTGAAACAGACGGCGAGAAACAGAGGGGGTGAAACAGAGGTGCTGAAACAGAGGGGCTGAAACAGAGGGCGAGAAACATAGGGCGAGAAACAGAGGGGCTGAAACAGAGGGGCTGAAACAGAGGGGCTGAAACAGAGGGGGTGAAACAGAGGGGCTGAAACAGAGGGGCTGAATCAGAGGGCGAGACACAGAGGGGCTGAAACAGAGGGGCTGAAACTGAGGTGCTGAAACAGAGGGGCTGAAACAGAGGGCGAGAAACAGAGAGCGAGAAACAGAGGGCGAGAACCAGAGTGCGAGAAACAGAGGGGATGAAACAGAGGGGCTGAAACAGAGGCAGAGAAACAGAGGGGCTGAAACAGAGGGGCTGAAACAGAGGGCGAGAAACAGAGGGGCTCAAACAGAGGGCGAGAAACAGAGGGCGAGAAACATAGGAGCTGAAACAGAGGGCGAGAAACAGAGGGGATGAAACAGAGGGCGAGAAACAGAGGGGCTGAAACAGAGGGGCTGAAACAGAGGGGCTGAAACAGAGGGGCTGAAACAGAGGGCGAGAAACAGAGGGGCTGAAACAGAGGGCGAGAAACAGAGGGGCTGAAACAGACGGCGAGAAACAGAGGGGCTGAAACAGAGGGGCTGAAACAGAGGGGCTGAAACAGAGGGCGAGAAACAGAGGGGCTGAAACAGAGGGCGAGAAACATAGGGCGAGAAACAGAGGGCGAGAAACATAGGGGCTGAAACAGAGGGGCTGAAACAGAGGGGCTGAAACAGAGGGCGAGAAACAGAGGGCGAGAAACAGAGGGCGAGAAACAGAGTGCGAGAAACAGAGGGCGAGAAACAGAGGGGCTGAAACAGAGGGGCTGAAACAGAGGGGATGAAACAGAGGGGCTGAAACAGAGGGGCTGAAACAGAGTGCGAGAAACAGAGGGTGAGAAACAGAGGGGCTGAAACAGAGGGGCTGAAACAGAGGGGCTGAAACAGAGGGGCTGAAACAGAGGGCGAGAAACAGAGGGGCTGAAACAGAGGGCGAGAAGCAGAGGGGCTGAAACAGAATGGCTGAAACAGAGGGGCTGAAACAGAGGGGCTGAAACTGAGGACGAGAAACAGAGGGGCTGAAACAGAGGGCGAGAAACAGAGGGGCTGAAACAGACGGCGAGAAACAGAGGGGCTGAAACAGAGGGGCTGAAACAGAGGGGCTGAAACAGAGGGCTAGAAACAGAGGGGCTGAAACAGAGGGCGAGAAACATAGGGCGAGAAACAGAGGGCGAGAAACAGAGGGGCTGAAACAGAGGGACTGAAACAGAGGGGCTGAAACAGAGGGCGAGAAACAGAGGGCGAGAAACAGAGGGCGAGAAACAGAGTGCGAGAAACAGAGGGCGAGAAACAGAGGGGCTGAAACAGAGGGGCTGAAACAGAGGGGATGAAACAGAGGGGCTGAAACAGAGGGGCTGAAACAGAGTGCGAGAAACAGAGGGTGAGAAACAGAGGGGCTGAAACAGAGGGGCTGAAACAGAGGGGCTGAAACAGAGGGGCTGAAACAGAGGGCGAGAAACAGAGGGGCTGAAACAGAGGGCGAGAAGCAGAGGGGCTGAAACAGAATGGCTGAAACAGAGGGGCTGAAACAGAGGGGCTGAAACTGAGGACGAGAAACAGAGGGGCTGAAACAGAGGGCGAGAAACAGAGGGGCTGAAACAGACGGCGAGAAACAGAGGGGCTGAAACAGAGGTGCTGAAACAGAGGGGCTGAAACAGAGGGCGAGAAACATAAGGCGAGAAACAGAGGGGCTGAAACAGAGGGGCTGAAACAGAGGGCTGAAACAGAGGGGGTGAAACAGAGGGGCTGAAACAGAGGGGCTGAAACAGAGGGCGAGACACAGAGGGGCTGAAACAGAGGGGCTGAAACTGAGGTGCTGAAACAGAGGGGCTGAAACAGAGGGCGAGAAACAGAGAGCGAGAAACAGAGGGCGAGAACCAGAGTGCGAGAAACAGAGGGGATGAAACAGAGGGGCTGAAACAGAGGCAGAGAAACAGAGGGGCTGAAACAGAGGGGCTGAAACAGAGGGCGAGAAACAGAGGGGCTCAAACAGAGGGCGAGAAACAGAGGGCGAGAAACATAGGAGCTGAAACAGAGGGCGAGAAACAGAGGGGATGAAACAGAGGGCGAGAAACAGAGGGGCTGAAACAGAGGGGCTGAAACAGAGGGCGAGAAACAGAGGGGCTGAAACACAGGTGCTGAAACAGATGGCGAGAAACAGAGGGCGAGAAACAGAGGGGCTGAAACAGAGGGCGAGAAACATTTGGGCTGAAACAGATTGGCTGAAACAGAGGGGCTGAAACAGAGGGCGAGAAACAGAGGGGCTGAAACAGAGGGCGAGTAACAGAGGGGCTGAAAAAGACGGGCTGAAACAGAGGAGCTGAAACAGAGGGCGAGAAACAGAGGGCGAGAAACAGAGGAACTGAAACAGAGGGTTGAGAAACACAGGGGCTGAAACAGTGGGACTGAAACAGAGGGGCTGAAACAGAGGGCGAGAAACAGAGGGCGAGAAATAGAGAGGCTGAAACAGAGGGACTGGAACAGAGGGGCTGAAACAGAGGGGCTGAAACAGAGGGGCTGAAACAGAGGGGCTGAAATAGAGGGCGAGAAACAGAAGGCGAGAAACAGAGGGGCTGTAACAGAGGGGCTGAAAGAGAGGGGCTGAAACAGAGGGGCTGAAACAGAGGGCGAGAAACAGAGGGGCTGAAACAGTGGGGCTGAAACAGAGGGGCTGAAACAGAGGGGCTGAAACAGAGGGCGAGAAACAGAGGGGCTGAAACAGAGGGCGAGAAACAGAGGGGCTGAAACAGAGGGCGAGTAACAGAGGGGCTGAAAAAGACGGGCTGAAACAGAGGAGCTGAAACAGAGGGCGAGAAACAGAGGGCGAGAAACAGAGGGGCTGAAACAGAGGGTTGAGAAACACAGGGGCTGAAACAGTGGGACTGAAACAGAGGGGCTGAAACAGAGGGCGAGAAACAGAGGGCGAGAAATAGAGGGGCTGAAACAGAGGGACTGGAACAGAGGGGCTGAAACAGAGGGGCTGAAACAGAGGGGCTGAAACAGAGGGGCTGAAACAGAGGGGCTGAAATAGAGGGCGAGAAACAGAAGGCGAGAAACAGAGGGGCTGTAACAGAGGGGCTGAAACAGAGGGCGAGAAACAGAGGGGCTGAAACAGAGGGCGTGAAACAGAGGGCGAGAAACAGAGTGCGAGAAACAGAGGGTCTGAAACAGAGGGGCTGAAACAGAGGGCGAGACACAGAGGGCGAGAAATTGAGGGGCAGAAACAGAGGGGCTGAAACAGAGGGCGAGAAACAGAGGGGCTGAAACAGAGGGGATGAAACAGAGGGGCTGAAACAGAGGGGATGAAACAGAGGGGCTGAAACAGAGGGGCTGAAACAGAGGGCGAGAAACAGAGGGTGAGAAACAGAGGGGCTGAAACAGAGGGGCTGAAACAGAGGGGCTGAAACAGAGGGGCTGAAACAGAGGGCGAGAAACAGAGGGGCTGAAACAGAGGGCGAGAAGCAGAGGGGCTGAAACAGAGGGGCTGAAACAGAGGGGCTGAAACAGAGGGCGAGAAACAGAGGGGCTGAAACAGAGGGCGAGAAACAGAGGGGCTGAAACAGACGGCGAGAAACAGAGGGGCTGAAACAGAGGGGCTGAAACAGAGGGGCTGAAACAGAGGGCGAGAAACAGAGGGGCTGAAACAGAGGGCGAGAAACATAGGGCGAGAAACAGAGGGCGAGAAACATAGGGGCTGAAACAGAGGGGCTGAAACAGAGGGGCTGAAACAGAGGGCGAGAAACAGAGGGCGAGAAACAGAGGGCGAGAAACAGAGTGCGAGAAACAGAGGGCGAGAAACAGAGGGGCTGAAACAGAGGGGCTGAAACAGAGGGGATGAAACAGAGGGGCTGAAACAGAGGGGCTGAAACAGAGGGCGAGAAACAGAGGGTGAGAAACAGAGGGGCTGAAACAGAGGGGCTGAAACAAAGGGGCTGAAACAGAGGGGCTGAAACAGAGGGCGAGAAACAGAGGGGCTGAAACAGAGGGCGAGAAGCAGAGGGGCTGAAACAGAATGGCTGAAACAGAGGGGCTGAAACAGAGGGGCTGAAACTGAGGACGAGAAACAGAGGGGCTGAAACAGAGGGCGAGAAACAGAGGGGCTGAAACAGACGGCGAGAAACAGAGGGGCTGAAACAGAGGGGCTGAAACAGAGGGGCTGAAACAGAGGGCGAGAAACAGAGGGGCTGAAACAGAGGGCGAGAAACATAGGGCGAGAAACAGAGGGCGAGAAACAGAGGGGCTGAAACAGAGGGGCTGAAACAGAGGGGCTGAAACAGAGGGCGAGAAACAGAGGGCGAGAAACAGAGGGCGAGAAACAGAGTGCGAGAAACAGAGGGCGAGAAACAGAGGGGCTGAAACAGAGGGGCTGAAACAGAGGGGATGAAACAGAGGGGCTGAAACAGAGGGGCTGAAACAGAGTGCGAGAAACAGAGGGTGAGAAACAGAGGGGCTGAAACAGAGGGGCTGAAACAGAGGGGCTGAAACAGAGGGGCTGAAACAGAGGGCGAGAAACAGAGGGGCTGAAACAAAGGGCGAGAAGCAGAGGGGCTGAAACAGAATGGCTGAAACAGAGGGGCTGAAACAGAGGGGCTGAAACTGAGGACGAGAAACAGAGGGGCTGAAACAGAGGGCGAGAAACAGAGGGGCTGAAACAGACGGCGAGAAACAGAGGGGCTGAAACAGAGGTGCTGAAACAGAGGGGCTGAAACAGAGGGCGAGAAACATAGGGCGAGAAACAGAGGGGCTGAAACAGAGGGGCTGAAACAGAGGGGCTGAAACAGAGGGGGTGAAACAGAGGGGCTGAAACAGAGGGGCTGAAACAGACGGCGAGACACAGAGGGGCTGAAACAGAGGGGCTGAAACTGAGGTGCTGAAACAGAGGGGCTGAAACAGAGGGCGAGAAACAGAGAGCGAGAAACAGAGGGCGAGAACCAGAGTGCGAGAAACAGAGGGGATGAAACAGAGGGGCTGAAACAGAGGCAGAGAAACAGAGGGGCTGAAACAGAGGGGCTGAAACAGAGGGCGAGAAACAGAGGGGCTCAAACAGAGGGCGAGAAACAGAGGGCGAGAAACATAGGAGCTGAAACAGAGGGCGAGAAACAGAGGGGATGAAACAGAGGGCGAGAAACAGAGGGGCTGAAACAGAGGGGCTGAAACAGAGGGGCTGAAACAGAGGGGCTGAAACAGAGGGCGAGAAACAGAGGGGCTGAAACAGAGGGCGAGAAACAGAGGGGCTGAAACAGACGGCGAGAAACAGAGGGGCTGAAACAGAGGGGCTGAAACAGAGGGGCTGAAACAGAGGGCGAGAAACAGAGGGGCTGAAACAGAGGGCGAGAAACATAGGGCGAGAAACAGAGGGCGAGAAACATAGGGGCTGAAACAGAGGGGCTGAAACAGAGGGGCTGAAACAGAGGGCGAGAAACAGAGGGCGAGAAACAGAGGGCGAGAAACAGAGTGCGAGAAACAGAGGGCGAGAAACAGAGGGGCTGAAACAGAGGGGCTGAAACAGAGGGGATGAAACAGAGGGGCTGAAACAGAGGGGCTGAAACAGAGTGCGAGAAACAGAGGGTGAGAAACAGAGGGGCTGAAACAGAGGGGCTGAAACAGAGGGGCTGAAACAGAGGGGCTGAAACAGAGGGCGAGAAACAGAGGGGCTGAAACAGAGGGCGAGAAGCAGAGGGGCTGAAACAGAATGGCTGAAACAGAGGGGCTGAAACAGAGGGGCTGAAACTGAGGACGAGAAACAGAGGGGCTGAAACAGAGGGCGAGAAACAGAGGGGCTGAAACAGAGGGTATGAAACATAGGGGCTGAAATAGAGGGGCTGAAACAGAGGAGCTGAAAAAGAGGGGCTGAAACAGAGGGGCTGAAAGAGAGGGGCTGAAACAGTGGGGCTGAAACAGAGGGGCTGAAACAGATGAGCTGAAACAGAGGGCGAGAAACAGAGGGCGAGAAACAGAGGGGGTGAAACAGTGGGTCTGAAACAGAGGGTCAGAAACAGAGGGGCTGAAACAGAGGGGCTGAAACAGAGGGCGAGAAACAGAGGGGCTGAAACAGAGGGCGAGAAACATTGGGGCTGAAACATATTGGCTGAAACAGAGGGGTTGAAACAGAGGGCGAGAAACAGATGCGCTGAAACAGAGGGGCTGAAACAGAGGGCGAGAAACAGAGGGGCTGAAACAGACGGGCTGAAACAGAGGGGCTGAAACAGAGGGCGAGAAACAGAGGGGCTGAAACAGAGGAGGAGAAACAGAGGGGCTCAAACAGAGGGCGAGAAACAGAGGGCGAGAAACTGAGGGCGAGAAACAGAGGGGCTGAAACAGAGGGTATGAAACATAGGGGCTGAAATAGAGGGGCTGAAACAGAGGAGCTGAAAAAGAGGGGCTGAAACAGAGGGGCTGAAAGAGAGGGGCTGAAACAGAGGGGCTGAAACAGAGGGCGAGAAACAGAGGGGCTGAAACAGTGGGGCTGAAACAGAGGGGCTGAAACAGAGGGGCTGAAACAGAGGGCGAGAAACAGAGGGGCTGAAACAGAGGGCGAGAAACAGAGGGGCTGAAACAGAGGGCGAGTAACAGAGGGGCTGAAAAAGACGGGCTGAAACAGAGGAGCTGAAACAGAGGGCGAGAAACAGAGGGCGAGAAACAGAGCGGCTGAAACAGAGGGTTGAGAAACACAGGGGCTGAAACAGTGGGACTGAAACAGAGGGGCTGAAACAGAGGGCGAGAAACAGAGGGCGAGAAATAGAGGGGCTGAAACAGAGGGACTGGAACAGAGGGGCTGAAACAGAGGGGCTGAAACAGAGGGGCTGAAACAGAGGGGCTGAAACAGAGGGGCTGAAATAGAGGGCGAGAAACAGAAGGCGAGAAACAGAGGGGCTGTAACAGAGGGGCTGAAAGAGAGGGGCTGAAACAGAGGGGCTGAAACAGAGGGCGAGAAACAGAGGGGCTGAAACAGTGGGGCTGAAACAGAGGGGCTGAAACAGAGGGGCTGAAACAGAGGGCGAGAAACAGAGGGGCTGAAACAGAGGGCGAGAAACAGAGGGGCTGAAACAGAGGGCGAGTAACAGAGGGGCTGAAAAAGACGGGCTGAAACAGAGGAGCTGAAACAGAGGGCGAGAAACAGAGGGCGAGAAACAGAGGGGCTGAAACAGAGGGTTGAGAAACACAGGGGCTGAAACAGTGGGACTGAAACAGAGGGGCTGAAACAGAGGGCGAGAAACAGAGGGCGAGAAATAGAGGGGCTGAAACAGAGGGACTGGAACAGAGGGGCTGAAACAGAGGGGCTGAAACAGAGGGGCTGAAACAGAGGGGCTGAAACAGAGGGGCTGAAATAGAGGGCGAGAAACAGAAGGCGAGAAACAGAGGGGCTGTAACAGAGGGGCTGAAACAGAGGGCGAGAAACAGAGGGGCTGAAACAGAGGGCGTGAAACAGAGGGCGAGAAACAGAGTGCGAGAAACAGAGGGTCTGAAACAGAGGGGCTGAAACAGAGGGCGAGACACAGAGGGCGAGAAATTGAGGGGCAGAAACAGAGGGGCTGAAACAGAGGGCGAGAAACAGAGGGGCTGAAACAGAGGGGATGAAACAGAGGGGCTGAAACAGAGGGGATGAAACAGAGGGGCTGAAACAGAGGGGCTGAAACAGAGGGCGAGAAACAGAGGGTGAGAAACAGAGGGGCTGAAACAGAGGGGCTGAAACAGAGGGGCTGAAACAGAGGGGCTGAAACAGAGGGCGAGAAACAGAGGGGCTGAAACAGAGGGCGAGAAGCAGAGGGGCTGAAACAGAGGGGCTGAAACAGAGGGGCTGAAACAGAGGGCGAGAAAAAGAGGGGCTGAAACAGAGGGCGAGAAACAGAGGGGCTGAAACAGACGGCGAGAAACAGAGGGGCTGAAACAGAGGGGCTGAAACAGAGGGGCTGAAACAGAGGGCGAGAAACAGAGGGGCTGAAACAGAGGGCGAGAAACATAGGGCGAGAAACAGAGGGCGAGAAACATAGGGGCTGAAACAGAGGGGCTGAAACAGAGGGGCTGAAACAGAGGGCGAGAAACAGAGGGCGAGAAACAGAGGGCGAGAAACAGAGTGCGAGAAACAGAGGGCGAGAAACAGAGGGGCTGAAACAGAGGGGCTGAAACAGAGGGGATGAAACAGAGGGGCTGTAACAGAGGGGCTGAAACAGAGTGCGAGAAACAGAGGGTGAGAAACAGAGGGGCTGAAACAGAGGGGCTGAAACAAAGGGGCTGAAACAGAGGGGCTGAAACAGAGGGCGAGAAACAGAGGGGCTGAAACAGAGGGCGAGAAGCAGAGGGGCTGAAACAGAATGGCTGAAACAGAGGGGCTTAAACAGAGGGGCTGAAACTGAGGACGAGAAACAGAGGGGCTGAAACAGAGGGCGAGAAACAGAGGGGCTGAAACAGACGGCGAGAAACAGAGGGGCTGAAACAGAGGGGCTGAAACAGAGGGGCTGAAACAGAGGGCGAGAAACAGAGGGGCTGAAACAGAGGGCGAGAAACATAGGGCGAGAAACAGAGTGCGAGAAACAGAGGGGCTGAAACAGAGGGGCTGAAACAGAGGGGCTGAAACAGAGGGCGAGAAACAGAGGGCGAGAAACAGAGGGCGAGAAACAGAGTGCGAGAAACAGAGGGCGAGAAACAGAGGGGCTGAAACAGAGGGGCTGAAACAGAGGGGATGAAACAGAGGGGCTGAAACAGAGGGGCTGAAACAGAGTGCGAGAAACAGAGGGTGAGAAACAGAGGGGCTGAAACAGAGGGGCTGAAACAGAGGGGCTGAAACAGAGGGGCTGAAACAGAGGGCGAGAAACAGAGGGGCTGAAACAGAGGGCGAGAAGCAGAGGGGCTGAAACAGAATGGCTGAAACAGAGGGGCTGAAACAGAGGTGCTGAAACAGAGGGGCTGAAACAGAGGGGCTGAAACAGAGGGGCTGAAACAGAGTGCGAGAAACAGAGGGTGAGAAACAGAGGGGCTGAAACAGAGGGGCTGAAACAGAGGGGCTGAAACAGAGGGGCTGAAACTGAGGACGAGAAACAGAGGGGCTGAAACAGAGGGCGAGAAACAGAGGGGCTGAAACAGACGGCGAGAAACAGAGGGGCTGAAACAGAGGTGCTGAAACAGAGGGGCTGAAACAGAGGGCGAGAAACATAGGGCGAGAAACAGAGGGGCTGAAACAGAGGGGCTGAAACAGAGGGGCTGAAACAGAGGGGGTGAAACAGAGGGGCTGAAACAGAGGGGCTGAAACAGAGGGCGAGACACAGAGGGGCTGAAACAGAGGGGCTGAAACTGAGGTGCTGAAACAGAGGGGCTGAAACAGAGGGCGAGAAACAGAGAGCGAGAAACAGAGGGCGAGAACCAGAGTGCGAGAAACAGAGGGGATGAAACAGAGGGGCTGAAACAGAGGCAGAGAAACAGAGGGGCTGAAACAGAGGGGCTGAAACAGAGGGCGAGAAACAGAGGGGCTCAAACAGAGGGCGAGAAACAGAGGGCGAGAAACATAGGAGCTGAAACAGAGGGCGAGAAACAGAGGGGATGAAACAGAGGGCGAGAAACAGAGGGGCTGAAACAGAGGGGCTGAAACAGTGGGGCTGAAACAGAGGGGCTGAAACAGAGGGCGAGAAACAGAGGGGCTGAAACAGAGGGCGAGAAACAGAGGGGCTGAAACAGACGGCGAGAAACAGAGGGGCTGAAACAGAGGGGCTGAAACAGAGGGGCTGAAACAGAGGGCGAGAAACAGAGGGGCTGAAACAGAGGGCGAGAAACATAGGGCGAGAAACAGAGGGCGAGAAACATAGGGGCTGAAACAGAGGGGCTGAAACAGAGGGGCTGAAACAGAGGGCGAGAAACAGAGGGCGAGAAACAGAGGGCGAGAAACAGAGTGCGAGAAACAGAGGGCGAGAAACAGAGGGGCTGAAACAGAGGGGCTGAAACAGAGGGGATGAAACAGAGGGGCTGAAACAGAGGGGCTGAAACAGAGTGCGAGAAACAGAGGGTGAGAAACAGAGGGGCTGAAACAGAGGGGCTGAAACAGAGGGGCTGAAACAGAGGGGCTGAAACAGAGGGCGAGAAACAGAGGGGCTGAAACAGAGGGCGAGAAGCAGAGGGGCTGAAACAGAATGGCTGAAACAGAGGGGCTGAAACAGAGGGGCTGAAACTGAGGACGAGAAACAGAGGGGCTGAAACAGAGGGCGAGAAACAGAGGGGCTGAAACAGACGGCGAGAAACAGAGGGGCTGAAACAGAGGGGCTGAAACAGAGGGGCTGAAACAGAGGGCTAGAAACAGAGGGGCTGAAACAGAGGGCGAGAAACATAGGGCGAGAAACAGAGGGCGAGAAACAGAGGGGCTGAAACAGAGGGACTGAAACAGAGGGGCTGAAACAGAGGGCGAGAAACAGAGGGCGAGAAACAGAGGGCGAGAAACAGAGTGCGAGAAACAGAGGGCGAGAAACAGAGGGGCTGAAACAGAGGGGCTGAAACAGAGGGGATGAAACAGAGGGGCTGAAACAGAGGGGCTGAAACAGAGTGCGAGAAACAGAGGGTGAGAAACAGAGGGGCTGAAACAGAGGGGCTGAAACAGAGGGGCTGAAACAGAGGGGCTGAAACAGAGGGCGAGAAACAGAGGGGCTGAAACAGAGGGCGAGAAGCAGAGGGGCTGAAACAGAATGGCTGAAACAGAGGGGCTGAAACAGAGGGGCTGAAACTGAGGACGAGAAACAGAGGGGCTGAAACAGAGGGCGAGAAACAGAGGGGCTGAAACAGACGGCGAGAAACAAAGGGGCTGAAACAGAGGTGCTGAAACAGAGGGGCTGAAACAGAGGGCGAGAAACATAAGGCGAGAAACAGAGGGGCTGAAACAGAGGGGCTGAAACAGAGGGCTGAAACAGAGGGGGTGAAACAGAGGGGCTGAAACAGAGGGGCTGAAACAGAGGGCGAGACACAGAGGGGCTGAAACAGAGGGGCTGAAACTGAGGTGCTGAAACAGAGGGGCTGAAACAGAGGGCGAGAAACAGAGAGCGAGAAACAGAGGGCGAGAACCAGAGTGCGAGAAACAGAGGGGATGAAACAGAGGGGCTGAAACAGAGGCAGAGAAACAGAGGGGCTGAAACAGAGGGGCTGAAACAGAGGGGCTGAAACAGAGGGCGAGAAACATAAGGCGAGAAACAGAGGGGCTGAAACAGAGGGGCTGAAACAGAGGGCTGAAACAGAGGGGGTGAAACAGAGGGGCTGAAACAGAGGGGCTGAAACAGAGGGCGAGACACAGAGGGGCTGAAACAGAGGGGCTGAAACTGAGGTGCTGAAACAGAGGGGCTGAAACAGAGGGCGAGAAACAGAGAGCGAGAAACAGAGGGCGAGAACCAGAGTGCGAGAAACAGAGGGGATGAAACAGAGGGGCTGAAACAGAGGCAGAGAAACAGAGGGGCTGAAACAGAGGGGCTGAAACAGAGGGGCTGAAATAGAGGGCGAGAAACAGAAGGCGAGAAACAGAGGGGCTGTAACAGAGGGGCTGAAAGAGAGGGGCTGAAACAGAGGGGCTGAAACAGAGGGCGAGAAACAGAGGGGCTGAAACAGTGGGGCTGAAACAGAGGGGCTGAAACAGAGGGGCTGAAACAGAGGGCGAGAAACAGAGGGGCTGAAACAGAGGGCGAGAAACAGAGGGGCTGAAACAGAGGGCGAGTAACAGAGGGGCTGAAAAAGACGGGCTGAAACAGAGGAGCTGAAACAGAGGGCGAGAAACAGAGGGCGAGAAACAGAGGGGCTGAAACAGAGGGTTGAGAAACACAGGGGCTGAAACAGTGGGACTGAAACAGAGGGGCTGAAACAGAGGGCGAGAAACAGAGGGCGAGAAATAGAGGGGCTGAAACAGAGGGACTGGAACAGAGGGGCTGAAACAGAGGGGCTGAAACAGAGGGGCTGAAACAGAGGGGCTGAAACAGAGGGGCTGAAATAGAGGGCGAGAAACAGAAGGCGAGAAACAGAGGGGCTGTAACAGAGGGGCTGAAACAGAGGGCGAGAAACAGAGGGGCTGAAACAGAGGGCGTGAAACAGAGGGCGAGAAACAGAGTGCGAGAAACAGAGGGTCTGAAACAGAGGGGCTGAAACAGAGGGCGAGACACAGAGGGCGAGAAATTGAGGGGCAGAAACAGAGGGGCTGAAACAGAGGGCGAGAAACAGAGGGGCTGAAACAGAGGGGATGAAACAGAGGGGCTGAAACAGAGGGGATGAAACAGAGGGGCTGAAACAGAGGGGCTGAAACAGAGGGCGAGAAACAGAGGGTGAGAAACAGAGGGGCTGAAACAGAGGGGCTGAAACAGAGGGGCTGAAACAGAGGGGCTGAAACAGAGGGCGAGAAACAGAGGGGCTGAAACAGAGGGCGAGAAGCAGAGGGGCTGAAACAGAGGGGCTGAAACAGAGGGGCTGAAACAGAGGGCGAGAAAAAGAGGGGCTGAAACAGAGGGCGAGAAACAGAGGGGCTGAAACAGACGGCGAGAAACAGAGGGGCTGAAACAGAGGGGCTGAAACAGAGGGGCTGAAACAGAGGGCGAGAAACAGAGGGGCTGAAACAGAGGGCGAGAAACATAGGGCGAGAAACAGAGGGCGAGAAACATAGGGGCTGAAACAGAGGGGCTGAAACAGAGGGGCTGAAACAGAGGGCGAGAAACAGAGGGCGAGAAACAGAGGGCGAGAAACAGAGTGCGAGAAACAGAGGGCGAGAAACAGAGGGGCTGAAACAGAGGGGCTGAAACAGAGGGGATGAAACAGAGGGGCTGTAACAGAGGGGCTGAAACAGAGTGCGAGAAACAGAGGGTGAGAAACAGAGGGGCTGAAACAGAGGGGCTGAAACAAAGGGGCTGAAACAGAGGGGCTGAAACAGAGGGCGAGAAACAGAGGGGCTGAAACAGAGGGCGAGAAGCAGAGGGGCTGAAACAGAATGGCTGAAACAGAGGGGCTTAAACAGAGGGGCTGAAACTGAGGACGAGAAACAGAGGGGCTGAAACAGAGGGCGAGAAACAGAGGGGCTGAAACAGACGGCGAGAAACAGAGGGGCTGAAACAGAGGGGCTGAAACAGAGGGGCTGAAACAGAGGGCGAGAAACAGAGGGGCTGAAACAGAGGGCGAGAAACATAGGGCGAGAAACAGAGTGCGAGAAACAGAGGGGCTGAAACAGAGGGGCTGAAACAGAGGGGCTGAAACAGAGGGCGAGAAACAGAGGGCGAGAAACAGAGGGCGAGAAACAGAGTGCGAGAAACAGAGGGCGAGAAACAGAGGGGCTGAAACAGAGGGGCTGAAACAGAGGGGATGAAACAGAGGGGCTGAAACAGAGGGGCTGAAACAGAGTGCGAGAAACAGAGGGTGAGAAACAGAGGGGCTGAAACAGAGGGGCTGAAACAGAGGGGCTGAAACAGAGGGGCTGAAACAGAGGGCGAGAAACAGAGGGGCTGAAACAGAGGGCGAGAAGCAGAGGGGCTGAAACAGAATGGCTGAAACAGAGGGGCTGAAACAGAGGTGCTGAAACAGAGGGGCTGAAACAGAGGGGCTGAAACAGAGGGGCTGAAACAGAGTGCGAGAAACAGAGGGTGAGAAACAGAGGGGCTGAAACAGAGGGGCTGAAACAGAGGGGCTGAAACAGAGGGGCTGAAACTGAGGACGAGAAACAGAGGGGCTGAAACAGAGGGCGAGAAACAGAGGGGCTGAAACAGACGGCGAGAAACAGAGGGGCTGAAACAGAGGTGCTGAAACAGAGGGGCTGAAACAGAGGGCGAGAAACATAGGGCGAGAAACAGAGGGGCTGAAACAGAGGGGCTGAAACAGAGGGGCTGAAACAGAGGGGGTGAAACAGAGGGGCTGAAACAGAGGGGCTGAAACAGAGGGCGAGACACAGAGGGGCTGAAACAGAGGGGCTGAAACTGAGGTGCTGAAACAGAGGGGCTGAAACAGAGGGCGAGAAACAGAGAGCGAGAAACAGAGGGCGAGAACCAGAGTGCGAGAAACAGAGGGGATGAAACAGAGGGGCTGAAACAGAGGCAGAGAAACAGAGGGGCTGAAACAGAGGGGCTGAAACAGAGGGCGAGAAACAGAGGGGCTCAAACAGAGGGCGAGAAACAGAGGGCGAGAAACATAGGAGCTGAAACAGAGGGCGAGAAACAGAGGGGATGAAACAGAGGGCGAGAAACAGAGGGGCTGAAACAGAGGGGCTGAAACAGTGGGGCTGAAACAGAGGGGCTGAAACAGAGGGCGAGAAACAGAGGGGCTGAAACAGAGGGCGAGAAACAGAGGGGCTGAAACAGACGGCGAGAAACAGAGGGGCTGAAACAGAGGGGCTGAAACAGAGGGGCTGAAACAGAGGGCGAGAAACAGAGGGGCTGAAACAGAGGGCGAGAAACATAGGGCGAGAAACAGAGGGCGAGAAACATAGGGGCTGAAACAGAGGGGCTGAAACAGAGGGGCTGAAACAGAGGGCGAGAAACAGAGGGCGAGAAACAGAGGGCGAGAAACAGAGTGCGAGAAACAGAGGGCGAGAAACAGAGGGGCTGAAACAGAGGGGCTGAAACAGAGGGGATGAAACAGAGGGGCTGAAACAGAGGGGCTGAAACAGAGTGCGAGAAACAGAGGGTGAGAAACAGAGGGGCTGAAACAGAGGGGCTGAAACAGAGGGGCTGAAACAGAGGGGCTGAAACAGAGGGCGAGAAACAGAGGGGCTGAAACAGAGGGCGAGAAGCAGAGGGGCTGAAACAGAATGGCTGAAACAGAGGGGCTGAAACAGAGGGGCTGAAACTGAGGACGAGAAACAGAGGGGCTGAAACAGAGGGCGAGAAACAGAGGGGCTGAAACAGACGGCGAGAAACAGAGGGGCTGAAACAGAGGGGCTGAAACAGAGGGGCTGAAACAGAGGGCTAGAAACAGAGGGGCTGAAACAGAGGGCGAGAAACATAGGGCGAGAAACAGAGGGCGAGAAACAGAGGGGCTGAAACAGAGGGACTGAAACAGAGGGGCTGAAACAGAGGGCGAGAAACAGAGGGCGAGAAACAGAGGGCGAGAAACAGAGTGCGAGAAACAGAGGGCGAGAAACAGAGGGGCTGAAACAGAGGGGCTGAAACAGAGGGGATGAAACAGAGGGGCTGAAACAGAGGGGCTGAAACAGAGTGCGAGAAACAGAGGGTGAGAAACAGAGGGGCTGAAACAGAGGGGCTGAAACAGAGGGGCTGAAACAGAGGGGCTGAAACAGAGGGCGAGAAACAGAGGGGCTGAAACAGAGGGCGAGAAGCAGAGGGGCTGAAACAGAATGGCTGAAACAGAGGGGCTGAAACAGAGGGGCTGAAACTGAGGACGAGAAACAGAGGGGCTGAAACAGAGGGCGAGAAACAGAGGGGCTGAAACAGACGGCGAGAAACAAAGGGGCTGAAACAGAGGTGCTGAAACAGAGGGGCTGAAACAGAGGGCGAGAAACATAAGGCGAGAAACAGAGGGGCTGAAACAGAGGGGCTGAAACAGAGGGCTGAAACAGAGGGGGTGAAACAGAGGGGCTGAAACAGAGGGGCTGAAACAGAGGGCGAGACACAGAGGGGCTGAAACAGAGGGGCTGAAACTGAGGTGCTGAAACAGAGGGGCTGAAACAGAGGGCGAGAAACAGAGAGCGAGAAACAGAGGGCGAGAACCAGAGTGCGAGAAACAGAGGGGATGAAACAGAGGGGCTGAAACAGAGGCAGAGAAACAGAGGGGCTGAAACAGAGGGGCTGAAACAGAGGGCGAGAAACAGAGGGGCTCAAACAGAGGGCGAGAAACAGAGGGCGAGAAACATAGGAGCTGAAACAGAGGGCGAGAAACAGAGGGGATGAAACAGAGGGCGAGAAACAGAGGGGCTGAAACAGAGGGGCTGAAACAGAGGGCGAGAAACAGAGGGGCTGAAACACAGGTGCTGAAACAGATGGCGAGAAACAGAGGGCGAGAAACAGAGGGGCTGAAACAGAGGGCGAGAAACATTTGGGCTGAAACAGATTGGCTGAAACAGAGGGGCTGAAACAGAGGGCGAGAAACAGAGGGGCTGAAACAGAGGGCGAGTAACAGAGGGGCTGAAAAAGACGGGCTGAAACAGAGGAGCTGAAACAGAGGGCGAGAAACAGAGGGCGAGAAACAGAGGGGCTGAAACAGAGGGTTGAGAAACACAGGGGCTGAAACAGTGGGACTGAAACAGAGGGGCTGAAACAGAGGGCGAGAAACAGAGGGCGAGAAATAGAGGGGCTGAAACAGAGGGACTGGAACAGAGGGGCTGAAACAGAGGGGCTGAAACAGAGGGGCTGAAACAGAGGGGCTGAAACAGAGGGGCTGAAATAGAGGGCGAGAAACAGAAGGCGAGAAACAGAGGGGCTGTAACAGAGGGGCTGAAAGAGAGGGGCTGAAACAGAGGGGCTGAAACAGAGGGCGAGAAACAGAGGGGCTGAAACAGTGGGGCTGAAACAGAGGGGCTGAAACAGAGGGGCTGAAACAGAGGGCGAGAAACAGAGGGGCTGAAACAGAGGGCGAGAAACAGAGGGGCTGAAACAGAGGGCGAGTAACAGAGGGGCTGAAAAAGACGGGCTGAAACAGAGGAGCTGAAACAGAGGGCGAGAAACAGAGGGCGAGAAACAGAGGGGCTGAAACAGAGGGTTGAGAAACACAGGGGCTGAAACAGTGGGACTGAAACAGAGGGGCTGAAACAGAGGGCGAGAAACAGAGGGCGAGAAATAGAGGGGCTGAAACAGAGGGACTGGAACAGAGGGGCTGAAACAGAGGGGCTGAAACAGAGGGGCTGAAACAGAGGGGCTGAAACAGAGGGGCTGAAATAGAGGGCGAGAAACAGAAGGCGAGAAACAGAGGGGCTGTAACAGAGGGGCTGAAACAGAGGGCGAGAAACAGAGGGGCTGAAACAGAGGGCGTGAAACAGAGGGCGAGAAACAGAGTGCGAGAAACAGAGGGTCTGAAACAGAGGGGCTGAAACAGAGGGCGAGACACAGAGGGCGAGAAATTGAGGGGCAGAAACAGAGGGGCTGAAACAGAGGGCGAGAAACAGAGGGGCTGAAACAGAGGGGATGAAACAGAGGGGCTGAAACAGAGGGGATGAAACAGAGGGGCTGAAACAGAGGGGCTGAAACAGAGGGCGAGAAACAGAGGGTGAGAAACAGAGGGGCTGAAACAGAGGGGCTGAAACAGAGGGGCTGAAACAGAGGGGCTGAAACAGAGGGCGAGAAACAGAGGGGCTGAAACAGAGGGCGAGAAGCAGAGGGGCTGAAACAGAGGGGCTGAAACAGAGGGGCTGAAACAGAGGGCGAGAAACAGAGGGGCTGAAACAGAGGGCGAGAAACAGAGGGGCTGAAACAGACGGCGAGAAACAGAGGGGCTGAAACAGAGGGGCTGAAACAGAGGGGCTGAAACAGAGGGCGAGAAACAGAGGGGCTGAAACAGAGGGCGAGAAACATAGGGCGAGAAACAGAGGGCGAGAAACATAGGGGCTGAAACAGAGGGGCTGAAACAGAGGGGCTGAAACAGAGGGCGAGAAACAGAGGGCGAGAAACAGAGGGCGAGAAACAGAGTGCGAGAAACAGAGGGCGAGAAACAGAGGGGCTGAAACAGAGGGGCTGAAACAGAGGGGATGAAACAGAGGGGCTGAAACAGAGGGGCTGAAACAGAGTGCGAGAAACAGAGGGTGAGAAACAGAGGGGCTGAAACAGAGGGGCTGAAACAAAGGGGCTGAAACAGAGGGGCTGAAACAGAGGGCGAGAAACAGAGGGGCTGAAACAGAGGGCGAGAAGCAGAGGGGCTGAAACAGAATGGCTGAAACAGAGGGGCTGAAACAGAGGGGCTGAAACTGAGGACGAGAAACAGAGGGGCTGAAACAGAGGGCGAGAAACAGAGGGGCTGAAACAGACGGCGAGAAACAGAGGGGCTGAAACAGAGGGGCTGAAACAGAGGGGCTGAAACAGAGGGCGAGAAACAGAGGGGCTGAAACAGAGGGCGAGAAACATAGGGCGAGAAACAGAGGGCGAGAAACAGAGGGGCTGAAACAGAGGGGCTGAAACAGAGGGGCTGAAACAGAGGGCGAGAAACAGAGGGCGAGAAACAGAGGGCGAGAAACAGAGTGCGAGAAACAGAGGGCGAGAAACAGAGGGGCTGAAACAGAGGGGCTGAAACAGAGGGGATGAAACAGAGGGGCTGAAACAGAGGGGCTGAAACAGAGTGCGAGAAACAGAGGGTGAGAAACAGAGGGGCTGAAACAGAGGGGCTGAAACAGAGGGGCTGAAACAGAGGGGCTGAAACAGAGGGCGAGAAACAGAGGGGCTGAAACAGAGGGCGAGAAGCAGAGGGGCTGAAACAGAATGGCTGAAACAGAGGGGCTGAAACAGAGGGGCTGAAACTGAGGACGAGAAACAGAGGGGCTGAAACAGAGGGCGAGAAACAGAGGGGCTGAAACAGACGGCGAGAAACAGAGGGGCTGAAACAGAGGTGCTGAAACAGAGGGGCTGAAACAGAGGGCGAGAAACATAGGGCGAGAAACAGAGGGGCTGAAACAGAGGGGCTGAAACAGAGGGGCTGAAACAGAGGGGGTGAAACAGAGGGGCTGAAACAGAGGGGCTGAAACAGAGGGCGAGACACAGAGGGGCTGAAACAGAGGGGCTGAAACTGAGGTGCTGAAACAGAGGGGCTGAAACAGAGGGCGAGAAACAGAGAGCGAGAAACAGAGGGCGAGAACCAGAGTGCGAGAAACAGAGGGGATGAAACAGAGGGGCTGAAACAGAGGCAGAGAAACAGAGGGGCTGAAACAGAGGGGCTGAAACAGAGGGCGAGAAACAGAGGGGCTCAAACAGAGGGCGAGAAACAGAGGGCGAGAAACATAGGAGCTGAAACAGAGGGCGAGAAACAGAGGGGATGAAACAGAGGGCGAGAAACAGAGGGGCTGAAACAGAGGGGCTGAAACAGAGGGGCTGAAACAGAGGGGCTGAAACAGAGGGCGAGAAACAGAGGGGCTGAAACAGAGGGCGAGAAACAGAGGGGCTGAAACAGACGGCGAGAAACAGAGGGGCTGAAACAGAGGGGCTGAAACAGAGGGGCTGAAACAGAGGGCGAGAAACAGAGGGGCTGAAACAGAGGGCGAGAAACATAGGGCGAGAAACAGAGGGCGAGAAACATAGGGGCTGAAACAGAGGGGCTGAAACAGAGGGGCTGAAACAGAGGGCGAGAAACAGAGGGCGAGAAACAGAGGGCGAGAAACAGAGTGCGAGAAACAGAGGGCGAGAAACAGAGGGGCTGAAACAGAGGGGCTGAAACAGAGGGGATGAAACAGAGGGGCTGAAACAGAGGGGCTGAAACAGAGTGCGAGAAACAGAGGGTGAGAAACAGAGGGGCTGAAACAGAGGGGCTGAAACAGAGGGGCTGAAACAGAGGGGCTGAAACAGAGGGCGAGAAACAGAGGGGCTGAAACAGAGGGCGAGAAGCAGAGGGGCTGAAACAGAATGGCTGAAACAGAGGGGCTGAAACAGAGGGGCTGAAACTGAGGACGAGAAACAGAGGGGCTGAAACAGAGGGCGAGAAACAGAGGGGCTGAAACAGACGGCGAGAAACAGAGGGGCTGAAACAGAGGGGCTGAAACAGAGGGGCTGAAACAGAGGGCGAGAAACAGAGGGGCTGAAACAGAGGGCGAGAAACATAGGGCGAGAAACAGAGGGCGAGAAACAGAGGGGCTGAAACAGAGGGACTGAAACAGAGGGGCTGAAACAGAGGGCGAGAAACAGAGGGCGAGAAACAGAGGGCGAGAAACAGAGTGCGAGAAACAGAGGGCGAGAAACAGAGGGGCTGAAACAGAGGGGCTGAAACAGAGGGGATGAAACAGAGGGGCTGAAACAGAGGGGCTGAAACAGAGTGCGAGAAACAGAGGGTGAGAAACAGAGGGGCTGAAACAGAGGGGCTGAAACAGAGGGGCTGAAACAGAGGGGCTGAAACAGAGGGCGAGAAACAGAGGGGCTGAAACAGAGGGCGAGAAGCAGAGGGGCTGAAACAGAATGGCTGAAACAGAGGGGCTGAAACAGAGGGGCTGAAACTGAGGACGAGAAACAGAGGGGCTGAAACAGAGGGCGAGAAACAGAGGGGCTGAAACAGACGGCGAGAAACAGAGGGGCTGAAACAGAGGTGCTGAAACAGAGGGGCTGAAACAGAGGGCGAGAAACATAAGGCGAGAAACAGAGGGGCTGAAACAGAGGGGCTGAAACAGAGGGCTGAAACAGAGGGGGTGAAACAGAGGGGCTGAAACAGAGGGGCTGAAACAGAGGGCGAGACACAGAGGGGCTGAAACAGAGGGGCTGAAACTGAGGTGCTGAAACAGAGGGGCTGAAACAGAGGGCGAGAAACAGAGAGCGAGAAACAGAGGGCGAGAACCAGAGTGCGAGAAACAGAGGGGATGAAACAGAGGGGCTGAAACAGAGGCAGAGAAACAGAGGGGCTGAAACAGAGGGGCTGAAACAGAGGGCGAGAAACAGAGGGGCTCAAACAGAGGGCGAGAAACAGAGGGCGAGAAACATAGGAGCTGAAACAGAGGGCGAGAAACAGAGGGGATGAAACAGAGGGCGAGAAACAGAGGGGCTGAAACAGAGGGGCTGAAACAGAGGGCGAGAAACAGAGGGGCTGAAACACAGGTGCTGAAACAGATGGCGAGAAACAGAGGGCGAGAAACAGAGGGGCTGAAACAGAGGGCGAGAAACATTGGGGCTGAAACAGATTGGCTGAAACAGAGGGGCTGAAACAGAGGGCGAGAAACAGTGGGGCTGAAACAGAGGGGCTGAAACAGAGGGCGAGAAACAGAGGGGCTGAAACAGAAGGGCTGAAACATTGGGCAAGAAACAGAGTTGCTAAAAGAGAGGGCGTGAAACAGAGGGCGAGACACAGAGGTGCTGAAACAGAGGACGAGAAACAGAGGGGCTGAAACAGAGGGGCTGAAATAGAGGGCGAGAAACAGAGGGCGAGAAACAGAGGGGCTGTAACAGAGGGGCTGAAACAGAGGGCGAGAAACAGAGGGGCTGAAACAGAGGGCGAGAAACAGCGGGCGAGAAACAGAGGGCGAGAAACAGTGGGGCTGAAACAGAGGGGCTGAAACAGAGGGCGAGAAACAGAGGGCGAGAAACAGAGGGCGAGAAACAGAGGGTCTGAAACAGAGGGGCTGAAACAGAGGGCGAGAAACAGAGGGCGAGAAATTGAGGGGTAGAAACAGAGGGGCTGAAACAGAGGGCGAGAAACAGAGGTGCTGAAACAGAGGGGATGAAACAGATGGGCTGAAACAGAGGGCGAGAAAAAGAGGGTGAGAAACAGAGGGGCTGAAACAGAGGGGCTGAAACTGAGGGGCAGGAACAGAGGGGCTGAAACAGAGGGCGTGAAACAGAGGGGCTGAAACAGAGGGCGAGAAACATAGGGCGAGAAACAGAGGGCGAGAAACAGAGGGGCTGAAACAGAGGGGCTGAAACAGAGGGGCTGAAACAGAGGGCGAGAAACAGAGGGCGAGAAACAGAGGGCGAGAAACAGAGTGCGAGAAACAGAGGGCGAGAAACAGAGGGGCTGAAACAAAGGGGCTGAAACAGAGGGGATGAAACAGAGGGGCTGAAACAGAGGGGCTGAAACAGAGGGCGAGAAGCAGAGGGGCTGAAACAGAGCGGCTGAAACAGAGGGGCTGAAACAGATGGGCTGAAACAGAGGGCGAGAAACAGAGGGGCTGAAACAGAGGGCGAGAAACAGAGGGCGAGAAACTGAGGGCGAGAAACAGAGGGGCTGAAACAGAGGGGCTGAAACAGAGGGGCTGAAACAGAGGAGATGAAACAGAGGGCGAGAAACAGAGGGCGAGAAACAGAGGGGCTGAAACAGAGGGCGAGAAACAGAGGGGCTGAAACAGTGGGGCTGAAACAGAGGGGCTGAAACACAGGGCGAGAAACAGAGGGGGTGAAACAGTGGGTCTGAAACAGAGGGTCTGAAACAGAGGGGCTGAAACAGAGGGGCTGAAACAGAGGGCGAGAAACAGAGGGGCTGAAACAGAGGGCGAGAAACATTGGGGCTGAAACATATTGGCTGAAACAGAGGGGCTGAAACAGAGGGCGAGAAACAGATGGGCTGAAACAGAGGGGCTGAAACAGAGGGCGAGAAACAGAGGGGCTGAAACAGACGGGCTGAAACAGAGGGGCTGAAACAGAGGGCGAGAAACAGAGGGGCTGAAACAGAGGACGAGAAACAGAGGGGCTGAAACAGAGGGCGAGAAACAGAGGGCGAGAAACTGAGGGCGAGAAACAGAGGGGATGAAACAGAGGGTCTGAAACATTGGGGCTGAAATAGAGGGGCTGAAACAGAGGAGCTGAAAAAGAGGGGCTGAAACAGAGGGGCTGAAAGGGAGGGGCTGAAACAGAGGGCGAGAAACAGAGGGGCTGAAACAGTGGGGCTGAAACAGAGGGGCTGAAACAGAGGGGCTGAAACAGAGGGCGAGAAACAGAGGGCCTGAAACAGAGGGCGAGAAACAGAGGGGCTGAAACAGAGAGCGAGTAACAGAGGGGCTGAAACAGAGGGGCTGAAACAGAGGAGCTGAAACAGAGGGCGGGAAACAGAGGGCGAGAAACAGAGGGGCTGAAACAGAGGGCGAGAAACAGAGGGCGAGAAATAGAGGGGCTGAAACAGAGGGACTGAAACAGAGGGGCTGAAACAGAGGGGCTGAAACAGAGGGGCTGAAACAGAGTGCGAGAAACAGAGGGTGAGAAACAGAGGGGCTGAAACAGAGGGGCTGAAACAGAGGGGCTGAAACAGAGGGGCTGAAACAGAGGGCGAGAAACAGAGGGGCTGAAACAGAGGGCGAGAAGCAGAGGGGCTGAAACAGAATGGCTGAAACAGAGGGGCTGAAACAGAGGGGCTGAAACTGAGGACGAGAAACAGAGGGGCTGAAACAGAGGGCGAGAAACAGAGGGGCTGAAACAGACGGCGAGAAACAGAGGGGCTGAAACAGAGGTGCTGAAACAGAGGGGCTGAAACAGAGGGCGAGAAACATAAGGCGAGAAACAGAGGGGCTGAAACAGAGGGGCTGAAACAGAGGGCTGAAACAGAGGGGGTGAAACAGAGGGGCTGAAACAGAGGGGCTGAAACAGAGGGCGAGACACAGAGGGGCTGAAACAGAGGGGCTGAAACTGAGGTGCTGAAACAGAGGGGCTGAAACAGAGGGCGAGAAACAGAGAGCGAGAAACAGAGGGCGAGAACCAGAGTGCGAGAAACAGAGGGGATGAAACAGAGGGGCTGAAACAGAGGCAGAGAAACAGAGGGGCTGAAACAGAGGGGCTGAAACAGAGGGCGAGAAACAGAGGGGCTCAAACAGAGGGCGAGAAACAGAGGGCGAGAAACATAGGAGCTGAAACAGAGGGCGAGAAACAGAGGGGATGAAACAGAGGGCGAGAAACAGAGGGGCTGAAACAGAGGGGCTGAAACAGAGGGCGAGAAACAGAGGGGCTGAAACACAGGTGCTGAAACAGATGGCGAGAAACAGAGGGCGAGAAACAGAGGGGCTGAAACAGAGGGCGAGAAACATTGGGGCTGAAACAGATTGGCTGAAACAGAGGGGCTGAAACAGAGGGCGAGAAACAGTGGGGCTGAAACAGAGGGGCTGAAACAGAGGGCGAGAAACAGAGGGGCTGAAACAGAAGGGCTGAAACATTGGGCAAGAAACAGAGTTGCTAAAAGAGAGGGCGTGAAACAGAGGGCGAGACACAGAGGTGCTGAAACAGAGGACGAGAAACAGAGGGGCTGAAACAGAGGGGCTGAAATAGAGGGCGAGAAACAGAGGGCGAGAAACAGAGGGGCTGTAACAGAGGGGCTGAAACAGAGGGCGAGAAACAGAGGGGCTGAAACAGAGGGCGAGAAACAGCGGGCGAGAAACAGAGGGCGAGAAACAGTGGGGCTGAAACAGAGGGGCTGAAACAGAGGGCGAGAAACAGAGGGCGAGAAACAGAGGGCGAGAAACAGAGGGTCTGAAACAGAGGGGCTGAAACAGAGGGCGAGAAACAGAGGGCGAGAAATTGAGGGGTAGAAACAGAGGGGCTGAAACAGAGGGCGAGAAACAGAGGTGCTGAAACAGAGGGGATGAAACAGATGGGCTGAAACAGAGGGCGAGAAAAAGAGGGTGAGAAACAGAGGGGCTGAAACAGAGGGGCTGAAACTGAGGGGCAGGAACAGAGGGGCTGAAACAGAGGGCGTGAAACAGAGGGGCTGAAACAGAGGGCGAGAAACATAGGGCGAGAAACAGAGGGCGAGAAACAGAGGGGCTGAAACAGAGGGGCTGAAACAGAGGGGCTGAAACAGAGGGCGAGAAACAGAGGGCGAGAAACAGAGGGCGAGAAACAGAGTGCGAGAAACAGAGGGCGAGAAACAGAGGGGCTGAAACAAAGGGGCTGAAACAGAGGGGATGAAACAGAGGGGCTGAAACAGAGGGGCTGAAACAGAGGGCGAGAAGCAGAGGGGCTGAAACAGAGCGGCTGAAACAGAGGGGCTGAAACAGATGGGCTGAAACAGAGGGCGAGAAACAGAGGGGCTGAAACAGAGGGCGAGAAACAGAGGGCGAGAAACTGAGGGCGAGAAACAGAGGGGCTGAAACAGAGGGGCTGAAACAGAGGGGCTGAAACAGAGGAGATGAAACAGAGGGCGAGAAACAGAGGGCGAGAAACAGAGGGGCTGAAACAGAGGGCGAGAAACAGAGGGGCTGAAACAGTGGGGCTGAAACAGAGGGGCTGAAACACAGGGCGAGAAACAGAGGGGGTGAAACAGTGGGTCTGAAACAGAGGGTCTGAAACAGAGGGGCTGAAACAGAGGGGCTGAAACAGAGGGCGAGAAACAGAGGGGCTGAAACAGAGGGCGAGAAACATTGGGGCTGAAACATATTGGCTGAAACAGAGGGGCTGAAACAGAGGGCGAGAAACAGATGGGCTGAAACAGAGGGGCTGAAACAGAGGGCGAGAAACAGAGGGGCTGAAACAGACGGGCTGAAACAGAGGGGCTGAAACAGAGGGCGAGAAACAGAGGGGCTGAAACAGAGGACGAGAAACAGAGGGGCTGAAACAGAGGGCGAGAAACAGAGGGCGAGAAACTGAGGGCGAGAAACAGAGGGGATGAAACAGAGGGTCTGAAACATTGGGGCTGAAATAGAGGGGCTGAAACAGAGGAGCTGAAAAAGAGGGGCTGAAACAGAGGGGCTGAAAGGGAGGGGCTGAAACAGAGGGCGAGAAACAGAGGGGCTGAAACAGTGGGGCTGAAACAGAGGGGCTGAAACAGAGGGGCTGAAACAGAGGGCGAGAAACAGAGGGCCTGAAACAGAGGGCGAGAAACAGAGGGGCTGAAACAGAGAGCGAGTAACAGAGGGGCTGAAACAGAGGGGCTGAAACAGAGGAGCTGAAACAGAGGGCGGGAAACAGAGGGCGAGAAACAGAGGGGCTGAAACAGAGGGCGAGAAACAGAGGGCGAGAAATAGAGGGGCTGAAACAGAGGGACTGAAACAGAGGGGCTGAAACAGAGGGGCTGAAACAGAGGGGCTGAAACAGAGGGGCTGAAATAGAGGGCGAGAAACAGAAGGCGAGAAACAGAGGGGCTGTAACAGAGGGGCTGAAACAGAGGGCGAGAAACAGACGGGATGAAACAGAGGGCGTGAAACAGAGGGCGAGAAACAGAGTGCGAGAAACAGAGGGTCTGAAACAGAGGGGCTGAAACAGAGGGCGAGACACAGAGGGCGAGAAGTTGAGGGGCAGAAACAGAGCGGCTGAAACAGAGGGCGAGAAACAGAGTGGCTGAATCAGAGGGGATGAAACAGATGGGCTGAAACACAGGGCGAGAAAAATAGGGTGAGAAACAGAGGGGCTGAAACAGAGGGGCTGAAACAGAGGGGCTGAAACAGAGGGCGAGAAACAGAGGGGCTGAAACAGAGCGGCTGAAACAGAGGGGCTGAAACTGAGGGCGAGAAACATAGGGCGAAAAACAGAGGGCGAGAAACGGAGGGGCTGAAACAGAGGGGCTGATACAGAGGGGCTGGAACAGATGGCGAGAAACAGAGGGCGCGAAACAGAGGGCGAGAAACAGAGGGGCTGAAACAGAGGGCGAGAAACAGAGGGGCTGAAACAGAGGGGCTGAAACAGAGGGGCTGAAACAGAGGGCGAGAAACAGAGGGCGAGAAACAGAGTGCGAGAAACAGAGGGCGAGAAACAGAGGGGCTGAAACAGAGGGGCTGAAACAGAGGGGATGTAGCAGCGGGGCTGAAACAGAGGGGCTGAAACAGAGGGCGAGAAACAGAGGGCGAGAAACAGAGGGGCTGAAACAGAGGGCGAGAAACAGAGGGGCTGAAACAGTGGGGCTGAAACAGAGGGGCTGAAACAGAGGGCGAGAAACAGAGGGGGTGAAACAGAGGGTCTGAAACAGAGGGTCTGAAACAGAGGGGCTGAAACAGAGGGGCTGAAACAGAGGGCGAGAAACAGAGGGGCTGAAACAGAGGGCGAGAAACAGAGGGGCTGAAACAGACGGCGAGAAACAGAGGGCGAGAAACAGAGGGGCTGAAACAGAGGGGCTGAGACAGAGGGCGAGAAGCAGAGGGGCTGAAACAGAGGGGCTGAGACTGAGGGGCTGAAACAGAGGGCGAGAAACAGAGGGGCTGAAACAGAGGGCGAGAAACAGAGGGGCTGAAACAGACGGCGAGAAACAGAGGGGCTGAAACAGAGGGGCTGAAACAGAGGGGCTGAAACAGAGGGCGAGAAACAGAGGGGCTGAAACAGAGGGCGAGAAACAGAGGGCGAGAAACAAAGGGCGAGAAACAGAGGGGCTGAAACAGAGGGGCTGAAACAGAGGGGATGAAACAGAGGGCGAGAAACAGAGGGCGAGAAACAGAGGGCGAGAAACAGAGTGCGAGAAACAGAGGGCGAGAAACAGAGAGGCTGAAACAGACGGGCTGAAACAGAGCGGATGAAACAGAGGGGCTGAAACAGAGGGGCTGAAACAGAGGGCGAGAAACAGAGGGTGAGAAACAGAGGGGCTGAAACAGCGGGGCTGAAACAGAGGGGCTGAAACAGAGGGGCTGAAACAGAGGGCGAGAAACAGAGGGGCTGAAACAGAGGGCGAGAAGCAGAGGGGCTGAAACAGAGGGGCTGAAACAGAGGGGCTGAAACAGAGGGGCTGAAACAGAGGGCGAGAAACACAGGGGCTGAAACAGAGGGCGAGAAACAGAGGGGCTGAAACAGACGGCGAGAAACAGAGGGGCTGAAACAGAGGTGCTGAAACAGAGGGGCTGAAACAGAGGGCGAGAAACATAGGGCGAGAAACAGAGGGGCTGAAACAGAGGGGCTGAAACAGAGGGGCTGAAACAGAGGGGGTGAAACAGAGGGGCTGAAACAGAGGGGCTGAAACAGAGGGCGAGACACAGAGGGGCTGAAACAGAGGGGCTGAAACAGATGGGCTGAAACAGAGGGGCTGAAACAGAGGGCGAGAAACAGAGAGCAAGAAACAGAGGGCGAGAACCAGAGTGCGAGAAACAGAGGGGATGAAACAGAGGTGCTGAAACAGAGGCAGAGAAACAGAGGGGCTGAAACAGAGGGGCTGAAACAGAGGGGCTGAAACAGAGGGCGAGAAACAGAGGGGCTCAAACAGAGGGCGAGAAACAGAGGGCGAGAAACATAGGAGCTGAAACAGAGGGCGAGAAACAGAGGGGATGAAACAGAGGGCGAGAAACAGAGGGGCTGAAACAGAGGGGCTGAAACAGAGGGCGAGAAACAGAGGGGCTGAAACAGAGGTGCTGAAACAGAGGGCGAGAAACAGAGGGCTAGAAACAGAGGGGCTGAAACAGAGGGCGAGAAACATTGGGGCTGAAACAGATTGGCTGAAACAGAGGGCGAGAAACAGTGGGGCTGAAAAGGAGGGGCTGAAACAGAGGGCGAGAAACAGAGGGGCTGAAACAGAAGGGCTGAAACATTGGGCAAGAAACAGAGTTGCTAAAAGAGAGGGCGAGAAACAGAGGGCGAGAGACAGAGGGGCTGAAACAGAGGGCGAGAAACAGAGGGGCATAACAGAGGGGCTGAAATAGAGGGCGAGAAACAGAGGGGCTGAAACAGAGGGGATGAAACAGAGGGGCTGAAACAGAGGGGATGAAACAGAGGGGCTGAAACAGAGGGCGAGAAACATAGGGCGAGAAACAGAGGGCGAGAAACATAGGGGCTGAAACAGAGGGGCTGAAACAGAGGGGCTGAAACAGAGGGCGAGAAACAGAGGGCGAGAAACAGAGGGCGAGAAACAGAGTGCGAGAAACAGAGGGCGAGAAACAGAGGGGCTGAAACAGAGGGGCTGAAACAGAGGGGATGAAACAGAGGGGCTGAAACAGAGGGGCTGAAACAGAGTGCGAGAAACAGAGGGTGAGAAACAGAGGGGCTGAAACAGAGGGGCTGAAACAAAGGGGCTGAAACAGAGGGGCTGAAACAGAGGGCGAGAAACAGAGGACGAGAAACAGAGGGGCTGAAACAGAGGGCGAGAAACAGAGGGGCTGAAACAGACGGCGAGAAACAGAGGGGCTGAAACAGAGGGGCTGAAACAGAGGGGCTGAAACAGAGGGCGAGAAACAGATTGGCTGAAACAGAGGGCGAGAAACATAGGGCGAGAAACAGAGGGCGAGAAACAGAGGGGCTGAAACAGAGGGGCTGAAACAGAGGGGCTGAAACAGAGGGCGAGAAACAGAGGGCGAGAAACAGAGGGCGAGAAACAGAGTGCGAGAAACAGAGGGCGAGAAACAGAGGGGCTGAAACAGAGAGGCTGAAACAGAGGGGATGAAACAGAGGGGCTGAAACAGAGGGGCTGAAACAGAGTGCGAGAAACAGAGGGTGAGAAACAGAGGGGCTGAAACAGAGGGGCTGAAACAGAGGGGCTGAAACAGAGGGGCTGAAACAGAGGGCGAGAAACAGAGGGGCTGAAACAGAGGGCGAGAAGCAGAGGGGCTGAAACAGAATGGCTGAAACAGAGGGGCTGAAACAGAGGGGCTGAAACTGAGGACGAGAAACAGAGGGGCTGAAACAGAGGGCGAGAAACAGAGGGGCTGAAACAGACGGCGAGAAACAGAGGGGCTGAAACAGAGGTGCTGAAACAGAGGGGCTGAAACAGAGGGCGAGAAACATAGGGCGAGAAACAGAGGGGCTGAAACAGAGGGGCTGAAACAGAGGGGCTGAAACAGAGGGGGTGAAACAGAGGGGCTGAAACAGAGGGGCTGAAACAGAGGGCGAGACACAGAGGGGCTGAAACAGAGGGGCTGAAACTGAGGTGCTGAAACAGAGGGGCTGAAACAGAGGGCGAGAAACAGAGAGCGAGAAACAGAGGGCGAGAACCAGAGTGCGAGAAACAGAGGGGATGAAACAGAGGGGCTGAAACAGAGGCAGAGAAACAGAGGGGCTGAAACAGAGGGGCTGAAACAGAGGGCGAGAAACAGAGGGGCTCAAACAGAGGGCGAGAAACAGAGGGCGAGAAACATAGGAGCTGAAACAGAGGGCGAGAAACAGAGGGGATGAAACAGAGGGCGAGAAACAGAGGGGCTGAAACAGAGGGGCTGAAACAGAGGGGCTGAAACAGAGGGGCTGAAACAGAGGGCGAGAAACAGAGGGGCTGAAACAGAGGGCGAGAAACAGAGGGGCTGAAACAGACGGCGAGAAACAGAGGGGCTGAAACAGAGGGGCTGAAACAGAGGGGCTGAAACAGAGGGCTAGAAACAGAGGGGCTGAAACAGAGGGCGAGAAACATAGGGCGAGAAACAGAGGGCGAGAAACATAGGGGCTGAAACAGAGGGGCTGAAACAGAGGGGCTGAAACAGAGGGCGAGAAACAGAGGGCGAGAAACAGAGGGCGAGAAACAGAGTGCGAGAAACAGAGGGCGAGAAACAGAGGGGCTGAAACAGAGGGGCTGAAACAGAGGGGATGAAACAGAGGGGCTGAAACAGAGGGGCTGAAACAGAGTGCGAGAAACAGAGGGTGAGAAACAGAGGGGCTGAAACAGAGGGGCTGAAACAGAGGGGCTGAAACAGAGGGGCTGAAACAGAGGGCGAGAAACAGAGGGGCTGAAACAGAGGGCGAGAAGCAGAGGGGCTGAAACAGAATGGCTGAAACAGAGGGGCTGAAACAGAGGGGCTGAAACTGAGGACGAGAAACAGAGGGGCTGAAACAGAGGGCGAGAAACAGAGGGGCTGAAACAGACGGCGAGAAACAGAGGGGCTGAAACAGAGGGGCTGAAACAGAGGGGCTGAAACAGAGGGCTAGAAACAGAGGGGCTGAAACAGAGGGCGAGAAACATAGGGCGAGAAACAGAGGGCGAGAAACAGAGGGGCTGAAACAGAGGGACTGAAACAGAGGGGCTGAAACAGAGGGCGAGAAACAGAGGGCGAGAAACAGAGGGCGAGAAACAGAGTGCGAGAAACAGAGGGCGAGAAACAGAGGGGCTGAAACAGAGGGGCTGAAACAGAGGGGATGAAACAGAGGGGCTGAAACAGAGGGGCTGAAACAGAGTGCGAGAAACAGAGGGTGAGAAACAGAGGGGCTGAAACAGAGGGGCTGAAACAGAGGGGCTGAAACAGAGGGGCTGAAACAGAGGGCGAGAAACAGAGGGGCTGAAACAGAGGGCGAGAAGCAGAGGGGCTGAAACAGAATGGCTGAAACAGAGGGGCTGAAACAGAGGGGCTGAAACTGAGGACGAGAAACAGAGGGGCTGAAACAGAGGGCGAGAAACAGAGGGGCTGAAACAGACGGCGAGAAACAGAGGGGCTGAAACAGAGGTGCTGAAACAGAGGGGCTGAAACAGAGGGCGAGAAACATAAGGCGAGAAACAGAGGGGCTGAAACAGAGGGGCTGAAACAGAGGGCTGAAACAGAGGGGGTGAAACAGAGGGGCTGAAACAGAGGGGCTGAAACAGAGGGCGAGACACAGAGGGGCTGAAACAGAGGGGCTGAAACTGAGGTGCTGAAACAGAGGGGCTGAAACAGAGGGCGAGAAACAGAGAGCGAGAAACAGAGGGCGAGAACCAGAGTGCGAGAAACAGAGGGGATGAAACAGAGGGGCTGAAACAGAGGCAGAGAAACAGAGGGGCTGAAACAGAGGGGCTGAAACAGAGGGCGAGAAACAGAGGGGCTCAAACAGAGGGCGAGAAACAGAGGGCGAGAAACATAGGAGCTGAAACAGAGGGCGAGAAACAGAGGGGATGAAACAGAGGGCGAGAAACAGAGGGGCTGAAACAGAGGGGCTGAAACAGAGGGCGAGAAACAGAGGGGCTGAAACACAGGTGCTGAAACAGATGGCGAGAAACAGAGGGCGAGAAACAGAGGGGCTGAAACAGAGGGCGAGAAACATTGGGGCTGAAACAGATTGGCTGAAACAGAGGGGCTGAAACAGAGGGCGAGAAACAGTGGGTCTGAAACAGAGGGGCTGAAACAGAGGGCGAGAAACAGAGGGGCTGAAACAGAAGGGCTGAAACATTGGGCAAGAAACAGAGTTGCTAAAAGAGAGGGCGTGAAACAGAGGGCGAGACACAGAGGTGCTGAAACAGAGGACGAGAAACAGAGGGGCTGAAACAGAGGGGCTGAAATAGAGGGCGAGAAACAGAGGGCGAGAAACAGAGGGGCTGTAACAGAGGGGCTGAAACAGAGGGCGAGAAACAGAGGGGCTGAAACAGAGGGCGAGAAACAGCGGGCGAGAAACAGAGGGCGAGAAACAGTGGGCCTGAAACAGAGGGGCTGAAACAGAGGGCGAGAAACAGAGGGCGAGAAACAGAGGGCGAGAAACAGAGGGTCTGAAACAGAGGGGCTGAAACAGAGGGCGAGAAACAGAGGGCGAGAAATTGAGGGGTAGAAACAGAGTGCGAGAAACAGAGGGCGAGAAACAGAGGTGCTGAAACAGAGGGGATGAAACAGATGGGCTGAAACAGAGGGCGAGAAAAAGAGGGTGAGAAACAGAGGGGCTGAAACAGAGGGGCTGAAACTGAGGGGCAGGAACAGAGGGGCTGAAACAGAGGGCGTGAAACAGAGGGGCTGAAACAGAGGGCGAGAAACATAGGGCGAGAAACAGAGGGCGAGAAACAGAGGGGCTGAAACAGAGGGGCTGAAACAGAGGGGCTGAAACAGAGGGCGAGAAACAGAGGGCGAGAAACAGAGGGCGAGAAACAGAGTGCGAGAAACAGAGGGCGAGAAACAGAGGGGCTGAAACAAAGGGGCTGAAACAGAGGGGATGAAACAGAGGGGCTGAAACAGAGGGGCTGAAACAGAGGGCGAGAAGCAGAGGGGCTGAAACAGAGCGGCTGAAACAGAGGGGCTGTAACAGATGGGCTGAAACAGAGGGCGAGAAACAGAGGGGCTGAAACAGAGGGCGAGAAACAGAGGGCGAGAAACTGAGGGCGAGAAACAGAGGGGCTGAAACAGAGGGGCTGAAACAGAGGGGCTGAAACAGAGGAGATGAAACAGAGGGCGAGAAACAGAGGGCGAGAAACAGAGGGGCTGAAACAGAGGGCGAGAAACAGAGGGGCTGAAACAGTGGGGCTGAAACAGAGGGGCTGAAACACAGGGCGAGAAACAGAGGGGGTGAAACAGTGGGTCTGAAACAGAGGGTCTGAAACAGAGGGGCTGAAACAGAGGGGCTGAAACAGAGGGCGAGAAACAGAGGGGCTGAAACAGAGGGCGAGAAACATTGGGGCTGAAACATATTGGCTGAAACAGAGGGGCTGAAACAGAGGGCGAGAAACAGATGGGCTGAAACAGAGGGGCTGAAACAGAGGGCGAGAAACAGAGGGGCTGAAACAGACGGGCTGAAACAGAGGGGCTGAAACAGAGGGCGAGAAACAGAGGGGCTGAAACAGAGGACGAGAAACAGAGGGGCTGAAACAGAGGGCGAGAAACAGAGGGCGAGAAACTGAGGGCGAGAAACAGAGGGGATGAAACAGAGGGTCTGAAACATTGGGGCTGAAATAGAGGGGCTGAAACAGAGGAGCTGAAAAAGAGGGGCTGAAACAGAGGGGCTGAAAGGGAGGGGCTGAAACAGAGGGCGAGAAACAGAGGGGCTGAAACAGTGGGGCTGAAACAGAGGGGCTGAAACAGAGGGGCTGAAACAGAGGGCGAGAAACAGAGGGCCTGAAACAGAGGGCGAGAAACAGAGGGGCTGAAACAGAGAGCGAGTAACAGAGGGGCTGAAACAGAGGGGCTGAAACAGAGGAGCTGAAACAGAGGGCGGGAAACAGAGGGCGAGAAACAGAGGGGCTGAAACAGAGGGCGAGAAACAGAGGGCGAGAAATAGAGGGGCTGAAACAGAGGGACTGAAACAGAGGGGCTGAAACAGAGGGGCTGAAACAGAGGGGCTGAAACAGAGGGGCTGAAATAGAGGGCGAGAAACAGAAGGCGAGAAACAGAGGGGCTGTAACAGAGGGGCTGAAACAGAGGGCGAGAAACAGACGGGATGAAACAGAGGGCGTGAAACAGAGGGCGAGAAACAGAGTGCGAGAAACAGAGGGTCTGAAACAGAGGGGCTGAAACAGAGGGCGAGACACAGAGGGCGAGAAATTGAGGGGCAGAAACAGAGCGGCTGAAACAGAGGGCGAGAAACAGAGTGGCTGAATCAGAGGGGATGAAACAGATGGGCTGAAACACAGGGCGAGAAAAATAGGGTGAGAAACAGAGGGGCTGAAACAGAGGGGCTGAAACAGAGGGGCTGAAACAGAGGGCGAGAAACAGAGGGGCTGAAACAGAGCGGCTGAAACAGAGGGGCTGAAACTGAGGGCGAGAAACATAGGGCGAAAAACAGAGGGCGAGAAACGGAGGGGCTGAAACAGAGGGGCTGATACAGAGGGGCTGGAACAGATGGCGAGAAACAGAGGGTGCGAAACAGAGGGCGAGAAACAGAGGGGCTGAAACAGAGGGCGAGAAACAGAGGGGCTGAAACAGAGGGGCTGAAACAGAGGGGCTGAAACAGAGGGCGAGAAACAGAGGGCGAGAAACAGAGTGCGAGAAACAGAGGGCGAGAAACAGAGGGGCTGAAACAGAGGGGCTGAAACAGAGGGGATGTAGCAGCGGGGCTGAAACAGAGGGGCTGAAACAGAGGGCGAGAAACAGAGGGCGAGAAACAGAGGGGCTGAAACAGAGGGCGAGAAACAGAGGGGCTGAAACAGTGGGGCTGAAACAGAGGGGCTGAAACAGAGGGCGAGAAACAGAGGGGGTGAAACAGAGGGTCTGAAACAGAGGGTCTGAAACAGAGGGGCTGAAACAGAGGGGCTGAAACAGAGGGCGAGAAACAGAGGGGCTGAAACAGAGGGCGAGAAACAGAGGGGCTGAAACAGACGGCGAGAAACAGAGGGCGAGAAACAGAGGGGCTGAAACAGAGGGGCTGAGACAGAGGGCGAGAAGCAGAGGGGCTGAAACAGAGGGGCTGAGACTGAGGGGCTGAAACAGAGGGCGAGAAACAGAGGGGCTGAAACAGAGGGCGAGAAACAGAGGGGCTGAAACAGACGGCGAGAAACAGAGGGGCTGAAACAGAGGGGCTGAAACAGAGGGGCTGAAACAGAGGGCGAGAAACAGAGGGGCTGAAACAGAGGGCGAGAAACAGAGGGCGAGAAACAAAGGGCGAGAAACAGAGGGGCTGAAACAGAGGGGCTGAAACAGAGGGGATGAAACAGAGGGCGAGAAACAGAGGGCGAGAAACAGAGGGCGAGAAACAGAGTGCGAGAAACAGAGGGCGAGAAACAGAGAGGCTGAAACAGACGGGCTGAAACAGAGCGGATGAAACAGAGGGGCTGAAACAGAGGGGCTGAAACAGAGGGCGAGAAACAGAGGGTGAGAAACAGAGGGGCTGAAACAGCGGGGCTGAAACAGAGGGGCTGAAACAGAGGGGCTGAAACAGAGGGCGAGAAACAGAGGGGCTGAAACAGAGGGCGAGAAGCAGAGGGGCTGAAACAGAGGGGCTGAAACAGAGGGGCTGAAACAGAGGGGCTGAAACAGAGGGCGAGAAACACAGGGGCTGAAACAGAGGGCGAGAAACAGAGGGGCTGAAACAGACGGCGAGAAACAGAGGGGCTGAAACAGAGGTGCTGAAACAGAGGGGCTGAAACAGAGGGCGAGAAACATAGGGCGAGAAACAGAGGGGCTGAAACAGAGGGGCTGAAACAGAGGGGCTGAAACAGAGGGGGTGAAACAGAGGGGCTGAAACAGAGGGGCTGAAACAGAGGGCGAGACACAGAGGGGCTGAAACAGAGGGGCTGAAACAGATGGGCTGAAACAGAGGGGCTGAAACAGAGGGCGAGAAACAGAGAGCAAGAAACAGAGGGCGAGAACCAGAGTGCGAGAAACAGAGGGGATGAAACAGAGGTGCTGAAACAGAGGCAGAGAAACAGAGGGGCTGAAACAGAGGGGCTGAAACAGAGGGGCTGAAACAGAGGGCGAGAAACAGAGGGGCTCAAACAGAGGGCGAGAAACAGAGGGCGAGAAACATAGGAGCTGAAACAGAGGGCGAGAAACAGAGGGGATGAAACAGAGGGCGAGAAACAGAGGGGCTGAAACAGAGGGGCTGAAACAGAGGGCGAGAAACAGAGGGGCTGAAACAGAGGTGCTGAAACAGAGGGCGAGAAACAGAGGGCTAGAAACAGAGGGGCTGAAACAGAGGGCGAGAAACATTGGGGCTGAAACAGATTGGCTGAAACAGAGGGCGAGAAACAGTGGGGCTGAAAAGGAGGGGCTGAAACAGAGGGCGAGAAACAGAGGGGCTGAAACAGAAGGGCTGAAACATTGGGCAAGAAACAGAGTTGCTAAAAGAGAGGGCGAGAAACAGAGGGCGAGAGACAGAGGGGCTGAAACAGAGGGCGAGGAACAGAGGGGCATAACAGAGGGGCTGAAATAGAGGGCGAGAAACAGAGGGCGAGAAACAGAGGGGCTGTAACAGAGGGGCTGAAACAGAGGACGAGAAACAGAGGGGCTGAAACAGAGGGCGAGAAACAGCGGGCGAGAAACAGAGGGCGAGAAACAGTGGGGCTGAAACAGAGGGGCTGAAACAGAGGGCGAGAAACAAAGGGCGAGAAACAGAGGGCGAGAAACAGAGGGTCTGAAACAGAGGGGCTGAAACAGAGGGCGAGAAACAGAGGGTGAGAAATTGAGGGGTAGAAACAGAGGGGCTGAAACAGAGGGCGAGAAACAGAGGTGCTGAAACAGAGGGGATGAAACAGATGGGCTGAAACAGAGGGCGAGAAAAAGAGGGTGAGAAACAGAGGGGCTGAAACAGAGGGGCTGAAACAGAGGGGCTGAAACAGAGGGGCTGAAACAGAGGGCGAGAAACAGAGGGGCTGAAACAGAGGGGCTGAAACAGAGGGGCTGAAACAGAGGGCGAGAAACATAGGGCGAGAAACAGAGGGCGAAAAACAAAGGGGCTGAAACAGAGGGGCTGAAACAGAGGGGCTGAAACAGAGGGCGAGAAACAGAGGGCGAGAAACAGAGGGCGAGAAACAGAGTGCGAGAAACAGAGGGCGAGAAACAGAGGGGCTGAAACTGAGGGGCTGAAACAGATGGGCTGAAACAGAGGGCGAGAAAAAGAGGGTGAGAAACAGAGGGGCTGAAACAGAGGGGCTGAAACTGAGGGGCAGGAACAGAGGGGCTGAAACAGAGGGCGTGAAACAGAGGGGCTGAAACAGAGGGCGAGAAACATAGGGCGAGAAACAGAGGGCGAGAAACAGAGGGGCTGAAACAGAGGGGCTGAAACAGAGGGGCTGAAACAGAGGGCGAGAAACAGAGGGCGAGAAACAGAGGGCGAGAAACAGAGTGCGAGAAACAGAGGGCGAGAAACAGAGGGGCTGAAACAAAGGGGCTGAAACAGAGGGGATGAAACAGAGGGGCTGAAACAGAGGGGCTGAAACAGAGGGCGAGAAGCAGAGGGGCTGAAACAGAGCGGCTGAAACAGAGGGGCTGAAACAGATGGGCTGAAACAGAGGGCGAGAAACAGAGGGGCTGAAACAGAGGGCGAGAAACAGAGGGCGAGAAACTGAGGGCGAGAAACAGAGGGGCTGAAACAGAGGGGCGGAAACAGAGGGGCTGAAACAGAGGAGATGAAACAGAGGGCGAGAAACAGAGGGCGAGAAACAGAGGGGCTGAAACAGAGGGCGAGAAACAGAGGGGCTGAAACAGTGGGGCTGAAACAGAGGGGCTGAAACACAGGGCGAGAAACAGAGGGGGTGAAACAGTGGGTCTGAAACAGAGGGTCTGAAACAGAGGGGCTGAAACAGAGGGGCTGAAACAGAGGGCGAGAAACAGAGGGGCTGAAACAGAGGGCGAGAAACATTGGGGCTGAAACATATTGGCTGAAACAGAGGGGCTGAAACAGAGGGCGAGAAACAGATGGGCTGAAACAGAGGGGCTGAAACAGAGGGCGAGAAACAGAGGGGCTGAAACAGACGGGCTGAAACAGAGGGGCTGAAACAGAGGGCGAGAAACAGAGGGGCTGAAACAGAGGACGAGAAACAGAGGGGCTGAAACAGAGGGCGAGAAACAGAGGGCGAGAAACTGAGGGCGAGAAACAGAGGGGATGAAACAGAGGGTCTGAAACATTGGGGCTGAAATAGAGGGGCTGAAACAGAGGAGCTGAAAAAGAGGGGCTGAAACAGAGGGGCTGAAAGGGAGGGGCTGAAACAGAGGGCGAGAAACAGAGGGGCTGAAACAGTGGGGCTGAAACAGAGGGGCTGAAACAGAGGGGCTGAAACAGAGGGCGAGAAACAGAGGGCCTGAAACAGAGGGCGAGAAACAGAGGGGCTGAAACAGAGAGCGAGTAACAGAGGGGCTGAAACAGAGGGGCTGAAACAGAGGAGCTGAAACAGAGGGCGGGAAACAGAGGGCGAGAAACAGAGGGGCTGAAACAGAGGGCGAGAAACAGAGGGCGAGAAATAGAGGGGCTGAAACAGAGGGACTGAAACAGAGGGGCTGAAACAGAGGGGCTGAAACAGAGGGGCTGAAACAGAGGGGCTGAAATAGAGGGCGAGAAACAGAAGGCGAGAAACAGAGGGGCTGTAACAGAGGGGCTGAAACAGAGGGCGAGAAACAGACGGGATGAAACAGAGGGCGTGAAACAGAGGGCGAGAAACAGAGTGCGAGAAACAGAGGGTCTGAAACAGAGGGGCTGAAACAGAGGGCGAGACACAGAGGGCGAGAAATTGAGGGGCAGAAACAGAGCGGCTGAAACAGAGGGCGAGAAACAGAGTGGCTGAATCAGAGGGGATGAAACAGATGGGCTGAAACACAGGGCGAGAAAAATAGGGTGAGAAACAGAGGGGCTGAAACAGAGGGGCTGAAACAGAGGGGCTGAAACAGAGGGCGAGAAACAGAGGGGCTGAAACAGAGCGGCTGAAACAGAGGGGCTGAAACTGAGGGCGAGAAACATAGGGCGAAAAACAGAGGGCGAGAAACGGAGGGGCTGAAACAGAGGGGCTGATACAGAGGGGCTGGAACAGATGGCGAGAAACAGAGGGCGCGAAACAGAGGGCGAGAAACAGAGGGGCTGAAACAGAGGGCGAGAAACAGAGGGGCTGAAACAGAGGGGCTGAAACAGAGGGGCTGAAACAGAGGGCGAGAAACAGAGGGCGAGAAACAGAGTGCGAGAAACAGAGGGCGAGAAACAGAGGGGCTGAAACAGAGGGGCTGAAACAGAGGGGATGTAGCAGCGGGGCTGAAACAGAGGGGCTGAAACAGAGGGCGAGAAACAGAGGGCGAGAAACAGAGGGGCTGAAACAGAGGGCGAGAAACAGAGGGGCTGAAACAGTGGGGCTGAAACAGAGGGGCTGAAACAGAGGGCGAGAAACAGAGGGGGTGAAACAGAGGGTCTGAAACAGAGGGTCTGAAACAGAGGGGCTGAAACAGAGGGGCTGAAACAGAGGGCGAGAAACAGAGGGGCTGAAACAGAGGGCGAGAAACAGAGGGGCTGAAACAGACGGCGAGAAACAGAGGGCGAGAAACAGAGGGGCTGAAACAGAGGGGCTGAGACAGAGGGCGAGAAGCAGAGGGGCTGAAACAGAGGGGCTGAGACTGAGGGGCTGAAACAGAGGGCGAGAAACAGAGGGGCTGAAACAGAGGGCGAGAAACAGAGGGGCTGAAACAGACGGCGAGAAACAGAGGGGCTGAAACAGAGGGGCTGAAACAGAGGGGCTGAAACAGAGGGCGAGAAACAGAGGGGCTGAAACAGAGGGCGAGAAACAGAGGGCGAGAAACAAAGGGCGAGAAACAGAGGGGCTGAAACAGAGGGGCTGAAACAGAGGGGATGAAACAGAGGGCGAGAAACAGAGGGCGAGAAACAGAGGGCGAGAAACAGAGTGCGAGAAACAGAGGGCGAGAAACAGAGAGGCTGAAACAGACGGGCTGAAACAGAGCGGATGAAACAGAGAGGCTGAAACAGAGGGGCTGAAACAGAGGGCGAGAAACAGAGGGTGAGAAACAGAGGGGATGAAACAGCGGGGCTGAAACAGAGGGGCTGAAACAGAGGGGCTGAAACAGAGGGCGAGAAACAGAGGGGCTGAAACAGAGGGCGAGAAGCAGAGGGGCTGAAACAGAGGGGCTGAAACAGAGGGGCTGAAACAGAGGGGCTGAAACAGAGGGCGAGAAACACAGGGGCTGAAACAGAGGGCGAGAAACAGAGGGGCTGAAACAGACGGCGAGAAACAGAGGGGCTGAAACAGAGGTGCTGAAACAGAGGGGCTGAAACAGAGGGCGAGAAACATAGGGCGAGAAACAGAGGGGCTGAAACAGAGGGGCTGAAACAGAGGGGCTGAAACAGAGGGGGTGAAACAGAGGGGCTGAAACAGAGGGGCTGAAACAGAGGGCGAGACACAGAGGGGCTGAAACAGAGGGGCTGAAACAGATGGGCTGAAACAGAGGGGCTGAAACAGAGGGCGAGAAACAGAGAGCAAGAAACAGAGGGCGAGAACCAGAGTGCGAGAAACAGAGGGGATGAAACAGAGGTGCTGAAACAGAGGCAGAGAAACAGAGGGGCTGAAACAGAGGGGCTGAAACAGAGGGGCTGAAACAGAGGGCGAGAAACAGAGGGGCTCAAACAGAGGGCGAGAAACAGAGGGCGAGAAACATAGGAGCTGAAACAGAGGGCGAGAAACAGAGGGGATGAAACAGAGGGCGAGAAACAGAGGGGCTGAAACAGAGGGGCTGAAACAGAGGGCGAGAAACAGAGGGGCTGAAACAGAGGTGCTGAAACAGAGGGCGAGAAACAGAGGGCTAGAAACAGAGGGGCTGAAACAGAGGGCGAGAAACATTGGGGCTGAAACAGATTGGCTGAAACAGAGGGCGAGAAACAGTGGGGCTGAAAAGGAGGGGCTGAAACAGAGGGCGAGAAACAGAGGGGCTGAAACAGAAGGGCTGAAACATTGGGCAAGAAACAGAGTTGCTAAAAGAGAGGGCGAGAAACAGAGGGCGAGAGACAGAGGGGCTGAAACAGAGGGCGAGAAACAGAGGGGCATAACAGAGGGGCTGAAATAGAGGGCGAGAAACAGAGGGCGAGAAACAGAGGGGCTGTAACAGAGGGGCTGAAACAGAGGACGAGAAACAGAGGGGCTGAAACAGAGGGCGAGAAACAGCGGGCGAGAAACAGAGGGCGAGAAACAGTGGGGCTGAAACAGAGGGGCTGAAACAGAGGGCGAGAAACAAAGGGCGAGAAACAGAGGGCGAGAAACAGAGGGTCTGAAACAGAGGGGCTGAAACAGAGGGCGAGAAACAGAGGGTGAGAAATTGAGGGGTAGAAACAGAGGGGCTGAAACAGAGGGCGAGAAACAGAGGTGCTGAAACAGAGGGGATGAAACAGATGGGCTGAAACAGAGGGCGAGAAAAAGAGGGTGAGAAACAGAGGGGCTGAAACAGAGGGGCTGAAACAGAGGGGCTGAAACAGAGGGGCTGAAACAGAGGGCGAGAAACAGAGGGGCTGAAACAGAGGGGCTGAAACAGAGGGGCTGAAACAGAGGGCGAGAAACATAGGGCGAGAAACAGAGGGCGAAAAACAAAGGGGCTGAAACAGAGGGGCTGAAACAGAGGGGCTGAAACAGAGGGCGAGAAACAGAGGGCGAGAAACAGAGGGCGAGAAACAGAGTGCGAGAAACAGAGGGCGAGAAACAGAGGGGCTGAAACTGAGGGGCTGAAACAGAGGGGATGAAACAGAGGGGCTGAAACAGAGGGGCTGAAACAGAGGGCGAGAAACAGAGGGTGAGAAACAGAGGGGCTGAAACAGAGGGGCTGAAACAGAGGGGCTGAAACAGAGGGGCTGAAACAGAGGGCGAGAAGCAGAGGGGCTGAAACAAAGGGGCTGAAACAGAGGGGCTGAAACAGAGGGCGAGAAACAGAGGGGCTGAAACAGAGGGCGAGAAACAGAGGGCGAGAAACTGAGGGCGAGAAACAGAGGGGCTGAATCGGAGGGGCTGAAACAGAGGGGCTGAAACAGAGGAGCTGAAACAGAGGGCGAGAAACAGAGGGCGAGAAACAGAGGGGCTGAAACAGAGGGCGAGAAACAGAGGGGCTGAAACAGTGGGGCTGAAACAGAGGGGCTGAAACAGAGGGCGAGAAACAGAGGGGGTGAAACAGTGGGTCTGAAACAGAGGGTCTGAAACAGAGGGGCTGAAACAGAGGGGCTGAAACAGAGGGCGAGAAACAGAGGGGCTGAAACAGAGGGCGAGAAACATTGGGGCTGAAACATATTGGCTGAAACAGAGGGGCTGAAACAGAGGGCGAGAAACAGATGGGCTGAAACAGAGGGGCTGAAACAGAGGGCGAGAAACAGAGGGGTGAAACAGACGGGCTGAAACAGAGGGGCTGAAACAGAGGGCGAGAAACAGAGGGGCTGAAACAGAGAGCGAGTAACAGAGGGGCTGAAACAGAGGGGCTGAAACAGAGGAGCTGAAACAGAGGGCGGGAAACAGAGGGCGAGAAACAGAGGGGCTGAAACAGAGGGTTGAGAAACAGAGGGGCTGAAACAGTGGGACTGAAACAGAGGGGCTGAAACAGAGGGCGAGAAACAGAGGGCGAGAAATAGAGGGGCTGAAACAGAGGGACTGAAACAGAGGGGCTGAAACAGAGGGGCTGAAACAGAGGGGCTGAAACAGAGGGGCTGAAATAGAGGGCGAGAAACAGAAGGCGAGAAACAGAGGGGCTGTAACAGAGGGGCTGAAACAGAGGGCGAGAAACAGACGGGATGAAACAGAGGGCGTGAAACAGAGGGCGAGAAACAGAGTGCGAGAAACAGAGGGTCTGAAACAGAGGGGCTGAAACAGAGGGCGAGACACAGAGGGCGAGAAATTGAGGGGCAGAAACAGAGCGGCTGAAACAGAGGGCGAGAAACAGAGTGGCTGAATCAGAGGGGATGAAACAGATGGGCTGAAACAGAGGGCGAGAAAAATAGGGTGAGAAACAGAGGGGCTGAAACAGAGGGGCTGAAACAGAGGGGCTGAAACAGAGGGCGAGAAACAGAGGGGCTGAAACAGAGCGGCTGAAACAGAGGGGCTGAAACTGAGGGCGAGAAACATAGGGCGAAAAACAGAGGGCGAGAAACAGAGGGGCTGAAACAGAGGGGCTGATACAGAGGGGCTGGAACAGATGGCGAGAAACAGAGGGCGCGAAACAGAGGGCGAGAAACAGAGGGGCTGAAACAGAGGGCGAGAAACAGAGGGGCTGAAACAGAGGGGCTGAAACAGAGGGGCTGAAACAGAGGGCGAGAAACAGAGGGCGAGAAACAGAGTGCGAGAAACAGAGGGCGAGAAACAGAGGGGCTGAAACAGAGGGGCTGAAACAGAGGGGATGAAGCAGCGGGGCTGAAACAGAGGGGCTGAAACAGAGGGCGAGAAACAGAGGGCGAGAAACAGAGGGGCTGAAACAGAGGGCGAGAAACAGAGGGGCTGAAACAGTGGGGCTGAAACAGAGGGGCTGAAACAGAGGGCGAGAAACAGAGGGGGTGAAACAGTGGGTCTGAAACAGAGGGTCTGAAACAGAGGGGTTGAAACAGAGGGGCTGAAACAGAGGGCGAGAAACAGAGGGGCTGAAACAGAGGGCGAGAAACAGAGGGGCTGAAACAGACGGCGAGAAACAGAGGGCGAGAAACAGAGGGGCTGAAACAGAGGGGCTGAGACAGAGGGCGAGAAGCAGAGGGGCTGAAACAGAGGGGCTGAGACTGAGGGGCTGAAACAGAGGGCGAGAAACAGAGGGGCTGAAACAGAGGGCGAGAAACAGAGGGGCTGAAACAGAGGGGCTGAAACAGAGGGGCTGAAACAGAGGGGCTGAAACAGAGGGCGAGAAACATTGGGGCTGAAACAGATTGGCTGAAACAGAGGGCGAGAAACAGTGGGGCTGAAAAGGAGGGGCTGAAACAGAGGGCGAGAAACAGAGGGGCTGAAACAGAAGGGCTGAAACATTGGGCAAGAAACAGAGTTGCTAAAAGAGAGGGCGAGAAACAGAGGGCGAGAGACAGAGGGGCTGAAACAGAGGGCGAGAAACAGAGGGGCATAACAGAGGGGCTGAAATAGAGGGCGAGAAACAGAGGGCGAGAAACAGAGGGGCTGTAACAGAGGGGCTGAAACAGAGGACGAGAAACAGAGGGGCTGAAACAGAGGGCGAGAAACAGCGGGCGAGAAACAGAGGGCGAGAAACAGTGGGGCTGAAACAGAGGGGCTGAAACAGAGGGCGAGAAACAAAGGGCGAGAAACAGAGGGCGAGAAACAGAGGGTCTGAAACAGAGGGGCTGAAACAGAGGGCGAGAAACAGAGGGTGAGAAATTGAGGGGTAGAAACAGAGGGGCTGAAACAGAGGGCGAGAAACAGAGGTGCTGAAACAGAGGGGATGAAACAGATGGGCTGAAACAGAGGGCGAGAAAAAGAGGGTGAGAAACAGAGGGGCTGAAACAGAGGGGCTGAAACAGAGGGGCTGAAACAGAGGGGCTGAAACAGAGGGCGAGAAACAGAGGGGCTGAAACAGAGGGGCTGAAACAGAGGGGCTGAAACAGAGGGCGAGAAACATAGGGCGAGAAACAGAGGGCGAAAAACAAAGGGGCTGAAACAGAGGGGCTGAAACAGAGGGGCTGAAACAGAGGGCGAGAAACAGAGGGCGAGAAACAGAGGGCGAGAAACAGAGTGCGAGAAACAGAGGGCGAGAAACAGAGGGGCTGAAACTGAGGGGCTGAAACAGAGGGGATGAAACAGAGGGGCTGAAACAGAGGGGCTGAAACAGAGGGCGAGAAACAGAGGGTGAGAAACAGAGGGGCTGAAACAGAGGGGCTGAAACAGAGGGGCTGAAACAGAGTGGCTGAAACAGAGGGCGAGAAGCAGAGGGGCTGAAACAAAGGGGCTGAAACAGAGGGGCTGAAACAGAGGGCGAGAAACAGAGGGGCTGAAACAGAGGGCGAGAAACAGAGGGCGAGAAACTGAGGGCGAGAAACAGAGGGGCTGAATCGGAGGGGCTGAAACAGAGGGGCTGAAACAGAGGAGCTGAAACAGAGGGCGAGAAACAGAGGGCGAGAAACAGAGGGGCTGAAACAGAGGGCGAGAAACAGAGGGGCTGAAACAGTGGGGCTGAAACAGAGGGGCTGAAACAGAGGGCGAGAAACAGAGGGGGTGAAACAGTGGGTCTGAAACAGAGGGTCTGAAACAGAGGGGCTGAAACAGAGGGGCTGAAACAGAGGGCGAGAAACAGAGGGGCTGAAACAGAGGGCGAGAAACATTGGGGCTGAAACATATTGGCTGAAACAGAGGGGCTGAAACAGAGGGCGAGAAACAGATGGGCTGAAACAGAGGGGCTGAAACAGAGGGCGAGAAACAGAGGGGTGAAACAGACGGGCTGAAACAGAGGGGCTGAAACAGAGGGCGAGAAACAGAGGGGCTGAAACAGAGAGCGAGTAACAGAGGGGCTGAAACAGAGGGGCTGAAACAGAGGAGCTGAAACAGAGGGCGGGAAACAGAGGGCGAGAAACAGAGGGGCTGAAACAGAGGGTTGAGAAACAGAGGGGCTGAAACAGTGGGACTGAAACAGAGGGGCTGAAACAGAGGGCGAGAAACAGAGGGCGAGAAATAGAGGGGCTGAAACAGAGGGACTGAAACAGAGGGGCTGAAACAGAGGGGCTGAAACAGAGGGGCTGAAACAGAGGGGCTGAAATAGAGGGCGAGAAACAGAAGGCGAGAAACAGAGGGGCTGTAACAGAGGGGCTGAAACAGAGGGCGAGAAACAGACGGGATGAAACAGAGGGCGTGAAACAGAGGGCGAGAAACAGAGTGCGAGAAACAGAGGGTCTGAAACAGAGGGGCTGAAACAGAGGGCGAGACACAGAGGGCGAGAAATTGAGGGGCAGAAACAGAGCGGCTGAAACAGAGGGCGAGAAACAGAGTGGCTGAATCAGAGGGGATGAAACAGATGGGCTGAAACAGAGGGCGAGAAAAATAGGGTGAGAAACAGAGGGGCTGAAACAGAGGGGCTGAAACAGAGGGGCTGAAACAGAGGGCGAGAAACAGAGGGGCTGAAACAGAGCGGCTGAAACAGAGGGGCTGAAACTGAGGGCGAGAAACATAGGGCGAAAAACAGAGGGCGAGAAACAGAGGGGCTGAAACAGAGGGGCTGATACAGAGGGGCTGGAACAGATGGCGAGAAACAGAGGGCGCGAAACAGAGGGCGAGAAACAGAGGGGCTGAAACAGAGGGCGAGAAACAGAGGGGCTGAAACAGAGGGGCTGAAACAGAGGGGCTGAAACAGAGGGCGAGAAACAGAGGGCGAGAAACAGAGTGCGAGAAACAGAGGGCGAGAAACAGAGGGGCTGAAACAGAGGGGCTGAAACAGAGGGGATGAAGCAGCGGGGCTGAAACAGAGGGGCTGAAACAGAGGGCGAGAAACAGAGGGCGAGAAACAGAGGGGCTGAAACAGAGGGCGAGAAACAGAGGGGCTGAAACAGTGGGGCTGAAACAGAGGGGCTGAAACAGAGGGCGAGAAACAGAGGGGGTGAAACAGTGGGTCTGAAACAGAGGGTCTGAAACAGAGGGGCTGAAACAGAGGGGCTGAAACAGAGGGCGAGAAACAGAGGGGCTGAAACAGAGGGCGAGAAACAGAGGGGCTGAAACAGACGGCGAGAAACAGAGGGCGAGAAACAGAGGGGCTGAAACAGAGGGGCTGAGACAGAGGGCGAGAAGCAGAGGGGCTGAAACAGAGGGGCTGAGACTGAGGGGCTGAAACAGAGGGCGAGAAACAGAGGGGCTGAAACAGAGGGCGAGAAACAGAGGGGCTGAAACAGACGGCGAGAAACAGAGGGGCTGAAACAGAGGGGCTGAAACAGAGGGGCTGAAACAGAGGGCGAGAAACAGAGGGGCTGAAACAGAGGGCGAGAAACAGAGGGCGAGAAACAAAGGGCGAGAAACAGAGGGGCTGAAACAGAGGGGCTGAAACAGAGGGGATGAAACAGAGGGCGAGAAACAGAGGGCGAGAAACAGAGGGCGAGAAACAGAGTGCGAGAAACAGAGGGCGAGAAACAGAGAGGCTGAAACAGACGGGCTGAAACAGAGCGGATGAAACAGAGGGGCTGAAACAGAGGGGCTGAAACAGAGGGCGAGAAACAGAGGGTGAGAAACAGAGGGGCTGAAACAGCGGGGCTGAAACAGAGGGGCTGAAACAGAGGGGCTGAAACAGAGGGCGAGAAACAGAGGGGCTGAAACAGAGGGCGAGAAGCAGAGGGGCTGAAACAGAGGGGCTGAAACAGAGGGGCTGAAACAGAGGGGCTGAAACAGAGGGCGAGAAACACAGGGGCTGAAACAGAGGGCGAGAAACAGAGGGGCTGAAACAGACGGCGAGAAACAGAGGGGCTGAAACAGAGGTGCTGAAACAGAGGGGCTGAAACAGAGGGCGAGAAACATAGGGCGAGAAACAGAGGGGCTGAAACAGAGGGGCTGAAACAGAGGGGCTGAAACAGAGGGGGTGAAACAGAGGGGCTGAAACAGAGGGGCTGAAACAGAGGGCGAGACACAGAGGGGCTGAAACAGAGGGGCTGAAACAGATGGGCTGAAACAGAGGGGCTGAAACAGAGGGCGAGAAACAGAGAGCAAGAAACAGAGGGCGAGAACCAGAGTGCGAGAAACAGAGGGGATGAAACAGAGGGGCTGAAACAGAGGCAGAGAAACAGAGGGGCTGAAACAGAGGGGCTGAAACAGAGGGGCTGAAACAGAGGGCGAGAAACAGAGGGGCTCAAACAGAGGGCGAGAAACAGAGGGCGAGAAACATAGGAGCTGAAACAGAGGGCGAGAAACAGAGGGGATGAAACAGAGGGCGAGAAACAGAGGGGCTGAAACAGAGGGGCTGAAACAGAGGGCGAGAAACAGAGGGGCTGAAACAGAGGTGCTGAAACAGATGGCGAGAAACAGAGGGCTAGAAACAGAGGGGCTGAAACAGAGGGCGAGAAACATTGGGGCTGAAACAGATTGGCTGAAACAGAGGGCGAGAAACAGTGGGGCTGAAACAGAGGGGCTGAAACAGAGGGCGAGAAACAGAGGGGCTGAAACAGAAGGGCTGAAACATTGGGCAAGAAACAGAGTTGCTAAAAGAGAGGGCGAGAAACAGAGGGCGAGACACAGAGGGGCTGAAACAGAGGGCGAGAAACAGAGGGGCATAACAGAGGGGCTGAAATAGAGGGCGAGAAACAGAGGGCGAGAAACAGAGGGGCTGTAACAGAGGGGCTGAAACAGAGGACGAGAAACAGAGGGGCTGAAACAGAGGGCGAGAAACAGCGGGCGAGAAACAGAGGGCGAGAAACAGTGGGGCTGAAACAGAGGGGCTGAAACAGAGGGCGAGAAACAAAGGGCGAGAAACAGAGGGCGAGAAACAGAGGGTCTGAAACAGAGGGGCTGAAACAGAGGGCGAGAAACAGAGGGTGAGAAATTGAGGGGTAGAAACAGAGGGGCTGAAACAGAGGGCGAGAAACAGAGGTGCTGAAACAGAGGGGATGAAACAGATGGGCTGAAACAGAGGGCGAGAAAAAGAGGGTGAGAAACAGAGGGGCTGAAACAGAGGGGCTGAAACAGAGGGGCTGAAACAGAGGGGCTGAAACAGAGGGCGAGAAACAGAGGGGCTGAAACAGAGGGGCTGAAACAGAGGGGCTGAAACAGAGGGCGAGAAACATAGGGCGAGAAACAGAGGGCGAAAAACAAAGGGGCTGAAACAGAGGGGCTGAAACAGAGGGGCTGAAACAGAGGGCGAGAAACAGAGGGCGAGAAACAGAGGGCGAGAAACAGAGTGCGAGAAACAGAGGGCGAGAAACAGAGGGGCTGAAACTGAGGGGCTGAAACAGAGGGGATGAAACAGAGGGGCTGAAACAGAGGGGCTGAAACAGAGGGCGAGAAACAGAGGGTGAGAAACAGAGGGGCTGAAACAGAGGGGCTGAAACAGAGGGGCTGAAACAGAGTGGCTGAAACAGAGGGCGAGAAGCAGAGGGGCTGAAACAAAGGGGCTGAAACAGAGGGGCTGAAACAGAGGGCGAGAAACAGAGGGGCTGAAACAGAGGGCGAGAAACAGAGGGCGAGAAACTGAGGGCGAGAAACAGAGGGGCTGAAACAGAGGGGCTGAAACAGAGGGGCTGAAACAGAGGAGCTGAAACAGAGGGCGAGAAACAGAGGGCGAGAAACAGAGGGGCTGAAACAGAGGGCGAGAAACAGAGGGGCTGAAACAGTGGGGCTGAAACAGAGGGGCTGAAACAGAGGGCGAGAAACAGAGGGGGTGAAACAGTGGGTCTGAAACAGAGGGTCTGAAACAGAGGGGCTGAAACAGAGGGGCTGAAACAGAGGGCGAGAAACAGAGGGGCTGAAACAGAGGGCGAGAAACATTGGGGCTGAAACATATTGGCTGAAACAGAGGGGCTGAAACAGAGGGCGAGAAACAGATGGGCTGAAACAGAGGGGCTGAAACAGAGGGCGAGAAACAGAGGGGTGAAACAGACGGGCTGAAACAGAGGGGCTGAAACAGAGGGCGAGAAACAGAGGGGCTGAAACAGAGGACGAGAAACAGAGGGGCTGAAACAGAGGGCGAGAAACAGAGGGCGGGAAACTGAGGGCGAGAAACAGAGGGCGAGAAACATAGGAGCTGAAACAGAGGGCGAGAAACAGAGGGAATGAAACAGAGGGCGAGAAACAGAGGGGCTGAAACAGAGGGGCTGAAACAGAGGGCGAGAAACAGAGGGGCTGAAACAGAGGTGCTGAAACAGAGGGCGAGAAACAGAGGGCTAGAAACAGAGGGGCTGAAACAGAGGGCGAGAAACATTGGGGCTGAAACAGATTGGCTGAAACAGAGGGCGAGAAACAGTGGGGCTGAAACAGAGGGGCTGAAACAGAGGGCGAGAAACAGAGGGGCTGAAACAGAAGGGCTGAAACATTGGGCAAGAAACAGAGTTGCTAAAAGAGAGGGCGAGAAACAGAGGGCGAGACACAGAGGGGCTGAAACAGAGGGCTAGAAACAGAGGGGCATAACAGAGGGTCTGAAATAGAGGGCGAGAAACAGAGGGCGAGAAACAGAGGGGCTGAAACAGAGGGCGAGAAACAGCGGGCGAGAAACAGTGGGGCTGAAACAGAGGGTCTGAAACAGAGGGCGAGAAACAAAGGGCGAGAAACAGAGGGCGAGAAACAGAGGGGCTGAAACAGAGGACGAGAAACAGAGGGGCTGAAACAGAGGGCGAGAAACAGCGGGCGAGAAACAGAGGGCGAGAAACAGTGGGGCTGAAACAGAGGGGCTGAAACAGAGGGCGAGAAACAAAGGGCGAGAAACAGAGGGCGAGAAACAGAGGGTCTGAAACAGAGGGGCTGAAACAGAGGGCGAGAAACAGAGGGTGAGAAATTGAGGGGTAGAAACAGAGGGGCTGAAACAGAGGGCGAGAAACAGAGGTGCTGAAACAGAGGGGATGAAACAGATGGGCTGAAACAGAGGGCGAGAAAAAGAGGGTGAGAAACAGAGGGGCTGAAACAGAGGGGCTGAAACAGAGGGGCTGAAACAGAGGGGCTGAAACAGAGGGCGAGAAACAGAGGGGCTGAAACAGAGGGGCTGAAACAGAGGGGCTGAAACAGAGGGCGAGAAACATAGGGCGAGAAACAGAGGGCGAGAAACAGAGGGGCTGAAACAGAGGGGCTGAAACAGAGGGGCTGAAACAGAGGGCGAGAAACAGAGGGCGAGAAACAGAGGGCGAGAAACAGAGTGCGAGAAACAGAGGGCGAGAAACAGAGGGGCTGAAACTGAGGGGCTGAAACAGAGGGGATGAAACAGAGGGGCTGAAACAGAGGGGGTGAAACAGTGGGTCTGAAACAGAGTGTCTGAAATAGAGGGGCTGAAACAGAGGGGCTGAAACAGAGGTGCTGAAACAGAGGAGCTGAAAAAGAGGGGCTGAAAGAGAGGGGCTGAAAGAGAGGGGCTGAAACAGAGGGGCTGAAACAGAGGGCGAGAAACAGAGGGGCTGAAACAGAGGACGAGAAACAGAGGGGCTGAAACAGAGGGCGAGAAACAGAGGGGCTGAAACAGAGGGGCTGAAACAGAGGGGCTGAAACAGAGGAGCTGAAACAGAGGGCGAGAAACAGAGGGCGAGAAACAGAGGGGCTGAAACAGTGGGGCTGAAACAGAGGGGCTGAAACAGAGGGCGAGAAACAGAGGGGGTGAAACAGTGGGTCTGAAACAGAGTGTCTGAAACAGAGGGGCTGAAACAGAGGGGCTGAAACAGAGGGCGAGAAACAGAGGGGCTGAAACAGAGGGCGAGAAACATTGGGGCTGAAACATATTGGCTGAAACAGAGGGGCTGAAACAGAGGGCGAGAAACAGATGGGCTGAAACAGAGGGGCTGAAACAGAGGGCGAGAAACAGAGGGGTGAAACAGACGGGCTGAAACAGAGGGGCTGAAACAGAGGGCGAGAAACAGAGGGGCTGAAACAGAGGACGAGAAACAGAGGGGCTGAAACAGAGGGCGAGAAACAGAGGGCGCGAAACTGAGGGCGAGAAACAGAGGAGCTGAAACAGAGGGTCTGATACATAGGGGCTGAAATAGAGGTGCTGAAACAGAGGAGCTGAAAAAGAGGGGCTGAAACAGAGGGGCTGAAAGAGAGGGGCTGAAACAGAGGGGCTGAAACAGAGGGCGAGAAGCAGAGGGGCTGAAAATGTGGGGCTGAAACAGAGGGTCTGAAACAGAGGGGCTGAAAAAGAGGGCGAGAAACAGAGGGGCTGAAACAGAGGGCGAGAAACAGAGGGGCTGAAACAGAGGGCGAGTAACAGAGGGGCTGAAACAGAGGGGCTGAAACAGAGGAGCTGAAACAGAGGGCGAGAAACAGAGGGCGAGAAACAGAGGGGCTGAAACAGAGGGTTGAGAAACAGAGGGGCAGAAACAGTGGGACTGAAACAGAGGGGCTGAAACAGAGGGCGAGAAACAGAGGGCGAGAAATAGAGGGGATGAAACAGAGGGACTGAAACAGAGGGGCTGAAACAGAGGGGCTGAAACAAAGGGGCTGAAATAGAGTGCGAGAAACAGAAGGCGAGAAACAGAGGTGCTCTAACAGAGGGGCTGAAACAGAGGGCGAGAAACAGACGGGCTGAAACAGAGGGCGTGAAACATAGGGCGAGAAACAGAGTGCGAGAAACAGAGGGTCTGAAACAGAGGGGCTGAAACAGAGGGCGAGACACAGAGGGCGAGAAATTGAGGGGCAGAAACAGAGGGGCTGAAACAGAGGGCGAGAAACAGAGGGGCTGAAACAGAGGGGATGAAACAGATGGGCTTAAACAGAGGGCGAGAAAAATAGGGTGAGAAACAGAGGGGCTGAAACAGAGGGGCTGAAACAGAGGGGCTGAAACAGAGGGGCTGAAACAGAGGGGCTGAAACAGAGGGGCTGAAACAGAGGGGCTTAAACAGAGGGCGAGAAACATAGGGCGAGAAACAGAGGGCGAGAAACAGAGGGGCTGAAACAGAGGGGGTGAAACAGAGGGGCTGAAACAGATGGCGAGAAACAGAGGGCGAGAAACAGAGGGCGAGAAACAGAGTGCGAGAAACAGAGGGCGAGAAACAGAGGGGCTGAAACAGAGGGGCTGAAACAGAGGGGATGAAACAGAGGGGCTGAATCAGAGGGGCTGAAACAGAGGGCGAGAAACAGAGGGTGAGAAACAGAGGGGCTGAAACAGAGGGGCTGAAACAGAGGGCGACAAAGAGAGGGGCTGAAACAGAGGGCGAGAAACAGAGGGGCTGAAACAGAGGGGCTGGAACAGAGGGGCTGAAACAGAGGGCGAGAAACAGAGGGGCTGAAACAGAGGGCGAGAAACAGAGGGGCTGAAACAGAGGGCGAGAAACAGAGGGCGAGAAACTGAGGGCGAGAAACAGAGGGGCTGAAACAGAGGGTCTGAAACATAGGGGCTGAAATAGAGGGGCTGAAACAGAGAGGCTGAAACAGAGGGCGAGAAACAGAGGGGCTGAAACAGTGGGGCTGAAACAGAGGGGCTGAAACAGAGGGGCTGAAACAGAGGGCGAGAAACAGAGGGGCTGAAACAGAGGGCGAGAAACAGAGGGGCTGAAACAGAGGGGCTGAAACAGAGTGCGAGAAACAGAGGGGCTGAAACAGAGGGCGAGAAACAGAGGGGCTGAAACAGAGGGCGAGATACAGAGGGCGAGAAACTGAGAGCGAGAAACAGAGGGGCTGAAACAGAGGGGCTGAAACAGAGGGGCTGAAACAGAGGGCGAGAAACAGAGGGCGAGAAACAGAGGGGCTGAAACAGAGGGCGAGAAACAGAGGGGCTGAAACAGTGGGGCTGAAAGAGAGGGGCTGAAACAGTGGGCGAGAAACAGAGGGGCTGAAACAGTGGGGCTGAAACAGAGGGTCTGAAACAGAGGGGCTGAAACAGCGGGACTGAAACAGAGGGCGAGAAACAGAGGGGCTGAAACAGAGGGCGAGAAACATTGGAGCTGAAACATATTGGCTGAAACAGAGGGGCTGAAACAGAGGGCGAGAAACAGATGGGCTGAAACAGAGGGGCTGAAACAGAGGGCGAGAAACAGAGGGGCTGAAACAGACGGGCTGAAACAGAGGGGCTGAAACAGAGGGCGAGAAACAGAGGGGCTGAAACAGAGGGCGAGTAACAGAGGGGCTGAAACAGAGGGGCTGAAACAGAGGGCGAGAAACAGAGGCGAGAAACAGAGGGCGAGAAACAGAGGGGCTGAAACAGAGGGGCTGAAACAGAGGGGATGAAACAGAGGGGCTGAATCAGAGGGGCTGAAACAGAGGGCGAGAAACAGAGGGTGAGAAACAGAGGGGCTGAAACAGAGGGGCTGAAACAGAGGGCGACAAAGAGAGGGGCTGAAACAGAGGGCGAGAAACAGAGGGGCTGAAACAGAGGGGCTGGAACAGAGGGGCTGAAACAGAGGGCGAGAAACAGAGGGGCTGAAACAGAGGGCGAGAAACAGAGGGGCTGAAACAGAGGGCGAGAAACAGAGGGCGAGAAACTGAGGGCGAGAAACAGAGGGGCTGAAACAGAGGGTCTGAAACATAGGGGCTGAAATAGAGGGGCTGAAACAGAGAGGCTGAAACAGAGGGCGAGAAACAGAGGGGCTGAAACAGTGGGGCTGAAACAGAGGGGCTGAAACAGAGGGGCTGAAACAGAGGGCGAGAAACAGAGGGGCTGAAACAGAGGGCGAGAAACAGAGGGGCTGAAACAGAGGGGCTGAAACAGAGTGCGAGAAACAGAGGGGCTGAAACAGAGGGCGAGAAACAGAGGGGCTGAAACAGAGGGCGAGATACAGAGGGCGAGAAACTGAGAGCGAGAAACAGAGGGGCTGAAACAGAGGGGCTGAAACAGAGGGGCTGAAACAGAGGGCGAGAAACAGAGGGCGAGAAACAGAGGGGCTGAAACAGAGGGCGAGAAACAGAGGGGCTGAAACAGTGGGGCTGAAAGAGAGGGGCTGAAACAGTGGGCGAGAAACAGAGGGGCTGAAACAGTGGGGCTGAAACAGAGGGTCTGAAACAGAGGGGCTGAAACAGCGGGACTGAAACAGAGGGCGAGAAACAGAGGGGCTGAAACAGAGGGCGAGAAACATTGGAGCTGAAACATATTGGCTGAAACAGAGGGGCTGAAACAGAGGGCGAGAAACAGATGGGCTGAAACAGAGGGGCTGAAACAGAGGGCGAGAAACAGAGGGGCTGAAACAGACGGGCTGAAACAGAGGGGCTGAAACAGAGGGCGAGAAACAGAGGGGCTGAAACAGAGGGCGAGTAACAGAGGGGCTGAAACAGAGGGGCTGAAACAGAGGGCGAGAAACAGAGGCGAGAAACAGAGGGCGAGAAACAGTGGGGCTGAAACAGAGGGGCTGAAACAGAGGGCGAGAAACAGAGGGCGAGAAACAGACGGGCTGAAACAGAGGGCGTGAAACAGAGGGCGAGAAACAGAGTGCGAGAAACAGAGGGTCTGAAACAGAGGGGCTGAAACAGAGGGCGAGACACAGAGGGCGAGAAATTGAGGGGCAGAAACAGAGGGGCTGAAACAGAGGGCGAGAAACAGAGGGGCTGAAACAGAGGGGATGAAACAGATGGGCTTAAACAGAGGGCGAGAAAAATAGGGTGAGAAACAGAGGGGCTGAAACAGAGGGGCTGAAACAGAGGGGCTGAAACAGAGGGCGAGAAACAGAGGGGCTGAAACAGAGGGCGAGAAACAGAGGGGCTGAAACAGAGGGGCTGAAACAGAGTGCGAGAAACAGAGGGGCTGAAACAGAGGGCGAGAAACAGAGGGGCTGAAACAGAGGGCGAGATACAGAGGGCGAGAAACTGAGAGCGAGAAACAGAGGGGCTGAAACAGAGGGGCTGAAACAGAGGGGCTGAAACAGAGGGCGAGAAACAGAGGGGCTGAAACAGAGGGCGAGAAACAGAGGGCGAGAAACTGAGGGCGAGAAACAGAGGGGCTGAAACAGAGGGTCTGAAACATAGGGGCTGAAATAGAGGGGCTGAAACAGAGAGGCTGAAACAGAGGGCGAGAAACAGAGGGGCTGAAACAGTGGGGCTGAAACAGAGGGGCTGAAACAGAGGGGCTGAAACAGAGGGCGAGAAACAGAGGGGCTGAAACAGAGGGCGAGAAACAGAGGGGCTGAAACAGAGGGGCTGAAACAGAGGGGCTGAAACAGAGGTGCTGAAACAGAGGAGCTGAAAAAGAGGGGCTGAAAGAGAGGGGCTGAAAGAGAGGGGCTGAAACAGAGGGGCTGAAACAGAGGGCGAGAAACAGAGGGGCTGAAACAGAGGACGAGAAACAGAGGGGCTGAAACAGAGGGCGAGAAACAGAGGGGCTGAAACAGAGGGGCTGAAACAGAGGGGCTGAAACAGAGGAGCTGAAACAGAGGGCGAGAAACAGAGGGCGAGAAACAGAGGGGCTGAAACAGTGGGGCTGAAACAGAGGGGCTGAAACAGAGGGCGAGAAACAGAGGGGGTGAAACAGTGGGTCTGAAACAGAGTGTCTGAAACAGAGGGGCTGAAACAGAGGGGCTGAAACAGAGGGCGAGAAACAGAGGGGCTGAAACAGAGGGCGAGAAACATTGGGGCTGAAACATATTGGCTGAAACAGAGGGGCTGAAACAGAGGGCGAGAAACAGATGGGCTGAAACAGAGGGGCTGAAACAGAGGGCGAGAAACAGAGGGGTGAAACAGACGGGCTGAAACAGAGGGGCTGAAACAGAGGGCGAGAAACAGAGGGGCTGAAACAGAGGACGAGAAACAGAGGGGCTGAAACAGAGGGCGAGAAACAGAGGGCGCGAAACTGAGGGCGAGAAACAGAGGAGCTGAAACAGAGGGTCTGATACATAGGGGCTGAAATAGAGGTGCTGAAACAGAGGAGCTGAAAAAGAGGGGCTGAAACAGAGGGGCTGAAAGAGAGGGGCTGAAACAGAGGGGCTGAAACAGAGGGCGAGAAGCAGAGGGGCTGAAAATGTGGGGCTGAAACAGAGGGTCTGAAACAGAGGGGCTGAAAAAGAGGGCGAGAAACAGAGGGGCTGAAACAGAGGGCGAGAAACAGAGGGGCTGAAACAGAGGGCGAGTAACAGAGGGGCTGAAACAGAGGGGCTGAAACAGAGGAGCTGAAACAGAGGGCGAGAAACAGAGGGCGAGAAACAGAGGGGCTGAAACAGAGGGTTGAGAAACAGAGGGGCAGAAACAGTGGGACTGAAACAGAGGGGCTGAAACAGAGGGCGAGAAACAGAGGGCGAGAAATAGAGGGGATGAAACAGAGGGACTGAAACAGAGGGGCTGAAACAGAGGGGCTGAAACAAAGGGGCTGAAATAGAGTGCGAGAAACAGAAGGCGAGAAACAGAGGTGCTCTAACAGAGGGGCTGAAACAGAGGGCGAGAAACAGACGGGCTGAAACAGAGGGCGTGAAACATAGGGCGAGAAACAGAGTGCGAGAAACAGAGGGTCTGAAACAGAGGGGCTGAAACAGAGGGCGAGACACAGAGGGCGAGAAATTGAGGGGCAGAAACAGAGGGGCTGAAACAGAGGGCGAGAAACAGAGGGGCTGAAACAGAGGGGATGAAACAGATGGGCTTAAACAGAGGGCGAGAAAAATAGGGTGAGAAACAGAGGGGCTGAAACAGAGGGGCTGAAACAGAGGGGCTGAAACAGAGGGGCTGAAACAGAGGGGCTGAAACAGAGGGGCTGAAACAGAGGGGCTTAAACAGAGGGCGAGAAACATAGGGCGAGAAACAGAGGGCGAGAAACAGAGGGGCTGAAACAGAGGGGGTGAAACAGAGGGGCTGAAACAGATGGCGAGAAACAGAGGGCGAGAAACAGAGGGCGAGAAACAGAGTGCGAGAAACAGAGGGCGAGAAACAGAGGGGCTGAAACAGAGGGGCTGAAACAGAGGGGATGAAACAGAGGGGCTGAATCAGAGGGGCTGAAACAGAGGGCGAGAAACAGAGGGTGAGAAACAGAGGGGCTGAAACAGAGGGGCTGAAACAGAGGGCGACAAAGAGAGGGGCTGAAACAGAGGGCGAGAAACAGAGGGGCTGAAACAGAGGGGCTGGAACAGAGGGGCTGAAACAGAGGGCGAGAAACAGAGGGGCTGAAACAGAGGGCGAGAAACAGAGGGGCTGAAACAGAGGGCGAGAAACAGAGGGCGAGAAACTGAGGGCGAGAAACAGAGGGGCTGAAACAGAGGGTCTGAAACATAGGGGCTGAAATAGAGGGGCTGAAACAGAGAGGCTGAAACAGAGGGCGAGAAACAGAGGGGCTGAAACAGTGGGGCTGAAACAGAGGGGCTGAAACAGAGGGGCTGAAACAGAGGGCGAGAAACAGAGGGGCTGAAACAGAGGGCGAGAAACAGAGGGGCTGAAACAGAGGGGCTGAAACAGAGTGCGAGAAACAGAGGGGCTGAAACAGAGGGCGAGAAACAGAGGGGCTGAAACAGAGGGCGAGATACAGAGGGCGAGAAACTGAGAGCGAGAAACAGAGGGGCTGAAACAGAGGGGCTGAAACAGAGGGGCTGAAACAGAGGGCGAGAAACAGAGGGCGAGAAACAGAGGGGCTGAAACAGAGGGCGAGAAACAGAGGGGCTGAAACAGTGGGGCTGAAAGAGAGGGGCTGAAACAGTGGGCGAGAAACAGAGGGGCTGAAACAGTGGGGCTGAAACAGAGGGTCTGAAACAGAGGGGCTGAAACAGCGGGACTGAAACAGAGGGCGAGAAACAGAGGGGCTGAAACAGAGGGCGAGAAACATTGGAGCTGAAACATATTGGCTGAAACAGAGGGGCTGAAACAGAGGGCGAGAAACAGATGGGCTGAAACAGAGGGGCTGAAACAGAGGGCGAGAAACAGAGGGGCTGAAACAGACGGGCTGAAACAGAGGGGCTGAAACAGAGGGCGAGAAACAGAGGGGCTGAAACAGAGGGCGAGTAACAGAGGGGCTGAAACAGAGGGGCTGAAACAGAGGGCGAGAAACAGAGGCGAGAAACAGAGGGCGAGAAACAGTGGGGCTGAAACAGAGGGGCTGAAACAGAGGGCGAGAAACAGAGGGCGAGAAACAGACGGGCTGAAACAGAGGGCGTGAAACAGAGGGCGAGAAACAGAGTGCGAGAAACAGAGGGTCTGAAACAGAGGGGCTGAAACAGAGGGCGAGACACAGAGGGCGAGAAATTGAGGGGCAGAAACAGAGGGGCTGAAACAGAGGGCGAGAAACAGAGGGGCTGAAACAGAGGGGATGAAACAGATGGGCTTAAACAGAGGGCGAGAAAAATAGGGTGAGAAACAGAGGGGCTGAAACAGAGGGGCTGAAACAGAGGGGCTGAAACAGAGGGGCTGAAACAGAGGGCGAGAAACAGAGGGGCTGAAACAGAGGGGCTGAAACAGAGGGGCTGAAACAGAGGGCGAGGAACATAGGGCGAGAAACAGAGGGCGAGAAACAGAGGGGCTGGAACAGAGGGGGTGAAACAGAGGGGCTGAAACAGATGGCGAGAAACAGAGGGCGAGAAACAGAGGGCGAGAAACAGAGTGCGAGAAACAGAGGGCGAGAAACAGGGGGGCTGAAACAGAGGGGCTGAAACAGAGGGGATGAAACAGAGGGGCTGAATCAGAGGGGATGAAACAGAGGGCGAGAAACAGAGGGTGAGAAACAGAGGGGCTGAAACAGAGGGGCTGAAACAGAGGGGCTGAAACAGAGGGGCTGAAACAGAGGGCGACAAAGAGAGGGGCTGAAACAGAGGGCGAGAAACAGAGGGGCTGAAACAGAGGGGCTGAAACAGAGGGGCTGAAACAGAGGGCGAGAAACAGAGGGGCTGAAACAGAGGACGAGAAACAGAGGGGCTGAAACAGAGGGCGAGAAACAGAGGGCGAGAAACTGAGGGCGAGAAACAGAGGGGCTGAAACAGAGGGTCTGAAACATAGGGGCTGAAATAGAGGGGCTGAAACAGAGGGGCTGAAACAGAGGGCGAGAAACAGAGGGGCTGAAACAGTGGGGCTGAAACAGAGGGGCTGAAACAGAGGGGCTGAAACAGAGGGCGAGAAACAGAGGGGCTGAAACAGAGGGCGAGAAACAGAGGGGCTGAAACAGAGGGCGAGAAACAGAGGGGCTGAAACAGAGGGGCTGAAACAGAGGGCGAGAAACAGAGGGGCTGAAACAGAGGGCGAGAAACAGAGGGGCTGAAACAGAGGGCGAGATACAGAGGGCGAGAAACTGAGAGCGAGAAACAGAGGGGCTGAAACAGAGGGGCTGAAACAGAGGGGCTGAAACAGAGGGCGAGAAACAGAGGGCGAGAAACAGAGGGGCTGAAACAGAGGGCGAGAAACAGAGGGGCTGAAACAGTGGGGCTGAAAGAGAGGGGCTGAAACAGTGGGCGAGAAACAGAGGGGCTGAAACAGTGGGGCTGAAACAGAGGGTCTGAAACAGAGGGGCTGAAACAGCGGGACTGAAACAGAGGGCGAGAAACAGAGGGGCTGAAAAAGAGGGCGAGAAACATTGGAGCTGAAACATATTGGCTGAAACAGAGGGGCTGAAACAGAGGGCGAGAAACAGATGGGCTGAAACAGAGGGGCTGAAACAGAGGGCGAGAAACAGAGGGGCTGAAACAGACGGGCTGAAACAGAGGAGCTGAAACAGAGGGCGAGAAACAGAGGGGCTGAAACAGAGGGTGAGTAACAGAGGGGCTGAAACAGAGGGGCTGAAACAGAGGGCGAGAAACAGAGGGCGAGAAACAGAGGGCGAGAAACAGTGGGGCTGAAACAGAGGGGCTGAAACAGAGGGCGAGAAACAGAGAGCGAGAAACAGAGGGCGAGAACCAGAGGGCGAGAAACAGAGGGGCTGAAACAGAGGGGCTGAAACAGAGGCAGAGAAACAGAGGGTCTGAAACAGAGGGGCTGAAACCGAGGGGCTGAAACAGATGGCGAGAAACTGAGGGGCTCAAACAGAGGGCGAGAAACAGAGGGCGAGAAACATAGGAGCTGAAACAGAGGGCGAGAAACAGAGGGGCTGAAACAGTGGGGCTGAAACAGAGGGGCTGAAACAGAGGGGCTGAAACAGAGGAGCTGAAACAGAGGGCGAGAAACAGAGGGCGAGAAACAGAGGGGCTGTAACAGAGGGGCTGAAACAGAGGGCGAGAAACAGCGGGCGAGAAACAGAGGGCGAGAAACAGAGGGCGAGAAACAGTGGGGCTGAAACAGAGGGGCTGAAACAGAGGAGCTGAAACAGAGGGCGAGAAACAGAGGGCGAGAAACAGAGGGGCTGAAACAGAGGGCGAGAAACAGAGGGGCTGAAACAGTGGGGCTGAAACAGAGGGGCTGAAACAGAGGGGCTGAAACAGAGGAGCTGAAACAGAGGGCGAGAAACAGAGGGCGAGAAACAGAGGGGCTGAAACAGAGGGCGAGAAACAGAGGGGCTGAAACAGTGGGGCTGAAACAGAGGGGCTGAAACAGAGTGCGAGAAACAGAGGGGGTGAAACAGTGGGTCTGAAACAGAGGGTCTGAAACAGAGGGGCTGAAACAGAGGGGCTGAAACAGAGGGCGAGAAACAGCGGGGCTGAAACAGAGGGCGAGAAACATTGGGGCTGAAACATATTGGCTGAAACAGAGGGGCTGAAACAGAGGGCGAGAAACAGATGGGCTGAAACAGAGGGGCTGAAACAGAGGGCGAGAAACAGAGGGGCTGAAACAGACGGGCTGAAACAGAGGGGCTGAAACAGAGGGCGAGAAACAGAGGGGCTGAAACAGAGGACGAGAAACAGAGGGGCTGAAACAGAGGGCGAGAAACAGAGGGCGAGAAACTGAGGGCGAGAAACAGAGGAGCTGAAACAGAGGGTCTGATACATAGGGGCTGAAATAGAGGTGCTGAAACAGAGGAGCTGAAAAAGAGGGGCTGAAACAGAGGGGCTGAAAGAGAGGGGCTGAAACAGAGGGGCTGAAACAGAGGGCGAGAAACAGAGGGGCTGAAACAGTTGGGCTGAAACAGAGGGGCTGAAACAGAGGGCGAGAAACAGAGGGGCTGAAACAGAGGGCGAGAAACAGAGGGGCTGAAACAGAGGGCGAGTAACAGAGGGGCTGAAACAGAGGCGCTGAAACAGAGGAGCTGAAACAGAGGGCGAGAAACAGAGGGCGAGAAACAGAGGGGCTGAAACAGAGGGTTGAGAAACAGAGGGGCTGAAACAGTGGGTCTGAAACAGAGGGGCTGAAACAGAGGGGCTGAAACAGAGGGCGAGAAACAGCGGGGCTGAAACAGAGGGCGAGAAACATTGGGGCTGAAACATATTGGCTGAAACAGAGGGGCTGAAACAGAGGGCGAGAAACAGATGGGCTGAAACAGAGGGGCTGAAACAGAGGGCGAGAAACAGAGGGGCTGAAACAGACGGGCTGAAACAGAGGGGCTGAAACAGAGGGCGAGAAACAGAGGGGCTGAAACAGAGGACGAGAAACAGAGGGGCTGAAACAGAGGGCGAGAAACAGAGGGCGAGAAACTGAGGGCGAGAAACAGAGGAGCTGAAACAGAGGGTCTGATACATAGGGGCTGAAATAGAGGTGCTGAAACAGAGGAGCTGAAAAAGAGGGGCTGAAACAGAGGGGCTGAAAGAGAGGGGCTGAAACAGAGGGGCTGAAACAGAGGGCGAGAAACAGAGGGGCTGAAACAGTGGGGCTGAAACAGAGGGGCTGAAACAGAGGGCGAGAAACAGAGGGGCTGAAACAGAGGGCGAGAAACAGAGGGGCTGAAACAGAGGGCGAGTAACAGAGGGGCTGAAACAGAGGCGCTGAAACAGAGGAGCTGAAACAGAGGGCGAGAAACAGAGGGCGAGAAACAGAGGGGCTGAAACAGAGGGTTGAGAAACAGAGGGGCTGAAACAGTGGGACTGAAACAGAGGGGCTGAAACAGAGGGGCTGAAACAGAGGGCGAGAAATAGAGGGGATGAAACAGAGGGACTGAAACAGAGGGGCTGAAACAGAGGGGCTGAAACAGAGGGGCTGAAATAGAGTGCGAGAAACAGAAGGCGAGAAACAGAGGTGCTGTAACAGAGGGGCTGAAACAGAGGGCGAGAAACAGACGGGCTGAAACAGAGGGCGTGAAACAGAGGGCGAGAAACAGAGTGCGAGAAACAGAGGGTCTGAAACAGAGGGGCTGAAACAGAGGGCGAGACACAGAGGGCGAGAAATTGAGGGGCAGAAACAGAGGGGCTGAAACAGAGGGCGAGAAACAGAGGGGCTGAAACAGAGGGGATGAAACAGATGGGCTTAAACAGAGGGCGAGAAAAATAGGGTGAGAAACAGAGGGGCTGAAACAGAGGGGCTGAAACAGAGGGGCTGAAACAGAGGGGCTGAAACAGAGGGCGAGAAACAGAGGGGCTGAAATAGAGGGGCTGAAACAGAGGGGCTGAAACAGAGGGCGAGAAACATAGGGCGAGAAACAGAGGGCGAGAAACAGAGGGGCTGAAACAGAGGGGGTGAAACAGAGGGGCTGAAACAGATGGCGAGAAACAGAGGGCGAGAAACAGAGGGGCTGAAACAGAGGGGCTGAAACAGAGGGGATGAAACAGAGGGGCTGAATCAGAGGGGCTGAAACAGAGGGCGAGAAACAGAGGGCGAGAAACAGAGGGGCTGAAACAGAGGGCGAGAAACATTGGAGCTGAAACATATTGGCTGAAACAGAGGGGCTGAAACAGAGGGCGAGAAACAGAGGGGCTGAAACAGAGGGCGAGAAACATTGGAGCTGAAACATATTGGCTGAAACAGAGGGGCTGAAACAGAGGGCGAGAAACAGATGGGCTGAAACAGAGGGGCTGAAACAGAGGGGCTGAAACAGAGGGCGAGAAACAGAGGGGCTGAAACAGAGGACGAGAAACAGAGGGGCTGAAACAGAGGGCGAGAAACAGAGGGCGCGAAACTGAGGGCTAGAAACAGAGGAGCTGAAACAGAGGGTCTGATACATAGGGGCTGAAATAGAGGTGCTGAAACAGAGGAGCTGAAAAAGAGGGGCTGAAACAGAGGGGCTGAAAGAGAGGGGCTGAAACAGAGGGGCTGAAACAGAGGGCGAGAAGCAGAGGGGCTGAAAATGTGGGGCTGAAACAGAGGGTCTGAAACAGAGGGGCTGAAAAAGAGGGCGAGAAACAGAGGGGCTGAAACAGAGGGCGAGAAACAGAGGGGCTGAAACAGAGGGCGAGTAACAGAGGGGCTGAAACAGAGGGGCTGAAACAGAGGAGCTGAAACAGAGGGCGAGAAACAGAGGGCGAGAAACAGAGGGGCTGAAACAGAGGGTTGAGAAACAGAGGGGCTGAAACAGTGGGACTGAAACAGAGGGGCTGAAACAGAGGGCGAGAAACAGAGGGCGAGAAATAGAGGGGATGAAACAGAGGGACTGAAACAGAGGGGCTGAAACAGAGGGGCTGAAACAAAGGGGCTGAAATAGAGTGCGAGAAACAGAAGGCGAGAAACAGAGGTGCTCTAACAGAGGGGCTGAAACAGAGGGCGAGAAACAGACGGGCTGAAACAGAGGGCGTGAAACAGAGGGCGAGAAACAGAGTGCGAGAAACAGAGGGTCTGAAACAGAGGGGCTGAAACAGAGGGCGAGACACAGAGGGCGAGAAATTGAGGGGCAGAAACAGAGGGGCTGAAACAGAGGGCGAGAAACAGAGGGGCTGAAACAGAGGGGATGAAACAGATGGGCTTAAACAGAGGGCGAGAAAAATAGGGTGAGAAACAGAGGGGCTGAAACAGAGGGGCTGAAACAGAGGGGCTGAAACAGAGGGGCTGAAACAGAGGGGCTGAAACAGAGGGGCTGAAACAGAGGGGCTGAAACAGAGGGCGAGAAACATAGGGCGAGAAACAGAGGGCGAGAAACAGAGGGGCTGAAACAGAGGGGGTGAAACAGAGGGGCTGAAACAGATGGCGAGAAACAGAGGGCGAGAAACAGAGTGCGAGAAACAGAGGGCGAGAAACAGAGGGGCTGAAACAGAGGGGCTGAAACAGAGGGGATGAAACAGAGGGGCTGAATCAGAGGGGCTGAAACAGAGGGCGAGAAACAGAGGGTGAGAAACAGAGGGGCTGAAACAGAGGGGCTGAAACAGAGGGCGACAAAGAGAGGGGCTGAAACAGAGGGCGAGAAACAGAGGGGCTGAAACAGAGGGGCTGAAACAGAGGGGCTGAAACAGAGGGCGAGAAACAGAGGGGCTGAAACAGAGGACGAGAAACAGAGGGGCTGAAACAGAGGGCGAGAAACAGAGGGCGAGAAACTGAGGGCGAGAAACAGAGGGGCTGAAACAGAGGGTCTGAAACATAGGGGCTGAAATAGAGGGGCTGAAACAGAGAGGCTGAAACAGAGGGCGAGAAACAGAGGGGCTGAAACAGTGGGGCTGAAACAGAGGGGCTGAAACAGAGGGGCTGAAACAGAGGGCGAGAAACAGAGGGGCTGAAACAGAGGGCGAGAAACAGAGGGGCTGAAACAGAGGGCGAGTAACAGAGGGGCTGAAACAGAGGGGCTGAAACAGAGGGCGAGAAACAGAGGGGCTGAAACAGAGGGCGAGAAACATTGGGGCTGAAACAGAGGGCGAGATACAGAGGGCGAGAAACTGAGAGCGAGAAACAGAGGGGCTGAAACAGAGGGGCTGAAACAGAGGGGCTGAAACAGAGGGCGAGAAACAGAGGGCGAGAAACAGAGGGGCTGAAACAGAGGGCGAGAAACAGAGGGGCTGAAACAGTGGGGCTGAAAGAGAGGGGCTGAAACAGTGGGCGAGAAACAGAGGGGCTGAAACAGTGGGGCTGAAACAGAGGGGCTGAAACAGAGGGGCTGAAACAGCGGGACTGAAACAGAGGGCAAGAAACAGAGGGGCTGAAACAGAGGGCGAGAAACATTGGAGCTGAAACATATTGGCTGAAACAGAGGGGCTGAAACAGAGGGCGAGAAACAGATGGGCTGAAACAGAGGGGCTGAAACAGAGGGCGAGAAACAGAGGGGCTGAAACAGACGGGCTGAAACAGAGGGGCTGAAACAGAGGGCGAGAAACAGAGGGGCTGAAACAGAGGGCGAGTAACAGAGGGGCTGAAACAGAGGGGCTGAAACAGAGGGCGAGAAACAGAGGCGAGAAACAGAGGGCGAGAAACAGTGGGGCTGAAACAGAGGGGCTGAAACAGAGGGCGAGAAACAGAGGGCGAGAAACAGAAGGCGAGAAACAGAGGTGCTGTAACAGAGGGGCTGAAACAGAGGGCGAGAAACAGACGGGCTGAAACAGAGGGCGTGAAACAGAGGGCGAGAAACAGAGTGCGAGAAACAGAGGGTCTGAAACAGAGGGGCTGAAACAGAGGGCGAGACACAGAGGGCGAGAAATTGAGGGGCAGAAACAGAGGGGCTGAAACAGAGGGCGAGAAACAGAGGGGCTGAAACAGAGGGGATGAAACAGATGGGCTTAAACAGAGGGCGAGAAAAATAGGGTGAGAAACAGAGGGGCTGAAACAGAGGGGCTGAAACAGAGGGGCTGAAACAGAGGGGCTGAAACAGAGGGCGAGAAACAGAGGGGCTGAAACAGAGGGGCTGAAACAGAGGGGCTGAAACAGAGGGCGAGGAACATAGGGCGAGAAACAGAGGGCGAGAAACAGAGGGGCTGGAACAGAGGGGGTGAAACAGAGGGGCTGAAACAGATGGCGAGAAACAGAGGGCGAGAAACAGAGGGCGAGAAACAGAGTGCGAGAAACAGAGGGCGAGAAACAGAGGGGCTGAAACAGAGGGGCTGAAACAGAGGGGATGAAACAGAGGGGCTGAATCAGAGGGGATGAAACAGAGGGCGAGAAACAGAGGGTGAGAAACAGAGGGGCTGAAACAGAGGGGCTGAAACAGAGGGGCTGAAACAGAGGGGCTGAAACAGAGGGCGACAAAGAGAGGGGCTGAAACAGAGGGCGAGAAACAGAGGGGCTGAAACAGAGGGGCTGAAACAGAGGGGCTGAAACAGAGGGCGAGAAACAGAGGGGCTGAAACAGAGGACGAGAAACAGAGGGGCTGAAACAGAGGGCGAGAAACAGAGGGCGAGAAACTGAGGGCGAGAAACAGAGGGGCTGAAACAGAGGGTCTGAAACATAGGGGCTGAAATAGAGGGGCTGAAACAGAGGGGCTGAAACAGAGGGCGAGAAACAGAGGGGCTGAAACAGTGGGGCTGAAACAGAGGGGCTGAAACAGAGGGGCTGAAACAGAGGGCGAGAAACAGAGGGGCTGAAACAGAGGGCGAGAAACAGAGGGGCTGAAACAGAGGGGCTGAAACAGAGGGGCTGAAACAGAGGGGCTGAAACAGAGGGCGAGAAACAGAGGGGCTGAAACAGAGGGCGAGAAACAGAGGGGCTGAAACAGAGGGCGAGATACAGAGGGCGAGAAACTGAGAGCGAGAAACAGAGGGGCTGAAACAGAGGGGCTGAAACAGAGGGGCTGAAACAGAGGGCGAGAAACAGAGGGCGAGAAACAGAGGGGCTGAAACAGAGGGCGAGAAACAGAGGGGCTGAAACAGTGGGGCTGAAAGAGAGGGGCTGAAACAGTGGGCGAGAAACAGAGGGGCTGAAACAGTGGGGCTGAAACACAGGGTCTGAAACAGAGGGGCTGAAACAGCGGGACTGAAACAGAGGGCGAGAAACAGAGGGGCTGAAACAGAGGGCGAGAAACATTGGAGCTGAAACATATTGGCTGAAACAGAGGGGCTGAAACAGAGAGCGAGAAACAGATGGGCTGAAACAGAGGGGCTGAAACAGAGGGCGAGAAACAGAGGGGCTGAAACAGACGGGCTGAAACAGAGGGGCTGAAACAGAGGGCGAGAAACAGAGGGGCTGAAACAGAGGGTGAGTAACAGAGGGGCTGAAACAGAGGGGCTGAAACAGAGGGCGAGAAACAGAGGGCGAGAAACAGAGGGCGAGAAACAGTGGGGCTGAAACAGAGGGGCTGAAACAGAGGGCGAGAAACAGAGAGCGAGAAACAGAGGGCGAGAACCAGAGGGCGAGAAACAGAGGGGCTGAAACAGAGGGGCTGAAACAGAGGCAGAGAAACAGAGGGTCTGAAACAGAGGGGCTGAAACCGAGGGGCTGAAACAGATGGCGAGAAACTGAGGGGCTCAAAGAGAGGGCGAGAAACAGAGGGCGAGAAACATAGGAGCTGAAACAGAGGGCGAGAAACAGAGGGCGAGACACAGAGGGGCTGAAACAGAGTGCGAGAAACAGAGGGGCTGAAACAGAGGGGCTGAAATAGAGGGCGAGAAACAGATGGCGAGAAACAGAGGGGCTGTAACAGAGGGGCTGAAACAGAGGGCGAGAAACAGCGGGCGAGAAACAGAGGGCGAGAAACAGAGGGCGAGAAACAGTGGGGCTGAAACAGAGGGGCTGAAACAGAGGGGCTGAAACAGAGGGCGAGAAACAGAGGGCGAGAAACAGAGGGGCTGAAACAGAGGGCGAGAAACAGAGGGGCTGAAACAGTGGGGCTGATACAGAGGGGCTGAAACAGAGGGGCTGAAACAGAGGAGCTGAAACAGAGGGCGAGAAACAGAGGGCGAGAAACAGAGGGGCTGAAACAGAGGGCGAGAAACAGAGGGGCTGAAACAGTGGGGCTGAAACAGAGGGGCTGAAACAGAGGGCGAGAAACAGAGGGGGTGAAACAGTGGGTCTGAAACAGAGGGTCTGAAACAGAGGGGCTGAAACAGAGGGGCTGAAACAGAGGGCGAGAAACAGCGGGGCTGAAACAGAGGGCGAGAAACATTGGGGCTGAAACATATTGGCTGAAACAGAGGGGCTGAAACAGAGGGCGAGAAACAGATGGGCTGAAACAGAGGGGCTGAAACAGAGGGCGAGAAACAGAGGGGCTGAAACAGACGGGCTGAAACAGAGGGGCTGAAACAGAGGGCGAGAAACAGAGGGGCTGAAACAGAGGACGAGAAACAGAGGGGCTGAAACACAGGGCGAGAAACAGAGGGCGAGAAACTGAGGGCGAGAAACAGAGGAGCTGAAACAGAGGGTCTGATACATAGGGGCTGAAATAGAGGTGCTGAAACAGAGGAGCTGAAAAAGAGGGGCTGAAACAGAGGGGCTGAAAGAGAGGGGCTGAAACAGAGGGGCTGAAACAGAGGGCGAGAAACAGAGGGGCTGAAACAGTGGGGCTGAAACAGAGGGGCTGAAACAGAGGGCGAGAAACAGAGGGGCTGAAACAGAGGGCGAGAAACAGAGGGGCTGAAACAGAGGGCGAGTAACAGAGGGGCTGAAACAGAGGCGCTGAAACAGAGGAGCTGAAACAGAGGGCGAGAAACAGAGGGCGAGAAACAGAGGGGCTGAAACAGAGGGTTGAGAAACAGAGGGGCTGAAACAGTGGGACTGAAACAGAGGGGCTGAAACAGAGGGGCTGAAACAGAGGGCGAGAAATAGAGGGGATGAAACAGAGGGACTGAAACAGAGGGGCTGAAACAGAGGGGCTGAAACAGAGGGGCTGAAATAGAGTGCGAGAAACAGAAGGCGAGAAACAGAGGTGCTGTAACAGAGGGGCTGAAACAGAGGGCGAGAAACAGACGGGCTGAAACAGAGGGCGTGAAACAGAGGGCGAGAAACAGAGTGCGAGAAACAGAGGGTCTGAAACAGAGGGGCTGAAACAGAGGGCGAGACACAGAGGGCGAGAAATTGAGGGGCAGAAACAGAGGGGCTGAAACAGAGGGCGAGAAACAGAGGGGCTGAAACAGAGGGGATGAAACAGATGGGCTTAAACAGAGGGCGAGAAAAATAGGGTGAGAAACAGAGGGGCTGAAACAGAGGGGCTGAAACAGAGGGGCTGAAACAGAGGGGCTGAAACAGAGGGCGAGAAACAGAGGGGCTGAAATAGAGGGGCTGAAACAGAGGGGCTGAAACAGAGGGCGAGAAACATAGGGCGAGAAACAGAGGGCGAGAAACAGAGGGGCTGAAACAGAGGGGGTGAAACAGAGGGGCTGAAACAGATGGCGAGAAACAGAGGGCGAGAAACAGAGGGCGAGAAACAGAGTGCGAGAAACAGAGGGCGAGAAACAGAGGGGCTGAAACAGAGGGGCTGAAACAGAGGGGATGAAACAGAGGGGCTGAATCAGAGGGGCTGAAACAGAGGGCGAGAAACAGAGGGCGAGAAACAGAGGGGCTGAAACAGAGGGCGAGAAACATTGGAGCTGAAACAGAGGGGCTGAAACAGAGGGCGAGAAACAGATGGGCTGAAACAGAGGGGCTGAAACAGAGGGCGAGAAACAGAGGGGCTGAAACAGAGGGCGAGTAACAGAGGGGCTGAAACAGAGGGGCTGAAACAGAGGGCGAGAAACAGAGGGCGAGAAACAGTGGGGCTGAAACAGAGGGGCTGAAACAGAGGGCGAGAAACAGAGAGCGAGAAACAGAGGGCGAGAACCAGATGGCGAGAAACAGAGGGGCTGAAACAGAGGGGCTGAAACAGAGGCAGAGAAACAGAGGGGCTGAAACAGAGGGGCTGAAACCGAGGGGCTGAAACAGATGGCGAGAAACAGAGGGGCTCAAACAGAGGGCGAGAAACATTGGGCGAGAAACATAGGAGCTGAAACAGAGGGCGAGAAACAGAGTGCGAGACACAGAGGGGCTGAAACAGAGGGCGAGAAACAGAGGGGCTGAAACAGAGGGTCTGAAATAGAGGGCGAGAAACAGAGGGCGAGGAACAGAGGGGCTGTAACAGAGGGGCTGAAACAGAGGGCGAGAAACAGCGGGCGAGAAACAGAGGGCGAGAAACAGAGTGCGAGAAACAGTGGGGCTGAAACAGAGGGTCTGAAACAGAGGAGCTGAAACAGAGGGGCTGAAACAGAGGGGCTGAAACAGAGAGGCTGAAACAGAGGGCGAGAAACAGAGGGGCTGAAACAGTGGGGCTGAAACAGAGGGGCTGAAACAGAGGGGCTGAAACAGAGGAGCTGAAACAGAGGGCGAGAAACAGAGGGCGAGAAACAGAGGGGCTGAAACAGAGGGCGAGAAACAGAGGGCCTGAAACAGTGGGGCTGAAACAGAGGGGCTGAAACAGAGGGCGAGAAACAGAGGGGGTTAAACAGTGGGTCTGAAACAGAGGGTCTGAAACAGAGGGGCTGAAACAGAGGGGCTGAAACAGAGGGCGAGAAACAGAGGGGCTGAAACAGAGGGCGAGAAACATTGGGGCTGAAACATATTGGCTGAAACAGAGGGGCTGAAACAGAGGGCGAGAAACAGATGGGCTGAAACAGAGGGGCTGAAACAGAGGGCGAGAAACAGAGGGGCTGAAACAGACGGGCTGAAACAGAGGGGCTGAAACAGAGGGCGAGAAACAGAGGGGCTGAAACAGAGGACGAGAAACAGAGGGGCTGAAACAGAGGGCGAGAAACAGAGGGCGAGAAACTGAGGGCGAGAAACAGAGGAGCTGAAACAGAGGGTCTGATACATAGGGGCTGAAATAGAGGTGCTGAAACAGAGGAGCTGAAAAAGAGGGGCTGAAACAGAGGGGCTGAAAGAGAGGGGCTGAAACAGAGGGGCTGAAACAGAGGGCGAGAAACAGAGGGGCTGAAACAGTGGGGCTGAAACAGAGGGTCTGAAACAGAGGGGCTGAAACAGAGGGCGAGAAACAGAGGGGCTGAAACAGAGGGCGAGAAACAGAGGGGCTGAAACAGAGGGCGAGTAACAGAGGGGCTGAAACAGAGGCGCTGAAACAGAGGAGCTGAAACAGAGGGCGAGAAACAGAGGGCGAGAAACAGAGGGGCTGAAACAGAGGGTTGAGAAACAGAGGGGCTGAAACAGTGGGTCTGAAACAGAGGGGCTGAAACAGAGGGCGAGAAACAGAGGGCGAGAAATAGAGGGGATGAAACAGAGGGACTGAAACAGAGGGGCTGAAACAGAGGGGCTGAAACAGAGGGGCTGAAATAGAGTGCGAGAAACAGAAGGCGAGAAACAGAGGTGCTGTAACAGAGGGGCTGAAACAGAGGGCGAGAAACAGACGGGCTGAAACAGAGGGCGTGAAACAGAGGGCGAGAAACAGAGTGCGAGAAACAGAGGGTCTGAAACAGAGGGGCTGAAACAGAGGGCGAGACACAGAGGGCGAGAAATTGAGGGGCAGAAACAGAGGGGCTGAAACAGAGGGCGAGAAACAGAGGGGCTGAAACAGAGGGGATGAAACAGATGGGCTTAAACAGAGGGCGAGAAAAATAGGGTGAGAAACAGAGGGGCTGAAACAGAGGGGCTGAAACAGAGGGGCTGAAACAGAGGGGCTGAAACAGAGGGCGAGAAACAGAGGGGCTGAAACAGAGGGGCTGAAACAGAGGGGCTGAAACAGAGGGCGAGAAACATAGGGCGAGAAACAGAGGGCGAGAAACAGAGGGGCTGAAACAGAGGGGGTGAAACAGAGGGGCTGAAACAGATGGCGAGAAACAGAGGGCGAGAAACAGAGGGCGAGAAACAGAGTGCGAGAAACAGAGGGCGAGAAACAGAGGGGCTGAAACAGAGGGGCTGAAACAGAGGGGATGAAACAGAGGGGCTGAATCAGAGGGCGACAAAGAGCGGGGCTGAAACAGAGGGCGAGAAACAGAGGGGCTGAAACAGAGGGGCTGAAACAGAGGGGCTGAAACAGAGGGCGAGAAACAGAGGGGCTGAAACAGAGGACGAGAAACAGAGGGGCTGAAACAGAGGGCGAGAAACAGAGGGCGAGAAACTGAGGGCGAGAAACAGAGGGGCTGAAACAGAGGGTCTGAAACATAGGGGCTGAAATAGAGGGGCTGAAACAGAGGGGCTGAAACAGAGGGCGAGAAACAGAGGGGCTGAAACAGTGGGGCTGAAACAGAGGGGCTGAAACAGAGGGGCTGAAACAGAGGGGCTGAATCAGAGGGGCTGAAACAAAGGGCGAGAAACAGAGGGCGAGAAACAGAGGTGCTAAAACAGAGGGCGAGAAACAGAGGGGCTGAAACAGAGGGGCTGAAACAGAGGGGCTGAAACAGAGGGCGAGAAACAGAGGGCGAGAAACAGAGGGGCTGAAACAGAGGGCGAGAAACAGAGGGGCTGAAACAGTGGGGCTGAAAGAGAGGGGCTGAAACAGTGGGCGAGAAACAGAGGGGCTGAAACAGTGGGGCTGAAACAGAGGGTCTGAAACAGAGGGGCTGAAACAGCGGGACTGAAACAGAGGGCGAGAAACAGAGGGGCTGAAACAGAGGGCGAGAAACATTGGAGCTGAAACATATTGGCTGAAACAGAGGGGCTGAAACAGAGGGCGAGAAACAGATGGGCTGAAACAGAGGGGCTGAAACAGAGGGCGAGAAACAGAGGGGCTGAAACAGACGGGCTGAAACAGAGGGGCTGAAACAGAGGGCGAGAAACAGAGGGGCTGAAACAGAGGGCGAGTAACAGAGGGGCTGAAACAGAGGGGCTGAAACAGAGGGCGAGAAACAGAGGGCGAGAAACAGAGGGCGAGAAACAGTGGGGCTGAAACAGAGGGGCTGAAACAGAGGGCGAGAAACAGAGAGCGAGAAACAGGTGGCGAGAACCAGAGGGCGAGAAACAGAGGGGCTGAAACAGAGGGGCTGAAACAGAGGCAGAGAAACAGAGGGGCTGAAACAGAGGGGATGAAACCGAGGGGCTGAAACAGATGGCGAGAAACAGAGGGGCTCAAACAGAGGGCGAGAAACAGAGGGCGAGAAACATAGGAGCTGAAACAGAGGGCGAGAAACAGAGGGCGAGACACAGAGGGGCTGAAACAGAGGGCGAGAAACAGAGGGGCTGAAACAGAGGGGTTGAAATAGAGGGCGAGAAACAGAGGGCGAGAAACAGAGGGGCTGTAACAGAGGGGCTGAAACAGAGGGCGAGAAACAGAGGGGCTGAAACACAGGGCGAGAAACACCGGGCGAGAAACAGAGGGCGAGAAACAGTGGGGCTGAAACAGAGGGGCTGAAACAGAGGGCGAGAAACAGAGGGCGAGAAACAGAGGGCGAGAAACAGAGGGTCTGAAACAGAGGGGCTGAAACAGAGGGCGAGAAACAGAGGGCGAGAAATTGAGGGGTAGAAACAGAGGGGCTGAAACAGAGGGCGTGAAACAGAGGTGCTGAAACAGAGGGGATGAAACAGATGGGCTGAAACAGAGGGCGAGAAAAAGAGGGTGAGAAGCAGAGGGGCTGAAACAGAGTGGCTGAAACAGAGGGGCTGAAACAGAGGGGCTGAAACAGAGGGCGAGAAACAGAGGGGCTGAAACAGAGGGGCAGAAACAGAGGGGCTGAAACAGAGGGCGAGAAACATAGGGCGAGAAACAGAGGGCGAGAAACAGAGGGGCTGAAACAGAGGGGCTGAAACAGAGGGGCTGAAACAGAGGGCGAGAAACAGAGGGCGAGAAACAGAGGGCGAGAAACAGAGGGGCTGAAACAGAGGGCGAGAAACAGAGGGGCTGAAACAGAGGGCGAGAAACAGAGGGCGAGAAACTGAGAGCGAGAAACAGAGGGGCTGAAACAGAGGGGCTGAAACAGAGGGGCTGAAACAGAGGGCGAGAAACAGAGGGCGAGAAACAGAGGGGCTGAAACAGAGGGCGAGAAACAGAGGGGCTGAAACAGTGGGGCTGAAAGAGAGGGGCTGAAACAGTGGGCGAGAAACAGAGGGGCTGAAACAGTGGGGCTGAAACAGAGGGTCTGAAACAGAGGGGCTGAAACAGCGGGACTGAAACATAGGGCGAGAAACAGAGGGGCTGAAACAGAGGGCGAGAAACATTGGAGCTGAAACATATTGGCTGAAACAGAGGGGCTGAAACAGAGGGCGAGAAACAGATGGGCTGAAACAGAGGGGCTGAAACAGAGGGCGAGAAACAGAGGGGCTGAAACAGACGGGCTGAAACAGAGGGGCTGAAACAGAGGGCGAGAAACAGAGGGGCTGAAACAGAGGGCGAGTAACAGAGGGGCTGAAACAGAGGGGCTGAAACAGAGGGCGAGAAACAGAGGGCGAGAAACAGACGGCGAGAAACAGTGGGGCTGAAACAGAGGGGCTGAAACAGAGGGCGAGAAACAGAGAGCGAGAAACAGAGGGCGAGAACCAGAGGGCGAGAAACAGAGGGGCTGAAACAGAGGGGCTGAAACAGAGGCAGAGAAACAGAGGGGCTGAAACAGAGGGGCTGAAACCGAGGGGCTGAAACAGATGGCGTGAAACAGAGGGCCTCAAACAGAGGGCGAGAAACAGAGGGCGAGAAACATAGGAGCTGAAACAGCGGGCGAGAAACAGAGGGCGAGACACAGAGGGGCTGAAACAGAGGGCGAGAAACAGAGGGGCTGAAACAGAGGTGCTGAAATAGAGAGCGAGAAACAGAGGGCGAGAAACAGATGGGCTGTAACAGAGGGGCTGAAACAGAGGGCGAGAAACAGCGGGCGAGAAACAGAGGGCGAGAAACAGTGTGGCTGAAACAGAGGGGCTGAAACAGAGGGCGAGAAACAGAGGGCGAGAAACAGAGGGCGAGAAACAGAGGGTCTGAAACAGAGGGGCTGAAACAGAGGGCGAGAAACAGAGGGCGAGAAATTGAGGGGTAGAAACAGAGGGGCTGAAACAGAGGGCGAGAAACAGAGGTGCTGAAACAGAGGGGATGAAACAGATGGGCTGAAACAGAGGGCGAGAAAAAGAGGGTGAGAAGCAGAGGGGCTGAAACAGAGTGGCTGAAACAGAGGGGCTGAAACAGAGGGGCTGAAACAGAGGGCGAGAAACAGAGGGGCTCAAACAGAGGGGCAGAAACAGAGGGGCTGAAACAGAGGGCGAGAAACATAGGGCGAGAAACAGAGGGCGAGAAACAGAGGGGCTGAAACAGAGGGGCTGAAACAGAGGGGCTGAAACAGAGGGCGAGAAACAGAGGGCGAGAAACAGAGGGCGAGAAACAGAGTGCGAGAAACAGAGGGCGAGAAACAGAGGGGCTGAAACAGAGGGGCTGAAACAGAGGGGATGAAACAGAGGGGCTGTAACAGAGGGGCTGAAACAGAGGGCGAGAAACAGAGGATGAGAAACAGAGGGGCTGAAACAGAGGGGCTGAAACAGAGGGGCTGAAACAGAGGGCGAGAAGCAGAGGGGCTGAAACAGTGGGGCTGAAACAGAGGGGCTGAAACAGAGGGGCTGAAACAGAGGGCGAGAAACATTGGGGCTGAAACAGAGGGCGAGAAACAGAGGGGCTGAAACAGAGAGCGAGAAACAGAGGGCGAGAAACTGAGGGCGAGAAACAGAGGGGCTGAAACAGAGGGGCTGAAACAGAGGGGCTGAAACAGAGGAGCTGAAACAGAGGGCGAGAAACAGAGGGCGAGAAACAGAGGGGCTGAAACAGAGGGCGAGAAACAGAGGGGCTGAAACAGTGGGGCTGAAACAGAGGGGCTGAAACAGAGGGCGAGAAACAGAGGGGGTGAAACAGTGGGTCTGAAACAGAGGGCCTGAAACAGAGGGGCTGAAACAGAGGGGCTGAAACAGAGGGCGAGAAACAGAGGGGCTGAAAGAGAGGGCGAGAAACATTGGGGTTGAAACATATTGTCTGAAACAGAGGGGCTGAAACAGAGGGCGAGAAACAGATGGGCTGAAACAGAGGGGCTGAAACAGAGGGCGAGAAACAGAGGGGCTGAAACAGACGGGCTGAAACAGAGGGGCTGAAACAGAGGGCGAGAAACACAGGGGCTGAAACAGAGGACGAGAAACAGAGGGGCTGAAACAGAGGGAGAGAAACAGAGGGCGAGAAACTGAGGGCGAGAAACAGAGGGGCTGAAACAGAGGGTCTGAAACACAGGGGCTGAAATAGAGGGGCTGAAACAGAGGAGCTGAAAAAGAGGGGCTGAAACAGAGGGGCTGAAAGAGAGGGGCTGAAACAGAGGGGCTGAAACAGAGGGCGAGAAACAGAGGGCGAGAAACAGTGGGGCTGAAACAGAGGGGCCGAAACAGAGGGGCTGAAACAGAGGGGCTGAAACAGAGGGCGAGAAACAGAGGGCGAGAAACAGAGGGCGAGAAACAGAGTGCGAGAAACAGAGGGCGAGAAACAGAGGGGCTGAAACAGAGGGGCTGAAACAGAGGGGATGAAACAGAGGGGCTGAAACAGAGGGGCTGAAACAGAGGGCGAGAAACAGAGGGTGAGAAACAGAGGGGCTGAAACAGAGGGGCTGAAACAGAGGGGCTGAAACAGAGGGCGAGAAGCAGAGGGGCTGAAACAGTGGGGCTGAAACAGAGGGGCTGAAACAGAGGGGCTGAAACAGAGGGCGAGAAACAGAGGGGCTAAAACAGAGGGCGAGAAACAGAGGGGCTGAAACAGAGGGCGAGAAACAGAGGGCGAGAAACTGAGGGCGAGAAACAGAGGGGCTGAAACAGAGGGGCTGAAACAGAGGGGCTGAAACAGAGGAGCTGAAACAGAGGGCGAGAAACAGAGGGGCTGAAACAGAGGGGCTGAAACAGAGGGCGAGAAACAGAGGGGCTGAAACAGTGGGGCTGAAACAGAGGGGCTGAATCAGAGGGCGAGAAACAGAGGGGGTGAAACAGTGGGTCTGAAACAGAGGGCCTGAAACAGAGGGGCTGAAACAGAGGGGCTGAAACAGAGGGCGAGATACAGAGGGGCTGAAAAAGAGGGCGAGAAACAATGGGGCTGAAACATATTGTCTGAAACAGAGGGGCTGAAACAGAGGGCGAGAAACTGATGGGCTGAAACAGAGGGGCTGAAACAGAGGGCGAGAAACAGAGGGGCTGAAACAGACGGGCTGAAACAGAGGGGCTGAAACAGAGGGCGAGAAACAGAGGGGCTGAAACAGAGGACGAGAAACAGAGGGGCTGAAACAGAGGGAGAGAAACAGAGGGCGAGAAACAGAGTGCGAGAAACAGAGGGTCTGAAACAGAGGGGCTGAAACAGAGGGCGAGAAACAGAGGGGCTGAAACAGAGGACGAGAAACAGATGGGCTGAAACAGAGGGAGAGAAACAGAGGGCGAGAAACAGAGTGCGAGAAACAGAGGGTCTGAAACAGAGGGGCTGAAACAGAGGGCGAGACACAGAGGGCGAGAAATTGAGGGGCAGAAACAGAGGGGCTGAAACAGAGGGCGAGAAACAGAGGGGCTGAAACAGAGCGGATGAAACAGATGGGCTTAAACAGAGGGCGAGAAAAATAGGGTGAGAAACAGAGGGGCTGAAACAGAGGGGCTGAAACAGAGGGGCTGAAACAGAGGGGCTGAAACAGAGGGCGAGAAACAGAGGGGCTGAAACAGAGGGGCTGAAACAGAGGGGCTGAAACAGAGGGCGAGAAACATAGGGCGAGAAACAGAGGGCGAGAAACAGAGGGTCTGGAACAGAGGGGGTGAAACAGAGGGGCTGAAACAGATGGCGAGAAACAGAGGGCGAGAAACAGAGGGCGAGAAACAGAGTGCGAGAAACAGAGGGCGAGAACCAGAGGGGCTGAAACAGAGGGGCTGAAACAGAGGGGATGAAACAGAGGGGCTGAATCAGAGGGGCTGAAACAGAGGGCGAGAAACAGAGGGTGAGAAACAGAGGGGCTGAAACCGAGGGGCTGAAACAGAGGGGCTGAAACAGATGGGCTGAAACAGAGGGCGACAAAGAGAGGGGCTGAATCAGAGGGCGAGAAACAGAGGGGCTGAAACAGAGGGGCTGAAACAGAGATGCTGAAACAGAGGGCGAGAAACAGAGGGGCTGAAACAGAGGACGAGAAACAGAGGGGCTGAAACAGAGGGCGAGAAACAGAGGGCGAGAAACTGAGGGCGAGAAACAGAGGGGCTGAAACAGAGGGTCTGAAACATAGGGGCTGAAATAGAGGGGCTGAAACAGAGGGGCTGAAACAGAGGGCGAGAAACAGAGGGGCTGAAACAGTGGGGCTGAAACAGAGGGGCTGAAACAGAGGGGCTGAAACAGAGGGCGAGAAACAGAGGGGCTGAAACAGAGGGCGAGAAACAGAGGGGCTGAAACAGAGGGGCTGAAACAGAGGGGCTGAAACAGAGGGGCTGAACAGAGGGCGAGAAACAGAGGGGCTGAAACAGAGGGCGAGAAACAGAGGGGCTGAAACAGAGGGCGAGAAACAGAGGGCGAGAAACTGAGAGCGAGAAACAGAGGGGCTGAAACAGAGGGGCTGAAACAGAGGGGCTGAAACAGTGGGCGAGAAACAGAGGGCGAGAAACAGAGGGGCCGAAACAAAGGGCGAGAAACAGAGGGGCTGAAACAGTGGGGCTGAAAGAGAGGGGCTGAAACAGTGGGCGAGAAACAGAGGGGCTGAAACAGAGGGCGAGAAACATTGGAGCTGAAACATATTGGCTGAAACAGAGGGGCTGAAACAGAGGGCGAGAAACAGATGGGCTGAAACAGAGGGGCTGAAACAGAGGGCGAGAAACAGAGGGGCTGAAACAGACGGGCTGAAACAGAGGGGCTGAAACAGAGGGCGAGAAACAGAGGGGCTGAAACAGAGGGCGAGTTACAGAGGGGCTGAAACAGAGGGGCTGAAACAGAGGGCGAGAAACAGAGGGCGAGAAACAGAGGGCGAGAAACAGTGGGGCTGAAACAGAGGGGCTGAAACAGAGGGCGAGAAACAGAGAGCGAGAAACAGAGGGCGAGAACCAGAGGGGGAGAAACAGAGGGGCTGAAACAGAGGGGCTGAAACAGAGGCAGAGAAACAGAGGGGCTGAAACAGAGGGGCTGAAACCGAGGGGCTGAAACAGATGGCGAGAAACAGAGGGGCTCAAACAGAGGGCGAGAAACAGAGGGCGAGAAACATAGGAGCTGAAACAGAGGGCGAGAAACAGAGGGCGAGACACACAGGGGCTGAAACAGAGGGCGAGAAACAGAGGGGCTGAAACAGAGGGGCTGAAATAGAGGGCGAGAAACAGAGGGCGAGAAACAGAGGGGCTGTAACAGAGGGGCTGAAACAGAGGGCGAGAAACAGAGGGGCTGAAACAGAGGGCGAGAAACAGCGGGCGAGAAACAGAGGGCGAGAAACAGTGTGGCTGAAACAGAGGGGCTGAAACAGAGGGCGAGAAACAGAGGGCGAGAAACAGAGGGCGAGAAACAGAGGGTCTGAAACAGAGGGGCTGAAACAGAGGGCGAGAAACAGAGGGCGAGAAATTGAGGGGTAGAAACTGAGGGGCTGAAACAGAGGGCGAGAAACAGAGGTGCTGAAACAGAGGGGATGAAACAGATGGGCTGAAACAGAGGGCGAGAAAAAGAGGGTGAGAAGCAGAGGGGCTGAAACAGAGTGGCTGAAACAGAGGGGCTGAAACAGAGGGGCTGAAACAGAGGGCGAGAAACAGAGGGGCTGAAACAGAGGGGCAGAAACAGAGGGGCTGAAACAGAGGGCGAGAAACATAAGGCGAGAAACAGAGGGCGAGAAACAGAGGGGCTGAAACAGAGGGGCTGAAACAGAGGGGCTGAAACAGAGGGCGAGAAACAGAGGGCGAGAAACAGAGGGCGAGAAACAGAGTGCGAGAAACAGAGGGCGAGAAACAGAGGGGCTGAAACAGAGGGGCTGAAACAGAGGGGATGAAACAGAGGGGCTGAAACAGAGGGGCTGAAACAGAGGGCGAGAAACAGAGGGTGAGAAACAGAGGGGCTGAAACAGAGGGGCTGAAACAGAGGGGCTGAAACAGAGGGCGAGAAGCAGAGGGGCTGAAACAGTGGGGCTGAAACAGAGGGGCTGAAGCAGAGGGGCTGAAACAGAGGGCGAGAAACAGAGTGGCTGAAACAGAGGGCGAGAAACAGAGGGGCTGAAACAGAGGGCGAGAAACAGAGGGCGAGAAACTGAGGGCGAGAAACAGAGGGGCTGAAACAGAGGGGCTGAAACAGAGGGGCTGAAACAGAGGAGCTGAAACAGAGGGGCTGAAACAGAGGGGCTGTAACAGAGGGCTGAAACAGAGGGGCTGAAACAGAGGGGCTGAAACAGAGGGCGAGAAACAGAGGGCGAGAAACAGAGGGGCTGAAACGGAGGGCGAGAAACAGAGGGGCTGAAACAGTGGGGCTGAAACAGAGGGGCTGAAACAGAGGGCGAGAAACAGAGGGGGTGAAACAGTGGGTCTGAAACAGAGGGCCTGAAACAGAGGGGCTGAAACAGAGGGGCTGAAACAGAGGGCGAGAAACAGAGGGGCTGAAAAAGAGGGCGAGAAACATTGGGGCTGAAACATATTGTCTGAAACAGAGGGGCTGAAACAGAGGGCGGGAAACAGATGGGCTGAAACAGAGGGGCTGAAACAGAGGGCGAGAAACAGAGGGGCTGAAACAGACGGGCTGAAACAGAGGGGCTGAAACAGAGGGCGAGAAACAGAGGGGCTGAAACAGGGGACGAGAAACAGAGGGGCTGAAACAGAGGGAGAGAAACAGAGGGCGAGAAACTGAGGGCGGGAAACAGAGGGGCTGAAACAGAGGGTCTGAAACATAGGGGCTGAAATAGAGGGGCTGAAACAGAGGAGCTGAAAGAGAGGGGCTGAAACAGAGGGGCTGAAACAGAGGGCGAGAAACAGAGGGGCTGAAACAGTGGGGCTGAAACAGAGGGGCCGAAACAGAGGGGCTGAAACAGAGGGCGAGAAACAGAGGGGCTGAAACAGAGGGCGAGAGAAAGAGGGGCTGAAACAGAGGGGCTGAAAGAGAGGGGCTGAAACAGAGGGGCTGAAACAGAGGGCGAGAAACAGAGGGGCTGAAACAGTGGGGCTGAAACAGAGGGGCCGAAACAGAGGGGCTGAAACAGAGGGCGAGAAACAGAGGGGCTGAAACAGAGGGCGAGAAACAGAGGGGCTGAAACAGAGGGCGAGTAACAGAGGGGCTGAAACAGAGGGGCTGAAACAGAGGAGCTGAAACAGAGGGCGAGAAACAGAGGGCGAGAAACAGACGGGCTGAAACAGAGGGTTGAGAAACAGAGGGGCTGAAACAATGGGACTGACACAGAGGGGCTGAAACAGAGGGCGAGAAACAGAGGGCGAGAAATAGAGGGGCTGAAACAGAGGGACTGAAACAGAGGGGCTGAAACAGAGGGGCTGAAATAGAGTGTGAGAAACAGAAGGCGAGAAACAGAGGTGCTGTAACAGAGGGGCTGAAACAGAGGGCGAGAAACAGACGGGCTGAAACAGAGGGCGTGAAACAGAAGGCGAGAAACAGAGTGCGAGAAACAGAGGGGCTGAAACAGAGGGCGAGAAACAGAGGGCGAGAAACTGAGGGCGAGAAACAGAGGGGCTGAAACAGAGGGGCTGAAACAGAGGGGCTGAAACAGAGGAGCTGAAACAGAGGGTGAGAAACAGAGGTGCTGTAACAGAGGGGCTGAAACAGAGGGCGAGAAACAGAGGGGCTGAAACAGTGGGGCTGAAACAGAGGGGCTGAAACAGAGGGCGAGAAACAGAGGGGGTGAAACAGTGGGTCTGAAACAGAGGGCCTGAAACAGAGGGGCTGAAACAGAGGGGCTGAAACAGAGGGCGAGAAACAGAGGGGCTGAAAAAGAGGGCGAGAAACATTGGGGCTGAAACATATTGTCTGAAACAGAGGGGCTGAAACAGAGGGCGAGAAACAGATGGGCTGAAAAAGAGGGGCTGAAACAGAGGGCGAGAAACAGAGGGGCTGAAACAGACGGGCTGAAACAGAGGGGCTGAAACAGAGGGCGAGAAACAGAGGGGCTGAAACAGAGGAAGAGAAACAGAGGGGCTGTAACAGAGGGAGAGAAACAGAGGGCGAGAAACTGAGGGCGAGAAACAGAGGGGCTGAAACAGAGGGTCTGAAACATAGGGGCTGAAATAGAGGGGCTGAAACAGAGGAGCTGAAAAAGAGGGGCTGAAACAGAGGGGCTGAAAGAGAGGGGCTGAAACAGAGGGGCTGAAACAGAGGGCGAGAAACAGAGGGCGAGAAACAGTGGGGCTGAAACAGAGGGGATGAAACAGAGGGGCTGAAACAGAGGGGCTGAAACAGAGGGCGAGAAACAGAGGGCGAGAAACAGAGGGCGAGAAACAGAGTGCGAGAAACAGAGGGCGAGAAACAGAGGGGCTGAAACAGAGGGGCTGAAACAGAGGGGTTGAAACAGAGGGGCTGAAACAGAGGGGCTGAAACAGAGGGCGAGAAACAGAGGGTGAGAAACAGAGGGGCTGAAACAGAGGGGCTGAAACAGAGGGGCTGAAACAGAGGGCGAGAAGCAGAGGGGCTGAAACAGTGGGGCTGAAACAGAGGGGCTGAAACAGAGGGGCTGAAACAGAGGGCGAGAAACAGAGGGGCTAAAACAGAGGGCGAGAAACAGAGGGGCTGAAACAGAGGGCGAGAAACAGAGGGCGAGAAACTGAGGGCGAGAAACAGAGGGGCTGAAACAGAGGGGCTGAAACAGAGGGGCTGAAACAGAGGAGCTGAAACAGAGGGCGAGAAACAGAGGGCGAGAAACAGAGGGGCTGAAACAGAGGGCGAGAAACAGAGGGGGTGAAACAGTGGGGCTGAAACAGAGGGCCTGAAACAGAGGGGCTGAAACAGAGGGGCTGAAACAGAGGGCGAGAAACAGAGGGGCTGAAAAAGAGGGCGAGAAACATTGGGGCTGAAACATATTGTCTGAAACAGAGGGGCTGAAACAGAGGGCGAGAAACTGATGGGCTGAAACAGAGGGGCTGAAACAGAGGGCGAGAAACAGAGGGGCTGAAACAGACGGGCTGAAACAGAGGGGCTGAAACAGAGGGCGAGAAACAGAGGGGCTGAAACAGAGGACGAGAAACAGAGGGGCTGAAACAGAGGGAGAGAAACAGAGGGCGAGAAACAGAGTGCGAGAAACAGAGGGTCTGAAACAGAGGGGCTGAAACAGAGGGCGAGAAACAGAGGGGCTGAAACAGAGGACGAGAAACAGAGGGGCTGAAACAGAGGGAGAGAAACAGAGGGCGAGAAACAGAGTGCGAGAAACAGAGGGTCTGAAACAGAGGGGCTGAAACAGAGGGCGAGGCACAGAGGGCGAGAAATTGAGGGGCAGAAAGAGAGGGGCTGAAACAGAGGGCGAGAAACAGAGGGGCTGAAACAGAGGGGATGAAACAGATGGGCTTAAACAGAGGGCGAGAAAAATAGGGTGAGAAACAAAGGGGCTGAAACAGTGGGGCTGAAACAGAGGGGCTGAAACAGAGGGGCTGAAACAGAGGGCGAGAAACAGAGGGGCTGAAACAGAGGGGCTGAAACAGAGGGGCTGAAACAGAGGGCGAGAAACATAGGGCGAGAAACAGAGGGCGAGAAACAGAGGGGCTGGAACAGAGGGGGTGAAGCAGAGGGGCTGAAACAGATGGCGAGAAACAGAGGGCGAGAAACGGAGGGCGAGAAACAGAGTGCGAGAAACAGAGGGCGAGAACCAGAGGGGCTGAAACAGAGGGGCTGAAACAGAGGGGATGAAACAGAGGGGCTGAATCAGAGGGGCTGAAACAGAGGGCGAGAAACAGAGGGTGAGAAACAGAGGGGCTGAAACAGAGGGGCTGAAACAGAGGGGCTGAAACAGAGGGGCTGAAACAGAGGGCGACAAAGAGAGGGGCTGAAACAGAGGGCGAGAAACAGAGGGGCTGAAACAGAGGGGCTGAAACAGAGGGGCTGAAACAGAGGGCGAGAAACAGAGGGGCTGAAACAGAGGACGAGAAACAGAGGGGCTGAAACAGAGGGCGAGAAACAGAGGGCGAGAAACTGAGGGCGAGAAACAGAGGGGCTGAAACAGAGGGTCTGAAACATAGGGGCTGAAATAGAGGGGCTGAAACAGAGGGGCTGAAACAGAGGGCGAGAAACAGAGGGGCTGAAACAGTGGGGCTGAAACAGAGGGGCTGAAACAGAGGGGCTGAAACAGAGGGGCTGAAACAGAGGGGCTGAAACAGAGGGCGAGAAACAGAGGGGCTGAAACAGAGGGGCTGAAACAGAGGGGCTGAAACAGAGGGGCTGAAACAGAGGGCGAGAAACAGAGGGGCTGAAACAGAGGGCGAGAAACAGAGGGGCTGAAACAGAGGGCGAGAAACAGAGGGCGAGAAACTGAGAGCGAGAAACAGAGGGGCTGAAACAGAGGGGCTGAAACATAGGGGCTGAAACAGAGGGCGAGAAACAGAGGGCGAGAAACAGAGGGGCTGAAACAAAGGGCGAGAAACAGAGGGCTGAAACAGTGGGGCTGAAAGAGAGGGGCTGAAACAGTGGGCGAGAAACAGAGGGGCTGAAACAGTGGGGCTGAAACAGAGGGTCTGAAACAGAGGGGCTGAAACAACGGGACTGAAACAGAGGGCGAGAAACAGAGGGGCTGAAACAGAGGGCGAGAAACATTGGAGCTGAAACATATTGGCTGAAACAGAGGGGCTGAAACATAGGGAGAGAAACAGATGGGCTGAAACAGAGGGGCTGAAACAGAGGGCGAGAAACAGAGGGGCTGAAACAGACGGGCTGAAACAGAGGGGCTGAAACAGAGGGCGAGAAACAGAGTGGCTGAAACAGAGGGCGAGTAACAGAGGGGCTGAAACAGAGGGGCTGAAACAGAGGGCGAGAAACAGAGGGCGAGAAACAGAGGGCGAGAAACAGTGGGGCTGAAACAGAGGGGCTGAAACAGAGGGCGAGAAACAGAGAGCGAGAAACAGAGGGCGAGAACCAGATGGCGAGAAACAGAGGGACTGAAACAGAGGGGCTGAAACAGAGGCAGAGAAACAGAGGGGCTGAAAGAGAGGGGCTGAAACCGAGGGGCTGAAACAGATGGCGAGAAACAGAGGGGCTCAAACAGAGGGCGAGAAACAGAGGGCGAGAAACATAGGAGCTGAAACAGAGGGCGAGAAACAGAGGGCGAGACACACAGGGGCTGAAACAGAGGGCGAGAAACAGAGGGGCTGAAACAGAGGGGCTGAAATAGAGGGCGAGAAACAGAGGGCGAGAAACAGAGGGGCTGTAACAGAGGGGCTGAAACAGAGGGCAAGAAACAAAGGGGCTGAAACAGAGGGCGAGAAACAGCGGGCGAGAAACAGAGGGCGAGAAACAGTGTGGCTGAAACAGAGGGGCTGAAACAGAGGGCGAGAAACAGAGGGCGAGAAACAGAGGGCGAGAAACAGAGGGTCTGAAACAGAGGGGCTGAAACAGAGGGCGAGAAACAGAGGGCGAGAAATTGAGGGGTAGAAACAGAGGGGCTGAAACAGAGGGCGAGAAACAGAGGAGCTGAAACAGAGGGGATGAAACAGATGGGCTGAAACAGAGGGCGAGAAAAAGAGGGTGAGAAGCAGAGGGGCTGAAACAGAGTGGCTGAAACAGAGGGGCTGAAACAGAGGGGCTGAAACAGAGGGCGAGAAACAGAGGGGCTGAAACAGAGGGGCAGAACCAGAGGGGCTGAAACAGAGGGCGAGAAACATAGGGCGAGAAACAGAGGGCGAGAAACAGAGGGGCTGAAACAGAGGGGCTGAAACAGAGGGGCTGAAACAGAGGGCGAGAAACAGAGGGCGAGAAACAGAGGGCGAGAAACAGAGTGCGAGAAACAGAGGGCGAGAAACAGAGGGGCTGAAACAGAGGGGCTGAAACAGAGGGGATGAAACAGAGGGGCTGAAACAGAGGGGCTGAAACAGAGGGCGAGAAACAGAGGGTGAGAAACAGAGGGGCTGAAACAGAGGGGCTGAAACAGAGGGGCTGAAACAGAGGGCGAGAAGCAGAGGGGCTGAAACAGTGGGGCTGAAACAGAGGGCGAGAAACAGAGTGGCTGAAACAGAGGGCGAGAAACAGAGGGGCTGAAACAGAGGGCGAGAAACAGAGGGCGAGAAACTGAGGGCGAGAAACAGAGGGGCTGAAACAGAGGGGCTGAAACAGAGGGGCTGAAACAGAGGAGCTGAAACAGAGGGGCTGAAACAGAGGGGCTGTAACAGAGGGCTGAAACAGAGGGGCTGAAACAGAGGGGCTGAAACAGAGGGCGAGAAACAGAGGGCGAGAAACAGAGGGGCTGAAACGGAGGGCGAGAAACAGAGGGGCTGAAACAGTGGGGCTGAAACAGAGGGGCTGAAACAGAGGGCGAGAAACAGAGGGGGTGAAACAGTGGGTCTGAAACAGAGGGCCTGAAACAGAGGGGCTGAAACAGAGGGGCTGAAACAGAGGGCGAGAAACAGAGGGGCTGAAAAAGAGGGCGAGAAACATTGGGGCTGAAACATATTGTCTGAAACAGAGGGGCTGAAACAGAGGGCGAGAAACAGATGGGCTGAAACAGAGGGGCTGAAACAGAGGGCGAGAAACAGAGGGGCTGAAACAGACGGGCTGAAACAGAGGGGCTGAAACAGAGGGCGAGAAACAGAGGGGCTGAAACAGAGGACGAGAAACAGAGGGGCTGAAACAGAGGGAGAGAAACAGAGGGCGAGAAACTGAGGGCGAGAAACAGAGGGGCTGAAACAGAGGGTCTGAAACATAGGGGCTGAAATAGAGGGGCTGAAACAGAGGAGCTGAAACAGAGGGGCTGAAACAGAGGGGCTGAAACAGAGGGCGAGAAATAGAGGGGCTGAAACAGTGGGGCTGAAACAGAGGGGCCGAAACAGAGGGGCTGAAACAGAGGGCGAGAAACAGAGGGGCTGAAACAGAGGGCGAGAGAAAGAGGGGCTGAAACAGAGGGGCTGAAAGAGAGGGGCTGAAACAGATGGGCTGAAACAGAGGGCGAGAAACAGAGGGGTTGAAACAGTGGGGCTGAAACAGAGGGGCCGAAACAGAGGGGCTGAAACAGAGGGCGAGAAACAGAGGGGCTGAAACAGAGGGCGAGAAACAGAGGGGCTGAAACAGAGGGCGAGTAACAGAGGGGCTGAAACAGAGGAGCTGAAACAGAGGAGCTGAAACAGAGGGCGAGAAACAGAGGGCGAGAAACAGACGGGCTGAAACAGAGGGATGAGAAACAGAGGGGCTGAAACAGTGGGACTGAAACAGAGGGGCTGAAACAGAGGGCGAGAAACAGAGGGCGAGAAATAGAGGGGCTGAAACAGAGGGACTGAAACAGAGGGGCTGAAACAGAGGGGCTGAAATAGAGTGCGAGAAACAGAAGGCGAGAAACAGAGGTGCTGTAACAGAGGGGCTGAAACAGAGGGCGAGAAACAGACGGGCTGAAACAGAGGGCGTGAAACAGAGGGCGAGAAACAGAGTGCGAGAAACAGAGGGTCTGAAACAGTGGGGCTGAAACAGCGGGCGAGACACAGTGGGCGAGAAATTGAGGGGCAGAAACAGAGGGGCTGAAACAGAGGGCGAGAAACAGAGGGGCTGAAACAGAGGGGATGAAACAGATGGGCTGAAACAGAGGGCGAGAAAAATAGGGTGAGAAACAGAGGGGCTGAAACAGAGGGGCTGAAACAGAGGGGCTGAAACAGAGGGGCTGAAACAGAGGGCGAGAAACAGAGGGGCTGAAACAGAGGGGCTGAAACAGAGGGGCTGAAACAGAGGGCGAGAAACATAGGGCGAGAAACAGAGGGCGAGAAACAGAGGGGCTGAAACAGAGGGGCTGAAACAGAGGGGCTGAAACAGATGGCGAGAAACAGAGGGCGAGAAACAGAGGGCGAGAAACAGAGTGCGAGAAACAGAGGGCGAGAAACAGAGGGGCTGAAACAGAGGGGCTGAAACAGAGGGGATGAAACAGAGGGGCTGAATCAGAGGGGCTGAAACAGAGGGCGAGAAACAGAGGGTGAGAAACAGAGGGGCTGAAGCAGAGGGGCTGAAACAGAGGGGCTGAAACAGAGGGGCTGAAACAGAGGGCGACAAAGAGAGGGGCTGAAACAGAGGGCGAGAAACAGAGGGGCTGAAACAGAGGGGCTGAAACAGAGGGGCTGAAACAGAGGGCGAGAAACAGAGGGGCTGAAACAGAGGGGCTGAAACAGAGGGCGAGAAACATAGGGCGAGAAACAGAGGGCGAGAAACAGAGGGGCTGAAACAGAGGGGCTGAAACAGAGGGGCTGAAACAGAGGGCGAGAAACAGAGGGCGAGAAACAGAGGGCGAGAAACAGAGTGCGAGAAAAAGAGGGCGAGAAACAGAGGGGCTGAAACAGAGGGGCTGAAACAGAGGGGATGAAACAGAGGGGCTGAAACAGAGGGGCTGAAACAGAGGGCGAGAAACAGAGGGTGAGAAACAGAGGGGCTGAAACAGAGGGGCTGAAACAGAGGGTCTGAAACAGAGGGCGAGAAGCAGAGGGGCTGAAACAGTGGGGCTGAAACAGAGGGGCTGAAACAGAGGGGCTGAAACAGAGGGCGAGAAACAGAGGGGCTGAAACAGAGGGCGAGAAACAGAGGGGCTGAAACAGAGGGCGAGATACAGAGGGCGAGAAACTGAGGGCGAGAAACAGAGGGGCTGAAACAGAGGGGCTGAAACAGAGGGGCTGAAACAGAGGAGCTGAAACAGAGGGGCTGAAACAGAGGGGCTGTAACAGAGGGCTGAAACAGAGGGGCTGAAACAGAGGGGCTGAAACAGAGGGCGAGAAATAGAGGGCGAGAAACAGAGGGGCTGAAACGGAGGGCGAGAAACAGAGGGGCTGAAACAGTGGGGCTGAAACAGAGGGGCTGAAACAGAGGGCGAGAAACAGAGGGGGTGAAACAGTGGGTCTGAAACAGAGGGCCTGAAACAGAGGGGCTGAAACAGAGGGGCTGAAACAGAGGGCGAGAAACAGAGGGGCTGAAAAAGAGGGCGAGAAACATTGGGGCTGAAACATATTGTCTGAAACAGAGGGGCTGAAACAGAGGGCGAGAAACAGATGGGCTGAAACAGAGGGGCTGAAACAGAGGGCGAGAAACAGAGGGGCTGAAACAGACGGGCTGAAACAGAGGGGCTGAAACAGAGGGCGAGAAACAGAGGGGCTGAAACAGAGGACGAGAAACAGAGGGGCTGAAACAGAGGGAGAGAAACAGAGGGCGAGAAACTGAGGGCGAGAAACAGAGGGGCTGAAACAGAGGGACTGAAACATCGGGGCTGAAATAGAGGGGCTGAAACAGAGGAGCTGAAAGAGAGGGGCTGAAACAGAGGGGCTGAAACAGAGGGCGAGAAACAGAGGGGCTGAAACAGAGGGGCCGAAACAGAGGGGCTGAAACAGAGGGCGAGAAACAGAGGGGCTGAAACAGAGGGCGAGAGAAAGAGGGGCTGAAACAGAGGGGCTGAAAGAGAGGGGCTGAAACAGAGGGGCTGAAACAGAGGGCGAGAAACAGAGGGGCTGAAACAGTGGGGCTGAAACAGAGGGGCCGAAACAGAGGGGCTGAAACAGAGGGCGAGAAACAGAGGGGCTGAAACAGAGGGCGAGAAACAGAGGGGGTGAAACAGAGGGCGAGTAACAGAGGGGCTGAAACAGAGGGGCTGAAACAGAGGAGCTGAAACAGAGGGCGAGAAACAGAGGGCGAGAAACAGACGGGCTGAAACAGAGGGTTGAGAAACAGAGGGGCTGAAACAGTGGGACTGAAACAGAGGGGCTGAAACAGAGGGCGAGAAACAGACGGCGAGAAATAGAGGGGCTGAAACAGAGGGACTGAAACAGAGGGGCTGAAACAGAGGGGCTGAAATAGAGTGCGAGAAACAGAAGGCGAGAAACAGAGGTGCTGTAACAGAGGGGCTGAAGCAGAGGGCGAGAAACAGACGGGCTGAAACAGAGGGCGTGAAACAGAGGGCGAGAAACAGAGTGCGAGAAACAGAGGGTCTGAAACAGAGGGGCTGAAACAGCGGGCGAGACACAGTGGGCGAGAAATTGAGGGGCAGAAACAGAGGGGCTGAAACAGAGGGCGCGAAACAGAGGGGCTGAAACAGAGGGGATGAAACAGATGGGCTGAAACAGAGGGCGAGAAACAGAGGGGCTGAAACAGAGGGGCTGAAACAGAGGGGCTGAAACAGAGGGGCTGAAACAGAGGGGCTGAAACAGAGGGCGAGAAACAGAGGGGCTGAAACAGAGGGGCTGAAACAGAGGGGCTGAAACAGAGGGCGAGAAACATAGGGCGAGAAACAGAGGGCGAGAAACAGAGGGCGAGAAACAGAGGGGCTGAAACAGAGGGGCTGAAACATATGGCGAGAAACAGAGGGCGAGAAACAGAGGGCGAGAAACAGAGTGCGAGAAACAGAGGGCGAGAAACAGAGGGGCTGAAACAGAGGGGCTGAAACAGAGGGGATGAAACAGAGGGGCTGAATCAGAGGGGCTGAAACAGAGGGCGAGAAACAGAGGGTGAGAAACAGAGGGGCTGAAACAGAGGGGCTGAAACAGAGGGGCTGAAACAGAGGGGCTGAAACAGAGGGCGACAAAGAGAGGGGCTGAAACAGAGGGCGAGAAACAGAGGGGCTGAAACAGAGGGGCTGAAACAGAGGAGCTGAAACAGAGGGCGAGAAACAGAGGGGCTGAAACAGAGGACGAGAAACAGAGGGGCTGAAACAGAGGGCGAGAAACAGAGGGCGAGAAACTGAGGGCGAGAAACAGAGGGGCTGAAACAGAGGGTCTGAAACATAGGGGCTGAAATAGAGGGGCTGAAACAGAGGGGCAGAAACAGAGGGCGAGAAACAGAGGGGCTGAAACAGTGGGGCTGAAACAGAGGGGCTGAAACAGAGGGGCTGAAACAGAGGGCGAGAAACAGAGGGGCTGAAACAGAGGGCGAGAAACAGAGGGGATGAAACAGAGGGCGAGAAACAGAGGGGCTGAAACAGAGGGGCTGAAACAGAGGGATAGAAACAGAGGGGCTGAAACAGAGGTGCTGAAACAGAGGGCGAGAAACAGAGGGCGAGAAACAGAGGGGCTGAAACAGAGGGCGAGAAACATTGGGGCTGAAACAGATTGGCTGAAACAGAGGGGCTGAAACAGAGGGCGAGAAACAGTGGGGCTGAAACAGAGGGGCTGAAACAGAGGGCGAGAAACAGAGGGTGAGAAACAGAGGGGCTGAAACAGAGGGGCTGAAACAGAGGGGCTGAAACAGAGGGGCTGAAACAGAGGGCGACAAAGAGAGGGGCTGAAACAGAGGGCGAGAAACAGAGGGGGTGAAACAGAGGGGCTGAAACAGAGGGGCTGAAACAGAGGGCGAGAAACAGAGGGGCTCAAACAGAGGACGAGAAACAGAGGGGCTGAAACAGAGGGCGAGAAACAGAGGGCGAGAAACTGAGGGCGAGAAACAGAGGGGCTGAAACAGAGGGTCTAAAACATAGGGGCTGAAATAGAGGGGCTGAAACAGAGGGGCTGAAACAGAGGGCGAGAAACAGAGGGGCTGAAACAGTGGGGCTGAAACAGAGGGGCTGAAACAGAGGGGCTGAAACAGAGGGCGAGAAACAGAGGGGCTGAAACAGAGGGCGAGAAACAGAGGGGCTGAAACAGAGGGCGAGTAACAGAGGGGCTGAAACAGAGGGGCTGAAACAGAGGGCGAGAAACAGAGGGCGAGAAACAGAGGGCGAGAAACAGAGGGCGAGAAACAGTGCGGCTGAAACAGAGGGGCTGAAACAGAGGGCGAGAAACAGAGAGCGAGAAACAGAGGGCGAGAACCAGAGGGCGAGAAACAGAGGGGCTGAAACAGAGGCAGAGAAACAGAGGGGCTGAAACAGAGGGGCTGTAACCGAGGAGCTGTAACAGATGGCGAGAAACAGAGGGGCTCAAACAGAGGGCGAGAAACAGAGGGCGAGAAACATAGGAGCTGAAACAGAGGGCGAGAAACAGAGGGGATGAAACAGAGGGCGAGAAACAGAGGGGCTGAAACAGAGGGGCTGAAACAGAGGGATAGAAACAGAGGGGCTGAAACAGAGGTGCTGAAACAGAGGGCGAGAAACAGAGGGCGAGAAACAGAGGGGCTGAAACAGAGGGCGAGAAACATTGGGGCTGAAACAGATTGGCTGAAACAGAGGGGCTGAAACAGAGGGCGAGAAACAGTGGGGCTGAAACAGAGGGGCTTAAAAAGAGGGCGAGAAACAGAGGGGATGAAACAGAAGGGCTGAAACATTGGGCAAGAAACAGAGTTGCTAAAAGAGAGGGCGAGAAACAGAAGGGCGAGACACAGAGGGGCTGAAACAGAGGGGCTGAAATAGAGGGCGAGAAACAGAGGGCGAGAAACAGAGGGGCAGTAACAGAGGGGCTGAAACAGAGGGCGAGAAACAGAGGGCGAGAAACAGAGGGGCTGAAACAGAGGGTTGAGAAACAGAGGGGATGAAACAGTGGGGCTGAAACAGAGGGGCTGAAACAGAGGGCGAGAAACAGAGGGCGAGAAATAGAGGGGCTGAAACAGAGGGACTGAAAGATAGGGGCTGAAACAGAGGGGCTGAAACAGAGGGGCTGAAACAGAGGGGCTGAAATAGAGGGCGAGAAACAGAGGGCGAGAAACAGAGGGGCTGTAACAGAGGGGCTGAAACAGAGGGCGAGAAACAGACGGGTTGAAACAGAGGGCGTGAAACAGAGGGCGAGAAATAGAGTGCGAGAAACAGAGGGTCTGAAACAGAGGGGCTGAAACAGAGGGCCAGAAACAGAGGGCGAGAAATTGAGGGGCAGAAACAGCGGGGCTGAAACAGAGGGCGAGAAACAGAGGGGCTGAAACAGAGGGGATGAAACAGATGGGCTGAAACAGAGGGCAAGAAAAATAGGGTGAGAAACAGAGGGGCTGAATCAGAGGGGCTGAAACAGAGGGGATGAAACAGAGGGGCTGAAACAGAGGGCGAGAAACAGAGGGGCTGAAAGAGAGGGCGAGAAACATAGGGCGAGAAACAGAGGGCGAGAAACAGAGGGGCTGAAACAGAGGGGCTGAAACAGAGGGGCTGAAACAGATGGCGAGAAACAGAGAGCGAGAAACAGAGGGCGAGAAACAGAGTGCGAGAAACAGAGGGCGAGAAACAGAGGGGCTGAAACAGAGGGGCTGAAACAGAGGTGATGAAACGGAGGGGCTGAAACAGAGGGGCTGAAACAGAGGGCGAGAAACAGAGGGTGAGAAACAGAGGGGCTGAAACAGAGGGGCTGAAACAGAGGGGCTGAAACAGAGGGGCTGAAACAGAGGGCGACAAACAGAGGGGCTGAAGCAGAGGGCGAGAAACAGAGGGGATGAAACAGAGGGGCTGAAACAGAGGGGCTGAAACAGAGGGCGAGAAACAGAGGGGCTGAAACAGTGGACGAGAAACAGCGGGGCTGAAACAGAGGGCGAGAAACAGAGGGCGAGAAACTGAGGGCGAGATACAGAGGGGCTGAAACAGAGGGTCTGAAACATAGGGGCTGAAATAGAGGGGCTGAAACAGAGGGGCTGAAACAGAGGGCGAGAAACAGAGGGGCTGAAACACTGGGGCTGAAACAGAGGGGCTGAAACAAAGGGGCTGAAACAGAGGGCGAGAAACAGAGGGGCTGAAACAGAGGGCGAGAAACAGAGGGGCTGAAACAGAGGGCGAGTAACAGAGGGGCTGAAACAGAGGGGCTGAAACAGAGGGCGAGAAACAGAGGGCGAGAAACAGAGGGCGAGAAACAGAGGGCGAGAAACAGTGGGGCTGAAACAGAGAGCGAGAAACAGAGAGCGAGAAACAGAGGGCGAGAAACAGTGGGGCTGAAACAGAGGGGCTGAAACAGAGGGAGAGAAACAGAGTGCGAGAAACAGAGGGCGAGAAACAGAGGGGCTGAAACAGAGGGGCTGAAACAGAGGGGCTGAAACAGAGGGCGAGAAACAGAGGGGCTGAAATAGAGGGCGAGAAACAGAGGGGATGAAACAGAGGGCGAGAAACAGAGGGGCTGAAACAGAGGGGCTGAAACAGAGGGATAGAAACAGAGGGGCTGAAACAGAGGTGCTGAAACAGAGGGCGAGAAACAGAGGGCGAGAAACAGAGGGGCTGAAACAGAGGGCGAGAAACATTGGGGCTGAAACAGATTGGCTGAAACAGAGGGGCTGAAACAGAGGGCGAGAAACAGTGGGGCTGAAACAGAGGGGCTGAAACCGAGGGCGAGAAACAGAGGGTGAGAAACAGAGGGGCTGAAACAGAGGGGCTGAAACAGAGGGGCTGAAACAGAGGGGCTGAAACAGAGGGCGACAAAGAGAGGGGCTGAAACAGAGGGCGAGAAACAGAGGGGGTGAAACAGAGGGGCTGAAACAGAGGGGCTGAAACAGAGGGCGAGAAACAGAGGGGCTGAAACAGAGGACGAGAAACAGAGGGGCTGAAACAGAGGGCGAGAAACAGAGGGCGAGAAACTGAGGGCGAGAAACAGAGGGGCTGAAACAGAGGGTCTAAAACATAGGGGCTGAAATAGAGGGGCTGAAACAGAGGGGCTGAAACAGAGGGCGAGAAACAGAGGGGCTGAAACAGAGGGGCTGAAACAGAGGAGCTGAAACAGAGGGCGAGAAACAGAGGGGCTGAAACAGAGGACGAGAAACAGAGGGGCTGAAACAGAGGGCGAGAAACAGAGGGCGAGAAACTGAGGGCGAGAAACAGAGGGGCTGAAACAGAGGGTCTGAAACATAGGGGCTGAAATAGAGGGGCTGAAACAGAGGGGCAGAAACAGAGGGCGAGAAACAGAGGGGCTGAAACAGTGGGGCTGAAACAGAGGGGCTGAAACAGAGGGGCTGAAACAGAGGGCGAGAAACAGAGGGGCTGAAACAGAGGGCGAGAAACAGAGGGGATGAAACAGAGGGCGAGAAACAGAGGGGCTGAAACAGAGGGGCTGAAACAGAGGGATAGAAACAGAGGGGCTGAAACAGAGGTGCTGAAACAGAGGGCGAGAAACAGAGGGCGAGAAACAGAGGGGCTGAAACAGAGGGCGAGAAACATTGGGGCTGAAACAGATTGGCTGAAACAGAGGGGCTGAAACAGAGGGCGAGAAACAGTGGGGCTGAAACAGAGGGGCTGAAACAGAGGGCGAGAAACAGAGGGTGAGAAACAGAGGGGCTGAAACAGAGGGGCTGAAACAGAGGGGCTGAAACAGAGGGGCTGAAACAGAGGGCGACAAAGAGAGGGGCTGAAACAGAGGGCGAGAAACAGAGGGGGTGAAACAGAGGGGCTGAAACAGAGGGGCTGAAACAGAGGGCGAGAAACAGAGGGGCTGAAACAGAGGGGCTGAAACAGAGGGGCTGAAACAGAGGGCGAGAAACAGAGGGGCTGAAACAGTGGGGCTGAAACAGAGGGGCTGAAACAGAGGGGCTGAAACAGAGGGCGAGAAACAGAGGGGCTGAAACAGAGGGCGAGAAACAGAGGGGCTGAAACAGAGGGCGAGTAACAGAGGGGCTGAAACAGAGGGGCTGAAACAGAGGGCGAGAAACAGAGGGCGAGAAACAGAGGGCGAGAAACAGAGGGCGAGAAACAGTGCGGCTGAAACAGAGGGGCTGAAACAGAGGGCGAGAAACAGAGAGCGAGAAACAGAGGGCGAGAACCAGAGGGCGAGAAACAGAGGGGCTGAAACAGAGGCAGAGAAACAGAGGGGCTGAAACAGAGGGGCTGTAACCGAGGAGCTGTAACAGATGGCGAGAAACAGAGGGGCTCAAACAGAGGGCGAGAAACAGAGGGCGAGAAACATAGGAGCTGAAACAGAGGGCGAGAAACAGAGGGGATGAAACAGAGAGCGAGAAACAGAGGGGCTGAAACAGAGGGGCTGAAACAGAGGGATAGAAACAGAGGGGCTGAAACAGAGGTGCTGAAACAGAGGGCGAGAAACAGAGGGCGAGAAACAGAGGGGCTGAAACAGAGGGCGAGAAACATTGGGGCTGAAACAGATTGGCTGAAACAGAGGGGCTGAAACAGAGGGCGAGAAACAGTGGGGCTGAAACAGAGGGGCTTAAAAAGAGGGCGAGAAACAGAGGGGATGAAACAGAAGGGCTGAAACATTGGGCAAGAAACAGAGTTGCTAAAAGAGAGGGCGAGAAACAGAAGGGCGAGACACAGAGGGGCTGAAACAGAGGGGCTGAAATAGAGGGCGAGAAACAGAGGGCGAGAAACAGAGGGGCAGTAACAGAGGGGCTGAAACAGAGGGCGAGAAACAGAGGGCGAGAAACAGAGGGGCTGAAACAGAGGGTTGAGAAACAGAGGGGATGAAACAGTGGGGCTGAAACAGAGGGGCTGAAACAGAGGGCGAGAAACAGAGGGCGAGAAATAGAGGGGCTGAAACAGAGGGACTGAAAGATAGGGGCTGAAACAGAGGGGCTGAAACAGAGGGGCTGAAACAGAGGGGCTGAAATAGAGGGCGAGAAACAGAGGGCGAGAAACAGAGGGGCTGTAACAGAGGGGCTGAAACAGAGGGCGAGAAACAGACGGGTTGAAACAGAGGGCGTGAAACAGAGGGCGAGAAATAGAGTGCGAGAAACAGAGGGTCTGAAACAGAGGGGCTGAAACAGAGGGCCAGAAACAGAGGGCGAGAAATTGAGGGGCAGAAACAGCGGGGCTGAAACAGAGGGCGAGAAACAGAGGGGCTGAAACAGAGGCGATGAAACAGATGGGCTGAAACAGAGGGCAAGAAAAATAGGGTGAGAAACAGAGGGGCTGAATCAGAGGGGCTGAAACAGAGGGGATGAAACAGAGGGGCTGAAACAGAGGGCGAGAAACAGAGGGGCTGAAAGAGAGGGCGAGAAACATAGGGCGAGAAACAGAGGGCGAGAAACAGAGGGGCTGAAACAGAGGGGCTGAAACAGAGGGGCTGAAACAGATGGCGAGAAACAGAGAGCGAGAAACAGAGGGCGAGAAACAGAGTGCGAGAAACAGAGGGCGAGAAACAGAGGGGCTGAAACAGAGGGGCTGAAACAGAGGTGATGAAACGGAGGGGCTGAAACAGAGGGGCTGAAACAGAGGGCGAGAAACAGAGGGTGAGAAACAGAGGGGCTGAAACAGAGGGGCTGAAACAGAGGGGCTGAAACAGAGGGGCTGAAACAGAGGGCGACAAACAGAGGGGCTGAAGCAGAGGGCGAGAAACAGAGGGGATGAAACAGAGGGGCTGAAACAGAGGGGCTGAAACAGAGGGCGAGAAACAGAGGGGCTGAAACAGTGGACGAGAAACAGCGGGGCTGAAACAGAGGGCGAGAAACAGAGGGCGAGAAACTGAGGGCGAGATACAGAGGGGCTGAAACAGAGGGTCTGAAACATAGGGGCTGAAATAGAGGGGCTGAAACAGAGGGGCTGAAACAGAGGGCGAGAAACAGAGGGGCTGAAACACTGGGGCTGAAACAGAGGGGCTGAAACAAAGGGGCTGAAACAGAGGGCGAGAAACAGAGGGGCTGAAACAGAGGGCGAGAAACAGAGGGGCTGAAACAGAGGGCGAGTAACAGAGGGGCTGAAACAGAGGGGCTGAAACAGAGGGCGAGAAACAGAGGGCGAGAAACAGAGGGCGAGAAACAGAGGGCGAGAAACAGTGGGGCTGAAACAGAGAGCGAGAAACAGAGAGCGAGAAACAGAGGGCGAGAAACAGTGGGGCTGAAACAGAGGGGCTGAAACAGAGGGAGAGAAACAGAGTGCGAGAAACAGAGGGCGAGAAACAGAGGGGCTGAAACAGAGGGGCTGAAACAGAGGGGCTGAAACAGAGGGCGAGAAACAGAGGGGCTGAAATAGAGGGCGAGAAACAGAGGGGATGAAACAGAGGGCGAGAAACAGAGGGGCTGAAACAGAGGGGCTGAAACAGAGGGATAGAAACAGAGGGGCTGAAACAGAGGTGCTGAAACAGAGGGCGAGAAACAGAGGGCGAGAAACAGAGGGGCTGAAACAGAGGGCGAGAAACATTGGGGCTGAAACAGATTGGCTGAAACAGAGGGGCTGAAACAGAGGGCGAGAAACAGTGGGGCTGAAACAGAGGGGCTGAAACAGAGGGCGAGAAACAGAGGGTGAGAAACAGAGGGGCTGAAACAGAGGGGCTGAAACAGAGGGGCTGAAACAGAGGGGCTGAAACAGAGGGCGACAAAGAGAGGGGCTGAAACAGAGGGCGAGAAACAGAGGGGGTGAAACAGAGGGGCTGAAACAGAGGGGCTGAAACAGAGGGCGAGAAACAGAGGGGCTGAAACAGAGGACGAGAAACAGAGGGGCTGAAACAGAGGGCGAGAAACAGAGGGCGAGAAACTGAGGGCGAGAAACAGAGGGGCTGAAACAGAGGGTCTAAAACATAGGGGCTGAAATAGAGGGGCTGAAACAGAGGGGCTGAAACAGAGGGCGAGAAACAGAGGGGCTGAAACAGTGGGGCTGAAACAGAGTGGCTGAAACAGAGGGGCTGAAACAGAGGGCGAGAAACAGAGGGGCTGAAACAGAGGGCGAGAAACAGAGGGGCTGAAACAGAGGGCGAGTAACAGAGGGGCTGAAACAGAGGGGCTGAAACAGAGGGCGGAGAAACAGAGGGCGAGAAACAGAGGGCGAGAAACAGAGGGCGAGAAACAGTGCGGCTGAAACAGAGGGGCTGAAACAGAGGGCGAGAAACAGAGAGCGAGAAACAGAGGGCGAGAACCAGAGGGCGAGAAACAGAGGGGCTGAAACAGAGGCAGAGAAACAGAGGGGCTGAAACAGAGGGGCTGTAACCGAGGAGCTGTAACAGATGGCGAGAAACAGAGGGGCTCAAACAGAGGGCGAGAAACAGAGGGCGAGAAACATAGGAGCTGAAACAGAGGGCGAGAAACAGAGGGGATGAAACAGAGGGCGAGAAACAGAGGGGCTGAAACAGAGGGGCTGAAACAGAGGGATAGAAACAGAGGGGCTGAAACAGAGGTGCTGAAACAGAGGGCGAGAAACAGAGGGCGAGAAACAAAGGGGCTGAAACAGAGGGCGAGAAACATTGGGGCTGAAACAGATTGGCTGAAACAGAGGGGCTGAAACAGAGGGCGAGAAACAGTGGGGCTGAAACAGAGGGGCTTAAAAAGAGGGCGAGAAACAGAGGGGATGAAACAGAAGGGCTGAAACATTGGGCAAGAAACAGAGTTGCTAAAAGAGAGGGCGAGAAACAGAAGGGCGAGACACAGAGGGGCTGAAACAGAGGGGCTGAAATAGAGGGCGAGAAACAGAGGGCGAGAAACAGAGGGGCAGTAACAGAGGGGCTGAAACAGAGGGCGAGAAACAGAGGGCGAGAAACAGAGGGGCTGAAACAGAGGGTTGAGAAACAGAGGGGATGAAACAGTGGGGCTGAAACAGAGGGGCTGAAACAGAGGGCGAGAAACAGAGGGCGAGAAATAGAGGGGCTGAAACAGAGGGACTGAAAGATAGGGGCTGAAACAGAGGGGCTGAAACAGAGGGGCTGAAACAGAGGGGCTGAAATAGAGGGCGAGAAACAGAGGGCGAGAAACAGAGGGGCTGTAACAGAGGGGCTGAAACAGAGGGCGAGAAACAGACGGGTTGAAACAGAGGGCGTGAAACAGAGGGCGAGAAATAGAGTGCGAGAAACAGAGGGTCTGAAACAGAGGGGCTGAAACAGAGGGCCAGAAACAGAGGGGCTGAAACAGAGGGCGAGAAACAGAGGGGCTGAAACAGAGGGCGAGAGAAAGAGGGGCTGAAACAGAGGGGCTGAAAGAGAGGGGCTGAAACAGAGGGGCTGAAACAGAGGGCGAGAAACAGAGGGGCTGAAACAGTGGGGCTGAAACAGAGGGGCCGAAACAGAGGGGCTGAAACAGAGGGCGAGAAACAGAGGGGCTGAAACAGAGGGCGAGAAACAGAGGGGGTGAAACAGAGGGCGAGTAACAGAGGGGCTGAAACAGAGGGGCTGAAACAGAGGAGCTGAAACAGAGGGCGAGAAACAGAGGGCGAGAAACAGACGGGCTGAAACAGAGGGTTGAGAAACAGAGGGGCTGAAACAGTGGGACTGAAACAGAGGGGCTGAAACAGAGGGCGAGAAACAGACGGCGAGAAATAGAGGGGCTGAAACAGAGGGACTGAAACAGAGGGGCTGAAACAGAGGGGCTGAAATAGAGTGCGAGAAACAGAAGGCGAGAAACAGAGGTGCTGTAACAGAGGGGCTGAAGCAGAGGGCGAGAAACAGACGGGCTGAAACAGAGGGCGTGAAACAGAGGGCGAGAAACAGAGTGCGAGAAACAGAGGGTCTGAAACAGAGGGGCTGAAACAGCGGGCGAGACACAGTGGGCGAGAAATTGAGGGGCAGAAACAGAGGGGCTGAAACAGAGGGCGCGAAACAGAGGGGCTGAAACAGAGGGGATGAAACAGATGGGCTGAAACAGAGGGCGAGAAACAGAGGGGCTGAAACAGAGGGGCTGAAACAGAGGGGCTGAAACAGAGGGGCTGAAACAGAGGGGCTGAAACAGAGGGCGAGAAACAGAGGGGCTGAAACAGAGGGGCTGAAACAGAGGGGCTGAAACAGAGGGCGAGAAACATAGGGCGAGAAACAGAGGGCGAGAAACAGAGGGGCTGAAACAGAGGGGCTGAAACAGAGGGGCTGAAACATATGGCGAGAAACAGAGGGCGAGAAACAGAGGGCGAGAAACAGAGTGCGAGAAACAGAGGGCGAGAAACAGAGGGGCTGAAACAGAGGGGCTGAAACAGAGGGGATGAAACAGAGGGGCTGAATCAGAGGGGCTGAAACAGAGGGCGAGAAACAGAGGGTGAGAAACAGAGGGGCTGAAACAGAGGGGCTGAAACAGAGGGGCTGAAACAGAGGGGCTGAAACAGAGGGCGACAAAGAGAGGGGCTGAAACAGAGGGCGAGAAACAGAGGGGCTGAAACAGAGGGGCTGAAACAGAGGAGCTGAAACAGAGGGCGAGAAACAGAGGGGCTGAAACAGAGGACGAGAAACAGAGGGGCTGAAACAGAGGGCGAGAAACAGAGGGCGAGAAACTGAGGGCGAGAAACAGAGGGGCTGAAACAGAGGGTCTGAAACATAGGGGCTGAAATAGAGGGGCTGAAACAGAGGGGCAGAAACAGAGGGCGAGAAACAGAGGGGCTGAAACAGTGGGGCTGAAACAGAGGGGCTGAAACAGAGGGGCTGAAACAGAGGGCGAGAAACAGAGGGGCTGAAACAGAGGGCGAGAAACAGAGGGGATGAAACAGAGGGCGAGAAACAGAGGGGCTGAAACAGAGGGGCTGAAACAGAGGGATAGAAACAGAGGGGCTGAAACAGAGGTGCTGAAACAGAGGGCGAGAAACAGAGGGCGAGAAACAGAGGGGCTGAAACAGAGGGCGAGAAACATTGGGGCTGAAACAGATTGGCTGAAACAGAGGGGCTGAAACAGAGGGCGAGAAACAGTGGGGCTGAAACAGAGGGGCTGAAACAGAGGGCGAGAAACAGAGGGTGAGAAACAGAGGGGCTGAAACAGAGGGGCTGAAACAGAGGGGCTGAAACAGAGGGGCTGAAACAGAGGGCGACAAAGAGAGGGGCTGAAACAGAGGGCGAGAAACAGAGGGGGTGAAACAGAGGGGCTGAAACAGAGGGGCTGAAACAGAGGGCGAGAAACAGAGGGGCTGAAACAGAGGACGAGAAACAGAGGGGCTGAAACAGAGGGCGAGAAACAGAGGGCGAGAAACTGAGGGCGAGAAACAGAGGGGCTGAAACAGAGGGTCTAAAACATAGGGGCTGAAATAGAGGGGCTGAAACAGAGGGGCTGAAACAGAGGGCGAGAAACAGAGGGGCTGAAACAGTGGGGCTGAAACAGAGGGGCTGAAACAGAGGGGCTGAAACAGAGGGCGAGAAACAGAGGGGCTGAAACAGAGGGCGAGAAACAGAGGGGCTGAAACAGAGGGCGAGTAACAGAGGGGCTGAAACAGAGGGGCTGAAACAGAGGGCGAGAAACAGAGGGCGAGAAACAGAGGGCGAGAAACAGAGGGCGAGAAACAGTGCGGCTGAAACAGAGGGGCTGAAACAGAGGGCGAGAAACAGAGAGCGAGAAACAGAGGGCGAGAACCAGAGGGCGAGAAACAGAGGGGCTGAAACAGAGGCAGAGAAACAGAGGGGCTGAAACAGAGGGGCTGTAACCGAGGAGCTGTAACAGATGGCGAGAAACAGAGGGGCTCAAACAGAGGGCGAGAAACAGAGGGCGAGAAACATAGGAGCTGAAACAGAGGGCGAGAAACAGAGGGGATGAAACAGAGGGCGAGAAACAGAGGGGCTGAAACAGAGGGGCTGAAACAGAGGGATAGAAACAGAGGGGCTGAAACAGAGGTGCTGAAACAGAGGGCGAGAAACAGAGGGCGAGAAACAGAGGGGCTGAAACAGAGGGCGAGAAACATTGGGGCTGAAACAGATTGGCTGAAACAGAGGGGCTGAAACAGAGGGCGAGAAACAGTGGGGCTGAAACAGAGGGGCTTAAAAAGAGGGCGAGAAACAGAGGGGATGAAACAGAAGGGCTGAAACATTGGGCAAGAAACAGAGTTGCTAAAAGAGAGGGCGAGAAACAGAAGGGCGAGACACAGAGGGGCTGAAACAGAGGGGCTGAAATAGAGGGCGAGAAACAGAGGGCGAGAAACAGAGGGGCAGTAACAGAGGGGCTGAAACAGAGGGCGAGAAACAGAGGGCGAGAAACAGAGGGGCTGAAACAGAGGGTTGAGAAACAGAGGGGATGAAACAGTGGGGCTGAAACAGAGGGGCTGAAACAGAGGGCGAGAAACAGAGGGCGAGAAATAGAGGGGCTGAAACAGAGGGACTGAAAGATAGGGGCTGAAACAGAGGGGCTGAAACAGAGGGGCTGAAACAGAGGGGCTGAAATAGAGGGCGAGAAACAGAGGGCGAGAAACAGAGGGGCTGTAACAGAGGGGCTGAAACAGAGGGCGAGAAACAGACGGGTTGAAACAGAGGGCGTGAAACAGAGGGCGAGAAATAGAGTGCGAGAAACAGAGGGTCTGAAACAGAGGGGCTGAAACAGAGGGCCAGAAACAGAGGGCGAGAAATTGAGGGGCAGAAACAGCGGGGCTGAAACAGAGGGCGAGAAACAGAGGGGCTGAAACAGAGGGGATGAAACAGATGGGCTGAAACAGAGGGCAAGAAAAATAGGGTGAGAAACAGAGGGGCTGAATCAGAGGGGCTGAAACAGAGGGGATGAAACAGAGGGGCTGAAACAGAGGGCGAGAAACAGAGGGGCTGAAAGAGAGGGCGAGAAACATAGGGCGAGAAACAGAGGGCGAGAAACAGAGGGGCTGAAACAGAGGGGCTGAAACAGAGGGGCTGAAACAGATGGCGAGAAACAGAGAGCGAGAAACAGAGGGCGAGAAACAGAGTGCGAGAAACAGAGGGCGAGAAACAGAGGGGCTGAAACAGAGGGGCTGAAACAGAGGTGATGAAACGGAGGGGCTGAAACAGAGGGGCTGAAACAGAGGGTGAGAAACAGAGGGTGAGAAACAGAGGGGCTGAAACAGAGGGTCTGAAACAGAGGGGCTGAAACAGAGGGGCTGAAACAGAGGGCGACAAACAGAGGGGCTGAAGCAGAGGGCGAGAAACAGAGGGGATGAAACAGAGGGGCTGAAACAGAGGGGCTGAAACAGAGGGCGAGAAACAGAGGGGCTGAAACAGTGGACGAGAAACAGCGGGGCTGAAACAGAGGGCGAGAAACTGAGGGCGAGATACAGAGGGGCTGAAACAGAGGGTCTGAAACATAGGGGCTGAAATAGAGGGGCTGAAACAGAGGGGCTGAAACAGAGGGCGAGAAACAGAGGGGCTGAAACACTGGGGCTGAAACAGAGGGGCTGAAACAAAGGGGCTGAAACAGAGGGCGAGAAACAGAGGGGCTGAAACAGAGGGCGAGAAACAGAGGGGCTGAAACAGAGGGCGAGTAACAGAGGGGCTGAAACAGAGGGGCTGAAACAGAGGGCGAGAAACAGAGGGCGAGAAACAGAGGGCGAGAAACAGAGGGCGAGAAACAGTGGGGCTGAAACAGAGGGCGAGAAACAGAGAGCGAGAAACAGAGAGCGAGAAACAGAGGGCGAGAAACTGAGGGCGAGATACAGAGGGGCTGAAACAGAGGGTCTGAAACATAGGGGCTGAAATAGAGGGGCTGAAACAGAGGGGCTGAAACAGAGGGCGAGAAACAGAGGGGCTGAAACACTGGGGCTGAAACAGAGGGGCTGAAACAAAGGGGCTGAAACAGAGGGCGAGAAACAGAGGGGCTGAAACAGAGGGCGAGAAACAGAGGGGCTGAAACAGAGGGCGAGTAACAGAGGGGCTGAAACAGAGGGGCTGAAACAGAGGGCGAGAAACAGAGGGCGAGAAACAGAGGGCGAGAAACAGAGGGCGAGAAACAGTGGGGCTGAAACAGAGGGCGAGAAACAGAGAGCGAGAAACAGAGGGCGAGAAACAGTGGGGCTGAAACAGAGGGGCTGAAACAGAGGGAGAGAAACAGAGTGCGAGAAACAGAGGGCGAGAAACAGAGGGGCTGAAACAGAGGGGCTGAAACAGAGGGGCTGAAACAGAGGGCGAGAAACAGAGGGGCTGAAATAGAGGGCGAGAAACAGAGGGGATGAAACAGAGGGCGAGAAACAGAGGGGCTGAAACAGAGGGGCTGAAACAGAGGGATAGAAACAGAGGGGCTGAAACAGAGGTGCTGAAACAGAGGGCGAGAAACAGAGGGCGAGAAACAGAGGGGCTGAAACAGAGGGCGAGAAACATTGGGGCTGAAACAGATTGGCTGAAACAGAGGGGCTGAAACAGAGGGCGAGAAACAGTGGGGCTGAAACAGAGGGGCTGAAACCGAGGGCGAGAAACAGAGGGTGAGAAACAGAGGGGCTGAAACAGAGGGGCTGAAACAGAGGGGCTGAAACAGAGGGGCTGAAACAGAGGGCGACAAAGAGAGGGGCTGAAACAGAGGGCGAGAAACAGAGGGGGTGAAACAGAGGGGCTGAAACAGAGGGGCTGAAACAGAGGGCGAGAAACAGAGGGGCTGAAACAGAGGACGAGAAACAGAGGGGCTGAAACAGAGGGCGAGAAACAGAGGGCGAGAAACTGAGGGCGAGAAACAGAGGGGCTGAAACAGAGGGTCTAAAACATAGGGGCTGAAATAGAGGGGCTGAAACAGAGGGGCTGAAACAGAGGGCGAGAAACAGAGGGGCTGAAACAGAGGGGCTGAAACAGAGGAGCTGAAACAGAGGGCGAGAAACAGAGGGGCTGAAACAGAGGACGAGAAACAGAGGGGCTGAAACAGAGGGCGAGAAACAGAGGGCGAGAAACTGAGGGCGAGAAACAGAGGGGCTGAAACAGAGGGTCTGAAACATAGGGGCTGAAATAGAGGGGCTGAAACAGAGGGGCAGAAACAGAGGGCGAGAAACAGAGGGGCTGAAACAGTGGGGCTGAAACAGAGGGGCTGAAACAGAGGGGCTGAAACAGAGGGCGAGAAACAGAGGGGCTGAAACAGAGGGCGAGAAACAGAGGGGATGAAACAGAGGGCGAGAAACAGAGGGGCTGAAACAGAGGGGCTGAAACAGAGGGATAGAAACAGAGGGGCTGAAACAGAGGTGCTGAAACAGAGGGCGAGAAACAGAGGGCGAGAAACAGAGGGGCTGAAACAGAGGGCGAGAAACATTGGGGCTGAAACAGATTGGCTGAAACAGAGGGGCTGAAACAGAGGGCGAGAAACAGTGGGGCTGAAACAGAGGGGCTGAAACAGAGGGCGAGAAACAGAGGGTGAGAAACAGAGGGGCTGAAACAGAGGGGCTGAAACAGAGGGGCTGAAACAGAGGGGCTGAAACAGAGGGCGACAAAGAGAGGGGCTGAAACAGAGGGCGAGAAACAGAGGGGGTGAAACAGAGGGGCTGAAACAGAGGGGCTGAAACAGAGGGCGAGAAACAGAGGGGCTGAAACAGAGGACGAGAAACAGAGGGCGAGAAACTGAGGGCGAGAAACAGAGGGCGAGAAACAGAGGGGCTGAAACAGAGGGTCTAAAACATAGGGGCTGAAATAGAGGGGCTGAAACAGAGGGGCTGAAACAGAGGGCGAGAAACAGAGGGGCTGAAACAGTGGGGCTGAAACAGAGGGGCTGAAACAGAGGGGCTGAAACAGAGGGCGAGAAACAGAGGGGCTGAAACAGAGGGCGAGAAACAGAGGGGCTGAAACAGAGGGCGAGTAACAGAGGGGCTGAAACAGAGGGGCTGAAACAGAGGGCGAGAAACAGAGGGCGAGAAACAGAGGGCGAGAAACAGAGGGCGAGAAACAGTGCGGCTGAAACAGAGGGGCTGAAACAGAGGGCGAGAAACAGAGAGCGAGAAACAGAGGGCGAGAACCAGAGGGCGAGAAACAGAGGGGCTGAAACAGAGGCAGAGAAACAGAGGGGCTGAAACAGAGGGGCTGTAACCGAGGAGCTGTAACAGATGGCGAGAAACAGAGGGGCTCAAACAGAGGGCGAGAAACAGAGGGCGAGAAACATAGGAGCTGAAACAGAGGGCGAGAAACAGAGGGGATGAAACAGAGGGCGAGAAACAGAGGGGCTGAAACAGAGGGGCTGAAACAGAGGGATAGAAACAGAGGGGCTGAAACAGAGGTGCTGAAACAGAGGGCGAGAAACAGAGGGCGAGAAACAGAGGGGCTGAAACAGAGGGCGAGAAACATTGGGGCTGAAACAGATTGGCTGAAACAGAGGGGCTGAAACAGAGGGCGAGAAACAGTGGGGCTGAAACAGAGGGGCTTAAAAAGAGGGCGAGAAACAGAGGGGATGAAACAGAAGGGCTGAAACATTGGGCAAGAAACAGAGTTGCTAAAAGAGAGGGCGAGAAACAGAAGGGCGAGACACAGAGGGGCTGAAACAGAGGGGCTGAAATAGAGGGCGAGAAACAGAGGGCGAGAAACAGAGGGGCAGTAACAGAGGGGCTGAAACAGAGGGCGAGAAACAGAGGGCGAGAAACAGAGGGGGTGAAACAGAGGGTTGAGAAACAGAGGGGATGAAACAGTGGGGCTGAAACAGAGGGGCTGAAACAGAGGGCGAGAAACAGAGGGCGAGAAATAGAGGGGCTGAAACAGAGGGACTGAAAGATAGGGGCTGAAACAGAGGGGCTGAAACAGAGGGGCTGAAACAGAGGGGCTGAAATAGAGGGCGAGAAACAGAGGGCGAGAAACAGAGGGGCTGTAACAGAGGGGCTGAAACAGAGGGCGAGAAACAGACGGGTTGAAACAGAGGGCGTGAAACAGAGGGCGAGAAATAGAGTGCGAGAAACAGAGGGTCTGAAACAGAGGGGCTGAAACAGAGGGCCAGAAACAGAGGGCGAGAAATTGAGGGGCAGAAACAGCGGGGCTGAAACAGAGGGCGAGAAACAGAGGGGCTGAAACAGAGGCGATGAAACAGATGGGCTGAAACAGAGGGCAAGAAAAATAGGGTGAGAAACAGAGGGGCTGAATCAGAGGGGCTGAAACAGAGGGGATGAAACAGAGGGGCTGAAACAGAGGGCGAGAAACAGAGGGGCTGAAAGAGAGGGCGAGAAACATAGGGCGAGAAACAGAGGGCGAGAAACAGAGGGGCTGAAACAGAGGGGCTGAAACAGAGGGGCTGAAACAGATGGCGAGAAACAGAGAGCGAGAAACAGAGGGCGAGAAACAGAGTGCGAGAAACAGAGGGCGAGAAACAGAGGGGCTGAAACAGAGGGGCTGAAACAGAGGTGATGAAACGGAGGGGCTGAAACAGAGGGGCTGAAACAGAGGGCGAGAAACAGAGGGTGAGAAACAGAGGGGCTGAAACAGAGGGGCTGAAACAGAGGGGCTGAAACAGAGGGGCTGAAACAGAGGGCGACAAACAGAGGGGCTGAAGCAGAGGGCGAGAAACAGAGGGGATGAAACAGAGGGGCTGAAACAGAGGGGCTGAAACAGAGGGCGAGAAACAGAGGGGCTGAAACAGTGGACGAGAAACAGCGGGGCTGAAACAGAGGGCGAGAAACAGAGGGCGAGAAACTGAGGGCGAGATACAGAGGGGCTGAAACAGAGGGTCTGAAACATAGGGGCTGAAATAGAGGGGCTGAAACAGAGGGGCTGAAACAGAGGGCGAGAAACAGAGGGGCTGAAACACTGGGGCTGAAACAGAGGGGCTGAAACAAAGGGGCTGAAACAGAGGGCGAGAAACAGAGGGGCTGAAACAGAGGGCGAGAAACAGAGGGGCTGAAACAGAGGGCGAGTAACAGAGGGGCTGAAACAGAGGGGCTGAAACAGAGGGCGAGAAACAGAGGGCGAGAAACAGAGGGCGAGAAACAGAGGGCGAGAAACAGTGGGGCTGAAACAGAGAGCGAGAAACAGAGAGCGAGAAACAGAGGGCGAGAAACAGTGGGGCTGAAACAGAGGGGCTGAAACAGAGGGAGAGAAACAGAGTGCGAGAAACAGAGGGCGAGAAACAGAGGGGCTGAAACAGAGGGGCTGAAACAGAGGGGCTGAAACAGAGGGCGAGAAACAGAGGGGCTGAAATAGAGGGCGAGAAACAGAGGGGATGAAACAGAGGGCGAGAAACAGAGGGGCTGAAACAGAGGGGCTGAAACAGAGGGATAGAAACAGAGGGGCTGAAACAGAGGTGCTGAAACAGAGGGCGAGAAACAGAGGGCGAGAAACAGAGGGGCTGAAACAGAGGGCGAGAAACATTGGGGCTGAAACAGATTGGCTGAAACAGAGGGGCTGAAACAGAGGGCGAGAAACAGTGGGGCTGAAACAGAGGGGCTGAAACAGAGGGCGAGAAACAGAGGGTGAGAAACAGAGGGGCTGAAACAGAGGGGCTGAAACAGAGGGGCTGAAACAGAGGGGCTGAAACAGAGGGCGACAAAGAGAGGGGCTGAAACAGAGGGCGAGAAACAGAGGGGGTGAAACAGAGGGGCTGAAACAGAGGGGCTGAAACAGAGGGCGAGAAACAGAGGGGCTGAAACAGAGGACGAGAAACAGAGGGGCTGAAACAGAGGGCGAGAAACAGAGGGCGAGAAACTGAGGGCGAGAAACAGAGGGGCTGAAACAGAGGGTCTAAAACATAGGGGCTGAAATAGAGGGGCTGAAACAGAGGGGCTGAAACAGAGGGCGAGAAACAGAGGGGCTGAAACAGTGGGGCTGAAACAGAGTGGCTGAAACAGAGGGGCTGAAACAGAGGGCGAGAAACAGAGGGGCTGAAACAGAGGGCGAGAAACAGAGGGGCTGAAACAGAGGGCGAGTAACAGAGGGGCTGAAACAGAGGGGCTGAAACAGAGGGCGGAGAAACAGAGGGCGAGAAACAGAGGGCGAGAAACAGAGGGCGAGAAACAGTGCGGCTGAAACAGAGGGGCTGAAACAGAGGGCGAGAAACAGAGAGCGAGAAACAGAGGGCGAGAACCAGAGGGCGAGAAACAGAGGGGCTGAAACAGAGGCAGAGAAACAGAGGGGCTGAAACAGAGGGGCTGTAACCGAGGAGCTGTAACAGATGGCGAGAAACAGAGGGGCTCAAACAGAGGGCGAGAAACAGAGGGCGAGAAACATAGGAGCTGAAACAGAGGGCGAGAAACAGAGGGGATGAAACAGAGGGCGAGAAACAGAGGGGCTGAAACAGAGGGGCTGAAACAGAGGGATAGAAACAGAGGGGCTGAAACAGAGGTGCTGAAACAGAGGGCGAGAAACAGAGGGCGAGAAACAAAGGGGCTGAAACAGAGGGCGAGAAACATTGGGGCTGAAACAGATTGGCTGAAACAGAGGGGCTGAAACAGAGGGCGAGAAACAGTGGGGCTGAAACAGAGGGGCTTAAAAAGAGGGCGAGAAACAGAGGGGATGAAACAGAAGGGCTGAAACATTGGGCAAGAAACAGAGTTGCTAAAAGAGAGGGCGAGAAACAGAAGGGCGAGACACAGAGGGGCTGAAACAGAGGGGCTGAAATAGAGGGCGAGAAACAGAGGGCGAGAAACAGAGGGGCAGTAACAGAGGGGCTGAAACAGAGGGCGAGAAACAGAGGGCGAGAAACAGAGGGGCTGAAACAGAGGGTTGAGAAACAGAGGGGATGAAACAGTGGGGCTGAAACAGAGGGGCTGAAACAGAGGGCGAGAAACAGAGGGCGAGAAATAGAGGGGCTGAAACAGAGGGACTGAAAGATAGGGGCTGAAACAGAGGGGCTGAAACAGAGGGGCTGAAACAGAGGGGCTGAAATAGAGGGCGAGAAACAGAGGGCGAGAAACAGAGGGGCTGTAACAGAGGGGCTGAAACAGAGGGCGAGAAACAGACGGGTTGAAACAGAGGGCGTGAAACAGAGGGCGAGAAATAGAGTGCGAGAAACAGAGGGTCTGAAACAGAGGGGCTGAAACAGAGGGCCAGAAACAGAGGGGCTGAAACAGAGGGCGAGAAACAGAGGGGCTGAAACAGAGGGCGAGAGAAAGAGGGGCTGAAACAGAGGGGCTGAAAGAGAGGGGCTGAAACAGAGGGGCTGAAACAGAGGGCGAGAAACAGAGGGGCTGAAACAGTGGGGCTGAAACAGAGGGGCCGAAACAGAGGGGCTGAAACAGAGGGCGAGAAACAGAGGGGCTGAAACAGAGGGCGAGAAACAGAGGGGGTGAAACAGAGGGCGAGTAACAGAGGGGCTGAAACAGAGGGGCTGAAACAGAGGAGCTGAAACAGAGGGCGAGAAACAGAGGGCGAGAAACAGACGGGCTGAAACAGAGGGTTGAGAAACAGAGGGGCTGAAACAGTGGGACTGAAACAGAGGGGCTGAAACAGAGGGCGAGAAACAGACGGCGAGAAATAGAGGGGCTGAAACAGAGGGACTGAAACAGAGGGGCTGAAACAGAGGGGCTGAAATAGAGTGCGAGAAACAGAAGGCGAGAAACAGAGGTGCTGTAACAGAGGGGCTGAAGCAGAGGGCGAGAAACAGACGGGCTGAAACAGAGGGCGTGAAACAGAGGGCGAGAAACAGAGTGCGAGAAACAGAGGGTCTGAAACAGAGGGGCTGAAACAGCGGGCGAGACACAGTGGGCGAGAAATTGAGGGGCAGAAACAGAGGGGCTGAAACAGAGGGCGCGAAACAGAGGGGCTGAAACAGAGGGGATGAAACAGATGGGCTGAAACAGAGGGCGAGAAACAGAGGGGCTGAAACAGAGGGGCTGAAACAGAGGGGCTGAAACAGAGGGGCTGAAACAGAGGGGCTGAAACAGAGGGCGAGAAACAGAGGGGCTGAAACAGAGGGGCTGAAACAGAGGGGCTGAAACAGAGGGCGAGAAACATAGGGCGAGAAACAGAGGGCGAGAAACAGAGGGGCTGAAACAGAGGGGCTGAAACAGAGGGGCTGAAACATATGGCGAGAAACAGAGGGCGAGAAACAGAGGGCGAGAAACAGAGTGCGAGAAACAGAGGGCGAGAAACAGAGGGGCTGAAACAGAGGGGCTGAAACAGAGGGGATGAAACAGAGGGGCTGAATCAGAGGGGCTGAAACAGAGGGCGAGAAACAGAGGGTGAGAAACAGAGGGGCTGAAACAGAGGGGCTGAAACAGAGGGGCTGAAACAGAGGGGCTGAAACAGAGGGCGACAAAGAGAGGGGCTGAAACAGAGGGCGAGAAACAGAGGGGCTGAAACAGAGGGGCTGAAACAGAGGAGCTGAAACAGAGGGCGAGAAACAGAGGGGCTGAAACAGAGGACGAGAAACAGAGGGGCTGAAACAGAGGGCGAGAAACAGAGGGCGAGAAACTGAGGGCGAGAAACAGAGGGGCTGAAACAGAGGGTCTGAAACATAGGGGCTGAAATAGAGGGGCTGAAACAGAGGGGCAGAAACAGAGGGCGAGAAACAGAGGGGCTGAAACAGTGGGGCTGAAACAGAGGGGCTGAAACAGAGGGGCTGAAACAGAGGGCGAGAAACAGAGGGGCTGAAACAGAGGGCGAGAAACAGAGGGGATGAAACAGAGGGCGAGAAACAGAGGGGCTGAAACAGAGGGGCTGAAACAGAGGGATAGAAACAGAGGGGCTGAAACAGAGGTGCTGAAACAGAGGGCGAGAAACAGAGGGCGAGAAACAGAGGGGCTGAAACAGAGGGCGAGAAACATTGGGGCTGAAACAGATTGGCTGAAACAGAGGGGCTGAAACAGAGGGCGAGAAACAGTGGGGCTGAAACAGAGGGGCTGAAACAGAGGGCGAGAAACAGAGGGTGAGAAACAGAGGGGCTGAAACAGAGGGGCTGAAACAGAGGGGCTGAAACAGAGGGGCTGAAACAGAGGGCGACAAAGAGAGGGGCTGAAACAGAGGGCGAGAAACAGAGGGGGTGAAACAGAGGGGCTGAAACAGAGGGGCTGAAACAGAGGGCGAGAAACAGAGGGGCTGAAACAGAGGACGAGAAACAGAGGGGCTGAAACAGAGGGCGAGAAACAGAGGGCGAGAAACTGAGGGCGAGAAACAGAGGGGCTGAAACAGAGGGTCTAAAACATAGGGGCTGAAATAGAGGGGCTGAAACAGAGGGGCTGAAACAGAGGGCGAGAAACAGAGGGGCTGAAACAGTGGGGCTGAAACAGAGGGGCTGAAACAGAGGGGCTGAAACAGAGGGCGAGAAACAGAGGGGCTGAAACAGAGGGCGAGAAACAGAGGGGCTGAAACAGAGGGCGAGTAACAGAGGGGCTGAAACAGAGGGGCTGAAACAGAGGGCGAGAAACAGAGGGCGAGAAACAGAGGGCGAGAAACAGAGGGCGAGAAACAGTGCGGCTGAAACAGAGGGGCTGAAACAGAGGGCGAGAAACAGAGAGCGAGAAACAGAGGGCGAGAACCAGAGGGCGAGAAACAGAGGGGCTGAAACAGAGGCAGAGAAACAGAGGGGCTGAAACAGAGGGGCTGTAACCGAGGAGCTGTAACAGATGGCGAGAAACAGAGGGGCTCAAACAGAGGGCGAGAAACAGAGGGCGAGAAACATAGGAGCTGAAACAGAGGGCGAGAAACAGAGGGGATGAAACAGAGGGCGAGAAACAGAGGGGCTGAAACAGAGGGGCTGAAACAGAGGGATAGAAACAGAGGGGCTGAAACAGAGGTGCTGAAACAGAGGGCGAGAAACAGAGGGCGAGAAACAGAGGGGCTGAAACAGAGGGCGAGAAACATTGGGGCTGAAACAGATTGGCTGAAACAGAGGGGCTGAAACAGAGGGCGAGAAACAGTGGGGCTGAAACAGAGGGGCTTAAAAAGAGGGCGAGAAACAGAGGGGATGAAACAGAAGGGCTGAAACATTGGGCAAGAAACAGAGTTGCTAAAAGAGAGGGCGAGAAACAGAAGGGCGAGACACAGAGGGGCTGAAACAGAGGGGCTGAAATAGAGGGCGAGAAACAGAGGGCGAGAAACAGAGGGGCAGTAACAGAGGGGCTGAAACAGAGGGCGAGAAACAGAGGGCGAGAAACAGAGGGGCTGAAACAGAGGGTTGAGAAACAGAGGGGATGAAACAGTGGGGCTGAAACAGAGGGGCTGAAACAGAGGGCGAGAAACAGAGGGCGAGAAATAGAGGGGCTGAAACAGAGGGACTGAAAGATAGGGGCTGAAACAGAGGGGCTGAAACAGAGGGGCTGAAACAGAGGGGCTGAAATAGAGGGCGAGAAACAGAGGGCGAGAAACAGAGGGGCTGTAACAGAGGGGCTGAAACAGAGGGCGAGAAATAGAGTGCGAGAAACAGAGGGTCTGAAACAGAGGGGCTGAAACAGAGGGCCAGAAACAGAGGGCGAGAAATTGAGGGGCAGAAACAGCGGGGCTGAAACAGAGGGCGAGAAACAGAGGGGCTGAAACAGAGGGGATGAAACAGATGGGCTGAAACAGAGGGCAAGAAAAATAGGGTGAGAAACAGAGGGGCTGAATCAGAGGGGCTGAAACAGAGGGGATGAAACAGAGGGGCTGAAACAGAGGGCGAGAAACAGAGGGACTGAAAGATAGGGGCTGAAACAGAGGGGCTGAAACAGAGGGGCTGAAACAGAGGGGCTGAAATAGAGGGCGAGAAACAGAGGGCGAGAAACAGAGGGGCTGTAACAGAGGGGCTGAAACAGAGGGCGAGAAATAGAGTGCGAGAAACAGAGGGTCTGAAACAGAGGGGCTGAAACAGAGGGCCAGAAACAGAGGGCGAGAAATTGAGGGGCAGAAACAGCGGGGCTGAAACAGAGGGCGAGAAACAGAGGGGCTGAAACAGAGGGGATGAAACAGATGGGCTGAAACAGAGGGCAAGAAAAATAGGGTGAGAAACAGAGGGGCTGAATCAGAGGGGCTGAAACAGAGGGGATGAAACAGAGGGGCTGAAACAGAGGGCGAGAAACAGAGGGACTGAAAGATAGGGGCTGAAACAGAGGGGCTGAAACAGAGGGGCTGAAACAGAGGGGCTGAAATAGAGGGCGAGAAACAGAGGGCGAGAAACAGAGGGGCTGTAACAGAGGGGCTGAAACAGAGGGCGAGAAATAGAGTGCGAGAAACAGAGGGTCTGAAACAGAGGGGCTGAAACAGAGGGCCAGAAACAGAGGGCGAGAAATTGAGGGGCAGAAACAGCGGGGCTGAAACAGAGGGCGAGAAACAGAGGGGCTGAAACAGAGGGGATGAAACAGATGGGCTGAAACAGAGGGCAAGAAAAATAGGGTGAGAAACAGAGGGGCTGAATCAGAGGGGCTGAAACAGAGGGGATGAAACAGAGGGGCTGAAACAGAGGGCGAGAAACAGAGGGGCTGAAAGAGAGGGCGAGAAACATAGGGCGAGAAACAGAGGGCGAGAAACAGAGGGGCTGAAACAGAGGGGCTGAAACAGAGGGGCTGAAACAGATGGCGAGAAACAGAGAGCGAGAAACAGAGGGCGAGAAACAGAGTGCGAGAAACAGAGGGCGAGAAACAGAGGGGCTGAAACAGAGGGGCTGAAACAGAGGTGATGAAACGGAGGGGCTGAAACAGAGGGGCTGAAACAGAGGGTGAGAAACAGAGGGTGAGAAACAGAGGGGCTGAAACAGAGGGTCTGAAACAGAGGGGCTGAAACAGAGGGGCTGAAACAGAGGGCGACAAACAGAGGGGCTGAAGCAGAGGGCGAGAAACAGAGGGGATGAAACAGAGGGGCTGAAACAGAGGGGCTGAAACAGAGGGCGAGAAACAGAGGGGCTGAAACAGTGGACGAGAAACAGCGGGGCTGAAACAGAGGGCGAGAAACAGAGGGCGAGAAACTGAGGGCGAGATACAGAGGGGCTGAAACAGAGGGTCTGAAACATAGGGGCTGAAATAGAGGGGCTGAAACAGAGGGGCTGAAACAGAGGGCGAGAAACAGAGGGGCTGAAACACTGGGGCTGAAACAGAGGGGCTGAAACAAAGGGGCTGAAACAGAGGGCGAGAAACAGAGGGGCTGAAACAGAGGGCGAGAAACAGAGGGGCTGAAACAGAGGGCGAGTAACAGAGGGGCTGAAACAGAGGGGCTGAAACAGAGGGCGAGAAACAGAGGGCGAGAAACAGAGGGCGAGAAACAGAGGGCGAGAAACAGTGGGGCTGAAACAGAGGGCGAGAAACAGAGAGCGAGAAACAGAGAGCGAGAAACAGAGGGCGAGAACCAGAGGGCGAGAAACAGAGGGGCTGAAACAGAGGCAGAGAAACAGAGGGGCTGAAACAGAGGGGCTGTAACCGAGGAGCTGTAACAGATGGCGAGAAACAGAGGGGCTCAAACAGAGGGCGAGAAACAGAGGGCGAGAAACATAGGAGCTGAAACAGAGGGCGAGAAACAGAGGGGATGAAACAGAGGGCGAGAAACAGAGGGGCTGAAACAGAGGGGCTGAAACAGAGGGATAGAAACAGAGGGGCTGAAACAGAGGTGCTGAAACAGAGGGCGAGAAACAGAGGGCGAGAAACAGAGGGGCTGAAACAGAGGGCGAGAAACATTGGGGCTGAAACAGATTGGCTGAAACAGAGGGGCTGAAACAGAGGGCGAGAAACAGTGGGGCTGAAACAGAGGGGCTTAAAAAGAGGGCGAGAAACAGAGGGGATGAAACAGAAGGGCTGAAACATTGGGCAAGAAACAGAGTTGCTAAAAGAGAGGGCGAGAAACAGAAGGGCGAGACACAGAGGGGCTGAAACAGAGGGGCTGAAATAGAGGGCGAGAAACAGAGGGCGAGAAACAGAGGGGCAGTAACAGAGGGGCTGAAACAGAGGGCGAGAAACAGAGGGCGAGAAACAGAGGGGCTGAAACAGAGGGTTGAGAAACAGAGGGGATGAAACAGTGGGGCTGAAACAGAGGGGCTGAAACAGAGGGCGAGAAACAGAGGGCGAGAAATAGAGGGGCTGAAACAGAGGGACTGAAAGATAGGGGCTGAAACAGAGGGGCTGAAACAGAGGGGCTGAAACAGAGGGGCTGAAATAGAGGGCGAGAAACAGAGGGCGAGAAACAGAGGGGCTGTAACAGAGGGGCTGAAACAGAGGGCGAGAAACAGACGGGTTGAAACAGAGGGCGTGAAACAGAGGGCGAGAAATAGAGTGCGAGAAACAGAGGGTCTGAAACAGAGGGGCTGAAACAGAGGGCCAGAAACAGAGGGCGAGAAATTGAGGGGCAGAAACAGCGGGGCTGAAACAGAGGGCGAGAAACAGAGGGGCTGAAACAGAGGCGATGAAACAGATGGGCTGAAACAGAGGGCAAGAAAAATAGGGTGAGAAACAGAGGGGCTGAATCAGAGGGGCTGAAACAGAGGGGATGAAACAGAGGGGCTGAAACAGAGGGCGAGAAACAGAGGGGCTGAAAGAGAGGGCGAGAAACATAGGGCGAGAAACAGAGGGCGAGAAACAGAGGGGCTGAAACAGAGGGGCTGAAACAGAGGGGCTGAAACAGATGGCGAGAAACAGAGAGCGAGAAACAGAGGGCGAGAAACAGAGTGCGAGAAACAGAGGGCGAGAAACAGAGGGGCTGAAACAGAGGGGCTGAAACAGAGGTGATGAAACGGAGGGGCTGAAACAGAGGGGCTGAAACAGAGGGCGAGAAACAGAGGGTGAGAAACAGAGGGGCTGAAACAGAGGGGCTGAAACAGAGGGGCTGAAACAGAGGGGCTGAAACAGAGGGCGACAAACAGAGGGGCTGAAGCAGAGGGCGAGAAACAGAGGGGATGAAACAGAGGGGCTGAAACAGAGGGGCTGAAACAGAGGGCGAGAAACAGAGGGGCTGAAACAGTGGACGAGAAACAGCGGGGCTGAAACAGAGGGCGAGAAACAGAGGGCGAGAAACTGAGGGCGAGATACAGAGGGGCTGAAACAGAGGGTCTGAAACATAGGGGCTGAAATAGAGGGGCTGAAACAGAGGGGCTGAAACAGAGGGCGAGAAACAGAGGGGCTGAAACACTGGGGCTGAAACAGAGGGGCTGAAACAAAGGGGCTGAAACAGAGGGCGAGAAACAGAGGGGCTGAAACAGAGGGCGAGAAACAGAGGGGCTGAAACAGAGGGCGAGTAACAGAGGGGCTGAAACAGAGGGGCTGAAACAGAGGGCGAGAAACAGAGGGCGAGAAACAGAGGGCGAGAAACAGAGGGCGAGAAACAGTGGGGCTGAAACAGAGGGCGAGAAACAGAGAGCGAGAAACAGAGGGCGAGAAACAGTGGGGCTGAAACAGAGGGGCTGAAACAGAGGGAGAGAAACAGAGTGCGAGAAACAGAGGGCGAGAACCAGAGGGCGAGAAACAGAGGGGCTGAAACCGAGGGGCTGAAACAGAGGCAGAGAAACAGAGGGGCTCAAACAGAGGGGCTGAAACGGAGGGGCTGAAACAGATGGCGAGAAACAGAGGGGCTCAAACAGAGGGCGAGAAACATAGGAGCTGAAACAGAGGGCGAGAAACAGAGGGGATGATACAGACGGCGAGAAACAGAGGGGCTGAAACAGAGGGGCTGAAACAGAGGAGCTGAAAAAGAGGGGCTGAAATAGAGGGGCTGAAACAGAGGGGCTGAAACAGAGGGGCTGAAATAGAGGGCGAGAAACAGAAGGCGAGAAACATAGCGGCTGTAACAGAGGGGCTGAAACAGAGGGCGAGAAACCGACGGGCTGAAACAGAGGGCGTGAAACAGAGGGCGAGAAACAGAGTGCGAGAAACAGAGGGTCTGAAACAGAGGGGCTGAAACAGAGGGCGAGAAACAGAGGGGCTGAAACAGAGGGGATGAAACAGATGGGCTGAAACAGAGGGCGAGAAAAATATGGTGAGAAACAGAGCGGCTGAAACAGAGGGGCTGAAACAGAGGGGCTGAAACAGAGGGGCTGAAACAGAGGGCGAGAAACATAGGGCGAGAAACAGAGGGCGAGAAACAGAGGGGCTGAAACAGAGGGGCTGAAACAGAGGGTCTGAAACAGATGGCGAGAAACAGAGGGCGAGAAACAGAGGGCGAGAAACAGAGGGGCTGAAACAGAGGGGCTGAAACAGAGGGCGAGAAACAGAGGGGATGAAACAGAGGGCGAGAAACAGAGGGGCTGAAACAGAGGGGCTGAAACAGAGGGCGAGAAACAGAGGGGCTGAAACAGAGGTGCTGAAACAGAGGGCGAGAAACAGAGGGCGAGAAACATAGGGGCTGAAACAGAGGGCGAGAAACATTGGGGCTGAAACAGATTGGCTGAAACAGAGGGGCTGAAACAGAGGGGCTGAAACAGAGGGGCTGAAACAGAGGGCGAGAAACAGAGGGGCTGAAACAGAGGGCGAGAAACAGAGGGGCTGAAACAGAGGGCGAGTAACAGAGGGGCTGAAACAGAGGGGCTGAAACAGAGGGCGAGAAACAGAGGGCGAGAAACAGAGGGCGAGAAACAGAGGGCGAGAAACAGTGCGGCTGAAACAGAGGGGCTGAAACAGAGGGCGAGAAACAGAGAGCGAGAAACAGAGGGCGAGAACCAGAGGGCGAGAAACAGAGGGGCTGAAACAGAGGGGCTGAAACAGAGGCAGAGAAACAGAGGGGCTGAAACAGAGGGGCTGAAACCGAGGGGCTGTAACAGATGGCGAGAAACAGAGGGGCTCAAACAGAGGGCGAGAAACAGAGGGCGAGAAACATAGGAGCTGAAACAGAGGGCGAGAAACAGAGGGGATGAAACAGAGGGCGAGAAACAGAGGGGCTGAAACAGAGGGGCTGAAACAGAGGGATAGAAACAGAGGGGCTGAAACAGAGGTGCTGAATCAGAGGGCGAGAAACAGAGGGCGAGAAACAGAGGGGCTGAAACAGAGGGCGAGAAACATTGGGGCTGAAACAGATTGGCTGAAACAGAGGGGCTGAAACAGAGGGCGAGAAACAGTGGGGCTGAAACAGAGGGGCTGAAAAAGAGGGCGAGAAACAGAGGGGATGAAACAGAAGGGCTGAAACATTGGGCAAGAAACAGAGTTGCTAAAAGAGAGGGCGAGAAACAGAAGGGCGAGACACAGAGGGGCTGAAACAGAGGGGCTGAAATAGAGGGCGAGAAACAGAGGGCGAGAAACAGAGGGGCAGTAACAGAGGGGCTGAAACAGAGGGCGAGAAACAGAGGGCGAGAAACAGAGGGGCTGAAACAGAGGGTTGAGAAACAGAGGGGATGAAACAGTGGGGCTGAAACAGAGGGGCTGAAACAGAGGGCGAGAAACAGAGGGCGAGAAATAGAGGGGCTGAAACAGAGGGACTGAAAGATAGGGGCTGAAACAGAGGGGCTGAAACAGAGGGGCTGAAACAGAGGGGCTGAAATAGAGGGCGAGAAACAGAGGGCGAGAAACAGAGGGGCTGTAACAGAGGGGCTGAAACAGAGGGCGAGAAACAGACGGGTTGAAACAGAGGGCGTGAAACAGAGGGCGAGAAATAGAGTGCGAGAAACAGAGGGTCTGAAACAGAGGGGCTGAAACAGAGGGCCAGAAACAGAGGGCGAGAAATTGAGGGGCAGAAACAGCGGGGCTGAAACAGAGGGCGAGAAACAGAGGGGCTGAAACAGAGGGGATGAAACAGATGGGCTGAAACAGAGGGCAAGAAAAATAGGGTGAGAAACAGAGGGGCTGAATCAGAGGGGCTGAAACAGAGGGGATGAAACAGAGGGGCTGAAACAGAGGGCGAGAAACAGAGGGGCTGAAAGAGAGGGCGAGAAACATAGGGCGAGAAACAGAGGGCGAGAAACAGAGGGGCTGAAACAGAGGGGCTGAAACAGAGGGGCTGAAACAGATGGCGAGAAACAGAGGGCGAGAAACAGAGGGCGAGAAACAGAGTGCGAGAAACAGAGGGCGAGAAACAGAGGGGCTGAAACAGAGGGGCTGAAACAGAGGTGATGAAACGGAGGGGCTGAAACAGAGGGGCTGAAACAGAGGGCGAGAAACAGAGGGTGAGAAACAGAGGGGCTGAAACAGAGGGGCTGAAACAGAGGGGCTGAAACAGAGGGGCTGAAACAGAGGGCGACAAACAGAGGGGCTGAAGCAGAGGGCGAGAAACAGAGGGGCTGAAACAGTGGGGCTGAAACAGAGGGGCTGAAACAGAGGGCGAGAAACAGAGGGGCTGAAACAGTGGACGAGAAACAGCGGGGCTGAAACAGAGGGCGAGAAACAGAGGGCGAGAAACTGAGGGCGAGATACAGAGGGGCTGAAACAGAGGGTCTGAAACATAGGGGCTGAAATAGAGGGGCTGAAACAGAGGGGCTGAAACAGAGGGCGAGAAACAGAGGGGCTGAAACAGAGGGCGTGAAACAGAGGGCGAGAAACAGAGTGCGAGAAACAGAGGGTCTGAAACAGAGGGGCTGAAACAGAGGGCGACACACAGAGGGCGAGAAATTGAGGGGCAGAAACAGAGGGGCTGAAACAGAGGGCGAGAAACAGAGGGGCTGAAACAGAGGGGATGAAACAGATGGGCTGAAACAGAGGGCGAGAAAAATATGGTGAGAAACAGAGCGGCTGAAACAGAGGGGCTGAAACAGAGGGGCTGAAACAGAGGGGCTGAAACAGAGGGCGAGAAACATAGGGCGAGAAACAGAGGGCGAGAAACAGAGGGGCTGAAACAGAGGGGCTGGAACAGAGGGTCTGAAACAGATGGCGAGAAACAGAGGGCGAGAAACAGAGGGCGAGAAACAGAGGGGCTGAAACAGAGGGGCTGAAACAGAGGGCGAGAAACAGAGGGGATGAAACAGAGGGCGAGAAACAGAGGGGCTGAAACAGAGGGGCTGAAACAGAGGGCGAGAAACAGAGGGGCTGAAACAGAGGTGCTGAAACAGAGGGCGAGAAACAGAGGGCGAGAAACATAGGGGCTGAAATAGAGGGCGAGAAACAGTGGGGCTGAAACAGATTGGCTGAAACAGAGGGGCTGAAACAGAGGGGCTGAAACAGAGGGGCTGAAACAGAGGGCGAGAAACAGAGGGGCTGAAACAGAGGGCGAGAAACAGAGGGGCTTAAACAGAGGGCGAGTAACAGAGGGGCTGAAACAGAGGGGCTGAAACAGAGGGCGAGAAACAGAGGGCGAGAAACAGAGGGCGAGAAACAGAGGGCGAGAAACAGTGCGGCTGAAACAGAGGGGCTGAAACAGAGGGCGAGAAACAGAGAGCGAGAAACAGAGGGCGAGAACCAGAGGGCGAGAAACAGAGGGGCTGAAACAGAGGGGCTGAAACAGAGGCAGAGAAACAGAGGGGCTGAAACAGAGGGGCTGAAACCGAGGGGCTGTAACAGATGGCGAGAAACAGAGGGGCTCAAACAGAGGGCGAGAAACAGAGGGCGAGAAACATAGGAGCTGAAACAAAGGGCGAGAAACAGAGGGGATGAAACAGAGGGCGACAAACAGAGGGGCTGAAACAGAGGGGCTGAAACAGAGGGATAGAAACAGAGGGGCTGAAACAGAGGTGCTGAAACAGAGGGCGAGAAACAGAGGGCGAGAAACAGAGGGGCTGAAACAGAGGGCGAGAAACATTGGGGCTGAAACAGATTGGCTGAAACAGAGGGGCTGAAACAGAGGGCGAGAAACAGTGGGGCTGAAACAGAGGGGCTGAAAAAGAGGGCGAGAAACAGAGGGGATGAAACAGAAGGGCTGAAACATTGGGCAAGAAACAGAGTTGCTAAAAGAGAGGGCGAGAAACAGAAGGGCGAGACACAGAGGGGCTGAAACAGAGGGGCTGAAATAGAGGGCGAGAAACAGAGGGCGAGAAACAGAGGGGCAGTAACAGAGGGGCTGAAACAGAGGGCGAGAAACAGAGGGCGAGAAACAGAGGGGCTGAAACAGAGGGTTGAGAAACAGAGGGGATGAAACAGTGGGGCTGAAACAGAGGGGCTGAAACAGAGGGCGAGAAACAGAGGGCGAGAAATAGAGGGGCTGAAACAGAGGGACTGAAAGAGAGGGGCTGAAACAGAGGGGCTGAAACAGAGGAGCTGAAACAGAGGGGCTGAAATAGAGGGCGAGAAACAGAGGGCGAGAAACAGAGGGGCTGTAACAGAGGGGCTGAAACAGAGGGCGAGAAACAGACGGGTTGAAACAGAGGGCGTGAAACAGAGGGCGAGAAATAGAGTGCGAGAAACAGAGGGTCTGAAACAGAGGGGCTGAAACAGAGGGCCAGAAACAGAGGGCGAGAAATTGAGGGGCAGAAACAGCGGGGCTGAAACAGAGGGCGAGAAACAGAGGGGCTGAAACAGAGGGGATGAAACAGATGGGCTGAAACAGAGGGCAAGAAAAATAGGGTGAGAAACAGAGGGGCTGAATCAGAGGGGCTGAAACAGAGGGGATGAAACAGAGGGGCTGAAACAGAGGGCGATAAACAGAGGGGCTGAAAGAGAGGGCGAGAAACATAGGGCGAGAAACAGAGGGCGAGAAACAGAGGGGCTGAAACAGAGGGGCTGAAACAGAGGGGCTGAAACAGATGGCGAGAAACAGAGGGCGAGAAACAGAGGGCGAGAAACAGAGTGCGAGAAACAGAGGGCGAGAAACAGAGGGGCTGAAACAGAGGGGCTGAAACAGAGGTGATGAAACGGAGGGGCTGAAACAGAGGGGCTGAAACAGAGGGCGAGAAACAGAGGGTGAGAAACAGAGGGGCTGAAACAGAGGGGCTGAAACAGAGGGGCTGAAACAGAGGGGCTGAAACAGAGGGCGACAAACAGAGGGGCTGAAGCAGAGGGCGAGAAACAGAGGGGCTGAAACAGAGGGGCTGAAACAGAGGGGCTGAAACAGAGGGCGAGAAACAGAGGGGCTGAAACAGTGGACGAGAAACAGCGGGGCTGAAACAGAGGGCGAGAAACAGAGGGCGAGAAACAGAGGGTGAGATACAGAGGGGCTGAAACAGAGGGTCTGAAACATAGGGGCTGAAATAGAGGGGCTGAAACAGAGGGGCTGAAACAGAGGGCGAGAAACAGAGGGGCTGAAACACTGGGGCTGAAACAGAGGGGCTGAAACAAAGGGGCTGAAACAGAGGGCGAGAAACAGAGGGTCTGAAACAGAGGGCGAGAAACAGAGGGGCTGAAACAGAGGGCGAGTAACAGAGGGGCTGAAACAGAGGGGCTGAAACAGAGGGAGAGAAACAGAGAGCGAGAAACAGAGGGCGAGAAACAGTGGGGCTGAAACAGAGGGGCTGAAACAGAGGGAGAGAAACAGAGAGCGAGAAACAGAGGGCGAGAACCAGAGGGCGAGAAACAGAGGGGCTGAAACAGAGGGTTGAGAAACAGAGGGGATGAAACAGTGGGGCTGAAACAGAGGGGCTGAAACAGAGGGCGAGAAACAGAGGGCGAGAAATAGAGGGGCTGAAACAGAGGGACTGAAAGATAGGGGCTGAAACAGAGGGGCTGAAACAGAGGGGCTGAAACAGAGGGGCTGAAATAGAGGGCGAGAAACAGAGGGCGAGAAACAGAGGGGCTGTAACAGAGGGGCTGAAACAGAGGGCGAGAAACAGACGGGTTGAAACAGAGGGCGTGAAACAGAGGGCGAGAAATAGAGTGCGAGAAACAGAGGGTCTGAAACAGAGGGGCTGAAACAGAGGGCCAGAAACAGAGGGCGAGAAATTGAGGGGCAGAAACAGCGGGGCTGAAACAGAGGGCGAGAAACAGAGGGGCTGAAACAGAGGCGATGAAACAGATGGGCTGAAACAGAGGGCAAGAAAAATAGGGTGAGAAACAGAGGGGCTGAATCAGAGGGGCTGAAACAGAGGGGATGAAACAGAGGGGCTGAAACAGAGGGCGAGAAACAGAGGGGCTGAAAGAGAGGGCGAGAAACATAGGGCGAGAAACAGAGGGCGAGAAACAGAGGGGCTGAAACAGAGGGGCTGAAACAGAGGGGCTGAAACAGATGGCGAGAAACAGAGAGCGAGAAACAGAGGGCGAGAAACAGAGTGCGAGAAACAGAGGGCGAGAAACAGAGGGGCTGAAACAGAGGGGCTGAAACAGAGGTGATGAAACGGAGGGGCTGAAACAGAGGGGCTGAAACAGAGGGCGAGAAACAGAGGGTGAGAAACAGAGGGGCTGAAAAAGAGGGGCTGAAACAGAGGGGCTGAAACAGAGGGGCTGAAACAGAGGGCGACAAACAGAGGGGCTGAAGCAGAGGGCGAGAAACAGAGGGGATGAAACAGAGGGGCTGAAACAGAGGGGCTGAAACAGAGGGCGAGAAACAGAGGGGCTGAAACAGTGGACGAGAAACAGCGGGGCTGAAACAGAGGGCGAGAAACAGAGGGCGAGAAACTGAGGGCGAGATACAGAGGGGCTGAAACAGAGGGTCTGAAACATAGGGGCTGAAATAGAGGGGCTGAAACAGAGGGGCTGAAACAGAGGGCGAGAAACAGAGGGGCTGAAACACTGGGGCTGAAACAGAGGGGCTGAAACAAAGGGGCTGAAACAGAGGGCGAGAAACAGAGGGGCTGAAACAGAGGGCGAGAAACAGAGGGGCTGAAACAGAGGGCGAGTAACAGAGGGGCTGAAACAGAGGGGCTGAAACAGAGGGCGAGAAACAGAGGGCGAGAAACAGAGGGCGAGAAACAGAGGGCGAGAAACAGTGGGGCTGAAACAGAGAGCGAGAAACAGAGAGCGAGAAACAGAGGGCGAGAAACAGTGGGGCTGAAACAGAGGGGCTGAAACAGAGGGAGAGAAACAGAGTGCGAGAAACAGAGGGCGAGAAACAGAGGGGCTGAAACAGAGGGGCTGAAACAGAGGGGCTGAAACAGAGGGCGAGAAACAGAGGGGCTGAAATAGAGGGCGAGAAACAGAGGGGATGAAACAGAGGGCGAGAAACAGAGGGGCTGAAACAGAGGGGCTGAAACAGAGGGATAGAAACAGAGGGGCTGAAACAGAGGTGCTGAAACAGAGGGCGAGAAACAGAGGGCGAGAAACAGAGGGGCTGAAACAGAGGGCGAGAAACATTGGGGCTGAAACAGATTGGCTGAAACAGAGGGGCTGAAACAGAGGGCGAGAAACAGTGGGGCTGAAACAGAGGGGCTGAAACAGAGGGCGAGAAACAGAGGGTGAGAAACAGAGGGGCTGAAACAGAGGGGCTGAAACAGAGGGGCTGAAACAGAGGGGCTGAAACAGAGGGCGACAAAGAGAGGGGCTGAAACAGAGGGCGAGAAACAGAGGGGGTGAAACAGAGGGGCTGAAACAGAGGGGCTGAAACAGAGGGCGAGAAACAGAGGGGCTGAAACAGAGGACGAGAAACAGAGGGGCTGAAACAGAGGGCGAGAAACAGAGGGCGAGAAACTGAGGGCGAGAAACAGAGGGGCTGAAACAGAGGGTCTAAAACATAGGGGCTGAAATAGAGGGGCTGAAACAGAGGGGCTGAAACAGAGGGCGAGAAACAGAGGGGCTGAAACAGTGGGGCTGAAACAGAGTGGCTGAAACAGAGGGGCTGAAACAGAGGGCGAGAAACAGAGGGGCTGAAACAGAGGGCGAGAAACAGAGGGGCTGAAACAGAGGGCGAGTAACAGAGGGGCTGAAACAGAGGGGCTGAAACAGAGGGCGGAGAAACAGAGGGCGAGAAACAGAGGGCGAGAAACAGAGGGCGAGAAACAGTGCGGCTGAAACAGAGGGGCTGAAACAGAGGGCGAGAAACAGAGAGCGAGAAACAGAGGGCGAGAACCAGAGGGCGAGAAACAGAGGGGCTGAAACAGAGGCAGAGAAACAGAGGGGCTGAAACAGAGGGGCTGTAACCGAGGAGCTGTAACAGATGGCGAGAAACAGAGGGGCTCAAACAGAGGGCGAGAAACAGAGGGCGAGAAACATAGGAGCTGAAACAGAGGGCGAGAAACAGAGGGGATGAAACAGAGGGCGAGAAACAGAGGGGCTGAAACAGAGGGGCTGAAACAGAGGGATAGAAACAGAGGGGCTGAAACAGAGGTGCTGAAACAGAGGGCGAGAAACAGAGGGCGAGAAACAAAGGGGCTGAAACAGAGGGCGAGAAACATTGGGGCTGAAACAGATTGGCTGAAACAGAGGGGCTGAAACAGAGGGCGAGAAACAGTGGGGCTGAAACAGAGGGGCTTAAAAAGAGGGCGAGAAACAGAGGGGATGAAACAGAAGGGCTGAAACATTGGGCAAGAAACAGAGTTGCTAAAAGAGAGGGCGAGAAACAGAAGGGCGAGACACAGAGGGGCTGAAACAGAGGGGCTGAAATAGAGGGCGAGAAACAGAGGGCGAGAAACAGAGGGGCAGTAACAGAGGGGCTGAAACAGAGGGCGAGAAACAGAGGGCGAGAAACAGAGGGGCTGAAACAGAGGGTTGAGAAACAGAGGGGATGAAACAGTGGGGCTGAAACAGAGGGGCTGAAACAGAGGGCGAGAAACAGAGGGCGAGAAATAGAGGGGCTGAAACAGAGGGACTGAAAGATAGGGGCTGAAACAGAGGGGCTGAAACAGAGGGGCTGAAACAGAGGGGCTGAAATAGAGGGCGAGAAACAGAGGGCGAGAAACAGAGGGGCTGTAACAGAGGGGCTGAAACAGAGGGCGAGAAACAGACGGGTTGAAACAGAGGGCGTGAAACAGAGGGCGAGAAATAGAGTGCGAGAAACAGAGGGTCTGAAACAGAGGGGCTGAAACAGAGGGCCAGAAACAGAGGGGCTGAAACAGAGGGCGAGAAACAGAGGGGCTGAAACAGAGGGCGAGAGAAAGAGGGGCTGAAACAGAGGGGCTGAAAGAGAGGGGCTGAAACAGAGGGGCTGAAACAGAGGGCGAGAAACAGAGGGGCTGAAACAGTGGGGCTGAAACAGAGGGGCCGAAACAGAGGGGCTGAAACAGAGGGCGAGAAACAGAGGGGCTGAAACAGAGGGCGAGAAACAGAGGGGGTGAAACAGAGGGCGAGTAACAGAGGGGCTGAAACAGAGGGGCTGAAACAGAGGAGCTGAAACAGAGGGCGAGAAACAGAGGGCGAGAAACAGACGGGCTGAAACAGAGGGTTGAGAAACAGAGGGGCTGAAACAGTGGGACTGAAACAGAGGGGCTGAAACAGAGGGCGAGAAACAGACGGCGAGAAATAGAGGGGCTGAAACAGAGGGACTGAAACAGAGGGGCTGAAACAGAGGGGCTGAAATAGAGTGCGAGAAACAGAAGGCGAGAAACAGAGGTGCTGTAACAGAGGGGCTGAAGCAGAGGGCGAGAAACAGACGGGCTGAAACAGAGGGCGTGAAACAGAGGGCGAGAAACAGAGTGCGAGAAACAGAGGGTCTGAAACAGAGGGGCTGAAACAGCGGGCGAGACACAGTGGGCGAGAAATTGAGGGGCAGAAACAGAGGGGCTGAAACAGAGGGCGCGAAACAGAGGGGCTGAAACAGAGGGGATGAAACAGATGGGCTGAAACAGAGGGCGAGAAACAGAGGGGCTGAAACAGAGGGGCTGAAACAGAGGGGCTGAAACAGAGGGGCTGAAACAGAGGGGCTGAAACAGAGGGCGAGAAACAGAGGGGCTGAAACAGAGGGGCTGAAACAGAGGGGCTGAAACAGAGGGCGAGAAACATAGGGCGAGAAACAGAGGGCGAGAAACAGAGGGGCTGAAACAGAGGGGCTGAAACAGAGGGGCTGAAACATATGGCGAGAAACAGAGGGCGAGAAACAGAGGGCGAGAAACAGAGTGCGAGAAACAGAGGGCGAGAAACAGAGGGGCTGAAACAGAGGGGCTGAAACAGAGGGGATGAAACAGAGGGGCTGAATCAGAGGGGCTGAAACAGAGGGCGAGAAACAGAGGGTGAGAAACAGAGGGGCTGAAACAGAGGGGCTGAAACAGAGGGGCTGAAACAGAGGGGCTGAAACAGAGGGCGACAAAGAGAGGGGCTGAAACAGAGGGCGAGAAACAGAGGGGCTGAAACAGAGGGGCTGAAACAGAGGAGCTGAAACAGAGGGCGAGAAACAGAGGGGCTGAAACAGAGGACGAGAAACAGAGGGGCTGAAACAGAGGGCGAGAAACAGAGGGCGAGAAACTGAGGGCGAGAAACAGAGGGGCTGAAACAGAGGGTCTGAAACATAGGGGCTGAAATAGAGGGGCTGAAACAGAGGGGCAGAAACAGAGGGCGAGAAACAGAGGGGCTGAAACAGTGGGGCTGAAACAGAGGGGCTGAAACAGAGGGGCTGAAACAGAGGGCGAGAAACAGAGGGGCTGAAACAGAGGGCGAGAAACAGATGGGATGAAACAGAGGGCGAGAAACAGAGGGGCTGAAACAGAGGGGCTGAAACAGAGGGATAGAAACAGAGGGGCTGAAACAGAGGTGCTGAAACAGAGGGCGAGAAACAGAGGGCGAGAAACAGAGGGGCTGAAACAGAGGGCGAGAAACATTGGGGCTGAAACAGATTGGCTGAAACAGAGGGGCTGAAACAGAGGGCGAGAAACAGTGGGGCTGAAACAGAGGGGCTGAAACAGAGGGCGAGAAACAGAGGGTGAGAAACAGAGGGGCTGAAACAGAGGGGCTGAAACAGAGGGGCTGAAACAGAGGGGCTGAAACAGAGGGCGACAAAGAGAGGGGCTGAAACAGAGGGCGAGAAACAGAGGGGGTGAAACAGAGGGGCTGAAACAGAGGGGCTGAAACAGAGGGCGAGAAACAGAGGGGCTGAAACAGAGGACGAGAAACAGAGGGGCTGAAACAGAGGGCGAGAAACAGAGGGCGAGAAACTGAGGGCGAGAAACAGAGGGGCTGAAACAGAGGGTCTAAAACATAGGGGCTGAAATAGAGGGGCTGAAACAGAGGGGCTGAAACAGAGGGCGAGAAACAGAGGGGCTGAAACAGTGGGGCTGAAACAGAGGGGCTGAAACAGAGGGGCTGAAACAGAGGGCGAGAAACAGAGGGGCTGAAACAGAGGGCGAGAAACAGAGGGGCTGAAACAGAGGGCGAGTAACAGAGGGGCTGAAACAGAGGGGCTGAAACAGAGGGCGAGAAACAGAGGGCGAGAAACAGAGGGCGAGAAACAGAGGGCGAGAAACAGTGCGGCTGAAACAGAGGGGCTGAAACAGAGGGCGAGAAACAGAGAGCGAGAAACAGAGGGCGAGAACCAGAGGGCGAGAAACAGAGGGGCTGAAACAGAGGCAGAGAAACAGAGGGGCTGAAACAGAGGGGCTGTAACCGAGGAGCTGTAACAGATGGCGAGAAACAGAGGGGCTCAAACAGAGGGCGAGAAACAGAGGGCGAGAAACATAGGAGCTGAAACAGAGGGCGAGAAACAGAGGGGATGAAACAGAGGGCGAGAAACAGAGGGGCTGAAACAGAGGGGCTGAAACAGAGGGATAGAAACAGAGGGGCTGAAACAGAGGTGCTGAAACAGAGGGCGAGAAACAGAGGGCGAGAAACAGAGGGGCTGAAACAGAGGGCGAGAAACATTGGGGCTGAAACAGATTGGCTGAAACAGAGGGGCTGAAACAGAGGGCGAGAAACAGTGGGGCTGAAACAGAGGGGCTTAAAAAGAGGGCGAGAAACAGAGGGGATGAAACAGAAGGGCTGAAACATTGGGCAAGAAACAGAGTTGCTAAAAGAGAGGGCGAGAAACAGAAGGGCGAGACACAGAGGGGCTGAAACAGAGGGGCTGAAATAGAGGGCGAGAAACAGAGGGCGAGAAACAGAGGGGCAGTAACAGAGGGGCTGAAACAGAGGGCGAGAAACAGAGGGCGAGAAACAGAGGGGCTGAAACAGAGGGTTGAGAAACAGAGGGGATGAAACAGTGGGGCTGAAACAGAGGGGCTGAAACAGAGGGCGAGAAACAGAGGGCGAGAAATAGAGGGGCTGAAACAGAGGGACTGAAAGATAGGGGCTGAAACAGAGGGGCTGAAACAGAGGGGCTGAAACAGAGGGGCTGAAATAGAGGGCGAGAAACAGAGGGCGAGAAACAGAGGGGCTGTAACAGAGGGGCTGAAACAGAGGGCGAGAAACAGACGGGTTGAAACAGAGGGCGTGAAACAGAGGGCGAGAAATAGAGTGCGAGAAACAGAGGGTCTGAAACAGAGGGGCTGAAACAGAGGGCCAGAAACAGAGGGCGAGAAATTGAGGGGCAGAAACAGCGGGGCTGAAACAGAGGGCGAGAAACAGAGGGGCTGAAACAGAGGGGATGAAACAGATGGGCTGAAACAGAGGGCAAGAAAAATAGGGTGAGAAACAGAGGGGCTGAATCAGAGGGGCTGAAACAGAGGGGATGAAACAGAGGGGCTGAAACAGAGGGCGAGAAACAGAGGGGCTGAAAGAGAGGGCGAGAAACATAGGGCGAGAAACAGAGGGCGAGAAACAGAGGGGCTGAAACAGAGGGGCTGAAACAGAGGGGCTGAAACAGATGGCGAGAAACAGAGAGCGAGAAACAGAGGGCGAGAAACAGAGTGCGAGAAACAGAGGGCGAGAAACAGAGGGGCTGAAACAGAGGGGCTGAAACAGAGGTGATGAAACGGAGGGGCTGAAACAGAGGGGCTGAAACAGAGGGTGAGAAACAGAGGGTGAGAAACAGAGGGGCTGAAACAGAGGGTCTGAAACAGAGGGGCTGAAACAGAGGGGCTGAAACAGAGGGCGACAAACAGAGGGGCTGAAGCAGAGGGCGAGAAACAGAGGGGATGAAACAGAGGGGCTGAAACAGAGGGGCTGAAACAGAGGGCGAGAAACAGAGGGGCTGAAACAGTGGACGAGAAACAGCGGGGCTGAAACAGAGGGCGAGAAACAGAGGGCGAGAAACTGAGGGCGAGATACAGAGGGGCTGAAACAGAGGGTCTGAAACATAGGGGCTGAAATAGAGGGGCTGAAACAGAGGGGCTGAAACAGAGGGCGAGAAACAGAGGGGCTGAAACACTGGGGCTGAAACAGAGGGGCTGAAACAAAGGGGCTGAAACAGAGGGCGAGAAACAGAGGGGCTGAAACAGAGGGCGAGAAACAGAGGGGCTGAAACAGAGGGCGAGTAACAGAGGGGCTGAAACAGAGGGGCTGAAACAGAGGGCGAGAAACAGAGGGCGAGAAACAGAGGGCGAGAAACAGAGGGCGAGAAACAGTGGGGCTGAAACAGAGGGCGAGAAACAGAGAGCGAGAAACAGAGAGCGAGAAACAGAGGGCGAGAACCAGAGGGCGAGAAACAGAGGGGCTGAAACAGAGGCAGAGAAACAGAGGGGCTGAAACAGAGGGGCTGTAACCGAGGAGCTGTAACAGATGGCGAGAAACAGAGGGGCTCAAACAGAGGGCGAGAAACAGAGGGCGAGAAACATAGGAGCTGAAACAGAGGGCGAGAAACAGAGGGGATGAAACAGAGGGCGAGAAACAGAGGGGCTGAAACAGAGGGGCTGAAACAGAGGGATAGAAACAGAGGGGCTGAAACAGAGGTGCTGAAACAGAGGGCGAGAAACAGAGGGCGAGAAACAGAGGGGCTGAAACAGAGGGCGAGAAACATTGGGGCTGAAACAGATTGGCTGAAACAGAGGGGCTGAAACAGAGGGCGAGAAACAGTGGGGCTGAAACAGAGGGGCTTAAAAAGAGGGCGAGAAACAGAGGGGATGAAACAGAAGGGCTGAAACATTGGGCAAGAAACAGAGTTGCTAAAAGAGAGGGCGAGAAACAGAAGGGCGAGACACAGAGGGGCTGAAACAGAGGGGCTGAAATAGAGGGCGAGAAACAGAGGGCGAGAAACAGAGGGGCAGTAACAGAGGGGCTGAAACAGAGGGCGAGAAACAGAGGGCGAGAAACAGAGGGGCTGAAACAGAGGGTTGAGAAACAGAGGGGATGAAACAGTGGGGCTGAAACAGAGGGGCTGAAACAGAGGGCGAGAAACAGAGGGCGAGAAATAGAGGGGCTGAAACAGAGGGACTGAAAGATAGGGGCTGAAACAGAGGGGCTGAAACAGAGGGGCTGAAACAGAGGGGCTGAAATAGAGGGCGAGAAACAGAGGGCGAGAAACAGAGGGGCTGTAACAGAGGGGCTGAAACAGAGGGCGAGAAACAGACGGGTTGAAACAGAGGGCGTGAAACAGAGGGCGAGAAATAGAGTGCGAGAAACAGAGGGTCTGAAACAGAGGGGCTGAAACAGAGGGCCAGAAACAGAGGGCGAGAAATTGAGGGGCAGAAACAGCGGGGCTGAAACAGAGGGCGAGAAACAGAGGGGCTGAAACAGAGGCGATGAAACAGATGGGCTGAAACAGAGGGCAAGAAAAATAGGGTGAGAAACAGAGGGGCTGAATCAGAGGGGCTGAAACAGAGGGGATGAAACAGAGGGGCTGAAACAGAGGGCGAGAAACAGAGGGGCTGAAAGAGAGGGCGAGAAACATAGGGCGAGAAACAGAGGGCGAGAAACAGAGGGGCTGAAACAGAGGGGCTGAAACAGAGGGGCTGAAACAGATGGCGAGAAACAGAGAGCGAGAAACAGAGGGCGAGAAACAGAGTGCGAGAAACAGAGGGCGAGAAACAGAGGGGCTGAAACAGAGGGGCTGAAACAGAGGTGATGAAACGGAGGGGCTGAAACAGAGGGGCTGAAACAGAGGGCGAGAAACAGAGGGTGAGAAACAGAGGGGCTGAAACAGAGGGGCTGAAACAGAGGGGCTGAAACAGAGGGGCTGAAACAGAGGGCGACAAACAGAGGGGCTGAAGCAGAGGGCGAGAAACAGAGGGGATGAAACAGAGGGGCTGAAACAGAGGGGCTGAAACAGAGGGCGAGAAACAGAGGGGCTGAAACAGTGGACGAGAAACAGCGGGGCTGAAACAGAGGGCGAGAAACAGAGGGCGAGAAACTGAGGGCGAGATACAGAGGGGCTGAAACAGAGGGTCTGAAACATAGGGGCTGAAATAGAGGGGCTGAAACAGAGGGGCTGAAACAGAGGGCGAGAAACAGAGGGGCTGAAACACTGGGGCTGAAACAGAGGGGCTGAAACAAAGGGGCTGAAACAGAGGGCGAGAAACAGAGGGGCTGAAACAGAGGGCGAGAAACAGAGGGGCTGAAACAGAGGGCGAGTAACAGAGGGGCTGAAACAGAGGGGCTGAAACAGAGGGCGAGAAACAGAGGGCGAGAAACAGAGGGCGAGAAACAGAGGGCGAGAAACAGTGGGGCTGAAACAGAGGGCGAGAAACAGAGAGCGAGAAACAGAGGGCGAGAAACAGTGGGGCTGAAACAGAGGGGCTGAAACAGAGGGAGAGAAACAGAGTGCGAGAAACAGAGGGCGAGAACCAGAGGGCGAGAAACAGAGGGGCTGAAACCGAGGGGCTGAAACAGAGGCAGAGAAACAGAGGGGCTCAAACAGAGGGGCTGAAACGGAGGGGCTGAAACAGATGGCGAGAAACAGAGGGGCTCAAACAGAGGGCGAGAAACATAGGAGCTGAAACAGAGGGCGAGAAACAGAGGGGATGATACAGACGGCGAGAAACAGAGGGGCTGAAACAGAGGGGCTGAAACAGAGGAGCTGAAAAAGAGGGGCTGAAATAGAGGGGCTGAAACAGAGGGGCTGAAACAGAGGGGCTGAAATAGAGGGCGAGAAACAGAAGGCGAGAAACATAGCGGCTGTAACAGAGGGGCTGAAACAGAGGGCGAGAAACCGACGGGCTGAAACAGAGGGCGTGAAACAGAGGGCGAGAAACAGAGTGCGAGAAACAGAGGGTCTGAAACAGAGGGGCTGAAACAGAGGGCGAGAAACAGAGGGGCTGAAACAGAGGGGATGAAACAGATGGGCTGAAACAGAGGGCGAGAAAAATATGGTGAGAAACAGAGCGGCTGAAACAGAGGGGCTGAAACAGAGGGGCTGAAACAGAGGGGCTGAAACAGAGGGCGAGAAACATAGGGCGAGAAACAGAGGGCGAGAAACAGAGGGGCTGAAACAGAGGGGCTGAAACAGAGGGTCTGAAACAGATGGCGAGAAACAGAGGGCGAGAAACAGAGGGCGAGAAACAGAGGGGCTGAAACAGAGGGGCTGAAACAGAGGGCGAGAAACAGAGGGGATGAAACAGAGGGCGAGAAACAGAGGGGCTGAAACAGAGGGGCTGAAACAGAGGGCGAGAAACAGAGGGGCTGAAACAGAGGTGCTGAAACAGAGGGCGAGAAACAGAGGGCGAGAAACATAGGGGCTGAAACAGAGGGCGAGAAACATTGGGGCTGAAACAGATTGGCTGAAACAGAGGGGCTGAAACAGAGGGGCTGAAACAGAGGGGCTGAAACAGAGGGCGAGAAACAGAGGGGCTGAAACAGAGGGCGAGAAACAGAGGGGCTGAAACAGAGGGCGAGTAACAGAGGGGCTGAAACAGAGGGGCTGAAACAGAGGGCGAGAAACAGAGGGCGAGAAACAGAGGGCGAGAAACAGAGGGCGAGAAACAGTGCGGCTGAAACAGAGGGGCTGAAACAGAGGGCGAGAAACAGAGAGCGAGAAACAGAGGGCGAGAACCAGAGGGCGAGAAACAGAGGGGCTGAAACAGAGGGGCTGAAACAGAGGCAGAGAAACAGAGGGGCTGAAACAGAGGGGCTGAAACCGAGGGGCTGTAACAGATGGCGAGAAACAGAGGGGCTCAAACAGAGGGCGAGAAACAGAGGGCGAGAAACATAGGAGCTGAAACAGAGGGCGAGAAACAGAGGGGATGAAACAGAGGGCGAGAAACAGAGGGGCTGAAACAGAGGGGCTGAAACAGAGGGATAGAAACAGAGGGGCTGAAACAGAGGTGCTGAATCAGAGGGCGAGAAACAGAGGGCGAGAAACAGAGGGGCTGAAACAGAGGGCGAGAAACATTGGGGCTGAAACAGATTGGCTGAAACAGAGGGGCTGAAACAGAGGGCGAGAAACAGTGGGGCTGAAACAGAGGGGCTGAAAAAGAGGGCGAGAAACAGAGGGGATGAAACAGAAGGGCTGAAACATTGGGCAAGAAACAGAGTTGCTAAAAGAGAGGGCGAGAAACAGAAGGGCGAGACACAGAGGGGCTGAAACAGAGGGGCTGAAATAGAGGGCGAGAAACAGAGGGCGAGAAACAGAGGGGCAGTAACAGAGGGGCTGAAACAGAGGGCGAGAAACAGAGGGCGAGAAACAGAGGGGCTGAAACAGAGGGTTGAGAAACAGAGGGGATGAAACAGTGGGGCTGAAACAGAGGGGCTGAAACAGAGGGCGAGAAACAGAGGGCGAGAAATAGAGGGGCTGAAACAGAGGGACTGAAAGATAGGGGCTGAAACAGAGGGGCTGAAACAGAGGGGCTGAAACAGAGGGGCTGAAATAGAGGGCGAGAAACAGAGGGCGAGAAACAGAGGGGCTGTAACAGAGGGGCTGAAACAGAGGGCGAGAAACAGACGGGTTGAAACAGAGGGCGTGAAACAGAGGGCGAGAAATAGAGTGCGAGAAACAGAGGGTCTGAAACAGAGGGGCTGAAACAGAGGGCCAGAAACATAGGGCGAGAAATTGAGGGGCAGAAACAGCGGGGCTGAAACAGAGGGCGAGAAACAGAGGGGCTGAAACAGAGGGGATGAAACAGATGGGCTGAAACAGAGGGCAAGAAAAATAGGGTGAGAAACAGAGGGGCTGAATCAGAGGGGCTGAAACAGAGGGGATGAAACAGAGGGGCTGAAACAGAGGGCGAGAAACAGAGGGGCTGAAAGAGAGGGCGAGAAACATAGGGCGAGAAACAGAGGGCGAGAAACAGAGGGGCTGAAACAGAGGGGCTGAAACAGAGGGGCTGAAACAGATGGCGAGAAACAGAGGGCGAGAAACAGAGGGCGAGAAACAGAGTGCGAGAAACAGAGGGCGAGAAACAGAGGGGCTGAAACAGAGGGGCTGAAACAGAGGTGATGAAACGGAGGGGCTGAAACAGAGGGGCTGAAACAGAGGGCGAGAAACAGAGGGTGAGAAACAGAGGGGCTGAAACAGAGGGGCTGAAACAGAGGGGCTGAAACAGAGGGGCTGAAACAGAGGGCGACAAACAGAGGGGCTGAAGCAGAGGGCGAGAAACAGAGGGGCTGAAACAGTGGGGCTGAAACAGAGGGGCTGAAACAGAGGGCGAGAAACAGAGGGGCTGAAACAGTGGACGAGAAACAGCGGGGCTGAAACAGAGGGCGAGAAACAGAGGGCGAGAAACTGAGGGCGAGATACAGAGGGGCTGAAACAGAGGGTCTGAAACATAGGGGCTGAAATAGAGGGGCTGAAACAGAGGGGCTGAAACAGAGGGCGAGAAACAGAGGGGCTGAAACAGAGGGCGTGAAACAGAGGGCGAGAAACAGAGTGCGAGAAACAGAGGGTCTGAAACAGAGGGGCTGAAACAGAGGGCGACACACAGAGGGCGAGAAATTGAGGGGCAGAAACAGAGGGGCTGAAACAGAGGGCGAGAAACAGAGGGGCTGAAACAGAGGGGATGAAACAGATGGGCTGAAACAGAGGGCGAGAAAAATATGGTGAGAAACAGAGCGGCTGAAACAGAGGGGCTGAAACAGAGGGGCTGAAACAGAGGGGCTGAAACAGAGGGCGAGAAACATAGGGCGAGAAACAGAGGGCGAGAAACAGAGGGGCTGAAACAGAGGGGCTGGAACAGAGGGTCTGAAACAGATGGCGAGAAACAGAGGGCGAGAAACAGAGGGCGAGAAACAGAGGGGCTGAAACAGAGGGGCTGAAACAGAGGGCGAGAAACAGAGGGGATGAAACAGAGGGCGAGAAACAGAGGGGCTGAAACAGAGGGGCTGAAACAGAGGGCGAGAAACAGAGGGGCTGAAACAGAGGTGCTGAAACAGAGGGCGAGAAACAGAGGGCGAGAAACATAGGGGCTGAAATAGAGGGCGAGAAACAGTGGGGCTGAAACAGATTGGCTGAAACAGAGGGGCTGAAACAGAGGGGCTGAAACAGAGGGGCTGAAACAGAGGGCGAGAAACAGAGGGGCTGAAACAGAGGGCGAGAAACAGAGGGGCTTAAACAGAGGGCGAGTAACAGAGGGGCTGAAACAGAGGGGCTGAAACAGAGGGCGAGAAACAGAGGGCGAGAAACAGAGGGCGAGAAACAGAGGGCGAGAAACAGTGCGGCTGAAACAGAGGGGCTGAAACAGAGGGCGAGAAACAGAGAGCGAGAAACAGAGGGCGAGAACCAGAGGGCGAGAAACAGAGGGGCTGAAACAGAGGGGCTGAAACAGAGGCAGAGAAACAGAGGGGCTGAAACAGAGGGGCTGAAACCGAGGGGCTGTAACAGATGGCGAGAAACAGAGGGGCTCAAACAGAGGGCGAGAAACAGAGGGCGAGAAACATAGGAGCTGAAACAAAGGGCGAGAAACAGAGGGGATGAAACAGAGGGCGACAAACAGAGGGGCTGAAACAGAGGGGCTGAAACAGAGGGATAGAAACAGAGGGGCTGAAACAGAGGTGCTGAAACAGAGGGCGAGAAACAGAGGGCGAGAAACAGAGGGGCTGAAACAGAGGGCGAGAAACATTGGGGCTGAAACAGATTGGCTGAAACAGAGGGGCTGAAACAGAGGGCGAGAAACAGTGGGGCTGAAACAGAGGGGCTGAAAAAGAGGGCGAGAAACAGAGGGGATGAAACAGAAGGGCTGAAACATTGGGCAAGAAACAGAGTTGCTAAAAGAGAGGGCGAGAAACAGAAGGGCGAGACACAGAGGGGCTGAAACAGAGGGGCTGAAATAGAGGGCGAGAAACAGAGGGCGAGAAACAGAGGGGCAGTAACAGAGGGGCTGAAACAGAGGGCGAGAAACAGAGGGCGAGAAACAGAGGGGCTGAAACAGAGGGTTGAGAAACAGAGGGGATGAAACAGTGGGGCTGAAACAGAGGGGCTGAAACAGAGGGCGAGAAACAGAGGGCGAGAAATAGAGGGGCTGAAACAGAGGGACTGAAAGAGAGGGGCTGAAACAGAGGGGCTGAAACAGAGGAGCTGAAACAGAGGGGCTGAAATAGAGGGCGAGAAACAGAGGGCGAGAAACAGAGGGGCTGTAACAGAGGGGCTGAAACAGAGGGCGAGAAACAGACGGGTTGAAACAGAGGGCGTGAAACAGAGGGCGAGAAATAGAGTGCGAGAAACAGAGGGTCTGAAACAGAGGGGCTGAAACAGAGGGCCAGAAACAGAGGGCGAGAAATTGAGGGGCAGAAACAGCGGGGCTGAAACAGAGGGCGAGAAACAGAGGGGCTGAAACAGAGGGGATGAAACAGATGGGCTGAAACAGAGGGCAAGAAAAATAGGGTGAGAAACAGAGGGGCTGAATCAGAGGGGCTGAAACAGAGGGGATGAAACAGAGGGGCTGAAACAGAGGGCGAGAAACAGAGGGGCTGAAAGAGAGGGCGAGAAACATAGGGCGAGAAACAGAGGGCGAGAAACAGAGGGGCTGAAACAGAGGGGCTGAAACAGAGGGGCTGAAACAGATGGCGAGAAACAGAGGGCGAGAAACAGAGGGCGAGAAACAGAGTGCGAGAAACAGAGGGCGAGAAACAGAGGGGCTGAAACAGAGGGGCTGAAACAGAGGTGATGAAACGGAGGGGCTGAAACAGAGGGGCTGAAACAGAGGGCGAGAAACAGAGGGTGAGAAACAGAGGGGCTGAAACAGAGGGGCTGAAACAGAGGGGCTGAAACAGAGGGGCTGAAACAGAGGGCGACAAACAGAGGGGCTGAAGCAGAGGGCGAGAAACAGAGGGGCTGAAACAGAGGGGCTGAAACAGAGGGGCTGAAACAGAGGGCGAGAAACAGAGGGGCTGAAACAGTGGACGAGAAACAGCGGGGCTGAAACAGAGGGCGAGAAACAGAGGGCGAGAAACAGAGGGTGAGATACAGAGGGGCTGAAACAGAGGGTCTGAAACATAGGGGCTGAAATAGAGGGGCTGAAACAGAGGGGCTGAAACAGAGGGCGAGAAACAGAGGGGCTGAAACACTGGGGCTGAAACAGAGGGGCTGAAACAAAGGGGCTGAAACAGAGGGCGAGAAACAGAGGGTCTGAAACAGAGGGCGAGAAACAGAGGGGCTGAAACAGAGGGCGAGTAACAGAGGGGCTGAAACAGAGGGGCTGAAACAGAGGGAGAGAAACAGAGAGCGAGAAACAGAGGGCGAGAAACAGTGGGGCTGAAACAGAGGGGCTGAAACAGAGGGAGAGAAACAGAGAGCGAGAAACAGAGGGCGAGAACCAGAGGGCGAGAAACAGAGGGGCTGAAACAAAGGGGCTGAAACAGAGGGCGAGAAACAGAGGGTCTGAAACAGAGGGCGAGAAACAGAGGGGCTGAAACAGAGGGCGAGTAACAGAGGGGCTGAAACAGAGGGGCTGAAACAGAGGGAGAGAAACAGAGAGCGAGAAACAGAGGGCGAGAAACAGTGGGGCTGAAACAGAGGGGCTGAAACAGAGGGAGAGAAACAGAGAGCGAGAAACAGAGGGCGAGAACCAGAGGGCGAGAAACAGAGGGGCTGAAACCGAGTGGCTGAAACAGAGGCAGAGAAACAGCGGGGCTGAAACAGAGGGGCTGAAACGGAGGGGCTGAAACAGATGGCGAGAAACAGAGGGGCTCAAACAGAGGGCGAGAAACATAGGAGCTGAAACAGAGGGCGAGAAACAGAGGGGATGATACAGACGGCGAGAAACAGAGGGTCTGAAACAGAGGGGCTGAAACAGAGGAGCTGAAAAAGAGGGGCTGAAATAGAGGGGCTGAAACAGAGGGGCTGAAACAGAGGGGCTGAAATAGAGGGCGAGAAACAGAAGGCGAGAAACATAGGGGCTGTAACAGAGGGGCTGAAACAGAGGGCGAGAAACAGACGGGCTGAAACAGAGGGCGTGAAACAGAGGGCGAGAAACAGAGTGCGAGAAACAGAGGGTCTGAAACAGAGGGGCTGAAACAGAGGGCGAGACACAGAGGGCGAGAAATTGAGGGGCAGAAACAGAGGGGCTGAAACAGAGGGCGAGAAACAGAGAGGCTGAAACAGAGGGGATGAAACAGATGGGCTGAAACAGAGGGCGAGAAAAATATGGTGAGAAACAGAGCGGCTGAAACAGAGGGGCTGAAACAGAGGGCGTGAAACAGAGGGCGAGAAACAGAGTGCGAGAAACAGAGGGTCTGAAACAGAGGGGCTGAAACAGAGGGCGAGACACAGAGGGCGAGAAATTGAGGGGCAGAAACAGAGGGGCTGAAACAGAGGGCGAGAAACAGAGGGGCTGAAACAGAGGGGATGAAACAGATGGGCTGAAACAGAGGGCGAGAAAAATATGGTGAGAAACAGAGCGGCTGAAACAGAGGGGCTGAAACAGAGGGGCTGAAACAGAGGGGCTGAAACAGAGGGCGAGAAACATAGGGCGAGAAACAGAGGGCGAGAAACAGAGGGGCTGAAACAGAGGGGCTGAAACAGAGGGTCTGAAACAGATGGCGAGAAACAGAGGGCGAGAAACAGAGGGTGAGAAACAGAGTGGCTGAAACAGAGGGGCTGAAACAGAGGGCGAGAAACAGAGGGGATGAAACAGAGGGCGAGAAACAGAGGGGCTGAAACAGAGGGGCTGAAACAGAGGGCGAGAAACAGAGGGGCTGAAACAGAAGTGCTGAAACAGAGGGCGAGAAACAGAGGGCGAGAAACATAGGGGCTGAAACAGAGGGCGAGAAACATTGGGGCTGAAACAGATTGGCTGAAACAGAGGGGCTGAAACAGAGGGCGAGAAACAGTGGGGCTGAAAAAGAGGGGCTGAAACAGAGGGCGAGAAACAGAGGGGATGAAACAGAAGGGCTGAAACATTGGGCAAGAAACAGAGTTGCTAAAAGAGAGGGCGAGAAACAGAAGGGCGAGACACAGAGGGGCTGAAACAGAGGGCGAGAAACAGAGGGGCTGAAATAGAGGGCGAGAAACAGAGGGCGAGAAACAGAGGGGCTGAAAGAGAGGGTCTGAAACAGATGGCGAGAAACAGAGGGCGAGAAACAGAGGGCGAGAAACAGAGGGGCTGAAACAGAGGGGCTGAAACAGAGGGCGAGAAACAGAGGGGATGAAACAGAGGGCGAGAAACAGAGGGGCTGAAACAGAGGGGCTGAAACAGAGGGCGAGAAACAGAGGGGCTGAAACAGAGGTGCTGAAACAGAGGGCGAGAAACATTGGGGCTGAAACAGATTGGCTGAAACAGAGGGGCTGAAACAGAGGGCGAGAAACAGTGGGGCTGAAACAGAGGGGCTGAAACAGAGGGCGAGAAACAGAGGGGATGAAACAGAAGGGCTGAAACATTGGGCAAGAAACAGAGTTGCTAAAAGAGAGGGCGAGAAACAGAAGGGCGAGACACAGAGGGGCTGAAACAGAGGGCGAGAAACAGAGGGGCTGAAACAGAGGGGCTGAAATAGAGGGCGAGAAACAGAGGGCGAGAAACAGAGGGGCTGTAACAGAGGGGCTGAAACAGAGGGCATGAAACAGAGGGCGAGAAACAGAGGGGCTGAAACAGAGGGGCTGAAACAGAGGGCGAGAAACAGACGGGTTGAAACAGAGGGCGTGAAACAGAGGGCGAGAAATAGAGTGCGAGAAACAGAGGGTCTGAAACAGAGGGGCTGAAACAGAGGGCCAGAAACAGAGGGCGAGAAATTGAGGGGCAGAAACAGCGGGGCTGAAACAGAGGGCGAGAAACAGAGGGGCTGAAACAGAGGGGATGAAACAGATGGGCTGAAACAGAGGGCAAGAAAAATAGGGTGAGAAACAGAGGGGCTGAATCAGAGGGGCTGAAACAGAGGGGATGAAACAGAGGGGCTGAAACAGAGGGCGAGAAACAGAGGGGCTGAAAGAGAGGGCGAGAAACATAGGGCGAGAAACAGAGGGCGAGAAACAGAGGGGCTGAAACAGAGGGGCTGAAACAGAGGGGCTGAAACAGATGGCGAGAAACAGAGGGCGAGAAACAGAGGGCGAGAAACAGAGTGCGAGAAACAGAGGGCGAGAAACAGAGGGGCTGAAACAGAGGGGCTGAAACAGAGGTGATGAAACGGAGGGGCTGAAACAGAGGGGCTGAAATAGAGGGCGAGAAACAGAGGGCGAGAAACAGAGGGGCTGTAACAGAGGGGCTGAAACAGAGGGCATGAAACAGAGGGCGAGAAACAGAGGGGCTGAAACAGAGGGTTGAGAAACAGAGGGGCTGAAACAATGGGGCTGAAACAGAGGGGCTGAAACAGAGGGCGAGAAACAGAGGGCGAGAAATAGAGGGGCTGAAACAGAGGGACTGAAACAGAGGGGCTGAAACAGAGGGCTGAAACAGAGGGGCTGAAACAGAGGGGCTGAAACAGAGGGGCTGAAATAGAGGGCGAGAAACAGAGGGCGTGAAACAGAGGGGCTGTAACAGAGGGGCTGAAACAGAGGGCGAGAAACAGACGGGCTGAAACAGAGGGCGTGAAACAGAGGGCGAGAAACAGTTTGCGAGATACAGAGGGTCTGAAACAGAGGGGCTGAAACAGATGGCCAGAAACAGAGGGCGAGAAATTGAGGGGCAGAAACAGAGGGGCTGAAACAGAGGGCGAGAAACAGAGGGGCTGAAACAGAGGGGATGAAACAAATGGGCTGAAACAGAGCGCGAGAAAAAGATGGTGAGAAACAGAGGGGCTGAAACAGAGGGGCTGAAACAGAGGGGCTGAAACAGAGGGGCTGAAACAGAGGGCGAGAAACAGAGGGGCTGAAACAGAGGGGCTGAAACAGAGGGGCTGAAACAGAGGGCGAGAAACATAGGGCGAGAAACAGAGGGCGAGAAACTGAGGGGCTGAAACAGAGGGGCTGAAACAGACGGGCTGAAACAGATGGCGAGAAACAGAGGGCGAGAAACAGAGGGCGAGAAACAGAGTGCGAGAAAGAGAGGGCGAGAAACAGAGGGGCTGAAACAGAGGGGCTGAAACAGAGGGGATGAACCAGAGGGGCTGAAACAGAGGGGCTGAAACAGAGGGCGAGAAACAGAGGGAGAGAAACAGAGGGGCTGAAACAGAGGACGAGAAACAGAGGGGCTGAAACAGAGGGCGAGAAACAGAGGGCTAGAAACTGAGGGCGAGAAACAGAGGGGCTGAAACAGAGGGTCTGAAACATAGTGGCTGAAATAGAGGGGCTGAAGCAGAGGGGCTGAAACAGAGGGCGAGAAACAGAGGGGCTGAAACAGTGGGGCTGAAACAGAGTGGCTGAAACAGAGGGGCTGATACAGAGGGCGAGAAACAGAGGGGCTGAAACAGAGGGCGAGAAACAGAGGGGCTGAAACACAGGGCGAGTAACAGAGGGGCTGAAACAGAGGGGCTGAAACAGAGGGCGAGAAACAGAGGGCGAGAAACAGAGGGCGAGAAACAGAGGGCGAGAAACAGTGCGGCTGAAACAGAGGGGCTGAAACAGAGGGCGAGAAACAGAGAGCGAGAAACAGAGGGCGAGAACCAGAGGGCGAGAAACAGACGGGCTGAAACAGAGGGGATGAAACAGAGGCAGAGAAACAGTGGGGCTGAAACAGAGGGGCTGAAACCGAGGGGCTGAAACAGATGGCGAGAAACAGAGGGGCTCAAACAGAGGGCGAGAAACAGAGGGCGAGAAACATAGGAGCTGAAACAGAGGGCGAGAAACAGAGGGGATGAAACAGAGGGCGAGAAACAGAGGGGCTGAAACAGAGGGGCTGAAACAGAGGGCGAGAAACAGAGGGGCTGAAACAGAGGTGCTGAAACAGAGGGCGAGAAACAGAGGGCGAGAAACATAGGGGCTGAAACAGAGGGCGAGAAACATTGGGGCTGAAACAGATTGGCTGAAACAGAGGGGCTGAAACAGAGGGCGAGAAACAGTGGGGCTGAAACAGAGGGGCTGAAACAGAGGGCGAGAAACAGAGGGGATGAAACAGAAGGGCTGAAACATTGGGCAAGAAACAGAGTTGCTAAAAGAGAGGGCGAGAAACAGAAGGGCGAGACACAGAGGGGCTGTAACAGAGGGCGAGAAACAGAGGGGCTGAAATAGAGGGCGAGAAACAGAGGGCGAGAAACAGAGGGGCTGTAACAGAGGGGCTGAAACAGAGGGCGAGAAACAGAGGGCGAGAAACAGAGGGGCTGAAACAGAGGGTTGAGAAACAGAGGGGCTGAAACAGTGGGGCTGAAACAGAGGGGCTGAAACTGAGGGCGAGAAACAGAGGGCGAGAAATAGATGGGCTGAAACAGAGGGACTGAAACAGAGGGGCTGAAACAGAGGGGCTGAAACAGAGGGGCTGAAACAGAGGGGCTGAAATAGAGGGCGAGAAACAGAGGGCGAGAAACAGAGGGGCTGTAACAGAGGGGCTGAAACAGAGGGCGAGAAACATTTTGGCTGAAACAGAGGGCGTTAAACAGAGGGCGAGAAATAGAGTGCGAGAAACAGAGGGTCTGAAACAGAGGGGCTGAAACAGAGGGCCAGAAACAGAGGGCGAGAAATTGAGGGGCAGAAACAGAGGGGCTGAAACAGAGGGCGAGAAACAGAGGGGCTGAAACAGAGGGGATGAAACAGATGGGCTGAAACAGAGGGCGAGAAAAATAGGGTGAGAAACAGAGGGGCTGAATCAGAGGGGCTGAAACAGAGGGGCTGAAACAGAGGGGCTGAAACAGAGGGGCTGAAACAGAGGGCGAGAAACATAGGGCGAGAAACAGAGGGCGAGAAACAGAGGGGCTGAAACAGAGGGGCTGAAACAGAGGGGCTGAAACAGATGGCGAGAAACAGAGGGCGAGAAACAGAGGGCGAGAAACAGAGTGCGAGAAACAGAGGGCGAGAAACAGAGGGGCTGAAACAGAGGGGCTGAAACAGAGGTGATGAAACAGAGGGGCTGAAACAGAGGGGCTGAAACAGAGGGCGAGAAACAGAGGGTGAGAAACAGAGGGGCTGAAACAGAGGGGCTGAAACAGAGGGGCTGAAACAGAGGGCGACAAACAGAGGGGCTGAAACAGAGGGCGAGAAACAGAGGGGCAGAAACAGAGGGGCTGAAACAGAGGGCGAGAAACAGAGGGGCTGAAACAGTGGACGAGTAACAGAGGGGCTGAAACAGAGGGCGATTAACAGAGGGCGGGAAACTGAGGGCGAGAAACAGAGGGGCTGAAACAGAGGGCCTGAAACATAGGGGCAGAAATAGAGGGGCTGAAACAGAGGGGCTGAAACAGAGGGCGAGAAACAGAGGGCCTGAAACAGTGGGGCTGAAACAGAGGGGCTGAAACAGAGGGGCTGAAACAGAGGGCGAGAAACAGTGGGCTGAAACAGAGGGCGAGAAGCAGAGGGGCTGAAACAGAGGGCGAGTAACAGAGGGGCTGAAACAGAGGGGCTGAAACAGAGGGCGAGAAACAGAGGGCGAGAAACAGAGGGCGAGAAACAGAGGGCGAGAAAGAGTGGGGCTGAAACAGAGGGGCTGAAACAGAGGGCGAGAAACAGAGAGCGAGAAACAGAGGGCGAGAACCAGAGGGCGAGAAACAGAGGGGAAGAAACAGAGGGGCTGAAACAGAGGCAGAGAAACAGAGGGGCTGAAACAGAGGGGCTGAAAGCGAGGGGCTGAAATAGATGGCGAGAAACAGAGGGGCTCAAACAGAGGGCGAGAAACATAGGAGATGAAAAAGAGGGCGAGAAACAGAGGGGATGAAACAGACGGCGAGAAACAGAGGGGCTGATACAGAGGGGCTGAAACAGAGGAGCTGAAAAAGAGGGGCTGAAACAGAGGGGCTGAAACAGAGGGGCTGAAACAGAGGGGCTGAAATAGAGGGCGAGAAACAGAAGGCGAGAAACAAAGGGGCTGTAACAGAGGGGCTGAAACTGAGGGCGAGAAACAGACGGGCTGAAACAGAGGGCGTGAAACAGAGGGGGAGAAACAGAGTGCGAGAAACAGAGGGTCTGAAACAGAGGGGCTGAAGCAGAGGGCGAGACACAGAGGGCGAGAAATTGAGGGGCAGAAACAGAGGGGCTGAAACAGAGGGCGAGAAACAGAGGGGCTGAAACAGAGGGGATGAAACAGATGGGCTGAAACAGAGGGCGAGAAAAATAGGGTGAGAAACAGAGGGGCTGAATCAGAGGGGCTGAAACAGAGGGGCTGAAACAGAGGGGCTGAAACAGAGGGCGAGAAACAGAGGGGCTGAAACAGAGGAGCTGAAACAGAGGGGCTGAAACAGAGGGCGAGAAACATAGGGCGAGAAACAGAGGGCGAGAAACAGAGGGGCTGAAACAAAGGGGCTGAAACAGAGGGGCTGAAACAGATGGCGAGAAACAGAGGGCGAGAAACAGAGGGCGAGAAACAGAGTGCGAGAAACAGAGGGCGAGAAACAGAGGGGCTGAAACAGAGGGGCTGAAACAGAGGGGATGAAACAGAGGGGCTGAATCAGAGGGGCTGAAACAAAGGGCGAGAAACAGAGGGAGAGAAACAGAGGGGCTGAAACAGAGGGGCTGAAACAGAGGGACTGAAACAGAGGGGCTGAAACAGTGGGGCTGAAACAGAGGGGCTGAAACAGAGGGCGAGAAACATAGGGCGAGAAACAGAGGGCGAGAAACAGAGGGGCTGAAACAGAGGGGCTGAAACAGACGGGCTGAAACAGATGGCGAGAAACAGAGGGCGAGAAACAGAGGGCGAGAAACAGAGTGCGAGAAACAGAGGGCGAGAAACAGAGGGGCTGAAACAGAGGGGCTGAAACAGAGGGGATGAACCAGAGGGGCTGAAACAGAGGGGCTGAAACAGAGGGCGAGAAACAGAGGGAGAGAAACAGAGGGGCTGAAACAGAGGACGAGAAACAGAGGGGCTGAAACAGAGGGCGAGAAACAGAGGGCTAGAAACTGAGGGCGAGAAACAGAGGGGCTGAAACAGAGGGTCTGAAACATAGGGGCTGAAATAGAGGGGCTGAAGCAGAGGGGCTGAAACAGAGGGCGAGAAACAGAGGGGCTGAAACAGTGGGGCTGAAACAGAGTGGCTGAAACAGAGGGGCTGATACAGAGGGCGAGAAACAGAGGGGCTGAAACAGAGGGCGAGAAACAGAGGGGCTGAAACACAGGGCGAGTAACAGAGGGGCTGAAACAGAGGGGCTGAAACAGAGGGCGAGAAACAGAGGGCGAGAAACAGAGGGCGAGAAACAGAGGGCGAGAAACAGTGCGGCTGAAACAGAGGGGCTGAAACAGAGGGCGAGAAACAGATAGCGAGAAACAGAGGGCGAGAACCAGAGGGCGAGAAACAGACGGGCTGAAACAGAGGGGATGAAACAGAGGCAGAGAAACAGAGGGGCTGAAACAGAGGGGCTGAAACCGAGGGGCTGAAACAGATGGCGAGAAACAGAGGGGCTCAAACAGAGGGCGAGAAACAGAGGGCGAGAAACATAGGAGCTGAAACAGAGGGCGAGAAACAGAGGGGATGAAACAGAGGGCGAGAAACAGAGGGGCTGAAACAGAGGGGCTGAAACAGAGGGCGAGAAACAGAGGGGCTGAAACAGAGGTGCTGAAACAGAGGGCGAGAAACAGAGGGCGAGAAACATAGGGGCTGAAACAGAGGGCGAGAAACATTGGGGCTGAAACAGATTGGCTGAAACAGAGGGGCTGAAACAGAGGGCGAGAAACAGTGGGGCTGAAACAGAGGGGCTGAAACAGAGGGCGAGAAACAGAGGGGATGAAACAGAAGGGCTGAAACATTGGGCAAGAAACAGAGTTGCTAAAAGAGAGGGCGAGAAACAGAAGGGCGAGACACAGAGGGGCTGTAACAGAGGGCGAGAAACAGAGGGGCTGAAATAGAGGGCGAGAAACAGAGGGCGAGAAACAGAGGGGCTGTAACAGAGGGGCTGAAACAGAGGGCGAGAAACAGAGGGCGAGAAACAGAGGGGCTGAAACAGAGGGTTGAGAAACAGAGGGGCTGAAACAGTGGGGCTGAAACAGAGGGGCTGAAACTGAGGGCGAGAAACAGAGGGCGAGAAATAGATGGGCTGAAACAGAGGGACTGAAACAGAGGGGCTGAAACAGAGGGGCTGAAACAGAGGGGCTGAAACAGAGGGGCTGAAATAGAGGGCGAGAAACAGAGGGCGAGAAACAGAGGGGCTGTAACAGAGGGGCTGAAACAGAGGGCGAGAAACATTTTGGCTGAAACAGAGGGCGTTAAACAGAGGGCGAGAAATAGAGTGCGAGAAACAGAGGGTCTGAAACAGAGGGGCTGAAACAGAGGGCCAGAAACAGAGGGCGAGAAATTGAGGGGCAGAAACAGAGGGGCTGAAACAGAGGGCGAGAAACAGAGGGGCTGAAACAGAGGGGATGAAACAGATGGGCTGAAACAGAGGGCGAGAAAAATAGGGTGAGAAACAGAGGGGCTGAATCAGAGGGGCTGAAACAGAGGGGCTGAAACAGAGGGGCTGAAACAGAGGGGCTGAAACAGAGGGGCTGAAACAGAGGGCGAGAAACATAGGGCGAGAAACAGAGGGCGAGAAACAGAGGGGCTGAAACAGAGGGGCTGAAACAGAGGGGCTGAAACAGATGGCGAGAAACAGAGGGCGAGAAACAGAGGGCGAGAAACAGAGTGCGAGAAACAGAGGGCGAGAAACAGAGGGGCTGAAACAGAGGGGCTGAAACAGAGGTGATGAAACAGAGGGGCTGAAACAGAGGGGCTGAAACAGAGGGCGAGAAACAGAGGGTGAGAAACAGAGGGGCTGAAACAGAGGGGCTGAAACAGAGGGGCTGAAACAGAGGGCGAGAAACAGAGGGGCAGAAACAGAGGGGCTGAAACAGAGGGCGAGAAACAGAGGGGCTGAAACAGAGGGCGAGAAACAGAGGGGCTGAAACAGAGGGCGATTAACAGAGGGCGGGAAACTGAGGGCGAGAAACAGAGGGGCTGAAACAGAGGGCCTGAAACATAGGGGCAGAAATAGAGGGGCTGAAACAGAGGGGCTGAAACAGAGGGCGAGAAACAGAGGGCCTGAAACAGTGGGGCTGAAACAGAGGGGCTGAAACAGAGGGGCTGAAACAGAGGGCGAGAAACAGTGGGCTGAAACAGAGGGCGAGAAGCAGAGGGGCTGAAACAGAGGGCGAGTAACAGAGGGGCTGAAACAGAGGGGCTGAAACAGAGGGCGAGAAACAGAGGGCGAGAAACAGAGGGCGAGAAACAGAGGGCGAGAAAGAGTGGGGCTGAAACAGAGGGGCTGAAACAGAGGGCGAGAAACAGAGAGCGAGAAACAGAGGGCGAGAACCAGAGGGCGAGAAACAGAGGGGAAGAAACAGAGGGGCTGAAACAGAGGCAGAGAAACAGAGGGGCTGAAACAGAGGGGCTGAAAGCGAGGGGCTGAAATAGATGGCGAGAAACAGAGGGGCTCAAACAGAGGGCGAGAAACATAGGAGATGAAAAAGAGGGCGAGAAACAGAGGGGATGAAACAGACGGCGAGAAACAGAGGGGCTGATACAGAGGGGCTGAAACAGAGGAGCTGAAAAAGAGGGGCTGAAACAGAGGGGCTGAAATAGAGGGCGAGAAACAGAAGGCGAGAAACAAAGGGGCTGTAACAGAGGGGCTGAAACTGAGGGCGAGAAACAGACGGGCTGAAACAGAGGGCGTGAAACAGAGGGGGAGAAACAGAGTGCGAGAAACAGAGGGTCTGAAACAGAGGGGCTGAAGCAGAGGGCGAGACACAGAGGGCGAGAAATTGAGGGGCAGAAACAGAGGGGCTGAAACAGAGGGCGAGAAACAGAGGGGCTGAAACAGAGGGGATGAAACAGATGGGCTGAAACAGAGGGCGAGAAAAATAGGGTGAGAAACAGAGGGGATGAATCAGAGGGGCTGAAACAGAGGGGCTGAAACAGAGGGGCTGAAACAGAGGGCGAGAAACAGAGGGGCTGAAACAGAAGGGCTGAAACAGAGGGGCTGAAACAGAGGGCGAGAAACATAGGGCGAGAAGCAGAGGGCGAGAAACAGAGGGGCTGAAACAAAGGGGCTGAAACAGAGGGGCTGAAACAGATGGCGAGAAACAGAGGGCGAGAAACAGAGGGCGAGAAACAGAGTGCGAGAAACAGAGGGCGAGAAACAGAGGGGCTGAAACAGAGGGGCTGAAACAGAGGGGATGAAACAGAGGGGCTGAATCAGAGGGGCTGAAACAAAGGGCGAGAAACAGAGGGTGAGAAACAGAGGGGCTGAAACAGAGGGGCTGAAACAGAGGGGCTGAAGCAGAGGGGCTGAAACAGAGGGCGACAAAGAGAGGGGCTGAAATAGAGGGTTGAGAAACAGAGGGGCTGAAACAGAGGGCGAGAAACAGAGGGGCTGAAACAGAGGGCTAGAAACAGAGTGGCTGAAACAGAGGACGAGAAACAGAGGGGCTGAAACATAGGGCGAGAAACAGAGGGCGAGAAACTGAGAGCGAGAAACAGAGGGGCTGAAACAGAGGGTCTGAAACATAGGGGCTGAAATAGAGGGGCTGAAACAGAGGGGCTGAAACAGAGGGCGAGAAACAGAGGGGCTGAAACAGTGGGGCTGAAACAGAGGGGCTGAAACAGAGGGGCTGAAACAGAGGGCGAGAAACAGAGGGGCTGAAACAGAGGGCGAGAAACAGAGGGGCTGAAACAGGTGGCGAGTAACAGAGGGGCTGAAACAGAGGGGCTGAAACAGAGGGCGAGAAACAGAGGGCGAGAAACAGAGGGCGAGAAACAGAGGGCGAGAAACAGTGGGGCTGAAACAGAGGGGCTGAAACAGAGGGCGAGAAACAGAGAGCGAGAAACAGAGGGCGAGAACCAGAGGGCGAGAAACAGAGGGGCTGAAACAGAGGGGCTGAAACAGAGGCAGAGAAACAGAGGGGCTGAAACAGAGGGGCTGAAACCGATGGGCTGAAACAGATGGCGAGAAACAGAGGGGCTCAAACAGAGGGCGAGAAACAGAGGGCGAGTAACATAGGAGCTGAAACAGAGGGCGAGAAACAGAGGGGATGAAACAGAGGGCGAGAAACAGAGGGGCTGAAACAGAGGGGCTGAAACAGAGGGCGAGAAACAGAGGGGCTGAAACAGAGGTGCTGAAACAGAGGGCGAGAAACAGAGGGCGAGAAACAGAGGGCGAGAAACAGAGGGGCTGAAACAGAGGGCGAGAAACATTGGGGCTGAAACAGATTGGCTGAAACAGAGGGGCTGAAACAAAGGGTGAGAAACAGTGGGGCTGAAACAGAGGGCGAGAAACAGAGGGGATGAAACAGAAGGGCTGAAACATTGGGCAAGAAACAGAGTTGCTAAAAGAGAGGGCGAGAAACAGAAGGGCGAGACACAGAGGGGCTGAAACAGAGGGCGAGAAACAGAGGGGCTGAAACAGAGGGGCTGAAATAGAGGGCGAGAAACAGAGGGCGAGAAACAGAGGGGCTGTAACAGAGGGGCTGAAACAGAGGGCGAGAAACAGAGGGCGAGAAACAGAGGGGCTGAAACAGAGGGTTGAGAAACAGAGGGGCTGAAACAGTGGGGCTGAAACAGAGGGGCTGAAACAGAGGGCTAGAAACAGAGGGCGAGAAATAGAGGGGCTGAAACAGAGGGACTGAAACAGAGGGGCTGAAACAGAGGGTCTGAAACAGAGGGGCTGAAACAGAGGGGCTGAAACAGAGGGGCTGAAATAGAGGGCGAGAAACAGAGGGCGAGAAACAGAGGGGCTGTAACAGAGGGGCTGAAACAGAGGGCGAGAAACAGACGGGCTGAAACAGAGGGCGTGAAACAGAGGGCGAGGAACAGAGTGCGAAATACAGAGGGTCTGAAACAGAGGGGCTGAAACAGAGGGCCAGAAACAGATGGCGAGAAATTGAGGGGCAGAAACAGAGGGGCTGAAACAGAGGGCGAGAAACAGAGGGGCTGAAACAGAGGGGATGAAACAGATGGGCTGAAACAGAGGGCGAGAAAAAGAGGGTGAGAAACAGAGGGGCTGAAACAGAGGGGCTGAAACAGAGGGGCTGAAACAGAGGGGCTGAAACAGAGGGCGAGAAACAGAGGGGCTGAAACAGAGGGGCTGAAACAGAGGGGCTGAAACAGAGGGCGAGAAACATAGGGCGAGAAACAGAGGGCGAGAAACAGAGGGGCTGAAACAGAGGGGCTGAAACAGAGGGGCTGAAACAGATGGCGAGAAACAGAGGGCGAGAAACAGAGGGCGAGAAACAGAGTGCGAGAAACAGAGGGCGAGAAACAGAGGGGCTGAAACAGAGGGGCTGAAACAGAGGGGATGAAACAGAGGGGCTGAAACAGAGGGGCTGAAACAGAGGGCGAAAAACAGAGGGAGAGAAACAGAGGGGCTGAAACAGAGGGGCTGAAACAGAGGGACTGAAACAGAGGGGCTGAAATAGAGGGCGACAAACAGAGGGGCTGAAACAGAGGGCGAGAAACAGAGGGGCTGAAACAGAGGGGCTGAAACAGAGGGCGAGAAACAGAGGGGCTGAAACAGAGGACGAGAAACAGAGGGGCTGAAACAGAGGGCGAGAAAGAGAGGGCGAGAAACTGAGGGCGAGAAACAGAGGGGCTGAAATAGAGGGTCTGAAACATAGGGGCTGAAATAGAGGGGCTGAACCAGAGGGCGAGAAACAGAGGGGCTGAAACAGAGGGCGAGAAACAGAGGGGCTGAAACAGAGGGCGAGAAACAGAGGGGCTGTAACAGAGGGGCTGAAACAGAGGGCGAGAAACAGAGGGGCTGAAACAGAGGGCGTGAAACAGAGGGCGAGAAACAGAGGGCGAGAAACAGAGGGTCTGAAACAGAGGGGCTGAAACAGAGGTGCTGAAACAGAGGGCGAGAAACAGAGGGCGAGAAACAGAGGGCGAGAAACAGAGGGGCTGCAACAGAGGGCGAGAAACATTGGGGCTGAAACAGATTGGCTGAATCAGAGGGGCTGAAACAGAGGGCGAGAAACAGTGGGGCTGAAACAGAGGGCGAGAAACAGAGGGGATGAAACAGAAGGGCTGAAACATTGGGCAAGAAACAGAGTTGCTAAAAGAGAGGGCGAGAAACAGAAGGGCGAGACACAGAGGGGCTGAAACAGAGGGCGAGAAACAGAGGGGCTGAAACAGAGGGGCTGAAATAGAGGGCGAGAAACAGAGGGCGAGAAACAGAGGGGCTGTAACAGAGGGGCTGAAACAGAGGGCGAGAAACAGAGGGCGAGAAACAGAGGGGCTGAAACAGAGGGTTGAGAAACAGAGGGGCTGAAACAGTGGGGCTGAAACAGAGGGGCTGAAACAGAGGGCTAGAAACAGAGGGCGAGAAATAGAGGGGCTGAAACAGAGGGACTGAAACAGAGGGGCTGAAACAGAGGGTCTGAAACAGAGGGGCTGAAACAGAGGGGCAGAAACAGAGGGGCTGAAATAGAGGGCGAGAAACAGAGGGCGAGAAACAGAGGGGCTGTAACAGAGGGGCTGAAACAGAGGGCGAGAAACAGACGGGCTGAAACAGAGGGCGTGAAACAGAGGGCGAGAAACAGAGGGGCTGTAACAGAGGGGCTGAAATAGAGGGCGAGAAACAGAGGGCGAGAAACAGAGGGACTGTAACAGAGGGGCTGAAATAGAGGGCGAGAAACAGAGTGCGAAATACAGAGGGTCTGAAACAGAGGGGCTGAAACAGAGGGCCAGAAACAGAGGGCGAGAAATTGAGGGGCAGAAACAGAGGGGCTGAAACAGAGGGCGAGAAACAGAGGGGCTGAAACAGAGGGGATGAAACAGATGGGCTGAAACAGAGGGCGAGAAAAAGAGGGTGAGAAACAGAGGGGCTGAAACAGAGGGGCTGAAACAGAGGGGCTGAAACAGAGGGCGAGAAACAGAGGGGCTGAAACAGAGGGCGAGAAACAGGGGCTGAAACAGAGGGCGAGAAACATAGGGCGAGAAACAGAGGGCGAGAAACAGAGGGGCTGAAACAGAGGGGCTGAAACAGAGGGGCTGAAACAGATGGCCAGAAACAGAGGGCGAGAAACAGAGGGCGAGAAACAGAGTGCGAGAAACAGAGGGCGAGAAACAGAGGGGCTGAAACAGAGGGGCTGAAACAGAGGGGATGAAACAGAGGGGCTGAAACAGAGGGGCTGAAACAGAGGGCGAGAAACAGAGGGAGAGAAACAGAGGGGCTGAAACAGAGGGGCTGAAACAGAGGGACTGAAACAGAGGGGCTGAAACAGAGGGCGACAAACAGAGGGGCTGAAACAGAGGGCGAGAAACAGAGGGGCTGAAACAGAGGGGCTGAAACAGAGGGCGAGAAACAGAGGGGCTGAAACAGAGGACGAGAAACAGAGGGGCTGAAACAGAGGGCGAGAAACAGAGGGCGAGAAACTGAGGGCGAGAAACAGAGGGGCTGAAACATAGGGGCTGAAATAGAGGGGCTGAACCAGAGGGCGAGAAACAGCGGGGCTGAAACAGAGGGCGAGAAACAGAGGGGCTGAAACAGAGGGCGAGAAACAGAGGGGCTGTAACAGAGGGGCTGAAACAGAGGGCGAGAAACAGAGGGGCTGAAACAGAGGGCGTGAAACAGAGGGCGAGAAACAGAGGGCGAGAAACAGAGGGTCTGAAACAGAGAGGCTGAAACAGAGGGCGAGAAACAGAGGGCGAGAACCAGAGGGCGAGAAACAGAGGGGCTGAAACAGAGGGGCTGAAACAGAGGCAGAGAAACAGAGGGGCTGAAACAGAGGGGCTGAAACCGAGGGGCTGAAACAGATGGCGAGAAACAGAGGGGCTCAAACAGAGGGCGAGAAACATAGGAGCTGAAACAGAGGGCGAGAAACAGAGGGGATGAAACAGAGGGCGAGAAACAGAGGGGCTGAAACAGAGGGGCTGAAACAGAGGCGAGAAACAGAGGGGCTGAAACAGAGGTGCTGAAACAGAGGGCGAGAAACAGAGGGCGAGAAACAGAGGGGCTGAAACAGAGGGCGAGAAACATTGGGGCTGAAACAGATTGGCTGAAACAGAGCGGCTGAAACAGAGGGCGAGAAACAGTGGGGCTGAAACAGAGGGGCAGAAACAGAGGGCGAGAAACAGAGGGGCTGAAACAGAAGGGCTGAAACATTGGGCATGAAACAGAGTTGCTAAAAGAGAGGCCGAGAAACAGAGGGCGAGACGCAGAGGGGCTGAAACAGAGGGCGAGAAACAGAGGGGCTGAAACAGAGGGGCTGAAACAGAGGGCGAGAAACAGATGGGCTGAAACAGATGGCGAGAAACAGCGGGCGAGAAACAGAGGGCGAGAAACAGTGGGGCTGAAACAGAGGGGCTGAAACAGAGGGCGAGAAACAGAGGGCGAGAAACATAGGGCGAGAAACAAAGGGTCTGAAACAGAGGGGCTGAAACAGAGGGCGAGAAACAGAGGGGCTGTAACAGAGGGGCTGAAACAGAGGGCGAGAAACAGATGGGCTGAAACAGATGGCGAGAAACAGCGGGCGAGAAACAGAGGGCGAGAAACAGTGGGGCTGAAACAGAGGGGCTGAAACAGAGGGCGAGAAACAGAGGGCGAGAAACATAGGGCGAGAAACAAAGGGTCTGAAACAGAGGGGCTGAAACAGAGGGCGAGAAACAGAGGGCGAGAAATTGAGGGCCAGAAACAGAGGGCGTGAAATTGAGGGGCAGAAACAGAGGGGCTGAAACAGAGGGCGAGAAACAGAGGGGCTGAAACAGAGGTCATGAAACAGATGGGCTGAAACAGAGGGCGAGAAAAATAGGGTGAGAAACAGAGGGGCTGAAACAGAGGGGCTGAAACAGAGGGGCTGAAACAGAGGGGCTGAAACAGAGGGCGAGAGACAGAGGGGCTGAAACAGAGGGGCTGAAACAGAGGGGCTGAAACAGAGGGCGAGAAACATAGGGCGAGAAACAGAGGGCGAGAAACAGAGGGGCTGAAACAGAGGGGCTGAAACAGAGGGGCTGAAACAGATGGCGAGAAACAGAGGGCGAGAAACAGAGGGCGAGAAACAGAGTGCTTGAAACAGAGGGCGAGAAACAGAGGGGCTGAAACAGAGCGGCTGAAACAGAGGGGATGAAACAGAGGGGCTGAAACAGAGGGGCTGAAACAGAGGGCGAGAAACAGAGGGTGAGAAACAGAGGGGCTGAAACAGAGGGGCTGAAACAGAGGGGCTGAAACAGAGGGCGACAAACAGAGGGGCTGAAACAGAGGGCGAGAAACAGAGGGGCTGAAACAGAGGGGCTGAAACAGAGGGGCTGAAACAGAGGGCGAGAAACAGAGGGGCTGAAACAGAGGACGAGAAACAGAGGGCCTGAAACAGAGGGCGAGAAACAGAGGGCGAGAAAGTGAGGGCGAGAAACAGAGGGGCTGAAACAGAGGGTCTGAAACATAGGGGCTGAAATAGAGGGGCTGAAACAGAGGGGCTGAAACAGTGGGGCTGAAACAGAGGGGCTGAAACAGAGGGGCTGAAACAGAGGGCGAGAAACAGAGGGGCTGAAACAGAGGGCGAGAAACAGAGGGGCTGAAACAGAGGGCGAGTAACAGAGGGGCTGAAACAGAGGGGCTGAAACAGAGGGCGAGAAACAGAGGGCGAGAAACAGAGGGCGAGAAACAGAGGGCGAGAAACAGTGGGGCTGAAACAGAGCGGCTGAAACAGAGGGCGAGAAACAGAGAGCGAGAAACAGAGGGCGAGAACCAGAGGGCGAGAAACAGAGGGGCTGAAACAGAGGGGCTGAAACAGAGGCAGAGAAACAGAGGGGCTGAAACAGAGGGGCTGAAACCGAGGGGATGAAACAGATGGCGAGAAACAGAGGTGCTCAAACAGAGGGCGAGAAACATTGGAGCTGAAACAGAGGGCGAACAACAGAGGGGATGAAACAGAAGGGCTGAAACATTGGGCAAGAAACAGAGTTGCTAAAAGAGAGGGCGAGAAACAGAAGGGCGAGACACAGAGGGGCTGAAACAGAGGGCGAGAAACAGAGGGGCTGAAACAGAGGGGCTGAAATAGAGGGCGAGAAACAGAGGGCGAGAAACAGAGGGGCTGTAACAGAGGGGCTGAAACAGAGGGCGAGAAACAGAGGGCGAGAAACAGAGGGGCTGAAACAGAGGGTTGAGAAACAGAGGGGCTGAAACAGTGGGGCTGAAACAGAGGGGCTGAAACAGAGGGCTAGAAACAGAGGGCGAGAAATAGAGGGGCTGAAACAGAGGGACTGAAACAGAGGGGCTGAAACAGAGGGTCTGAAACAGAGGGGCTGAAACAGAGGGGCTGAAACAGAGGGGCTGAAATAGAGGGCGAGAAACAGAGGGCGAGAAACAGAGGGGCTGTAACAGAGGGGCTGAAACAGAGGGCGAGAAACAGACGGGCTGAAACAGAGGGCGTGAAACAGAGGGCGAGAAACAGAGTGCGAAATACAGAGGGTCTGAAACAGAGGGGCTGAAACAGAGGGCCAGAAACAGATGGCGAGAAATTGAGGGGCAGAAACAGAGGGGCTGAAACAGAGGGCGAGAAACAGAGGGGCTGAAACAGAGGGGATGAAACAGATGGGCTGAAACAGAGGGCGAGAAAAAGAGGGTGAGAAACAGAGGGGCTGAAACAGAGGGGCTGAAACAGAGGGGCTGAAACAGAGGGGCTGAAACAGAGGGCGAGAAACAGAGGGGCTGAAACAGAGGGGCTGAAACAGAGGGGCTGAAACAGAGGGCGAGAAACATAGGGCGAGAAACAGAGGGCGAGAAACAGAGGGGCTGAAACAGAGGGGCTGAAACAGAGGGGCTGAAACAGATGGCGAGAAACAGAGGGCGAGAAACAGAGGGCGAGAAACAGAGTGCGAGAAACAGAGGGCGAGAAACAGAGGGGCTGAAACAGAGGGGCTGAAACAGAGGGGATGAAACAGAGGGGCTGAAACAGAGGGGCTGAAACAGAGGGCGAAAAACAGAGGGAGAGAAACAGAGGGGCTGAAACAGAGGGGCTGAAACAGAGGGACTGAAACAGAGGGGCTGAAATAGAGGGCGACAAACAGAGGGGCTGAAACAGAGGGCGAGAAACAGAGGGGCTGAAACAGAGGGGCTGAAACAGAGGGCGAGAAACAGAGGGGCTGAAACAGAGGACGAGAAACAGAGGGGCTGAAACAGAGGGCGAGAAAGAGAGGGCGAGAAACTGAGGGCGAGAAACAGAGGGGCTGAAATAGAGGGTCTGAAACATAGGGGCTGAAATAGAGGGGCTGAACCAGAGGGCGAGAAACAGAGGGGCTGAAACAGAGGGCGAGAAACAGAGGGGCTGAAACAGAGGGCGAGAAACAGAGGGGCTGTAACAGAGGGGCTGAAACAGAGGGCGAGAAACAGAGGGGCTGAAACAGAGGGCGTGAAACAGAGGGCGAGAAACAGAGGGCGAGAAACAGAGGGTCTGAAACAGAGGGGCTGAAACAGAGGTGCTGAAACAGAGGGCGAGAAACAGAGGGCGAGAAACAGAGGGCGAGAAACATTGGGGCTGAAACAGATTGGCTGAATCAGAGGGGCTGAAACAGAGGGCGAGAAACAGTGGGGCTGAAACAGAGGGCGAGAAACAGAGGGGATGAAACAGAAGGGCTGAAACATTGGGCAAGAAACAGAGTTGCTAAAAGAGAGGGCGAGAAACAGAAGGGCGAGACACAGAGGGGCTGAAACAGAGGGCGAGAAACAGAGGGGCTGAAACAGAGGGGCTGAAATAGAGGGCGAGAAACAGAGGGCGAGAAACAGAGGGGCTGTAACAGAGGGGCTGAAACAGAGGGCGAGAAACAGAGGGCGAGAAACAGAGGGGCTGAAACAGAGGGTTGAGAAACAGAGGGGCTGAAACAGTGGGGCTGAAACAGAGGGGCTGAAACAGAGGGCTAGAAACAGAGGGCGAGAAATAGAGGGGCTGAAACAGAGGGACTGAAACAGAGGGGCTGAAACAGAGGGTCTGAAACAGAGGGGCTGAAACAGAGGGGCAGAAACAGAGGGGCTGAAATAGAGGGCGAGAAACAGAGGGCGAGAAACAGAGGGGCTGTAACAGAGGGGCTGAAACAGAGGGCGAGAAACAGACGGGCTGAAACAGAGGGCGTGAAACAGAGGGCGAGAAACAGAGGGGCTGTAACAGAGGGGCTGAAATAGAGGGCGAGAAACAGAGGGCGAGAAACAGAGGGACTGTAACAGAGGGGCTGAAATAGAGGGCGAGAAACAGAGTGCGAAATACAGAGGGTCTGAAACAGAGGGGCTGAAACAGAGGGCCAGAAACAGAGGGCGAGAAATTGAGGGGCAGAAACAGAGGGGCTGAAACAGAGGGCGAGAAACAGAGGGGCTGAAACAGAGGGGATGAAACAGATGGGCTGAAACAGAGGGCGAGAAAAAGAGGGTGAGAAACAGAGGGGCTGAAACAGAGGGGCTGAAACAGAGGGGCTGAAACAGAGGGGCTGAAACAGAGGGCGAGAAACAGAGGGGCTGAAACAGAGGGCGAGAAACAGGGGCTGAAACAGAGGGCGAGAAACATAGGGCGAGAAACAGAGGGCGAGAAACAGAGGGGCTGAAACAGAGGGGCTGAAACAGAGGGGCTGAAACAGATGGCCAGAAACAGAGGGCGAGAAACAGAGGGCGAGAAACAGAGTGCGAGAAACAGAGGGCGAGAAACAGAGGGGCTGAAACAGAGGGGCTGAAACAGAGGGGATGAAACAGAGGGGCTGAAACAGAGGGGCTGAAACAGAGGGCGAGAAACAGAGGGAGAGAAACAGAGGGGCTGAAACAGAGGGGCTGAAACAGAGGGACTGAAACAGAGGGGCTGAAACAGAGGGCGACAAACAGAGGGGCTGAAACAGAGGGCGAGAAACAGAGGGGCTGAAACAGAGGGGCTGAAACAGAGGGCGAGAAACAGAGGGGCTGAAACAGAGGACGAGAAACAGAGGGGCTGAAACAGAAGGCGAGAAACAGAGGGCGAGAAACTGAGGGCGAGAAACAGAGGGGCTGAAACATAGGGGCTGAAATAGAGGGGCTGAACCAGAGGGCGAGAAACAGCGGGGCTGAAACAGAGGGCGAGAAACAGAGGGGCTGAAACAGAGGGCGAGAAACAGAGGGGCTGTAACAGAGGGGCTGAAACAGAGGGCGAGAAACAGAGGGGCTGAAACAGAGGGCGTGAAACAGAGGGCGAGAAACAGAGGGCGAGAAACAGAGGGTCTGAAACAGAGAGGCTGAAACAGAGGGCGAGAAACAGAGGGCGAGAACCAGAGGGCGAGAAACAGAGGGGCTGAAACAGAGGGGCTGAAACAGAGGCAGAGAAACAGAGGGGCTGAAACAGAGGGGCTGAAACCGAGGGGCTGAAACAGATGGCGAGAAACAGAGGGGCTCAAACAGAGGGCGAGAAACATAGGAGCTGAAACAGAGGGCGAGAAACAGAGGGGATGAAACAGAGGGCGAGAAACAGAGGGGCTGAAACAGAGGGGCTGAAACAGAGGCGAGAAACAGAGGGGCTGAAACAGAGGTGCTGAAACAGAGGGCGAGAAACAGAGGGCGAGAAACAGAGGGGCTGAAACAGAGGGCGAGAAACATTGGGGCTGAAACAGATTGGCTGAAACAGAGCGGCTGAAACAGAGGGCGAGAAACAGTGGGGCTGAAACAGAGGGGCAGAAACAGAGGGCGAGAAACAGAGGGGCTGAAACAGAAGGGCTGAAACATTGGGCATGAAACAGAGTTGCTAAAAGAGAGGCCGAGAAACAGAGGGCGAGACGCAGAGGGGCTGAAACAGAGGGCGAGAAACAGAGGGGCTGAAACAGAGGGGCTGAAACAGAGGGCGAGAAACAGATGGGCTGAAACAGATGGCGAGAAACAGCGGGCGAGAAACAGAGGGCGAGAAACAGTGGGGCTGAAACAGAGGGGCTGAAACAGAGGGCGAGAAACAGAGGGCGAGAAACATAGGGCGAGAAACAAAGGGTCTGAAACAGAGGGGCTGAAACAGAGGGCGAGAAACAGAGGGGCTGTAACAGAGGGGCTGAAACAGAGGGCGAGAAACAGATGGGCTGAAACAGATGGCGAGAAACAGCGGGCGAGAAACAGAGGGCGAGAAACAGTGGGGCTGAAACAGAGGGGCTGAAACAGAGGGCGAGAAACAGAGGGCGAGAAACATAGGGCGAGAAACAAAGGGTCTGAAACAGAGGGGCTGAAACAGAGGGCGAGAAACAGAGGGCGAGAAATTGAGGGCCAGAAACAGAGGGCGAGAAATTGAGGGGCAGAAACAGAGGGGCTGAAACAGAGGGCGAGAAACAGAGGGGCTGAAACAGAGGTATGAAACAGATGGGCTGAAACAGAGGGCGAGAAAAATAGGGTGAGAAACAGAGGGGCTGAAACAGAGGGGCTGAAACAGAGGGGCTGAAACAGAGGGGCTGAAACAGAGGGCGAGAAACAGAGGGGCTGAAACAGAGGGGCTGAAACAGAGGGGCTGAAACAGAGGGCGAGAAACATAGGGCGAGAAACAGAGGGCGAGAAACAGAGGGGCTGAAACAGAGGGGCTGAAACAGAGGGGCTGAAACAGATGGCGAGAAACAGAGGGCGAGAAACAGAGGGCGAGAAACAGAGTGCTTGAAACAGAGGGCGAGAAACAGAGGGGCTGAAACAGAGCGGCTGAAACAGAGGGGATGAAACAGAGGGGCTGAAACAGAGGGGCTGAAACAGCGGGCGAGAAACAGAGGGTGAGAAACAGAGGGGCTGAAACAGAGGGGCTGAAACAGAGGGGCTGAAACAGAGGGCGACAAACAGAGGGGCTGAAACAGAGGGCGAGAAACAGAGGGGCTGAAACAGAGGGGCTGAAACAGAGGGGCTGAAACAGAGGGCGAGAAACAGAGGGGCTGAAACAGAGGGCGAGAAACAGAGGGCGAGAAACTGAGGGCGAGAAACAGAGGGGCTGAAACAGAGGGTCTGAAACATAGGGGCTGAAATAGAGGGGCTGAAACAGAGGGGCTGAAACAGTGGGGCTGAAACAGAGGGGCTGAAACAGAGGGGCTGAAACAGAGGGCGAGAAACAGAGGGGCTGAAACAGAGGGCGAGAAACAGAGGGGCTGAAACAGAGGGCGAGTAACAGAGGGGCTGAAACAGAGGGGCTGAAACAGAGGGCGAGAAACAGAGGGCGAGAAACAGAGGGCGAGAAACAGAGGGCGAGAAACAGTGGGGCTGAAACAGAGCGGCTGAAACAGAGGGCGAGAAACAGAGAGCGAGAAACAGAGGGCGAGAACCAGAGGGCGAGAAACAGAGGGGCTGAAACAGAGGGGCTGAAACAGAGGCAGAGAAACAGAGGGGCTGAAACAGAGGGGCTGAAACCGAGGGGATGAAACAGATGGCGAGAAACAGAGGTGCTCAAACAGAGGGCGAGAAACATTGGAGCTGAAACAGAGGGCGAACAACAGAGGGGATGAAACAGAGGGCGAGAAACAGAGCGCGAGAAACAGAGGGCGAGAAACAGAGGGGCTGAAACAGAGGTGCTGAAACAGAGGGCGAGAAACAGAGGGCGAGAAACAGAGGGGCTGAAACAGACGGGCTGAAACAGAGGGGCTGAAACAGAGGGCGAGAAACAGAGTGGCTGAAACAGAGGGCGAGAAACATTGGGGCTGAAACATATTGGCTTAAACAGAAGGGCTGAAACAGAGGGCGAGAAACAGATGGGCTGAAACAGAGGGACTGAAACAGAGGGCGAGAAACAGAGGGGCTGAAACAGAAGGGCTGAAACAGAGGGCAAGAAACAGAGGTGCTAAATCAGAGGGCGAGAAACAGAGGGCGAGAAACAGAGGGGCTGAAATAGAGGGCGAGAAACAGAGGGGCTGAAATAGAGGGCGAGAAACAGAGGGCGAGAAACAGAGGGGCTGTAACAGAGAGGCTGAAACAGAGGGCGAGAAACAGAGGGGCTGAAACAGAGGGCGTGAAACAGAGGGCGAGAAACAGAGGGCGCGAAACAGAGGGTCTGAAACAGAGGGGCTGAAACAGAGGGCGAGAAACAGAGGGCGAGAAATTGAGTGGCAGAAACAGAGGGGCTGAAACAGAGGGCGAGAAACAGAGGGGCTGAAACAGAGGGGCTGAAACAGAGGGGATGAAACAGAGGGGCTGAAACAGAGGGGCTGAAACAGAGGGCGAAAAACAGAGGGAGAGAAACAGAGGGGCTGAAACAGAGGGGCTGAAACAGAGGGACTGAAACAGAGGGGCTGAAATAGAGGGCGACAAACAGAGGGGCTGAAACAGAGGGCGAGAAACAGAGGGGCTGAAACAGAGGGGCTGAAACAGAGGGCGAGAAACAGAGGGGCTGAAACAGAGGACGAGAAACAGAGGGGCTGAAACAGAGGGCGAGAAAGAGAGGGCGAGAAACTGAGGGCGAGAAACAGAGGGGCTGAAATAGAGGGTCTGAAACATAGGGGCTGAAATAGAGGGGCTGAACCAGAGGGCGAGAAACAGAGGGGCTGAAACAGAGGGCGAGAAACAGAGGGGCTGAAACAGAGGGCGAGAAACAGAGGGGCTGTAACAGAGGGGCTGAAACAGAGGGCGAGAAACAGAGGGGCTGAAACAGAGGGCGTGAAACAGAGGGCGAGAAACAGAGGGCGAGAAACAGAGGGTCTGAAACAGAGGGGCTGAAACAGAGGTGCTGAAACAGAGGGCGAGAAACAGAGGGCGAGAAACAGAGGGCGAGAAACAGAGGGGCTGAAACAGAGGGCGAGAAACATTGGGGCTGAAACAGATTGGCTGAATCAGAGGGGCTGAAACAGAGGGCGAGAAACAGTGGGGCTGAAACAGAGGGCGAGAAACAGAGGGGATGAAACAGAAGGGCTGAAACATTTGGCAAGAAACAGAGTTGCTAAAAGAGAGGGCGAGAAACAGAAGGGCGAGACACAGAGGGGCTGAAACAGAGGGCGAGAAACAGAGGGGCTGAAACAGAGGGGCTGAAATAGAGGGCGAGAAACAGAGGGCGAGAAACAGAGGGGCTGTAACAGAGGGGCTGAAACAGAGGGCGAGAAACAGAGGGCGAGAAACAGAGGGGCTGAAACAGAGGGTTGAGAAACAGAGGGGCTGAAACAGTGGGGCTGAAACAGAGGGGCTGAAACAGAGGGCTAGAAACAGAGGGCGAGAAATAGAGGGGCTGAAACAGAGGGACTGAAACAGAGGGGCTGAAACAGAGGGTCTGAAACAGAGGGGCTGAAACAGAGGGGCAGAAACAGAGGGGCTGAAATAGAGGGCGAGAAACAGAGGGCGAGAAACAGAGGGGCTGTAACAGAGGGGCTGAAACAGAGGGCGAGAAACAGACGGGCTGAAACAGAGGGCGTGAAACAGAGGGCGAGAAACAGAGGGGCTGTAACAGAGGGGCTGAAATAGAGGGCGAGAAACAGAGGGCGAGAAACAGAGGGACTGTAACAGAGGGGCTGAAATAGAGGGCGAGAAACAGAGTGCGAAATACAGAGGGTCTGAAACAGAGGGGCTGAAACAGAGGGCCAGAAACAGAGGGCGAGAAATTGAGGGGCAGAAACAGAGGGGCTGAAACAGAGGGCGAGAAACAGAGGGGCTGAAACAGAGGGGATGAAACAGATGGGCTGAAACAGAGGGCGAGAAAAAGAGGGTGAGAAACAGAGGGGCTGAAACAGAGGGGCTGAAACAGAGGGGCTGAAACAGAGGGGCTGAAACAGAGGGCGAGAAACAGAGGGGCTGAAACAGAGGGCGAGAAACAGGGGCTGAAACAGAGGGCGAGAAACATAGGGCGAGAAACAGAGGGCGAGAAACAGAGGGGCTGAAACAGAGGGGCTGAAACAGAGGGGCTGAAACAGATGGCCAGAAACAGAGGGCGAGAAACAGAGGGCGAGAAACAGAGTGCGAGAAACAGAGGGCGAGAAACAGAGGGGCTGAAACAGAGGGGCTGAAACAGAGGGGATGAAACAGAGGGGCTGAAACAGAGGGGCTGAAACAGAGGGCGAGAAACAGAGGGAGAGAAACAGAGGGGCTGAAACAGAGGGGCTGAAACAGAGGGACTGAAACAGAGGGGCTGAAACAGAGGGCGACAAACAGAGGGGCTGAAACAGAGGGCGAGAAACAGAGGGGCTGAAACAGAGGGGCTGAAACAGAGGGCGAGAAACAGAGGGGCTGAAACAGAGGACGAGAAACAGAGGGGCTGAAACAGAGGGCGAGAAACAGAGGGCGAGAAACTGAGGGCGAGAAACAGAGGGGCTGAAACATAGGGGCTGAAATAGAGGGGCTGAACCAGAGGGCGAGAAACAGCGGGGCTGAAACAGAGGGCGAGAAACAGAGGGGCTGAAACAGAGGGCGAGAAACAGAGGGGCTGTAACAGAGGGGCTGAAACAGAGGGCGAGAAACAGAGGGGCTGAAACAGAAGGCGTGAAACAGAGGGCGAGAAACAGAGGGCGAGAAACAGAGGGTCTGAAACAGAGAGGCTGAAACAGAGGGCGAGAAACAGAGGGCGAGAACCAGAGGGCGAGAAACAGAGGGGCTGAAACAGAGGGGCTGAAACAGAGGCAGAGAAACAGAGGGGCTGAAACAGAGGGGCTGAAACCCAGGGGCTGAAACAGATGGCGAGAAACAGAGGGGCTCAAACAGAGGGCGAGAAACATAGGAGCTGAAACAGAGGGCGAGAAACAGAGGGGATGAAACAGAGGGCGAGAAACAGAGGGGCTGAAACAGAGGGGCTGAAACAGAGGCGAGAAACAGAGGGGCTGAAACAGAGGTGCTGAAACAGAGGGCGAGAAACAGAGGGCGAGAAACAGAGGGGCTGAAACAGAGGGCGAGAAACATTGGGGCTGAAACAGATTGGCTGAAACAGAGCGGCTGAAACAGAGGGCGAGAAACAGTGGGGCTGAAACAGAGGGGCAGAAACAGAGGGCGAGAAACAGAGGGGCTGAAACAGAAGGGCTGAAACATTGGGCATGAAACAGAGTTGCTAAAAGAGAGGCCGAGAAACAGAGGGCGAGACGCAGAGGGGCTGAAACAGAGGGCGAGAAACAGAGGGGCTGAAACAGAGGGGCTGAAACAGAGGGCGAGAAACAGATGGGCTGAAACAGATGGCGAGAAACAGCGGGCGAGAAACAGAGGGCGAGAAACAGTGGGGCTGAAACAGAGGGGCTGAAACAGAGGGCGAGAAACAGAGGGCGAGAAACATAGGGCGAGAAACAAAGGGTCTGAAACAGAGGGGCTGAAACAGAGGGCGAGAAACAGAGGGGCTGTAACAGAGGGGCTGAAACAGAGGGCGAGAAACAGATGGGCTGAAACAGATGGCGAGAAACAGCGGGCGAGAAACAGAGGGCGAGAAACAGTGGGGCTGAAACAGAGGGGCTGAAACAGAGGGCGAGAAACAGAGGGCGAGAAACATAGGGCGAGAAACAAAGGGTCTGAAACAGAGGGGCTGAAACAGAGGGCGAGAAACAGAGGGCGAGAAATTGAGGGCCAGAAACAGAGGGCGAGAAATTGAGGGGCAGAAACAGAGGGGCTGAAACAGAGGGCGAGAAACAGAGGGGCTGAAACAGAGGTCATGAAACAGATGGGCTGAAACAGAGGGCGAGAAAAATAGGGTGAGAAACAGAGGGGCTGAAACAGAGGGGCTGAAACAGAGGGGCTGAAACAGAGGGGCTGAAACAGAGGGCGAGAAACAGAGGGGCTGAAACAGAGGGGCTGAAACAGAGGGGCTGAAACAGAGGGCGAGAAACATAGGGCGAGAAACAGAGGGCGAGAAACAGAGGGGCTGAAACAGAGGGGCTGAAACAGAGGGGCTGAAACAGATGGCGAGAAACAGAGGGCGAGAAACAGAGGGCGAGAAACAGAGTGCTTGAAACAGAGGGCGAGAAACAGAGGGGCTGAAACAGAGCGGCTGAAACAGAGGGGATGAAACAGAGGGGCTGAAACAGAGGGGCTGAAACAGAGGGCGAGAAACAGAGGGTGAGAAACAGAGGGGCTGAAACAGAGGGGCTGAAACAGAGGGGCTGAAACAGAGGGCGACAAACAGAGGGGCTGAAACAGAGGGCGAGAAACAGAGGGGCTGAAACAGAGGGGCTGAAACAGAGGGGCTGAAACAGAGGGCGAGAAACAGAGGGGCTGAAACAGAGGACGAGAAACAGAGGGGCTGAAACAGAGGGCGAGAAACAGAGGGCGAGAAACTGAGGGCGAGAAACAGAGGGGCTGAAACAGAGGGTCTGAAACATAGGGGCTGAAATAGAGGGGCTGAAACAGAGGGGCTGAAACAGTGGGGCTGAAACAGAGGGGCTGAAACAGAGGGGCTGAAACAGAGGGCGAGAAACAGAGGGGCTGAAACAGAGGGCGAGAAACAGAGGGGATGAAACAGAGGGCGAGTAACAGAGGGGCTGAAACAGAGGGGCTGAAACAGAGGGCGAGAAACAGAGGGCGAGAAACAGAGGGCGAGAAACAGAGGGCGAGAAACAGTGGGGCTGAAACAGAGCGGCTGAAACAGAGGGCGAGAAACAGAGAGCGAGAAACAGAGGGCGAGAACCAGAGGGCGAGAAACAGAGGGGCTGAAACAGAGGGACTGAAACAGAGGCAGAGAAACAGAGGGGCTGAAACAGAGGGGCTGAAACCGAGGGGATGAAACAGATGGCGAGAAACAGAGGTGCTCAAACAGAGGGCGAGAAACATTGGAGCTGAAACAGAGGGCGAACAACAGAGGGGATGAAACAGAGGGCGAGAAACAGAGCGCGAGAAACAGGGCGAGAAACAGAGGGGCTGAAACAGAGGTGCTGAAACAGAGGGCGAGAAACAGAGGGCGAGAAACAGAGGGGCTGAAACAGACGGGCTGAAACAGAGGGGCTGAAACAGAGGGCGAGAAACAGAGGGGCTGAAACAGAGGGCGAGAAACATTGGGGCTGAAACATATTGGCTTAAACAGAGGGGCTGAAACAGAGGGCGAGAAACAGATGGGCTGAAACAGAGGGACTGAAACAGAGGGCGAGAAACAGAGGGGCTGAAACAGAAGGGCTGAAACAGAGGGCAAGAAACAGAGGTGCTAAATCAGAGGGCGAGAAACAGAGGGCGAGAAACAGAGGGGCTGAAACAGAGGGCGAGAAACAGAGGGGCTGAAATAGAGGGCGAGAAACAGAGGGCGAGAAACAGAGGGGCTGTAACAGAGAGGCTGAAACAGAGGGCGAGAAACAGAGGGGCTGAAACAGAGGGCGTGAAACAGAGGGCGAGAAACAGAGGGCGCGAAACAGAGGGTCTGAAACAGAGGGGCTGAAACAGAGGGCGAGAAACAGAGGGCGAGAAATTGAGTGGCAGAAACAGAGGGGCTGAAACAGAGGGCGAGAAACAGAGGGGCTGAAACAGAGGGGATGAAACAGATGGGCTGAAACAGAGGGCGAGATAAATAGGGTGATAAACAGAGGGGCTGAAACAGTGGGGCTGAAACAGAGGGGCTGAAACAGAGGGGCTGAAACAGAGGGCGAGAAACAGAGGGGCTCAAACAGAGGGCGAGAAACAGAGGGCGAGAAACATAGGAGCTGAAACAGAGGGCGAGAAACAGAGGGGATGAAACAGAGGGCGAGAAACAGAGGGGCTGAAATAGAGGGCGAGAAACAGAGGGCGAGAAACAGAGGGCGAGAAACAGAGGAGCTGAAACAGTGGGCGAGAAACATTGGGGCTGAAACAGATTGGCTGAAACAGAGGGCGAGTAACAGAGGGGATGAAACAGAGGGGATGAAAGAGATGGGCTGAAACAGAGGGCGAGAAACAGAGGGGCTGAAACAGAAGGTCTGAAACATTGGGCAAGAAACAGAGTTGCTAAAAGAGAGGGCGAGAAACAGAGGGCGAGACACAGAGGGGCTGAAACAGAGGGCGAGAAACAGAGGGGCTGAAACAGAGGGCGAGAAACAGAGGGCGAGAAACAGCGGGGCTGTAACAGAGGGGCTGAAGCAGAGGGCGAGAAACAGAGGGGCTGAAACAGAGGGCGAGAAACAGCGGGCGAGAAACAGAGGGCGAGAAACAGTGGGGCTGAAACAGAGGGGCTGAAACAGAGGGCGAGAAACAGAGGGCGAGAAACAGAGGGCGAGAAACAGATTGTCTGAAACAGAGGGGCTGAAACAGAGGGCGAGAAACAGAGGGGATGAAACAGATGGGCTGAAACAGATGGCGAGAAACAGAGGGCGAGAAACAGAGGGCGAGAAACAGAGTGCGAGAAACAGAGGGCGAGGAACAGAGGGGCTGAAACAGAGGGGCTGAAACAGAGGGGATGAAACAGAGGGGCTGAAACAGAGGGGCTGAAACAGAGGGCGAGAAACAGAGGGAGAGAAACAGAGGGGCTGAAACAGAGGGGCTGAAACAGAGGGACTGAAACAGAGGGGCTGAAACAGAGGGCGACAAACAGAGGGGCTGAAACAGAGGGCGAGAAACAGAGGGGCTGAAACAGAGGGGCTGAAACAGAGGGCGAGAAACAGAGGGGCTGAAACAGAGGACGAGAAACAGAGGGGCTGAAACAGAGGGCGAGAAACAGAGGGCGAGAAACTGAGAGCGAGAAACAGAGGGGCTGAAACAGAGGGGCTGAAACATAGGGGCTGAAATAGAGGGGCTGAACCAGAGGGCGAGAAACAGAGGGGCTGAAACAGAGGGCGAGAAACAGAGGGGCTGAAACAGAGGGCGAGAAACAGAGGGCGAGAAACAGAGGGGTTGAAACAGAGGGGCTGAAACAGAGGGCGAGAAACAGAGGGGCTAAAACAGAGTCGCTGAAACAGAGGGGCTGAAACAGAGGGGCTGAAACAGAGGGGCTGAAACAGAGGGCGAGAAACAGAGGGGCTGAAACAGAGGGCGAGAAACAGAGGGGCTGAAACAGAGGGGCTGAAATAGAGGGCGAGAAGCAGAGTGCGAGAAACAGAGGGGCTGAAACAGAGGGCGAGAAACAGAGGGCGAGAAACAGAGGGGCTGAAACAGAGGGCGAGAGAAAGAGGGAGAGATACGGAGGGGATGAAACAGAGGGCGAGAAACAGAGGGCGAGAAACAGAGGGCGAGAATCAGAGGGGCTGAAACAGAGGGGCTGAAACAGAGGGGCTGAAACAGAGGGCGAGAAACAGAGGGGCTGAAACAGAGGGGCTGAAACAGAGGGCGAGAAACAGAGGGGCTGGAACAGAGGGGCTGAAACAGAGGGCGAGAAACAGAGTGCGAGAAACAGAGGGGCTGAAACAGAGGGAGGAAACAGAGGTCGAGAAACAGAGGGGCGGAAACAGAGGGCGAGAAACAGAGGGGCAGAAACAGTGGGGCTGAAACAGAGGGCGAGAAACAGAGGGCGAGAAACAGAGGGGCTGAAACAGAGGGGCTGAAACAGAGGGGCTTAAAGAGAGGGGCTGAATCAAAGGGGGTGAAACAAAGGGGCTGAAACAGAGGGGCTGAAACAGAGGGGCTGCAACAGAAGGCGAGAAACAGAGGGCGAGAAACAGAGGGGCTGAAACAGAGGGGCTGAAACAGAGGGGCTGAAACAGAGGGGCAGAAATAGAGGGGCTGAATCAGAGGGGCTGAAACACAAGGGCTGAAACAGAGGGGCTGAAACAGCTGAGCTGAAACAGAGGGCGAGAAACAGAGGGCGAGAAACAGAGTGACTGAAACAGTGGGCGAGAAACAGAGGGCGAGAAACAGAGTGGCTAAAACAGTGGGCGAGAAACAGAGGTGCTGAAACAGAGGGGCTGAAATAGAGAGGCTGAAACAGAGGGCGAGAAACAGAGGGCGAGAAACAGAGGGGCTGAAACAGAGGGCGAGAAACAGAGGGCGAGAAACAGAGGGCGAGAAACAGAGGGGTTGAAACAGAGGGGCTGAAACAGAGGGCGAGAAACAGAGGGGCTAAAACAGAGTCGCTGAAACAGAGGGGCTGAAACAGAGGGGCTGAAACAGAGGGCGAGAAACAGAGGGGCTGAAACAGAGGGGCTGATACAGAGGGGCTGAAACAGAGGGCGAGAAATTATGGGGCTGAAACAGAGGGGCTGAAACAGAGGGGCTGAAACAGAGGGCGAGAAACAGACGGGCTGAAACAGAGGGCGAGAAACAGAGTGGCTGAAACAGAGGGGCTGAAATAGAGGGCGAGAAGCAGAGTGCGAGAAACAGAGGGGCTGAAACAGAGGGCGAGAAACAGAGGGCGAGAAACAGAGGGCGAGAAACAGAGGGGCTGAAACAGAGGGGCTGAAACAGATGGGCTGAAACAGAGGGCGAGAAACAGAGGGGCTGAAACAGAGGGGCTGAAAGAGAGGGCGAGAAACAGAGGGGCTGAAACAGAGGGGCTGAAACAGAGGGCGAGAAACAGAGTGCGAGAAACGGAGGGGCTGAAACAGAGGGAGGAAACAGAGGGCGAGAAACAGAGGGGCGGAAACAGAGGGCGAGAAACAGAGGGCGAGAAACAGAGGGGCTGAAACAGAGGGCGAGAAACAGAGGGCGAGAAACAGAGCGGCTGAAACAGAGGGGCTGAAACAGAGGGGCTGAAACAGAGGGCGAGAAACAGAGGGCGAGAAACAGAGGGGCTGAAACAGAGGGGCTGGAACAGAGGGGCTTAAACAGAGGGGCTGAATCAGAGGGGCTGAAACAAAGGGCGAGAAACAGAGGGGCTGAAACAGTGGGGCTGAATCAGAGGGGGTGAAACAGAAGGGCTGAAACCGAGGGCGAGAAAGAGAGGGCGAGAAACAGAGGTGCTAAAACAGAGGTGCTGAAACAGAGGGGCTGAAACAGAGGGGCTGAAACAGAGGGGCTGAAACAGAGGGCGAGAAACAGAGGGCGAGAAACAGAGGGGCTGAAACAGAGGGGGTGAAACAGAAGGGCTGAAACAGAGGGCGAGAAACAGAGGGGCAGAAACAGAGGGGCTGAAACAGAGGGGCTGAAACAGAGGGGCTGAAACAGAGGGGCTGAATCAGAGGGGCTGAAACAAAGAGCGAGAAACAGAGGGCGAGAAACAGAGCTGCTAAAACAGAGGTGCTGAAACAGAGGGGCTGAAACAGAGGGGCTGAAACAGAGGGGCTGAAACAGAGGGGCTGTAAAAGAGGGCTGAAACAGAGGGGATGAAACAGAGGGGCTGAAACAGAGGGCGAGAAACAGAGGGCGAGAAACAGAGGGGCTGAAACAGAGGGGGTGAAACAGAGGGGCTGAAACAGAGGGCGAGAAACAGAGGGGCTGAAACAGAGGGGCTGAAACAGAGGGGCTGAAACAGAGGGGCTGAAACAGTGTGGCTGAAACAGTGTGGCTGAAACAGAGTGGCTGAAACAGAGGGGCTGAAACAGAGGGAGATTAACAGAGGGGCTGAAACAGAGGGGCTGAAACAGAGGGCGAGAAAAAGAGGGCGAGAAACAGAGGGGCTGAAACAGAGGGGCTGAAACAGAGGGCCTGAAACAGAGGGGCTGAAACAGAGGGCGAGAAACTGAAGGGCTGAAACAGAGGGGCTGAAACAGAGGGGCTGAAACAGAGGGGCTGCAACAGAGGGGCTGAAACAGAGGTTCTAAAACAGAGGGCGAGAAACAGCTGAGCTGATACAGCGGGCGAGAAACAGAGGGCGAGAAACAGAGTGGCTGAAACAGAGGGGCTGAAACAGAGGGGCTGCAACAGAAGGAGAGAAACAGAGGGCGAGAAACAGAGGGGCTGAAACAGAGGGGCTGAAACAGAGGGGCTGAAACAGAGGGGCAGAAATAGAGGGGCTGAATCAGAGGGGCTGAAACAGAGGGGCTGAAACAGAGGGGCTGAAACAGCTGAGCTGAAACAGAGGGCGGGAAACAGAGGACGAGAAACAGAGTGACTGAAACAGTGGGCGAGAAACAGAGGGCGAGAAACAGAGTGGCTAAAACAGTGGGCGAGAAACAGAGGTGCTGAAACAGTGGGGCTGAAATAGAGAGGCTGAAACAGAGGGCGAGAAACAGAGGGCGAGAAACAGAGGGGCTGAAACAGAGGGCGAGAAACAGAGGGCGAGAAACAGAGGGCGAGAAACAGAGGGGCTGAAACAGAGGGGCTGAAACAGAGGGCGAGAAACAGAGGGGCTAAAACAGAGGGGCTGAAACAGAGGGGCTGGAACAGAGGGGCTGAAACAGAGGGGCTGAAACAGAGGGCGAGAAACAGAGGGGCTGAAACAGAGGGGCTGAAACAGAGGGGCTGAAACAGAGGGCGAGAAATTATGGGGCTGAAACAGAGGGGCTGAAACAGAGGGGCTGAAACAGAGGGCGAGAAACAGAGGGGCTGAAACAGAGGGCGAGAAACAGAGGGGCTGAAACAGAGGGGCTGAAATAGAGGGCGAGAAGCAGAGTGCGAGAAACAGAGGGGCTGAAACAGAGGGCGAGAAACAGAGGGCGAGAAACAGAGGGGCTGAAACAGAGGGCGAGAGAAAGAGGGAGAGATACGGAGGGGATGAAACAGAGGGCGAGAAACAGAGGGCGAGAAACAGAGGGCGAGAAACAGAGGGGCTGAAACAGAGGGGCTGAAACAGAGGGGCTGAAACAGAGGGCGAGAAACAGAGGGGCTGAAACAGAGGGGCTGAAACAGAGGGCGAGAAACAGAGGGGCTGGAACAGAGGGGCTGAAACAGAGTGCGAGAAACAGAGTGCGAGAAACAGAGGTGCTGAAACAGAGGGGCTGAAACAGCTGAGCTGAAACAGAGGGCGGGAAACAGAGGACGAGAAACAGAGTGACTGAAACAGTGGGCGAGAAACAGAGGGCGAGAAACAGAGTGGCTAAAACAGTGGGCGAGAAACAGAGGGCGAGAAACAGAGGGGCTGAAACAGAGGGCGAGAAACAGAGGGCGAGAAACAGAGGGCGAGAAACAGAGGGGCTGAAACAGAGGGGCTGAAACAGAGGGCGAGAAACAGAGGGGCTAAAACAGAGGGGCTGAAACAGAGGGGCTGGAACAGAGGGGCTGAAACAGAGGGGCTGAAACAGAGGGCGAGAAACACAGGGGCTGAAACAGAGGGGCTGAAACAGAGGGGCTGAAACAGAGGGCGAGAAATTATGGGGCTGAAACAGAGGGGCTGAAACAGAGGGGCTGAAACAGAGGGCGAGAAACAGAGGGGCTGAAACAGAGGGCGAGAAACAGAGGGGCTGAAACAGAGGGGCTGAATAGAGGGCGAGAAGCAGAGTGCGAGAAACAGAGGGGCTGAAACAGAGGGCGAGAAACAGAGGGGCTGAAACAGAGGGCGAGAGAAAGAGGGAGAGATACGGAGGGGATGAAACAGAGGGCGAGAAACAGAGGGCGAGAAACAGAGGGCGAGAAACAGAGGGGCTGAAACAGAGGGGCTGAAACAGAGGGGCTGAAACAGAGGGCGAGAAACAGAGGGCCTGAAACAGAGGGGCTGAAACAGAGGGCGAGAAACAGAGGGGCTGAAACAGAGGGGCTGAAACAGAGAGCGAGAAACAGAGTGCGAGAAACAGAGGGGCTGAAACAGAGGGAGGAAACAGAGGGCGAGAAACAGAGGGGCGGAAACAGAGGGCGAGAAACAGAGGGGCAGAAACAGAGGGGCTGAAACAGAGGGCGAGAAACAGAGGGCGAGAAACAGAGCGGCTGAAACAGAGGGGCTGAAACAGAGGGTCTGAAACAGAGGGCGAGAAACAGAGGGCGAGAAACAGAGGGGCTGAAACAGAGGGGCTGAAACAGAGGGGCTTAAACAGAGGGGCTGAATCAAAGGGGGTGAAACAAAGGGGCTGAAACAGAGGGGCTGAAACAGAGGGGCTGCAACAGAAGGCGAGAAACAGAGGGGCTGAATCAGAGGGGCTGAAACAGAGGGGTTGAAACAGAGGGGCTGAAACAGAGGGGCAGAAATAGAGGGGCTGAATCAGAGGGGCTGAAACACAAGGGCTGAAACAGAGGGGCTGAAACAGCTGAGCTGAAACAGAGGGCGAGAAACAGAGGGCGAGAAACAGAGTGACTGAAACAGTGGGCGAGAAACAGAGGGCGAGAAACAGAGGGGATGAAACAGATGGGCTGAAACAGAGGGCGAGAAAAATAGGGTGAGAAACAGAGGGGCTGAATCAGAGGGGCTGAAACAGAGGGGCTGAAACAGAGGGGCTGAAACAGAGGGCGAGAAACAGAGGGGCTGAAACAGAGGGGCTGAAACAGAGGGGCTGAAACAGAGGGCGAGAAACATAGGGCGAGAAACAGAGGGCGAGAAACAGAGGGGCTGAAACAAAGGGGCTGAAACAGAGGGGCTGAAACAGATGGCGAGAAACAGAGGGCGAGAAACAGAGGGCGAGAAACAGAGTGCGAGAAACAGAGGGCGAGAAACAGAGGGGCTGAAACAGAGGGGCTGAAACAGAGGGGATGAAACAGAGGGGCTGAATCAGAGGGGCTGAAACAAAGGGCGAGAAACAGAGGGTGAGAAACAGAGGGGCTGAAACAGAGGGGCTGAAACAGAGGGGCTGAAGCAGAGGGGCTGAAACAGAGGGCGACAAAGAGAGGGGCTGAAACAGAGGGTTGAGAAACAGAGGGGCTGAAACAGAGGGCGAGAAACAGAGGGGCTGAAACAGAGGGCTAGAAACAGAGTGGCTGAAACAGAGGACGAGAAACAGAGGGGCTGAAACATAGGGCGAGAAACAGAGGGCGAGAAACTGAGAGCGAGAAACAGAGGGGCTGAAACAGAGGGTCTGAAACATAGGGGCTGAAATAGAGGGGCTGAAACAGAGGGGCTGAAACAGAGGGCGAGAAACAGAGGGGCTGAAACAGTGGGGCTGAAACAGAGGGGCTGAAACAGAGGGGCTGAAACAGAGGGCGAGAAACAGAGGGGCTGAAACAGAGGGCGAGAAACAGAGGGGCTGAAACAGGTGGCGAGTAACAGAGGGGCTGAAACAGAGGGGCTGAAACAGAGGGCGAGAAACAGAGGGCGAGAAACAGAGGGCGAGAAACAGAGGGCGAGGAACAGTGGGGCTGAAACAGAGGGGCTGAAACAGAGGGCGAGAAACAGAGAGCGAGAAACAGAGGGCGAGAACCAGAGGGCGAGAAACAGAGGGGCTGAAACAGAGGGGCTGAAACAGAGGCAGAGAAACAGAGGGGCTGAAACAGAGGGGCTGAAACCGATGGGCTGAAACAGATGGCGAGAAACAGAGGGGCTCAAACAGAGGGCGAGAAACAGAGGGCGAGTAACATAGGAGCTGAAACAGAGGGCGAGAAACAGAGGGGATGAAACAGAGGGCGAGAAACAGAGGGGCTGAAACAGAGGGGCTGAAACAGAGGGCGAGAAACAGATGGGCTGAAACAGAGGTGCTGAAACAGAGGGCGAGAAACAGAGGGCGAGAAACAGATGGCGAGAAACAGAGGGGCTGAAACAGAGGGCGAGAAACATTGGGGCTGAAACAGATTGGCTGAAACAGAGGGGCTGAAACAAAGGGTGAGAAACAGTGGGGCTGAAACAGAGGGCGAGAAACAGAGGGGATGAAACAGAAGGGCTGAAACATTGGGCAAGAAACAGAGTTGCTAAAAGAGAGGGCGAGAAACAGAAGGGCGAGACACAGAGGGGCTGAAACAGAGGGCGAGAAACTTAGGGGCTGAAACAGAGGGGCTGAAATAGAGGGCGAGAAACAGAGGGCGAGAAACAGAGGGGCTGTAACAGAGGGGCTGAAACAGAGGGCGAGAAACAGAGGGCGAGAAACAGAGGGGCTGAAACAGAGGGTTGAGAAACAGAGGGGCTGAAACAGTGGGGCTGAAACAGAGGGGCTGAAACAGAGGGCTAGAAACAGAGGGCGAGAAATAGAGGGGCTGAAACAGAGGGACTGAAACAGAGGGGCTGAAACAGAGGGTCTGAAACAGAGGGGCTGAAACAGAGGGGCTGAAACAGAGGGGCTGAAATAGAGGGCGAGAAACAGAGGGCGAGAAACAGAGGGGCTGTAACAGAGGGGCTGAAACAGAGGGCGAGAAACAGACGGGCTGAAACAGAGGGCGTGAAACAGAGGGCGAGAAACAGAGTGCGAAATACAGAGGGTCTGAAACAGAGGGGCTGAAACAGAGGGCCAGAAACAGATGGCGAGAAATTGAGGGGCAGAAACAGAGGGGCTGAAACAGAGGGCGAGAAACAGAGGGGCTGAAACAGAGGGGATGAAACAGATGGGCTGAAACAGAGGGCGAGAAAAAGAGGGTGAGAAACAGAGGGGCTGAAACAGAGGGGCTGAAACAGAGGGGCTGAAACAGAGGGGCTGAAACAGAGGGCGAGAAACAGAGGGGCTGAAACAGAGGGGCTGAAACAGAGGGGCTGAAACAGAGGGCGAGAAACATAGGGCGAGAAACAGAGGGCGAGAAACAGAGGGGCTGAAACAGAGGGGCTGAAACAGAGGGGCTGAAACAGATGGCGAGAAACAGAGGGCGAGAAACAGAGGGCGAGAAACAGAGTGCGAGAAACAGAGGGCGAGAAACAGAGGGGCTGAAACAGAGGGGCTGAAACAGAGGGGATGAAACAGAGGGGCTGAAACAGAGGGGCTGAAACAGAGGGCGAGAAACAGAGGGAGAGAAACAGAGGGGCTGAAACAGAGGGGCTGAAACAGAGGGCGAGAAACAGAGGGGCTGAAACAGAGGGGCTGAAACAGAGGGCGAGAAACAGAGGGGCTGAAACAGAGGACGAGAAACAGAGGGGCTGAAACAGAGGGCGAGAAAGAGAGGGCGAGAAACTGAGGGCGAGAAACAGAGGGGCTGAAATAGAGGGTCTGAAACATAGGGGCTGAAATAGAGGGGCTGAACCAGAGGGCGAGAAACAGAGGGGCTGAAACAGAGGGCGAGAAACAGAGGGGCTGAAACAGAGGGCGAGAAACAGAGGGGCTGTAACAGAGGGGCTGAAACAGAGGGCGAGAAACAGAGGGGCTGAAACAGAGGGCGTGAAACAGAGGGCGAGAAACAGAGGGCGAGAAACAGAGGGTCTGAAACAGAGGGGCTGAAACAGAGGTGCTGAAACAGAGGGCGAGAAACAGAGGGCGAGAAACAGAGGGCGAGAAACAGTGGGGCTGAAACAGAGGGCGAGAAACAGAGGGGATGAAACAGAAGGGCTGAAACATTGGGCAAGAAACAGAGTTGCTAAAAGAGAGGGCGAGAAACAGAAGGGCGAGACACAGAGGGGCTGAAACAGAGGGCGAGAAACAGAGGGGCTGAAACAGAGGGGCTGAAATAGAGGGCGAGAAACAGAGGGCGAGAAACAGAGGGGCTGTAACAGAGGGGCTGAAACAGAGGGCGAGAAACAGAGGGCGAGAAACAGAGGGGCTGAAACAGAGGGTTGAGAAACAGAGGGGCTGAAACAGTGGGGCTGAAACAGAGGGGCTGAAACAGAGGGCTAGAAACAGAGGGCGAGAAATAGAGGGGCTGAAACAGAGGGACTGAAACAGAGGGGCTGAAACAGAGGGTCTGAAACAGAGGGGCTGAAACAGAGGGGCAGAAACAGAGGGGCTGAAATAGAGGGCGAGAAACAGAGGGCGAGAAACAGAGGGGCTGTAACAGAGGGGCTGAAACAGAGGGCGAGAAACAGACGGGCTGAAACAGAGGGCGTGAAACAGAGGGCGAGAAACAGAGGGGCTGTAACAGAGGGGCTGAAATAGAGGGCGAGAAACAGAGGGCGAGAAACAGAGGGACTGTAACAGAGGGGCTGAAATAGAGGGCGAGAAACAGAGTGCGAAATACAGAGGGTCTGAAACAGAGGGGCTGAAACAGAGGGCCAGAAACAGAGGGCGAGAAATTGAGGGGCAGAAACAGAGGGGCTGAAACAGAGGGCGAGAAACAGAGGGGCTGAAACAGAGGGGATGAAACAGATGGGCTGAAACAGAGGGCGAGAAAAAGAGGGTGAGAAACAGAGGGGCTGAAACAGAGGGGCTGAAACAGAGGGGCTGAAACAGAGGGGCTGAAACAGAGGGCGAGAAACAGAGGGGCTGAAACAGAGGGCGAGAAACAGAGGGGCTGAAACAGTGGGGCTGAAACAGAGGGGCTGAAACAGAGGGGCTGAAACAGAGGGCGAGAAACAGAGGGGCTGAAACAGAGGGCGAGAAACAGAGGGGCTGAAACAGGTGGCGAGTAACAGAGGGGCTGAAACAGAGGGGCTGAAACAGAGGGCGAGAAACAGAGGGCGAGAAACAGAGGGCGAGAAACAGAGGGCGAGGAACAGTGGGGCTGAAACAGAGGGGCTGAAACAGAGGGCGAGAAACAGAGAGCGAGAAACAGAGGGCGAGAACCAGAGGGCGAGAAACAGAGGGGCTGAAACAGAGGGGCTGAAACAGAGGCAGAGAAACAGAGGGGCTGAAACAGAGGGGCTGAAACCGATGGGCTGAAACAGATGGCGAGAAACAGAGGGGCTCAAACAGAGGGCGAGAAACAGAGGGCGAGTAACATAGGAGCTGAAACAGAGGGCGAGAAACAGAGGGGATGAAACAGAGGGCGAGAAACAGAGGGGCTGAAACAGAGGGGCTGAAACAGAGGGCGAGAAACAGATGGGCTGAAACAGAGGTGCTGAAACAGAGGGCGAGAAACAGAGGGCGAGAAACAGAGGGCGAGAAACAGAGGGGCTGAAACAGAGGGCGAGAAACATTGGGGCTGAAACAGATTGGCTGAAACAGAGAGCGAGAAACAGAGTGCGAGAAACAGAGGGGCTGAAACAGAGGGAGGAAACAGAGGGCGAGAAACAGAGGGGCGGAAACAGAGGGCGAGAAACAGAGGGGCAGAAACAGAGGGGCTGAAACAGAGGGCGAGAAACAGAGGGCGAGAAACAGAGCGGCTGAAACAGAGGGGCTGAAACAGAGGGTCTGAAACAGAGGGCGAGAAACAGAGGGCGAGAAACAGAGGGGCTGAAACAGAGGGGCTGAAACAGAGGGGCTTAAACAGAGGGGCTGAATCAAAGGGGGTGAAACAAAGGGGCTGAAACAGAGGGGCTGAAACAGAGGGGCTGCAACAGAAGGCGAGAAACAGAGGGGCTGAATCAGAGGGGCTGAAACAGAGGGGTTGAAACAGAGGGGCTGAAACAGAGGGGCAGAAATAGAGGGGCTGAATCAGAGGGGCTGAAACACAAGGGCTGAAACAGAGGGGCTGAAACAGCTGAGCTGAAACAGAGGGCGAGAAACAGAGGGCGAGAAACAGAGTGACTGAAACAGTGGGCGAGAAACAGAGGGCGAGAAACAGAGGGGATGAAACAGATGGGCTGAAACAGAGGGCGAGAAAAATAGGGTGAGAAACAGAGGGGCTGAATCAGAGGGGCTGAAACAGAGGGGCTGAAACAGAGGGGCTGAAACAGAGGGCGAGAAACAGAGGGGCTGAAACAGAGGGGCTGAAACAGAGGGGCTGAAACAGAGGGCGAGAAACATAGGGCGAGAAACAGAGGGCGAGAAACAGAGGGGCTGAAACAAAGGGGCTGAAACAGAGGGGCTGAAACAGATGGCGAGAAACAGAGGGCGAGAAACAGAGGGCGAGAAACAGAGTGCGAGAAACAGAGGGCGAGAAACAGAGGGGCTGAAACAGAGGGGCTGAAACAGAGGGGATGAAACAGAGGGGCTGAATCAGAGGGGCTGAAACAAAGGGCGAGAAACAGAGGGTGAGAAACAGAGGGGCTGAAACAGAGGGGCTGAAACAGAGGGGCTGAAGCAGAGGGGCTGAAACAGAGGGCGACAAAGAGAGGGGCTGAAACAGAGGGTTGAGAAACAGAGGGGCTGAAACAGAGGGCGAGAAACAGAGGGGCTGAAACAGAGGGCTAGAAACAGAGTGGCTGAAACAGAGGACGAGAAACAGAGGGGCTGAAACATAGGGCGAGAAACAGAGGGCGAGAAACTGAGAGCGAGAAACAGAGGGGCTGAAACAGAGGGTCTGAAACATAGGGGCTGAAATAGAGGGGCTGAAACAGAGGGGCTGAAACAGAGGGCGAGAAACAGAGGGGCTGAAACAGTGGGGCTGAAACAGAGGGGCTGAAACAGAGGGGCTGAAACAGAGGGCGAGAAACAGAGGGGCTGAAACAGAGGGCGAGAAACAGAGGGGCTGAAACAGGTGGCGAGTAACAGAGGGGCTGAAACAGAGGGGCTGAAACAGAGGGCGAGAAACAGAGGGCGAGAAACAGAGGGCGAGAAACAGAGGGCGAGGAACAGTGGGGCTGAAACAGAGGGGCTGAAACAGAGGGCGAGAAACAGAGAGCGAGAAACAGAGGGCGAGAACCAGAGGGCGAGAAACAGAGGGGCTGAAACAGAGGGGCTGAAACAGAGGCAGAGAAACAGAGGGGCTGAAACAGAGGGGCTGAAACCGATGGGCTGAAACAGATGGCGAGAAACAGAGGGGCTCAAACAGAGGGCGAGAAACAGAGGGCGAGTAACATAGGAGCTGAAACAGAGGGCGAGAAACAGAGGGGATGAAACAGAGGGCGAGAAACAGAGGGGCTGAAACAGAGGGGCTGAAACAGAGGGCGAGAAACAGATGGGCTGAAACAGAGGTGCTGAAACAGAGGGCGAGAAACAGAGGGCGAGAAACAGATGGCGAGAAACAGAGGGGCTGAAACAGAGGGCGAGAAACATTGGGGCTGAAACAGATTGGCTGAAACAGAGGGGCTGAAACAAAGGGTGAGAAACAGTGGGGCTGAAACAGAGGGCGAGAAACAGAGGGGATGAAACAGAAGGGCTGAAACATTGGGCAAGAAACAGAGTTGCTAAAAGAGAGGGCGAGAAACAGAAGGGCGAGACACAGAGGGGCTGAAACAGAGGGCGAGAAACTTAGGGGCTGAAACAGAGGGGCTGAAATAGAGGGCGAGAAACAGAGGGCGAGAAACAGAGGGGCTGTAACAGAGGGGCTGAAACAGAGGGCGAGAAACAGAGGGCGAGAAACAGAGGGGCTGAAACAGAGGGTTGAGAAACAGAGGGGCTGAAACAGTGGGGCTGAAACAGAGGGGCTGAAACAGAGGGCTAGAAACAGAGGGCGAGAAATAGAGGGGCTGAAACAGAGGGACTGAAACAGAGGGGCTGAAACAGAGGGTCTGAAACAGAGGGGCTGAAACAGAGGGGCTGAAACAGAGGGGCTGAAATAGAGGGCGAGAAACAGAGGGCGAGAAACAGAGGGGCTGTAACAGAGGGGCTGAAACAGAGGGCGAGAAACAGACGGGCTGAAACAGAGGGCGTGAAACAGAGGGCGAGAAACAGAGTGCGAAATACAGAGGGTCTGAAACAGAGGGGCTGAAACAGAGGGCCAGAAACAGATGGCGAGAAATTGAGGGGCAGAAACAGAGGGGCTGAAACAGAGGGCGAGAAACAGAGGGGCTGAAACAGAGGGGATGAAACAGATGGGCTGAAACAGAGGGCGAGAAAAAGAGGGTGAGAAACAGAGGGGCTGAAACAGAGGGGCTGAAACAGAGGGGCTGAAACAGAGGGGCTGAAACAGAGGGCGAGAAACAGAGGGGCTGAAACAGAGGGGCTGAAACAGAGGGGCTGAAACAGAGGGCGAGAAACATAGGGCGAGAAACAGAGGGCGAGAAACAGAGGGGCTGAAACAGAGGGGCTGAAACAGAGGGGCTGAAACAGATGGCGAGAAACAGAGGGCGAGAAACAGAGGGCGAGAAACAGAGTGCGAGAAACAGAGGGCGAGAAACAGAGGGGCTGAAACAGAGGGGCTGAAACAGAGGGGATGAAACAGAGGGGCTGAAACAGAGGGGCTGAAACAGAGGGCGAGAAACAGAGGGAGAGAAACAGAGGGGCTGAAACAGAGGGGCTGAAACAGAGGGCGAGAAACAGAGGGGCTGAAACAGAGGGGCTGAAACAGAGGGCGAGAAACAGAGGGGCTGAAACAGAGGACGAGAAACAGAGGGGCTGAAACAGAGGGCGAGAAAGAGAGGGCGAGAAACTGAGGGCGAGAAACAGAGGGGCTGAAATAGAGGGTCTGAAACATAGGGGCTGAAATAGAGGGGCTGAACCAGAGGGCGAGAAACAGAGGGGCTGAAACAGAGGGCGAGAAACAGAGGGGCTGAAACAGAGGGCGAGAAACAGAGGGGCTGTAACAGAGGGGCTGAAACAGAGGGCGAGAAACAGAGGGGCTGAAACAGAGGGCGTGAAACAGAGGGCGAGAAACAGAGGGCGAGAAACAGAGGGTCTGAAACAGAGGGGCTGAAACAGAGGTGCTGAAACAGAGGGCGAGAAACAGAGGGCGAGAAACAGAGGGCGAGAAACAGTGGGGCTGAAACAGAGGGCGAGAAACAGAGGGGATGAAACAGAAGGGCTGAAACATTGGGCAAGAAACAGAGTTGCTAAAAGAGAGGGCGAGAAACAGAAGGGCGAGACACAGAGGGGCTGAAACAGAGGGCGAGAAACAGAGGGGCTGAAACAGAGGGGCTGAAATAGAGGGCGAGAAACAGAGGGCGAGAAACAGAGGGGCTGTAACAGAGGGGCTGAAACAGAGGGCGAGAAACAGAGGGCGAGAAACAGAGGGGCTGAAACAGAGGGTTGAGAAACAGAGGGGCTGAAACAGTGGGGCTGAAACAGAGGGGCTGAAACAGAGGGCTAGAAACAGAGGGCGAGAAATAGAGGGGCTGAAACAGAGGGACTGAAACAGAGGGGCTGAAACAGAGGGTCTGAAACAGAGGGGCTGAAACAGAGGGGCAGAAACAGAGGGGCTGAAATAGAGGGCGAGAAACAGAGGGCGAGAAACAGAGGGGCTGTAACAGAGGGGCTGAAACAGAGGGCGAGAAACAGACGGGCTGAAACAGAGGGCGTGAAACAGAGGGCGAGAAACAGAGGGGCTGTAACAGAGGGGCTGAAATAGAGGGCGAGAAACAGAGGGCGAGAAACAGAGGGACTGTAACAGAGGGGCTGAAATAGAGGGCGAGAAACAGAGTGCGAAATACAGAGGGTCTGAAACAGAGGGGCTGAAACAGAGGGCCAGAAACAGAGGGCGAGAAATTGAGGGGCAGAAACAGAGGGGCTGAAACAGAGGGCGAGAAACAGAGGGGCTGAAACAGAGGGGATGAAACAGATGGGCTGAAACAGAGGGCGAGAAAAAGAGGGTGAGAAACAGAGGGGCTGAAACAGAGGGGCTGAAACAGAGGGGCTGAAACAGAGGGGCTGAAACAGAGGGCGAGAAACAGAGGGGCTGAAACAGAGGGCGAGAAACAGAGGGGCTGAAACAGTGGGGCTGAAACAGAGGGGCTGAAACAGAGGGGCTGAAACAGAGGGCGAGAAACAGAGGGGCTGAAACAGAGGGCGAGAAACAGAGGGGCTGAAACAGGTGGCGAGTAACAGAGGGGCTGAAACAGAGGGGCTGAAACAGAGGGCGAGAAACAGAGGGCGAGAAACAGAGGGCGAGAAACAGAGGGCGAGGAACAGTGGGGCTGAAACAGAGGGGCTGAAACAGAGGGCGAGAAACAGAGAGCGAGAAACAGAGGGCGAGAACCAGAGGGCGAGAAACAGAGGGGCTGAAACAGAGGGGCTGAAACAGAGGCAGAGAAACAGAGGGGCTGAAACAGAGGGGCTGAAACCGATGGGCTGAAACAGATGGCGAGAAACAGAGGGGCTCAAACAGAGGGCGAGAAACAGAGGGCGAGTAACATAGGAGCTGAAACAGAGGGCGAGAAACAGAGGGGATGAAACAGAGGGCGAGAAACAGAGGGGCTGAAACAGAGGGGCTGAAACAGAGGGCGAGAAACAGATGGGCTGAAACAGAGGTGCTGAAACAGAGGGCGAGAAACAGAGGGCGAGAAACAGAGGGCGAGAAACAGAGGGGCTGAAACAGAGGGCGAGAAACATTGGGGCTGAAACAGATTGGCTGAAACAGAGGGGCTGAAACAAAGGGTGAGAAACAGTGGGGCTGAAACAGAGGGCGAGAAACAGAGGGGATGAAACAGAAGGGCTGAAACATTGGGCAAGAAACAGAGTTGCTAAAAGAGAGGGCGAGAAACAGAAGGGCGAGACACAGAGGGGCTGAAACAGAGGGCGAGAAACTTAGGGGCTGAAACAGAGGGGCTGAAATAGAGGGCGAGAAACAGAGGGCGAGAAACAGAGGGGCTGTAACAGAGGGGCTGAAACAGAGGGCGAGAAACAGAGGGCGAGAAACAGAGGGGCTGAAACAGAGGGTTGAGAAACAGAGGGGCTGAAACAGTGGGGCTGAAACAGAGGGGCTGAAACAGAGGGCTAGAAACAGAGGGCGAGAAATAGAGGGGCTGAAACAGAGGGACTGAAACAGAGGGGCTGAAACAGAGGGTCTGAAACAGAGGGGCTGAAACAGAGGGGCTGAAACAGAGGGGCTGAAATAGAGGGCGAGAAACAGAGGGCGAGAAACAGAGGGGCTGTAACAGAGGGGCTGAAACAGAGGGCGAGAAACAGACGGGCTGAAACAGAGGGCGTGAAACAGAGGGCGAGAAACAGAGTGCGAAATACAGAGGGTCTGAAACAGAGGGGCTGAAACAGAGGGCCAGAAACAGATGGCGAGAAATTGAGGGGCAGAAACAGAGGGGCTGAAACAGAGGGCGAGAAACAGAGGGGCTGAAACAGAGGGGATGAAACAGATGGGCTGAAACAGAGGGCGAGAAAAAGAGGGTGAGAAACAGAGGGGCTGAAACAGAGGGGCTGAAACAGAGGGGCTGAAACAGAGGGGCTGAAACAGAGGGCGAGAAACAGAGGGGCTGAAACAGAGGGGCTGAAACAGAGGGGCTGAAACAGAGGGCGAGAAACATAGGGCGAGAAACAGAGGGCGAGAAACAGAGGGGCTGAAACAGAGGGGCTGAAACAGAGGGGCTGAAACAGATGGCGAGAAACAGAGGGCGAGAAACAGAGGGCGAGAAACAGAGTGCGAGAAACAGAGGGCGAGAAACAGAGGGGCTGAAACAGAGGGGCTGAAACAGAGGGGATGAAACAGAGGGGCTGAAACAGAGGGGCTGAAACAGAGGGCGAGAAACAGAGGGAGAGAAACAGAGGGGCTGAAACAGAGGGGCTGAAACAGAGGGCGAGAAACAGAGGGGCTGAAACAGAGGGGCTGAAACAGAGGGCGAGAAACAGAGGGGCTGAAACAGAGGACGAGAAACAGAGGGGCTGAAACAGAGGGCGAGAAAGAGAGGGCGAGAAACTGAGGGCGAGAAACAGAGGGGCTGAAATAGAGGGTCTGAAACATAGGGGCTGAAATAGAGGGGCTGAACCAGAGGGCGAGAAACAGAGGGGCTGAAACAGAGGGCGAGAAACAGAGGGGCTGAAACAGAGGGCGAGAAACAGAGGGGCTGTAACAGAGGGGCTGAAACAGAGGGCGAGAAACAGAGGGGCTGAAACAGAGGGCGTGAAACAGAGGGCGAGAAACAGAGGGCGAGAAACAGAGGGTCTGAAACAGAGGGGCTGAAACAGAGGTGCTGAAACAGAGGGCGAGAAACAGAGGGCGAGAAACAGAGGGCGAGAAACAGAGGGGCTGAAACAGAGGGCGAGAAACATTGGGGCTGAAACAGATTGGCTGAATCAGAGGGGCTGAAACAGAGGGCGAGAAACAGTGGGGCTGAAACAGAGGGCGAGAAACAGAGGGGATGAAACAGAAGGGCTGAAACATTGGGCAAGAAACAGAGTTGCTAAAAGAGAGGGCGAGAAACAGAAGGGCGAGACACAGAGGGGCTGAAACAGAGGGCGAGAAACAGAGGGGCTGAAACAGAGGGGCTGAAATAGAGGGCGAGAAACAGAGGGCGAGAAACAGAGGGGCTGTAACAGAGGGGCTGAAACAGAGGGCGAGAAACAGAGGGCGAGAAACAGAGGGGCTGAAACAGAGGGTTGAGAAACAGAGGGGCTGAAACAGTGGGGCTGAAACAGAGGGGCTGAAACAGAGGGCTAGAAACAGAGGGCGAGAAATAGAGGGGCTGAAACAGAGGGACTGAAACAGAGGGGCTGAAACAGAGGGTCTGAAACAGAGGGGCTGAAACAGAGGGGCAGAAACAGAGGGGCTGAAATAGAGGGCGAGAAACAGAGGGCGAGAAACAGAGGGGCTGTAACAGAGGGGCTGAAACAGAGGGCGAGAAACAGACGGGCTGAAACAGAGGGCGTGAAACAGAGGGCGAGAAACAGAGGGGCTGTAACAGAGGGGCTGAAATAGAGGGCGAGAAACAGAGGGCGAGAAACAGAGGGACTGTAACAGAGGGGCTGAAATAGAGGGCGAGAAACAGAGTGCGAAATACAGAGGGTCTGAAACAGAGGGGCTGAAACAGAGGGCCAGAAACAGAGGGCGAGAAATTGAGGGGCAGAAACAGAGGGGCTGAAACAGAGGGCGAGAAACAGAGGGGCTGAAACAGAGGGGATGAAACAGATGGGCTGAAACAGAGGGCGAGAAAAAGAGGGTGAGAAACAGAGGGGCTGAAACAGAGGGGCTGAAACAGAGGGGCTGAAACAGAGGGGCTGAAACAGAGGGCGAGAAACAGAGGGGCTGAAACAGAGGGCGAGAAACAGGGGCTGAAACAGAGGGCGAGAAACATAGGGCGAGAAACAGAGGGCGAGAAACAGAGGGGCTGAAACAGAGGGGCTGAAACAGAGGGGCTGAAACAGATGGCCAGAAACAGAGGGCGAGAAACAGAGGGCGAGAAACAGAGTGCGAGAAACAGAGGGCGAGAAACAGAGGGGCTGAAACAGAGGGGCTGAAACAGAGGGGATGAAACAGAGGGGCTGAAACAGAGGGGCTGAAACAGAGGGCGAGAAACAGAGGGAGAGAAACAGAGGGGCTGAAACAGAGGGGCTGAAACAGAGGGACTGAAACAGAGGGGCTGAAACAGAGGGCGACAAACAGAGGGGCTGAAACAGAGGGCGAGAAACAGAGGGGCTGAAACAGAGGGGCTGAAACAGAGGGCGAGAAACAGAGGGGCTGAAACAGAGGACGAGAAACAGAGGGGCTGAAACAGAGGGTGAGAAACAGAGGGCGAGACACTGAGGGCGAGAAACAGAGGGGCTGAAACAGAGGGTCTGAAACATAGGGGCTGAAATAGAGGGGCTGAACCAGAGGGCGAGAAACAGCGGGGCTGAAACAGAGGGCGAGAAACAGAGGGGCTGAAACAGAGGGCGAGAAACAGAGGGGCTGTAACAGAGGGGCTGAAACAGAGGGCGAGAAACAGAGGGGCTGAAACAGAGGGCGTGAAACAGAGGGCGAGAAACAGAGGGCGAGAAACAGAGGGTCTGAAACAGAGAGGCTGAAACAGAGGGCGAGAAACAGAGGGCGAGAACCAGAGGGCGAGAAACAGAGGGGCTGAAACAGAGGGGCTGAAACAGAGGCAGAGAAACAGAGGGGCTGAAACAGAGGGGCTGAAACCGAGGGGCTGAAACAGATGGCGAGAAACAGAGGGGCTCAAACAGAGGGCGAGAAACATAGGAGCTGAAACAGAGGGCGAGAAACAGAGGGGATGAAACAGAGGGCGAGAAACAGAGGGGCTGAAACAGAGGGGCTGAAACAGAGGCGAGAAACAGAGGGGCTGAAACAGAGGTGCTGAAACAGAGGGCGAGAAACAGAGGGCGAGAAACAGAGGGGCTGAAACAGAGGGCGAGAAACATTGGGGCTGAAACAGATTGGCTGAAACAGAGCGGCTGAAACAGAGGGCGAGAAACAGTGGGGCTGAAACAGAGGGGCAGAAACAGAGGGCGAGAAACAGAGGGGCTGAAACAGAAGGGCTGAAACATTGGGCATGAAACAGAGTTGCTAAAAGAGAGGCCGAGAAACAGAGGGCGAGACGCAGAGGGGCTGAAACAGAGGGCGAGAAACAGAGGGGCTGAAACAGAGGGGCTGAAACAGAGGGCGAGAAACAGATGGGCTGAAACAGATGGCGAGAAACAGCGGGCGAGAAACAGAGGGCGAGAAACAGTGGGGCTGAAACAGAGGGGCTGAAACAGAGGGCGAGAAACAGAGGGCGAGAAACATAGGGCGAGAAACAAAGGGTCTGAAACAGAGGGGCTGAAACAGAGGGCGAGAAACAGAGGGGCTGTAACAGAGGGGCTGAAACAGAGGGCGAGAAACAGATGGGCTGAAACAGATGGCGAGAAACAGCGGGCGAGAAACAGAGGGCGAGAAACAGTGGGGCTGAAACAGAGGGGCTGAAACAGAGGGCGAGAAACAGAGGGCGAGAAACATAGGGCGAGAAACAAAGGGTCTGAAACAGAGGGGCTGAAACAGAGGGCGAGAAACAGAGGGCGAGAAATTGAGGGCCAGAAACAGAGGGCGAGAAATTGAGGGGCAGAAACAGAGGGGCTGAAACAGAGGGCGAGAAACAGAGGGGCTGAAACAGAGGTCATGAAACAGATGGGCTGAAACAGAGGGCGAGAAAAATAGGGTGAGAAACAGAGGGGCTGAAACAGAGGGGCTGAAACAGAGGGGCTGAAACAGAGGGGCTGAAACAGAGGGCGAGAAACAGAGGGGCTGAAACAGAGGGGCTGAAACAGAGGGGCTGAAACAGATGGCGAGAAACAGAGGGCGAGAAACAGAGGGCGAGAAACAGAGTGCTTGAAACAGAGGGCGAGAAACAGAGGGGCTGAAACAGAGCGGCTGAAACAGAGGGGATGAAACAGAGGGGCTGAAACAGAGGGGCTGAAACAGAGGGCGAAAAACAGAGGGTGAGAAACAGAGGGGCTGAAACAGAGGGGCTGAAACAGAGGGGCTGAAACAGAGGGCGACAAACAGAGGGGCTGAAACAGAGGGCGAGAAACAGAGGGGCTGAAACAGAGGGGCTGAAACAGAGGGGCTGAAACAGAGGGCGAGAAACAGAGGGGCTGAAACAGAGGACGAGAAACAGAGGGGCTGAAACAGAGGGCGAGAAACAGAGGGCGAGAAACTGAGGGCGAGAAACAGAGGGGCTGAAACAGAGGGTCTGAAACATAGGGGCTGAAATAGAGGGGCTGAAACAGAGGGGCTGAAACAGTGGGGCTGAAACAGAGGGGCTGAAACAGAGGGGCTGAAACAGAGGGCGAGAAACAGAGGGGCTGAAACAGAGGGCGAGAAACAGAGGGGCTGAAACAGAGGGCGAGTAACAGAGGGGCTGAAACAGAGGGGCTGAAACAGAGGGCGAGAAACAGAGGGCGAGAAACAGAGGGCGAGAAACAGAGGGCGAGAAACAGTGGGGCTGAAACAGAGCGGCTGAAACAGAGGGCGAGAAACAGAGAGCGAGAAACAGAGGGCGAGAACCAGAGGGCGAGAAACAGAGGGGCTGAAACAGAGGGGCTGAAACAGAGGCAGAGAAACAGAGGGGCTGAAACAGAGGGGCTGAAACCGAGGGGATGAAACAGATGGCGAGAAACAGAGGTGCTCAAACAGAGGGCGAGAAACATTGGAGCTGAAACAGAGGGCGAACAACAGAGGGGATGAAACAGAGGGCGAGAAACAGAGCGCGAGAAACAGAGGGCGAGAAACAGAGGGGCTGAAACAGAGGTGCTGAAACAGAGGGCGAGAAACAGAGGGCGAGAAACAGAGGGGCTGAAACAGACGGGCTGAAACAGAGGGGCTGAAACAGAGGGCGAGAAACAGAGGGGCTGAAACAGAGGGCGAGAAACATTGGGGCTGAAACATATTGGCTTAAACAGAGGGGCTGAAACAGAGGGCGAGAAACAGATGGGCTGAAACAGAGGGACTGAAACAGAGGGCGAGAAACAGAGGGGCTGAAACAGAAGGGCTGAAACAGAGGGCAAGAAACAGAGGTGCTAAATCAGAGGGCGAGAAACAGAGGGCGAGAAACAGAGGGGCTGAAACAGAGGGCGAGAAACAGAGGGGCTGAAATAGAGGGCGAGAAACAGAGGGCGAGAAACAGAGGGGCTGTAACAGAGAGGCTGAAACAGAGGGCGAGAAACAGAGGGGCTGAAACAGAGGGCGTGAAACAGAGGGCGAGAAACAGAGGGCGCGAAACAGAGGGTCTGAAACAGAGGGGCTGAAACAGAGGGCGAGAAACAGAGGGCGAGAAATTGAGTGGCAGAAACAGAGGGGCTGAAACAGAGGGCGAGAAACAGAGGGGCTGAAACAGAGGGGATGAAACAGATGGGCTGAAACAGAGGGCGAGATAAATAGGGTGATAAACAGAGGGGCTGAAACAGTGGGGCTGAAACAGAGGGGCTGAAACAGAGGGGCTGAAACAGAGGGCGAGAAACAGAGGGGCTCAAACAGAGGGCGAGAAACAGAGGGCGAGAAACATAGGAGCTGAAACAGAGGGCGAGAAACAGAGGGGATGAAACAGAGGGCGAGAAACAGAGGGGCTGAAATAGAGGGCGAGAAACAGAGGGCGAGAAACAGAGGGCGAGAAACAGAGGAGCTGAAACAGTGGGCGAGAAACATTGGGGCTGAAACAGATTGGCTGAAACAGAGGGCGAGTAACAGAGGGGATGAAACAGAGGGGATGAAAGAGATGGGCTGAAACAGAGGGCGAGAAACAGAGGGGCTGAAACAGAAGGTCTGAAACATTGGGCAAGAAACAGAGTTGCTAAAAGAGAGGGCGAGAAACAGAGGGCGAGACACAGAGGGGCTGAAACAGAGGGCGAGAAACAGAGGGGCTGAAACAGAGGGCGAGAAACAGAGGGCGAGAAACAGCGGGGCTGTAACAGAGGGGCTGAAGCAGAGGGCGAGAAACAGAGGGGCAGAAACAGAGGGCGAGAAACAGCGGGCGAGAAACAGAGGGCGAGAAACAGTGGGGCTGAAACAGAGGGGCTGAAACAGAGGGCGAGAAACAGAGGGCGAGAAACAGAGGGCGAGAAACAGATTGTCTGAAACAGAGGGGCTGAAACAGAGGGCGAGAAACAGAGGGCGAGAAGTTGTTGGGCAGAAACAGAGGGGCTGAAACAGAGGGCGAGAAACAGAGGGGATGAAACAGAGGGGATGAAACAGATGGGCTGAAACAGATGGCGAGAAACAGAGGGCGAGAAACAGAGGGCGAGAAACAGAGTGCGAGAAACAGAGGGCGAGGAACAGAGGGGCTGAAACAGAGGGGCTGAAACAGAGGGGATGAAACAGAGGGGCTGAAACAGAGGGGCTGAAACAGAGGGCGAGAAACAGAGGGAGAGAAACAGAGGGGCTGAAACAGAGGGGCTGAAACAGAGGGACTGAAACAGAGGGGCTGAAACATAGGGCGACAAACAGAGGGGCTGAAACAGAGGGCGAGAAACAGAGGGGCTGAAACAGAGGGGCTGAAACAGAGGGCGAGAAACAGAGGGGCTGAAACAGAGGACGAGAAACAGAGGGGCTGAAACAGAGGGCGAGAAACAGAGGGCGAGAAACTGAGGGCGAGAAACAGAGGGGCTGAAACAGAGGGTCTGAAACATAGGGGCTGAATTAGAGGGGCTGAACCAGAGGGCGAGAAACAGAGGGGCTGAAACAGAGGGGCTGAAACAGAGGGGCTGAAACAGAGGGCGAGAAACAGAGGGCGAGAAACAGAGGGGTTGAAACAGAGGGGCTGAAACAGAGGGCGAGAAACAGAGGGGCTAAAACAGAGTCGCTGAAACAGAGGGGCTGAAACAGAGGGGCTGAAACAGAGGGGCTGAAACAGAGGGCGAGAAACAGAGGGGCTGAAACAGAGGGCGAGAAACAGAGGGGCTGAAACAGAGGGGCTGAAATAGAGGGCGAGAAGCAGAGTGCGAGAAACAGAGGGGCTGAAACAGAGGGCGAGAAACAGAGGGCGAGAAACAGAGGGGCTGAAACAGAGGGCGAGAGAAAGAGGGAGAGATACGGAGGGGATGAAACAGAGGGCGAGAAACAGAGGGCGAGAAACAGAGGGCGAGAATCAGAGGGGCTGAAACAGAGGGGCTGAAACAGAGGGGCTGAAACAGAGGGCGAGAAACAGAGGGGCTGAAACAGAGGGGCTGAAACAGAGGGCGAGAAACAGAGGGGCTGGAACAGAGGGGCTGAAACAGAGGGCGAGAAACAGAGTGCGAGAAACAGAGGGGCTGAAACAGAGGGAGGAAACAGAGGTCGAGAAACAGAGGGGCGGAAACAGAGGGCGAGAAACAGAGGGGCAGAAACAGAGGGGCTGAAACAGAGGGCGAGAAACAGAGGGCGAGAAACAGAGGGGCTGAAACAGAGGGGCTGAAACAGAGGGGCTGAAACAGAGGGCGAGAAACAGAGGGCGAGAAACAGAGGGGCTGAAACAGAGGGGCTGAAACAGAGGGGCTTAAAGAGAGGGGCTGAATCAAAGGGGGTGAAACAAAGGGGCTGAAACAGAGGGGCTGAAACAGAGGGGCTGCAACAGAAGGCGAGAAACAGAGGGCGAGAAACAGAGGGGCTGAAACAGAGGGGCTGAAACAGAGGGGCTGAAACAGAGGGGCAGAAATAGAGGGGCTGAATCAGAGGGGCTGAAACACAAGGGCTGAAACAGAGGGGCTGAAACAGCTGAGCTGAAACAGAGGGCGAGAAACAGAGGGCGAGAAACAGAGTGACTGAAACAGTGGGCGAGAAACAGAGGGCGAGAAACAGAGTGGCTAAAACAGTGGGCGAGAAACAGAGGTGCTGAAACAGAGGGGCTGAAATAGAGAGGCTGAAACAGAGGGCGAGAAACAGAGGGCGAGAAACAGAGGGGCTGAAACAGAGGGCGAGAAACAGAGGGCGAGAAACAGAGGGCGAGAAACAGAGGGGTTGAAACAGAGGGGCTGAAACAGAGGGCGAGAAACAGAGGGGCTAAAACAGAGTCGCTGAAACAGAGGGGCTGAAACAGAGGGGCTGAAACAGAGGGCGAGAAACAGAGGGGCTGAAACAGAGGGGCTGATACAGAGGGGCTGAAACAGAGGGCGAGAAATTATGGGGCTGAAACAGAGGGGCTGAAACAGAGGGGCTGAAACAGAGGGCGAGAAACAGACGGGCTGAAACAGAGGGCGAGAAACAGAGTGGCTGAAACAGAGGGGCTGAAATAGAGGGCGAGAAGCAGAGTGCGAGAAACAGAGGGGCTGAAACAGAGGGCGAGAAACAGAGGGCGAGAAACAGAGGGCGAGAAACAGAGGGGCTGAAACAGAGGGGCTGAAACAGATGGGCTGAAACAGAGGGCGAGAAACAGAGGGGCTGAAACAGAGGGGCTGAAAGAGAGGGCGAGAAACAGAGGGGCTGAAACAGAGGGGCTGAAACAGAGGGCGAGAAACAGAGTGCGAGAAACGGAGGGGCTGAAACAGAGGGAGGAAACAGAGGGCGAGAAACAGAGGGGCGGAAACAGAGGGCGAGAAACAGAGGGCGAGAAACAGAGGGGCTGAAACAGAGGGCGAGAAACAGAGGGCGAGAAACAGAGCGGCTGAAACAGAGGGGCTGAAACAGAGGGGCTGAAACAGAGGGCGAGAAACAGAGGGCGAGAAACAGAGGGGCTGAAACAGAGGGGCTGGAACAGAGGGGCTTAAACAGAGGGGCTGAATCAGAGGGGCTGAAACAAAGGGCGAGAAACAGAGGGGCTGAAACAGTGGGGCTGAATCAGAGGGGGTGAAACAGAAGGGCTGAAACCGAGGGCGAGAAAGAGAGGGCGAGAAACAGAGGTGCTAAAACAGAGGTGCTGAAACAGAGGGGCTGAAACAGAGGGGCTGAAACAGAGGGGCTGAAACAGAGGGCGAGATACAGAGGGCGAGAAACAGAGGGGCTGAAACAGAGGGGGTGAAACAGAAGGGCTGAAACAGAGGGCGAGAAACAGAGGGGCAGAAACAGAGGGGCTGAAACAGAGGGGCTGAAACAGAGGGGCTGAAACAGAGGGGCTGAATCAGAGGGGCTGAAACAAAGGGCGAGAAACAGAGGGCGAGAAACAGAGGTGCTAAAACAGAGGTGCAGAAACAGAGGGGCTGAAACAGAGGGGCTGAAACAGAGGGGCTGAAACAGAGGGGCTGTAAAAGAGGGCTGAAACAGAGGGGATGAAACAGAGGGGCTGAAACAGAGGGCGAGAAACAGAGGGCGAGAAACAGAGGGGCTGAAACAGAGGGGGTGAAACAGAGGGGCTGAAACAGAGGGCGAGAAACAGAGGGGCTGAAACAGAGGGGCTGAAACAGAGGGGCTGAAACAGAGGGGCTGAAACAGTGTGGCTGAAACAGTGTGGCTGAAACAGAGTGGCTGAAACAGAGGGGCTGAAACAGAGGGAGATTAACAGAGGGGCTGAAACAGAGGGGCTGAAACAGAGGGCGAGAAAAAGAGGGCGAGAAACAGAGGGGCTGAAACAGAGGGGCTGAAACAGAGGGCCTGAAACAGAGGGGCTGAAACAGAGGGCGAGAAACTGAAGGGCTGAAACAGAGGGGCTGAAACAGAGGGGCTGAAACAGAGGGGCTGCAACAGAGGGGCTGAAACAGAGGTTCTAAAACAGAGGGCGAGAAACAGCTGAGCTGATACAGAGGGCGAGAAACAGAGGGCGAGAAACAGAGTGGCTGAAACAGAGGGGCTGAAACAGAGGGGCTGCAACAGAAGGAGAGAAACAGAGGGCGAGAAACAGAGGGGCTGAAACAGAGGGGCTGAAACAGAGGGGCTGAAACAGAGGGGCAGAAATAGAGGGGCTGAATCAGAGGGGCTGAAACAGAGGGGCTGAAACAGAGGGGCTGAAACAGCTGAGCTGAAACAGAGGGCGGGAAACAGAGGACGAGAAACAGAGTGACTGAAACAGTGGGCGAGAAACAGAGTGGCTAAAACAGTGGGCGAGAAACAGAGGTGCTGAAACAGTGGGGCTGAAATAGAGAGGCTGAAACAGAGGGCGAGAAACAGAGGGCGAGAAACAGAGGGGCTGAAACAGAGGGCGAGAAACAGAGGGCGAGAAACAGAGGGCGAGAAACAGAGGGGCTGAAACAGAGGGGCTGAAACAGAGGGCGAGAAACAGAGGGGCTAAAACAGAGGGGCTGAAACAGAGGGGCTGGAACAGAGGGGCTGAAACAGAGGGGCTGAAACAGAGGGCGAGAAACAGAGGGGCTGAAACAGAGGGGCTGAAACAGAGGGGCTGAAACAGAGGGCGAGAAATTATGGGGCTGAAACAGAGGGGCTGAAACAGAGGGGCTGAAACAGAGGGCGAGAAACAGAGGGGCTGAAACAGAGGGCGAGAAACAGAGGGGCTGAAACAGAGGGGCTGAAATAGAGGGCGAGAAGCAGAGTGCGAGAAACAGAGGGGCTGAAACAGAGGGCGAGAAACAGAGGGCGAGAAACAGAGGGGCTGAAACAGAGGGCGAGAGAAAGAGGGAGAGATACGGAGGGGATGAAACAGAGGGCGAGAAACAGAGGGCGAGAAACAGAGGGCGAGAAACAGAGGGGCTGAAACAGAGGGGCTGAAACAGAGGGGCTGAAACAGAGGGCGAGAAACAGAGGGGCTGAAACAGAGGGGCTGAAACAGAGGGCGAGAAACAGAGGGGCTGGAACAGAGGGGCTGAAACAGAGGGCGAGAAACAGAGTGCGAGAAACAGAGGTGCTGAAACAGAGGGGCTGAAACAGCTGAGCTGAAACAGAGGGCGGGAAACAGAGGACGAGAAACAGAGTGACTGAAACAGTGGGCGAGAAACAGAGGGCGAGAAACAGAGTGGCTAAAACAGTGGGCGAGAAACAGAGGGCGAGAAACAGAGGGGCTGAAACAGAGGGCGAGAAACAGAGGGCGAGAAACAGAGGGCGAGAAACAGAGGGGCTGAAACAGAGGGGCTGAAACAGAGGGCGAGAAACAGAGGGGCTAAAACAGAGGGGCTGAAACAGAGGGGCTGGAACAGAGGGGCTGAAACAGAGGGGCTGAAACAGAGGGCGAGAAACACAGGGGCTGAAACAGAGGGGCTGAAACAGAGGGGCTGAAACAGAGGGCGAGAAATTATGGGGCTGAAACAGAGGGGCTGAAACAGAGGGGCTGAAACAGAGGGCGAGAAACAGAGGGGCTGAAACAGAGGGCGAGAAACAGAGGGGCTGAAACAGAGGGGCTGAATAGAGGGCGAGAAGCAGAGTGCGAGAAACAGAGGGGCTGAAACAGAGGGCGAGAAACAGAGGGGCTGAAACAGAGGGCGAGAGAAAGAGGGAGAGATACGGAGGGGATGAAACAGAGGGCGAGAAACAGAGGGCGAGAAACAGAGGGCGAGAAACAGAGGGGCTGAAACAGAGGGGCTGAAACAGAGGGGCTGAAACAGAGGGCGAGAAACAGAGGGCCTGAAACAGAGGGGCTGAAACAGAGGGCGAGAAACAGAGGGGCTGAAACAGAGGGGCTGAAACAGAGAGCGAGAAACAGAGTGCGAGAAACAGAGGGGCTGAAACAGAGGGAGGAAACAGAGGGCGAGAAACAGAGGGGCGGAAACAGAGGGCGAGAAACAGAGGGGCAGAAACAGAGGGGCGGAAACAGAGGGCGAGAAACAGAGGGGCAGAAACAGAGGGGCTGAAACAGAGGGCGAGAAACAGAGGGTCTGAAACAGAGGGCGAGAAACAGATGGCGAGAAACAGAGGGGCTGAAACAGAGGGGCTGAAACAGAGGGGCTTAAACAGAGGGGCTGAATCAAAGGGGGTGAAACAAAGGGGCTGAAACAGAGGGGCTGAAACAGAGGGGCTGCAACAGAAGGCGAGAAACAGAGGGGCTGAATCAGAGGGGCTGAAACAGAGGGGTTGAAACAGAGGGGCTGAAACAGAGGGGCAGAAATAGAGGGGCTGAATCAGAGGGGCTGAAACACAAGGGCTGAAACAGAGGGGCTGAAACAGCTGAGCTGAAACAGAGGGCGAGAAACAGAGGGCGAGAAACAGAGTGACTGAAACAGTGGGCGAGAAACAGAGGGCGAGAAACAGAGTGGCTAAAACAGTGGGCGAGAAACAGAGGTGCTGAAACAGAGGGGCTGAAATAGAGAGGCTGAAACAGAGGGCGAGAAACAGAGGGAGAGAAACAGAGGGGCTGAAACAGAGGGCGAGAAACAGAGGGCGTGAAACAGAGGGCGAGAAACAGAGGGGTTGAAACAGAGGGGCTGAAACAGAGGGCGAGAAACAGAGGGGCTAAAACAGAGTCGCTGAAACAGAGGGGCTGGAACAGAGGGGCTGAAACAGAGGGGCTGAAACAGAGGGCGAGAAACAGAGGGGCTGAAACAGAGGGGCTGATACAGAGGGGCTGAAACAGAGGGCGAGAAATTATGGGGCTGAAACAGAGGGGCTGAAACAGAGGGGCTGAAACAGAGGGCGAGAAACAGAGGGGCTGAAACAGAGGGCGAGAAACAGAGGGGCTGAAACAGAGGGGCTGAAATAGAGGGCGAGAAGCAGAGTGCGAGAAACAGAGGGGCTGAAACAGAGGGCGAGAAACAGAGGGCGAGAAACAGAGGGCGAGAAACAGAGGGGCTGAAACAGAGGGGCTGAAACAGATGGGCTGAAACAGAGGGCAAGAAACAAAGGGGCTGAAACAGAGGGGCTGAAACAGAGGGCGAGAAACAGAGGGGCTGAAACAGAGGGGCTGAAACAGAGGGCGAGAAACAGAGTGCGAGAAACGGAGGGGCTGAAACAGAGGGAGGAAACAGAGGGCGAGAAACAGAGGGGCGGAAACAGAGGGCGAGAAACAGAGGGCGAGAAACAGAGCGGCTGAAACAGAGGGCGAGAAACAGAGGGCGAGAAACAGAGCGGCTGAAACTGAGGGGCTGAAACAGAGGGGCTGAAACAGAGGGCGAGAAACAGAGGGCGAGAAACAGAGGGGCTGAAAAAGAGGGGCTGGAACAGAGGGGCTTAAACAGAGGGGCTGAATCAGAGGGGCTGAAACAAAGGGCGAGAAACAGAGGGGCTGAAAGAGTGGGGCTGAATCAGAGGGGGTGAAACAGAAGGGCTGAAACCGAGGGCGAGATACAGAGGGCGAGAAACAGAGGGCGAGAAACAGAGGGCGAGAAACAGAGGTGCTGAAACAGAGGGGGTGAAACAGAGGGGCTGAAACAGAGGGGCTGAAACAGAGGGGCTGAAACAGAGGGAGATTAACAGAGGGGCTGAAACAGAGGGGCTGAAACAGAGGGCGAGAAAAAGAGGGCGAGAAACAGAGGGGCTGAAACAGAGGGGCTGAAACAGAGGGCCTGAAACAGAGGGGCTGAAACAGAGGGGCTGAAACAGAGAGGCTGAAACAGAGGGCGAGAAACAGAGGGCGAGAAACAGAGGGGCTGAAACAGAGGGCGAGAAACAGAGGGCGAGACACAGAGGGGCTGAAACAGAGGGGCTGAAACAGAGGGGCTTAAACAGAGTGCGAGAAACAGAGGGCGAGAAACAGAGGGGCTGAAACAGAGGGGCTGAAACAGAGGGGCTGAAACAGAGGGCGAGAAACAGAGGTGCTGAAACAGAGGGGCTGAAACAGAGGGGCTGAAACATTGGGGCTGAAACAGAGGGGCTGAATCAGAGGGGCTGAAACAGAGGGCGAGAAACAGAGGGCGAGAAACAGAGGGGCTGAAACAGAGGGGGTGAAACAGAAGGGCTGAAACAGAGGGCGAGAAACAGAGCGGCTGAAACAGAGGGGCTGAAACAGTGTGGCTGAAACAGTGTGGCTGAAACAGAGTGGCTGAAACAGAGGGGCTGAAACAGAGGGGCTGAAACAGAGGGAGATTAACAGAGGGGCTGAAACAGAGGGGCTGAAACAGAGGGCCAGAACAAGATGGCGAGAAACAGAGGGGCTGAAACAGAGGGGCTGAAACAGAGGGCCTGAAACAGAGGGGCTGAAACAGAGGGGCTGAAACAGAGAGGCTGAAACAGAGGGCGAGAAACAGAGGGCGAGAAACAGAGGGGCTGAAACAGAGGGCGAGAAACAAAGGGCGAGAAACAGAGGGGCTGAAACAGAGGGGCTGAAACAGAGGGCGAGAAACAGAGGGGCTGAAACAGAGGGGCTGAAACAGAGGGGCTGAAACAGAGGGCGAAAAACTGAGGGCGAGAAACAGAGGGGCTGAAACAGAGGGGCTGAAACAGAGGGGCTGAAACAGAGGGGTTGAAACAGAGGGCGAGAAACCGAGGGGCTGAAACAGAGGGGCTGAAACAGAGGGGCTGAAACAGAGGGGCTGAAACAGAGGGCGAGAAACAGAGGGGCTGAAACAGAGGGGTGAAACAAAGGGCGAGAAACAGAGGGCGAGAAACAGAGGGGCTGAAACAGAGGGGCTGAAACAGAGGGGCTGAAACAGAGTGGCTGAAACAGAGGGCGAGAAACAGAGGGCAGAAACAGAGGGGCAGAAACAGAGGGGCTGAAACAGATGGGCTGAAACAGAGGGCGAGAAACAGAGGGGCTGAAACAGAGGGGCTGAAACAGAGGGGCTGAAACAGAGGGCTAGAAACAGAGGGCGAGAAACAGAGGGGCTGAAACAGAGGGGTTGAAACAGAGGGGCTGAAACAGAGGGGCTGAAACAGAGGTCGAGAAATAGATGGGTTGAAGCAGAGGGGCTGAAACAGAGGGCGAGAAACAGAGGGGCTGAAACAGAGGGCGAGAAACAGAGGGGCTGAAACAGAGGGCGAGAAACAGAGTGCGAGAAACAGAGGGGCTGAAACAGAGGGCGAGAAACAGAGGGCGATGAACAGAGGGGATGAAACAGAGGGCGAGAGAAAGAGGGCGAGAAACAGAGGGGCTGAAACAGAGGGGCTGAAACAGAGGGGCTGAAACAGAGGGCGAGAAACAGTGGGCGAGAAACAGAGGGGCTGAACCAGATGGGCTGAAACAGAGGGGCTGTAACAGAGGGCAGAAACAGAGGGGCTGAAACAGAGGGGCTGAAACAGAGGGCGAGAAACAGAGGGCGAGAAACAGAGGGGCTGAAACAGAGGGCGAGAAACAGAGGGGCTGAAACAGAGGGGCTGAAACAGAGGGGCTGAAACAGTGTGGCTGAAACAGTGTGGCTGAAACAGAGTGGCTGAAACAGAGGGGCTGAAACAGAGGGAGATTAACTGATGGGCTGAAACAGAGGGGCTGAAACAGAGGGCGAGAAAAAGAGGGCGAGAAACAGAGGGGCTGAAACAGAGGGGCTGAAACAGAGGGCCTGAAACAGAGGGGCTGAAACAGAGGGCGAGAAACTGAAGGGCTGAAACAGAGGGGCTGAAACAGAGGGACTGAAACATAGGGGCTGAAACAGAGGGGCTGCAACAGAGGGGCTGAAACAGAGGGTCTGAAACAGAGGGCGAGAAACAGCTGAGCTGATACAGAGGGCGAGAAACAGAGGGCGAGAAACAGAGTGGCTGAAACAGAGGGGCTGAAACAGAGGGGCTGCAACAGAAGGCGAGAAACAGAGCGCGAGAAACAGAGGGGCTGAAACAGAGGGGCTGAAACAGAGGGGCGGGAACAGTGGGGCAGAAATAGAGGGGCTGAATCAGAGGGGCTGAAATAGAGGGGCTGAAACAGAGGGGCTGAAACAGCTGAGCTGAAACAGAGGGCGAGAAACAGAGGGCGAGAAACAGAGTGACTGAAACAGTGTGCGAGAAACAGAGGGCGAGAAACAGAGTGGCTAAAACAGTGGGCGAGAAACAGAGGTGCTGAAACAGAGGGGCTGAAACAGAGAGGCTGAAACAGAGGGCGAGAAACAGAGGGCGAAAAACAGAGGGGCTGAAACAGAGGGGCTGAAACAGTGTGGCTGAAACAGAGTGGCTGAAACAGAGGGGCTGAAACAGAGGGGCTGAAACAGAGTGGCTGAAACAGAGGGGCTGAAACAGAGGGGCTGAAACAGAGGGAGATTAACAGAGGGGCTGAAACAGAGGGGCTGAAACAGAGGGCAAGAAGAAGAGGGCGAGAAACAGAGGGGCTGAGACAGAGGGCGAGAAACAGAGGGCGAGAAACAGAGGGGCTGAAACAGAGGGGCTGAAACAGAGGGCGAGAAACAGAGGGGCTGAAACAGAGGGGCTGAAACAGAGGGCGAAAAACTGAGGGCGAGAAACAGAGGGGCTGAAACAGAGGGGCTGAAACAGAGGGGCTGAAACAGATGGGTTGAAACAGAGGGCGAGAAACCGATGGGCTGAAACAGAGGGGCTGAAACAGAGGGGCTGAAACAGAGGGCGAGAAACAGAGGGCGAGAAACAGAGGGGTCTAAACAGAGGGGCTGAAACAGAGGGCGAGAAACAGAGGGCGAGAAACAGAGGGGCTGAAACAGAGGGGCTGAAACAGAGGGGCTGAAACAGAGTGGCTGAAACAGAGGGCGAGAAACAGAGGGCAGAAACAGAGGGGCAGAAACAGAGGGGCTGAAACAGATGGGCTGAAACAGAGTGCGAGAAACAGAGGGGCTGAAACAGAGGGGCTGAAACAGAGGGGCTGAAACAGAGGGGCTGAAACAGAGGGCGAGAAACAGAGGGTTTGAAAGAGAAGGGCTGAAACAGAGGGGCTGAAACAGAGGGCGAGAAATAGAGGGGTTGAAACAGAGGGGCTGAAACCGAGGGCGAGAAACAGAGGGGCTGAAACAGAGGGCGAGAAACAGAGTGCGAGAAACAGAGGGGCTGAAACAGAGGGCGAGAAACAGAGGGCGATGAACAGAGGGGCTGAAACAGAGGGCGAGAGAAAGAGGGCGAGAAACAGAGGGGCTGAAACAGAGGGGCTGAAACAGAGGGGCTGAAACAGAGGGCGAGAATCAGAGGGCGAGAAAAAGAGGGGCTGAAACAGAGGGGCTGAAACAGAGGGGCTGAAACAGAGGGGAAGAAACAGAGGGGCTGAATCAGAGGGGCTGAAACAAAGGTCGAGAAACAGAGGGGCTGAAACAGTGGGGCTGAAGCAGAGGGGGTGAAACAGAAGGGCTGAAACAGAGGGCGAGAAACAGAGGGCGAGAAACAGAGGTGCTAAAACAGAGGTGCTGAAACAGAGGGGCTGAAACAGAGGGGCTGAAACAGAGGGGCTGAAACAGAGGGGCTGTAACAGAGGGCTGAAACAGAGGGGCTGAAACAGAGGGGCTGAATCAGAGGGCGAGAAACAGAGGGCGAGAAACAGAGGGGCTGAAACAGAGGGGGTGAAACAGAGGGGCTGAAACAGAGGGCGAGAAACAGAGGGCGAGAAACAGAGGGCGAGAAATAGAGGGGCTGAAACAGAGGGACTGAAACAGAGGGGCTGAAACAGTGTGGCTGAAACAGTGTGGCTGAAACAGAGTGGCTGAAACAGAGGGGCTGAAACAGAGGGAGATTAACAGAGGGGCTGAAACAGAGGGGCTGAAACAGAGGGCGAGAAAAAGAGGGCGAGAAACAGAGGGGCTGAAACAGAGGGGCTGAAACAGAGGGCCTGAAACAGAGGGGCTGAAACAGAGGGCGAGAAACTGAAGGGCTGAAACAGAGGGGCTGAAACAGAGGGGCAGAAACAGAGGGGCTGCAACAGAGGGGCTGAAACAGAGGGTCTGAAACAGAGGGCGAGAAACAGCTGAGCTGATACAGAGGGCGAGAAACAGAGGGCGAGAAACAGAGTGGCTGAAACAGAGGGGCTGAAACAGAGGGCGAGAAACAGAGGGCGAGAAACAGAGGGGCTGAAACAGAGGGCGAGAAACAGAGGGGCTGAAACAGAGGGGCTGAAACAGAGGGCGAGAAACAGAGGGCGAGAAACAGAGGGCGGGAAACAGAGGGGCTGAAACAGAGGGGCTGAAACAGAGGGGCTGAAACAGAGGTGCTGAAACAGAGGGCGAGAAACAGAGGGGCTGAAACAGAGGGGCTGAAACAGAGGGCGAGAAAAAGAGGGGCTGAAACAGAGGGGCTGAAACAGAGGGCGAGAAACAGAGGGCGAGAAACAGCGGGGCTGAAACAGAGGGCGAGAAACAGAGGGGCTGAAACAGAGGGGCTGAATCAGAGGGCGAGAAACAGAGGGCGAGAAACAGAGGGCGAGAAACAGAGGGGCTGAAACAGAGGGGCTGAAACAGAGGGGCTGAAACAGAGGGCGAGAAACAGAGGGCGAGAACCAGAGGGCGAGAAACAGAGGGGGTGAAACAGAGGGGCTGAAACAGAGGGGAAGAAACAGAGGGGCTGAATCAGAGGGGCTGAAACAAAGGTCGAGAAACAGAGGGGCTGAAACAGTGGGGCTGAAGCAGAGGGGGTGAAACAGAAGGGCTGAAACAGAGGGCGAGAAACAGAGGGCGAGAAACAGAGGTGCTAAAACAGAGGTGCTGAAACAGAGGGGCTGAAACAGAGGGGCTGAAACAGAGGTGCTGAAACAGAGGGGCTGTAACAGAGTGCTGAAACAGAGGGGCTGAAACAGAGGGGCTGAAACAGAGGGCGAGAAACAGAGGGCGAGAAACAGAGGGGCTGAAACAGAGGGGGTGAAACAGAGGGGCTGAAACAGAGGGCGAGAAACAGAGGGCGAGAAACAGAGGGCGAGAAATAGAGGGGCTGAAACAGAGGGACTGAAACAGAGGGGCTGAAACAGTGTGGCTGAAACAGTGTGGCTGAAACAGAGTGGCTGAAACAGAGGGGCTGAAACAGAGGGAGATTAACAGAGGGGCTGAAACAGAGGGGCTGAAACAGAGGGCGAGAAAAAGAGGGCGAGAAACAGAGGGGCTGAAACAGAGGGGCTGAAACAGAGGGCCTGAAACAGAGGGGCTGAAACAGAGGGCGAGAAACTGAAGGGCTGAAACAGAGGGGCTGAAACAGAGGGGCTGAAACAGAGGGGCAGAAACAGAGGGGCTGCAACAGAGGGGCTGAAACAGAAGGTCTGAAACAGAGGGCGAGAAACAGCTGAGCTGATACAGAGGGCGAGAAACAGAGGGCGAGAAACAGAGTGGCTGAAACAGAGGGGCTGAAACAGAAGGGCTGCAACAGAAGGCGAGAAACAGAGGGCGAGAAACAGAGGGGCTGAAACAGAGGGGCTGAAACAGAGGGGCTGAAACAGAGGGGCAGAAATAGAGGGGCTGAATCAGAGGGGCTGAAACAGAGGGGAAGAAACAGAGGGGCTGAAACAGCTGAGCTGAAACAGAGGGCGAGAAACAGAGGGCGAGAAACAGTGTGACTGAAACAGTGGGCGAGAAACAGAGTGCGAGAAACAGAGTGGCTAAAACAGTGGGCGAGAAACAGAGGTGCTGAAACAGAGGGGCTGAAACAGAGAGGCTGAAACAGAGGGCGAGAAACAGAGGGCGAGAAACAGAGGGGCTGAAACAGAGGGCGAGAAACAGAGGGCGAGAAACAGAGGGCGAGAAACAGAGGGGCTGAAACAGAGGGCGAGAAACAGAGAGCTAAAACAGAGGGGCTGAAACAGAGGGGCTGGAACAGAGGGGCTGAAACAGAGGGGCTGAAACATAGGGCGAGAAACACAGGGGCTGAAACAGAGGGGCTGAAACAGAGGGGCTGAAACAGAGGGCGAGAAATTATGGGGCTGAAACAGAGGAGCTGAAACAGAGGGGCTGAAACAGAGGGCGAGAAACAGAGGGGCTGAAACAGAGGGCGAGAAACAGAGGGGCTGAAACAGAGGGGCTGAAATAGAGGGCGAGAAGCAGAGTGCGAGAAACAGAGGGGCTGAAACAGAGGGCGAGAAACAGAGGGCGAGAAACAGAGGGGCTGAAACAGAGGGCGAGAGAAAGAGGGAGAGATACGGAGGGGCTGAAACAGAGGGCGAGAAACAGAGGGCGAGAAACAGAGGGCGAGAAACAGAGGGGCTGAAACAGAGTGTCTGAAACAGAGGGGCTGAAACAGAGGGTGAGAAACAGAGGGCGAGAAACAGAGGGGCTGAAACAGAGGGGCTGAAACAGAGGGCGAGAAACAGAGGTGCTGAAACAGAGGGGCTGAATCAGAGGGGCTGAAACAGAGGGGCAGAATCAGAGGGGCTGAAACATAGGGCGAGAAACAGAGGGGCTGAAACAGTGGGGCTGAATCAGAGGGGGTGAAACAGAAGGGCTGAAACCGAGGGCGAGAAACAGAGGGCGAGAAACAGAGGTGCTAAAACAGAGGTGCTGAAACAGAGGGGCTGAAACAGAGGGGCTGAAACAGAGGGGCTGAAACAGAGGGGCTGAAACAGAGGGCGAGAAACAGAGGGCGAGAAACAGAGGGGCTGAAACAGAGGGGGTGAAACAGAAGGGCTGAAACAGAGGGCGAGAAACAGAGGGGCTGAAACAGAGGGGCTGAAACAGAGGGGCTGAAACAGAGGGGCAGAAACAGTGTGGCTGAAACAGTGTGGCTGAAACAGAGTGGCTGAAACAGAGGGGCTGAAACAGAGGGGCTGAAACAGAGGGAGATTAACAGAGGGGCTGAAACAGAGGGGCTGAAACAGAGGGCAAGAACAAGAGGGCGAGAAACAGAGGGGCTGAAACATAGGGGCTGAAACAGAGGGCCTGAAACAGAGGGGCTGAAACAGAGGGGCTGAAACAGAGAGGCTGAAACAGAGGGCGAGAAACAGAGGGCGAGAAACAGAGGGGCTGAAACAGAGGGCGAGAAACAGAGGGCGAGAAACAGAGGGGCTGAAACAGAGGTGCTGAAAAGAGGGCGAGAAACAGAGGGGCTGAAACAGAGGGGCTGAAACAGAGGGGCTGAAACAGAGGGCGAAAAACTGAGGGCGAGAAACAGAGGGGCTGAAACAGAGGGGCTGAAACAGAGGGACTGAAACAGAGGGGTTGAAACAGAGGGCGAGAAACCGAGGGGCTGAAACAGAGGGGCTGAAACAGAGGGGCTGAAACAGAGGGGCTGAAACAGAGGGCGAGAAACTGAGGGGCTGAAACAGAGGGGCTGAAACAGAGGGCGAGAAACAGAGGGCGAGAAACAGAGGGGCTGAAACAGAGGGGCTGAAACAGAGGGGCTGAAACAGAGTGGCTGAAACAGAAGGCGAGAAACAGAGGGCAGAAACAGAGGGGCAGAAACAGAGGGGCTGAAACAGATGGGCTGAAACAGAGGGCGAGAAACAGAGGGGCTGAAACAGAGGGGCTGAAACAGAGGGGCTGAAACAGAGGGGCTGAAACAGAGGGCGAGAAACAGAGGGGCTGAAACAGATGGGTTGAAACAGAGGGGCTGAAACAGAGGGGCTGAAACAGAGGGCGAGAAATAGAGGGGTTGAAACAGAGGGGCTGAAACAGAGGGCGAGAAACAGAGGGGCTGAAACAGAGGGCGAGAAACAGAGGGGCTGAAACAGAGGGCGAGAAACAGAGTGCGAGAAACAGAGGGGCTGAAACAGAGGGCGAGAAACAGAGGGCGATGAACAGAGGGGCTGAAACAGAGGGCGAGAGAAAGAGGGCGAGAAACAGAGGGGCTGAAACAGAGGGGCTGAAACAGAGGGGCTGAAACAGAGGGCGAGAAACAGAGGGGCTGAAGCAGAGGGGCTGAAATAGAGGGCGAGAAGCAGAGTGCGAGAAACAGTGGGGCTGAAACAGAGGGCGAGAAACAGAGGGCGAGAAACAGAGGGGCTGAAACAGAGGGCGAGAGAAAGCGGGAGAGATACGATGGGGCTGAAACAGAGGGCGAGAAACAGAGGGCGAGAAACAGAGGGCGAGAAACAGAGGGGCTGAAACAGAGTGTCTGAAACAGAGGGGCTGAAACAGAGGGTGAGAAACAGAGGGCGAGAAACAGAGGGGCTGAAACAGAGGGGCTGAAACAGAGGGCGAGAAACAGAGGTGCTGAAACAGAGGGGCTGAATCAGAGGGGCTGAAACAGAGGGGCAGAATCAGAGGCGCTGAAACATAGGGCGAGAAACAGAGGGGCTGAAACAGTGGGGCTGAATCAGAGGGGGTGAAACAGAAGGGCTGAAACCGAGGGCGAGAAACAGAGGGCGAGAAACAGAGGTGCTAAAACAGAGGTGCTGAAACAGAGGGGCTGAAACAGAGGGGCTGAAACAGAGGGGCTGAAACAGAGGGGCTGAAACAGAGGGCGAGAAACAGAGGGCGAGAAACAGAGGGGCTGAAACAGAGGGGGTGAAACAGAAGGGCTGAAACAGAGGGCGAGAAACAGAGGGGCTGAAACAGAGGGGCTGAAACAGTGTGGCTGAAACAGAGGGGCAGAAACAGAGGGGCTGAAACAGAGGGGCTGAAACAGAGGGAGATTAACAGAGGGGCTGAAACAGAGGGGCTGAAACAGAGGGCAAGAACAAGAGGGCGAGAAACAGAGGGGCTGAAACAGAGGGGCTGAAACAGAGGGCCTGAAACAGAGGGGCTGAAACAGAGGGGCTGAAACAGAGAGGCTGAAACAGAGGGCGAGAAACAGAGGGCGAGAAACAGAGGGGCTGAAACAGAGGGCGAGAAACAGAGGGCGAGAAACAGAGGGGCTGAAACAGAGGGGCTGAAACAGAGGGCGAGAAACAGAGGGGCTGAAACAGAGGGGCTGAAACAGAGGGGCTGAAACAGAGGGCGAAAAACTGAGGGCGAGAAACAGAGGGGCTGAAACAGAGGGGCTGAAACAGAGGGACTGAAACAGAGGGGTTGAAACAGAGGGCGAGAAACCGAGGGGCTGAAACAGAGGGGCTGAAACAGAGGGGCTGAAACAGAGGGGCTGAAACAGAGGGCGAGAAACAGAGGGGCTGAAACAGAGAGGCTGAAACAGAGGGCGAGAAACAGAGGGCGAGAAACAGAGTGGCTGAAACAGAGGGGCTGAAACAGAGGGGCTGAAACAGAGTGGCTGAAACAGAAGGCGAGAAACAGAGGGCAGAAACAGAGGGGCAGAAACAGAGGGGCTGAAACAGATGGGCTGAAACAGAGGGCGAGAAACAGAGGGGCTGAAACAGAGGGGCTGAAACAGAGGGGCTGAAAAAGAGGGGCTGAAACAGAGGGCGAGAAACAGAGGGGCTGAAACAGAGGGGTTGAAACAGAGGGGCTGAAACAGAGGGGCTGAAACAGAGGGCGAGAAATAGAGGGGTTGAAACAGAGGGGCTGAAACAGAGGGCGAGAAACAGAGGGGCTGAAACAGAGGGCGAGAAACAGAGGGGCTGAAACAGAGGGCGAGAAACAGAGTGCGAGAAACAGAGGGGCTGAAACAGAGGGCGAGAAACAGAGGGCGATGAACAGAGGGGCTGAAACAGAGGGCGAGAGAAAGAGGGCGAGAAACAGAGGGGCTGAAACAGAGGGGCTGAAACAGAGGGGCTGAAACAGAGGGCGAGAAACAGAGGGCGAGAAAAAGAGGGGCTGAAACAGAGGGGCTGAAACAGAGGGGCTGAAACAGAGTGCGAGAAACAGAGGGCGAGAAACAGAGGGCGAGAAACAGAGGGGCTGAATCAGAAGGGCTGAAACAAAGGGCGAGAAACAGAGGGGCTGAAACAGAGGGGCTGAAACAGAGGGGCTGAAACAGAGGTGATGAAACAGAGGGCGAGAAACAGAGGTGCTGAAACAGAGGGGCTGAAACAGAGGGGGTGAAACAGAGGGGCTGAAACAGAGGGCGAGAAACAGAGGGGCTGAAACAGAGGGGCTGAAACAGAGGGCGAGAAACAGAGGGGAGAAACAGAGGGGCTGAAACAGAGGGCGAGAAACAGAGGGGCTGAAACAGAGGGGCTGAAACAGAGGGCGAGAAACAGAGGGCGAGAAACAGAGGGCGAGAAACAGAGGGGCTGAAACAGAGGGGCTGAAACAGAGGGGCTGAAACAGAGGGCGAGAAACAGAGGGCGAGAAACAGAGGGCGAGAAACAGAGGGGCTGAAACAGAGGGGCTGAAACAGAGGGGCTGAAACAGAGGGGCTGAAACAGAGGGGCTGAAACAAAGGGCGAGAAACATAGGGGCTGAAACAGAGGGGCTGATACAGTGGGGCTGAAACAGAGGGCGAGAAACAGAGGGGCTGAAACAGAGGGGGTGAAACAGAAGGGCTGAAACAGAGGGCGAGAAACAGAGGGGCTGAAACAGAGGGGCTGAAACAGTGTGGCTGAAACAGAGTGGCTGAAACAGAGGGGCTGAAACAGAGGGGTTGAAACAGAGTGGCTGAAACAGAGGGGCTGAAACAGAGGGGCTGAAACAGAGGGAGATTAACAGAGGGGCTGAAACAGAGGGGCTGAAACAGAGGGCAAGAAGAAGAGGGCGAGAAACAGAGGGGCTGAAACAGAGGGGCTGAAACAGAGGGCCTGAAACAGAGGGGCTGAAACAGAGGGGCTGAAACAGAGAGGCTGAATCAGAGGGCGAGAAACAGAGGGCGAGAAACAGAGGGGCTGAGACAGAGGGCGAGAAACAGAGGGCGAGAAACAGAGGGGCTGAAACAGAGGGGCTGAAACAGAGGGCGAGAAACAGAGGGGCTGAAACAGAGGGGCTGAAACAGAGGGGCTGAAACAGAGGGCGAAAAACTGAGGGCGAGAAACAGAGGGGCTGAAACAGAGGGGCTGAAACAGAGGGGCTGAAACAGATGGGTTGAAACAGAGGGCGAGAAACCGATGGGCTGAAACAGAGGGGCTGAAACAGAGGGGCTGAAACAGAGGGCGAGAAACAGAGGGCGAGAAACAGAGGGGCTGAAACAGAGGGGCTGAAACAGAGGGCGAGAAACAGAGGGCGAGAAACAGAGGGGCTGAAACAGAGGGGCTGAAACAGAGGGGCTGAAACAGAGTGGCTGAAACAGAGGGCGAGAAACAGAGGGCAGAAACAGAGGGGCAGAAACAGAGGGGCTGAAACAGATGGGCTGAAACAGAGTGCGAGAAACAGAGGGGCTGAAACAGAGGGGCTGAAACAGAGGGGCTGAAACAGAGGGGCTGAAACAGAGGGCGAGAAACAGAGGGCGAGAAACAGAGGGGCTGAAACAGAGGGGCTGAAACAGAGGGCGAGAAATAGAGGGGTTGAAACAGAGGTGCTGAAACAGAGGGCGAGAAACAGAGGGGCTGAAACAGAGGGCGAGAAACAGAGTGCGAGAAACAGAGGGGCTGAAACAGAAGGCGAGAAACAGAGGGCGATGAACAGAGGGGCTGAAACAGAGGGGCTGAAACAGAGAGGCTGAAACAGAGGGCGAGAAACTGAGGGCGAGAAACAGAGGGGCTGAAACAGAGGGCGAGAAACAGAGGGCGAGAAACAGAGGGGCTGAAACAGAGGGGCTGAAACAGAGGGCGAGAAACAGAGGGGCTGAAACAGAGGGGCTGAAACAGAGGGGCTGAAACAGAGGGCGAAAAACTGAGGGCGAGAAACAGAGGGGCTGAAACAGAGGGGCTGAAACAGAGGGACTGAAACAGAGGGGTTGAAACAGAGGGCGAGAAACCGAGGGGCTGAAACAGAGGGGCTGAAACAGAGGGGCTGAAACAGAGGGGCTGAAACAGAGGGCGAGAAACAGAGGGGCTGAAACAGAGGGGCTGAAACAGAGGGCGAGAAACAGAGGGCGAGAAACAGAGGGGCTGAAACAGAGGGGCTGAAACAGAGGGGCTGAAACAGAGTGGCTGAAACAGAAGGCGAGAAACAGAGGGCAGAAACAGAGGGGCAGAAACAGAGGGGCTGAAACAGATGGGCTGAAACAGAGGGCGAGAAACAGAGGGGCTGAAACAGAGGGGCTGAAACAGAGGGGCTGAAAAAGAGGGGCTGAAACAGAGGGCGAGAAACAGAGGGGCTGAAACAGAGGGGTTGAAACAGAGGGTCTGAAACAGAGGGGCTGAAACAGAGGGCGAGAAATAGAGGGGTTGAAACAGAGGGGCTGAAACAGAGGGCGAGAAACAGAGGGGCTGAAACAGAGGGCGAGAAACAGAGGGGCTGAAACAGAGGGCGAGAAACAGAGTGCGAGAAACAGAGGGGCTGAAACAGAGGGCGAGAAACAGAGGGCGATGAACAGAGGGGCTGAAACAGAGGGCGAGAGAAAGAGGGCGAGAAACAGAGGGGCTGAAACAGAGGGGCTGAAACAGAGGGGCTGAAACAGAGGGCGAGAAACAGAGGGCGAGAAAAAGAGGGGCTGAAACAGAGGGGCTGAAACAGAGGGGCTGAAACAGAGTGCGAGAAACAGAGGGCGAGAAACAGAGGGCGAGAAACAGAGGGGCTGAATCAGAAGGGCTGAAACAAAGGGCGAGAAACAGAGGGGCTGAAACAGAGGGGCTGAAACAGAGGGGCTGAAACAGAGGTGATGAAACAGAGGGCGAGAAACAGAGGTGCTGAAACAGAGGGGCTGAAACAGAGGGGCTGAAACAGAGGGGCTGAAACAGAGGGCGAGAAACAGAGGGGCTGAAACAGAGGGGCTGAAACAGAGGGCGAGAAACAGAGGGGAGAAACAGAGGGGCTGAAACAGAGGGCGAGAAACAGAGGGGCTGAAACAGAGGGGCTGAAACAGAGGGCGAGAAACAGAGGGCGAGAAACAGAGGGCGAGAAACAGAGGGGCTGAAACAGAGGGGCTGAAACAGAGGGGCTGAAACAGAGGGCGAGAAACAGAGGGCGAGAAACAGAGGGCGAGAAACAGAGGGGCTGAAACAGAGGGGCTGAAACAGAGGGGCTGAAACAGAGGGGCTGAAACAGAGGGGCTGAAACAAAGGGCGAGAAACAGAGGGGCTGAAACAGAGGGGCTGATACAGTGGGGCTGAAACAGAGGGCGAGAAACAGAGGGGCTGAAACAGAGGGGGTGAAACAGAAGGGCTGAAACAGAGGGCGAGAAACAGAGGGGCTGAAACAGAGGGGCTGAAACAGTGTGGCTGAAACAGAGTGGCTGAAACAGAGGGGCTGAAACAGAGGGGTTGAAACAGAGTGGCTGAAACAGAGGGGCTGAAACAGAGGGGCTGAAACAGAGGGAGATTAACAGAGGGGCTGAAACAGAGGGGCTGAAACAGAGGGCAAGAAGAAGAGGGCGAGAAACAGAGGGGCTGAAACAGATGGGCTGAAACAGAGGGCCTGAAACAGAGGGGCTGAAACAGAGGGGCTGAAACAGAGAGGCTGAATCAGAGGGCGAGAAACAGAGGGCGAGAAACAGAGGGGCTGAGACAGAGGGCGAGAAACAGAGGGCGAGAAACAGAGGGGCTGAAACAGAGGGGCTGAAACAGAGGGCGAGAAACAGAGGGGCTGAAACAGAGGGGCTGAAACAGAGGGGCTGAAACAGAGGGCGAAAAACTGAGGGCGAGAAACAGAGGGGCTGAAACAGAGGGGCTGAAACAGAGGGGCTGAAACAGATGGGTTGAAACAGAGGGCGAGAAACCGATGGGCTGAAACAGAGGGGCTGAAACAGAGGGGCTGAAACAGAGGGCGAGAAACAGAGGGCGAGAAACAGAGGGGCTGAAACAGAGGGGCTGAAACAGAGGGCGAGAAACAGAGGGCGAGAAACAGAGGGGCTGAAACAGAGGGGCTGAAACAGAGGGGCTGAAACAGAGTGGCTGAAACAGAGGGCGAGAAACAGAGGGCAGAAACAGAGGGGCAGAAACAGAGGGGCTGAAACAGATGGGCTGAAACAGAGTGCGAGAAACAGAGGGGCTGAAACAGAGGGGCTGAAACAGAGGGGCTGAAACAGAGGGGCTGAAACAGAGGGCGAGAAACAGAGGGGTTGAAACAGAGGGGCTGAAACAGAGGGGCTGAAACAGAGGGCGAGAAATAGAGGGGTTGAAACAGAGGTGCTGAAACAGAGGGCGAGAAACAGAGGGGCTGAAACAGAGGGCGAGAAACAGAGTGCGAGAAACAGAGGGGCTGAAACAGAGGGCGAGAAACAGAGGGCGATGAACAGAGGGGCTGAAACAGAGGGCGAGAGAAAGAGGGCGAGAAACAGAGGGGCTGAAACAGAGGGGCTGAAACAGAGGGGCTGAAACAGAGGGCGAGAAACAGAGGGCGAGAAAAAGAGGGGCTGAAACAGAGGGGCTGAAACAGAGGGGCTGAAACAGAGTGCGAGAAACAGAGGGCGAGAAACAGAGGGCGAGAAACAGAGGGGCTGAATCAGAAGGGCTGAAACAAAGGGCGAGAAACAGAGGGGCTGAAACAGAGGGGCTGAAACAGAGGGGCTGAAACAGAGGTGCTGAAACATAGGGCGAGAAACAGAGGTGCTGAAACAGAGGGGCTGAAACAGAGGGGCTGAAACAGAGGGGCTGAAACAGAGGGCGAGAAACAGAGGGGCTGAAACAGAGGGGCTGAAACAGAGGGCGAGAAACAGAGGGCGAGAAACAGAGGGGCTGAAACAGAGGGCGAGAAACAGAGGGGCTGAAACAGAGGGGCTGAAACAGAGGGCGAGAAACAGAGGGCGAGAAACAGAGGGCGGGAAACAGAGGGGCTGAAACAGAGGGGCTGAAACAGAGGGGCTGAAACAGAGGGCGAGAAACAGAGGGCGAGAACCAGAGGGCGAGAAACAGAGGGGGTGAAACAAGGGGCTGAAACAGAGGGGAAGAAACAGAGGGGCTGAATCAGAGGGGCTGAAACAAAGGTCGAGAAACAGAGGGGCTGAAACAGTGGGGCTGAAGCAGAGGGGGTGAAACAGAAGGGCTGAAACAGAGGGCGAGAAACAGAGGGCGAGAAACAGAGGTGCTAAAACAGAGGTGCTGAAACAGAGGGGGTGAAACAGAGGGGCTGAAACAGAGGGGCTGAAACAGAGGGGGTGTAACAGAGGGCTGAAACAGAGGGGCTGAAACAGAGGGGCTGAAACAGAGGGCGAGAAACAGAGGGCGAGAAACAGAGGGGCTGAAACAGAGGGGGTGAAACAGAGGGGCTGAAACAGAGGGCGAGAAACAGAGGGGCTGAAACAGAGGGGCTGAAACAGAGGGGCTGAAACAGTGTGGCTGAAACAGTGTGGCTGAAACAGAGTGGCTGAAACAGAGGGGCTGAAACAGAGGGAGATTAACAGAGGTGCTGAAACAGAGGGGCTGAAACAGAGTGCGAGAAAAAGAGGGCGAGAAACAGAGGGGCTGAAACAGAGGGGCTGAAACAGAGGGCCTGAAACAGAGGGCGAGAAACAGAGTGCGAGAAACAGAGGGGCTGAAACAGAGGGCGAGAAACAGAGGGCGATGAACAGAGGGGCTGAAACAGAGGGCGAGAGAAAGAGGGCGAGAAACAGAGGGGCTGAAACAGAGGGGCTGAAACAGAGGGGCTGAAACAGAGGGCGAGAAACAGAGGGCGAGAAAAAGAGGGGCTGAAACAGAGGGGCTGAAACAGAGGGGCTGAAACAGAGTGCGAGAAACAGAGGGCGAGAAACAGAGGGCGAGAAACAGAGGGGCTGAATCAGAAGGGCTGAAACAAAGGGCGAGAAACAGAGGGGCTGAAACAGAGGGGCTGAAACAGAGGGGCTGAAACAGAGGTGCTGAAACAGAGGGCGAGAAACAGAGGTGCTGAAACAGAGGGGCTGAAACAGAGGGGCTGAAACAGAGGGGCTGAAACAGAGGGCGAGAAACAGAGGGGCTGAAACAGAGGGGCTGAAACAGAGGGCGAGAAACAGAGGGCGAGAAACAGAGGGGCTGAAACAGAGGGCGAGAAACAGAGGGGCTGAAACAGAGGGGCTGAAACAGAGGGCGAGAAACAGAGGGCGAGAAACAGAGGGCGGGAAACAGAGGGGCTGAAACAGAGGGGCTGAAACAGAGGGGCTGAAACAGAGGGCGAGAAACAGAGGGCGAGAACCAGAGGGCGAGAAACAGAGGGGGTGAAACAGAGGGGCTGAAACAGAGGGGAAGAAACAGAGGGGCTGAATCAGAGGGGCTGAAACAAAGGTCGAGAAACAGAGGGGCTGAAACAGTGGGGCTGAAGCAGAGGGGGTGAAACAGAAGGGCTGAAACAGAGGGCGAGAAACAGAGGGCGAGAAACAGAGGTGCTAAAACAGAGGTGCTGAAACAGAGGGGCTGAAACAGAGGGGCTGAAACAGAGGGGCTGAAACAGAGGGGCTGTAACAGAGGGCTGAAGCAGAGGGGCTGAAACAGAGGGGCTGAAACAGAGGGCGAGAAACAGAGGGCGAGAAACAGAGGGGCTGAAACAGAGGGGGTGAAACAGAGGGGCTGAAACAGAGGGCGAGAAACAGAGGGGCTGAAACAGAGGGGATGAAACAGAGGGGATGAAACAGTGTGGCTGAAACAGTGTGGCTGAAACAGAGTGGCTGAAACAGAGGGGCTGAAACAGAGGGAGATTAACAGAGGGGCTGAAACAGAGGGGCTGAAACAGAGGGCGAGAAAAAGAGGGCGAGAAACAGAGGGGCTGAAACAGAGGGGCTGAAACAGAGGGCCTGAAACAGAGGGGCTGAAACAGAGGGCGAGAAACTGAAGGGCTGAAACAGAGGGGCTGAAACAGAGGGGCTGAAACAGAGGGGCAGAAACAGAGGGGCTGCAACAGAGGGGCTGAAACAGAGGGTCTGAAACAGAGGGCGAGAAACAGCTGAGCTGATACAGAGGGCGAGAAACAGAGGGCGAGAAACAGAGTGGCTGAAACAGAGGGGCTGAAACAGAGGGGCTGCAACAGAAGGCGAGAAACAGAGGGCGAGAAACAGAGGGGCTGAAACAGAGGGGCTGAAACAGAGGGGCTGAAACAGAGGGGCAGAAATAGAGGTGCTGAATCAGAGGGGCTGAAACAGAGGGGAAGAAACAGAGGGGCTGAAACAGCTGAGCTGAAACAGAGGGCGAGAAACAGAGGGCGAGAAACAGTGTGACTGAAACAGTGGGCGAGAAACAGAGTGCGAGAAACAGAGTGGCTAAAACAGTGGGCGAGAAACAGAGGTGCTGAAACAGAGGGGCTGAAACAGAGAGGCTGAAACAGAGGGCGAGAAACAGAGGGCGAGAAACAGAGGGGCTGAAACAGAGGGCGAGAAACAGAGGGCGAGAAACAGAGGGCGAGAAACAGAGGGCGAGAAACAGAGGGGCTGAAACAGAGGGCGAGAAACAGAGGGGCTAAAACAGAGGGGCTGAAACAGAGGGGCTGAAACATCGGGCGAGAAACACAGGGGCTGAAACAGAGGGGCTGAAACAGAGGGGCTGAAACAGAGGGCGAGAAATTATGGGGCTGAAACAGAGGGGCTGAAACAGAGGGGCTGAAACAGAGGGCGAGAAACAGAGGGGCTGAAACAGAGGGCGAGAAACAGAGGGGCTGAAACAGAGGGGCTGAAATAGAGGGCGAGAAGCAGAGTGCGAGAAACAGAGGGGCTGAAACAGAGGGCGAGAAACAGAGGGCGAGAAACAGAGGGGCTGAAACAGAGGGCGAGAGAAAGGGGAGAGATACGGAGGGGCTGAAACAGAGGGCGAGAAACAGAGGGCGAGAAACAGAGGGCGAGAAACAGAGGGGCTGAAACAGAGGGGCTGAAACAGAGGGGCTGAAACAGAGGGTGAGAAACAGAGGGCGAGAAACAGAGGGGCTGAAACAGAGGGGCTGAAACAGAGGGCGAGAAACAGAGGTGCTGAAACAGAGGGGCTGAATCAGAGGGGCTGAAACAGAGGGGCAGAATCAGAGGGGCTGAAACAAAGGGCGAGAAACAGAGGGGCTGAAACAGTGGGGCTGAATCAGAGGGGGTGAAACAGAAGGGCTTAAACCGAGGGCGAGAAACAGAGGGGCTGAAACAGAGGGGCTGAAACAGATGGGCTGAAACAGAGGGGCTGAAACAGTGTGGCTGAAACAGTGTGGCTGAAACAGAGTGGCTGAAACAGAGGGGCTGAAACAGAGGGGCTGAAACAGAGGGAGATTAACAGAGGGGCTGAAACAGAGGGGCTGAAACAGAGGGCAAGAACAAGAGGGCGAGAAACAGAGGGGCTGAAACAGAGGGGCTGAAACAGAGGGCCTGAAACAGAGGGGCTGAAACAGAGGGGCTGAAACAGAGAGGCTGAAACAGAGGGCGAGAAACAGAGGGCGAGAAACAGAGGGGCTGAAACAGAGGGCGAGAAACAGAGGGCGAGAAACAGAGGGGCTGAAACAGAGGGGCTGAAACAGAGGGCGAGAAACAGAGGGGCTGAAACAGAGGGGCTGAAACAGAGGGGCTGAAACAGAGGGCGAAAAACTGAGGGCGAGAAACAGAGGGGCTGAAACAGAGGGGCTGAAACAGAGGGGCTGAAACAGAGGGGTTGAAACAGAGGGCGAGAAACCGAGGGGCTGAAACAGAGGGGCTGAAACAGAGGGGCTGAAACAGAGGGGCTGAAACAGAGGGCGAGAAACAGAGGGGCTGAAACAGAGGGGCTGAAACAGAGGGCGAGAAACAGAGGGCGAGAAACAGAGGGGCTGAAACAGAGGGGCTGAAACAGAGGGGCTGAAACAGAGGGGCTGAAACAGAGGGGCTGAAACAGTGTGGCTGAAACAGTGTGGCTGAAACAGAGTGGCTGAAACAGAGGGGCTGAAACAGAGGGGCTGAAACAGAGGGAGATTAACAGAGGGGCTGAAACAGAAGGGCTGAAACAGAGGGCAAGAAGAAGAGGGCGAGAAACAGAGGGGCTGAAACAGAGGGGCTGAAACAGAGGGCCTGAAACAGAGGGGCTGAAACAGAGGGGCTGAAACAGAGAGGCTGAAACAGAGGGCGAGAAACAGAGGGCGAGAAACAGAGGGGCTGAAACAGAGGGCGAGAAACAGAGGGCGAGAAACAGAGGGGCTGAAACAGAGGGGCTGAAACAGAGGGCGAGAAACAGAGGGGCTGAAACAGAGGGGCTGAAACAGAGGGGCTGAAACAGAGGGCGAAAAACTGAGGGCGAGAAACAGAGGGGCTGAAACAGAGGGGCTGAAACAGAGGGGCTGAAACAGATGGGTTGAAACAGAGGGCGAGAAACCGATGGGCTGAAACAGAGGGGCTGAAACAGAGGGGCTGAAACAGTGGGCGAGAAACAGAGGGCGAGAAACAGAGGGGCTGAAACAGAGGGGCTGAAACAGAGGGCGAGAAACAGAGGGCGAGAAACAGAGGGGCTGAAACAGAGGGGCTGAAACAGAGGGGGTGAAACAGAGTGGCTGAAACAGAGGGCGAGAAACAGAGGGCAGAAACAGAGGGGCAGAAACAGAGGGGCTGAAACAGATGGGCTGAAACAGAGGGCGAGAAACAGAGGGGCTGAAACAGAGGGGCTGAAACAGAGGGGCTGAAACAGAGGGTCTGAAACAGAGGGCGAGAAACAGAGGGGCTGAAACAGAGGGGTTGAAACAGAGGGGCCTAAACAGAGGGGCTGAAACAGAGGGCGAGAAATAGAGGGGTTTAAACAGAGGGGCTGAAACAGAGGGCGAGAAACAGAGGGGCTGAAACAGAGGGCGAGAAACAGAGGGGCTGAAACAGAGGGCGAGAAACAGAGTGCGAGAAACAGAGGGGCTGAAACAGAGGGCGAGAAACAGAGGGCGATGAACAGAGGGGCTGAAACAGAGGGCGAGAGAAAGAGGGCGAGAAACAGAGGGGCTGAAACGGAGGGGGTGAAACAGAGGGGCTGAAACAGAGGGCGAGAAACAGAGGGCGAGAAAAAGAGGGGCTGAAACAGAGGGGCTGAAACAGAGGGGCTGAAACAGAGTGCGAGAAACAGAGGGCGAGAAACAGAGGGCGAGAAACAGAGGGGCTGAATCAGAAGGGCTGAAACAAAGGGCGAGAAACAGAGGGGCTGAAACAGAGGGGCTGAAACAGAGGGGCTGAAACAGAGGTGCTGAAACAGAGGGCGAGAAACAGAGGTGCTGAAACAGAGGGGCTGAAACAGAGGGGCTGAAACAGAGGGGCTGAAACAGAGGGCGAGAAACAGAGGGGTTGAAACAGAGGGGCTGAAACAGAGGGCGAGAAACAGAGGGCGAGAAACAGAGGGGCTGAAACAGAGGGCGAGAAACAGAGGGGCTGAAACAGAGGGGCTGAAACAGAGGGCGAGAAACAGAGGGCGAGAAACAGAGGGCGAGAAACAGAGGGGCTGAAACAGAGGGGCTGAAACAGAGGGGCTGAAACAGAGGGCGAGAAACAGAGGGCGAGAACCAGAGGGCGAGAAACAGAGGGGGTGAAACAGAGGCGCTGAAACAGAGGGGAAGAAACAGAGGGGCTGAATCAGAGGGGCTGAAACAAAGGTCGAGAAACAGAGGGGCTGAAACAGTGGGGCTGAAGCAGAGGGGGTGAAACAGAAGGGCTGAAACAGAGGGCGAGAAACAGAGGGCGAGAAACAGAGGTGCTAAAACAGAGGTGCTGAAACAGAGGGGCTGAAACAGAGGGGCTGAAACAGAGGGGCTGAAACAGAGGGGCTGTAACAGAGGGCTGAAACAGAGGGGCTGAAACAGAGGGGCTGAAACAGAGGGCGAGAAACAGAGGGCGAGAAACAGAGGGGCTGAAACAGAGGGGGTGAAACAAAGGGGCTGAAACAGAGTGCGAGAAACAGAGGGGCTGAAACAGAGGGGCTGAAACAGAGGGGCTGAAACAGTGTGGCTGAAACAGTGTGGCTGAAACAGAGTGGCTGAAACAGAGGGGCTGAAACAGAGGGAGATTAACAGAGGGGCTGAAACAGAGGGGCTGAAACAGAGGGCGAGAAAAAGAGGGCGAGAAACAGAGGGGCTGAAACAGAGGGGCTGAAACAGAGGGCCTGAAACAGAGGGGCTGAAACAGAGGGCGAGAAACTGAAGGGCTGAAACAGAGGGGCTGAAACAGAGGGGCTGAAACAGAAGGGCAGAAACAGAGGGGCTGCAACAGAGGGGCTGAAACAGAGGGTCTGAAACAGAGGGCGAGAAACAGCTGAGCTGATACAGAGGGCGAGAAACAGAGGGCGAGAAACAGAGTGGCTGAAACAGAGGGGCTGAAACAGAGGGGCTGCAACAGAAGGCGAGAAACAGAGGGCGAGAAACAGTGGGGCTGAAACAGAGGGGCTGAAACAGAGGGGCTGAAACAGAGGGGCAGAAGTAGAGGGGCTGAATCAGAGGGGCTGAAACAGAGGGGAAGAAACAGAGGGGCTGAAACAGCTGAGCTGAAACAGAGGGCGAGAAACAGAGGGCGAGAAACAGTGTGACTGAAACAGTGGGCGAGAAACAGAGTGCGAGAAACAGAGTGGCTAAAACAGTGGGCGAGAAACAGAGGTGCTGAAACAGAGGGGCTGAAACAGAGAGGCTGAAACAGAGGGCGAGAAACAGAGGGCGAGAAACAGAGGGGCTGAAACAGAGGGCGAGAAACAGAGGGCGAGAAACAGAGGGCGAGAAACAGAGGGGCTGAAACAGAGGGGCTGAAACAGAGGGCGAGAAATAGAGGCGCTAAAACAGAGGGGCTGAAACAGAGGGGCTGGAACAGAGGGGCTGAAACAGAGGGGCTGAAACATAGGGCGAGAAACACAGGGGCTGAAACAGAGGGGCTGAAACAGAGGGGCTGAAACAGAGGGCCTGAAATAGAGGGGCTGAAACAGAGGGGCTGAAACAGAGAGGCTGAAACAGAGGGCGAGAAACAGAGGGCGAGAAACAGAGGGGCTGAAACAGAGGGCGAGAAACAGAGGGCGAGAAACAGAGGGGCTGAAACAGAGGGGCTGAAACAGAGGGCGAGAAACAGAGGGGCTGAAACAGAGGGGCTGAAACAGAGGGGCTGAAACAGAGGGCGAAAAACTAAGGGCGAGAAACAGAGGGGCTGAAACAGAGGGGCTGAAACAGAGGGGCTGAAACAGAGGGGTTGAAACAGAGGGCGAGAAACCGAGGGGCTGAAACAGAGGGGCTGAAACAGAGGGGCTGAAACAGAGGGGCTGACACAGAGGGCGAGAAACAGAGGGGCTGAAACAGAGGGGCTGAAACAGAGGGCGAGAAACAGAGGGCGAGAAACAGAGGGGCTGAAACAGAGGGGCTGAAACAGAGGGGCTGAAACAGAGGGGCTGAAACAGAGGGGCTGAAACAGTGTGGCTGAAACAGTGTGGCTGAAACAGAGTGGCTGAAACAGAGGGGCTGAAACAGAGGGGCTGAAACAGAGGGAGATTAACAGAGGGGCTGAAACAGAGGGGCTGAAACAGAGGGCAAGAAGAAGAGGGCGAGAAACAGAGGGGCTGAAACAGAGGGGCTGAAACAGAGGGCCTGAAACAGAGGGGCTGAAACAGAGGGGCTGAAACAGAGAGGCTGAAACAGAGGGCGAGAAACAGAGGGCGAGAAACAGAGGGGCTGAAACAGAGGGCGAGAAACAGAGGGCGAGAAACAGAGGGGCTGAAACAGAGGGGCTGAAACAGAGGGCGAGAAACAGAGGGGCTGAAACAGAGGGGCTGAAACAGAGGGGCTGAAACAGAGGGCGAAAAACTGAGGGCGAGAAACAGAGGGGCTGAAACAGAGGGGCTGAAACAGAGGGGCTGAAACAGATGGGTTGAAACAGAGGGCGAGAAACCGATGGGCTGAAACAGAGGGGCTGAAACAGAGGGGCTGAAACAGAGGGCGAGAAACAGAGGGCGAGAAACAGAGGGGCTGAAACAGAGGGGCTGAAACAGAGGGGCTGAAACAGAGTGGCTGAAACAGAGGGCGAGAAACAGAGGGCAGAAACAGAGGGGCAGAAACAGAGGGGCTGAAACAGATGGGCTGAAACAGAGGGCGAGAAACAGAGGGGCTGAAACAGAGGGGCTGAAACAGAGGGGCTGAAACAGAGGGGCTGAAACAGAGGGCGAGAAACAGAGGGGCTGAAACAGAGGGGTTGAAACAGAGGGGCTGAAACAGAGGGGCTGAAACAGAGGGCGAGAAATAGAGGGGTTGAAACAGAGGGGCTGAAACAGAGGGCGAGAAACAGTGGGGCTGAAACAGAGGGCGAGAAACAGAGGGGCTGAAACAGAGGGCGAGAAACAGAGTGCGAGAAACAGAGGGGCTGAAACAGAGGGCGAGAAACAGAGGGCGATGAACAGAGGGGCTGAAACAGAGGGCGAGAGAAAGAGGGCGAGAAACAGAGGGGCTGAAACGGAGGGGCTGAAACAGAGGGGCTGAAACAGAGGGCGAGAAACAGAGGGGCTGAAACAGAGGGGCTGAAACAGAGGGGCTGAAACAGAGGGGCTGAAACAGAGTGCGAGAAACAGAGGGCGAGAAACAGAGGGCGAGAAACAGAGGGGCTGAATCAGAAGGGCTGAAACAAAGGGCGAGAAACAGAGGGGCTGAAACAGAGGGGCTGAAACAGAGGGGCTGAAACAGAGGTGCTGAAACAGAGGGCGAGAAACAGAGGTGCTGAAACAGAGGGGGTGAAACAGAGGGGCTGAAACAGAGGGGCTGAAACAGAGGGCGAGAAACAGAGGGGCTGAAACAGTGGGGCTGAAACAGAGGGGGTGAAACAGAAGGGCTGAAACAGAGGGCGAGAAACAGAGGGCGAGAAACAGAGGTGCTAAAACAGAGGTGCTGAAACAGAGGGGCTGAAACAGAGGGGCTGAAACAGAGGGGCTGAAACAGAGGGGCTGTAACAGAGGGCTGAAACAGAGGGGCTGAAACCGAGGGGCTGAAACAGAGGGCGAGAAACAGAGGGCGAGAAACAGAGGGACTGAAACAGAGGGCGAGAAACAGAGGGGCTGAAACAGAGGGGCTGAAACAGTGGGCGAGAAACAGAGGGCGAGAAACAGAGGGCGAGAAACAGAGGGGCTGAAACAGAGGGGCTGAAACAGAGGGGCTGAAACAGAGGGCGAGAAACAGAGGGCGAGAAACAGAGGGCGAGAAACAGAGGGGCTGAAACAGAGGGGCTGAAACAGAGGGGAAGAAACAGAGGGGCTGAATCAGAGGGGCTGAAACAAAGGGCGAGAAACAGAGGGGCTGAAACAGTGGGGCTGAAACAGAGGGCGAGAAACAGAGGGCGAGAAACAGAGGGCGAGAAACAGAGGGGCTGGAACAGAGGGGCTGAAACAGAGGGGCTGAAACATAGGGCGAGAAACACAGGGGCTGAAACAGAGGGGCTGAAACAGAGGGGCTGAAACAGAGGGCCTGAAACAGAGGGGCTGAAACAGAGGGGCTGAAACAGAGAGGCTGAAACAGAGGGCGAGAAACAGAGGGCGAGAAACAGAGGGGCTGAAACAGAGGGCGAGAAACTGAGGGTGAGAAACAGAGGGGCTGAAACAGAGGGGCTGAAACAGAGGGCGAGAAACAGAGGGGCTGAAACAGAGGGGCAGAAACAGAGGGCGAAAAACTAAGGGCGAGAAACAGAGGGGCTGAAACAGAGGGGCTGAAACAGAGGGGCTGAAACAGAGGGGTTGAAACAGAGGGCGAGAAACCGAGGGGCTGAAACAGAGGGGCTGAAACAGAGGGGCTGAAACAGAGGGGCTGAAACAGAGGGCGAGAAACAGAGGGGCTGAAACAGAGGGGCTGAAACAGAGGGCGAGGAACAGAGGGCGAGAAACAGAGGGGCTGAAACAGAGGGGCTGAAACAGAGGGGCTGAAACAGAGGGGCTGAAACAGAGGGGCTGAAACAGTGTGGCTGAAACAGTGTGGCTGAAACAGAGTGGCTGAAACAGAGGGGCTGAAACAGAGGGGCTGAAACAGAGGGAGATTAACAGAGGGGCTGAAACAGAGGGGCTGAAACAGAGGGCAAGAAGAAGAGGGCGAGAAACAGAGGGGCTGAAACAGAGGGGCTGAAACAGAGGGCCTGAAACAGAGGGGCTGAAACAGAGGGGCTGAAACAGAGAGGCTGAAACAGAGGGCGAGAAACAGAGGGCGAGAAACAGAGGGGCTGAAACAGAGGGCGAGAAACAGAGTGCGAGAAACAGAGGGGCTGAAACAGAGGGGCTGAAACAGAGGGCGAGAAACAGAGGGGCTGAACAGAGGGGCTGAAACAGAGGGGCTGAAACAGAGGGCGAAAAACTGAGGGCGAGAAACAGAGGGGCTGAAACAGAGGGGCTGAAACAGAGGGGCTGAAACAGATGGGTTGAAACAGAGGGCGAGAAACCGAGGGGCTGAAACAGAGGGGCTGAAACAGAGGGGCTGAAACAGAGGGCGAGAAACAGAGGGCGAGAAACAGAGGGGCTGAAACAGAGGGGCTGAAACAGAGGGCGAGAAACAGAGGGCGAGAAACAGAGGGGCTGAAACAGAGGGGCTGAAACAGAGGGGCTGAAACAGAGTGGCTGAAACAGAGGGCGAGAAACAGAGGGCAGAAACAGAGGGGCAGAAACAGAGGGGCTGAAACAGATGGGCTGAAACAGAGGGCGAGAAACAGAGGGGCTGAAACAGAGGGGCTGAAACAGAGGGGCTGAAACAGAGGGGCTGAAACAGAGGGCGAGAAACAGAGGGGCTGAAACAGAGGGGTTGAAACAGAGGGGCTGAAACAGAGGGGCTGAAACAGAGGGCGAGAAATAGAGGGGTTGAAACAGAGGGGCTGAAACAGAGGGCGAGAAACAGAGGGGCTGAAACAGAGGGCGAGAAACAGAGGGGCTGAAACAGAGGGCGAGAAACAGAGGGCGAGAAACAGAGGGGCTGAAACAGAGGGCGAGAAACAGAGGGCGATGAACAGAGGGGCTGAAACAGAGGGCGAGAGAAAGAGGGCGAGAAACAGAGGGGCTGAAACGGAGGGGCTGAAACAGAGGGGCTGAAACAGAGGGCGAGAAACAGAGGGGCTGAAACAGAGGGGCTGAAACAGAGGGGCTGAAACAGAGGGGCTGAAACAGAGTGCGAGAAACAGAGGGCGAGAAACAGAGGGCGAGAAACAGTGGGGCTGAATCAGAAGGGCTGAAACAAAGGGCGAGAAACAGAGGGGCTGAAACAGAGGGGCTGAAACAGAGGGGCTGAAACAGATGTGCTGAAACAGAGGGCGAGAAACAGAGGTGCTGAAACAGAGGGGCTGAAACAGTGGGGCTGAAACAGAGGGGCTGAAACAGATGGCGAGAAACAGAGGGGCTGAAACAGTGGGGCTGAAACAGAGGGGGTGAAACAGAAGGGCTGAAACAGAGGGCGAGAAACAGAGGGCGAGAAACAGAGGTGCTAAAACAGAGGTGCTGAAACAGAGGGGCTGAAACAGAGGGGCTGAAACAGAGGGGCTGAAACAGAGGGGCTGTAACAGAGGGCTGAAACAGAGGGGCTGAAACCGAGGGGCTGAAACAGAGGGCGAGAAACAGAGGGCGAGAAACAGAGGGGCTGAAACAGAGGGCGAGAAACAGAGGGGCTGAAACAGAGGGGCTGAAACAGTGGGCGAGAAACAGAGGGCGAGAAACAGAGGGCGAGAAACAGAGGGGCTGAAACAGAGGGGCTGAAACAGAGGGGCTGAAACAGAGGGCGAGAAACAGAGGGCGAGAAACAGAGGGCGAGAAACAGAGGGGCTGAAACAGAGGGGCTGAAACAGAGGGGAAGAAACAGAGGGGCTGAATCAGAGGGGCTGAAACAAAGGGCGAGAAACAGAGGGGCTGAAACAGTGGGGCTGAAACAGAGGGGGTGAAACAGAAGGGCTGAAACAGAGGGCGAGAAACAGAGGGCGAGAAACAGAGGTGCTAAAACAGAGGTGCTGAAACAGAGGGGCTGAAACAGAGGGGCTGAAACAGAGGGGCTGAAACAGAGGGGCTGTAACAGAGGGCTGAAACAGAGGGGCTGAAACAGAGGGGCTGAAACAGAGGGCGAGAAACAGAGGGCGAGAAACAGAGGGGCTGAAACAGAGGGGGTGAAACAGAGGGGCTGAAACAGAGGGCGAGAAACAGAGGGGCTGAAACAGAGGGGCTGAAACAGAGGGGCTGAAACAGTGTGGCTGAAACAGTGTGGCTGAAACAGAGTGGCTGAAACAGAGGGTGATTAACAGAGGGGCTGAAACAGAGGGGCTGAAACAGAGGGCGAGAAAAAGAGGGCGAGAAACAGAGGGGCTGAAACAGAGGGGCTGAAACAGAGGGCCTGAAACAGAGGGGCTGAAACAGAGGGCGAGAAACTGAAGGGCTGAAACAGAGGGGCTGAAACAGAGGGGGTGAAACAGAGGGGCAGAAACAGAGGGGCTGCAACAGAGGGGCTGAAACAGAGGGTCTGAAACAGAGGGCGAGAAACAGCTGAGCTGATACAGAGGGCGAGAAACAGAGGGCGAGAAACAGAGTGGCTGAAACAGAGGGGCTGAAACAGAGGGGCTGCAACAGAAGGCGAGAAACAGAGGGCGAGAAACAGAGGGGCTGAAACAGAGGGGCTGAAACAGAGGGGCTGAAACAGAGGGGCAGAAATAGAGGGGCTGAATCAGAGGGGCTGAAACAGAGGGGAAGAAACAGAGGGGCTGAAACAGCTGAGCTGAAACAGAGGGCGAGAAACAGAGGGCGAGAAACAGTGTGACTGAAACAGTGGGCGAGAAACAGAGTGCGAGAAACAGAGTGGCTAAAACAGTGGGCGAGAAACAGAGGTGCTGAAACAGAGGGGCTGAAACAGAGGGGCTGAAACAGAGGGCGAGAAACAGAGGGGCTGAAACAGAGGGGCTGAAACAGAGGGGCTGAAACAGAGGGCGAAAAACTGAGGGCGAGAAACAGAGGGGCTGAAACAGAGGGGCTGAAACAGAGGGGCTGAAACAGATGGGTTGAAACAGAGGGCGAGAAACCGATGGGCTGAAACAGAGGGGCTGAAACAGAGGGGCTGAAACAGAGGGCGAGAAACAGAGGGCGAGAAACAGAGGGGCTGAAACAGAGGGGCTGAAACAGAGGGCGAGAAACAGAGGGCGAGAAACAGAGGGGCTGAAACAGAGGGGCTGAAACAGAGGCGCTGAAACAGAGTGGCTGAAACAGAGGGCGAGAAACAGAGGGCAGAAACAGAGGGGCAGAAACAGAGGGGCTGAAACAGATGGGCTGAAACAGAGGGCGAGAAACAGAGGGGCTGAAACAGAGGGGCTGAAACAGAGGGGCTGAAACAGAGGGGCTGAAACAGAGGGCGAGAAACAGAGGGGCTGAAACAGAGGGGTTGAAACAGAGGGGCTGAAACAGAGGGGCTGAAACAGAGGGCGAGAAATAGAGGGGTTGAAACAGAGGGGCTGAAACAGAGGGCGAGAAACAGTGGGGCTGAAACAGAGGGCGAGAAACAGAGGGGCTGAAACAGAGGGCGAGAAACAGAGTGCGAGAAACAGAGGGGCTGAAACAGAGGGCGAGAAACAGAGGGCGATGAACAGAGGGGCTGAAACAGAGGGCGAGAGAAAGAGGGCGAGAAACAGAGGGGCTGAAACGGAGGGGCTGAAACAGAGGGGCTGAAACAGAGGGCGAGAAACAGAGGGGCTGAAACAGAGGGGCTGAAACAGAGGGGCTGAAACAGAGGGGCTGAAACAGAGTGCGAGAAACAGAGGGCGAGAAACAGAGGGCGAGAAACAGAGGGGCTGAATCAGAAGGGCTGAAACAAAGGGCGAGTTACAGAGGGGCTGAAACAGAGGGGCTGAAACAGAGGGGCTGAAACAGAGGTGCTGAAACAGAGGGCGAGAAACAGAGGTGCTGAAACAGAGGGGCTGAAACAGAGGGGCTGAAACAGAGGGGCTGAAACAGAGGGCGAGAAACAGAGGGGCTGAAACAGTGGGGCTGAAACAGAGGGGGTGAAACAGAAGGGCTGAAACAGAGGGCGAGAAACAGAGGGCGAGAAACAGAGGTGCTAAAACAGAGGTGCTGAAACAGAGGGGCTGAAACAGAGGGGCTGAAACAGAGGGGCTGAAACAGAGGGGCTGTAACAGAGGGCTGAAACAGAGGGCTGAAACCGAGGGGCTGAAACAGAGGGCGAGAAACAGAGGGCGAGAAACAGAGGGGCTGAAACAGAGGGCGAGAAACAGAGGGGCTGAAACAGAGGGGCTGAAACAGTGGGCGAGAAACAGAGGGCGAGAAACAGAGGGCGAGAAACAGAGGGGCTGAAACAGAGGGGCTGAAACAGAGGGGCTGAAACAGAGGGCGAGAAACAGAGGGCGAGAAACAGAGGGCGAGAAACAGAGGGGTTGAAACAGAGGGGCTGAAACAGAGGGGAAGAAACAGAGGGGCTGAATCAGAGGGGCTGAAACAAAGGGCGAGAAACAGAGGGGCTGAAACAGTGGGGCTGAAACAGAGGGCGAGAAACAGAGGCGCTAAAACAGAGGGGCTGAAACAGAGGGGCTGGAACAGAGGGGCTGAAACAGAGGGGCTGAAACATAGTGCGAGAAACACAGGGGCTGAAACAGAGGGGCTGAAACAGAGGGGCTGAAACAGAGGGCCAGAAACAGAGGGGCTGAAACAGAGGGGCTGAAACAGAGAGGCTGAAACAGAGGGCGAGAAACAGAGGGCGAGAAACAGAGGGGCTGAAACAGAGGGCGAGAAACAGAGGGCGAGAAACAGAGGGGCTGAAACAGAGGGGCTGAAACAGAGGGCGAGAAACAGAGGGGCTGAAACAGAGGGGCTGAAACAGAGGGCGAAAAACTAAGGGCGAGAAACAGAGGGGCTGAAACTGAGGGGCTGAAACAGAGGGGCTGAAACAGAGGGGTTGAAACAGAGGGCGAGAAACCGAGGGGCTGAAACAGAGTGGCTGAAACAGAGGGGCTGAAACAGAGGGGCTGAAACAGAGGGCGAGAAACAGAGGGGCTGAAACAGAGGGGCTGAAACAGAGGGCGAGGAACAGAGGGCGAGAAACAGAGGGGCTGAAACAGAGTGGCTGAAACAGAGGGGCTGAAACAGAGGGGCTGAAACAGAGGGGCTGAAACAGTGTGGCTGAAACAGAGTGGCTGAAACAGAGGGGCTGAAACAGAGGGGCTGAAACAGAGGGAGATTAACAGAGGGGCTGAAACAGAGGGGCTGAAACAGAGGGCAAGAAGAAGAGGGCGAGAAACAGAGGGGCTGAAACAGAGGGGCTGAAACAGAGGGCCTGAAACAGAGGGGCTGAAACAGAGGGGCTGAAACAGAGAGGCTGAAACAGAGGGCGAGAAACAGAGGGCGAGAAACAGAGGGGCTGAAACAGAGGGGCTGAAACAGAGGGCGAGAAACAGAGGGGCTGAAACAGAGGGGCTGAAACAGAGGGCGAGAAACAGAGGGGCTGAACAGAGGGGCTGAAACAGAGGGTCTGAAACAGAGGGCGAAAAACTGAGGGCGAGAAACAGAGGGGCTGAAACAGAGGGGCTGAAACAGAGGGGCTGAAACAGATGGGTTGAAACAGAGGGCGAGAAACCGATGGGCTGAAACAGAGGGGCTGAAACAGAGGGGCTGAAACAGAGGGCGAGAAACAGAGGGCGAGAAACAGAGGGGCTGAAACAGAGGGGCTGAAACAGAGGGCGAGAAACAGAGGGCGAGAAACAGAGGGGCTGAAACAGAGGGGCTGAAACAGAGGGGCTGAAACAGAGTGGCTGAAACAGAGGGCGAGAAACAGAGGGCAGAAACAGAGGGGCAGAAACAGAGGGGCTGAAACAGATGGGCTGAAACAGAGGGCGAGAAACAGAGGGGCTGAAACAGAGGGGCTGAAACAGAGGGGCTGAAACAGAGGGGCTGAAACAGAGGGCGAGAAACAGAGGGGCTGAAACAGAGGGGTTGAAACAGAGGGGCTGAAACAGAGGGGCTGAAACAAAGGGCGAGAAATAGAGGGGTTGAAACAGAGGGGCTGAAACAGAGGGCGAGAAACAGAGGGGCTGAAACAGAGGGCGAGAAACAGAGGGGCTGAAACAGAGGGCGAGAAACAGAGTGCGAGAAACAGAGGGGCTGAAACAGAGGGCGAGAAACAGAGGGCGATGAACAGAGGGGCTGAAACAGAGGGCGAGAGAAAGAGGGCGAGAAACAGAGGGGCTGAAACGGAGGGGCTGAAACAGAGGGGCTGAAACAGAGGGCGAGAAACAGAGGGGCTGAAACAGAGGGGCTGAAACAGAGGGGCTGAAACAGAGGGGCTGAAACAGAGTGCGAGAAACAGAGGGCGAGAAACAGAGGGCGAGAAACAGAGGGGCTGAATCAGAAGGGCTGAAACAAAGGGCGAGAAACAGAGGGGCTGAAACAGAGGGGCTGAAACAGAGGGGCTGAAACAGAGGTGCTGAAACAGAGGGCGAGAAACAGAGGTGCTGAAACAGAGGGGCTGAAACAGAGGGGCTGAAACAGAGGGGCTGAAACAGAGGGCGAGAAACAGAGGGGCTGAAACAGTGGGGCTGAAACAGAGGGGGTGAAACAGAAGGGCTGAAACAGAGGGCGAGAAACAGAGGGCGAGAAACAGAGGTGCTAAAACAGAGGTGCTGAAACAGAGGGGCTGAAACAGAGGGGCTGAAACAGAGGGGCTGAAACAGAGGGGCTGTAACAGAGGGCTGAAACAGAGGGGCTGAAACCGAGGGGCTGAAACAGAGGGCGAGAAACAGAGGGGCTGAAACAGAGGGGCTGAAACAGTGGGCGAGAAACAGAGGGCGAGAAACAGAGGGCGAGAAACAGAGGGGCTGAAACAGAGGGGCTGAAACAGAGGGGCTGAAACAGAGGGCGAGAAACAGAGGGCGAGAAACAGAGGGCGAGAAACAGAGGGGCTGAAACAGAGGGGCTGAAACAGAGGGGAAGAAACAGAGGGGCTGAAACAGAGGGGCTGAAACAGAGGGCGAGAAACAGAGGGCGAGAAACAGAGGGGCTGAAACAGAGGGGGTGAAACAGAGGGGCTGAAACAGAGGGCGAGAAACAGAGGGGCTGAAACAGAGGGGCTGAAACAGAGGGGCTGAAACAGAGGGGCTGAAACAGAGGGGCAGAAACAGAGGGGCTGCAACAGAGGGGCTGAACCAGAGGGTCTGAAACAGAGGGCGAGAAACAGCTGAGCTGATACAGAGGGCGAGAAACAGAGGGCGAGAAACAGAGTGGCTGAAACAGAGGGGCTGAAACAGAGGGGCTGCAACAGAAGGCGAGAAACAGAGGGCGAGAAACAGAGGGGCTGAAACAGAGGGGCTGAAACAGAGGGGCTGAAACAGAGGGGCAGAAATAGAGGGGCTGAATCAGAGGGGCTGAAACAGAGGGGAAGAAACAGAGGGGCTGAAACAGCTGAGCTGAAACAGAGGGCGAGAAACAGAGGGCGAGAAACAGTCTGACTGAAACAGTGGGCGAGAAACAGAGTGCGAGAAACAGAGTGGCTAAAACAGTGGGCGAGAAACAGAGGTGCTGAAACAGAGGTGCTGAAACAGAGAGGCTGAAACAGAGGGCGAGAAACAGAGGGCGAGAAACAGAGGGGCTGAAACAGAGGGCGAGAAACAGAGGGGCTGAAACAGAGTGGCTGAAACAGAGGGCGAGAAACAGAGGGCAGAAACAGAGGGGCAGAAACAGAGGGGCTGAAACAGATGGGCTGAAACAGAGGGCGAGAAACAGAGGGGCTGAAACAGAGGGGCTGAAACATCGGGCGAGAAACACAGGGGCTGAAACAGAGGGAGAGAAACAGAGGGGCTGAAACAGAGGGGTTGAAACAGAGGGGCTGAAACAGAGGGGCTGAAACAGAGGGCGAGAAATAGAGGGGTTGAAACAGAGGGGCTGAAACAGAGGGCGAGAAACAGAGGGGCTGAAACAGAGGGCGAGAAACAGAGGGGCTGAAACAGAGGGCGAGAAACAGAGTGCGAGAATCAGAGGGGCTGAAACAGAGGGCGAGAAACAGAGGGCGATGAACAGAGGGGCTGAAACAGAGGGCGAGAAACAGAGGGGCTGAAACAGAGGGGCTGAAACAGTGGGCGAGAAACAGAGGGCGAGAAACAGAGGGCGAGAAACAGAGGGGCTGAAACAGAGGGGCTGAAACAGAGGGGCTGAAACAGAGGGCGAGAAACAGAGGGCGAGAAACAGAGGGCGAGAAACAGAGGGGTTGAAACAGAGGGGCTGAAACAGAGGGGAAGAAACAGAGGGGCTGAATCAGAGGGGCTGAAACAAAGGGCGAGAAACAGAGGGGCTGAAACAGTGGGGCTGAAACAGAGGGCGAGAAACAGAGGCGCTAAAACAGAGGGGCTGAAACAGAGGGGCTGGAACAGAGGGGCTGAAACAGAGGGGCTGAAACATAGTGCGAGAAACACAGGGGCTGAAACAGAGGGGCTGAAACAGAGGGCGAAAAACTAAGGGCGAGAAACAGAGGGGCTGAAACAGAGGGGCTGAAACAGAGGGGCTGAAACAGAGGGGTTGAAACAGAGGGCGAGAAACCGAGGGGCTGAAACAGAGTGGCTGAAACAGAGGGGCTGAAACAGAGGGGCTGAAACAGAGGGCGAGAAACAGAGGGGCTGAAACAGAGGGGCTGAAACAGAGGGCGAGGAACAGAGGGCGAGAAACAGAGGGGCTGAAACAGAGTGGCTGAAACAGAGGGGCTGAAACAGAGGGGCTGAAACAGAGGGGCTGAAACAGTGTGGCTGAAACAGAGTGGCTGAAACAGAGGGGCTGAAACAGAGGGGCTGAAACAGAGGGAGATTAACAGAGGGGCTGAAACAGAGGGGCTGAAACAGAGGGCAAGAAGAAGAGGGCGAGAAACAGAGGGGCTGAAACAGAGGGGCTGAAACAGAGGGCCTGAAACAGAGGGGCTGAAACAGAGGGGCTGAAACAGAGAGGCTGAAACAGAGGGCGAGAAACAGAGGGCGAGAAACAGAGGGGCTGAAACAGAGGGGCTGAAACAGAGGGCGAGAAACAGAGGGGCTGAAACAGAGGGGCTGAAACAGAGGGCGAGAAACAGAGGGGCTGAACAGAGGGGCTGAAACAGAGGGTCTGAAACAGAGGGCGAAAAACTGAGGGCGAGAAACAGAGGGGCTGAAACAGAGGGGCTGAAACAGAGGGGCTGAAACAGATGGGTTGAAACAGAGGGCGAGAAACCGATGGGCTGAAACAGAGGGGCTGAAACAGAGGGGCTGAAACAGAGGGCGAGAAACAGAGGGCGAGAAACAGAGGGGCTGAAACAGAGGGGCTGAAACAGAGGGCGAGAAACAGAGGGCGAGAAACAGAGGGGCTGAAACAGAGGGGCTGAAACAGAGGGGCTGAAACAGAGTGGCTGAAACAGAGGGCGAGAAACAGAGGGCAGAAACAGAGGGGCAGAAACAGAGGGGCTGAAACAGATGGGCTGAAACAGAGGGCGAGAAACAGAGGGGCTGAAACAGAGGGGCTGAAACAGAGGGGCTGAAACAGAGGGGCTGAAACAGAGGGCGAGAAACAGAGGGGCTGAAACAGAGGGGTTGAAACAGAGGGGCTGAAACAGAGGGGCTGAAACAAAGGGCGAGAAATAGAGGGGTTGAAACAGAGGGGCTGAAACAGAGGGCGAGAAACAGAGGGGCTGAAACAGAGGGCGAGAAACAGAGGGGCTGAAACAGAGGGCGAGAAACAGAGTGCGAGAAACAGAGGGGCTGAAACAGAGGGCGAGAAACAGAGGGCGATGAACAGAGGGGCTGAAACAGAGGGCGAGAGAAAGAGGGCGAGAAACAGAGGGGCTGAAACGGAGGGGCTGAAACAGAGGGGCTGAAACAGAGGGCGAGAAACAGAGGGGCTGAAACAGAGGGGCTGAAACAGAGGGGCTGAAACAGAGGGGCTGAAACAGAGTGCGAGAAACAGAGGGCGAGAAACAGAGGGCGAGAAACAGAGGGGCTGAATCAGAAGGGCTGAAACAAAGGGCGAGAAACAGAGGGGCTGAAACAGAGGGGCTGAAACAGAGGGGCTGAAACAGAGGTGCTGAAACAGAGGGCGAGAAACAGAGGTGCTGAAACAGAGGGGCTGAAACAGAGGGGCTGAAACAGAGGGGCTGAAACAGAGGGCGAGAAACAGAGGGGCTGAAACAGTGGGGCTGAAATAGAGGGGCTGAATCAGAGGGGCTGAAACAGAGGGGCTGAAACAGAGGGCGAGAAACAGAGGGGCTGAAACAGAGGGGTTGAAACAGAGGGGCTGAAACAGAGGGGCTGAAACAAAGGGCGAGAAATAGAGGGGTTGAAACAGAGGGGCTGAAACAGAGGGCGAGAAACAGAGGGGCTGAAACAGAGGGCGAGAAACAGAGGGGCTGAAACAGAGGGGCTGAAACAGAGGGGCTGAAACAGAGGGGCTGAAACAGAGGGGCAGAAACAGAGGGGCTGCAACAGAGGGGCTGAACCAGAGGGTCTGAAACAGAGGGCGAGAAACAGCTGAGCTGATACAGAGGGCGAGAAACAGAGGGCGAGAAACAGAGTGGCTGAAACAGAGGGGCTGAAACAGAGGGGCTGCAACAGAAGGCGAGAAACAGAGGGCGAGAAACAGAGGGGCTGAAACAGAGGGGCTGAAACAGAGGGGCTGAAACAGAGGGGCAGAAATAGAGGGGCTGAATCAGAGGGGCTGAAACAGAGGGGAAGAAACAGAGGGGCTGAAACAGCTGAGCTGAAACAGAGGGCGAGAAACAGAGGGCGAGAAACAGTCTGACTGAAACAGTGGGCGAGAAACAGAGTGCGAGAAACAGAGTGGCTAAAACAGTGGGCGAGAAACAGAGGTGCTGAAACAGAGGTGCTGAAACAGAGAGGCTGAAACAGAGGGCGAGAAACAGAGGGCGAGAAACAGAGGGGCTGAAACAGAGGGCGAGAAACAGAGGGGCTGAAACAGAGTGGCTGAAACAGAGGGCGAGAAACAGAGGGCAGAAACAGAGGGGCAGAAACAGAGGGGCTGAAACAGATGGGCTGAAACAGAGGGCGAGAAACAGAGGGGCTGAAACAGAGGGGCTGAAACATCGGGCGAGAAACACAGGGGCTGAAACAGAGGGAGAGAAACAGAGGGGCTGAAACAGAGGGGTTGAAACAGAGGGGCTGAAACAGAGGGGCTGAAACAGAGGGCGAGAAATAGAGGGGTTGAAACAGAGGGGCTGAAACAGAGGGCGAGAAACAGAGGGGCTGAAACAGAGGGCGAGAAACAGAGGGGCTGAAACAGAGGGCGAGAAACAGAGTGCGAGAATCAGAGGGGCTGAAACAGAGGGCGAGAAACAGAGGGCGATGAACAGAGGGGCTGAAACAGAGGGCGAGAAACAGAGGGGCTGAAACAGAGGGGCTGAAACAGTGGGCGAGAAACAGAGGGCGAGAAACAGAGGGCGAGAAACAGAGGGGCTGAAACAGAGGGGCTGAAACAGAGGGGCTGAAACAGAGGGCGAGAAACAGAGGGCGAGAAACAGAGGGCGAGAAACAGAGGGGTTGAAACAGAGGGGCTGAAACAGAGGGGAAGAAACAGAGGGGCTGAATCAGAGGGGCTGAAACAAAGGGCGAGAAACAGAGGGGCTGAAACAGTGGGGCTGAAACAGAGGGCGAGAAACAGAGGCGCTAAAACAGAGGGGCTGAAACAGAGGGGCTGGAACAGAGGGGCTGAAACAGAGGGGCTGAAACATAGTGCGAGAAACACAGGGGCTGAAACAGAGGGGCTGAAACAGAGGGGCTGAAACAGAGGGCCAGAAACAGAGGGGCTGAAACAGAGGGGCTGAAACAGAGAGGCTGAAACAGAGGGCGAGAAACAGAGGGCGAGAAACAGAGGGGCTGAAACAGAGGGCGAGAAACAGAGGGCGAGAAACCGAGGGGCTGAAACAGAGGGGCTGAAACAGAGGGCGAGAAACAGAGGGGCTGAAACAGAGGGGCTGAAACAGAGGGCGAAAAACTAAGGGCGAGAAACAGAGGGGCTGAAACAGAGGGGCTGAAACAGAGGGGCTGAAACAGAGGGGTTGAAACAGAGGGCGAGAAACCGAGGGGCTGAAACAGAGTGGCTGAAACAGAGGGGCTGAAACAGAGGGGCTGAAACAGAGGGCGAGAAACAGAGGGGCTGAAACAGAGGGGCTGAAACAGAGGGCGAGGAACAGAGGGCGAGAAACAGAGGGGCTGAAACAGAGTGGCTGAAACAGAGGGGCTGAAACAGAGGGGCTGAAACAGAGGGGCTGAAACAGTGTGGCTGAAACAGAGTGGCTGAAACAGAGGGGCTGAAACAGAGGGGCTGAAACAGAGGGAGATTAACAGAGGGGCTGAAACAGAGGGGCTGAAACAGAGGGCAAGAAGAAGAGGGCGAGAAACAGAGGGGCTGAAACAGAGGGGCTGAAACAGAGGGCCTGAAACAGAGGGGCTGAAACAGAGGGGCTGAAACAGAGAGGCTGAAACAGAGGGCGAGAAACAGAGGGCGAGAAACAGAGGGGCTGAAACAGAGGGGCTGAAACAGAGGGCGAGAAACAGAGGGGCTGAAACAGAGGGGCTGAAACAGAGGGCGAGAAACAGAGGGGCTGAACAGAGGGGCTGAAACAGAGGGTCTGAAACAGAGGGCGAAAAACTGAGGGCGAGAAACAGAGGGGCTGAAACAGAGGGGCTGAAACAGAGGGGCTGAAACAGATGGGTTGAAACAGAGGGCGAGAAACCGATGGGCTGAAACAGAGGGGCTGAAACAGAGGGGCTGAAACAGAGGGCGAGAAACAGAGGGCGAGAAACAGAGGGGCTGAAACAGAGGGGCTGAAACAGAGGGCGAGAAACAGAGGGCGAGAAACAGAGGGGCTGAAACAGAGGGGCTGAAACAGAGGGGCTGAAACAGAGTGGCTGAAACAGAGGGCGAGAAACAGAGGGCAGAAACAGAGGGGCAGAAACAGAGGGGCTGAAACAGATGGGCTGAAACAGAGGGCGAGAAACAGAGGGGCTGAAACAGAGGGGCTGAAACAGAGGGGCTGAAACAGAGGGGCTGAAACAGAGGGCGAGAAACAGAGGGGCTGAAACAGAGGGGTTGAAACAGAGGGGCTGAAACAGAGGGGCTGAAACAAAGGGCGAGAAATAGAGGGGTTGAAACAGAGGGGCTGAAACAGAGGGCGAGAAACAGAGGGGCTGAAACAGAGGGCGAGAAACAGAGGGGCTGAAACAGAGGGCGAGAAACAGAGTGCGAGAAACAGAGGGGCTGAAACAGAGGGCGAGAAACAGAGGGCGATGAACAGAGGGGCTGAAACAGAGGGCGAGAGAAAGAGGGCGAGAAACAGAGGGGCTGAAACGGAGGGGCTGAAACAGAGGGGCTGAAACAGAGGGCGAGAAACAGAGGGGCTGAAACAGAGGGGCTGAAACAGAGGGGCTGAAACAGAGGGGCTGAAACAGAGTGCGAGAAACAGAGGGCGAGAAACAGAGGGCGAGAAACAGAGGGGCTGAATCAGAAGGGCTGAAACAAAGGGCGAGAAACAGAGGGGCTGAAACAGAGGGGCTGAAACAGAGGGGCTGAAACAGAGGTGCTGAAACAGAGGGCGAGAAACAGAGGTGCTGAAACAGAGGGGCTGAAACAGAGGGGCTGAAACAGAGGGGCTGAAACAGAGGGCGAGAAACAGAGGGGCTGAAACAGTGGGGCTGAAACAGAGGGGGTGAAACAGAAGGGCTGAAACAGAGGGCGAGAAACAGAGGGCGAGAAACAGAGGTGCTAAAACAGAGGTGCTGAAACAGAGGGGCTGAAACAGAGGGGCTGAAACAGAGGGGCTGAAACAGAGGGGCTGTAACAGAGGGCTGAAACAGAGGGGCTGAAACCGAGGGGCTGAAACAGAGGGCGAGAAACAGAGGGGCTGAAACAGAGGGGCTGAAACAGTGGGCGAGAAACAGAGGGCGAGAAACAGAGGGCGAGAAACAGAGGGGCTGAAACAGAGGGGCTGAAACAGAGGGGCTGAAACAGAGGGCGAGAAACAGAGGGCGAGAAACAGAGGGCGAGAAACAGAGGGGCTGAAACAGAGGGGCTGAAACAGAGGGGAAGAAACAGAGGGGCTGAAACAGAGGGGCTGAAACAGAGGGCGAGAAACAGAGGGCGAGAAACAGAGGGGCTGAAACAGAGGGGGTGAAACAGAGGGGCTGAAACAGAGGGCGAGAAACAGAGGGGCTGAAACAGAGGGGCTGAAACAGAGGGGCTGAAACAGAGGGGCTGAAACAGAGGGGCAGAAACAGAGGGGCTGCAACAGAGGGGCTGAACCAGAGGGTCTGAAACAGAGGGCGAGAAACAGCTGAGCTGATACAGAGGGCGAGAAACAGAGGGCGAGAAACAGAGTGGCTGAAACAGAGGGGCTGAAACAGAGGGGCTGCAACAGAAGGCGAGAAACAGAGGGCGAGAAACAGAGGGGCTGAAACAGAGGGGCTGAAACAGAGGGGCTGAAACAGAGGGGCAGAAATAGAGGGGCTGAATCAGAGGGGCTGAAACAGAGGGGAAGAAACAGAGGGGCTGAAACAGCTGAGCTGAAACAGAGGGCGAGAAACAGAGGGCGAGAAACAGTCTGACTGAAACAGTGGGCGAGAAACAGAGTGCGAGAAACAGAGTGGCTAAAACAGTGGGCGAGAAACAGAGGTGCTGAAACAGAGGTGCTGAAACAGAGAGGCTGAAACAGAGGGCGAGAAACAGAGGGCGAGAAACAGAGGGGCTGAAACAGAGGGCGAGAAACAGAGGGGCTGAAACAGAGTGGCTGAAACAGAGGGCGAGAAACAGAGGGCAGAAACAGAGGGGCAGAAACAGAGGGGCTGAAACAGATGGGCTGAAACAGAGGGCGAGAAACAGAGGGGCTGAAACAGAGGGGCTGAAACATCGGGCGAGAAACACAGGGGCTGAAACAGAGGGAGAGAAACAGAGGGGCTGAAACAGAGGGGTTGAAACAGAGGGGCTGAAACAGAGGGGCTGAAACAGAGGGCGAGAAATAGAGGGGTTGAAACAGAGGGGCTGAAACAGAGGGCGAGAAACAGAGGGGCTGAAACAGAGGGCGAGAAACAGAGGGGCTGAAACAGAGGGCGAGAAACAGAGTGCGAGAATCAGAGGGGCTGAAACAGAGGGCGAGAAACAGAGGGCGATGAACAGAGGGGCTGAAACAGAGGGCGAGAGAAAGAGGGCGAGAAACAGAGGGGCTGAAACAGAGGGGCTGAAACAGAGGGGCTGAAACAGAGGGCGAGAAACAGAGGGCGAGAAAAAGAGGGGCTGAAACAGAGGGGCTGAAACAGAGGGGCTGAAACAGAGTGCGAGAAACAGAGGGCGAGAAACAGAGGGCGAGAAACAGAGGGGCTGAATCAGAAGGGCTGAAACAAAGGGCGAGAAACAGTGGGGCTGTAACAGAGGGGCTGAAACAGAGGGGCTGAAACAGAGGGCGAGAAACAGAGGTGCTGAAACAGAGGGGCTGAAACAGAGGGGCTGAAACAGAGGGGCTGAAACAGAGGGCGAGAAACAGAGGGGCTGAAACAGAGGGGCTGAAACAGAGGGCGAGAAACAGAGGGCGAGAAACAGAGGGGCTGAAACAGAGGGCGAGAAACAGAGGGGCTGAAACAGAGGGGCTGAAACAGAGGGCGAGAAACAGAGGGCGAGAAACAGAGGGCGAGAAACAGAGGGGCTGAAACAGAGGGGCTGAAACAGAGGGGCTGAAACAGAGGGCGAGAAACAGAGGGCGAGAAACAGAGGGCGAGAAACAGAGGGGCTGAAACAGAGGGGCTGAAACAGAGGGGAAGAAACAGAGGGGCTGAATCAGAGGGGCTGAAACAAAGGGCGAGAAACAGAGGGGCTGAAACAGTGGGGCTGAAACAGAGGGGGTGAAACAGAAGGGCTGAAACAGAGGGCGAGAAACAGAGGGCGAGAAACAGAGGTGCTAAAACAGAGGTGCTGAAACAGAGGGGCTGAAACAGAGGGGCTGAAACAGAGGGGCTGAAACAGAGGGGCTGTAACAGAGGGCTGAAACAGAGGGGCTGAAACAGAGGGGCTGAAACAGAGGGCGAGAAACAGAGGGCGAGAAACAGAGGGGCTGAAACAGAGGGGGTGAAACAGAGGGGCTGAAACAGAGGGCGAGAAACAGAGGGGCTGAAACAGAGGGGCTGAAACAGAGGGGCTGAAACAGTGTGGCTGAAACAGTGTGGCTGAAACAGAGTGGCTGAAACAGAGGGGCTGAAACAGAGGGAGAGTAACAGAGGGGCTGAAACAGAGGGGCTGAAACAGAGGGCGAGAAAAAGAGGGCGAGAAACAGAGGGGCTGAAACAGAGGGGCTGAAACAGAGGGCCTGAAACAGAGGGGCTGAAACAGAGGGCGAGAAACTGAAGGGCTGAAACAGAGGGGCTGAAACAGAGGGGCTGAAACAGAGGGGCAGAAACAGAGGGGCTGCAACAGAGGGGCTGAAACAGAGGATCTGAAACAGAGGGCGAGAAACAGCTGAGCTGATACAGAGGGCGAGAAACAGAGGGCGAGAAACAGAGTGGCTGAAACAGAGGGGCTGAAACAGAGGGGCTGCAACAGAAGGCGAGAAACAGAGGGCGAGAAACAGAGGGGCTGAAACAGAGGGGCTGAAACAGAGGGGCTGAAACAGAGGGGCAGAAATAGAGGGGCTGAATCAGAGGGGCTGAAACAGAGGGGAAGAAACAGAGGGGCTGAAACAGCTGAGCTGAAACAGAGGGCGAGAAACAGAGGGCGAGAAACAGTGTGACTGAAACAGTGGGCGAGAAACAGAGTGCGAGAAACAGAGTGGCTAAAACAGTGGGCGAGAAACAGAGGTGCTGAAACAGAGGGGCTGAAACAGAGAGGCTGAAACAGAGGGCGAGAAACAGAGGGCGAGAAACAGAGGGGCTGAAACAGAGGGCGAGAAACAGTGGGCGAGAAACAGAGGTGCTGAAACAGAGGGGCTGAAACAGAGAGGCTGAAACAGAGGGCGAGAAACAGAGGGCGAGAAACAGAGGGGCTGAAACAGAGGGCGAGAAACAGAGGGCGAGATACAGAGGGCGAGAAACAGAGGGGCTGAAACAGAGGGGCTGAAACAGAGGGCGAGAAACAGAGGCGCTAAAACAGAGGGGCTGAAACAGAGGGGCTGGAACAGAGGGGCTGAAACAGAGGGGCTGAAACATAGGGCGAGAAACACAGGGGCTGAAACAGAGGGGCTGAAACAGAGGGGCTGAAACAGAGGGCCTGAAACAGAGGGGCTGAAACAGAGGGGCTGAAACAGAGAGGCTGAAACAGAGGGCGAGAAACAGAGGGCGAGAAACAGAGGGGCTGAAACAGAGGGCGAGAAACAGAGGGCGAGAAACAGAGGGGCTGAAACAGAGGGGCTGAAACAGAGGGCGAGAAACAGAGGGGCTGAAACAGAGGGGCTGAAACAGAGGGGCTGAAACAGAGGGCGAAAAACTGAGGGCGAGAAACAGAGGGGCTGAAACAGAGGGGCTGAAACAGAGGGGCTGAAACAGAGGGGTTGAAACAGAGGGCGAGAAACCGAGGGGCTGAAACAGAGGAGCTGAAACAGAGGGGCTGAAACAGAAGGGCTGAAACAGAGGGCGAGAAACAGAGGGGCTGAAACAGAGGGGCTGAAACAGAGGGCGAGAAACAGAGGGCGAGAAACAGAGGGGCTGAAACAGAGGGGCTGAAACAGAGGGGCTCAAACAGAGGGGCTGAAACAGTGTGGCTGAAACAGTGTGGCTGAAACAGAGTGGCTGAAACAGAGGGGCTGAAACAGAGGGGATGAAACAGAGGGAGATTAACAGAGGGGCTGAAACAGAGGGGCTGAAACAGAGGGCAAGTAGAAGAGGGCGAGAAACAGAGGGGCTGAAACAGAGGGGCTGAAACAGAGGGCCTGAAACAGAGGGGCTGAAACAGAGGGGCTGAAACAGAGAGGCTGAAACAGAGGGCGAGAAACAGAGGGCGAGAAACAGAGGGGCTGAAACAGAGGGCGAGAAACAGAGGGCGAGAAACAGAGGGGCTGAAACAGAGGGGCTGAAACAGAGGGCGAGAAACAGAGGGGCTGAAACAGAGGGGCTGAAACAGAGGGCGAGAAACAGAGGGCGAAAAACTGAGGGCGAGAAACAGAGGGGCTGAAACAGAGGGGCTGAAACAGAGGGGCTGAAACAGATGGGTTGAAACAGAGGGCGAGAAACCGATGGGCTGAAACAGAGGGGCTGAAACAGAGGGGCTGAAACAGAGGGCGAGAAACAGAGGGCGAGAAACAGAGGGGCTGAAACAGAGGGGCTGAAACAGAGGGCGAGAAACAGAGGGCGAGAAACAGAGGGGCTGAAACAGAGGGGTTGAAACAGAGGGGCTGAAACAGAGGGGCTGAAACAGAGGGCGAGAAATAGAGGGGTTGAAACAGAGGGGCTGAAACAGAGGGCGAGAAACAGAGGGGCTGAAACAGAGGGCGAGAAACAGAGGGGCTGAAACAGAGGGCGAGAAACAGAGTGCGAGAAACAGAGGGGCTGAAACAGAGGGCGAGAAACAGAGGGCGATGAACAGAGGGGCTGAAACAGAGGGCGAGAGAAAGAGGGCGAGAAACAGAGGGGCTGAAACGGAGGGGCTGAAACAGAGGGGCTGAAACAGAGGGCGAGAAACAGAGGGGCTGAAACAGAGGGGCTGAAACAGAGGGGCTGAAACAGAGGGGCTGAAACAGAGTGCGAGAAACAGAGGGCGAGAAACAGAGGGCGAGAAACAGTGGGGCTGAATCAGAAGGGCTGAAACAAAGGGCGAGAAACAGAGGGGCTGAAACAGAGGGGCTGAAACAGAGGGGCTGAAACAGAGGTGCTGAAACAGAGGGCGAGAAACAGAGGTGCTGAAACAGAGGGGCTGAAACAGAGGGGCTGAAACAGAGGGGCTGAAACAGAGGGCGAGAAACAGAGGGGCTGAAACAGTGGGGCTGAAACAGAGGGGGTGAAACAGAAGGGCTGAAACAGAGGGCGAGAAACAGAGGGCGAGAAACAGAGGTGCTAAAACAGAGGTGCTAAAACAGAGGTGCTGAAACAGAGGGGCTGAAACAGAGGGGCTGAAACAGAGGGGCTGAAACAGAGGGGCTGTAACAGAGGGCTGAAACAGAGGGGCTGAAACCGAGGGGCTGAAACAGAGGGCGAGAAACAGAGGGCGAGAAACAGAGGGGCTGAAACAGAGGGCGAGAAACAGAGGGGCTGAAACAGAGGGGCTGAAACAGAGGGCGAGAAACAGAGGGCGAGAAACAGAGGGCGAGAAACAGAGGGGCTGAAACAGAGGGGCTGAAACAGAGGGGAAGAAACAGAGGGGCTGAATCAGAGGGGCTGAAACAAAGGGCGAGAAACAGAGGGGCTGAAACAGTGGGGCTGAAACAGAGGGGGTGAAACAGAAGGGCTGAAACAGAGGGCGAGAAACAGAGGGCGAGAAACAGAGGTGCTAACACAGAGGTGCTGAAACAGAGGGGCTGAAACAGAGGGGCTGAAACAGAGGGGCTGAAACAGAGCGGCTGTAACAGAGGGCTGAAACAGAGGGGCTGAAACAGAGGGGCTGAAACAGAGGGCGAGAAACAGAGGGCGAGAAACAGAGGGGCTGAAACAGAGGGGGTGAAACAGAGGGGCTGAAACAGAGGGCGAGAAACAGAGGGGCTGAAACAGAGGGGCTGAAACAGAGGGGCTGAAACAGTGTGGCTGAAACAGTGTGGCTGAAACAGAGTGGCTGAAACAGAGGGGCTGAAACAGAGGGAGATTAACAGAGGGGCTGAAACAGAGGGGCTGAAACAGAGGGCGAGAAAAAGAGGGCGAGAAACAGAGGGGCTGAAACAGAGGGCCTGAAACAGAGGGCCTGAAACAGAGGGGCTGAAACAGAGGGCGAGAAACTGAAGGGCTGAAACAGAGGGGCTGAAACAGAGGGGCTGAAACAGAGGGGCAGAAACAGAGGGGCTGCAACAGAGGGGCTGAAACAGAGGGTCTGAAACAGAGGGCGAGAAACAGCTGAGCTGATACAGAGGGCGAGAAACAGAGGGCGAGAAACAGAGTGGCTGAAACAGAGGGGCTGAAACAGAGGGGCTGCAACAGAAGGCGAGAAACAGAGGGCGAGAAACAGAGGGGCTGAAACAGAGGGGCTGAAACAGAGGGGCTGAAACAGAGGGGCAGAAATAGAGGGGCTGAATCAGAGGGGCTGAAACAGAGGGGAAGAAACAGAGGGGCTGAAACAGCTGAGCTGAAACAGAGGGCGAGAAACAGAGGGCGAGAAACAGTGTGACTGAAACAGTGGGCGAGAAACAGAGTGCGAGAAACAGAGTGGCTAAAACAGTGGGCGAGAAACAGAGGTGCTGAAACAGAGGGGCTGAAACAGAGGGGCTGAAACAGAGGGTGAGAAACAGAGGGGCTGAAACAGAGGGGCTGAAACAGAGGGGCTGAAACAGAGGGCGAAAAACTGAGGGCGAGAAACAGAGGGGCTGAAACAGAGGGGCTGAAACAGAGGGGCTGAAACAGATGGGTTGAAACAGAGGGCGAGAAACCGATGGGCTGAAACAGAGGGGCTGAAACAGAGGGGCTGAAACAGAGGGCGAGAAACAGAGGGCGAGAAACAGAGGGGCTGAAACAGAGGGGCTGAAACAGAGGGCGAGAAACAGAGGGCGAGAAACAGAGGGGCTGAAACAGAGGGGCTGAAACAGAGGGGCTGAAACAGAGTGGCTGAAACAGAGGGCGAGAAACAGAGGGCAGAAACAGAGGGGCAGAAACAGAGGGGCTGAAACAGATGGGCTGAAACAGAGGGCGAGAAACAGAGGGGCTGAAACAGAGGGGCTGAAACAGAGGGGCTGAAACAGAGGGGCTGAAACAGAGGGCGAGAAACAGAGGGGCTGAAACAGAGGGGTTGAAACAGAGGGGCTGAAACAGAGGGGCTGAAACAGAGGGCGAGAAATAGAGGGGTTGAAACAGAGTGGCTGAAACAGAGGGCGAGAAACAGTGGGGCTGAAACAGAGGGCGAGAAACAGAGGGGCTGAAACAGAGGGCGAGAAACAGAGTGCGAGAAACAGAGGGGCTGAAACAGAGGGCGAGAAACAGAGGGCGATGAACAGAGGGGCTGAAACAGAGGGCGAGAGAAAGAGGGCGAGAAACAGAGGGGCTGAAACGGAGGGGATGAAACAGAGGGGCTGAAACAGAGGGCGAGAAACAGAGGGGCTGAAACAGAGGGGCTGAAACAGAGGGGCTGAAACAGAGGGGCTGAAACAGAGTGCGAGAAACAGAGGGCGAGAAACAGAGGGCGAGAAACAGAGGGGCTGAATCAGAAGGGCTGAAACAAAGGGCGAGAAACAGAGGGGCTGAAACAGAGGGGCTGAAACAGAGGGGCTGAAACAGAGGTGCTGAAACAGAGGGCAAGAAACAGAGGTGCTGAAACAGAGGGGCTGAAACAGAGGGGCTGAAACAGAGGGGCAGAAACAGAGGGGCTGAAACAGATGGGCTGAAACAGAGGGCGAGAAACAGAGGGGCTGAAACAGAGGGGCTGAAACATCGGGCGAGAAACACAGGGGCTGAAACAGAGGGAGAGAAACAGAGGGGCTGAAACAGAGGGGTTGAAACAGAGGGGCTGAAACAGAGGGGCTGAAACAGAGGGCGAGAAATAGAGGGGTTGAAACAGAGGGGCTGAAACAGAGGGCGAGAAACAGAGGGGCTGAAACAGAGGGCGAGAAACAGAGGGGCTGAAACAGAGGGCGAGAAACAGAGTGCGAGAATCAGAGGGGCTGAAACAGAGGGCGAGAAACAGAGGGCGATGAACAGAGGGGCTGAAACAGAGGGCGAGAGAAAGAGGGCGAGAAACAGAGGGGCTGAAACAGAGGGGCTGAAACAGAGGGGCTGAAACAGAGGGCGAGAAACAGAGGGCGAGAAAAAGAGGGGCTGAAACAGAGGGGCTGAAACAGAGGGGCTGAAACAGAGTGCGAGAAACAGAGGGCGAGAAACAGAGGGCGAGAAACAGAGGGGCTGAATCAGAAGGGCTGAAACAAAGGGCGAGAAACAGTGGGGCTGTAACAGAGGGGCTGAAACAGAGGGGCTGAAACAGAGGGCGAGAAACAGAGGTGCTGAAACAGAGGGGCTGAAACAGAGGGGCTGAAACAGAGGGGCTGAAACAGAGGGCGAGAAACAGAGGGGCTGAAACAGAGGGGCTGAAACAGAGGGCGAGAAACAGAGGGCGAGAAACAGAGGGGCTGAAACAGAGGGCGAGAAACAGAGGGGCTGAAACAGAGGGGCTGAAACAGAGGGCGAGAAACAGAGGGCGAGAAACAGAGGGCGAGAAACAGAGGGGCTGAAACAGAGGGGCTGAAACAGAGGGGCTGAAACAGAGGGCGAGAAACAGAGGGCGAGAAACAGAGGGCGAGAAACAGAGGGGCTGAAACAGAGGGGCTGAAACAGAGGGGAAGAAACAGAGGGGCTGAATCAGAGGGGCTGAAACAAAGGGCGAGAAACAGAGGGGCTGAAACAGTGGGGCTGAAACAGAGGGGGTGAAACAGAAGGGCTGAAACAGAGGGCGAGAAACAGAGGGCGAGAAACAGAGGTGCTAAAACAGAGGTGCTGAAACAGAGGGGCTGAAACAGAGGGGCTGAAACAGAGGGGCTGAAACAGAGGGGCTGTAACAGAGGGCTGAAACAGAGGGGCTGAAACAGAGGGGCTGAAACAGAGGGCGAGAAACAGAGGGCGAGAAACAGAGGGGCTGAAACAGAGGGGGTGAAACAGAGGGGCTGAAACAGAGGGCGAGAAACAGAGGGGCTGAAACAGAGGGGCTGAAACAGAGGGGCTGAAACAGTGTGGCTGAAACAGTGTGGCTGAAACAGAGTGGCTGAAACAGAGGGGCTGAAACAGAGGGAGAGTAACAGAGGGGCTGAAACAGAGGGGCTGAAACAGAGGGCGAGAAAAAGAGGGCGAGAAACAGAGGGGCTGAAACAGAGGGGCTGAAACAGAGGGCCTGAAACAGAGGGGCTGAAACAGAGGGCGAGAAACTGAAGGGCTGAAACAGAGGGGCTGAAACAGAGGGGCTGAAACAGAGGGGCAGAAACAGAGGGGCTGCAACAGAGGGGCTGAAACAGAGGATCTGAAACAGAGGGCGAGAAACAGCTGAGCTGATACAGAGGGCGAGAAACAGAGGGCGAGAAACAGAGTGGCTGAAACAGAGGGGCTGAAACAGAGGGGCTGCAACAGAAGGCGAGAAACAGAGGGCGAGAAACAGAGGGGCTGAAACAGAGGGGCTGAAACAGAGGGGCTGAAACAGAGGGGCAGAAATAGAGGGGCTGAATCAGAGGGGCTGAAACAGAGGGGAAGAAACAGAGGGGCTGAAACAGCTGAGCTGAAACAGAGGGCGAGAAACAGAGGGCGAGAAACAGTGTGACTGAAACAGTGGGCGAGAAACAGAGTGCGAGAAACAGAGTGGCTAAAACAGTGGGCGAGAAACAGAGGTGCTGAAACAGAGGGGCTGAAACAGAGAGGCTGAAACAGAGGGCGAGAAACAGAGGGCGAGAAACAGAGGGGCTGAAACAGAGGGCGAGAAACAGTGGGCGAGAAACAGAGGTGCTGAAACAGAGGGGCTGAAACAGAGAGGCTGAAACAGAGGGCGAGAAACAGAGGGCGAGAAACAGAGGGGCTGAAACAGAGGGCGAGAAACAGAGGGCGAGATACAGAGGGCGAGAAACAGAGGGGCTGAAACAGAGGGGCTGAAACAGAGGGCGAGAAACAGAGGCGCTAAAACAGAGGGGCTGAAACAGAGGGGCTGGAACAGAGGGGCTGAAACAGAGGGGCTGAAACATAGGGCGAGAAACACAGGGGCTGAAACAGAGGGGCTGAAACAGAGGGGCTGAAACAGAGGGCCTGAAACAGAGGGGCTGAAACAGAGGGGCTGAAACAGAGAGGCTGAAACAGAGGGCGAGAAACAGAGGGCGAGAAACAGAGGGGCTGAAACAGAGGGCGAGAAACAGAGGGCGAGAAACAGAGGGGCTGAAACAGAGGGGCTGAAACAGAGGGCGAGAAACAGAGGGGCTGAAACAGAGGGGCTGAAACAGAGGGGCTGAAACAGAGGGCGAAAAACTGAGGGCGAGAAACAGAGGGGCTGAAACAGAGGGGCTGAAACAGAGGGGCTGAAACAGAGGGGTTGAAACAGAGGGCGAGAAACCGAGGGGCTGAAACAGAGGAGCTGAAACAGAGGGGCTGAAACAGAAGGGCTGAAACAGAGGGCGAGAAACAGAGGGGCTGAAACAGAGGGGCTGAAACAGAGGGCGAGAAACAGAGGGCGAGAAACAGAGGGGCTGAAACAGAGGGGCTGAAACAGAGGGGCTCAAACAGAGGGGCTGAAACAGTGTGGCTGAAACAGTGTGGCTGAAACAGAGTGGCTGAAACAGAGGGGCTGAAACAGAGGGGATGAAACAGAGGGAGATTAACAGAGGGGCTGAAACAGAGGGGCTGAAACAGAGGGCAAGTAGAAGAGGGCGAGAAACAGAGGGGCTGAAACAGAGGGGCTGAAACAGAGGGCCTGAAACAGAGGGGCTGAAACAGAGGGGCTGAAACAGAGAGGCTGAAACAGAGGGCGAGAAACAGAGGGCGAGAAACAGAGGGGCTGAAACAGAGGGCGAGAAACAGAGGGCGAGAAACAGAGGGGCTGAAACAGAGGGGCTGAAACAGAGGGCGAGAAACAGAGGGGCTGAAACAGAGGGGCTGAAACAGAGGGCGAGAAACAGAGGGCGAAAAACTGAGGGCGAGAAACAGAGGGGCTGAAACAGAGGGGCTGAAACAGAGGGGCTGAAACAGATGGGTTGAAACAGAGGGCGAGAAACCGATGGGCTGAAACAGAGGGGCTGAAACAGAGGGGCTGAAACAGAGGGCGAGAAACAGAGGGCGAGAAACAGAGGGGCTGAAACAGAGGGGCTGAAACAGAGGGCGAGAAACAGAGGGCGAGAAACAGAGGGGCTGAAACAGAGGGGTTGAAACAGAGGGGCTGAAACAGAGGGGCTGAAACAGAGGGCGAGAAATAGAGGGGTTGAAACAGAGGGGCTGAAACAGAGGGCGAGAAACAGAGGGGCTGAAACAGAGGGCGAGAAACAGAGGGGCTGAAACAGAGGGCGAGAAACAGAGTGCGAGAAACAGAGGGGCTGAAACAGAGGGCGAGAAACAGAGGGCGATGAACAGAGGGGCTGAAACAGAGGGCGAGAGAAAGAGGGCGAGAAACAGAGGGGCTGAAACGGAGGGGCTGAAACAGAGGGGCTGAAACAGAGGGCGAGAAACAGAGGGGCTGAAACAGAGGGGCTGAAACAGAGGGGCTGAAACAGAGGGGCTGAAACAGAGTGCGAGAAACAGAGGGCGAGAAACAGAGGGCGAGAAACAGTGGGGCTGAATCAGAAGGGCTGAAACAAAGGGCGAGAAACAGAGGGGCTGAAACAGAGGGGCTGAAACAGAGGGGCTGAAACAGAGGTGCTGAAACAGAGGGCGAGAAACAGAGGTGCTGAAACAGAGGGGCTGAAACAGAGGGGCTGAAACAGAGGGGCTGAAACAGAGGGCGAGAAACAGAGGGGCTGAAACAGTGGGGCTGAAACAGAGGGGGTGAAACAGAAGGGCTGAAACAGAGGGCGAGAAACAGAGGGCGAGAAACAGAGGTGCTAAAACAGAGGTGCTAAAACAGAGGTGCTGAAACAGAGGGGCTGAAACAGAGGGGCTGAAACAGAGGGGCTGAAACAGAGGGGCTGTAACAGAGGGCTGAAACAGAGGGGCTGAAACCGAGGGGCTGAAACAGAGGGCGAGAAACAGAGGGCGAGAAACAGAGGGGCTGAAACAGAGGGCGAGAAACAGAGGGGCTGAAACAGAGGGGCTGAAACAGAGGGCGAGAAACAGAGGGCGAGAAACAGAGGGCGAGAAACAGAGGGGCTGAAACAGAGGGGCTGAAACAGAGGGGAAGAAACAGAGGGGCTGAATCAGAGGGGCTGAAACAAAGGGCGAGAAACAGAGGGGCTGAAACAGTGGGGCTGAAACAGAGGGGGTGAAACAGAAGGGCTGAAACAGAGGGCGAGAAACAGAGGGCGAGAAACAGAGGTGCTAACACAGAGGTGCTGAAACAGAGGGGCTGAAACAGAGGGGCTGAAACAGAGGGGCTGAAACAGAGCGGCTGTAACAGAGGGCTGAAACAGAGGGGCTGAAACAGAGGGGCTGAAACAGAGGGCGAGAAACAGAGGGCGAGAAACAGAGGGGCTGAAACAGAGGGGGTGAAACAGAGGGGCTGAAACAGAGGGCGAGAAACAGAGGGGCTGAAACAGAGGGGCTGAAACAGAGGGGCTGAAACAGTGTGGCTGAAACAGTGTGGCTGAAACAGAGTGGCTGAAACAGAGGGGCTGAAACAGAGGGAGATTAACAGAGGGGCTGAAACAGAGGGGCTGAAACAGAGGGCGAGAAAAAGAGGGCGAGAAACAGAGGGGCTGAAACAGAGGGCCTGAAACAGAGGGCCTGAAACAGAGGGGCTGAAACAGAGGGCGAGAAACTGAAGGGCTGAAACAGAGGGGCTGAAACAGAGGGGCTGAAACAGAGGGGCAGAAACAGAGGGGCTGCAACAGAGGGGCTGAAACAGAGGGTCTGAAACAGAGGGCGAGAAACAGCTGAGCTGATACAGAGGGCGAGAAACAGAGGGCGAGAAACAGAGTGGCTGAAACAGAGGGGCTGAAACAGAGGGGCTGCAACAGAAGGCGAGAAACAGAGGGCGAGAAACAGAGGGGCTGAAACAGAGGGGCTGAAACAGAGGGGCTGAAACAGAGGGGCAGAAATAGAGGGGCTGAATCAGAGGGGCTGAAACAGAGGGGAAGAAACAGAGGGGCTGAAACAGCTGAGCTGAAACAGAGGGCGAGAAACAGAGGGCGAGAAACAGTGTGACTGAAACAGTGGGCGAGAAACAGAGTGCGAGAAACAGAGTGGCTAAAACAGTGGGCGAGAAACAGAGGTGCTGAAACAGAGGGGCTGAAACAGAGGGGCTGAAACAGAGGGTGAGAAACAGAGGGGCTGAAACAGAGGGGCTGAAACAGAGGGGCTGAAACAGAGGGCGAAAAACTGAGGGCGAGAAACAGAGGGGCTGAAACAGAGGGGCTGAAACAGAGGGGCTGAAACAGATGGGTTGAAACAGAGGGCGAGAAACCGATGGGCTGAAACAGAGGGGCTGAAACAGAGGGGCTGAAACAGAGGGCGAGAAACAGAGGGCGAGAAACAGAGGGGCTGAAACAGAGGGGCTGAAACAGAGGGCGAGAAACAGAGGGCGAGAAACAGAGGGGCTGAAACAGAGGGGCTGAAACAGAGGGGCTGAAACAGAGTGGCTGAAACAGAGGGCGAGAAACAGAGGGCAGAAACAGAGGGGCAGAAACAGAGGGGCTGAAACAGATGGGCTGAAACAGAGGGCGAGAAACAGAGGGGCTGAAACAGAGGGGCTGAAACAGAGGGGCTGAAACAGAGGGGCTGAAACAGAGGGCGAGAAACAGAGGGGCTGAAACAGAGGGGTTGAAACAGAGGGGCTGAAACAGAGGGGCTGAAACAGAGGGCGAGAAATAGAGGGGTTGAAACAGAGTGGCTGAAACAGAGGGCGAGAAACAGTGGGGCTGAAACAGAGGGCGAGAAACAGAGGGGCTGAAACAGAGGGCGAGAAACAGAGTGCGAGAAACAGAGGGGCTGAAACAGAGGGCGAGAAACAGAGGGCGATGAACAGAGGGGCTGAAACAGAGGGCGAGAGAAAGAGGGCGAGAAACAGAGGGGCTGAAACGGAGGGGATGAAACAGAGGGGCTGAAACAGAGGGCGAGAAACAGAGGGGCTGAAACAGAGGGGCTGAAACAGAGGGGCTGAAACAGAGGGGCTGAAACAGAGTGCGAGAAACAGAGGGCGAGAAACAGAGGGCGAGAAACAGAGGGGCTGAATCAGAAGGGCTGAAACAAAGGGCGAGAAACAGAGGGGCTGAAACAGAGGGGCTGAAACAGAGGGGCTGAAACAGAGGTGCTGAAACAGAGGGCAAGAAACAGAGGTGCTGAAACAGAGGGGCTGAAACAGAGGGGCTGAAACAGAGGGGCTGAAACAGAGGGCGAGAAACAGAGGGGCTGAAACAGTGGGGCTGAAACAGAGGGGGTGAAACAGAAGGGCTGAAACAGAGGGCGAGAAACAGAGGGCGAGAAACAGAGGTGCTAAAACAGAGGTGCTGAAACAGAGGGGCTGAAACAGAGGGGCTGAAACAGAGGGGCTGAAACAGAGGGGCTGTAACAGAGGGCTGAAACAGAGGGGCTGAAACCGAGGGGCTGAAACAGAGGGCGAGAAACAGAGGGCGAGAAACAGAGGGGCTGAAACAGAGGGCGAGAAACAGAGGGGCTGAAACAGAGGGGCTGAAACAGTGGGCGAGAAACAGAGGGCGAGAAACAGAGGGCGAGAAACAGAGGGGCTGAAACAGAGGGGCTGAAACAGAGGGGCTGAAACAGAGGGCGAGAAACAGAGGGCGAGAAACAGAGGGCGAGAAACAGAGGGGCTGAAACAGAGGGGCTGAAACAGAGGGGAAGAAACAGAGGGGCTGAATCAGAGGGGCTGAAACAAAGGGCGAGAAACAGAGGGGCTGAAACAGTGGGGCTGAAACAGAGGGCGAGAAACAGAGGCGCTAAAACAGAGGGGCTGAAACAGAGGGGCTGGAACAGAGGGGCTGAAACAGAGTGGCTGAAACATAGGGCGAGAAACACAGGGGCTGAAACAGAGGGGCTGAAACAGAGGGGCTGAAACAGAGGGCCTGAAACAGAGGGGCTGAAACAGAGGGGCTGAAACAGAGAGGCTGAAACAGAGGGCGAGAAACAGAGGGCGAGAAACAGAGGGGCTGAAACAGAGGGCGAGAAACAGAGGGCGAGAAACAGAGGGGCTGAAACAGAGGGGCTGAAACAGAGGGCGAGAAACAGAGGGGCTGAAACAGAGGGGCTGAAACAGAGGGCGAAAAACTAAGGGCGAGAAACAGAGGGGCTGAAACAGAGGGGCTGAAACAGAGGGGCTGAAACAGAGGGGTTGAAACAGAGGGCGAGAAACCGAGGGGCTGAAACAGAGGGGCTGAAACAGAGGGGCTGAAACAGAGGGGCTGAAACAGAGGGCGAGAAACAGAGGGGCTGAAACAGAGGGGCTGAAACAGAGGGCGAGGAACAGAGGGCGAGAAACAGAGGGGCTGAAACAGAGGGGCTGAAACAGAGGGGCTGAAACAGAGGGGCTGAAACAGAGGGGCTGAAACAGTGTGGCTGAAACAGTGTGTCTGAAACAGAGTGGCTGAAACAGAGGGGCTGAAACAGAGGGGCTGAAACAGAGGGAGATTAACAGAGGGGCTGAAACAGAGGGGCTGAAACAGAGGGCAAGAAGAAGAGGGCGAGAAACAGAGGGGCTGAAACAGAGGGGCTGAAACAGAGGGCCTGAAACAGAGGGGCTGAAACAGAGGGGCTGAAACAGAGAGGCTGAAACAGAGGGCGAGAAACAGAGGGCGAGAAACAGAGGGGCTGAAACAGAGGGCGAGAAACAGAGGGCGAGAAACAGAGGGGCTGAAACAGAGGGGCTGAAACAGAGGGCGAGAAACAGAGGGGCTGAACAGAGGGGCTGAAACAGAGGGGCTGAAACAGAGGGCGAAAAACTGAGGGCGAGAAACAGAGGGGCTGAAACAGATGGGCTGAAACAGAGGGGCTGAAACAGATGGGTTGAAACAGAGGGCGAGAAACCGATGGGCTGAAACAGAGGGGCTGAAACAGAGGGGCTGAAACAGAGGGCGAGAAACAGAGGGCGAGAAACAGAGGGGCTGAAACAGTGGGGCTGAAACAGAGGGCGAGAAACAGAGGGCGAGAAACAGAGGTGCTGAAACAGAGGGGCTGAAACAGAGGGGCTGAAACAGAGTGGCTGAAACAGAGGGCGAGAAACAGAGGGCAGAAACAGAGGGGCAGAAACAGAGGGGCTGAAACAGATGGGCTGAAACAGAGGGCGAGAAACAGAGGGGCTGAAACAGAGGGGCTGAAACAGAGGGGCTGAAACAGAGGGGCTGAAACAGAGGGCGAGAAACAGAGGGGCTGAAACAGAGGGGTTGAAACAGAGGGGCTGAAACAGAGGGGCTGAAACAGAGGGCGAGAAATAGAGGGGTTGAAACAGAGGGGCTGAAACAGAGGGCGAGAAACAGAGGGGCTGAAACAGAGGGCGAGAAACAGAGGGGCTGAAACAGAGGGCGAGAAACAGAGTGCGAGAAACAGAGGGGCTGAAACAGAGGGCGAGAAACAGAGGGCGATGAACAGAGGGGCTGAAACAGAGGGCGAGAGAAAGAGGGCGAGAAACAGAGGGGCTGAAACGGAGGGGCTGAAACAGAGGGGCTGAAACAGAGGGCGAGAAACAGAGGGACTGAAACAGAGGGGCTGAAACAGAGGGGCTGAAACAGAGGGGCTGAAACAGAGTGCGAGAAACAGAGGGCGAGAAACAGAGGGCGAGAAACAGAGGGGCTGAATCAGAAGGGCTGAAACAAAGGGCGAGAAACAGAGGGGCTGAAACAGAGGGGCTGAAACAGAGGGGCTGAAACAGAGGTGCTGAAACAGAGGGCGAGAAACAGAGGTGCTGAAACAGAGGGGCTGAAACAGAGGGGCTGAAACAGAGGGGCTGAAACAGAGGGCGAGAAACAGAGGGGCTGAAACAGTGGGGCTGAAACAGAGGGGGTGAAACAGAAGGGCTGAAACAGAGGGCGAGAAACAGAGGGCGAGAAACAGAGGTGCTAAAACAGAGGTGCTGAAACAGAGGGGCTGAAACAGAGGGGCTGAAACAGAGGGGCTGAAACAGAGGGGCTGTAACAGAGGGCTGAAACAGAGGGGCTGAAACCGAGGGGCTGAAACAGAGGGCGAGAAACAGAGGGCGAGAAACAGAGGGGCTGAAACAGAGGGCGAGAAACAGAGGGGCTGAAACAGAGGGGCTGAAACAGTGGGCGAGAAACAGAGGGCGAGAAACAGAGGGCGAGAAACAGAGGGGCTGAAACAGAGGGGCTGAAACAGAGGGGCTGAAACAGAGGGCGAGAAACAGAGGGCGAGAAACAGAGGGCGAGAAACAGAGGGGCTGAAACAGAGGGGCTGAAACAGAGGGGAAGAAACAGAGGGGCTGAATCAGAGGGGCTGAAACAAAGGGCGAGAAACACAGGGGCTGAAACAGTGGGGCTGAAACAGAGGGGGTGAAACAGAAGGGCTGAAACAGAGGGCGAGAAACAGAGGGCGAGAAACAGAGGTGCTAAAACAGAGGTGCTGAAACAGAGGGGCTGAAACAGAGGGGCTGAAACAGAGGGGCTGAAACAGAGGGGCTGTAACAGAGGGCTGAAACAGAGGGGCTGAAACAGAGGGGCTGAAACAGAGGGCGAGAAACAGAGGGCGAGAAACAGAGGGGCTGAAACAGAGGGGGTGAAACAGAGGGGCTGAAACAGAGGGCGAGAAACAGAGGGGCTGAAACAGAGGGGCTGAAACAGAGGGGCTGAAACAGTGTGGCTGAAACAGTGTGGCTGAAACAGAGTGGCTGAAACAGAGGGGCTGAAACAGTGGGAGAGTAACAGAGGGGCTGAAACAGAGGGGCTGAAACAGAGGGCGAGAAAAAGAGGGCGAGAAACAGAGGGGCTGAAACAGAGGGGCTGAAACAGAGGGCCTGAAACAGAGGGGCTGAAACAGAGGGCGAGAAACTGAAGGGCTGAAACAGAGGGGCTGAAACAGAGGGGCTGAAACAGAGGGGCAGAAACAGAGGGGCTGCAACAGAGGGGCTGAAACAGAGGGTCTGAAACAGAGGGCGAGAAACAGCTGAGCTGATACAGAGGGCGAGAAACAGAGGGCGAGAAACAGAGTGGCTGAAACAGAGGGGCTGAAACAGAGGGGCTGCAACAGAAGGCGAGAAACAGAGGGCGAGAAACAGAGGGGCTGAAACAGAGGGGCTGAAACAGAGGGGCTGAAACAGAGGGGCAGAAATAGAGGGGCTGAATCAGAGGGGCTGAAACAGAGGGGAAGAAACAGAGGGGCTGAAACAGCTGAGCTGAAACAGAGGGCGAGAAACAGAGGGCGAGAAACAGTGTGACTGAAACAGTGGGCGAGAAACAGAGTGCGAGAAACAGAGTGGCTAAAACAGTGGGCGAGAAACAGAGGTGCTGAAACAGAGGTGCTGAAACAGAGAGGCTGAAACAGAGGGCGAGAAACAGAGGGCGAGAAACAGAGGGGCTGAAACAGAGGGCGAGAAACAGAGGGGCTGAAACAGAGTGGGTGAAACAGAGGGCGAGAAACAGAGGGCAGAAACAGAGGGGCAGAAACAGAGGGGCTGAAACAGATGGGCTGAAACAGAGGGCGAGAAACAGAGGGGCTGAAACAGAGGGGCTGAAACATCGGGCGAGAAACACAGGGGCTGAAACAGAGGGAGAGAAACAGAGGGGCTGAAACAGAGGGGTTGAAACAGAGGGGCTGAAACAGAGGGGCTGAAACAGAGGGCGAGAAATAGAGGGGTTGAAACAGAGGGGCTGAAACAGAGGGCAAGAAACAGAGGGGCTGAAACAGAGGGCGAGAAACAGAGGGGCTGAAACAGAGGGCGAGAAACAGAGTGCGAGAATCAGAGGGGCTGAAACAGAGGGCGAGAAACAGAGGGCGATGAACAGAGGGGCTGAAACAGAGGGCGAGAGAAAGAGGGCGAGAAACAGAGGGGCTGAAACAGAGGGGCTGAAACAGAGGGGCTGAAACAGAGGGCGAGAAACAGAGGGCGAGAAAAAGAGGGGCTGAAACAGAGGGGCTGAAACAGAGGGGCTGAAACAGAGTGCGAGAAACAGAGGGCGAGAAACAGAGGGCGAGAAACAGAGGGGCTGAATCAGAAGGGCTGAAACAAAGGGCGAGAAACAGAGGGGCTGAAACAGAGGGGCTGAAACAGAGGGGCTGAAACAGAGGGGCTGAAACAGAGGGCGAGAAACAGAGGTGCTGAAACAGAGGGGCTGAAACAGAGGGGCTGAAACAGAGGGGCTGAAACAGAGGGCGAGAAACAGAGGGGCTGAAACAGAGGGGCTGAAACAGAGGGCGAGAAACAGAGGGCGAGAAACAGAGGGGCTGAAACAGAGGGCGAGAAACAGAGGGGCTGAAACAGAGGGGCTGAAACAGAGGGCGAGAAACAGAGGGCGAGAAACAGAGGGCGAGAAACAGAGGGGCTGAAACAGAGGGGCTGAAACAGAGGGGCTGAAACAGAGGGCGAGAAACAGAGGGCGAGAAACAGAGGGCGAGAAACAGAGGGGCTGAAACAGAGGGGCTGAAACAGAGGGGAAGAAACAGAGGGGCTGAATCAGAGGGGCTGAAACAAAGGGCGAGAAACAGAGGGGCTGAAACAGTGGGGCTGAAACAGAGGGGGTGAAACAGAAGGGCTGAAACAGAGGGCGAGAAACAGAGGGCGAGAAACAGAGGTGCTAAAACAGAGGTGCTGAAACAGAGGGGCTGAAACAGAGGGGCTGAAACAGAGGGGCTGAAACAGAGGGGCTGTAACAGAGGGCTGAAACAGAGGGGCTGAAACAGAGGGGCTGAAACAGAGGGCGAGAAACAGAGGGCGAGAAACAGAGGGGCTGGAACAGAGGGGGTGAAACAGAGGGGCTGAAACAGAGGGCGAGAAACAGAGGGGCTGAAACAGAGGGGCTGAAACAGAGGGGCTGAAACAGTGTGGCTGAAACAGTGTGGCTGAAACAGAGTGGCTGAAACAGAGGGGCTGAAACAGAGGGAGAGTAACAGAGGGGCTGAAACAGAGGGGCTGAAACAGAGGGCGAGAAAAGGAGGGCGAGAAACAGAGGGGCTGAAACAGAGGGGCTGAAACAGAGGGCCTGAAACAGAGGGGCTGAAACAGAGGGCGAGAAACTGAAGGGCTGAAACAGAGGGGCTGAAACAGAGGGGCTGAAACAGAGGGGCAGAAACAGAGGGGCTGCAACAGAGGGGCTGAAACAGAGGGTCTGAAACAGAGGGCGAGAAACAGCTGAGCTGATACAGAGGGCGAGAAACAGAGGGCGAGAAACAGAGTGGCTGAAACAGAGGGGCTGAAACAGAGGGGCTGCAACAGAAGGCGAGAAACAGAGGGCGAGAAACAGAGGGGCTGAAACAGAGGGGCTGAAACAGAGGGGCTGAAACAGAGGGGCAGAAATAGAGGGGCTGAATCAGAGGGGCTGAAACAGAGGGGAAGAAACAGAGGGGCTGAAACAGCTGAGCTGAAACAGAGGGCGAGAAACAGAGGGCGAGAAACAGTGTGACTGAAACAGTGGGCGAGAAACAGAGTGCGAGAAACAGAGTGGCTAAAACAGTGGGCGAGAAACAGAGGTGCTGAAACAGAGGGGCTGAAACAGAGAGGCTGAAACAGAGGGCGAGAAACAGAGGGCGAGAAACAGAGAGGCTGAAACAGAGGGCGAGAAACAGTGGGCGAGAAACAGAGGTGCTGAAACAGAGGGGCTGAAACAGAGAGGCTGAAACAGAGGGCGAGAAACAGAGGGCGAGAAACAGAGGGGCTGAAACAGAGGGCGAGAAACAGAGGGCGAGATACAGAGGGCGAGAAACAGAGGGGCTGAAACAGAGGGGCTGAAACAGAGGGCGAGAAACAGAGGCGCTAAAACAGAGGGGCTGAAACAGAGGTTCTGGAACAGAGGGGCTGAAACAGAGGGGCTGAAACATAGGGCGAGAAACACAGGGGCTGAAACAGAGGGGCTGAAACAGAGGGGCTGAAACAGAGGGCCTGAAACAGAGGGGCTGAAACAGAGGGGCTGAAACAGAGAGGCTGAAACAGAGGGCGAGAAACAGAGGGCGAGAAACAGAGGGGCTGAAACAGAGGGCGAGAAACAGAGGGCGAGAAACAGAGGGGCTGAAACAGAGGGGCTGAAACAGAGGGCGAGAAACAGAGGGGCTGAAACAGAGGGGCTGAAACAGAGGGGCTGAAACCGAGGGCGAAAAACTGAGGGCGAGAAACAGAGGGGCTGAAACAGAGGGGCTGAAACAGAGGGGCTGAAACAGAGGGGTTGAAACAGAGGGCGAGAAACCGAGGGGCTGAAACAGAGGGGCTGAAACAGAGGGGCTGAAACAGAGGGGCTGAAACAGAGGGCGAGAAACAGAGGGGCTGAAACAGAGGGGCTGAAACAGAGGGCGAGAAACAGAGGGCGAGAAACAGAGGGGCTGAAACAGAGGGGCTGAAACAGAGGGGCTGAAACAGAGGGGCTCAAACAGAGGGGCTGAAACAGTGTGGCTGAAACAGTGTGGCTGAAACAGAGTGGCTGAAACAGAGGGGCTGAAACAGAGGGGATGAAACAGAGGGAGATTAACAGAGGGGCTGAAACAGAGGGGCTGAAACAGAGGGCAAGAAGAAGAGGGCGAGAAACAGAGGGGCTGAAACAGAGGGGCTGAAACAGAGGGCCTGAAACAGAGGGGCTGAAACAGAGGGGCTGAAACAGAGAGGCTGAAACAGAGGGCGAGAAACAGAGGGCGAGAAACAGAGGGGCTGAAACAGAGGGCGAGAAACAGAGGGCGAGAAACAGAGGGGCTGAAACAGAGGGGCTGAAACAGAGGGCGAGAAACAGAGGGGCTGAAACAGAGGGGCTGAAACAGAGGGCGAGAAACAGAGGGCGAAAAACTGAGGGCGAGAAACAGAGGGGCTGAAACAGAGGGGCTGAAACAGAGGGGCTGAAACAGATGGGTTGAAACAGAGGGCGAGAAACCGATGGGCTGAAACAGAGGGGCTGAAACAGAGGGGCTGAAACAGAGGGCGAGAAACAGAGGGCGAGAAACAGAGGGGCTGAAACAGAGGGGCTGAAACAGAGGGCGAGAAACAGAGGGCGAGAAACAGAGGGGCTGAAACAGAGGGGCTGAAACAGAGGGGCTGAAACAGAGTGGCTGAAACAGAGGGCGAGAAACAGAGGGCAGAAACAGAGGGGCAGAAACAGAGGGGCTGAAACAGATGGGCTGAAACAGAGGGCGAGAAACAGAGGGGCTGAAACAGAGGGGCTGAAACAGAGGGGCTGAAACAGAGGGGCTGAAACAGAGGGCGAGAAACAGAGGGGCTGAAACAGAGGGCGAGAAACAGAGGGGCTGAAACAGAGGGGCTGAAACAGAGGGGCTGAAACAGAGGGCGAAAAACTGAGGGCGAGAAACAGAGGGGCTGAAACAGAGGGGCTGAAACAGAGGGGCTGAAACAGAGGGGTTGAAACAGAGGGCGAGAAACCGAGGGGCTGAAACAGAGGGGCTGAAACAGAGGGGCTGAAACAGAGGGGCTGAAACAGAGGGCGAGAAACAGAGGGGCTGAAACAGAGGGGCTGAAACAGAGGGCGAGAAACAGAGGGCGAGAAACAGAGGGGCTGAAACAGAGGGGCTGAAACAGAGGGGCTGAAACAGAGGGGCTCAAACAGAGGGGCTGAAACAGTGTGGCTGAAACAGTGTGGCTGAAACAGAGTGGCTGAAACAGAGGGGCTGAAACAGAGGGGATGAAACAGAGGGAGATTAACAGAGGGGCTGAAACAGAGGGGCTGAAACAGAGGGCAAGAAGAAGAGGGCGAGAAACAGAGGGGCTGAAACAGAGGGGCTGAAACAGAGGGCCTGAAACAGAGGGGCTGAAACAGAGGGGCTGAAACAGAGAGGCTGAAACAGAGGGCGAGAAACAGAGGGCGAGAAACAGAGGGGCTGAAACAGAGGGCGAGAAACAGAGGGCGAGAAACAGAGGGGCTGAAACAGAGGGGCTGAAACAGAGGGCGAGAAACAGAGGGGCTGAAACAGAGGGGCTGAAACAGAGGGCGAGAAACAGAGGGCGAAAAACTGAGGGCGAGAAACAGAGGGGCTGAAACAGAGGGGCTGAAACAGAGGGGCTGAAACAGATGGGTTGAAACAGAGGGCGAGAAACCGATGGGCTGAAACAGAGGGGCTGAAACAGAGGGGCTGAAACAGAGGGCGAGAAACAGAGGGCGAGAAACAGAGGGGCTGAAACAGAGGGGCTGAAACAGAGGGCGAGAAACAGAGGGCGAGAAACAGAGGGGCTGAAACAGAGGGGCTGAAACAGAGGGGCTGAAACAGAGTGGCTGAAACAGAGGGCGAGAAACAGAGGGCAGAAACAGAGGGGCAGAAACAGAGGGGCTGAAACAGATGGGCTGAAACAGAGGGCGAGAAACAGAGGGGCTGAAACAGAGGGGCTGAAACAGAGGGGCTGAAACAGAGGGGCTGAAACAGAGGGCGAGAAACAGAGGGGCTGAAACAGAGGGCGAGAAACAGAGGGGCTGAAACAGAGGGGCTGAAACAGAGGGCGAGAAATAGAGGGGTTGAAACAGAGGGGCTGAAACAGAGGGCGAGAAACAGAGGGGCTGAAACAGAGGGCGAGAAACAGAGGGCGAGAAACAGAGGTGCTAAAACAGAGGTGCTGAAACAGAGGGGCTGAAACAGAGGGGCTGAAACAGAGGGGCTGAAACAGAGGGGCTGTAACAGAGGGCTGAAACAGAGGGGCTGAAACCGAGGGGCTGAAACAGAGGGCGAGAAACAGAGGGCGAGAAACAGAGGGGCTGAAACAGAGGGCGAGAAACAGAGGGGCTGAAACAGAGGGGCTGAAACAGTGGGCGAGAAACAGAGGGCGAGAAAGAGAGGGCGAGAAACAGAGGGGCTGAAACAGAGGGGCTGAAACAGAGGGGCTGAAACAGAGGGCGAGAAACAGAGGGCGAGAAACAGAGGGCGAGAAACAGAGGGGCTGAAACAGAGTGGCTGAAACAGAGGGGAAGAAACAGAGGGGCTGAATCAGAGGGGCTGAAACAAAGGGCGAGAAACAGAGGGGGTGAAACAGAAGGGCTGAAACAGAGGGCGAGAAACAGAGGGCGAGAAACAGAGGTGCTAAATCAGAGGTGCTGAAACAGAGGGGCTGAAACAGAGGGGCTGAAACAGAGGGGCTGAAACAGAGGGGCTGTAACAGAGGGCTGAAACAGAGGGGCTGAAACAGAGGGTCTGAAACAGAGGGCGAGAAACAGAGGGCGAGAAACAGAGGGGCTGAAACAGAGGGGGTGAAACAGAGGGGCTGAAACAGAGGGCGAGAAACAGAGGGGCTGAAAAAGTGGGGCTGAAACAGAGGGGCTGAAACAGTGTGGCTGAAACAGTGTGGCTGAAACAGAGTGGCTGAAACAGAGGGGCTGAAACAGAGGGAGATTAACAGAGGGGCTGAAACAGAGGGGCTGAAACAGAGGGCGAGAAAAAGAGGGCGAGAAACAGAGGGGCTGAAACAGAGGGGCTGAAACAGAGGGCCTGAAACAGAGGGGCTGAAACAGAGGGCGAGAAACTGAAGGGCTGAAACAGAGGGGCTGAAACAGAGGGGCTGAAACAGAGGGGCAGAAACAGAGGGGCTGCAACAGAGGGGCTGAAACAGAGGGTCTGAAACAGAGGGCGAGAAACAGCTGAGCTGATACAGAGGGCGAGAAACAGAGGGCGAGAAACAGAGTGGCTGAAACAGAGGGGCTGAAACAGAGGGGCTGCAACAGAAGGCGAGAAACAGAGGGCGAGAAACAGAGGGGCTGAAACAGAGGGGCTGAAACAGAGGGGCTGAAACAGAGGGGCAGAAATAGAGGGGCTGAATCAGAGGGGCTGAAACAGAGGGGAAGAAACAGAGGGGCTGAAACAGCTGAGCTGAAACAGAGGGCGAGAAACAGAGGGCGAGAAACAGTGTGACTGAAACAGTGGGCGAGAAACAGAGTGCGAGAAACAAAGTGGCTAAAACAGTGGGCGAGAAACAGAGGTGCTGAAACAGAGGTGCTGAAACAGAGAGGCTGAAACAGAGGGCGAGAAACAGAGGGCGAGAAACAGAGGGGCTGAAACAGAGGGCGAGAAACAGAGGGGCTGAAACAGAGTGGCTGAAACAGAGGGCGAGAAACAGAGGGCAGAAACAGAGGGGCAGAAACAGAGGGGCTGAAACAGATGGGCTGAAACAGAGGGCGAGAAACAGAGGGGCTGAAACAGAGGGGCTGAAACATCGGGCGAGAAACACAGGGGCTGAAACAGAGGGCGAGAAACAGAGGGGCTGAAACAGAGGGGTTGAAACAGAGGGGCTGAAACAGAGGGGCTGAAACAGAGGGCGAGAAATAGAGGCGTTGAAACAGAGGGGCTGAAACAGAGGGCGAGAAACAGAGGGGCTGAAACAGAGGGCGAGAAACAGAGGGGCTGAAACAGAGGGCGAGAAACACAGTGCGAGAATCAGAGGGGCTGAAACAGAGGGCGAGAAACAGAGGGCGATGAACAGAGGTGATGAAACAGAGGGCGAGAGAAAGAGGGCGAGAAACAGAGGGGCTGAAACAGAGGGGCTGAAACAGAGGGGCTGAAACAGAGGGCGAGAAACAGAGTGCGAGAAAAAGAGGGGCTGAAACAGAGGGGCTGAAACAGAGGGGCTGAAACAGAGTGCGAGAAACAGAGGGCGAGAAACAGAGGGCGAGAAACAGAGGGGCTGAATCAGAAGGGCTGAAACAAAGGGCGAGAAACAGAGGGGCTGAAACAGAGGGGCTGAAACAGAGGGGCTGAAACAGAGGTGCTGAAACAGAGGGCGAGAAACAGAGGTGCTGAAACAGAGGGGCTGAAACAGAGGGGCTGAAACAGAGGGGCTGAAACAGAGGGCGAGAAACAGAGGGGCTGAAACAGAGGGGCTGAAACAGAGGGCGAGAAACAGAGGGCGAGAAACAGAGGGGCTGAAACAGAGGGCGAGAAACAGAGGGGCTGAAACAGAGGGGCTGAAACAGAGGGCGAGAAACAGAGGGCGAGAAACAGAGGGCGAGAAACAGAGGGGCTGAAACAGAGGGGCTGAAACAGAGGGGCTGAAACAGAGGGCGAGAAACAGAGGGCGAGAAACAGAGGGCGAGAAACAGAGGGGCTGAAACAGAGGGGCTGAAACAGAGGGGAAGAAACAGAGGGGCTGAATCAGAGGGGCTGAAACAAAGGGCGAGAAACAGAGGGGCTGAAACAGTGGGGCTGAAACAGAGGGGGTGAAACAGAAGGGCTGAAACAGAGGGCGAGAAACAGAGGGCGAGAAACAGAGGTGCTAAAACAGAGGTGCTGAAACAGAGGGGCTGAAACAGAGGGGCTGAAACAGAGGGGCTGAAACAGAGGGGCTGTAACAGAGGGCTGAAACAGAGGGGCTGAAACAGAGGGGCTGAAACAGAGGGCGAGAAACAGAGGGCGAGAAACAGAGGGGCTGAAACAGAGGGGGTGAAACAGAGGGGCTGAAACAGAGGGGCTGAAACAGTGTGGCTGAAACAGTGTGGCTGAAACAGAGTGGCTGAAACAGTGGGGCTGAAACAGAGGGAGATTAACAGAGGGGCTGAAACAGAGGGGCTGAAACAGAGGGCGTGAAAAAGAGGGCGAGAAACAGAGGGGCTGAAACAGAGGGGCTGAAACAGAGGGCCTGCAACAGAGGGGCTGAAACAGAGGGCGAGAAACTGAAGGGCTGAAACAGAGGGGCTGAAACAGAGGGGCTGAAACAGAGGGGCAGAAACAGAGGGGCTGCAACAGAGGGGCTGAAACAGAGGGTCTGAAACAGAGGGCGAGAAACAGCTGAGCTGATACAGAGGGCGAGAAACAGAGGGCGAGAAACAGAGTGGCTGAAACAGAGGGGCTGAAACAGAGGGGCTGCAACAGAAGGCGAGAAACAGAGGGGGAGAAACAGAGGGGCTGAAACAGAGGGGCTGAAACAGAGGGGCTGAAACAGAGGGGCAGAAATAGAGGGGCTGAATCAGAGGGGCTGAAACAGAGGGGAAGAAACAGAGGGGCTGAAACAGCTGAGCTGAAACAGAGGGCGAGAAACAGAGGGCGAGAAACAGTGTGACTGAAACAGTGGGCGAGAAACAGAGTGCGAGAAACAGAGTGGCTAAAACAGTGGGCGAGAAACAGAGGTGCTGAAACAGAGGGGCTGAAACAGAGAGGCTGAAACAGAGGGCGAGAAACAGAGGGCGAGAAACAGAGGGGCTGAAACAGAGGGCCATTAACAGAGGGCGAGAAACAGAGGGCGAGAAACAGAGGGGCTGAAACAGAGGGGCTGAAACAGAGGGCGAGAAACAGAGGGGCTAAAACAGAGGGGCTGAAACAGAGGGGCTGGAACAGAGGGGCTGAAACAGAGGGGCTGAAACATAGGGCGAGAAACACAGGGGCTGAAACAGAGGGGCTGAAACAGAGGGCGAGAAATTATGGGGCTGAAACAGAGGGGCTGAAACAGAGGGGCTGAAACAGAGGGCGAGAAACAGAGGGGCTGAAACAGAGGGCGAGAAACAGAGGGGCTGAAACAGAGGGGCTGAAATAGAGGGCGAGAAGCAGAGTGCGAGAAACTGAGGGCGAGAAACAGAGGGCGAGAAACAGAGGGGCTGAAACAGAGGGCGAGAGAAAGAGGGAGAGATACGGAGGGGCTGAAACAGAGGGCGAGAAACAGAGGGCGAGAAACAGAGGGCGAGAAACAGAGGGGCTGAAACAGAGGGGCTGAAACAGAGGGGCTGAAACAGAGGGTGAGAAACAGAGGGCGAGAAACAGAGGGGCTGAAACAGAGGGGCTGAAACAGAGGGCGAGAAACAGAGGTGCTGAAACAGAGGGGCTGAATCAGAGGGGCTGAAACAGAGGGGCAGAATCAGAGGGGCTGAAACAAAGGGCGAGAAACAGAGGGGCTGAAACAGTGGGGCTGAATCAGAGGGTGTGAAACAGAAGGGCTGAAACCGAGGGCGAGAAACAGAGTGCGAGAAACAGAGGTGCTAAAACAGAGGTGCTGAAACAGAGGGGCTGAAACAGAGGGGCTGAAACAGAGGGGCTAAAACAGAGGGGCTGAAACAGAGGGCGAGAAACAGAGGGCGAGAAACAGAGGGGCTGAAACAGAGGGGGTGAAACAGAAGGGCTGAAACAGAGGGCGAGAAACAGAGGGGCTGAAACAGAGGGGCTGAAACAGAGGGGCTGAAACAGAGGGGCTGAAACAGTGTGGCTGAAACAGTGTGGCTGAAACAGAGTGGCTGAAACAGAGGGGCTGAAACAGAGGGGCTGAAACAGAGGGAGATTAACAGAGGGGCTGAAACAGAGGGGCTGAAACAGAGGGCAAGAACAAGAGGGCGAGAAACAGAGGGGCTGAAACAGAGGGGCTGAAACAGAGGGCCTGAAACAGAGGGGCTGAAACAGAGGGGCTGAAACAGAGAGGCTGAAACAGAGGGCGAGAAACAGAGGGCGAGAAACAGAGGGGCTGAAACAGAGGGCGAGAAACAGAGGGCGAGAAACAGAGGGGCTGAAACAGAGGGGCTGAAACAGAGGGCGAGAAACAGAGGGGCTGAAACAGAGGGGCTGAAACAGAGGGGCTGAAACAGAGGGCGAGAAACAGAGGGCGAGAAACAGAGGGGCTGAAACAGAGGGGCTGAAACAGAGGGGCTGAAACAGAGGGGTTGAAACAGAGGGCGAGAAACCGAGGGGCTGAAACAGAGGGGCTGAAACAGAGGGGCTGAAACAGAGGGGCTGAAACAGAGGGCGAGAAACAGAGGGGCTGAAACAGAGGGGCTGAAACAGAGGGCGAGAAACAGAGGGCGAGAAACAGAGGGGCTGAAACAGAGGGGCTGAAACAGAGGGACTGAAACAGAGTGGCTGAAACAGAGGGCGAGAAAGAGAGGGCAGAAACAGAGGGGCAGAAACAGAGGGGCTGAAACAGATGGGCTGAAACAGAGGGCGAGAAACAGAGGGGCTGAAACAGAGGGGCTGAAACAGAGGGGCTGAAACAGAGGGGCTGAAACAGAGGGCGTGAAACAGAGGGGCTGAAACAGAGGGGTTGAAACAGAGGGGCTGAAACAGAGGGGCTGAAACAGAGGGCGAGTAATAGAGGGCGAGAAACAGAGGGGCTGAAACAGAGGGCGAGAAACAGAGGGGCTGAAACAGAGGGCGAGAAACAGAGGGGCTGAAACAGAGGGCGAGAAACAGAGTGCGAGAAACAGAGGGGCTGAAACAGAGGGCGAGAAACAGAGGGCGATGAACAGAGGGGCTGAAACAGAGGGCGAGAGAAAGAGGGCGAGAAACAGAGGGGCTGAAACAGAGGGGCTGAAACAGAGGGGCTGAAACAGAGGGCGAGAAACAGAGGGCGAGAAAAAGAGGGGCTGAAACAGAGGGGCTGAAACAGAGGGGCTGAAACAGAGTGCGAGAAACAGAGGGCGAGAAACAGAGGGCGAGAAACAGAGGGGCTGAATCAGAAGGGCTGAAACAAAGTGCGAGAAACAGAGGGGCTGAGACAGAGGGGCTGAAACAGAGGGGCTGAAACAGAGGTGCTGAAACAGAGGGCGAGAAACAGAGGTGCTGAAACAGAGGGGCTGAAACAGAGGGGCTGAAACAGAGGGGCTGAAACAGAGGGCGAGAAACAGAGGGGCTGAAACAGAGGGGCTGAAACAGAGGGCGAGAAACAGAGGGCGAGAAACAGAGGGGCTGAAACAGAGGGCGAGAAACAGAGGGGCTGAAACAGAGGGCGAGAAACAGAGGGGCTGAAACAGAGGGGCTGAAACAGAGGGGCTGAAACAGTGTGGCTGAAACAGTGTGGCTGAAACAGAGTGGCTGAAACAGAGGGGCTGAAACAGAGGGGCTGAAACAGAGGGAGATTAACAGAGGGGCTGAAACAGAGGGGCTGAAACAGAGGGCAAGAACAAGAGGGCGAGAAACAGAGGGGCTGAAACAGAGGGGCTGAAACAGAGGGCCTGAAACAGAGGGGCTGAAACAGAGGGGCTGAAACAGAGAGGCTGAAACAGCGGGCGAGAAACAGAGGGCGAGAAACAGAGGGGCTGAAACAGAGGGCGAGAAACAGAGGGCGAGAAACAGAGGGGCTGAAACAGAGGGGCTGAAACAGAGGGCGAGAAACAGAGGGGCTGAAACAGAGGGGCTGAAACAGAGGGGCTGAAACAGAGGGCGAGAAACAGAGGGCGAGAAACAGAGGGGCTGAAACAGAGGGGCTGAAACAGAGGGGCTGAAACAGAGGGGTTGAAACAGAGGGCGAGAAACCGAGGGGCTGAAACAGAGGGGCTGAAACAGAGGGGCTGAAACAGAGGGGCTGAAACAGAGGGCGAGAAACAGAGGGGCTGAAACAGAGGGGCTGAAACAGAGGGCGAGAAACAGAGGGCGAGAAACAGAGGGGCTGAAACAGAGGGGCTGAAACAGAGGGGCTGAAACAGAGTGGCTGAAACAGAGGGCGAGAAAGAGAGGGCAGAAACAGAGGGGCAGAAACAGAGGGGCTGAAACAGATGGGCTGAAACAGAGGGCGAGAAACAGAGGGGCTGAAACAGAGGGGCTGAAACAGAGGGGCTGAAACAGAGGGGCTGAAACAGAGGGCGTGAAACAGAGGGGCTGAAACAGAGGGGTTGAAACAGAGGGGCTGAAACAGAGGGGCTGAAACAGAGGGCGAGTAATAGAGGGGTTGAAACAGAGGGGCTGAAACAGAGGGCGAGAAACAGAGGGGCTGAAACAGAGGGCGAGAAACAGAGGGGCTGAAACAGAGGGCGAGAAACAGAGTGCGAGAAACAGAGGGGCTGAAACAGAGGGCGAGAAACAGAGGGCGATGAACAGAGGGGCTGAAACAGAGGGCGAGAGAAAGAGGGCGAGAAACAGACGGGCTGAAACAGAGGGGCTGAAACAGAGGGGCTGAAACAGAGGGCGAGAAACAGAGGGCGAGAAAAAGAGGGGCTGAAACAGAGGGGCTGAAACAGAGGGGCTGAAACAGAGTGCGAGAAACAGAGGGCGAGAAACAGAGGGCGAGAAACAGAGGGGCTGAATCAGAAGGGCTGAAACAAAGTGCGAGAAACAGAGGGGCTGAGACAGAGGGGCTGAAACAGAGGGGCTGAAACAGAGGTGCTGAAACAGAGTGCGAGAAACAGAGGTGCTGAAACAGAGGGGCTGAAACAGAGGGGCTGAAACAGAGGGGCTGAAACAGAGGGCGAGAAACAGAGGGGCTGAAACAGAGGGGCTGAAACAGAGGGCGAGAAACAGAGGGCGAGAAACAGAGGGGCTGAAACAGAGGGCGAGAAACAGAGGGGCTGAAACAGAGGGGCTGAAACAGAGGGGCTGAAACAGAGGGCGAGAAACAGAGGGCGAGAAACAGAGGGCGAGAAACAGAGGGGCTGAAACAGAGGGGCTGAAACAGAGGGGCTGAAACAGAGGGGCTGAATCAGAGGGGCTGAAACAAAGGGCGAGAAACAGAGGGGCTGAAACAGTGGGGCTGAAACAGAGGGGGTGAAACAGAAGGGCTGAAACAGAGGGCGAGAAACAGAGGGCGAGAAACAGAGGTGCTAAAACAGAGGTGCTGAAACAGAGGGGCTGAAACAGAGGGGCTGAAACAGAGGGGCTGAAACAGAGGGGCTGTAACATTGGGCTGAAACAGAGGGGCTGAAACAGAGGGGCTGAAACAGAGGGCGAGAAACAGAGGGCGAGAAACAGAGGGGCTGAAACAGAGGGGGTGAAACAGAGGGGCTGAAACAGAGGGCGAGAAACAGAGGGACTGAAACAGAGGGGCTGAAACAGAGGGGCTGAAACAGTGTGGCTGAAACAGTGTGGCTGAAACAGAGTGGCTGAAACAGAGGGGCTGAAACAGAGGGAGATTAACAGAGGGGCTGAAACAGAGGGGCTGAAACAGAGGGCGAGAAAAAGATGGCGAGAAACAGAGGGACTGAAACAGAGGGGCTGAAACAGAGGGCCTGAAACAGAGGGGCTGAAACAGAGGGCGAGAAACTGAAGGGCTGAAACAGAGGGGCTGAAACAGAGGGGCTGAAACAGAGGGGCTGAAACAGAGGGGCTGCAACAGAGGGGCTGAAACAGAGGGTCTGAAACAGAGGGCGAGAAACAGCTGAGCTGATACAGAGGGCGAGAAACAGAGGGCGAGAAACAGAGTGGCTGAAACAGAGGGGCTGAAACAGAGGGGCTGCAACAGAAGGCGAGAAACAGAGGGCGAGAAACAGAGGGGCTGAAACAGAGGGGCTGAAACAGAGGGGCTGAAACAGAGGGGCAGAAATAGAGGGGCTGAATCAGAGGGGCTGAAACAGAGGGGAAGAAACAGAGGGGCTGAAACAGCTGAGCTGAAACAGAGGGCGAGAAACAGAGGGCGAGAAACAGAGTGACTGAAACAGTGGGCGAGAAACAGAGGGCGAGAAACAGAGTGGCTAAAACAGTGGGCGAGAAACAGAGGTGCTGAAACAGAGGGGCTGAAACAGAGAGGCTGAAACAGAGGGCGAGAAACAGAGGGCGAGAAACAGAGGGGCTGAAACAGAGGGCGAGAAACAGAGGGCGTTAAACAGAGGGCGAGAAACAGAGGGGCTGAAACAGAGGGGCTGAAACAGAGGGCGAGAAACAGAGGGGCTAAAACAGAGGGGCTGAAACAGAGGGGCTGGAACAGAGGGCGAGAAATTATGGGGCTGAAACAGAGGGGCTGAAACAGAGGGGCTGAAACAGAGGGCGAGAAACAGAGGGGCTGAAACAGAGGGCGAGAAACAGAGGGGCTGAAACAGGGGGTCTGAAATAGAGGGCGAGAAGCAGAGTGCGAGAAACAGAGGGGCTGAAACAGAGGGCGAGAAACAGAGGGCGAGAAACAGAGGGGCTGAAACAGAGGGCGAGAGAAAGAGGGAGAGATACGGAGGGGCTGAAACAGAGGGCGAGAAACAGAGGGTGAGAAACAGAGGGCGAGAAACAGAGGGGCTGAAACAGAGGGGCTGAAACAGAGGGGCTGAAACAGAGGGTGAGAAACAGAGAGCCAGAAACAGAGGGGCTGAAACAGAGGGGCTGAAACAGAGGGCGAGAAACAGAGGTGCTGAAACAGAGGGGCTGAATCAGAGGGGCTGAAACAGAGGGGCAGAATCAGAGGGGCTGAAACAAAGCGCGAGAAACAGAGGGGCTGAAACAGTGGGGCTGAATCAGAGGGGGTGAAACAGAAGGGCTGAAACCGAGGGCGAGAAACAGAGGGCGAGAAACAGAGGTGCTAAAACAGAGGTGCTGAAACAGAGGGGCTGAAACAGAGGGGCTGAAACAGAGGGGCTGAAACAGAGGGGCTGAAACAGAGGGCGAGAAACAGAGGGCGAGAAACAGAGGGGCTGAAACAGAGGGGGTGAAACAGAAGGGCTGAAACAGAGGGCGAGAAACAGAGGGGCTGAAACAGAGGGGCTGAAACAGAGGGGCTGAAACAGAGGGGCTGAAACAGTGTGGCTGAAACAGTGTGGCTGAAACATAGTAGCTGAAACAGAGGGGCTGAAACAGAGGGGCTGAAACAGAGGGAGATTAACAGAGGGGCTGAAACAGAGGGGCTGAAACAGAGGGCCAGAACAAGAGGGCGAGAAACAGAGGGGCTGAAACAGAGGGGCTGAAACAGAGGGCCTGAAACAGAGGGGCTGAAACAAAGGGGCTGAAACAGAGAGGCTGAAACACAGGGCGAGAAACAGAGGGCGAGAAACAGAGGGGCTGAAACAGAGGGCGAGAAACAGAGGGCGAGAAACAGAGGGGCTGAAACAGAGGGGCTGAAACAGAGGGCGAGAAACAGAGGGGCTGAAACAGAGGGGCTGAAACAGAGGGGCTGAAACAGAGGGCGAAAAACTGAGGGCGAGAAACAGAGGGGCTGAAACAGAGGGGCTGAAACAGAGGGGCTGAAACAGAGGGGTTGAAACAGAGGGCGAGAAACCGAGGGGCTGAAACAGAGGGGCTGAAACAGAGGGGCTGAAACAGAGGGGCTGAAACAGAGGGCGAGAAACAGAGGGGCTGAAACAGAGGGGCTGAAACAGAGGGCGAGAAACAGAGGGCGAGAAACAGAGGGGCTGAAACAGAGGGGCTGAAACAGAGGGGCTGAAACAGAGTGGCTGAAACAGAGGGCGAGAAACAGAGGGCAGAAACAGAGGGGCAGAAACAGAGGGGCTGAAACAGATGGGCTGAAACAGAGGGCGAGAAACAGAGGGGCTGAAACAGAGGGGCTGAAACAGAGGGGCTGAAACAGAGGGCGAGAAACAGAGGGGCTGAAACAGAGGGGTTGAAACAGAGGGCCTGAAACAGAGGGGCTGAAACAGAGGGCGAGAAATAGAGGGGTTGAAACAGAGGGGCTGAAACAGAGGGCGAGAAACAGAGGGGCTGAAACAGAGGGCGAGAAACAGAGGGGCTGAAACAGAGGGCGAGAAACAGAGTGCGAGAAACGGAGGGGCTGAAACAGAGGGCGAGAAACAGAGGGCGATGAACAGAGGGGCTGAAACAGAGGGCGAGAGAAAGAGGGCGAGAAACAGAGGGGCTGAAACAGAGGGGCTGAAACAGAGGGGCTGAAACAGAGGGCCAGAAACAGAGGGCGAGAAACAGAGGGGCTGAAACAGAGGGGCTGAAACAGAGGGGGTGAAACAGAGTGCGAGAAACAGAGGGCGAGAAACAGAGGGGCTGAAACAGAGGGGCTGAAACAGAGGGAAAGAAACAGAGGGGCTGAAACAGCTGAGCTGAAACAGAGGGCGAGAAACAGAGGGCGAGAAACAGTGTGACTGAAACAGTTGGCGAGAAACAGAGTGCGAGAAACAGAGTGGCTAAAACAGTGGGCAAAAAACAGAGGTGCTGAAACAGAGGGGCTGAAACAGAGAGGCTGAAACAGAGGGCGAGAAACAGAGGGCGAGAAACAGAGGGGCTGAAACAGAGGGCGAGAAACAGAGGGCGAGAAACAGAGGGCGAGAAACAGAGGGGCTGAAACAGAGGGGCTGAAACAGAGGGCGAGAAACAGAGGGGCTAAAACAGAGGGGCTGAAACAGAGGGGCTGGAACAGAGGGGCTGAAACAGAGGGGCTGAAACATAGGGCGAGAAACACAGGGGCTGAAACAGAGGGGCTGAAACAGAGGGGCTGAAACAGAGGGCGAGAAACAGAGGGGCTGAAACAGAGGGCGAGAAACAGAGGGGCTGAATCAGAGGGGCTGAAATAGAGGGCGAGAAGCAGAGTGCGAGAAACAGAGGGGCTGAAACAGAGGGCGAGAAACAGAGGGCGAGAAACAGAGGGGCTGAAACAGAGGGCGAGAGAAAGAGGGAGAGATACGGAGGGGCTGAAACAGAGGGCGAGAAACAGAGGGCGAGAAACAGAGGGCGAGAAACAGAGGGGCTGAAACAGAGGGGCTGAAACAGAGGGGCTGAAACAGAGGGTGAGAAACAGAGGGCGAGAAACAGAGGGGCTGAAACAGAGGGGCGGAAACAGAGGGCGAGAAACAGAGGTGCTGAAACAGAGGGGCTGAATCAGAGGGGCTGAAACAGAGGGGCAGAATCAGAGGGGCTGAAACAAAGGGCGAGAAACAGAGGGGCTGAAACAGTGGGGCTGAATCAGAGGGGGTGAAACAGAAGGGCTGAAACCGAGGGCGAGAAACAGAGGGCGAGAAACAGAGGTGCTAAAACAGAGGTGCTGAAACAGAGGGGCTGAAACAGAGGGGCTGAAACAGTGTGGCTGAAACAGTGTGGCTGAAACAGAGTGGCTGAAACAGAGGGGCTGAAACAGTGGGAGATTAACAGAGGGGCTGAAACAGAGGGGCTGAAACAGAGGGGCTGAAACAGAGGGCGAGAAACAGAGGGGCTGAAACAGAGGGGCTGAAACAGAGGGGCTGAAACAGTGTGGCTGAAACAGTGTGGCTGAAACAGAGTGGCTGAAACAGAGGGGCTGAAACAGAGGGAGATTAACAGAGGGGCTGAAACAGAGGGGCTGAAACAGAGGGCGAGAAAAAGAGGGCGAGAAACAGAGGGGCTGAAACAGAGGGGCTGAAACAGAGGGCCTGAAACAGAGGGGCTGAAACAGAGGGCGAGAAACTGATGGGCTGAAACAGAGGGGCTGAAACAGAGGGGCTGCAACAGAGGGGCTGAAACAGAGGGGCTGAAACAGAGGGCGAGAAATAGCTGAGCTGATACAGAGGGCGAGAAACAGAGGGCGAGAAACAGAGTGGCTGAAACAGAGGGGCTGAAACAGAGGGGCTGCAACAGAAGGCGAGAAACAGAGGGCGAGAAACAGAGGGGCTGAAACAGAGGGGCTGAAACAGAGGGGCTGAAACAGAGGGGCAGAAATAGAGGGGCTGAATCAGAGGGGCTGAAACAGAGGGGAAGAAACAGAGGGGCTGAAACAGCTGAGCTGAAACAGAGGGCGAGAAACAGAGGGAGAGAAACAGAGTGACTGAAACAGTGGGCGAGAAACAGAGTGCGAGAAACAGAGTGGCTAAAACAGTGGGCGAGAAACAGAGGTGCTGAAACAGAGGGGCTGAAACAGAGAGGCTGAAACAGAGGGCGAGAAACAGAGGGCGAGAAACAGAGGAGCTGAAACAGAGGGCGAGAAACAGAGGGCGAGAAACAGAGGGCGAGAAACAGAGGGTCTGAAACAGAGGGGCTGAAACAGAGGGCGAGAAACAGAGGGGCTAAAACAGAGGGGCTGAAACAGAGGGGCTGGAACAGAGGGGCTGAAACAGAGGGGCTGAAACAGAGGGCGAGAAACACAGGGGCTGAAACAGAGGGGCTGAAACAGAGGGGCTGAAACAGAGGGCGAGAAATTATGGGGCTGAAACAGAGGGGCTGAAACAGAGGGGCTGAAACAGAGGGCGAGAAACAGAGGGGCTGAAACAGAGGGCGAGAAACAGAGGGGCTGAAACAGAGGGGCTGAAATAGAGGGCGAGAAACAGAGGGCGAGAAACAGAGGGGCTGAAAAAGAGGGCGAGAAACAGAGGGCGAGAAACAGAGGGGCTGAAACAGAGGGCGAGAGAAAGAGGGAGAGATACGGAGGGGCTGAAACAGAGGGCGAGAAACAGAGGGCGAGAAAGAGAGGGCGAGAAACAGAGGGGCTGAAACAGAGGGGCTGAAACAGAGGGGCTGAAACAGAGGGCGAGAAACAGAGGGCGAGAAACAGAGGGGCTGAAACAGAAGGGCTGAAACAGATGGCGAGAAATAGAGGGGCTGAAACAGAGGGGCTGAAACAGAGGGGCTGAAACAGAGGGCGAGAAACAGAGGGGCTGAAACAGAGGGGCTGCAACAGAAGGCGAGAAACAGAGGGCGAGAAACAGAGGGGCTGAAACAGAGGGGCTGAAACAGAGGGGCTGAAACAGAGGGGCAGAAATAGAGGGGCTGAATCAGAGGGGCTGAAACAGAGGGGAAGAAACAGAGGGGCTGAAACAGCTGAGCTGAAACAGAGTGCGAGAAACAGAGGGCGAGAAACAGTGTGACTGAAACAGTGGGCGAGAAACAGAGTGCGAGAAACAGAGTGGCTAAAACAGAGGGCAAAAAACAGAGGTGCTGAAACAGAGGGGCTGAAACAGAGAGGCTGAAACAGAGGGCGAGAAACAGAGGGCGAGAAACAGAGGGGCTGAAACAGAGGGCGAGAAACAGAGGGCGAGAAACAGAGGGCGAGAAACAGAGGGGCTGAAACAGAGGGGCTGAAACAGAGGGCGAGAAACAGAGGGGCTAAAACAGAGGGGCTGAATCAGAGGGGCTGGAACAGAGGGGCTGAAACAGAGGGGCTGAAACATAGGGCGAGAAACACAGGGGCTGAAACAGAGGGGCTGAAACAGAGGGGCTGAAACAGAGGGCGAGAAATTATGGGGCTGAAACAGAGCGGCTGAAACAGAGGGGCTGAAACAGAGGGCGAGAAACAGAGGGGCTGAAACAGAGGGCGAGAAACAGAGGGGCTGAAACAGAGGGGCTGAAATAGAGGGCGAGAAGCAGAGTGCGAGAAACAGAGGGGCTGAAACAGAGGGCGAGAAACAGAGGGCGAGAAACAGAGGGGATGAAACAGAGGGCGAGAGAAAGAGGGAGAGATACGGAGGGGCTAAAACAGAGGGCGAGAAACAGAGGGCGAGAAACAGAGGGCGAGAAACAGAGGGGCTGAAACAGAGTGTCTGAAACAGAGGGGCTGAAACAGAGGGTGAGAAACAGAGGGCGAGAAACAGAGGGGCTGAAACAGAGTGGCTGAAACAGAGGGCGAGAAACAGAGGTGCTGAAACAGAGGGGCTGCATCAGAGGGGCTGAAACAGAGGGGCAGAATCAGAGGGGCTGAAACAAAGGGCGAGAAACAGAGGGGCTGAAACAGTGGGGCTGAATCAGAGGGGGTGAAACAGAAGGGCTGAAACCGAGGGCGAGAAACAGAGGGCGAGAAACAGAGGTGCTAAAACAGAGGTGCTGAAACAGAGGGGCTGAAACAGAGGGGCTGAAACAGAGGGGCTGAAACAGAGGGGCTGAAACAGAGGGCGAGAAACAGAGGGCGAGAAACAGAGGGGCTGAAACAGAGGGGGTGAAACAGAAGGGCTGAAACAGAGGGCGAGAAACAGAGGGGCTGAAACAGAGGGGCTGAAACAAAGGGCGAGAAACAGAGGGGCTGAAACAGTGGGGCTGAAACAGAGGGGGTGAAACAGAAGGGCTGAAACAGAGGGCGAGAAACAGAGGGCGAGAAACAGAGGTGCTAAAACAGAGGTGCTGAAACAGAGGGGCTGAAACAGAGGGGCTGAAACAGAGGGGCTGAAACAGAGGGGCTGTAACATTGGGCTGAAACAGAGGGGCTGAAACAGAGGGGCTGAAACAGAGGGCGAGAAACAGAGGGCGAGAAACAGAGGGGCTGAAACAGAGGGGGTGAAACAGAGGGGCTGAAACAGAGGGCGAGAAACAGAGGGGCTGAAACAGAGGGGCTGAAACAGAGGGGCTGAAACAGTGTGGCTGAAACAGTGTGGCTGAAACAGAGTGGCTGAAACAGAGGGGCTGAAACAGAGGGAGATTAACAGAGGGGCTGAAACAGAGGGGCTGAAACAGAGGGCGAGAAAAAGATGGCGAGAAACAGAGGGGCTGAAACAGAGGGGCTGAAACAGAGGGCCTGAAACAGAGGGGCTGAAACAGAGGGCGAGAAATTGAAGGGCTGAAACAGAGGGGCTGAAACAGAGGGGCTGAAACAGAGGGGCTGCAACAGAGGGGCTGAAACAGAGGGTCTGAAACAGAGGGCGAGAAACAGCTGAGCTGATACAGAGGGCGAGAAACAGAGGGCGAGAAACAGAGTGGCTGAAACAGAGGGGCTGAAACAGAGGGGCTGCAACAGAAGGCGAGAAACAGAGGGCGAGAAACAGAGGGGCTGAAACAGAGGGGCTGAAACAGAGGGGCTGAAACAGAGGGGCAGAAATAGAGGGGCTGAATCAGAGGGGCTGAAACAGAGGGGAAGAAACAGAGGGGCTGAAACAGCTGAGCTGAAACAGAGGGCGAGAAACAGAGGGCGAGAAACAGAGTGACTGAAACAGTGGGCGAGAAACAGAGGGCGTGAAACAGAGTGGCTAAAACAGTGGGCGAGAAACAGAGGTGCTGAAACAGAGGGGCTGAAACAGAGAGGCTGAAACAGAGGGCGAGAAACAGAGGGCGAGAAACAGAGGGGCTGAAACAGAGGGCGAGAAACAGAGGGCGAGAAACAGAGGGCGAGAAACAGAGGGGCTCAAACAGAGGGGCTGAAACAGAGGGCGAGAAACAGAGGGGCTAAAACAGAGGGGCTGAAACAGAGGGGCTGGAACAGAGGGGCTGAAACAGAGGGGCTGAAACAGAGGGCGAGAAACACAGGGGCTGAAGCAGAGGGGCTGAAACAGAGGGGCTGAAACAGAGGGGTTGAAACAGAGGGGCTGAAACAGAGGGCGAGAAATTATGGGGCTGAAACAGAGGGGCTGAAACAGAGGGGCTGAAACAGAGGGCGAGAAACAGAGGGGCTGAAACAGAGGGGCTGAAACAGAGGGGCTGAAACAGAGGGCGAGAAATTATGGGGCTGAAACAGAGGGGCTGAAACAGAGGGGCTGAAACAGAGGGCGAGAAACAGAGGGGCTGAAACAGAGGGCGAGAAACAGAGGGGCTGAAACAGAGGGGCTGAAATAGAGGGCGAGAAGCAGAGTGCGAGAAACAGAGGGGCTGAAACAGAGGGCGAGAAACAGAGGGCGAGAAACAGAGGGGATGAAACAGAGGGCGAGAGAAAGAGGGAGAGATACGGACGGGCTAAAACAGAGGGCGAGAAACAGAGGGCGAGAAACAGAGGGCGAGAAACAGAGGGGCTGAAACAGAGTGTCTGAAACAGAGGGGCTGAAACAGAGGGTGAGAAACAGAGGGCGAGAAACAGAGGGGCTGAAACAGAGGGGCTGAAACAGAGGGCGAGAAACAGAGGTGCTGGAACAGAGGGGCTGAATCAGAGGGGCTGAAACAGAGGGGCAGAATCAGAGGGGCTGAAACAAAGGGCGAGAAACAGAGGGGCTGAAACAGTGGGGCTGAATCAGAGGGGGTGAAACAGAAGGGCTGAAACCGAGGGCGAGAAACAGAGGGCGAGAAACAGAGGTGCTAAAACAGAGGTGCTGAAACAGAGGGGCTGAAACAGAGGGGCTGAAACAGAGGGGCTGAAACAGAGGGGCTGAAACAGAGGGCGAGAAACAGAGGGCGAGAAACAGAGGGGCTGAAACAGAGGGGGTGAAACAGAAGGGCTGAAACAGAGGGCGAGAAACAGAGGGGCTGAAACAGAGGGGCTGAAACAAAGGGCGAGAAACAGAGGGGCTGAAACAGTGGGGCTGAAACAGAGGGGGTGAAACAGAAGGGCTGAAACAGAGGGCGAGAAACAGAGGGCGAGAAACAGAGGCGCTAAAACAGAGGTGCTGAAACAGAGGGGCTGAAACAGAGGGGCTGAAACAGAGGGGCTGAAACAGAGGGGCTGTAACATTGGGCTGAAACAGAGGGGCTGAAACAGAGGGGCTGAAACAGAGGGCGAGAAACAGAGGGCGAGAAACAGAGGGGCTGAAACAGAGGGGGTGAAACAGAGGGGCTGAAACAGAGGGCGAGAAACAGAGGGGCTGAAACAGAGGGGCTGAAACAGAGGGGCTGAAACAGTGTGGCTGAAACAGTGTGGCTGAAACAGAGTGGCTGAAACAGAGGGGCTGAAACAGAGGGAGATTAACAGAGGGGCTGAAACAGAGGGGCTGAAACAGAGGGCGAGAAAAAGATGGCGAGAAACAGAGGGGCTGAAACAGAGGGGCTGAAACAGAGGGCCTGAAACAGAGGGGCTGAAACAGAGGGCGAGAAATTGAAGGGCTGAAACAGAGGGGCTGAAACAGAGGGGCTGAAACAGAGGGGCTGCAACAGAGGGGCTGAAACAGAGGGTCTGAAACAGAGGGCGAGAAACAGCTGAGCTGATACAGAGGGCGAGAAACAGAGGGCGAGAAACAGAGTGGCTGAAACAGAGGGGCTGAAACAGAGGGGCTGCAACAGAAGGCGAGAAACAGAGGGCGAGAAACAGAGGGGCTGAAACAGAGGGGCTGAAACAGAGGGGCTGAAACAGAGGGGCAGAAATAGAGGGGCTGAATCAGAGGGGCTGAAACAGAGGGGAAGAAACAGAGGGGCTGAAACAGCTGAGCTGAAACAGAGGGCGAGAAACAGAGGGCGAGAAACAGAGTGACTGAAACAGTGGGCGAGAAACAGAGGGCGTGAAACAGAGTGGCTAAAACAGTGGGCGAGAAACAGAGGTGCTGAAACAGAGGGGCTGAAACAGAGAGGCTGAAACAGAGGGCGAGAAACAGAGGGCGAGAAACAGAGGGGCTGAAACAGAGGGCGAGAAACAGAGGGCGAGAAACAGAGGGCGAGAAACAGAGGGGCTCAAACAGAGGGGCTGAAACAGAGGGCGAGAAACAGAGGGGCTAAAACAGAGGGGCTGAAACAGAGGGGCTGGAACAGAGGGGCTGAAACAGAGGGGCTGAAACAGAGGGCGAGAAACACAGGGGCTGAAGCAGAGGGGCTGAAACAGAGGGGCTGAAACAGAGGGGTTGAAACAGAGGGGCTGAAACAGAGGGGCTGAAACAGAGGGGCTGAAACAGAGGGCGAGAAACAGAGGGGCTGAAACAGAGGGCGAGAAACAGAGGGGCTGAAACAGAGGGGATGAAACAGAGGGCGAGAAGCAGAGTGCGAGAAACAGAGGGGCTGAAACAGAGGGCGAGAAACAGAGGGCGAGAAACAGAGGGGCTGAAACAGAGGGCGAGAGAAAGAGGGAGAGATACGGAGGGGCTGAAACAGAGGGCGAGAAACAGAGGGCGAGAAACAGAGGGCGAGAAACAGAGGGGCTGAAACAGAGGGGCTGAAACAGAGGGTGAGAAACAGAGGGCGAGAAACAGAGGGGCTGAAACAGAGGGGGTGAAACAGAAGGGCTGAAACAGAGGGCGAGAAACAGAGGGGCTGAAACAGAGGGGCTGAAACAAAGGGCGAGAAACAGAGGGGCTGAAACAGTGGGGCTGAAACAGAGGGGGTGAAACAGAAGGGCTGAAACAGAGGGCGAGAAACAGAGGGCGAGAAACAGAGGCGCTAAAACAGAGGTGCTGAAACAGAGGGGCTGAAACAGAGGGGCTGAAACAGAGGGGCTGAAACAGAGGGGCTGTAACATTGGGCTGAAACAGAGGGGCTGAAACAGAGGGGCTGAAACAGAGGGCGAGAAACAGAGGGCGAGAAACAGAGGGGCTGAAACAGAGGGGGTGAAACAGAGGGGCTGAAACAGAGGGCGAGAAACAGAGGGGCTGAAACAGAGGGGCTGAAACAGAGGGGCTGAAACAGTGTGGCTGAAACAGTGTGGCTGAAACAGAGTGGCTGAAACAGAGGGGCTGAAACAGAGGGAGATTAACAGAGGGGCTGAAACAGAGGGGCTGAAACAGAGGGCGAGAAAAAGATGGCGAGAAACAGAGGGGCTGAAACAGAGGGGCTGAAACAGAGGGCCTGAAACAGAGGGGCTGAAACAGAGGGCGAGAAATTGAAGGGCTGAAACAGAGGGGCTGAAACAGAGGGGCTGCAACAGAGGGGCTGAAACAGAGGGTCTGAAACAGAGGGCGAGAAACAGGGGCTGAAACAGAGGGGCTGGAACAGAGGGGCTGAAACAGAGGGCGAAAAACTGAGGGCGAGAAACAGAGGGGCTGAAACAGAGGGGCTGAAACAGAGGGGCTGAAACAGAGGGGTTGAAACAGAGGGCGAGAAACCGAGGGGCTGAAACAGAGGGGCTGAAACAGAGGGGCTGAAACAGAGGGGCTGAAACAGAGGGCGAGAAACAGAGGGGCTGAAACAGAGGGGCTGAACCAGAGGGCGAGAAACAGAGGGCGAGAAACAGAGGGGCTGAAACAGAGGGGCTGAAACAGAGGGACTGAAACAGAGTGGCTGAAACAGAGTGCGAGAAACAGAGGGCAGAAACAGAGGGGCAGAAACAGAGGGGCTGAAACAGATGGGCTGAAACAGAGGGCGAGAAACAGAGGGGCTGAAACAGAGGGGCTGAAACAAAGGGGCTGAAACAGAGGGGCTGAAACAGAGGGCGAGAAACAGAGGGGCTGAAACAGAGGGGTTGAAACAGAGGGGCTGAAACAGAGGGGCTGAATCAGAGGGCGAGAAATAGAGGGGTTGAAACAGAGGGGCTGAAACAGAGGGCGAGAAACAGAGGGGCTGAAACAGAGGGCGAGAAACAGAGGGGCTGAAACAGAGGGCGAGAAACAGAGTGCGAGAAACAGAGGGGCTGAAACAGAGGGCGAGAAACAGAGGGCGATGAACAGAGGGGCTGAACCAGAGGGCGTGAGAAAGAGGGCGAGAAACAGAGGGGCTGAAACAGAGGGGCTGAAACAGAGGGGCTGAAACAGAGGGCGAGAAACAGAGGGCGAGAAACAGAGGGGCTGAAACAGAGGGGCTGAAACAGAGGGGGTGAAACAGAGTGCGAGAAACAGAGGGCGAGAAACAGAGGGGCTGAAACAGAGGGGCTGAAACAGAGGGGCTGAATCAGAGGGGCTGAAACAGCTGAGCTGAAACAGAGGGGCTGAAACAGAGGGGCTGAAACAGAGGGGCTGAAACAGAGGGGCTGAAACAGAGGGCGAGAAACAGAGGTGCTGAGACAGTGGGGCTGAAACAGAGGGGCTGAAACAGAGGGCGAGAAACAGAGGGGCTGAAACAGAGGGGCTGAAACAGAGGGCGAGAAACAGAGGGCGAGAAACAGAGGGGCTGAAACTGAGGGCGAGAAACAGAGTGGCTGAAAGAGAGGGGCTGAAACAGAGGGCGAGAAACAGAGGGCGAGAAACAGAGGGCGAGAAACAGAGGGGCTGAAACAGAGGGGCTGAAACAGAGGGGCTGAAACAGAGGGCGAGAAACAGAGGGCGAGAAACAGAGGGCGAGAAACAGAGGGGCTGAAACAGAGGGGCTGAAACAGAGGGGCTGAAACAGAGGGGCAGAATCAGAGGGGCTGAAACAAAGGGCGAGAAACAGAGGGGCTGAAACAGTGGGGCTGAAACAGAGGGGGTGAAACAGAAGGGCTGAAACAGAGGGCGAGAAACAGAGCGCGAGAAACAGAGGTGCTAAAACAGAGGTGCTGAAACAGAGGGGCTGAAACAGAGGGGCTGAAACAGAGGGGCTGAAACAGAGGGGCTGTAACAGAGGGCTGAAACAGAGGGGCTGAAACAGAGGGGCTGAAACAGAGGGCGAGAAACAGAGGGCGAGAACCAGAGGGGCTGAAACAGAGGGGGTGAAACAGAGGGGCTGAAACAGAGGGCGAGAAACAGAGGGGCTGAAACAGAGGGGCTGAAACCGAGGGGCTGAAACAGTGTGGCTGAAACAGTGTGGCTGAAACAGAGTGGCTGACACAGAGGGACTGAAACAGAGGGAGATTAACAGAGGGGCTGAAACAGAGGGGCTGAAACAGAGGGCGAGAAAAAGAGGGCGAGAAACAGAGGGGCTGAAACAGAGGGGCTGAAACAGAGGGCCTGAAACAGAGGGGCTGAAACAGAGGGCGAGAAACTGATGGGCTGAAACAGAGGGGCTGAAACAGAGGGGCTGAAACAGAGGGGCTGCAACAGAGGGGCTGAAACAGAGGGTCTGAAACAGAGGGCGAGAAACAGCTGAGCTGATACAGAGGGCGAGAAACAGAGGGCGAGAAACAGAGTGGCTGAAACAGAGGGGCTGAAACAGAGGGGATGCAACAGAAGGCAAGAAACAGAGGGCGAGAAACAGAGGGGCTGAAACAGAGGGGCTGAAACAGAGGGTCTGAAACAGAGGGGCAGAAATAGAGGGGCTGAATCAGAGGGGCTGAAACAGAGGGGAAGAAACAGAGGGGCTGAAACAGCTGAGCTGAAACAGAGGGCGAGAAACAGAGGGAGAGAAACAGAGTGACTGAAACAGTGGGCGAGAAACAGAGTGCGAGAAACAGAGTGGCTAAAACAGTGGGCGAGAAACAGAGGTGCTGAAACAGAGGGGCTGAAACAGAGAGGCTGAAACAGAGGGCGAGAAACAGAGGGCGAGAAACAGAGGGGCTGAAACAGAGGGCGAGAAACAGAGGGCGAGAAACAGAGGGCGAGAAACAGAGGGGCTGAAACAGAGGGCGAGAAACAGAGGGGCTAAAACAGAGGGGCTGAAACAGAGGGGCTGGAACAGAGGGGCTGAAACAGAGGGGCTGAAACAGAGGGCGAGAAACACAGGGGCTGAAACAGAGGGGCTGAAACAGAGGGGCTGAAACAGAGGGCGAGAAATTATGGGGCTGAAACAGAGGGGCTGAAACAGAGGGGCTGAAACAGAGGGCGAGAAACAGAGGGGCTGAAACAGAGGGCGAGAAACAGAGGGGCTGAAACAGAGGGGCTGAAATAGAGGGCGAGAAGCAGAGTGCGAGAAACAGAGGGGCTGAAACAGAGGGCGAGAAACAGAGGGCGAGAAACAGAGGGCGAGAAACAGAGGGCGAGAAACAGAGGGGCTCAAACAGAGGGGCTGAAACAGAGGGCGAGAAACAGAGGGGCTAAAACAGAGGGGCTGAAACAGAGGGGCTGGAACAGAGGGGCTGAAACAGAGGGGCTGAAACAGAGGGCGAGAAACACAGGGGCTGAAGCAGAGGGGCTGAAACAGAGGGGCTGAAACAGAGGGGTTGAAACAGAGGGGCTGAAACAGAGGGGCTGAAACAGAGGGGCTGAAACAGAGGGCGAGAAACAGAGGGGCTGAAACAGAGGGCGAGAAACAGAGGGGCTGAAACAGAGGGGATGAAACAGAGGGCGAGAAGCAGAGTGCGAGAAACAGAGGGGCTGAAACAGAGGGCGAGAAACAGAGGGCGAGAAACAGAGGGGCTGAAACAGAGGGCGAGAGAAAGAGGGAGAGATACGGAGGGGCTGAAACAGAGGGCGAGAAACAGAGGGCGAGAAACAGAGGGCGAGAAACAGAGGGGCTGAAACAGAGGGGCTGAAACAGAGGGTGAGAAACAGAGGGCGAGAAACAGAGGGGCTGAAACAGAGGGGGTGAAACAGAAGGGCTGAAACAGAGGGCGAGAAACAGAGGGGCTGAAACAGAGGGGCTGAAACAAAGGGCGAGAAACAGAGGGGCTGAAACAGTGGGGCTGAAACAGAGGGGGTGAAACAGAAGGGCTGAAACAGAGGGCGAGAAACAGAGGGCGAGAAACAGAGGCGCTAAAACAGAGGTGCTGAAACAGAGGGGCTGAAACAGAGGGGCTGAAACAGAGGGGCTGAAACAGAGGGGCTGTAACATTGGGCTGAAACAGAGGGGCTGAAACAGAGGGGCTGAAACAGAGGGCGAGAAACAGAGGGCGAGAAACAGAGGGGCTGAAACAGAGGGGGTGAAACAGAGGGGCTGAAACAGAGGGCGAGAAACAGAGGGGCTGAAACAGAGGGGCTGAAACAGAGGGGCTGAAACAGTGTGGCTGAAACAGTGTGGCTGAAACAGAGTGGCTGAAACAGAGGGGCTGAAACAGAGGGAGATTAACAGAGGGGCTGAAACAGAGGGGCTGAAACAGAGGGCGAGAAAAAGATGGCGAGAAACAGAGGGGCTGAAACAGAGGGGCTGAAACAGAGGGCCTGAAACAGAGGGGCTGAAACAGAGGGCGAGAAATTGAAGGGCTGAAACAGAGGGGCTGAAACAGAGGGGCTGAAACAGAGGGGCTGCAACAGAGGGGCTGAAACAGAGGGTCTGAAACAGAGGGCGAGAAACAGGGGCTGAAACAGAGGGGCTGGAACAGAGGGGCTGAAACAGAGGGCGAAAAACTGAGGGCGAGAAACAGAGGGGCTGAAACAGAGGGGCTGAAACAGAGGGGCTGAAACAGAGGGGTTGAAACAGAGGGCGAGAAACCGAGGGGCTGAAACAGAGGGGCTGAAACAGAGGGGCTGAAACAGAGGGGCTGAAACAGAGGGCGAGAAACAGAGGGGCTGAAACAGAGGGGCTGAACCAGAGGGCGAGAAACAGAGGGCGAGAAACAGAGGGGCTGAAACAGAGGGGCTGAAACAGAGGGACTGAAACAGAGTGGCTGAAACAGAGTGCGAGAAACAGAGGGCAGAAACAGAGGGGCAGAAACAGAGGGGCTGAAACAGATGGGCTGAAACAGAGGGCGAGAAACAGAGGGGCTGAAACAGAGGGGCTGAAACAAAGGGGCTGAAACAGAGGGGCTGAAACAGAGGGCGAGAAACAGAGGGGCTGAAACAGAGGGGTTGAAACAGAGGGGCTGAAACAGAGGGGCTGAATCAGAGGGCGAGAAATAGAGGGGTTGAAACAGAGGTTCTGAAACAGAGGGCGAGAAACAGAGGGGCTGAAACAGAGGGCGAGAAACAGAGGGGCTGAAACAGAGGGCGAGAAACAGAGTGCGAGAAACAGAGGGGCTGAAACAGAGGGCGAGAAACAGAGGGCGATGAACAGAGGGGCTGAACCAGAGGGCGTGAGAAAGAGGGCGAGAAACAGAGGGGCTGAAACAGAGGGGCTGAAACAGAGGGGCTGAAACAGAGGGCGAGAAACAGAGGGCGAGAAACAGAGGGGCTGAAACAGAGGGGCTGAAACAGAGGGGGTGAAACAGAGTGCGAGAAACAGAGGGCGAGAAACAGAGGGGCTGAAACAGAGGGGCTGAAACAGAGGGGCTGAATCAGAGGGGCTGAAACAGCTGAGCTGAAACAGAGGGGCTGAAACAGAGGGGCTGAAACAGAGGGGCTGAAACAGAGGGGCTGAAACAGAGGGCGAGAAACAGAGGTGCTGAGACAGTGGGGCTGAAACAGAGGGGCTGAAACAGAGGGCGAGAAACAGAGGGGCTGAAACAGAGGGGCTGAAACAGAGGGCGAGAAACAGAGGGCGAGAAACAGAGGGGCTGAAACTGAGGGCGAGAAACAGAGTGGCTGAAAGAGAGGGGCTGAAACAGAGGGCGAGAAACAGAGGGCGAGAAACAGAGGGCGAGAAACAGAGGGGCTGAAACAGAGGGGCTGAAACAGAGGGGCTGAAACAGAGGGCGAGAAACAGAGGGCGAGAAACAGAGGGCGAGAAACAGAGGGGCTGAAACAGAGGGGCTGAAACAGAGGGGCTGAAACAGAGGGGCAGAATCAGAGGGGCTGAAACAAAGGGCGAGAAACAGAGGGGCTGAAACAGTGGGGCTGAAACAGAGGGGGTGAAACAGAAGGGCTGAAACAGAGGGCGAGAAACAGAGCGCGAGAAACAGAGGTGCTAAAACAGAGGTGCTGAAACAGAGGGGCTGAAACAGAGGGGCTGAAACAGAGGGGCTGAAACAGAGGGGCTGTAACAGAGGGCTGAAACAGAGGGGCTGAAACAGAGGGGCTGAAACAGAGGGCGAGAAACAGAGGGCGAGAACCAGAGGGGCTGAAACAGAGGGGGTGAAACAGAGGGGCTGAAACAGAGGGCGAGAAACAGAGGGGCTGAAACAGAGGGGCTGAAACCGAGGGGCTGAAACAGTGTGGCTGAAACAGTGTGGCTGAAACAGAGTGGCTGACACAGAGGGACTGAAACAGAGGGAGATTAACAGAGGGGCTGAAACAGAGGGGCTGAAACAGAGGGCGAGAAAAAGAGGGCGAGAAACAGAGGGGCTGAAACAGAGGGGCTGAAACAGAGGGCCTGAAACAGAGGGGCTGAAACAGAGGGCGAGAAACTGATGGGCTGAAACAGAGGGGCTGAAACAGAGGGGCTGAAACAGAGGGGCTGCAACAGAGGGGCTGAAACAGAGGGTCTGAAACAGAGGGCGAGAAACAGCTGAGCTGATACAGAGGGCGAGAAACAGAGGGCGAGAAACAGAGTGGCTGAAACAGAGGGGCTGAAACAGAGGGGATGCAACAGAAGGCAAGAAACAGAGGGCGAGAAACAGAGGGGCTGAAACAGAGGGGCTGAAACAGAGGGTCTGAAACAGAGGGGCAGAAATAGAGGGGCTGAATCAGAGGGGCTGAAACAGAGGGGAAGAAACAGAGGGGCTGAAACAGCTGAGCTGAAACAGAGGGCGAGAAACAGAGGGAGAGAAACAGAGTGACTGAAACAGTGGGCGAGAAACAGAGTGCGAGAAACAGAGTGGCTAAAACAGTGGGCGAGAAACAGAGGTGCTGAAACAGAGGGGCTGAAACAGAGAGGCTGAAACAGAGGGCGAGAAACAGAGGGCGAGAAACAGAGGGGCTGAAACAGAGGGCGAGAAACAGAGGGCGAGAAACAGAGGGCGAGAAACAGAGGGGCTGAAACAGAGGGCGAGAAACAGAGGGGCTAAAACAGAGGGGCTGAAACAGAGGGGCTGGAACAGAGGGGCTGAAACAGAGGGGCTGAAACAGAGGGCGAGAAACACAGGGGCTGAAACAGAGGGGCTGAAACAGAGGGGCTGAAACAGAGGGCGAGAAATTATGGGGCTGAAACAGAGGGGCTGAAACAGAGGGGCTGAAACAGAGGGCGAGAAACAGAGGGGCTGAAACAGAGGGCGAGAAACAGAGGGGCTGAAACAGAGGGGCTGAAATAGAGGGCGAGAAGCAGAGTGCGAGAAACAGAGGGGCTGAAACAGAGGGCGAGAAACAGAGGGCGAGAAACAGAGGGGCTGAAACAGAGGGCGAGAGAAAGAGGGAGAGATACGGAGGGGCTGAAACAGAGGGCGAGAAACAGAGGGGCTGAAACAGAGGGGTTGAAACAGAGGGGCTGAAACAGAGGGGCTGAAACAGAGGGGCTGAAACAGAGGGCGAGAAACAGAGGTGCTGAAACAGAGGGGCTGAAACAGAGAGGCTGAAACAGAGGGCGAGAAACAGAGGGCGAGAAACAGAGGGGCTGAAACAGAGGGCGAGAAACAGAGGGCGAGAAACAGAGGGCGAGAAACAGAGGGGCTGAAACAGAGGGGCTGAAACAGAGAGGCTGAAACAGAGGGCGAGAAACAGAGGGCGAGAAACAGAGGGGCTGAAACAGAGGGCGAGAAACAGAGGGCGAGAAACAGAGGGCGAGAAACAGAGGGGCTGAAACAGAGGGCGAGAAACAGAGGGGCTAAAACAGAGGGGCTGAAACAGAGGGGCTGGAACAGAGGGGCTGAAACAGAGGGGCTGAAACAGAGGGCGAGAAACACAGGGGCTGAAACAGAGGGGCTGAAACAGAGGGGCTGAAACAGAGGGCGAGAAATTATGGGGCTGAAACAGAGGAGCTGAAACAGAGGGGCTGAAACAGAGGGCGAGAAACAGAGGGGCTGAAACAGAGGGCGAGAAACAGAGGGGCTGAAACAGAGGGGCTGAAATAGAGGGCGAGAAGCAGAGTGCGAGAAACAGAGGGGCTGAAACAGAGGGCGAGAAACAGAGGGCGAGAAACAGAGGGGCTGAAACAGAGGGCGAGAGAAAGAGGGAGAGATACGGAGGGGCTGAAACAGAGGGCGAGAAACAGAGGGCGCGAAACAGAGGGCGAGAAACAGAGGGGCTGAAACAGAGGGGCTGAAACAGAGGGGCTGAAACAGAGGGCGAGAAACAGAGGGGCTGAAACAGAGGGCGAGAAACAGAGGGGCTGAAACAGAGGGGATGAAACAGAGGGCGAGAAGCAGAGTGCGAGAAACAGAGGGGCTGAAACAGAGGGCGAGAAACAGAGGGCGAGAAACAGAGGGGCTGAAACAGAGGGCGAGAGAAAGAGGGAGAGATACGGAGGGGCTGAAACAGAGGGCGAGAAACAGAGGGCGAGAAACAGAGGGCGAGAAACAGAGGGGCTGAAACAGAGGGGCTGAAACAGAGGGGCTGAAACAGAGGGTGAGAAACAGAGGGCGAGAAACAGAGGGGCTGAAACAGAGGGGCTGAAACAGAGGGCGAGAAACAGAGGTGCTGAAACAGAGGGGCTGAATCAGAGGGGCTGAAACAGAGGGCGAGAAACAGAGGGGCTGAAACAGTGGGGCTGAATCAGAGGGGGTGAAACAGAAGGGCTGAAACCGAGGGCGAGAAACAGAGGGCGAGAAACAGAGGTGCTAAAACAGAGGTGCTGAAACAGAGGGGCTGAAACAGAGGGGCTGAAACAGAGGGGCTGAAACAGAGGGGCTGAAACAGAGGGCGAGAAACAGAGGGCGAGAAACAGAGGGGCTGAAACAGAGGGGGTGAAACAGAAGGGCTGAAACAGAGGGCGAGAAACAGAGGGGCTGAAACAGAGGGGCTGAAACAGAGGGGCTGAAACAGAGGGGCTGAAACAGTGTGGCTGAAACAGTTTGGCTGAAACAGAGTGGCTGAAACAGAGGGGCCGAAACAGAGGGGCTGAAACAGAGGGAGATTAACAGAGGGGCTGAAACAGAGGGGCTGAAACAGAGGGCAAGAACAAGAGGGCGAGAAACAGAGGGGCTGAAACAGAGGGGCTGAAACAGAGGGCCTGAAACAGAGGGGCTGAAACAGAGGGGCTGAAACAGAGAGGCTGAAACAGAGGGCGAGAAACAGAGGGCGAGAAAGAGAGGGGCTGAAACAGAGGGCGAGAAACAGAGGGCGAGAAACAGAGTGGCTGAAACAGAGGGGCTGAAACAGAGGGCGAGAAACAGAGGGGCTGAAACAGAGGGGCTGGAACAGAGGGGCTGAAACAGAGGGCGAAAAACTGAGGGCGAGAAACAGAGGGGCTGAAACAGAGGGGCTGAAACAGAGGGGCTGAAACAGAGGGGTTGATACAGAGGGCGAGAAACCGAGGGGCTGAAACAGAGGGGCTGAAACAGAGGGGCTGAAACAGAGGGCGAGAAACAGAGGGGTTGAAACAGAGGGGCTGAAACAGAGGGCGAGAAACAGAGGGCGAGAAACAGAGGGGCTGAAACAGAGGGGCTGAAACAGAGGGACTGAAACAGAGTGGCTGAAACAGAGGGCGAGAAACAGAGGGCAGAAACAGAGGGGCAGAAACAGAGGGGCTGAAACAGATGGGCTGAAACAGAGGGCGAGAAACAGAGGGGCTGAAACAGAGGGGCTGAAACAAAGGGGCTGAAACAGAGGGGCTGAAACAGAGGGCGAGAAACAGAGGGGCTGAAACAGAGGGGTTGAAACAGAGGGGCTGAAACAGAGGGGCTGAATCAGAGGGCGAGAAATAGAGGGGTTGAAACAGAGGGGCTGAAACAGAGGGCGAGAAACAGAGGGGCTGAAACAGAGGGCGAGAAACAGAGGGGCTGAAACAGAGGGCGAGAAACAGAGTGCGAGAAACAGAGGGGCTGAAACAGAGGGCGAGAAACAGAGGGCGATGAACAGAGGGGCTGAACCAGAGGGCGTGAGAAAGAGGGCGAGAAACAGAGGGGCTGAAACAGAGGGGCTGAAACAGAGGGGCTGAAACAGAGGGCGAGAAACAGAGGGCGAGAAACAGAGGGGCTGAAACAGAGGGGCTGAAACAGAGGGGGTGAAACAGAGTGCGAGAAACAGAGGGCGAGAAACAGAGGGGCTGAAACAGAGGGGCTGAAACAGAGGGGCTGAATCAGAGGGGCTGAAACAGCTGAGCTGAAACAGAGGGGCTGAAACAGAGGGGCTGAAACAGAGGGGCTGAAACAGAGGGGCTGAAACAGAGGGCGAGAAACAGAGGTGCTGAGACAGTGGGGCTGAAACAGAGGGGCTGAAACAGAGGGCGAGAAACAGAGGGGCTGAAACAGAGGGGCTGAAACAGAGGGCGAGAAACAGAGGGGCTGAAACTGAGGGCGAGAAACAGAGGGGCTGAAAGAGAGGGGCTGAAACAGAGGGCGAGAAACAGAGGGCGAGAAACAGAGGGCGAGAAACAGAGGGGCTGAAACAGAGGGGCTGAAACAGAGGGGCTGAAACAGAGGGCGAGAAACAGAGGGCGAGAAACAGAGGGCGAGAAACAGAGGGGCTGAAACAGAGGGGCTGAAACAGAGGGGCTGAAACAGAGGGGCAGAATCAGAGGGGCTGAAACAAAGGGCGAGAAACAGAGGGGCTGAAACAGTGGGGCTGAAACAGAGGGGGTGAAACAGAAGGGCTGAAACAGAGGGCGAGAAACAGAGCGCGAGAAACAGAGGTGCTAAAACAGAGGTGCTGAAACAGAGGGGCTGAAACAGAGGGGCTGAAACAGAGGGGCTGAAACAGAGGGGCTGTAACAGAGGGCTGAAACAGAGGGGCTGAAACAGAGGGGCTGAAACAGAGGGCGAGAAACAGAGGGGCTGAAACAGAGGGCGAGAAACAGAGGGGCTGAAACAGAGGGGCTGAAATAGAGGGCGAGAAGCAGAGTGCGAGAAACAGAGGGGCTGAAACAGAGGGCGAGAAACAGAGGGCGAGAAACAGAGGGGCTGAAACAGAGGGCGAGAGAAAGAGGGAGAGATACGGAGGGGCTGAAACAGAGGGCGAGAAACAGAGGGGCTGAAACAGAGGGGTTGAAACAGAGGGGCTGAAACAGAGGGGCTGAAACAGAGGGGCTGAAACAGAGGGCGAGAAACAGAGGTGCTAAATCAGAGGGCGAGAAACAGAGGGCGAGAAACAGAGGGGCTGAAACAGAGGGCGAGAAACAGAGGGGCTGAAATAGAGGGCGAGAAACAGAGGGCGAGAAACAGAGGGGCTGTAACAGAGGGGCTGAAACAGTGGGCGAGAAAAAGAGGGGCTGAAACAGAGGGCGTGAAACAGAGGGCGAGAAACAGAGGGCGAGAAACAGAGGGTCTGAAACAGAGGGGCTGAAACAGTGGGCGAGAAACAGAGGGGCTGAAACAGTGGGGCTGAAACAGAGGGGCTGAAACAGAGGGGCTGAAACAGTGGGGCTGAAACAGAGGGGCTGAAACAGTGGGGCTGAAACAGAGGGGCTGAAACAGAGGGCGAGAAAAAGAGGGGCTGAAACAGAGGGCGAGAAACAGAGGTCGAGAAACAGAGTGCGAGAAACAGAGGGCGAGAAACAGAGGGCGAGAAACAGAGGGCGAGAAACAGAAGGGCTGAAACAGAGGGGCTGAAACAGAGGGGCTGAAACAGAGGGCGAGAAACAGAGGGGCTGAAACAGTGGGGCTGAAACAGAGGGGCTGTAACAGAGGGGCTGAAACAGAGGGCGAGAAACAGAGGGGCTTAAACAGAGGGCGAGAAACAGAGGGGCTGAAACAGAGGGCGAGTAACAGTGGGGCTGAAACAGAGGGGCTGAAACAGAGGGCGAGAAACAGAGGGGGAGAAACAGATGGCGAGAAACAGAGGGCGAGAAACAGTGGGGCTGAAACAGAGGGGCTGAAACAGAGGGCGAGAGACAGACGGCGAGAAACAGATTGCGAGAAACAGAGGTCGAGAAACAGAGGGCGAGAAACAGAGGGCGAGAAACAGAGGGGCTGAAACAGAGGGCGAGAAACAGAGGTCGAGAAACAGAGTGCGAGAAACAGAGGGCGAGAAACAGAGGGCGAGAAACAGAGGGCGAGAAACAAAGGGGCTGAAACAGAGGGGCTGAAACAGAGGGCGAGAAACAGAGGGTGAGAAACATAGGGGCTGAAACAGAGGGGCTGAAACAGTGGGGCTGAAACAGAGTGGCTGAAACAGAGGGACTGAAACATTGGGGATGAATCAGAGGGGCTGAAACAAATGGCGAGAAACAGAGGGCGAGAAACAGAGGGCGAGAAACAGAGGGGCTGAAACAGAGGGGCTGAAACAGTGGGGCTGAAACAGAGGGGCTGAAACAGAGGGCGAGAAACAGAGGGAGTGAAACAGAGGGGCTGAAACAGAGGGTCTGAAACATAGGGGCTGAAATAGAGGGGCTGAAAGAGAGGAGCTGAAAAAGAGGGGCTGAAACAGAGGGGCTGAAACAGAGGGGCTGAAACAGAGGGGCTGAAACATTGGGCGAGAAACAGAGGGGCTGAAACAGTGGGGCTGAAACAGAGGGGCTGAAACAGTGGGGCTGAAACAGAGGGGCTGAAACAGAGGGGCTGAAACAGAGGGCGAGAAAAAGAGGGGCTGAAAGAGAGGGCGAGAAACAGAGGTCGAGAAACAGAGTGCGAGAAACAGAGGGCGAGAAACAGAGGGCGAGAAACAGAGGGCGAGAAACAGAGGGCGAGAAACAAAGGGGCTGAAACAGAGGGGCTGAAACAGAGGGCGAGAAACAGAGGGTGAGAAACAGAGGGGCTGAAACATAGAGTCTGAAACAGAGGGGCTGAAACAGAGGGGCTGAAACAGTGGGGCTGAAACAGTGGGGCTGAAACAGAGGGGCTGAAACAGTGGGGATGAATCAGAGGGTCTGAACCAAATGGCGAGAAACAGAGGGCGAGAAACAGAGGGCGAGAAACAGAGGGGCTGAAACAGAGGGGCTGAAACAGAGAGGCTGAAACAGAGGGGCCTAACAGAGGGCGAGAAACAGAGGGCGTGAAACAGAGGGGCTGAAACAGAGGGCGTGAAACAGAGGGCGAGAAACAGAGGGCGAGAAACAGAGGGTCTGAAACAGAGGGGCTGAAACAGTGGGCGAGAAACAGAGGGGCTGAAACAGAGGGCGTGAAACAGAGGGCGAGAAACAGAGGGCGAGAAAGAGAGGGTCTGAAACAGAGGGGCTGAAACAGAGGGCGAGAAACAGAGGGCGAGAAATTGAGGGGCAAAAACAGAGGGGCTGAAACAGAGGGCGAGAAACAGAGGGGCTGAAACAGAGGGGATGAAACAGATGGGCTGAAACATTGGGCGAGAAACAGAGGGGCTGAAACAGTGGGGCTGAAACAGAGGGGCTGAAACAGTGGGGCTGAAACAGAGGGGCTGAAACAGAGGGGCTGAAAGAGAGGAGCTGAAAAAGAGGGGCTGAAACAGAGAGGCTGAAACAGAGGGGCTAAAACAGAGGGGCTGAAACATTGGGCGAGAAACAGAGGGACTGGATCAGTGGGGCTGAAACAGAGGGGCTGAAACAGTGGGGCTGAAACAGAGGGGCTGAAACAGAGGGCGAGAAAAAGAGGGGCTGAAACAGAGGGGCTGAAACAGAGGGGCTGAAACATTGGGCGAGAAACAGAGGGGCTGAAACAGTGGGGCTGAAACAGAGGGGCTGAAACAGTGGGGCTGAAACAGAGGGGCTGAAACAGAGGGGCTGAAACAGAGGGCGAGAAAAAGAGGGGCTGAAACAGAGGGCGAGAAACAGAGGTCGAGAAACAGAGTGCGAGAAACAGAGGGCGAGAAACAGAGGGCGAGAAACAGAGGGCGAGAAACAGAGGGGCTGAAACAGTGGGGCTGAAACAGAGGGGCTGAAACAGAGGGGCTGAAACAGAGGGGCTGAAACATTGGGCGAGAAACAGAGGGGCTGAAACAGTGGGGCTGAAACAGAGGGGCTGAAACAGTGGGGCTGAAACAGAGGGGCTGAAACAGAGGGGCTGAAACAGAGGGCGAGAAAAAGAGGGGCTGAAAGAGAGGGCGAGAAACAGAGGTCGAGAAACAGAGTGCGAGAAACAGAGGGCGAGAAACAGAGGGCGAGAAACAGAGGGCGAGAAACAAAGGGGCTGAAACAGAGGGGCTGAAACAGAGGGCGAGAAACAGAGGGTGAGAAACAGAGGGGCTGAAACATAGAGTCTGAAACAGAGGGGCTGAAACAGAGGGGCTGAAACAGTGGGGCTGAAACAGTGGGGCTGAAACAGAGGGGCTGAAACAGTGGGGATGAATCAGAGGGTCTGAACCAAATGGCGAGAAACAGAGGGCGAGAAACAGAGGGCGAGAAACAGAGGGGCTGAAACAGAGGGGCTGAAACAGAGAGGCTGAAACAGAGGGGCCTAACAGAGGGCGAGAAACAGAGGGCGTGAAACAGAGGGCGAGAAACAGAGGGCGAGAAACAGAGGGTCTGAAACAGAGGGGCTGAAACAGTGGGCGAGAAACAGAGGGGCTGAAACAGTGGGCGAGAAACAGAGGGGCTGAAACAGAGGGCGTGAAACAGAGGGCGAGAAACAGAGGGCGAGAAAGAGAGGGTCTGAAACAGAGGGGCTGAAACAGAGGGCGAGAAACAGAGGGCGAGAAATTGAGGGGCAAAAACAGAGGGGCTGAAACAGAGGGCGAGAAACAGAGGGGCTGAAACAGAGGGGATGAAACAGATGGGCTGAAACATTGGGCGAGAAACAGAGGGGCTGAAACAGTGGGGCTGAAACAGAGGGGCTGAAACAGTGGGGCTGAAACAGAGGGGCTGAAACAGAGGGGCTGAAAGAGAGGAGCTGAAAAAGAGGGGCTGAAACAGAGGGGCTGAAACAGAGGGGCTGAAACAGAGGGGCTGAAACATTGGGCGAGAAACAGAGGGACTGAAACAGTGGGACCGAAACAGAGGGGCTGAAACAGTGGGGCTGAAACAGAGGGGCTGAAACAGAGGGCGAGAAAAAGAGGGGCTGAAACAGAGGGGCTGAAACAGAGGGGCTGAAACATTGGGCGAGAAACAGAGGGGCTGAAACAGTGGGGCTGAAACAGAGGGGCTGAAACAGTGGGGCTGAAACAGAGGGGCTGAAACAGAGGGGCTGAAACAGAGGGCGAGAAAAAGAGGGGCTGAAACAGAGGGCGAGAAACAGAGGTCGAGAAACAGAGTGCGAGAAACAGAGGGCGAGAAACAGAGGGCGAGAAACAGAGGGCGAGAAACAGAGGGGCTGAAACAGTGGGGCTGAAACAGAGGGTCTGAAACAGAGGGGCTGAAACAGAGGGGCTGAAACAGAGGGCGAGAAACAGAGGGGCTGAAACAGAGGGCGAGAAACATTGGGGCTGAAACATATTGGCTGAAGCAGAGGGGCTGAAACAGAGGGCGAGAAACAGATGGGCTGAAATAGAGCGGCTGAAACAGAGGGCGAGAAACAGAGGGGCTGAAACAGACGGGCTGAAACAGAGGGGCTGAAACAGAGAGCGAGAAACAGAGGGGCTGAAACAGAGGGCGAGAAACATTGGGACTGAAACAGAGGGCGAGAAACAGATGGGCTGAAACAGAGGGGCTGAAACAGAGGGCGAGAAACAGAGGGGCTGAAACAGAAGGGCTGAAACAGAGGGCAAGAAACAGAGGTGCTAAATCAGAGGGCGAGAAACAGAGGGCGAGAAACAGAGGGGCTGAAACAGAGGGCGAGAAACAGAGGGGCTGAAACAGAGGGGCTGAAATAGAGGGCGAGAAACAGAGGGCGAGAAACAGAGGGGCTGTAACAGAGGGGCTGAAACAGTGGGCGAGAAACAGAGGGGCTGAAACAGAGGGCGTGAAACAGAGGGCGAGAAACAGAGGGCGAGAAACAGAGGGTCTGAAACAGAGGGGCTGAAACAGTGGGCGAGAAACAGAGGGGCTGAAACAGTGGGGCTGAAACAGAGGGGCTGAAACAGAGGGGCTGAAACAGTGGGGCTGAAACAGAGGGGCTGAAACAGTGGGGCTGAAACAGAGGGACTGAAACAGAGGGCGAGAAAAAGAGGGGCTGAAACAGAGGGCGAGAAACAGAGGTCGAGAAACAGAGTGCGAGAAACAGAGGGCGAGAAACAGAGGGCGAGAAACAGAGGGCGAGAAACAGAAGGGCTGAAACAGAGGGGCTGAAACAGAGGGGCTGAAACAGAGGGCGAGAAACAGAGGGGCTGAAACAGTGGGGCTGAAACAGAGGGGCTGAAACAGAGAGGCTGAAACAGAGGGCGAGAAACAGAGGGGCTTAAATAGAGGGCGAGAAACAGAGGGGCTGAAACAGAGGGCGAGTAACAGTGGGGCTGAAACAGAGGGGCTGAAACAGAGGGCGAGAAACAGATTGCGAGAAACAGAGGGCGAGAAACAGAGGGCGAGAAACAGTGGGGCTGAAACAGAGGGGCTGAAACAGAGGGCGAGAGACAGACGGCGAGAAACAGATTGCGAGAAACAGAGGTCGAGAAACAGAGGGCGAGAAACAGAGGGCGAGAAACAGAGGGGCTGAAACAGAGGGCGAGAAACAGAGGTCGAGAAACAGAGTGCGAGAAACAGAGGGCGAGAAACAGAGGGCGAGAAACAGAGGGCGAGAAACAAAGGGGCTGAAACAGAGGGGCTGAAACAGAGGGCGAGAAACAGAGGGTGAGAAACATAGGGGCTGAAACAGAGGGGCTGAAACAGTGGGGCTGAAACAGAGGGGCTGAAACAGAGGGACTGAAACATTGGGGATGAATCAGAGGGGCTGAAAATAATGGCGAGAAACAGAGGGCGAGAAACAGAGGGCGAGAAACAGAGGGGCTGAAACAGAGGGGCTGAAACAGTGGGGCTGAAACAGAGGGGCTGAAACAGAGGGCGAGAAACAGAGGGCGTGAAACAGAGGGGCTGAAACAGAGGGTCTGAAACATAGGGGCTGAAATAGAGGGGCTGAAAGAGAGGAGCTGAAAAAGAGGGGCTGAAACAGAGGGGCTGAAACAGAGGGGCTGAAACAGAGGGGCTGAAACATTGGGCGAGAAACAGAGGGGCTGAAACAGTGGGGCTGAAACAGAGGGGCTGAAACAGTGGGGCTGAAACAGAGGGGCTGAAACAGAGGGGCTGAAACAGAGGGCGAGAAAAAGAGGGGCTGAAACAGAGGGCGAGAAACAGAGGTCGAGAAACAGAGTGCGAGAAACAGAGGGCGAGAAACAGAGGGCGAGAAACAGAGGGCGAGAAACAGAGGGCGAGAAACAAAGGGGCTGAAACAGAGGGGCTGAAACAGAGGGCGAGAAACAGAGGGTGAGAAACAGAGGGGCTGAAACATAGAGTCTGAAACAGAGGGGCTGAAACAGAGGGGCTGAAACAGTGGGGCTGAAACAGTGGGGCTGAAACAGAGGGGCTGAAACAGTGGGGATGAATCAGAGGGTCTGAACCAAATGGCGAGAAACAGAGGGCGAGAAACAGAGGGCGAGGAACAGAGGGGCTGAAACAGAGGGGCTGAAACAGAGAGGCTGAAACAGAGGGGCCTAACAGAGGGCGAGAAACAGAGGGCGTGAAACAGAGGGGCTGAAACAGAGGGCGTGAAACAGAGGGCGAGAAACAGAGGGCGAGAAACAGAGGGTCTGAAACAGAGGGGCTGAAACAGTGGCCGAGAAACAGAGGGGCTGAAACAGAGGGCGTGAAACAGAGGGCGAGAAACAGAGGGCGAGAAAGAGAGGGTCTGAAACAGAGGGGCTGAAACAGAGGGCGAGAAACAGAGGGCGAGAAATTGAGGGGCAAAAACAGAGGGGCTGAAACAGAGGGCGAGAAACAGAGGGGCTGAAACAGAGGGGATGAAACAGATGGGCTGAAACATTGGGCGAGAAACAGAGGGGCTGAAACAGTGGGGCTGAAACAGAGGGGCTGAAACAGTGGGGCTGAAACAGAGGGGCTGAAACAGAGGGGCTGAAAGAGAGGAGCTGAAAAAGAGGGGCTGAAACAGAGGGGCTGAAACAGAGGGGCTGAAACAGAGGGGCTGAAACATTGGGCGAGAAACAGAGGGGCTGAAACAGTGGGGCTGAAACAGAGGGGCTGAAACAGTGGGGCTGAAACAGAGGGGCTGAAACAGCGGGCGAGAAAAAGAGGGGCTGAAACAGAGGGGCTGAAACAGAGGGGCTGAAACATTGGGCGAGAAACAGAGGGGCTGAAACAGTGGGGCTGAAACAGAGGGGCTGAAACAGTGGGGCTGAAACAGAGGGGCTGAAACAGAGGGGCTGAAACAGAGGGCGAGAAAAAGAGGGGCTGAAACAGAGGGCGAGAAACAGAGGTCGAGAAACAGAGTGCGAGAAACAGAGGGCGAGAAACAGAGGGCGAGAAACAGAGGGCGAGAAACAGAGGGGCTGAAACAGTGGGGCTGAAACAGAGGGTCTGAAACAGAGGGGCTGAAACAGAGGGGCTGAAACAGAGGGCGAGAAACAGAGGGGCTGAAACAGAGGGCGAGAAACATTGGGGCTGAAACATATTGGCTGAAGCAGAGGGGCTGAAACAGAGGGCGAGAAACAGATGGGCTGAAATAGAGCGGCTGAAACAGAGGGCGAGAAACAGAGGGGCTGAAACAGACGGGCTGAAACAGAGGGGCTGAAACAGAGGGCGAGAAACAGAGGGGCTGAAACAGAGGGCGAGAAACATTGGGGCTGAAACAGAGGGCGAGAAACAGATGGGCTGAAACAGAGGGGCTGAAACAGAGGGCGAGAAACAGAGGGGCTGAAACAGAAGGGCTGAAACAGAGGGCAAGAAACAGAGGTGCTAAATCAGAGGGCGAGAAACAGAGGGCGAGAAACAGAGGGGCTGAAACAGAGGGCGAGAAACAGAGGGGCTGAAACAGAGGGGCTGAAATAGAGGGCGAGAAACAGAGGGCGAGAAACAGAGGGGCTGTAACAGAGGGGCTGAAACAGTGGGCGAGAAACAGAGGGGCTGAAACAGAGGGCGTGAAACAGAGGGCGAGAAACAGAGGGCGAGAAACAGAGGGTCTGAAACAGAGGGGCTGAAACAGTGGGCGAGAAACAGAGGGGCTGAAAAAGAGGGCGCGAAACAGAGGGCGAGAAACAGAGGGCGAGAAACAGAGGGTCTGAAACAGAGGGGCTGAAACAGAGGGCGAGAAACAGAGGGCGAGAAATTGAGGGGCAAAAACAGAGGGGCTGAAACAGAGGGCGAGAAACAGAGGGGCTGAAACAGAGGGGATGAAACAGATGGGCTGAAACAGAGGGCGAGAAAAATAGGGTGAGAAACAGAGGGGCTGAAACAGAGGGGCTGAAACAGAGGGGCTGAAACAGAGGGGCTGAAACAGAGGGTCTGACACATAGGGGCTGAAATAGAGGGGCTGAAAGAGAGGAGCTGAAAAAGAGGGGCTGAAACAGAGGGGCTGAAACAGAGGGGCTGAAACAGAGGGGCTGAAACATTGGGCGAGAAACAGAGGGGCTGAAACAGTGGGGCTGAAACAGAGGGGCTGAAACAGTGGGGCTGAAACAGAGGGGCTGAAACAGAGGGCGAGAAAAAGAGGGGCTGAAACAGAGGGCGAGAAACAGAGGTCGAGAAACAGAGTGCGAGAAACAGAGGGCGAGAAACAGAGGGCGAGAAACAGAGGGCGAGAAACAGAAGGGCTGAAACAATGGGGCTGAAACAGAGGGTCTGAAACAGAGGGGCTGAAACAGAGGGGCTGAAACAGAGGGCGAGAAACAGAGGGGCTGAAACAGAGGGCGAGAAACATTGGGGCTGAAACATATTGGCTGAAGCAGAGGGGCTGAAACAGAGGGCGAGAAACAGATGGGCTGAAATAGAGGGGCTGAAACAGAGGGCGAGAAACAGAGGGGCTGAAACAGACGGGCTGAAACAGAGGGGCTGCAACAGAGGGCGAGAAACAGAGGGGCTGAAACAGAGGACGAGAAACATTGGGGCTGAAACAGAGGGCGAGAAACAGATGGGCTGAAACAGAGGGGCTGAAACAGAGGGCGAGAAACAGAGGGGCTGAAACAGAAGGGCTGAAACAGAGGGCAAGAAACAGAGGTGCTAAATCAGAGGGCGAGAAACAGAAGGCGAGAAACAGAGGGGCTGAAACAGAGGGCGAGAAACAGAGGGGCTGAAACAGAGGGGCTGAAATAGAGGGGGAGAAACAGAGGGCGAGAAACAGAGGGGCTGTAACAGAGGGGCTGAAACAGTGGGCGAGAAACAGAGGGGCTGAAACAGAGGGCGTGAAACAGAGGGCGAGAAACAGAGGGCGTGAAACAGAGGGTCTGAAACAGAGGAGCTGAAACAGTGGGCGAGAAACAGAGGGGCTGAAACAGAGGGCGTGAAACAGAGGGCGAGAAACAGAGGGCGAGAAACAGAGGGTCTGAAACAGAGGGGCTGAAACAGAGGGCGAGAAACAGAGGGCGAGAAATTGAGGGGCAAAAACAGAGGGGCTGAAACAGAGGGCGAGAAACAGAGGGGCTGAAACAGAGGGGATGAAACAGATGGGCTGAAACAGAGGGCGAGAAAAATAGGGTGAGAAACAGAGGGGCTGAAACAGAGGGGCTGAAACAGTGGGGCTGAAACAGAGGGGCTGAAACAGAGGGCGAGAAACAGGGGCTGAAGCAGAGGGGCTGAAACAGAGGGGCTGAAACAGAGGGCGAGAAACATAGGGCGAGAAACAGAGGGCGAGAAACAGAGGGGCTGAAACATAGGGGGTGAAACAGAGGGGCTGAAACAGATGGCGAGAAACAGAGGGCGAGAAACAGAGGGCGAGAAACAGAGTGCGAGAAACAGAGGGCGAGAAACAGAGGGGCTGAAACAGAGGGGCTGAAACAGAGGGGATGAAACAGAGGGGCTGAAACAGAGGGGCTGAAACAGAGGGCGAGAAACAGAGGGGCTGAAACAGAGGGGCTGAACCAGACGGACTGAAACAGAGCGGCTGAAACAGAGGGGCTGAAACAGAGTGCGAGAAACAGAGGGGCTGAAACAGAGGGCGTGAAACAGAGGGGCTGAAACAGAGGGGCTGAAACAGAGGGGCTGAAACAGAGGGCGAGAAACAGAGGGGCTGAAACAGAGGACGAGAAACAGAGGGGCTGAAACAGAGGGCGAGAAACAGAGGGCGAGAAACTGAGGGCGAGAAACAGAGGGGCTGAAACAGAGGGTCTGAAACATAGGGGCTGAAATAGAGGGGCTGAAACAGAGGAGCTGAAAAAGAGGGGCTGAAACAGAGGGGCTGAAACACAGGGGCTGAAACAGAGGGGCTGAAACAGAGGGCGAGAAACAGAGGGGCTGAAACAGTGGGGCTGAAACAGAGGGGCTGAAACAGAGGGGCTGAAACAGAGGGCGAGAAACAGAGGGGCTGAAACAGAGGGCGAGAAACAGAGGGGCTGAAACAGAGGGCGAGTAACAGTGGGGCTGAAACAGAGGGGCTGAAACAGAGGGCGAGAAACAGAGGGCGAGAAACAGAGGGCGAGAAACAGAGGGCGAGAAACAGTGGGGCTGAAACAGAGGGGCTGAAACAGAGGGCGAGAGACAGACGGCGAGAAACAGATGGCGAGAAACAGAGGTCGAGAAACAGAGGGCGAGAAACAGAGGGCGAGAAACAGAGGGGCTGAAACAGAGGGCGAGAAACAGAGGTCGAGAAACAGAGTGCGAGAAACAGAGGGCGAGAAACAGAGGGCGAGAAACAGAGGGCGAGAAACAAAGGGGCTGAAACAGAGGGGCTGAAACAGAGGGCGAGAAACAGAGGGTGAGAAACATAGGGGCTGAAACAGTGGGGCTGAAACAGTGGGGCTGAAACAGAGGGGCTGAAACAGAGGGACTGAAACATTGGGGATGAATCAGAGGGGCTGAAACAAATGGCGAGAAACAGAGGGCGAGAAACAGAGGACGTGAAACAGAGGGGCTGAAACAGAGGGGCTGAAACAGTGGGGCTGAAACAGAGGGGCTGAAACAGAGGGCGAGAAACAGAGGGCGTGAAACAGAGGGGCTGAAACAGAGGGTCTGAAACATAGGGGCTGAAATAGAGGGGCTGAAAGAGAGGAGCTGAAAAAGAGGGGCTGAAACAGAGGGGCTGAAACAGAGGGGCTGAAACAGAGGGGCTGAAACATTGGGCGAGAAACAGAGGGGCTGAAACAGTGGGGCTGATACAGAGGGGCTGAAACAGTGGGGCTGAAACAGAGGGGCTGAAACAGAGGGGCTGAAACAGAGGGGCTGAAACAGAGGGGCTGAAACATTGGGCGAGAAACAGAGGGGCTGAAACAGTGGGGCTGAAACAGAGGGGCTGAAACAGTGGGGCTGAAACAGAGGGGCTGAAACAGAGGGGCTGAAACAGAGGGCGAGAAAAAGAGGGGCTGAAACAGAGGGCGAGAAACAGAGGTCGAGAAACAGAGTGCGAGAAACAGAGGGCGAGAAACAGAGGGCGAGAAACAGAGGGCGAGAAACAGAGGGCGAGAAACAAAGGGGCTGAAACAGAGGGGCTGAAACAGAGGGCGAGAAACAGAGGGTGAGAAACAGAGGGGCTGAAACATAGAGTCTGAAACAGAGGGGCTGAAACAGAGGGGCAGAAACAGTGGGGCTGAAACAGAGGGGCTGAAACAGAGGGGCTGAAACAGTGGGGATGAATCAGAGGGTCTGAACCAAATGGCGTGAAACAGAGGGCGAGAAACAGAGGGCGAGAAACAGAGGGGCTGAAACAGAGGGGCTGAAACAGAGAGGCTGAAACAGAGGGGCCTAACAGAGGGCGAGAAACAGAGGGCGTGAAACAGAGGGGCTGAAACAGAGGGCGTGAAACAGAGGGCGAGAAACAGAGGGCGAGAAACAGAGGGTCTGAAACAGAGGGGCTGAAACAGTGGGCGAGAAACAGAGGGGCTGAAACAGAGGGCGTGAAACAGAGGGCGAGAAACAAAGGGCGAGAAAGAGAGGGTCTGAAACAGAGGGGCTGAAACAGAGGGCGCGAAACAGAGGGCGAGAAATTGAGGGGCAAAAACAGAGGGGCTGAAACAGAGGGCGAGAAACAGAGGGGCTGAAACAGAGGGGATGAAACAGAGGGGCTGAAACAGAGGGGCTGAAACATTGGGCGAGAAACAGAGGGGCTGAAACAGTGGGGCTGAAACAGAGGGGCTGAAACAGTGGGGCTGAAACAGAGGGGCTGAAACAGCGGGCGAGAAAAAGAGGGGCTGAAACAGAGGGGCTGAAACAGAGGGGCTGAAACATTGGGCGAGAAACAGAGGGGCTGAAACAGTGGGGCTGAAACAGAGGGGCTGAAACAGTGGGGCTGAAACAGAGGGGCTGAAACAGAGGGGCTGAAACAGAGGGCGAGAAAAAGAGGGGCTGAAACAGAGGGCGAGAAACAGAGGTCGAGAAACAGAGTGCGAGAAACAGAGGGCGAGAAACAGAGGGCGAGAAACAGAGGGCGAGAAACAGAGGGGCTGAAACAGTGGGGCTGAAACAGAGGGTCTGAAACAGAGGGGCTGAAACAGAGGGGCTGAAACAGAGGGCGAGAAACAGAGGGGCTGAAACAGAGGGCGAGAAACATTGGGGCTGAAACATATTGGCTGAAGCAGAGGGGCTGAAACAGAGGGCGAGAAACAGATGGGCTGAAATAGAGCGGCTGAAACAGAGGGCGAGAAACAGAGGGGCTGAAACAGACGGGCTGAAACAGAGGGGCTGAAACAGAGGGCGAGAAACAGAGGGGCTGAAACAGAGGGCGAGAAACATTGGGGCTGAAACAGAGGGCGAGAAACAGATGGGCTGAAACAGAGGGGCTGAAACAGAGGGCGAGAAACAGAGGGGCTGAAACAGAAGGGCTGAAACAGAGGGCAAGAAACAGAGGTGATAAATCAGAGGGCGAGAAACAGAGGGCGAGAAACAGAGGGGCTGAAACAGAGGGCGAGAAACAGAGGGGCTGAAACAGAGGGGCTGAAATAGAGGGCGAGAAACAGAGGGCGAGAAACAGAGGGGCTGTAACAGAGGGGCTGAAACAGTGGGCGAGAAACAGAGGGGCTGAAACAGAGGGCGTGAAACAGAGGGCGAGAAACAGAGGGCGAGAAACAGAGGGTCTGAAACAGAGGGGCTGAAACAGTGGGCGAGAAACAGAGGGGCTGAAAAAGAGGGCGCGAAACAGAGGGCGAGAAACAGAGGGCGAGAAACAGAGGGTCTGAAACAGAGGGGCTGAAACAGAGGGCGAGAAACAGAGGGCGAGAAATTGAGGGGCAAAAACAGAGGGGCTGAAACAGAGGGCGAGAAACAGAGGGGCTGAAACAGAGGGGATGAAACAGATGGGCTGAAACAGAGGGCGAGAAAAATAGGGTGAGAAACAGAGGGGCTGAAACAGAGGGGCTGAAACAGAGGGGCTGAAACAGAGGGGCTGAAACAGAGGGTCTGACACATAGGGGCTGAAATAGAGGGGCTGAAAGAGAGGAGCTGAAAAAGAGGGGCTGAAACAGAGGGGCTGAAACAGAGGGGCTGAAACAGAGGGGCTGAAACATTGGGCGAGAAACAGAGGGGCTGAAACAGTGGGGCTGAAACAGAGGGGCTGAAACAGTGGGGCTGAAACAGAGGGGCTGAAACAGAGGGCGAGAAAAAGAGGGGCTGAAACAGAGGGCGAGAAACAGAGGTCGAGAAACAGAGTGCGAGAAACAGAGGGCGAGAAACAGAGGGCGAGAAACAGAGGGCGAGAAACAGAAGGGCTGAAACAATGGGGCTGAAACAGAGGGTCTGAAACAGAGGGGCTGAAACAGAGGGGCTGAAACAGAGGGCGAGAAACAGAGGGGCTGAAACAGAGGGCGAGAAACATTGGGGCTGAAACATATTGGCTGAAGCAGAGGGGCTGAAACAGAGGGCGAGAAACAGATGGGCTGAAATAGAGGGGCTGAAACAGAGGGCGAGAAACAGAGGGGCTGAAACAGACGGGCTGAAACAGAGGGGCTGCAACAGAGGGCGAGAAACAGAGGGGCTGAAACAGAGGACGAGAAACATTGGGGCTGAAACAGAGGGCGAGAAACAGATGGGCTGAAACAGAGGGGCTGAAACAGAGGGCGAGAAACAGAGGGGCTGAAACAGAAGGGCTGAAACAGAGGGCAAGAAACAGAGGTGCTAAATCAGAGGGCGAGAAACAGAAGGCGAGAAACAGAGGGGCTGAAACAGAGGGCGAGAAACAGAGGGGCTGAAACAGAGGGGCTGAAATAGAGGGGGAGAAACAGAGGGCGAGAAACAGAGGGGCTGTAACAGAGGGGCTGAAACAGTGGGCGAGAAACAGAGGGGCTGAAACAGAGGGCGTGAAACAGAGGGCGAGAAACAGAGGGCGTGAAACAGAGGGTCTGAAACAGAGGAGCTGAAACAGTGGGCGAGAAACAGAGGGGCTGAAACAGAGGGCGTGAAACAGAGGGCGAGAAACAGAGGGCGAGAAACAGAGGGTCTGAAACAGAGGGGCTGAAACAGAGGGCGAGAAACAGAGGGCGAGAAATTGAGGGGCAAAAACAGAGGGGCTGAAACAGAGGGCGAGAAACAGAGGGGCTGAAACAGAGGGGATGAAACAGATGGGCTGAAACAGAGGGCGAGAAAAATAGGGTGAGAAACAGAGGGGCTGAAACAGAGGGGCTGAAACAGAGGGGCTGAAACAGAGGGGCTGAAACAGAGGGCGAGAAACAGGGGCTGAAGCAGAGGGGCTGAAACAGAGGGGCTGAAACAGAGGGCGAGAAACATAGGGCGAGAAACAGAGGGCGAGAAACAGAGGGGCTGAAACATAGGGGGTGAAACAGAGGGGCTGAAACAGATGGCGAGAAACAGAGGGCGAGAAACAGAGGGCGAGAAACAGAGTGCGAGAAACAGAGGGCGAGAAACAGAGGGGCTGAAACAGAGGGGCTGAAACAGAGGGGATGAAACAGAGGGGCTGAAACAGAGGGGCTGAAACAGAGGGCGAGAAACAGAGGGGCTGAAACAGAGGGGCTGAACCAGACGGACTGAAACAGAGCGGCTGAAACAGAGGGGCTGAAACAGAGTGCGAGAAACAGAGGGGCTGAAACAGAGGGCGAGAAACAGAGGGGCTGAAACAGAGGGGCTGAAACAGAGGGGCTGAAACAGAGGACGAGAAACAGAGGGGCTGAAACAGAGGGCGAGAAACAGAGGGCGAGAAACTGAGGGCGAGAAACAGAGGGGCTGAAACAGAGGGTCTGAAACATAGGGGCTGAAATAGAGGGGCTGAAACAGAGGAGCTGAAAAAGAGGGGCTGAAACAGAGGGGCTGAAACACAGGGGCTGAAACAGAGGGGCTGAAACAGAGGGCGAGAAACAGAGGGGCTGAAACAGTGGGGCTGAAACAGAGGGTCTGAAACAGAGGGGCTGAAACAGAGGGCGAGAAACAGAGGGGCTGAAACAGAGGGCGAGAAACAGAGGGGCTGAAACAGAGGGCGAGTAACAGTGGGGCTGAAACAGAGGGGCTGAAACAGAGGGCGAGAAACAGAGGGCGAGAAACAGAGGGCGAGAAACAGAGGGCGAGAAACAGTGGGGCTGAAACAGAGGGGCTGAAACAGAGGGCGAGAGACAGACGGCGAGAAACAGATGGCGAGAAACAGAGGTCGAGAAACAGAGGGCGAGAAACAGAGGGCGAGAAACAGAGGGGCTGAAACAGAGGGCGAGAAACAGAGGTCGAGAAACAGAGTGCGAGAAACAGAGGGCGAGAAACAGAGGGCGAGAAACAGAGGGCGAGAAACAAAGGGGCTGAAACAGAGGGGCTGAAACAGAGGGCGAGAAACAGAGGGTGAGAAACATAGGGGCTGAAACAGTGTGGCTGAAACAGTGGGGCTGAAACAGAGGGGCTGAAACAGAGGGACTGAAACATTGGGGATGAATCAGAGGGGCTGAAACAAATGGCGAGAAACAGAGGGCGAGAAACAGAGGACGTGAAACAGAGGGGCTGAAACAGAGGGGCTGAAACAGTGGGGCTGAAACAGAGGGGCTGAAACAGAGGGCGAGAAACAGAGGGCGTGAAACAGAGGGGCTGAAACAGAGGGTCTGAAACATAGGGGCTGAAATAGAGGGGCTGAAAGAGAGGAGCTGAAAAAGAGGGGCTGAAACAGAGGGGCTGAAACAGAGGGGCTGAAACAGAGGGGCTGAAACATTGGGCGAGAAACAGAGGGGCTGAAACAGTGGGGCTGAAACAGAGGGGCTGAAACAGTGGGGCTGAAACAGAGGGGCTGAAACAGAGGGGCTGAAACAGAGGGGCTGAAACAGAGGGGCTGAAACATTGGGCGAGAAACAGAGGGGCTGAAACAGTGGGGCTGAAACAGAGGGGCTGAAACAATGGGGCTGAAACAGAGGGGCTGAAACAGAGGGGCTGAAACAGAGGGCGAGAAAAAGAGGGGCTGAAACAGAGGGCGAGAAACAGAGGTCGAGAAACAGAGGGCGAGAAACAGAGGGCGAGAAACAGAGGGCGAGAAACAAAGGGGCTGAAACAGAGGGGCTGAAACAGAGGGCGAGAAACAGAGGGTGAGAAACAGAGGGGCTGAAACATAGAGTCTGAAACAGAGGGGCTGAAACAGAGGGGCAGAAACAGTGGGGCTGAAACAGAGGGTCTGAAACAGAGGGGCTGAAACATTGGGGATGAATCAGAGGGTCTGAACCAAATGGCGTGAAACAGAGGGCGAGAAACAGAGGGCGAGAAACAGAGGGGCTGAAACAGAGGGGCTGAAACAGAGAGGCTGAAACAGAGGGGCCTAACAGAGGGCGAGAAACAGAGGGCGTGAAACAGAGGGGCTGAAACAGAGGGCGTGAAACAGAGGGCGAGAAACAGAGGGCGAGAAACAGAGGGTCTGAAACAGAGGGGCTGAAACAGTGGGCGAGAAACAGAGGGGCTGAAACAGAGGGCGTGAAACAGAGGGCGAGAAACAAAGGGCGAGAAAGAGAGGGTCTGAAACAGAGGGGCTGAAACAGAGGGCGAGAAACAGAGGGCGAGAAATTGAGGGGCAAAAACAGAGGGGCTGAAACAGAGGGCGAGAAACAGAGGGGCTGAAACAGAGGGGATGAAACAGATGGGCTGAAACATTGGGCGAGAAACAGAGGGGCTGAAACAGTGGGGCTGAAACAGAGGGGCTGAAACAGTGGGGCTGAAACAGAGGGGCTGAAACAGAGGGGCTGAAAGAGAGGAGCTGAAAAAGAGGGGCTGAAACAGAGGGGCTGAAACAGAGGGGCTGAAACAGAGGGGCTGAAACATTGGGCGAGAAAAAGAGGGGCTGAAACAGTGGGGCTGAAACAGAGGGGCTGAAACAGTGGGGCTGAAACAGAGGGGCTGAAACAGAGGGCGAGAAAAAGAGGGGCTGAAACAGAGGGCCAGAAACAGAGGTCGAGAAACAGAGTGCGAGAAACAGAGGGCGAGAAACAGAGGGCGAGAAACAGAGGGCGAGAAACAGAAGGGCTGAAACAGTGGGGCTGAAACAGAGGGTCTGAAACAGAGGGTCTGAAACAGAGGGGCTGAAACAGAGGGCGAGAAACAGAGGGGCTGAAACAGAGGGCGAGAAACATTGGAGCTGAAACATATTGGCTGAAGCAGAGGGGCTGAAACAGAGGGCGAGAAACAGATGGGCTGAAATAGAGGGGCTGAAACAGAGGGCGAGAAACAGAGGGGCTGAAACAGACGGGCTGAAACAGAGGGGCTGCAACAGAGGGCGAGAAACAGAGGGGCTGAAACAGAGGGCGAGAAACATTGCGGCTGAAACAGAGGGCGAGAAACAGATGGGCTGAAACAGAGGGGCTGAAACAGAGGGCGAGAAACAGAGGGGCTGAAACAGAAGGGCTGAAACAGAGGGCAAGAAACAGAGGTGCTAAATCAGAGGGCGAGAAACAGAAGGCGAGAAACAGAGGGGCTGAAACAGAGGGCGAGAAACAGAGGGGCTGAAACAGATGGGCTGAAATAGAGGGCGAGAAACAGAGGGCGAGAAACAGAGGGGCTGTAACAGAGGGGTGAAACAGTGGGCGAGAAACAGAGGGGCTGAAACAGAGGGCGTGAGACAGAGGGCGAGAAACAGAGGGCGAGAAACAGAGGGTCTGAAACAGAGGGGCTGAAACAGTGGGCGAGAAACAGAGGGGCTGAAACAGAGGGCGTGAAACAGAGGGCGAGAAACAGAGGGCGAGAAACAGAGGGTCTGAAACAGAGGGGCTGAAACAGAGGGCGAGAAACAGAGGGCGAGAAATTGAGGGGCAAAAACAGAGGGGCTGAAACAGAGGGCGAGAAACAGAGGGGCTGAAACAGAGGGGATGAAACAGATGGGCTGAAACAGAGGGCGAGTAAAATAGGGTGAGAAACAGAGGGGCTGAAACAGAGGGGCTGAAACAGAGGGGCTGAAACAGAGGGGCTGAAACAGAGGGCGAGAAACAGGGGCTGAAACAGAGGGGCTGAAACAGAGGGGCTGAAACAGAGGGCGAGAAACATAGGGCGAGAAACAGAGGGCGAGAAACAGAGGGGCTGAAACATAGGGGGTGAAACAGAGGGGCTGAAACAGATGGCGAGAAACAGAGGGCGAGAAACAGAGGGCGAGAAACAGAGTGCGAGAAACAGAGGGCGAGAAACAGAGGGGCTGAAACAGAGGGGCTGAAACAGAGGGGATGAAACAGAGGGGCTGAAACAGAGGGGCTGAAACAGAGGGCGAGAAACAGAGGGTGAGAAACAGAGGGGCTGAACCAGAGGGACTGAAACAGAGCGGCTGAAACAGAGGGGCTGAAACAGAGGGCGAGAAACAGAGGGGCTGAAACAGAGGGCGAGAAACAGAGGGGCTGAAACAGAGGGGCTGAAACAGAGGGGCTGAAACAGAGGGCAAGAAACAGAGGGGCTGAAACAGAGGACGAGAAACAGAGGGGCTGAAACAGAGGGCGAGAAACAGAGGGAGAGAAACTGAGGGCGAGAAACAGAGGGGCTGAAACAGAGGGTCTGAAACATAGGGGCTGAAATAGAGGGGCTGAAACAGAGGAGCTGAAAAAGAGGGGCTGAAACAGAGGGGCTGAAACAGAGGGGCTGAAACAGAGGGGCTGAAACAGAGGGCGAGAAACAGAGGGGCTGAAACAGTGGGGCTGAAACAGAGGGGCTGAAACAGAGGGGCTGAAACAGAGGGCGAGAAACAGAGGGGCCTAACAGAGGGCGAGAAACAGAGGGGCTGAAACAGAGGGCGAGTAACAGAGGGGCTGAAACAGAGGGGCTGAAACAGAGGGCGAGAAACAGAGGGCGAGAAACAGAGGGCGAGAAACAGAGGGCGAGAAACAGATTGCGAGAAACAGAGGTCGAGAAACAGAGGGCGAGAAACAGAGGGCGAGAAACAGAGGGGCTGAAACAGAGGGCGAGAAACAGAGGTCGAGAAACAGAGTGCGAGATACAGAGGGCGAGAAACAGAGGGCGAGAAACAGAGGGCGAGAAACAAAGGTGCTGAAACAGTGGGGCTGAAACAGAGGGGCTGAAACAGAGGGACTGAAACATTGGGGATGAATCAGAGGGGCTGAAACAAATGGCGAGAAACAGAGGGCGAGAAACAGAGGGCGAGAAACAGAGGGGCTGAAACAGAGGGCGAGAAACAGAGGTCGAGAAACAGAGTGCGAGAAACAGAGGGCGAGTAACAGAGGGCGAGAAACAGAGGGCGAGAAACAAAGGGGCTGAAACAGTGGGGCTGAAACAGAGGGGCTGAAACAGAGGGACTGAAACATTGGGGATGAATCAGAGGGGCTGAAACAAATGGCGAGAAACAGAGGGCGAGAAACAGAGGGCGAGAAACAGAGGGGCTGAAACAGAGGGGCTGAAACAGTGGGGCTGAAACAGAGGGGCTGAAACAGAGAGCGAGAAACAGAGGGCGTGAAACAGAGGGGCTGAAACAGAGGGTCTGAAACATAGGGGATGAAATAGAGGGGCTGAAAGAGAGGAGCTGAAAAAGAGGGGCTGAAACAGAGGGGCTGAAACAGAGGGGCTGAAACAGAGGGGCTGAAACATTGGGCACAAACAGAGGGGCTGAAACAGTGGGGCTGAAACAGAGGGGCTGAAACAGTGGGGCTGAAACAGAGGGGCTGAAACAGAGGGGCTGAAACAGAGGGCGAGAAAAAGAGGGGCTGAAACAGAGGGCGAGAAACAGAGGTCGAGAAACAGAGTGCGAGAAACAGAGGGCGAGAAACAGAGGGCGAGAAACAGAGGGCGAGAAACAAAGGGGCTGAAACAGAGGGGCTGAAACAGAGGGCGAGAAACAGACGGTGAGAAACAGAGGGGCTGAAACATAGAGTCTGAAACAGAGGGGCTGATACAGAGGGGCTGAAACAGTGGGGCTGAAACAGAGGGACTGAAACAAAGGGGCTGAAACAGTGGGGATGAATCAGAGGGTCTGAACCAAATGGCGAGAAACAGAGGGCGAGAAACAGAGGGCGAGAAACAGAGGGGCTGAAACAGAGGGTCTGAAACATAGGGGCTGAAATAGAGGGGCTGAAAGAGAGGAGCTGAAAAAGAGGGGCTGAAACAGAGGGGCTGAAACAGAGGGGCTGAAACAGAGGGGCTGAAACAGAGGGCGAGAAACAGAGGGGCTGAAACAGTGGGGCTGAAACAGAGGGGCTGAAACAGAGGGGCTGAAACAGAGGGCGAGAAACAGAGGGGCTGAAACAGAGGGGCTGAAACAGATGGGCTGAAATAGAGGGCGAGAAACAGAGGGCGAGAAACAGAGGGGCTGTAACAGAGGGGTGAAACAGTGGGCGAGAAACAGAGGGGCTGAAACAGAGGGCGTGAGACAGAGGGCGAGAAACAGAGGGCGAGAAACAGAGGGTCTGAAACAGAGGGGCTGAAACAGTGGGCGAGAAACAGAGGGGCTGAAACAGAGGGCGTGAAACAGAGGGCGAGAAACAGAGGGCGAGAAACAGAGGGTCTGAAACAGAGGGGCTGAAACAGAGGGCGAGAAACAGAGGGCGAGAAATTGAGGGGCAAAAACAGAGGGGCTGAAACAGAGGGCGAGAAACAGAGGGGCTGAAACAGAGGGGATGAAACAGATGGGCTGAAACAGAGGGCGAGTAAAATAGGGTGAGAAACAGAGGGGCTGAAACAGAGGGGCTGAAACAGAGGGGCTGAAACAGAGGGGCTGAAACAGAGGGCGAGAAACAGGGGCTGAAACAGAGGGGCTGAAACAGAGGGGCTGAAACAGAGGGCGAGAAACATAGGGCGAGAAACAGAGGGCGAGAAACAGAGGGGCTGAAACATAGGGGGTGAAACAGAGGGGCTGAAACAGATGGCGAGAAACAGAGGGCGAGAAACAGAGGGCGAGAAACAGAGTGCGAGAAACAGAGGGCGAGAAACAGAGGGGCTGAAACAGAGGGGCTGAAACAGAGGGGATGAAACAGAGGGGCTGAAACAGAGGGGCTGAAACAGAGGGCGAGAAACAGAGGGTGAGAAACAGAGGGGCTGAACCAGAGGGACTGAAACAGAGCGGCTGAAACAGAGGGGCTGAAACAGAGGGCGAGAAACAGAGGGGCTGAAACAGAGGGCGAGAAACAGAGGGGCTGAAACAGAGGGGCTGAAACAGAGGGGCTGAAACAGAGGGCGAGAAACAGAGGGGCTGAAACAGAGGACGAGAAACAGAGGGGCTGAAACAGAGGGCGAGAAACAGAGGGAGAGAAACTGAGGGCGAGAAACAGAGGGGCTGAAACAGAGGGTCTGAAACATAGGGGCTGAAATAGAGGGGCTGAAACAGAGGAGCTGAAAAAGAGGGGCTGAAACAGAGGGGCTGAAACAGAGGGGCTGAAACAGAGGGGCTGAAACAGAGGGCGAGAAACAGAGGGGCTGAAACAGTGGGGCTGAAACAGAGGGGCTGAAACAGAGGGGCTGAAACAGAGGGCGAGAAACAGAGGGGCCTAACAGAGGGCGAGAAACAGAGGGGCTGAAACAGAGGGCGAGTAACAGAGGGGCTGAAACAGAGGGGCTGAAACAGAGGGCGAGAAACAGAGGGCGAGAAACAGAGGGCGAGAAACAGAGGGCGAGAAACAGATTGCGAGAAACAGAGGTCGAGAAACAGAGGGCGAGAAACAGAGGGCGAGAAACAGAGGGGCTGAAACAGAGGGCGAGAAACAGAGGTCGAGAAACAGAGTGCGAGAAACAGAGGGCGAGAAACAGAGGGCGAGAAACAGAGGGCGAGAAACAAAGGTGCTGAAACAGTGGGGCTGAAACAGAGGGGCTGAAACAGAGGGACTGAAACATTGGGGATGAATCAGAGGGGCTGAAACAAATGGCGAGAAACAGAGGGCGAGAAACAGAGGGCGAGAAACAGAGGGGCTGAAACAGAGGGCGAGAAACAGAGGTCGAGAAACAGAGTGCGAGAAACAGAGGGCGAGTAACAGAGGGCGAGAAACAGAGGGCGAGAAACAAAGGGGCTGAAACAGTGGGGCTGAAACAGAGGGGCTGAAACAGAGGGACTGAAACATTGGGGATGAATCAGAGGGGCTGAAACAAATGGCGAGAAACAGAGGGCGAGAAACAGAGGGCGAGAAACAGAGGGGCTGAAACAGAGGGGCTGAAACAGTGGGGCTGAAACAGAGGGGCTGAAACAGAGAGCGAGAAACAGAGGGCGTGAAACAGAGGGGCTGAAACAGAGGGTCTGAAACATAGGGGATGAAATAGAGGGGCTGAAAGAGAGGAGCTGAAAAAGAGGGGCTGAAACAGAGGGGCTGAAACAGAGGGGCTGAAACAGAGGGGCTGAAACATTGGGCACAAACAGAGGGGCTGAAACAGTGGGGCTGAAACAGAGGGGCTGAAACAGTGGGGCTGAAACAGAGGGGCTGAAACAGAGGGGCTGAAACAGAGGGCGAGAAAAAGAGGGGCTGAAACAGAGGGCGAGAAACAGAGGTCGAGAAACAGAGTGCGAGAAACAGAGGGCGAGAAACAGAGGGCGAGAAACAGAGGGCGAGAAACAAAGGGGCTGAAACAGAGGGGCTGAAACAGAGGGCGAGAAACAGACGGTGAGAAACAGAGGGGCTGAAACATAGAGTCTGAAACAGAGGGGCTGATACAGAGGGGCTGAAACAGTGGGGCTGAAACAGAGGGACTGAAACAAAGGGGCTGAAACAGTGGGGATGAATCAGAGGGTCTGAACCAAATGGCGAGAAACAGAGGGCGAGAAACAGAGGGCGAGAAACAGAGGGGCTGAAACAGAGGGGCTGAAACAGAGAGGCTGAAACAGAGGGGCCTAACAGAGGGCGAGAAACAGAGGGCGTGAAACAGAGGGGCTGAAACAGAGGGTCTGAAACATAGGGGCTGAAATAGAGGGGCTGAAAGAGAGGAGCTGAAAAAGAGGGGCTGAAACAGAGGGGCTGAAACAGAGGGGCTGAAACAGAGGGGCTGAAACAGAGGGCGAGAAACAGAGGGGCTGAAACAGTGGGGCTGAAACAGAGGGGCTGAAACAGAGGGGCTGAAACAGAGGGCGAGAAACAGAGGGGCTGAAACAGAGGGGCTGAAACAGAGGGCGAGAAACATAGGGCGAGAAACAGAGGGCGAGAAACAGAGGGGCTGAAACATAGGGGGTGAAACAGAGGGGCTGAAACAGATGGCAAGAAACAGAGGGCGAGAAACAGAGGGCGAGAAACAGAGTGCGAGAAACAGAGGGCGAGAAACAGAGGGGCTGAAACAGAGGGGCTGAAACAGAGGGGATGAGACAGAGGGGCTGAAACAGAGGGGCTGAAACAGAGGGCGAGAAACAGAGGGTGAGAAACAGAGGGGCTGAACCAGAGGGACTGAAACAGAGCGGCTGAAACAGAGGGGCTGAAACAGAGGGCGAGAAACAGAGGGGCTGAAACAGAGGGCGAGAAACAGAGGGGATGAAACAGAGGAGCTGAAACAGAGGGGCTGAAACAGAGGGCGAGAAACAGAGGGTGAGAAACAGAGGGGCTGAACCAGAGGGACTGAAACAGAGCGGCTGAAACAGAGGGGCTGAAACAGAGGGCGAGAAACAGAGGGGCTGAAACAGAGGGCGAGAAACAGAGGGGCTGAAACAGAGAGGCTGAAACAGAGGGGCTGAAACAGAGGGCGAGAAATAGAGGGGCTGAAACAGAGGACGAGAAACAGAGGGGCTGAAACAGAGGGCGAGAAACAGAGGGCGAGAAACTGAGGGCGAGAAACAGAGGGGCTGAAACAGAGGGGCTGAAACAGTGGGGCTGAAACAGAGGGGCTGAAACAGAGGGCGAGAAACAGAGGGCGAGAAATTGAGGGGCAGAAACAGAGGGGCTGAAACAGAGGGCGAGAAACAGAGGGGCTGAAACAGAGGGGATGAAACAGATGGGCTGAAACAGAGGGCGAGAAAAATAGGGTGAGAAACAGAGGGGCTGAAACAGAGGGGCTGAAACAGAGGGGCTGAAACAGAGGGGCTGAAACAGAGGGTCTGACACATAGGGGCTGAAATAGAGGGGCTGAAAGAGAGGAGCTGAAAAAGAGGGGCTGAAACAGAGGGGCTGAAACAGAGGGGCTGAAACAGAGGGGCTGAAACATTGGGCGAGAAACAGAGGGGCTGAAACAGTGGGGCTGAAACAGAGGGGCTGAAACAGTGGGGCTGAAACAGAGGGGCTGAAACAGAGGGGCTGAAACAGAGGGGCTGAAACAGAGGGGCTGAAACATTGGGCGAGAAACAGAGGGGCTGAAACAGTGGGGCTGAAACAGAGGGGCTGAAACAGTGGGGCTGAAACAGAGGGGCTGAAACAGAGGGGCTGAAACAGAGGGCGAGAAAAAGAGGGGCTGAAACAGAGGGCGAGAAACAGAGGGCGAGAAACAGAGGGCGAGAAACAGAGGGCGAGAAACAGAGGGCGAGAAACAAAGGGGCTGAAACAGAGGGGCTGAAACAGAGGGCGAGAAACAGAGGGTGAGAAACAGAGGGGCTGAAACATAGAGTCTGAAACAGAGGGGCTGAAACAGAGGGGCTGAAACAGTGGGGCTGAAACAGAGGGGCTGAAACAGAGGGGCTGAAACAGTGGGGATGAATCAGAGGGTCTGAACCAAATGGCGAGAAACAGAGGGCGAGAAACAGAGGGCGAGAAACAGAGGGGCTGAAACAGAGGGGCTGAAACAGAGAGGCTGAAACTGAGGGGCCTAACAGAGGGCGAGAAACAGAGGGCGTGAAACAGAGGGGCTGAAACAGAGGGTCTGAAACATAGGGGCTGAAATAGAGGGGCTGAAAGAGAGGAGCTGAAAAAGAGGGGCTGAAACAGAGGGGCTGAAACAGAGGGGCTGAAACAGAGGGGCTGAAACAGAGGGCGAGAAACAGAGGGGCTGAAACAGTGGGGCTGAAACAGAGGGGCTGAAACAGAGGGGCTGAAACAGAGGGCGAGAAACAGAGGGGCTGAAACAGAGGGTCTGAAACAGAGGGCGAGAAACATAGGGCGAGAAACAGAGGGCGAGAAACAGAGGGGCTGAAACATAGGGGGTGAAACAGAGGGGCTGAAACAGATGGCAAGAAACAGAGGGCGAGAAACAGAGGGCGAGAAACAGAGTGCGAGAAACAGAGGGCGAGAAACAGAGGGGCTGAAACAGAGGGGCTGAAACAGAGGGGATGAGACAGAGGGGCTGAAACAGAGGGGCTGAAACAGAGGGCGAGAAACAGAGGGTGAGAAACAGAGGGGCTGAACCAGAGGGACTGAAACAGAGCGGCTGAAACAGAGGGGCTGAAACAGAGGGCTAGAAACAGAGGGGCTGAAACAGAGGGCGAGAAACAGAGGGGATGAAACAGAGGAGCTGAAACAGAGGGGCTGAAACAGAGGGCGAGAAACAGAGGGTGAGAAACAGAGGGGCTGAACCAGAGGGACTGAAACAGAGCGGCAGAAACAGAGGGGCTGAAACAGAGGGCGAGAAACAGAGGGGCTGAAACAGAGGGCGAGAAACAGAGGGGCTGAAACAGAGAGGCTGAAACAGAGGGGCTGAAACAGAGGGCGAGAAATAGAGGGGCTGAAACAGAGGACGAGAAACAGAGGGGCTGAAACAGAGGGCGAGAAACAGAGGGCGAGAAACTGAGGGCGAGAAACAGAGGGGCTGAAACAGAGGGGCTTAAACAGTGGGGCTGAAACAGAGGGGCTGAAACAGAGGGCGAGAAACAGAGGGCGTGAAACAGAGGGGCTGAAACAGAGGGTCTGAAACATAGGGGCTGAAATAGAGGGGCTGAAAGAAGGGAGCTGAAAAAGAGGGGCTGAAACAGAGGGGCTGAAACAGAGGGGCTGAAACAGAGGGGCTGAAACATTGGGCGAGAAACAGAGGGGCTGAAACAGTGGGGCTGAAACAGAGGGGCTGAAACAGTGGGGCTGAAACAGAGGGGCTGAAACAGAGGGGCTGAAACAGAGGGGCTGAAACAGAGGGGCTGAAACATTGGGCGAGAAACAGAGGGGCTGAAACAGTGGGGCTGAAACAGAGGGGCTGAAACAGTGGGGCTGAAACAGAGGGGCTGAAACAGAGGGGCTGAAACAGAGGGCGAGAAAAAGAGGGGCTGAAACAGAGGGCGAGAAACAGAGGTCGAGAAACAGAGTGCGAGAAACAGAGGGCGAGAAACAGAGGGCGAGAAACAGAGGGCGAGAAACAGAGGGCGAGAAACAAAGGGGCTGAAACAGAGGGGCTGAAACAGAGGGCGAGAAACAGAGGGTGAGAAACAGAGGGGCAGAAACATAGAGTCTGAAACAGAGGGGCTGAAACAGAGGGGCAGAAACAGTGGGGCTGAAACAGAGGGGCTGAAACAGAGGGGCTGAAACAGTGGGGATGAATCAGAGGGTCTGAACCTAATGGCGAGAAACAGAGGGCGAGAAACAGAGGGCGAGAAACAGAGGGGCTGAAACAGAGGGGCTGAAACAGAGAGGCTGAAACAGAGGGGCCTAACAGAGGGCGAGAAACAGAGGGCGTGAAACAGAGGGGCTGAAACAGAGGGCGTGAAACAGAGGGCGAGAAACAGAGGGCGAGAAACAGAGGGTCTGAAACAGAGGGGCTGAAACAGTGGGCGAGAAACAGAGGGGCTGAAACAGAGGGCGTGAAACAGAGGGCGAGAAACAGAGGGCGAGAAAGAGAGGGTCTGAAACAGAGGGGCTGAAACAGAGGGCGAGAAACAGAGGGCGAGAAATTGAGGGGCAAAAACAGAGGGGCTGAAACAGAGGGCGAGAAACAGAGGGGCTGAAACAGAGGGGATGAAACAGATGGGCTGAAACATTGGGCGAGAAACAGAGGGGCTGAAACAGTGGGGCTGAAACAGAGGGGCTGAAACAGTGGGGCTGAAACAGAGGGGCTGAAACAGAGGGGCTGAAAGAGAGGAGCTGAAAAAGAGGGGCTGAAACAGAGGGGCTGAAACAGAGGGGCTGAAACAGAGGGGCTGAAACATTGGGCGAGAAAAAGAGGGGCTGAAACAGTGGGGCTGAAACAGAGGGGCTGAAACAGTGGGGCTGAAACAGAGGGGCTGAAACAGTGGGGATGAATCAGAGGGTCTGAACCTAATGGCGAGAAACAGAGGGCGAGAAACAGAGGGCGAGAAACAGAGGGGCTGAAACAGAGGGGCTGAAACAGAGAGGCTGAAACAGAGGGGCCTAACAGAGGGCGAGAAACAGAGGGCGTGAAACAGAGGGGCTGAAACAGAGGGCGTGAAACAGAGGGCGAGAAACAGAGGGCGAGAAACAGAGGGTCTGAAACAGAGGGGCTGAAACAGTGGGCGAGAAACAGAGGGGCTGAAACAGAGGGCGTGAAACAGAGGGCGAGAAACAGAGGGCGAGAAAGAGAGGGTCTGAAACAGAGGGGCTGAAACAGAGGGCGAGAAACAGAGGGCGAGAAATTGAGGGGCAAAAACAGAGGGGCTGAAACAGAGGGCGAGAAACAGAGGGGCTGAAACAGAGGGGATGAAACAGATGGGCTGAAACATTGGGCGAGAAACAGAGGGGCTGAAACAGTGGGGCTGAAACAGAGGGGCTGAAACAGTGGGGCTGAAACAGAGGGGCTGAAACAGAGGGGCTGAAAGAGAGGAGCTGAAAAAGAGGGGCTGAAACAGAGGGGCTGAAACAGAGGTGCTGAAACAGAGGGGCTGAAACATTGGGCGAGAAAAAGAGGGGCTGAAACAGTGGGGCTGAAACAGAGGGGCTGAAACAGTGGGGCTGAAACAGAGGGGCTGAAACAGAGGGCGAGAAAAAGAGGGGCTGAAACAGAGGGCCAGAAACAGAGGTCGAGAAACAGAGTGCGAGAAACAGAGGGCGAGAAACAGAGGGCGAGAAACAGAGGGCGAGAAACAGAAGGGCTGAAACAGTGGGGCTGAAACAGAGGGTCTGAAACAGAGGGTCTGAAACAGAGGGGCTGAAACAGAGGGCGAGAAACAGAGGGGCTGAAACAGAGGGCGAGAAACATTGGGGCTGAAACATATTGGCTGAAGCAGAGGGGCTGAAACAGAGGGCGAGAAACAGATGGGCTGAAATAGAGGGGCTGAAACAGAGGGCGAGAAACAGAGGGGCTGAAACAGACGGGCTGAAACAGAGGGGCTGCAACAGAGGGCGAGAAACAGAGGGGCTGAAACAGAGGGCGAGAAACACTGGGACTGAAACAGAGGGCGAGAAACAGATGGGCTGAAACAGAGGGGCTGAAACAGAGGGCGAGAAACAGAGGGGCTGAAACAGAAGGGCTGAAACAGAGGGCAAGAAACAGAGGTGCTAAATCAGAGGGCGAGAAACAGAAGGCGAGAAACAGAGGGGCTGAAACAGAGGGCGAGAAACAGAGGGGCTGAAACAGAGGGGCTGAAATAGACGGCGAGAAACAGAGGGCGAGAAACAGAGGGGCTGTAACAGAGGGGCTGAAACAGTGGGCGAGAAACAGAGGGGCTGAAACAGAGGGCGTGAAACAGAGGGCGAGAAACAGAGGGCGAGAAACAGAGGGTCTGAAACAGAGGGGCTGAAACAGTGGGCGAGAAACAGAGGGGCTGAAACAGAGGGCGTGAAACAGAGGGCGAGAAACAGAGGGCGAGAAACAGAGGGTCTGAAACAGAGGGGCTGAAACAGAGGGCGAGAAACAGAGGGCGAGAAATTGAGGGGCAAAAACAGAGGGGCTGAAACAGAGGGCGAGAAACAGAGGGGCTGAAACAGAGGGGATGAAACAGATGGGCTGAAACAGAGGGCGAGAAAAATAGGGTGAGAAACAGAGGGGCTGAAACAGAGGGGCTGAAACAGATGGGCTGAAACAGAGGGGCTGAAACAGAGGGTGAGAAACAGGGGCTGAAACAGAGGGGCTGAAACAGAGGGGCTGAAACAGAGGGCGAGAAACATAGGGCGAGAAACAGAGGGCGAGAAACAGAGGGGCTGAAACATAGGGGGTGAAACAGAGGGGCTGAAACAGATGGCGAGAAACAGAGGGCGAGAAACAGAGGGCGAGAAACAGAGTGCGAGAAACAGAGGGCGAGAAACAGAGGGGCTGAAACAGAGGGGCTGAAACAGAGGGGATGAAACAGAGGGGCTGAAACAGAGGGGCTGAAACAGAGGGCGAGAAACAGAGGGTGAGAAACAGAGGGGCTGAACCAGAGGGACTGAAACAGAGCGGCTGAAACAGAGGGGCTGAAACAGAGGGCGAGAAACAGAGGGGCTGAAACAGAGGGCGAGAAACAGAGGGGCTGAAACAGAGGGGCTGAAACAGAGGGGCTGAAACAGAGGGCGAGAAACAGAGGGGCTGAAACAGAGGACGAGAAACAGAGGGGCTGAAACAGAGGGCGAGAAACAGAGGGAGAGAAACTGAGGGCGAGAAACAGAGGGGCTGAAACAGAGGGTCTGAAACATAGGGGCTGAAATAGAGGGGCTGAAACAGAGGAGCTGAAAAAGAGGGGCTGAAACAGAGGGGCTGAAACAGAGGGGCTGAAACAGAGGGGCTGAAACAGAGGGCGAGAAACAGAGGGGCTGAAACAGTGGGGCTGAAACAGAGGGGCTGAAACAGAGGGGCTGAAACAGAGGGCGAGAAACAGAGGGGCCTAACAGAGGGCGAGAAACAGAGGGGCTGAAACAGAGGGCGAGTAACAGAGGGGCTGAAACAGAGGGGCTGAAACAGAGGGCGAGAAACAGAGGGCGAGAAACAGAGGGCGAGAAACAGAGGGCGAGAAACAGTGGGGCTGAAACAGAGGGGCTGAAACAGAGGGCGAGAGACAGAGGGCGAGAAACAGATTGCGAGAAACAGAGGTCGAGAAACAGAGGGCGAGAAACAGAGGGCGAGAAACAGAGCGGCTGAAACAGAGGGCGAGAAACAGAGGTCGAGAAACAGAGTGCGAGAAACAGAGGGCGAGAAACAGAGGGCGAGAAACAGAGGGCGAGAAACAAAGGGGCTGAAACAGTGGGGCTGAAACAGAGGGGCTGAAACAGAGGAACTGAAACATTGGGGATGAATCAGAGGGGCTGAAACAAATGGCGAGAAACAGAGGGCGAGAAACAGAGGGCGAGAAACAGAGGGGCTGAAACAGAGGGCGAGAAACAGAGGTCGAGAAACAGAGTGCGAGAAACAGAGGGCGAGAAACAGAGGGCGAGAAACAGAGGGCGAGAAACAAAGCGGCTGAAACAGTGGGGCTGAAACAGAGGGGCTGAAACAGAGGGACTGAAACATTGGGGATGAATCAGAGGGGCTGAAACAAATGGCGAGAAACAGAGGGCGAGAAACAGAGGGCGAGAAACAGAGGGGCTGAAACAGAGGGGCTGAAACAGTGGGGTTGAAACAGAGGGGCTGAAACAGAGAGCGAGAAACAGAGGGCGTGAAACAGAGGGGCTGAAACAGAGGGTCTGAAACATAGGGGCTGAAATAGTGGGGCTGAAAGAGAGGAGCTGAAAAAGAGGGGCTGAAACAGAGGGGCTGAAACAGAGGGGCTGAAACAGAGGGGCTGAAACATTGGGCACAAACAGAGGGGCTGAAACAGTGGGGCTGAAACAGAGGGGCTGAAACAGTGGGGCTGAAACAGAGGGGCTGAAACAGAGGGGCTGAAACAGAGGGCGAGAAAAAGAGGGGCTGAAACAGAGGGCGAGAAACAGAGGTCGAGAAACAGAGTGCGAGAAACAGAGGGCGAGAAACAGAGGGCGAGAAACAGAGGGCGAGAAACAAAGGGGCTGAAACAGAGGGGCTGAAACAGAGGGCGAGAAACAGACGGTGAGAAACAGAGGGGCTGAAACATAGAGTCTGAAACAGAGGGGCTGAAACAGAGGGGCTGAAACAGTGGGGCTGAAACAGAGGGACTGAAACAAAGGGGCTGAAACAGTGGGGATGAATCAGAGGGTCTGAACCAAATGGCGAGAAACAGAGGGCGAGAAACAGAGGGCGAGAAACAGAGGGGCTGAAACAGAGGGGCTGAAACAGAGAGGCTGAAACAGAGGGGCCTAACAGAGGGCGAGAAACAGAGGGCGTGAAACAGAGGGGCTGAAACAGAGGGTCTGAAACATAGGGGCTGAAATAGAGGGGCTGAAAGAGAGGAGCTGAAAAAGAGGGGCTGAAACAGAGGGGCTGAAACAGAGGGGCTGAAACAGAGGGGCTGAAACAGAGGGCGAGAAACAGAGGGGCTGAAACAGTGGGGCTGAAACAGTGGGGCTGAAACAGAGGGGCTGAAACAGAGGGCGAGAAACAGAGGGGCTGAAACAGAGGGGCTGAAACAGAGGGCGAGAAACATAGGGCGAGAAACAGAGGGCGAGAAACAGAGGGGCTGAAACATAGGGGGTGAAACAGAGGGGCTGAAACAGATGGCGAGAAACAGAGGGCGAGAAACAGAGGGCGAGAAACAGAGTGCGAGAAACAGAGGGCGAGAAACAGAGGGGCTGGAACAGAGGGGCTGAAACAGAGGGGATGAGACAGAGGGGCTGAAACAGAGGGGCTGAAACAGAGGGCGAGAAACAGAGGGTGAGAAACAGAGGGGCTGAACCAGAGGGACTGAAACAGAGCGGCTGAAACAGAGGGGCTGAAACAGAGGGCGAGAAACAGAGGGGCTGAAACAGAGGGCGAGAAACAGAGGGGATGAAACAGAGGAGCTGAAACAGAGGGGCTGAAACAGAGGGCGAGAAACAGAGGGTGAGAAACAGAGGGGCTGAACCAGAGGGACTGAAACAGAGCGGCTGAAACAGAGGGGCTGAAACAGAGGGCGAGAAACAGAGGGGCTGAAACAGAGGGCGAGAAACAGAGGGGCTGAAACAGAGAGGCTGAAACAGAGGGGCTGAAACAGAGGGCGAGAAACAGAGGGGCTGAAACAGAGGACGAGAAACAGAGGGGCTGAAACAGAGGGCGAGAAACAGAGGGCGAGAAACTGAGGGCGAGAAACAGAGGGGCTGAAACAGAGGGTCTGAAACGTAGGGGCTGAAATTGAGGGGCTGAAACAGAGGAGCTGAAAAAGAGGGGCTGAAACAGAGGGGCTGAAACAGAGGGGCTGAAACAGAGGGGCTGAAACAGAGGGCGAGAAACAGAGGGGCTGAAACAGTGGGGCTGAAACAGAGGGGCTGAAACAGAGGGGCTGAAACAGAGGGCGAGAAACAGAGGGGCTGAAACAGAGGGCGAGAAACAGAGGGGCTGAAACAGAGGGCGAGTAACAGAGGGGCTGAAACAGAGGGGTTGAAACAGAGGGCGAGAAACAGAGGGCGAGAAACAGAGGGCGAGAAACAGAGGGCGAGAAACAGTGGGGCTGAAACAGAGGGGCTGAAACAGAGGGCGAGAGACAGAGGGCGAGAAACAGATTGCGAGAATCAGAGGTCGAGAAACAGAGGGCGAGAAACAGAGGGCGAGAAACAGAGGGGCTGAAACAGAGGGCGAGAAACAGAGGTCGAGAAACAGAGTGCGAGAAACAGAGGGCGAGAAACAGAGGGCGAGAAACAGAGGGCGAGAAACAGAGGGCGAGAAACAAAGGGGCTGAAACAGAGGGGCTGAAACAGAGGGCGAGAAACAGAGGGTGAGAAACATAGGGGCTGAAACAGAGGGGCTGAAACAGTGGGGCTGAAACAGAGGGGCTGAAACAGAGGGACTGAAACATTGGGGATGAATCAGAGGGGCTGAAACAAATGGCGAGAAACAGAGGGCGAGAAACAGAGGGCGAGAAACAGAGGGGCTGAAACAGAGGGGCTGAAACAGTGGGGCTGAAACAGAGGGGCTGAAACAGAGGGCGAGAAACAGAGGGCGTGAAACAGAGGGGCTGAAACAGAGGGTCTGAAACATAGGGGCTGAAATAGAGGGGCTGAAAGAGAGGAGCTGAAAAAGAGGGGCTGAAACAGAGGGGCTGAAACAGAGGGGCTGAAACAGAGGGGCTGAAACATTGGGCGAGAAACAGAGGGGCTGAAACAGTGGGCTGAAACAGAGGGGCTGAAACAGTGGGGCTGAAACAGAGGGGCTGAAACAGAGGGCGAGAAAAAGAGGGGCTGAAACAGAGGGCGAGAAACAGAGGTCGAGAAACAGAGTGCGAGAAACAGAGGGCGAGAAACAGAGGGCGAGAAACTGAGGGCGAGAAACAGAAGGGCTGAAACAGAGGGGCTGAAACAGAGGGGCTGAAACAGAGGGCGAAAAACAGAGGGGCTGAAACAGTGGGGCTGAAACAGAGGGGCTGAAACAGAGGGGCTGAAACAGAGGGCGAGAAACAGAGGGGCTTAAACAGAGGGCGAGAAACAGAGGGGCTGAAACAGAGGGCGAGTAACAGTGGGGCTGAAACAGAGGGGCTGAAACAGAGGGCGAGAAACAGAGGGCGAGAAACAGAGGGCGAGAAACAGAGGGCGAGAAACAGTGGGGCTGAAACAGAGGTGCTGAAACAGAGGGCGAGAGACAGACGGCGAGAAACAGATTGCGAGAAACAGAGGTCGAGAAACAGAGGGCGAGAAACAGAGGGCGAGAAACAGAGGGGCTGAAACAGAGGGCGAGAAACAGAGGTCGAGAAACAGAGTGCGAGAAACAGAGGGCGAGAAACAGAGGGCGAGAAACAGAGGGCGAGAAACAAAGGGGCTGAAACAGAGGGGCTGAAACAGAGGGCGAGAAACAGAGGGTGAGAAACATAGGGGCTGAAACAGAGGGGCTGAAACAGTGGGGCTGAAACAGAGGTGCTGAAACAGAGGGACTGAAACATTGGGGATGAATCAGAGGGGCTGAAACAAATGGCGAGAAACAGAGGGCGAGAAACAGAGGGCGAGAAACAGAGGGGCTGAAACAGAGGGGCTGAAACAGTGGGGCTGAAACAGAGGGGCTGAAACAGAGGGCGAGAAACAGAGGGCGTGAAACAGAGGGGCTGAAACAGAGGGTCTGAAACATAGGGGCTGAAATAGAGGGGCTGAAAGAGAGGAGCTGAAAAAGAGGGGCTGAAACAGAGGGGCTGAAACAGAGGGGCTGAAACAGAGGGGCTGAAACATTGTTCGAGAAACAGAGGGGCTGAAACAGTGGGGCTGAAACAGAGGGGCTGAAACAGTGGGGCTGAAACAGAGGGGCTGAAACAGAGGGGCTGAAACAGAGGGCGAGAAAAAGAGGGGCTGAAACAGAGGGCGAGAAACAGAGGTCGAGAAACAGAGTGCGAGAAACAGAGGGCGAGAAACAGAGGGCGAGAAACAGAGGGCGAGAAACAGAGGGCGAGAAAAAAAGGGGCTGAAACAGAGGGGCTGAAACAGAGGGCGAGAAACAGAGGGTGAGAAACAGAGGGGCTGAAACATAGAGTCTGAAACAGAGGGGCTGAAACAGAGGGGCTGAAACATTGGGGATGAAACAGTGGGGCTGAAACAGAGGGGCTGAAACAGTGGGGATGAATCAGAGGGTCTGAACCAAATGGCGAGAAACAGAGGGCGAGAAACAGAGGGCGAGAAACAGAGGGGCTGAAACAGAGGGGCTGAAACAGAGGGCGAGAAACAGAGGGGCTGAAACAGAGGGGATGAAACAGATGGGCTGAAACATTGGGCGAGAAACAGAGGGGCTGAAACAGTGGGGCTGAAACAGAGGGGCTGAAACAGTGGGGCTGAAACAGAGGGGCTGAAACAGAGGGGCTGAAAGAGAGGAGCTGAAAAAGAGGGGCTGAAACAGAGGGGCTGAAACAGAGGGGCTGAAAAAGAGGGGCTGAAACATTGGGCGAGAAACAGAGCGGCTGAAACAGTGGGGCTGAAACAGAGGGGCTGAAACAGTGGGGCTGAAACAGAGGGGCTGAAACAGAGGGCGAGAAAAAGAGGGGCTGAAACAGAGGGGCTGAAACAGAGGGGCTGAAACATTGGGCGAGAAACAGAGGGGCTGAAACAGTGGGGCTGAAACAGAGGGGCTGAAACAGTGGGGCTGAAACAGAGGGGCTGAAACAGAGGGGCTGAAACAGAGGGCGAGAAAAAGAGGGGCTGAAACAGAGGGCGAGAAACAGAGGTCGAGAAACAGAGTGCGAGAAACAGAGGGCGAGAAACAGAGGGCGAGAAACAGAGGGCGAGAAACAGAGGGGCTGAAACAGTGGGGCTGAAACAGAGGGTCTGAAACAGAGGGGCTGAAACAGAGGGGCTGAAACAGAGGGCGAGAAACAGAGGGGCTGAAACAGAGGGCGAGAAACATTGGGGCTGAAACATATTGGCTGAAGCAGAGGGGCTGAAACAGAGGGCGAGAAACAGATGGGCTGAAATAGAGTGGCTGAAACAGAGGGCGAGAAACAGAGGGGCTGAAACAGACGGGCTGAAACAGAGGGGCTGAAACAGAGGGCGAGAAACAGAGGGGCTGAAACAGAGGGCGAGAAACATTGGGGCTGAAACAGAGGGCGAGAAACAGATGGGCTGAAACAGAGGGGCTGAAACAGAGGGCGAGAAACAGAGGGGCTGAAACAGAAGGGCTGAAACAGAGGGCAAGAAACAGAGGTGCTAAATCAGAGGGCGAGAAACAGAGGGCGAGAAACAGAGGGCGAGAAACAGAGGGGCTGAAACAGAGGGGCTGAAATAGAGGGCGAGAAACAGAGGGCGAGAAACAGAGGGGCTGTAACAGAGGGGCTGAAACAGTGGGCGAGAAAAAGAGGGGCTGAAACAGAGGGCGTGAAACAGAGGGCGAGAAACAGAGGGCGAGAAACAGAGGGTCTGAAACAGAGGGGCTGAAACAGTGAGCGAGAAACAGAGGGGCTGAAACAGTGCGGCTGAAACAGAGGGGCTGAAACAGAGGGGCTGAAACAGTGGGGCTGAAACAGAGGGGCTGAAACAGTGGGGCTGAAACAGAGGGGCTGAAACAGAGGGCGAGAAAAAGAGGGGCTGAAACAGAGGGCGAGAAACAGAGGTCGAGAAACAGAGTGCGAGAAACAGAGGGCGAGAAACAGAGGGCGAGAAACAGAGGGCGAGAAACAGAAGGGCTGAAACAGAGGGGCTGAAACAGAGGGGCTGAAACAGAGGGCGAGAAACAGTGGGGCTGAAACAGTGGGGCTGAAACAGAGGGGCTGTAACAGAGGGGCTGAAACAGAGGGCGAGAAACAGAGGGGCTTAAACAGAGGGCGAGAAACAGAGGGGCTGAAACAGAGGGCGAGTAACAGTGGGGCTGAAACAGAGGGGCTGAAACAGAGGGCGAGAAACAGAGGGCGAGAAACAGAGGGCGAGAAACAGAGGGCGAGAAACAGTGGGGCTGAAACAGAGGGGCTGAAACAGAGGGCGAGAGACAGACGGCGAGAAACAGATTGCGAGAAACAGAGGTCGAGAAACAGAGGGCGAGAAACAGAGGGCGAGAAACAGAGGGGCTGAAACAGAGGGCGAGAAACAGAGGTCGAGAAACAGAGTGCGAGAAACAGAGGGCGAGAAACAGAGGGCGAAAAACAGAGGGCGAGAAACAAAGGGGCTGAAACAGAGGGGCTGAAACAGAGGGCGAGAAACAGAGGGTGAGAAACATAGGGGCTGAAACAGAGGGGCTGAAACAGTGGGGCTGAAACAGAGTGGCTGAAACAGAGGGACTGAAACATTGGGGATGAATCAGAGGAGCTGAAACAAATGGCGAGAAACAGAGGGCGAGAAACAGAGGGCGAGAAACAGAGGGGCTGAAACAGAGGGGCTGAAACAGTGGGGATGAAACAGAGGGGCTGAAACAGAGGGCGAGAAACAGAGGGAGTGAAACAGAGGGGCTGAAACAGAGGGTCTGAAACATAGGGGCTGAAATAGAGGGGCTGAAAGAGAGGAGCTGAAAAAGAGGGGCTGAAACAGAGGGGCTGAAACAGAGGGGCTGAAACAGAGGGGCTGAAACATTGGGCGAGAAACAGAGGGGCTGAAACAGTGGGGCTGAAACAGAGGGGCTGAAACAGTGGGGCTGAAACAGAGGGGCTGAAACAGAGGGGCTGAAACAGAGGGCGAGAAAAAGAGGGGCTGAAAGAGAGGGCGAGAAACAGAGGTCGAGAAACAGAGTGCGAGAAACAGAGGGCGAGAAACAGAGGGCGAGAAACAGAGGGCGAGAAACAAAGGGGCTGAAACAGAGGGGCTGAAACAGAGGGCGAGAAACAGAGGGGCTGAAACAGACGGGCTGAAACAGAGGGGCTGAAACAGAGGGCGAGAAACAGAGGGGCTGAAACAGAGGGCGAGAAACATTGGGGCTGAAACAGAGGGCGAGAAACAGATGGGCTGAAACAGAGGGGCTGAAACAGAGGGCGAGAAACAGAGGGGCTGAAACAGAAGGGCTGAAACAGAGGGCAAGAAACAGAGGTGCTAAATCAGAGGGCGAGAAACAGAGGGCGAGAAACAGAGGGGCTGAAACAGAGGGCGAGAAACAGAGGGGCTGAAACAGAGGGGCTGAAATAGAGGGCGAGAAACAGAGGGCGAGAAACAGAGGGGCTGTAACAGAGGGGCTGAAACAGTGGGCGAGAAAAAGAGGGGCTGAAACAGAGGGCGTGAAACAGAGGGCGAGAAACAGAGGGCGAGAAACAGAGGGTCTGAAACAGAGGGGCTGAAACAGTGGGCGAGAAACAGAGGGGCTGAAACAGTGGGGCTGAAACAGAGGGGCTGAAACAGAGGGGCTGAAACAGTGGGGCTGAAACAGAGGGGCTGAAACAGTGGGGCTGAAACAGAGGGGCTGAAACAGAGGGCGAGAAAAAGAGGGGCTGAAACAGAGGGCGAGAAACAGAGGTCGAGAAACAGAGTGCGAGAAACAGAGGGCGAGAAACAGAGGGCGAGAAACAGAGGGCGAGAAACAGAAGGGCTGAAACAGAGGGGCTGAAACAGAGGGGCTGAAACAGAGGGCGAGAAACAGAGGGGCTGAAACAGTGGGGCTGAAACAGAGGGGCTGTAACAGAGGGGCTGAAACAGAGGGCGAGAAACAGAGGGGCTTAAACAGAGGGCGAGAAACAGAGGGGCTGAAACAGAGGGCGAGTAACAGTGGGGCTGAAACAGAGGGGCTGAAACAGAGGGCGAGAAACAGAGGGCGAGAAACAGAGGGCGAGAAACAGAGGGCGAGAAACAGAGGGGCTGAAACAGAGGGGCTGAAACAGAGGGCGAGAGACAGACGGCGAGAAACAGATTGCGAGAAACAGAGGTCGAGAAACAGAGGGCGAGAAACAGAGGGCGAGAAACAGAGGGGCTGAAACAGAGGGCGAGAAACAGAGGTCGAGAAACAGAGTGCGAGAAACAGAGGGCGAGAAACAGAGGGCGAGAAACAGAGGGCGAGAAACAAAGGGGCTGAAACAGAGGGGCTGAAACAGAGGGCGAGAAACAGAGGGTGAGAAACATAGGGGCTGAAACAGAGGGGCTGAAACAGTGGGGCTGAAACAGAGTGGCTGAAACAGAGGGACTGAAACATTGGGGATGAATCAGAGGAGCTGAAACAAATGGCGAGAAACAGAGGGCGAGAAACAGAGGGCGAGAAACAGAGGGGCTGAAACAGAGGGGCTGAAACAGTGGGGATGAAACAGAGGGGCTGAAACAGAGGGCGAGAAACAGAGGGAGTGAAACAGAGGGGCTGAAACAGAGGGTCTGAAACGTAGGGGCTGAAATAGAGGGGCTGAAAGAGAGGAGCTGAAAAAGAGGGGCTGAAACAGAGGGGCTGAAACAGAGGGGCTGAAACAGAGGGGCTGAAACATTGGGCGAGAAACAGAGGGGCTGAAACAGTGGGGCTGAAACAGAGGGGCTGAAACAGTGGGGCTGAAACAGAGGGGCTGAAACAGAGGGGCTGAAACAGAGGGCGAGAAAAAGAGGGGCTGAAAGAGAGGGCGAGAAACAGAGGTCGAGAAACAGAGTGCGAGAAACAGAGGGCGAGAAACAGAGGGCGAGAAACAGAGGGCGAGAAACAGAGGGCGAGAAACAAAGGGGCTGAAACAGAGGGGCTGAAACAGAGGGCGAGAAACAGAGGGTGAGAAACAGAGGGGCTGAAACATAGAGTCTGAAACAGAGGGGCTGAAACAGAGGGGCTGAAACAGTGGGGCTGAAACAGTGGGGCTGAAACAGAGGGGCTGAAACAGTGGGGATGAATCAGAGGGTCTGAACCAAATGGCGAGAAACAGAGGGCGAGAAACAGAGGGCGAGAAACAGAGGGGCTGAAACAGAGGGGCTGAAACAGAGAGGCTGAAACAGAGGGGCCTAACAGAGGGCGAGAAACAGAGGGCGTGAAACAGAGGGGCTGAAACAGAGGGAGTGAAACAGAGGGCGAGAAACAGAGGGCGAGAAACAGAGGGTCTGAAACAGAGGGGCTGAAACAGTGGGCGAGAAACAGAGGGGCTGAAACAGAGGGCGTGAAACAGAGGGCGAGAAACAGAGGGCGAGATAGAGAGGGTCTGAAACAGAGGGGCTGAAACAGAGGGCGAGAAACAGAGGGCGAGAAATTGAGGGGCAAAAACAGAGGGGCTGAAACAGAGGGCGAGAAACAGAGGGGCTGAAACAGAGGGGATGAAACAGTTGGGCTGAAACATTGGGCGAGAAACAGAGGGGCTGAAACAGTGGGGCTGAAACAGAGGGGCTGAAACAGTGGGGCTGAAACAGAGGGGCTGAAACAGAGGGGCTGAAAGAGAGGAGCTGAAAAAGAGGGGCTGAAACAGAGGGGCTGAAACAGAGGGGCTGAAACAGAGGGGCTGAAACATTGGGCGAGAAACAGAGGGACTGAAACAGTGGGGCTGAAACAGAGGGGCTGAAACAGTGGGGCTGAAACAGAGGGGCTGAAACAGAGGGCGAGAAAAAGAGGGGCTGAAACAGAGGGGCTGAAACAGAGGGGCTGAAACATTGGGCGAGAAACAGAGGGGCTGAAACAGTGGGGCTGAAACAGAGGGGCTGAAACAGTGGGGCTGAAACAGAGGGGCTGAAACAGAGGGGCTGAAACAGAGGGCGAGAAAAAGAGGGGCTGAAACAGAGGGCGAGAAACAGAGGTCGAGAAACAGAGTGCGAGAAACAGAGGGCGAGAAACAGAGGGCGAGAAACAGAGGGCGAGAAACAGAGGGGCTGAAACAGTGGGGCTGAAACAGAGGGTCTGAAACAGAGGGGCTGAAACAGAGGGGCTGAAACAGAGGGCGAGAAACAGAGGGGCTGAAACAGAGGGCGAGAAACATTGGGGCTGAAACATATTGGCTGAAGCAGAGGGGCTGAAACAGAGGGCGAGAAACAGATGGGCTGAAATAGAGCGGCTGAAACAGAGGGCGAGAAACAGAGGGGCTGAAACAGACGGGCTGAAACAGAGCGGCTGAAACAGAGGGCGAGAAACAGAGGGGCTGAAACAGAGGGCGAGAAACATTGGGACTGAAACAGAGGGCGAGAAACAGATGGGCTGAAACAGAGGGGCTGAAACAGAGGGCGAGAAACAGAGGGGCTGAAACAGAAGGGCTGAAACAGAGGGCAAGAAACAGAGGTGCTAAATCAGAGGGCGAGAAACAGAGGGCGAGAAACAGAGGGGCTGAAACAGAGGGCGAGAAACAGAGGGGCTGAAACAGAGGGGCTGAAATAGAGGGCGAGAAACAGAGGGCGAGAAACAGAGGGGCTGTAACAGAGGGGCTGAAACAGTGGGCGAGAAACAGAGGGGCTGAAACAGAGGGCGTGAAACAGAGGGCGAGAAACAGAGGGCGAGAAACAGAGGGTCTGAAACAGAGGGGCTGAAACAGTGGGCGAGAAACAGAGGGGCTGAAACAGTGGGGCTGAAACAGAGGGGCTGAAACAGAGGGGCTGAAACAGTGGGGCTGAAACAGAGGGGCTGAAACAGTGGGGCTGAAACAGAGGGGCTGAAACAGAGGGCGAGAAAAAGAGGGGCTGAAACAGAGGGCGAGAAACAGAGGTCGAGAAACAGAGTGCGAGAAACAGAGGGCGAGAAACAGAGGGCGAGAAACAGAGGGCGAGAAACAGAAGGGCTGAAACAGAGGGGCTGAAACAGAGGGGCTGAAACAGAGGGCGAGAAACAGAGGGGCTGAAACAGTGGGGCTGAAACAGAGGGGCTGAAACAGAGGGGCTGAAACATAGGGCGAGAAACAGAGGGGCTTAAATAGAGGGCGAGAAACAGAGGGGCTGAAACAGAGGGCGAGTAACAGTGGGGCTGAAACAGAGGGGCTGAAACAGAGGGCGAGAAACAGAGGGCGAGAAACAGAGGGCGAGAAACAGAGGGCGAGAAACAGTGGGGCTGAAACAGAGGGGCTGAAACAGAGGGCGAGAGACAGACGGCGAGAAACAGATTGCGAGAAACTGAGGGCGAGAAACAGAGGGCGAGAAACAGAGGGCGAGAAACAGAGGGGCTGAAACAGAGGGCGAGAAACAGAGGTCGAGAAACAGAGTGCGAGAAACAGAGGGCTTGAAACAGAGGGCGAGAAACAGAGGGCGAGAAACAAAGGGGCTGAAACAGAGGGGCTGAAACAGAGGGCGAGAAACAGAGGGTGAGAAACATAGGGGCTGAAACAGAGGGGCTGAAACAGTGGGGCTGAAACAGAGGGGCTGAAACAGAGGGACTGAAACATTGGGGATGAATCAGAGGGGCTGAAACAAATGGCGAGAATCAGAGGGCGAGAAACAGAGGGCGAGAAACAGAGGTGCTGAAACAGAGGGGCTGAAACAGTGGGGCTGAAACAGAGGGGCTGAAACAGAGGGCGAGAAACAGAGGGCGTGAAACAGAGGGGCTGAAACAGAGGGTCTGAAACATAGTGGCTGAAATAGAGGGGCTGAAAGAGAGGAGCTGAAAAAGAGGGGCTGAAACAGAGGGGCTGAAACAGAGGGGCTGAAACAGAGGGGCTGAAACATTGGGCGAGAAACAGAGGGGCTGAAACAGTGGGGCTGAAACAGAGGGGCTGAAACAGTGGGGCTGAAACAGAGGGGCTGAAACAGAGGGGCTGAAACAGAGGGCGAGAAAAAGAGGGGCTGAAACAGAGGGCGAGAAACAGAGGTCGAGAAACAGAGTGCGAGAAACAGAGGGCGAGAAACAGAGGGCGAGAAACAGAGGGCGAGAAACAGAGGGCGAGAAACAAAGGGGCTGAAACAGAGGGGCTGAAACAGAGGGCGAGAAACAGAGGGTGAGAAACAGAGGGGCTGAAACATAGAGTCTGAAACAGAGGGGCTGAAACAGAGGGGCTGAAACAGTGGGGCTGAAACAGTGGGGCTGAAACAGAGGGGCTGAAACAGTGGGGATGAATCAGAGGGTCTGAACCAAATGGCGAGAAACAGAGGGCGAGAAACAGAGGGCGAGAAACAGAGGGGCTGAAACAGAGGGGCTGAAACAGAGAGGCTGAAACAGAGGGGCCTAACAGAGGGCGAGAAACAGAGGGCGTGAAACAGAGGGGCTGAAACAGAGGGAGTGAAACAGAGGGCGAGAAACAGAGGGCGAGAAACAGAGGGTCTGAAACAGAGGGGCTGAAACAGTGGGCGAGAAACAGAGGGGCTGAAACAGAGGGCGTGAAACAGAGGGCGAGAAACAGAGGGCGAGATAGAGAGGGTCTGAAACAGAGGGGCTGAAACAGAGGGCGAGAAACAGAGGGCGAGAAATTGAGGGGCAAAAACAGAGGGGCTGAAACAGAGGGCGAGAAACAGAGGGGCTGAAACAGAGGGGATGAAACAGTTGGGCTGAAACATTGGGCGAGAAACAGAGGGGCTGAAACAGTGGGGCTGAAACAGAGGGGCTGAAACAGTGGGGCTGAAACAGAGGGGCTGAAACAGAGGGGCTGAAAGAGAGGAGCTGAAAAAGAGGGGCTGAAACAGAGGGGCTGAAACAGAGGGGCTGAAACAGAGGGGCTGAAACATTGGGCGAGAAACAGAGGGACTGAAACAGTGGGGCTGAAACAGAGGGGCTGAAACAGTGGGGCTGAAACAGAGGGGCTGAAACAGAGGGCGAGAAAAAGAGGGGCTGAAACAGAGGGGCTGAAACAGAGGGGCTGAAACATTGGGCGAGAAACAGAGGGGCTGAAACAGTGGGGCTGAAACAGAGGGGCTGAAACAGTGGGGCTGAAACAGAGGGGCTGAAACAGAGGGGCTGAAACAGAGGGCGAGAAAAAGAGGGGCTGAAACAGAGGGCGAGAAACAGAGGTCGAGAAACAGAGTGCGAGAAACAGAGGGCGAGAAACAGAGGGCGAGAAACAGAGGGCGAGAAACAGAGGGGCTGAAACAGTGGGGCTGAAACAGAGGGTCTGAAACAGAGGGGCTGAAACAGAGGGGCTGAAACAGAGGGCGAGAAACAGAGGGGCTGAAACAGAGGGCGAGAAACATTGGGGCTGAAACATATTGGCTGAAGCAGAGGGGCTGAAACAGAGGGCGAGAAACAGATGGGCTGAAATAGAGCGGCTGAAACAGAGGGCGAGAAACAGAGGGGCTGAAACAGACGGGCTGAAACAGAGCGGCTGAAACAGAGGGCGAGAAACAGAGGGGCTGAAACAGAGGGCGAGAAACATTGGGACTGAAACAGAGGGCGAGAAACAGATGGGCTGAAACAGAGGGGCTGAAACAGAGGGCGAGAAACAGAGGGGCTGAAACAGAAGGGCTGAAACAGAGGGCAAGAAACAGAGGTGCTAAATCAGAGGGCGAGAAACAGAGGGCGAGAAACAGAGGGGCTGAAACAGAGGGCGAGAAACAGAGGGGCTGAAACAGAGGGGCTGAAATAGAGGGCGAGAAACAGAGGGCGAGAAACAGAGGGGCTGTAACAGAGGGGCTGAAACAGTGGGCGAGAAACAGAGGGGCTGAAACAGAGGGCGTGAAACAGAGGGCGAGAAACAGAGGGCGAGAAACAGAGGGTCTGAAACAGAGGGGCTGAAACAGTGGGCGAGAAACAGAGGGGCTGAAACAGTGGGGCTGAAACAGAGGGGCTGAAACAGAGGGGCTGAAACAGTGGGGCTGAAACAGAGGGGCTGAAACAGTGGGGCTGAAACAGAGGGGCTGAAACAGAGGGCGAGAAAAAGAGGGGCTGAAACAGAGGGCGAGAAACAGAGGTCGAGAAACAGAGTGCGAGAAACAGAGGGCGAGAAACAGAGGGCGAGAAACAGAGGGCGAGAAACAGAAGGGCTGAAACAGAGGGGCTGAAACAGAGGGGCTGAAACAGAGGGCGAGAAACAGAGGGGCTGAAACAGTGGGGCTGAAACAGAGGGGCTGAAACAGAGGGGCTGAAACATAGGGCGAGAAACAGAGGGGCTTAAATAGAGGGCGAGAAACAGAGGGGCTGAAACAGAGGGCGAGTAACAGTGGGGCTGAAACAGAGGGGCTGAAACAGAGGGCGAGAAACAGAGGGCGAGAAACAGAGGGCGAGAAACAGAGGGCGAGAAACAGTGGGGCTGAAACAGAGGGGCTGAAACAGAGGGCGAGAGACAGACGGCGAGAAACAGATTGCGAGAAACTGAGGGCGAGAAACAGAGGGCGAGAAACAGAGGGCGAGAAACAGAGGGGCTGAAACAGAGGGCGAGAAACAGAGGTCGAGAAACAGAGTGCGAGAAACAGAGGGCTTGAAACAGAGGGCGAGAAACAGAGGGCGAGAAACAAAGGGGCTGAAACAGAGGGGCTGAAACAGAGGGCGAGAAACAGAGGGTGAGAAACATAGGGGCTGAAACAGAGGGGCTGAAACAGTGGGGCTGAAACAGAGGGGCTGAAACAGAGGGACTGAAACATTGGGGATGAATCAGAGGGGCTGAAACAAATGGCGAGAAACAGAGGGCGAGAAACAGAGGGCGAGAAACAGAGGTGCTGAAACAGAGGGGCTGAAACAGTGGGGCTGAAACAGAGGGGCTGAAACAGAGGGCGAGAAACAGAGGGCGTGAAACAGAGGGGCTGAAACAGAGGGTCTGAAACATAGTGGCTGAAATAGAGGGGCTGAAAGAGAGGAGCTGAAAAAGAGGGGCTGAAACAGAGGGGCTGAAACAGAGGGGCTGAAACAGAGGGGCTGAAACATTGGGCGAGAAACAGAGGGGCTGAAACAGTGGGGCTGAAACAGAGGGGCTGAAACAGTGGGGCTGAAACAGAGGGGCTGAAACAGAGGGGCTGAAACAGAGGGCGAGAAAAAGAGGGGCTGAAACAGAGGGCGAGAAACAGAGGTCGAGAAACAGAGTGCGAGAAACAGAGGGCGAGAAACAGAGGGCGAGAAACAGAGGGCGAGAAACAGAGGGCGAGAAACAAAGGGGCTGAAACAGAGGGGCTGAAACAGAGGGCGAGAAACAGAGGGTGAGAAACAGAGGGGCTGAAACATAGAGTCTGAAACAGAGGGGCTGAAACAGAGGGGCTGAAACAGTGGGGCTGAAACAGTGGGGCTGAAACAGAGGGGCTGAAACAGTGGGGATGAATCAGAGGGTCTGAACCAAATGGCGAGAAACAGGGTGCGAGAAACAGAGGGCGAGGAACAGAGGGGCTGAAACAGAGGGGCTGAAACAGAGAGGCTGAAACAGAGGGGCCTAACAGAGGGCGAGAAACAGAGGGCGTGAAACAGAGGGGCTGAAACAGAGGGCGTGAAACAGAGGGCGAGAAACAGAGGGCGAGAAACAGAGGGTCTGAAACAGAGGGGCTGAAACAGTGGGCGAGAAACAGAGGGGCTGAAACAGAGGGCGTGAAACAGAGGGCGAGAAACAGAGGGCGAGAAAGAGAGGGTCTGAAACAGAGGGGCTGAAACAGAGGGCGAGAAACAGAGGGCGAGAAATTGAGGGGCAAAAACAGAGGGGCTGAAACAGAGGGCGAGAAACAGAGGGGCTGAAACAGAGGGGATGAAACAGATGGGCTGAAACATTGGGCGAGAAACAGAGGGGCTGAAACAGTGGGGCTGAAACAGAGGGGCTGAAACAGTGGGGCTGAAACAGAGGGGCTGAAACAGAGGGGCTGAAAGAGAGGAGCTGAAAAAGAGGGGCTGAAACAGAGGGGCTGAAACAGAGGGGCTGAAACAGAGGGGCTGAAACATTGGGCGAGAAACAGAGGGGCTGAAACAGTGGGGCTGAAACAGAGGGGCTGAAACAGTGGGGCTGAAACAGAAGGGCTGAAACAGCGGGCGAGAAAAAGAGGGGCTGAAACAGAGGGGCTGAAACAGAGGGGCTGAAACATTGGGCGAGAAACAGAGGGGCTGAAACAGTGGGGCTGAAACAGAGGGGCTGAAACAGTGGGGCTGAAACAGAGAGGCTGAAACAGAGGGGCTGAAACAGAGGGCGAGAAAAAGAGGGTCTGAAACAGAGGGCGAGAAACAGAGGTCGAGAAACAGAGTGCGAGAAACAGAGGGCGAGAAACAGAGGGCGAGAAACAGAGGGCGAGAAACAGAGGGGCTGAAACAGTGGGGCTGAAACAGAGGGTCTGAAACAGAGGGGCTGAAACAGAGGGGCTGAAACAGAGGGCGAGAAACAGAGGGGCTGAAACAGAGGGCGAGAAACATTGGGGCTGAAACATATTGGCTGAAGCAGAGGGGCTGAAACAGAGGGCGAGAAACAGATGGGCTGAAATAGAGCGGCTGAAACAGAGGGCGAGAAACAGAGGGGCTGAAACAGACGGGCTGAAACAGAGGGGCTGAAACAGAGGGCGAGAAACAGAGGGGCTGAAACAGAGGGCGAGAAACATTGGGGCTGAAACAGAGGGCGAGAAACAGATGGGCTGAAACAGAGGGGCTGAAACAGAGGGCGAGAAACAGAGGGGCTGAAACAGAAGGGCTGAAACAGAGGGCAAGAAACAGAGGTGCTAAATCAGAGGGCGAGAAACAGAGGGCGAGAAACAGAGGGGCTGAAACAGAGGGCGAGAAACAGAGGGGCTGAAACAGAGGGGCTGAAATAGAGGGCGAGAAACAGAGGGCGAGAAACAGAGGGGCTGTAACAGAGGGGCTGAAACAGTGGGCGAGAAACAGAGGGGCTGAAACAGAGGGCGTGAAACAGAGGGCGAGAAACAGAGGGCGAGAAACAGAGGGTCTGAAACAGAGGGGCTGAAACAGTGGGCGAGAAACAGAGGGGCTGAAAAAGAGGGCGCGAAACAGAGGGCGAGAAACAGAGGGCGAGAAACAGAGGGTCTGAAACAGAGGGGCTGAAACAGAGGGCGAGAAACAGAGGGCGAGAAATTGAGGGGCAAAAACAGAGGGGCTGAAACAGAGGGCGAGAAACAGAGGGGCTGAAACAGAGGGGATGAAACAGATGGGCTGAAACAGAGGGCGAGAAAAATAGGGTGAGAAACAGAGGGGCTGAAACAGAGGGGCTGAAACAGAGGGGCTGAAACAGAGGGGCTGAAACAGAGGGTCTGACACATAGGGGCTGAAATAGAGGGGCTGAAAGAGAGGAGCTGAAAAAGAGGGACTGAAACAGAGGGGCTGAAACAGAGGGGCTGAAACAGAGGGGCTGAAACATTGGGCGAGAAACAGAGGGGCTGAAACAGTGGGGCTGAAACAGAGGGGCTGAAACAGTGGGGCTGAAACAGAGGGGCTGAAACAGAGGGCGAGAAAAAGAGGGGCTGAAACAGAGGGCGAGAAACAGAGGTCGAGAAACAGAGTGCGAGAAACAGAGGGCGAGAAACAGAGGGCGAGAAACAGAGGGCGAGAAACAGAAGGGCTGAAACAATGGGGCTGAAACAGAGGGTCTGAAACAGAGGGGCTGAAACAGAGGGGCTGAAACAGAGGGCGAGAAACAGAGGGGCTGAAACAGAGGGCGAGAAACATTGGGGCTGAAACATATTGGCTGAAGCAGAGGGGCTGAAACAGAGGGCGAGAAACAGATGGGCTGAAATAGAGGGGCTGAAACAGAGGGCGAGAAACAGAGGGGCTGAAACAGACGGGCTGAAACAGAGGGGCTGCAACAGAGGGCGAGAAACAGAGGGGCTGAAACAGAGGACGAGAAACATTGGGGCTGAAACAGAGGGCGAGAAACAGATGGGCTGAAACAGTGGGGCTGAAACAGAGGGCGAGAAACAGAGGGGCTGAAACAGAAGGGCTGAAACAGAGGGCAAGAAACAGAGGTGCTAAATCAGAGGGCGAGAAACAGAAGGCGAGAAACAGAGGGGCTGAAACAGAGGGCGAGAAACAGAGGGGCTGAAACAGAGGGGCTGAAATAGAGGGGGAGAAACAGAGGGCGAGAAACAGAGGGGCTGTAACAGAGGGGCTGAAACAGTGGGCGAGAAACAGAGGGGCTGAAACAGAGGGCGTGAAACAGAGGGCGAGAAACAGAGGGCGTGAAACAGAGGGTCTGAAACAGAGGAGCTGAAACAGTGGGCGAGAAACAGAGGGGCTGAAACAGAGGGCGTGAAACAGAGGGCGAGAAACAGAGGGCGAGAAACAGAGGGTCTGAAACAGAGGGGCTGAAACAGAGGGCGAGAAACAGAGGGCGAGAAATTGAGGGGCAAAAACAGAGGGGCTGAAACAGAGGGCGAGAAACAGAGGGGCTGAAACAGAGGGGATGAAACAGATGGGCTGAAACAGAGGGCGAGAAAAATAGGGTGAGAAACAGAGGGGCTGAAACAGAGGGGCTGAAACAGAGGGGCTGAAACAGAGGGGCTGAAACAGAGGGCGAGAAACAGGGGCTGAAGCAGAGGGGCTGAAACAGAGGGGCTGAAACAGAGGGCGAGAAACATAGGGCGAGAAACAGAGGGCGAGAAACAGAGGGGCTGAAACATAGGGGGTGAAACAGAGGGGCTGAAACAGATGGCGAGAAACAGAGGGCGAGAAACAGAGGGCGAGAAACAGAGTGCGAGAAACAGAGGGCGAGAAACAGAGGGGCTGAAACAGAGGGGCTGAAACAGAGGGGATGAAACAGAGGGGCTGAAACAGAGGGGCTGAAACAGAGGGCGAGAAACAGAGGGGCTGAAACAGAGGGGCTGAACCAAACGGACTGAAACAGAGCGGCTGAAACAGAGGGGCTGAAACAGAGTGCGAGAAACAGAGGGGCTGAAACAGAGGGCGAGAAACAGAGGGGCTGAAACAGAGGGGCTGAAACAGAGGGGCTGAAACAGAGGGCGAGAAACAGAGGGGCTGAAACAGAGGACGAGAAACAGAGGGGCTGAAACAGAGGGCGAGAAACAGAGGGCGAGAAACTGAGGGCGAGAAACAGAGGGGCTGAAACAGAGGGTCTGAAACATAGGGGCTGAAATAGAGGGGCTGAAACAGAGGAGCTGAAAAAGAGGGGCTGAAACAGAGGGGCTGAAACAGAGGGGCTGAAACAGAGGGGCTGAAACAGAGGGCGAGAAACAGAGGGGCTGAAACAGTGGGGCTGAAACAGAGGGGCTGAAACAGAGGGGCTGAAACAGAGGGCGAGAAACAGAGGGGCTGAAACAGAGGGCGAGAAACAGAGGGGCTGAAACAGAGGGCGAGTAACAGTGGGGCTGAAACAGAGGGGCTGAAACAGAGGGCGAGAAACAGAGGGCGAGAAACAGAGGGCGAGAAACAGAGGGCGAGAAACAGTGGGGGTGAAACAGAGGGGCTGAAACAGAGGGCGAGAGACAGACGGCGAGAAACAGATGGCGAGAAACAGAGGTCGAGAAACAGAGGGCGAGAAACAGAGGGCGAGAAACAGAGGGGCTGAAACAGAGGGCGAGAAACAGAGGTCGAGAAACAGAGTGCGAGAAACAGAGGGCGAGAAACAGAGGGCGAGAAACAGAGGGCGAGAAACAAAGGGGCTGAAACAGAGGGGCTGAAACAGAGGGCGAGAAACAGAGGGTGAGAAACATAGGGGCTGAAACAGTGGGGCTGAAACAGTGGGGCTGAAACAGAGGGGCTGAAACTGAGGGACTGAAACATTTGGGATGAATCAGAGGGGCTGAAACAAATGGCGAGAAACAGAGGGCGAGAAACAGAGGACGAGAAACAGAGGGGCTGAAACAGAGGGGCTGAAACAGTGGGGCTGAAACAGAGGGGCTGAAACAGAGGGCGAGAAACAGAGGGCGTGAAACAGAGGGGCTGAAACAGAGGGTCTGAAACATAGGGGCTGAAATAGAGGGGCTGAAAGAGAGGAGCTGAAAAAGAGGGGCTGAAACAGAGGGGCTGAAACAGAGGGGCTGAAACAGAGGGGCTGAAACATTGGGCGAGAAACAGAGGGGCTGAAACAGTGGGGCTGAAACAGAGGGGCTGAAACAGTGGGGCTGAAACAGAGGGGCTGAAACAGAGGGGCTGAAACAGAGGGGCTGAAACAGAGGGGCTGAAACATTGGGCGAGAAACAGAGGGGCTGAAACAGTGGGGCTGAAACAGAGGGGCTGAAACAGTGGGGCTGAAACAGAGGGGCTGAAAGAGAGGGGCTGAAACAGAGGGCGAGAAAAAGAGGGGCTGAAACAGAGGGCGAGAAACAGAGGTCGAGAAACAGAGTGCGAGAAACAGAGGGCGAGAAACAGAGGGCGAGAAACAGAGGGCGAGAAACAGAGGGCGAGAAACAAAGGGGCTGAAACAGAGGGGCTGAAACAGAGGGCGAGAAACAGAGGGTGAGAAACAGAGGGGCTGAAACATAGAGTCTGAAACAGAGGGGCTGAAACAGAGGGGCAGAAACAGTGGGGCTGAAACAGAGGGGCTGAAACAGAGGGGCTGAAACAGTGGGGATGAATCAGAGGGTCTGAACCAAATGGCGTGAAACAGAGGGCGAGAAACAGAGGGCGAGAAACAGAGGGGCTGAAACAGAGGGGCTGAAACAGAGAGGCTGAAACAGAGGGGCCTAACAGAGGGCGAGAAACAGAGGGCGTGAAACAGAGGGGCTGAAACAGAGGGCGTGAAACAGAGGGCGAGAAACAGAGGGCGAGAAACAGAGGGTCTGAAACAGAGGGGCTGAAACAGTGGGCGAGAAACAGAGGGGCTGAAACAGAGGGCGTGAAACAGAGGGCGAGAAACAAAGCGCGAGAAAGAGAGGGTCTGAAACAGAGGGGCTGAAACAGAGGGCGAGAAACAGAGGGCGAGAAATTGAGGGGCAAAAACAGAGGGGCTGAAACAGAGGGCGAGAAACAGAGGGGCTGAAACAGAGGGGATGAAACAGATGGGCTGAAACATTGGGCGAGAAACAGAGGGGCTGAAACAGTGGGGCTGAAACAGAGGGGCTGAAACAGTGGGGCTGAAACAGAGGGGCTGAAACAGAGGGGCTGAAAGAGAGGAGCTGAAAAAGAGGGGCTGAAACAGAGGGGCTGAAACAGAGGGGCTGAAACAGAGGGGCTGAAACATTGGGCGAGAAAAAGAGGGGCTGAAACAGTGGGGCTGAAACAGAGGGGCTGAAACAGTGGGGCTGAAACAGAGGGGCTGAAACAGAGGGCGAGAAAAAGAGGGGCTGAAACAGAGGGCCAGAAACAGAGGTCGAGAAACAGAGTGCGAGAAACAGAGGGCGAGAAACAGAGGGCGAGAAACAGAGGGCGAGAAACAGAAGGGCTGAAACAGTGGGGCTGAAACAGAGGGTCTGAAACAGAGGGTCTGAAACAGAGGGGCTGAAACAGAGGGCGAGAAACAGAGGGGCTGAAACAGAGGGCGAGAAACATTGGGGCTGAAACATATTGGCTGAAGCAGAGGGGCTGAAACAGAGGGCGAGAAACAGATGGGCTGAAATAGAGGGGCTGAAACAGAGGGCGAGAAACAGAGGGGCTGAAACAGACGGGCTGAAACAGAGGGGCTGCAACAGAGGGCGAGAAACAGAGGGGCTGAAACAGAGGGCGAGAAACATTGGGGCTGAAACAGAGGGCGAGAAACAGATGGGCTGAAACAGAGGGGCTGAAACAGAGGGCGAGAAACAGAGGGGCTGAAACAGAAGGGCTGAAACAGAGGGCAAGAAACAGAGGTGCTAAATCAGAGGGCGAGAAACAGAAGGCGAGAAACAGAGGGGCTGAAACAGAGGGCGAGAAACAGAGGGGCTGAAACAGAGGGGCTGAAATAGAGGGCGAGAAACAGAGGGCGAGAAACAGAGGGGCTGTAACAGAGGGGCTGAAACAGTGGGCGAGAAACAGAGGGGCTGAAACAGAGGGCGTGAAACAGAGGGCGAGAAACAGAGGGCGAGAAACAGAGGGTCTGAAACAGAGGGGCTGAAACAGTGGGCGAGAAACAGAGGGGCTGAAACAGAGGGCGTGAAACAGAGGGCGAGAAACAGAGGGCGAGAAACAGAGGGTCTGAAGCAGAGGGGCTGAAACAGAGGGCGAGAAACAGAGGGCGAGAAATTGAGGGTCAAAAACAGAGGGGCTGAAACAGAGGGCGAGAAACAGAGGGGCTGAAACAGAGGGGATGAAACAGATGGGCTGAAACAGAGGGCGAGAAAAATAGGGTGAGAAACAGAGGGGCTGAAACAGAGGGGCTGAAACAGAGGGGCTGAAACAGAGGGGCTGAAACAGAGGGTGAGAAACAGGGGCTGAAACAGAGGGGCTGAAACAGAGGGGCTGAAACAGAGGGCGAGAAACATAGGGCGAGAAACAGAGGGCGAGAAACAGAGGGGCTGAAACATAGGGGGTGAAACAGAGGGGCTGAAACAGATGGCGAGAAACAGAGGGCGAGAAACAGAGGGCGAGAAACAGAGTGCGAGAAACAGAGGGCGAGAAACAGAGGGGCTGAAACAGAGGGGCTGAAACAGAGGGGATGAAACAGAGGGGCTGAAACAGAGGGGCTGAAACAGAGGGCGAGAAACAGAGGGTGAGAAACAGAGGGGCTGAACCAGAGGGACTGAAACAGAGCGGCTGAAACAGAGGGGCTGAAACAGAGGGCGAGAAACAGAGGGGCTGAAACAGAGGGCGAGAAACAGAGGGGCTGAAACAGAGGGGCTGAAACAGAGGGCTGAAACAGAGGGCGAGAAACAGAGGGGCTGAAACAGAGGACGAGAAACAGAGGGGCTGAAACAGAGGGCGAGAAACAGAGGGAGAGAAACTGAGGGCGAGAAACAGAGGGGCTGAAACAGAGGGGCTGAAACAGAGGGGCTGAAACAGAGGGCGAGAAACAGAGGGGCTGAAACAGTGGGGCTGAAACAGAGGGGCTGAAACAGAGGGGCTGAAACAGAGGGCGAGAAACAGAGGGGCCTAACAGAGGACGAGAAACAGAGGGGCTGAAACAGAGGGCGAGTAACAGAGGGGCTGAAACAGAGGGGCTGAAACAGAGGGCGAGAAACAGAGGGCGAGAAACAGAGGGCGAGAAACAGAGGGCGAGAAACAGATTGCGAGAAACAGAGGTCGAGAAACAGAGGGCGAGAAACAGAGGGCGAGAAACAGAGGGGCTGAAACAGAGGGCGAGAAACAGAGGTCGAGAAACAGAGTGCGAGAAACAGAGGGCGAGAAACAGAGGGCGAGAAACAGAGGGCGAGAAACAAAGGGGCTGAAACAGTGGGGCTGAAACAGAGGGGCTGAAACAGAGGGACTGAAACATTGGGGATGAATCAGAGGGGCTGAAACAAATGGCGAGAAACAGAGGGCGAGAAACAGAGGGCGAGAAACAGAGGGGCTGAAACAGAGGGCGAGAAACAGAGGTCGAGAAACAGAGTGCGAGAAACAGAGGGCGAGAAACAGAGGGCGAGAAACAGAGGGCGAGAAACAAAGGGGCTGAAACAGTGGAGCTGAAACAGAGGGGCTGAAACAGAGGGACTGAAACATTGGGGATGAATCAGAGGGGCTGAAACAAATGGCGAGAAACAGAGGGCGAGAAACAGAGGGCGAGAAACAGAGTGCGAGAAACAGAGGGCGAGAAACAGAGGGGCTGAAACAGAGGGGCTGAAACAGAGGGGATGAGACAGAGGGGCTGAAACAGAGGGGCTGAAACAGAGGGCGAGAAACAGAGGGTGAGAAACAGAGGGGCTGAACCAGAGGGACTGAAACAGAGCGGCTGAAACAGAGGGGCTGAAACAGAGGGCGAGAAACAGAAGGGCTGAAACAGAGGGCGAGAAACAGAGGGGATGAAACAGAGGAGCTGAAACAGAGGGGCTGAAACAGAGGGCGAGAAACAGAGGGTGAGAAACAGAGGGGCTGAACCAGAGGGACTGAAACAGAGCGGCTGAAACAGAGGGGCTGAAACAGAGGGCGAGAAACAGAGGGGCTGAAACAGAGGGCGAGAAACAGAGGGGCTGAAACAGAGAGGCTGAAACAGAGGGGCTGAAACAGAGGGCGAGAAATAGAGGGGCTGAAACAGAGGAAAAGAAACAGAGGGGCTGAAACAGAGGGCGAGAAACAGAGGGCGAGAAAAAGAGGGCGAGAAACAGAGGGGCTGAAACAGAGGGGCTGAAACAGTGGGGCTGAAACAGAGGGGCTGAAACAGAGGGCGAGAAACAGAGGGCGTGAAACAGAGGGGCTGAAACAGAGGGTCTGAAACATAGGGGCTGAAATAGAGGGGCTGAAAGAGAGGAGCTGAAAAAGAGGGGCTGAAACAGAGGGGCTGAAACAGAGGGGCTGAAACAGAGGGGCTGAAACATTGGGCGAGAAACAGAGGGGCTGAAACAGTGGGGCTGAAACAGAGGGGCTGAAACAGTGGGGCTGAAACAGAGGGGCTGAAACAGAGGGGCTGAAACAGAGGGGGTGAAACAGAGGGGCTGAAACATTGGGCGAGAAACAGAGGGGCTGAAACAGTGGGGCTGAAACAGAGGGGCTGAAACAGTGGGGCTGAAACAGAGGGGCTGAAACAGAGGGGCTGAAACAGAGGGCGAGAAAAAGAGGGGCTGAAACAGAGGGCGAGAAACAGAGGTCGAGAAACAGAGTGCGAGAAACAGAGGGCGAGAAACAGAGGGCGAGAAACAGAGGGCGAGAAACAGAGGGCGAGAAACAAAGGGGCTGAAACAGAGGGGCTGAAACAGAGGGCGAGAAACAGAGGGTGAGAAACAGAGGGGCTGAAACATAGAGTCTGAAACAGAGGGGCTGAAACAGAGGGGCAGAAACAGTGGGGCTGAAACAGAGGGGCTGAAACAGAGGGGCTGAAACAGTGGGGATGAATCAGAGGGTCTGAACCAAATGGCGAGAAACAGAGGGCGAGAAACAGAAGGCGAGAAACAGAGGGGATGAAACAAAGGGGCTGAAACAGAGAGGCTGAAACTGAGGGGCCTAACAGAGGGCGAGAAACAGAGGGCGTGAAACAGAGGGGCTGAAACAGAGGGTCTGAAACATAGGGGCTGAAATAGAGGGGCTGAAAGAGAGGAGCTGAAAAAGAGGGGCTGAAACAGAGGGGCTGAAACAGAGGGGCTGAAACAGAGGGGCTGAAACAGAGGGCGAGAAACAGAGGGGCTGAAACAGTGGGGCTGAAACAGAGGGGCTGAAACAGAGGGGCTGAAACAGAGGGCGAGAAACAGAGGGGCTGAAACAGAGGGGCTGAAACAGAGGGCGAGAAACATAGGGCGAGAAACAGAGGGCGAGAAACAGAGGGGCTGAAACATAGGGGGTGAAACAGAGGGGCTGAAACAGATGGCAAGAAACAGAGGGCGAGAAACAGAGGGCGAGAAACAGAGTGCGAGAAACAGAGGGCGAGAAACAGAGGGGCTGAAACAGAGGGGCTGAAACAGAGGGGATGAGACAGAGGGGCTGAAACAGAGGGGCTGAAACAGAGGGCGAGAAACAGAGGGTGAGAAACAGAGGGGCTGAACCAGAGGGACTGAAACAGAGCGGCTGAAACAGAGGGGCTGAAACAGAGGGCGAGAAACAGAGGGGCTGAAACAGAGGGCGAGAAACAGAGGGGATGAAACAGAGGAGCTGAAACAGAGGGGCTGAAACAGAGGGCGAGAAACAGAGGGTGAGAAACAGAGGGGCTGAACCAGAGGGACTGAAACAGAGCGGCTGAAACAGAGGGGCTGAAACAGAGGGCGAGAAACAGAGGGGCTGAAACAGAGGGCGAGAAACAGAGGGGCTGAAACAGAGAGGCTGAAACAGAGGGGCTGAAACAGAGGGCGAGAAATAGAGGGGCTGAAACAGAGGACGAGAAACAGAGGGGCTGAAACAGAGGGCGAGAAACAGAGGGCGAGAAACTGAGGGCGAGAAACAGAGGGGCTGAAACAGAGGGGCTGAAACAGTGGGGCTGAAACAGAGGGGCTGAAACAGAGGGCGAGAAACAGAGGGGCTGAAACAGAGGGGCTGAAACAGAGGGGATGAGACAGAGGGGCAAAAACAGAGGGGCTGAAACAGAGGGCGAGAAACAGAGGGGCTGAAACAGAGGGGATGAAACAGATGGGCTGAAACAGAGGGCGAGAAAAATAGGGTGAGAAACAGAGGGGCTGAAACAGAGGGGCTGAAACAGAGGGGCTGAAACAGAGGGGCTGAAACAGAGGGCGAGAAACAGGGGCTGAAGCAGAGGGGCTGAAACAGAGGGGCTGAAACAGAGGGCGAGAAACATAGGGCGAGAAACAGAGGGCGAGAAACAGAGGGGCTGAAACATAGGGGGTGAAACAGAGGGGCTGAAACAGATGGCGAGAAACAGAGGGCGAGAAACAGAGGGCGAGAAACAGAGTGCGAGAAACAGAGGGCGAGAAACAGAGGGGCTGAAACAGAGGGGCTGAAACAGAGGGGATGAAACAGAGGGGCTGAAACAGAGGGGCTGAAACAGAGGGCGAGAAACAGAGGGGCTGAAACAGAGGGGCTGAACCAAACGGACTGAAACAGAGCGGCTGAAACAGAGGGGCTGAAACAGAGTGCGAGAAACAGAGGGGCTGAAACAGAGGGCGAGAAACAGAGGGGCTGAAACAGAGGGGCTGAAACAGAGGGGCTGAAACAGAGGGCGAGAAACAGAGGGGCTGAAACAGAGGACGAGAAACAGAGGGGCTGAAACAGAGGGCGAGAAACAGAGGGCGAGAAACTGAGGGCGAGAAACAGAGGGGCTGAAACAGAGGGTCTGAAACATAGGGGCTGAAATAGAGGGGCTGAAACAGAGGAGCTGAAAAAGAGGGGCTGAAACAGAGGGGCTGAAACAGAGGGGCTGAAACAGAGGGGCTGAAACAGAGGGCGAGAAACAGAGGGGCTGAAACAGTGGGGCTGAAACAGAGGGGCTGAAACAGAGGGGCTGAAACAGAGGGCGAGAAACAGAGGGGCTGAAACAGAGGGCGAGAAACAGAGGGGCTGAAACAGAGGGCGAGTAACAGTGGGGCTGAAACAGAGGGGCTGAAACAGAGGGCGAGAAACAGAGGGCGAGAAACAGAGGGCGAGAAACAGAGGGCGAGAAACAGTGGGGCTGAAACAGAGGGGCTGAAACAGAGGGCGAGAGACAGACGGCGAGAAACAGATGGCGAGAAACAGAGGTCGAGAAACAGAGGGCGAGAAACAGAGGGCGAGAAACAGAGGGGCTGAAACAGAGGGCGAGAAACAGAGGTCGAGAAACAGAGTGCGAGAAACAGAGGGCGAGAAACAGAGGGCGAGAAACAGAGGGCGAGAAACAAAGGGGCTGAAACAGAGGGGCTGAAACAGAGGGCGAGAAACAGAGGGTGAGAAACATAGGGGCTGAAACAGTGGGGCTGAAACAGTGGGGCTGAAACAGAGGGGCTGAAACTGAGGGACTGAAACATTTGGGATGAATCAGAGGGGCTGAAACAAATGGCGAGAAACAGAGGGCGAGAAACAGAGGACGAGAAACAGAGGGGCTGAAACAGAGGGGCTGAAACAGTGGGGCTGAAACAGAGGGGCTGAAACAGAGGGCGAGAAACAGAGGGCGTGAAACAGAGGGGCTGAAACAGAGGGTCTGAAACATAGGGGCTGAAATAGAGGGGCTGAAAGAGAGGAGCTGAAAAAGAGGGGCTGAAACAGAGGGGCTGAAACAGAGGGGCTGAAACAGAGGGGCTGAAACATTGGGCGAGAAACAGAGGGGCTGAAACAGTGGGGCTGAAACAGAGGGGCTGAAACAGTGGGGCTGAAACAGAGGGGCTGAAACAGAGGGGCTGAAACAGAGGGGCTGAAACAGAGGGGCTGAAACATTGGGCGAGAAACAGAGGGGCTGAAACAGTGGGGCTGAAACAGAGGGGCTGAAACAGTGGGGCTGAAACAGAGGGGCTGAAAGAGAGGGGCTGAAACAGAGGGCGAGAAAAAGAGGGGCTGAAACAGAGGGCGAGAAACAGAGGTCGAGAAACAGAGTGCGAGAAACAGAGGGCGAGAAACAGAGGGCGAGAAACAGAGGGCGAGAAACAGAGGGCGAGAAACAAAGGGGCTGAAACAGAGGGGCTGAAACAGAGGGCGAGAAACAGAGGGTGAGAAACAGAGGGGCTGAAACATAGAGTCTGAAACAGAGGGGCTGAAACAGAGGGGCAGAAACAGTGGGGCTGAAACAGAGGGGCTGAAACAGAGGGGCTGAAACAGTGGGGATGAATCAGAGGGTCTGAACCAAATGGCGTGAAACAGAGGGCGAGAAACAGAGGGCGAGAAACAGAGGGGCTGAAACAGAGGGGCTGAAACAGAGAGGCTGAAACAGAGGGGCCTAACAGAGGGCGAGAAACAGAGGGCGTGAAACAGAGGGGCTGAAACAGAGGGCGTGAAACAGAGGGCGAGAAACAGAGGGCGAGAAACAGAGGGTCTGAAACAGAGGGGCTGAAACAGTGGGCGAGAAACAGAGGGGCTGAAACAGAGGGCGTGAAACAGAGGGCGAGAAACAAAGCGCGAGAAAGAGAGGGTCTGAAACAGAGGGGCTGAAACAGAGGGCGAGAAACAGAGGGCGAGAAATTGAGGGGCAAAAACAGAGGGGCTGAAACAGAGGGCGAGAAACAGAGGGGCTGAAACAGAGGGGATGAAACAGATGGGCTGAAACATTGGGCGAGAAACAGAGGGGCTGAAACAGTGGGGCTGAAACAGAGGGGCTGAAACAGTGGGGCTGAAACAGAGGGGCTGAAACAGAGGGGCTGAAAGAGAGGAGCTGAAAAAGAGGGGCTGAAACAGAGGGGCTGAAACAGAGGGGCTGAAACAGAGGGGCTGAAACATTGGGCGAGAAAAAGAGGGGCTGAAACAGTGGGGCTGAAACAGAGGGGCTGAAACAGTGGGGCTGAAACAGAGGGGCTGAAACAGAGGGCGAGAAAAAGAGGGGCTGAAACAGAGGGCCAGAAACAGAGGTCGAGAAACAGAGTGCGAGAAACAGAGGGCGAGAAACAGAGGGCGAGAAACAGAGGGCGAGAAACAGAAGGGCTGAAACAGTGGGGCTGAAACAGAGGGTCTGAAACAGAGGGTCTGAAACAGAGGGGCTGAAACAGAGGGCGAGAAACAGAGGGGCTGAAACAGAGGGCGAGAAACATTGGGGCTGAAACATATTGGCTGAAGCAGAGGGGCTGAAACAGAGGGCGAGAAACAGATGGGCTGAAATAGAGGGGCTGAAACAGAGGGCGAGAAACAGAGGGGCTGAAACAGACGGGCTGAAACAGAGGGGCTGCAACAGAGGGCGAGAAACAGAGGGGCTGAAACAGAGGGCGAGAAACATTGGGGCTGAAACAGAGGGCGAGAAACAGATGGGCTGAAACAGAGGGGCTGAAACAGAGGGCGAGAAACAGAGGGGCTGAAACAGAAGGGCTGAAACAGAGGGCAAGAAACAGAGGTGCTAAATCAGAGGGCGAGAAACAGAAGGCGAGAAACAGAGGGGCTGAAACAGAGGGCGAGAAACAGAGGGGCTGAAACAGAGGGGCTGAAATAGAGGGCGAGAAACAGAGGGCGAGAAACAGAGGGGCTGTAACAGAGGGGCTGAAACAGTGGGCGAGAAACAGAGGGGCTGAAACAGAGGGCGTGAAACAGAGGGCGAGAAACAGAGGGCGAGAAACAGAGGGTCTGAAACAGAGGGGCTGAAACAGTGGGCGAGAAACAGAGGGGCTGAAACAGAGGGCGTGAAACAGAGGGCGAGAAACAGAGGGCGAGAAACAGAGGGTCTGAAGCAGAGGGGCTGAAACAGAGGGCGAGAAACAGAGGGCGAGAAATTGAGGGTCAAAAACAGAGGGGCTGAAACAGAGGGCGAGAAACAGAGGGGCTGAAACAGAGGGGATGAAACAGATGGGCTGAAACAGAGGGCGAGAAAAATAGGGTGAGAAACAGAGGGGCTGAAACAGAGGGGCTGAAACAGAGGGGCTGAAACAGAGGGGCTGAAACAGAGGGTGAGAAACAGGGGCTGAAACAGAGGGGCTGAAACAGAGGGGCTGAAACAGAGGGCGAGAAACATAGGGCGAGAAACAGAGGGCGAGAAACAGAGGGGCTGAAACATAGGGGGTGAAACAGAGGGGCTGAAACAGATGGCGAGAAACAGAGGGCGAGAAACAGAGGGCGAGAAACAGAGTGCGAGAAACAGAGGGCGAGAAACAGAGGGGCTGAAACAGAGGGGCTGAAACAGAGGGGATGAAACAGAGGGGCTGAAACAGAGGGGCTGAAACAGAGGGCGAGAAACAGAGGGTGAGAAACAGAGGGGCTGAACCAGAGGGACTGAAACAGAGCGGCTGAAACAGAGGGGCTGAAACAGAGGGCGAGAAACAGAGGGGCTGAAACAGAGGGCGAGAAACAGAGGGGCTGAAACAGAGGGGCTGAAACAGAGGGGCTGAAACAGAGGGCGAGAAACAGAGGGGCTGAAACAGAGGACGAGAAACAGAGGGGCTGAAACAGAGGGCGAGAAACAGAGGGAGAGAAACTGAGGGCGAGAAACAGAGGGGCTGAAACAGAGGGGCTGAAACAGAGGGGCTGAAACAGAGGGCGAGAAACAGAGGGGCTGAAACAGTGGGGCTGAAACAGAGGGGCTGAAACAGAGGGGCTGAAACAGAGGGCGAGAAACAGAGGGGCCTAACAGAGGACGAGAAACAGAGGGGCTGAAACAGAGGGCGAGTAACAGAGGGGCTGAAACAGAGGGGCTGAAACAGAGGGCGAGAAACAGAGGGCGAGAAACAGAGGGCGAGAAACAGAGGGCGAGAAACAGATTGCGAGAAACAGAGGTCGAGAAACAGAGGGCGAGAAACAGAGGGCGAGAAACAGAGGGGCTGAAACAGAGGGCGAGAAACAGAGGTCGAGAAACAGAGTGCGAGAAACAGAGGGCGAGAAACAGAGGGCGAGAAACAGAGGGCGAGAAACAAAGGGGCTGAAACAGTGGGGCTGAAACAGAGGGGCTGAAACAGAGGGACTGAAACATTGGGGATGAATCAGAGGGGCTGAAACAAATGGCGAGAAACAGAGGGCGAGAAACAGAGGGCGAGAAACAGAGGGGCTGAAACAGAGGGCGAGAAACAGAGGTCGAGAAACAGAGTGCGAGAAACAGAGGGCGAGAAACAGAGGGCGAGAAACAGAGGGCGAGAAACAAAGGGGCTGAAACAGTGGAGCTGAAACAGAGGGGCTGAAACAGAGGGACTGAAACATTGGGGATGAATCAGAGGGGCTGAAACAAATGGCGAGAAACAGAGGGCGAGAAACAGAGGGCGAGAAACAGAGTGCGAGAAACAGAGGGCGAGAAACAGAGGGGCTGAAACAGAGGGGCTGAAACAGAGGGGATGAGACAGAGGGGCTGAAACAGAGGGGCTGAAACAGAGGGCGAGAAACAGAGGGTGAGAAACAGAGGGGCTGAACCAGAGGGACTGAAACAGAGCGGCTGAAACAGAGGGGCTGAAACAGAGGGCGAGAAACAGAAGGGCTGAAACAGAGGGCGAGAAACAGAGGGGATGAAACAGAGGAGCTGAAACAGAGGGGCTGAAACAGAGGGCGAGAAACAGAGGGTGAGAAACAGAGGGGCTGAACCAGAGGGACTGAAACAGAGCGGCTGAAACAGAGGGGCTGAAACAGAGGGCGAGAAACAGAGGGGCTGAAACAGAGGGCGAGAAACAGAGGGGCTGAAACAGAGAGGCTGAAACAGAGGGGCTGAAACAGAGGGCGAGAAATAGAGGGGCTGAAACAGAGGAAAAGAAACAGAGGGGCTGAAACAGAGGGCGAGAAACAGAGGGCGAGAAAAAGAGGGCGAGAAACAGAGGGGCTGAAACAGAGGGGCTGAAACAGTGGGGCTGAAACAGAGGGGCTGAAACAGAGGGCGAGAAACAGAGGGCGTGAAACAGAGGGGCTGAAACAGAGGGTCTGAAACATAGGGGCTGAAATAGAGGGGCTGAAAGAGAGGAGCTGAAAAAGAGGGGCTGAAACAGAGGGGCTGAAACAGAGGGGCTGAAACAGAGGGGCTGAAACATTGGGCGAGAAACAGAGGGGCTGAAACAGTGGGGCTGAAACAGAGGGGCTGAAACAGTGGGGCTGAAACAGAGGGGCTGAAACAGAGGGGCTGAAACAGAGGGGGTGAAACAGAGGGGCTGAAACATTGGGCGAGAAACAGAGGGGCTGAAACAGTGGGGCTGAAACAGAGGGGCTGAAACAGTGGGGCTGAAACAGAGGGGCTGAAACAGAGGGGCTGAAACAGAGGGCGAGAAAAAGAGGGGCTGAAACAGAGGGCGAGAAACAGAGGTCGAGAAACAGAGTGCGAGAAACAGAGGGCGAGAAACAGAGGGCGAGAAACAGAGGGCGAGAAACAGAGGGCGAGAAACAAAGGGGCTGAAACAGAGGGGCTGAAACAGAGGGCGAGAAACAGAGGGTGAGAAACAGAGGGGCTGAAACATAGAGTCTGAAACAGAGGGGCTGAAACAGAGGGGCAGAAACAGTGGGGCTGAAACAGAGGGGCTGAAACAGAGGGGCTGAAACAGTGGGGATGAATCAGAGGGTCTGAACCAAATGGCGAGAAACAGAGGGCGAGAAACAGAAGGCGAGAAACAGAGGGGATGAAACAAAGGGGCTGAAACAGAGAGGCTGAAACTGAGGGGCCTAACAGAGGGCGAGAAACAGAGGGCGTGAAACAGAGGGGCTGAAACAGAGGGTCTGAAACATAGGGGCTGAAATAGAGGGGCTGAAAGAGAGGAGCTGAAAAAGAGGGGCTGAAACAGAGGGGCTGAAACAGAGGGGCTGAAACAGAGGGGCTGAAACAGAGGGCGAGAAACAGAGGGGCTGAAACAGTGGGGCTGAAACAGAGGGGCTGAAACAGAGGGGCTGAAACAGAGGGCGAGAAACAGAGGGGCTGAAACAGAGGGGCTGAAACAGAGGGCGAGAAACATAGGGCGAGAAACAGAGGGCGAGAAACAGAGGGGCTGAAACATAGGGGGTGAAACAGAGGGGCTGAAACAGATGGCAAGAAACAGAGGGCGAGAAACAGAGGGCGGGAAACAGAGTGCGAGAAACAGAGGGCGAGAAACAGAGGGGCTGAAACAGAGGGGCTGAAACAGAGGGGATGAGACAGAGGGGCTGAAACAGAGGGGCTGAAACAGAGGGCGAGAAACAGAGGGTGAGAAACAGAGGGGCTGAACCAGAGGGACTGAAACAGAGCGGCTGAAACAGAGGGGCTGAAACAGAGGGCGAGAAACAGAGGGGCTGAAACAGAGGGCGAGAAACAGAGGGGATGAAACAGAGGAGCTGAAACAGAGGGGCTGAAACAGAGGGCGAGAAACAGAGGGTGAGAAACAGAGGGGCTGAACCAGAGGGACTGAAACAGAGCGGCTGAAACAGAGGGGCTGAAACAGAGGGCGAGAAACAGAGGGGCTGAAACAGAGGGCGAGAAACAGAGGGGCTGAAACAGAGAGGCTGAAACAGAGGGGCTGAAACAGAGGGCGAGAAATAGAGGGGCTGAAACAGAGGACGAGAAACAGAGGGGCTGAAACAGAGGGCGAGAAACAGAGGGCGAGAAACTGAGGGCGAGAAACAGAGGGGCTGAAACAGAGGGGCTGAAACAGTGGGGCTGAAACAGAGGGGCTGAAACAGAGGGCGAGAAACAGAGGGCGTGAAACAGAGGGGCTGAAACAGAGGGTCTGAAACATAGGGGCTGAAATAGAGGGGCTGAAAGAAGGGAGCTGAAAAAGAGGGGCTGAAACAGAGGGGCTGAAACAGAGGGGCTGAAACAGAGGGGCTGAAACATTGGGCGAGAAACAGAGGGGCTGAAACAGTGGGGATGAAACAGAGGGGCTGAAACAGTGGGGCTGAAACAGAGGGGCTGAAACAGAGGGGCTGAAACAGAGGGGCTGAAACAGAGGGGCTGAAACATTGGGCGAGAAACAGAGGGGCTGAAACAGTGGGGCTGAAACAGAGGGGCTGAAACAGTGGGGCTGAAACAGAGGGGCTGAAACAGAGGGGCTGAAACAGAGGGCGAGAAAAAGAGGGGCTGAAACAGAGGGCGAGAAACAGAGGTCGAGAAACAGAGTGCGAGAAACAGAGGGCGAGAAACAGAGGGCGAGAAACAGAGGGCGAGAAACAGAGGGCGAGAAACAAAGGGGCTGAAACAGAGGGGCTGAAACAGAGGGCGAGAAACAGAGGGTGAGAAACAGAGGGGCTGAAACATAGAGTGTGAAACAGAGGGGCTGAAACAGAGGGGCAGAAACAGTGGGGCTGAAACAGAGGGGCTGAAACAGAGGGGCTGAAACAGTGGGGATGAATCAGAGGGTCTGAACCTAATGGCGAGAAACAGAGGGCGAGAAACAGAGGGCGAGAAACAGAGCGGCTGAAACAGAGGGGCTGAAACAGAGAGGCTGAAACAGAGGGGCCTAACAGAGGGCGAGAAACAGAGGGCGTGAAACAGAGGGGCTGAAACAGAGGGCGTGAAACAGAGGGCGAGAAACAGAGGGCGAGAAACAGAGGGTCTGAAACAGAGGGGCTGAAACAGTGGGCGAGAAACAGAGGGGCTGAAACAGAGGGCGTGAAACAGAGGGCGAGAAACAGAGGGCGAGAAACAGAGGGTCTGAAACAGAGGGGCTGAAACAGAGGGCGAGAAACAGAGGGCGAGAAATTGAGGGGCAAAAACAGAGGGGCTGAAACAGAGGGCGAGAAACAGAGGGGCTGAAACAGAGGGGATGAAACAGATGGGCTGAAACATTGGGCGAGAAACAGAGGGGCTGAAACAGTGGGGCTGAAACAGAGGGGCTGAAACAGTGGGGCTGAAACAGAGGGGCTGAAACAGAGGGGCTGAAAGAGAGGAGCTGAAAAAGAGGGGCTGAAACAGAGGGGCTGAAACAGAGGGGCTGAAACAGAGGGGCTGAAACATTGGGCGAGAAAAAGAGGGGCTGAAACAGTGGGGCTGAAACAGAGGGGCTGAAACAGTGGGGCTGAAACAGAGGGGCTGAAACAGAGGGCGAGAAAAAGAGGGGCTGAAACAGAGGGCCAGAAACAGAGGTCGAGAAACAGAGTGCGAGAAACAGAGGGCGAGAAACAGAGGGCGAGAAACAGAGGGCGAGAAACAGAAGGGCTGAAACAGTGGGGCTGAAACAGAGGGTCTGAAACAGAGGGTCTGAAACAGAGGGGCTGAAACAGAGGGCGAGAAACAGAGGGGCTGAAACAGAGGGCGAGAAACACTGGGGCTGAAACATATTGGCTGAAGCAGAGGGGCTGAAACAGAGGGCGAGAAACAGATGGGCTGAAATAGAGGGGCTGAAACAGAGGGCGAGAAACAGAGGGGCTGAAACAGACGGGCTGAAACAGAGGGGCTGCAACAGAGGGCGAGAAACAGAGGGGCTGAAACAGAGGGCGAGAAACATTGGGACTGAAACAGAGGGCGAGAAACAGATGGGCTGAAACAGAGGGGCTGAAACAGAGGGCGAGAAACAGAGGGGCTGAAACAGAAGGGCTGAAACAGAGGGCAAGAAACAGAGGTGCTAAATCAGAGGGCGAGAAACAGAAGGCGAGAAACAGAGGGGCTGAAACAGAGGGCGAGAAACAGAGGGGCTGAAACAGAGGGGCTGAAATAGAGGGCGAGAAACAGAGGGCGAGAAACAGAGGGGCTGTAACAGAGGGGCTGAAACAGTGGGCGAGAAACAGAGGGGCTGAAACAGAGGGCGTGAAACAGAGGGCGAGAAACAGAGGGCGAGAAACAGAGGGTCTGAAACAGAGGGGCTGAAACAGTGGGCGAGAAACAGAGGGGCTGAAACAGAGGGCGTGAAACAGAGGGCGAGAAACAGAGGGCGAGAAACAGAGGGTCTGAAACAGAGGGGCTGAAACAGAGGGCGAGAAACAGAGGGCGAGAAATTGAGGGGCAAAAACAGAGGGGCTGAAACAGAGGGCGAGAAACAGAGGGGCTGAAACAGAGGGGATGAAACAGATGGGCTGAAACAGAGGGCGAGAAAAATAGGGTGAGAAACAGAGGGGCTGAAACAGAGAGGCTGAAACAGAGGGGCTGAAACAGAGGGGCTGAAACAGAGGGCGAGAAACAGGGGCTGAAACAGAGGGGCTGAAACAGAGGGGCTGAAACAGAGGGCGAGAAACATAGGGCGAGAAACAGAGGGCGAGAAACAGAGGGGCTGAAACATAGGGGGTGAAACAGAGGGGCTGAAACAGATGGCGAGAAACAGAGGGCGAGAAACAGAGGGCGAGAAACAGAGTGCGAGAAACAGAGGGCGAGAAACAGAGGGGCTGAAACAGAGGGGCTGAAACAGAGGGGATGAAACAGAGGGGCTGAAACAGAGGGGCTGAAACAGAGGGCGAGAAACAGAGGGTGAGAAACAGAGGGGCTGAACCAGAGGGACTGAAACAGAGCGGCTGAAACAGAGGGGCTGAAACAGAGGGCGTGAAACAGAGGGGCTGAAACAGAGGGCGAGAAACAGAGGGGCTGAAACAGAGGGGCTGAAACAGAGGGGCTGAAACAGAGGGCGAGAAACAGAGGGGCTGAAACAGAGGACGAGAAACAGAGGTGCTGAAACAGAGGGCGAGAAACAGAGGGAGAGAAACTGAGGGCGAGAAACAGAGGGGCTGAAACAGAGGGTCTGAAACATAGGGGCTGAAATAGAGGGGCTGAAACAGAGGAGCTGAAAAAGAGGGGCTGAAATAGAGGGGCTGAAACAGAGGGGCTGAAACAGAGGGGCTGAAACAGAGGGCGAGAAACAGAGGGGCTGAAACAGTGGGGCTGAAACAGAGGGGCTGAAACAGAGGGGCTGAAACAGAGGGCGAGAAACAGAGGGGCCTAACAGAGGGCGAGAAACAGAGGGGCTGAAACAGAGGGCGAGTAACAGAGGGGCTGAAACAGAGGGGCTGAAACAGAGGGCGAGAAACAGAGGGCGAGAAACAGAGGGCGAGAAACAGAGGGCGAGAAACAGTGGGGCTGAAACAGAGGGGCTGAAACAGAGGGCGAGAGACAGAGGGCGAGAAACAGATTGCGAGAAACAGAGGTCGAGAAACAGAGGGCGAGAAACAGAGGGCGAGAAACAGAGGGGCTGAAACAGAGGGCGAGAAACAGAGGTCGAGAAACAGAGTGCGAGAAACAGAGGGCGAGAAACAGAGGGCGAGAAACAGAGGGCGAGAAACAAAGGGGCTGAAACAGTGGGGCTGAAACAGAGGGGCTGAAACAGAGGGGCTGAAACAGTGGGGATGAATCAGAGGGTCTGAACCAAATGGCGAGAAACAGAGGGCGAGAAACAGAGGGCGAGAAACAGAGGGGCTGAAACAGAGGGGCTGAAACAGAGAGGCTGAAACTGAGGGGCCTAACAGAGGGCGAGAAACAGAGGGCGTGAAACAGAGGGGCTGAAACAGAGGGTCTGAAACATAGGGGCTGAAATAGAGGGGCTGAAAGAGAGGAGCTGAAAAAGAGGGGCTGAAACAGAGGGGCTGAAACAGAGGGGCTGAAACAGAGGGGCTGAAACAGAGGGCGAGAAACAGAGGGGCTGAAACAGTGGGGCTGAAACAGAGGGGCTGAAACAGAGGGGCTGAAACAGAGGGCGAGAAACAGAGGGGCTGAAACAGAGGGGCTGAAACAGAGGGCGAGAAACATAGGGCGAGAAACAGAGGGCGAGAAACAGAGGGGCTGAAACATAGGGGGTGAAACAGAGGGGCTGAAACAGATGGCAAGAAACAGAGGGCGAGAAACAGAGGGCGAGAAACAGAGTGCGAGAAACAGAGGGCGAGAAACAGAGGGGCTGAAACAGAGGGGCTGAAACAGAGGGGATGAGACAGAGGGGCTGAAACAGAGGGGCTGAAACAGAGGGCGAGAAACAGAGGGTGAGGAACAGAGGGGCTGAACCAGAGGGACTGAAACAGAGCGGCTGAAACAGAGGGGCTGAAACAGAGGGCGAGAAACAGAGGGGCTGAAACAGAGGGCGAGAAACAGAGGGGATGAAACAGAGGAGCTGAAACAGAGGGGCTGAAACAGAGGGCGAGAAACAGAGGGTGAGAAACAGAGGGGCTGAACCAGAGGGACTGAAACAGAGCGGCTGAAACAGAGGGGCTGAAACAGAGGGCGAGAAACAGAGGGGCTGAAACAGAGGGCGAGAAACAGAGGGGCTGAAACAGAGAGGCTGAAACAGAGGGGCTGAAACAGAGGGCGAGAAATAGAGGGGCTGAAACAGAGGACGAGAAACAGAGGGGCTGAAACAGAGGGCGAGAAACAGAGGGCGAGAAACTGAGGGCGAGAAACAGAGGGGCTGAAACAGAGGGGCTGAAACAGTGGGGCTGAAACAGAGGGGCTGAAACAGAGGGCGAGAAACAGAGGGCGTGAAACAGAGGGGCTGAAACAGAGGGTCTGAAACATAGGGGCTGAAATAGAGGGGCTGAAAGAAGGGAGCTGAAAAAGAGGGGCTGAAACAGAGGGGCTGAAACAGAGGGGCTGAAACAGAGGGGCTGAAACATTGGGCGAGAAACAGAGGGGCTGAAACAGTGGGGATGAAACAGAGGGGCTGAAACAGTGGGGCTGAAACAGAGGGGCTTAAACAGAGGGGCTGAAACAGAGGGGCTGAAACAGAGGGGCTGAAACATTGGGCGAGAAACAGAGGGGCTGAAACAGTGGGGCTGAAACAGAGGGGCTGAAACAGTGGGGCTGAAACAGAGGGGCTGAAACAAAGGGGCTGAAACAGAGGGCGAGAAAAAGAGGGGCTGAAACAGAGGGCGAGAAACAGAGGTCGAGAAACAGAGTGCGAGAAACAGAGGGCGAGAAACAGAGGGCGAGAAACAGAGGGCGAGAAACAGAGGGCGAGAAACAAAGGGGCTGAAACAGAGGGGCTGAAACAGAGGGCGAGAAACAGAGGGTGAGAAACAGAGGGGCTGAAACATAGAGTCTGAAACAGAGGGGCTGAAACAGAGGGGCAGAAACAGTGGGGCTGAAACAGAGGGGCTGAAACATAGGGGCTGAAACAGTGGGGATGAATCAGAGGGTCTGAACCTAATGGCGAGAAACAGAGGGCGAGAAACAGAGGGCGAGAAACAGAGCGGCTGAAACAGAGGGGCTGAAACAGAGAGGCTGAAACAGAGGGGCCTAACAGAGGGCGAGAAACAGAGGGCGTGAAACAGAGGGGCTGAAACAGAGGGCGTGAAACAGAGGGCGAGAAACAGAGGGCGAGAAACAGAGGGTCTGAAACAGAGGGGCTGAAACAGTGGGCGAGAAACAGAGGGGCTGAAACAGAGGGCGTGAAACAGAGGGCGAGAAACAGAGGGCGAGAAAGAGAGGGTCTGAAACAGAGGGGCTGAAACAGAGGGCGAGAAACAGAGGGCGAGAAATTGAGGGGCAAAAACAGAGGGGCTGAAACAGAGGGCGAGAAACAGAGGGGCTGAAACAGAGGGGATGAAACAGATGGGCTGAAACATTGGGCGAGAAACAGAGGGGCTGAAACAGTGGGGCTGAAACAGAGGGGCTGAAACAGTGGGGCTGAAACAGAGGGGCTGAAACAGAGGGGCTGAAAGAGAGGAGCTGAAAAAGAGGGGCTGAAACAGAGGGGCTGAAACAGAGGGGCTGAAACAGAGGGGCTGAAACATTGGGCGAGAAAAAGAGGGGCTGAAACAGTGGTGCTGAAACAGAGGGGCTGAAACAGTGGGGCTGAAACAGAGGGGCTGAAACAGAGGGCGAGAAAAAGAGGGGCTGAAACAGAGGGCCAGAAACAGAGGTCGAGAAACAGAGTGCGAGAAACAGAGGGCGAGAAACAGAGGGCGAGAAACAGAGGGCGAGAAACAGAAGGGCTGAAACAGTGGGGCTGAAACAGAGGGTCTGAAACAGAGGGTCTGAAACAGAGGGGCTGAAACAGAGGGCGAGAAACAGAGGGGCTGAAACAGAGGGCGAGAAACACTGGGGCTGAAACATATTGGCTGAAGCAGAGGGGCTGAAACAGAGGGCGAGAAACAGATGGGCTGAAATAGAGGGGCTGAAACAGAGGGCGAGAAACAGAGGGGCTGAAACAGACGGGCTGAAACAGAGGGGCTGCAACAGAGGGCGAGAAACAGAGGGGCTGAAACAGAGGGCGAGAAACATTGGGACTGAAACAGAGGGCGAGAAACAGATGGGCTGAAACAGAGGGGCTGAAACAGAGGGCGAGAAACAGAGGGGCTGAAACAGAAGGGCTGAAACAGAGGGCAAGAAACAGAGGTGCTAAATCAGAGGGCGAGAAACAGAAGGCGAGAAACAGAGGGGCTGAAACAGAGGGCGAGAAACAGAGGGGCTGAAACAGAGGGGCTGAAATAGAGGGCGAGAAACAGAGGGCGAGAAACAGAGGGGCTGTAACAGAGGGGCTGAAACAGTGGGCGAGAAACAGAGGGGCTGAAACAGAGGGCGTGAAACAGAGGGCGAGAAACAGAGGGCGAGAAACAGAGGGTCTGAAACAGAGGGGCTGAAACAGTGGGCGAGAAACAGAGGGGCTGAAACAGAGGGCGTGAAACAGAGGGCGAGAAACAGAGGGCGAGAAACAGAGGGTCTGAAACAGAGGGGCTGAAACAGAGGGCGAGAAACAGAGGGCGAGAAATTGAGGGGCAAAAACAGAGGGGCTGAAACAGAGGGCGAGAAACAGAGGGGCTGAAACAGAGGGGATGAAACAGATGGGCTGAAACAGAGGGCGAGAAAAATAGGGTGAGAAACAGAGGGGCTGAAACAGAGGGGCTGAAACAGAGGGGCTGAAACAGAGGGGCTGAAACAGAGGGCGAGAAACAGGGGCTGAAACAGAGGGGCTGAAACAGAGGGGCTGAAACAGAGGGCGAGAAACATAGGGCGAGAAACAGAGGGCGAGAAACAGAGGGGCTGAAACATAGGGGGTGAAACAGAGGGGCTGAAACAGATGGCGAGAAACAGAGGGCGAGAAACAGAGGGCGAGAAACAGAGTGCGAGAAACAGAGGGCGAGAAACAGAGGGGCTGAAACAGAGGGGCTGAAACAGAGGGGATGAAACAGAGGGGCTGAAACAGAGGGGCTGAAACAGAGGGCGAGAAACAGAGGGTGAGAAACAGAGGGGCTGAACCAGAGGGACTGAAACAGAGCGGCTGAAACAGAGGGGCTGAAACAGAGGGCGAGAAACAGAGGGGCTGAAACAGAGGGCGAGAAACAGAGGGGCTGAAACAGAGGGGCTGAAACAGAGGGGCTGAAACAGAGGGCGAGAAACAGAGGGGCTGAAACAGAGGACGAGAAACAGAGGGGCTGAAACAGAGGGCGAGAAACAGAGGGAGAGAAACTGAGGGCGAGAAACAGAGGGGCTGAAACAGAGGGTCTGAAACATAGGGGCTGAAATAGAGGGGCTGAAACAGAGGAGCTGAAAAAGAGGGGCTGAAATAGAGGGGCTGAAACAGAGGGGCTGAAACAGAGGGGCTGAAACAGAGGGCGAGAAACAGAGGGGCTGAAACAGTGGGGCTGAAACAGAGGGGCTGAAACAGAGGGGCTGAAACAGAGGGCGAGAAACAGAGGGGCCTAACAGAGGGCGAGAAACAGAGGGGCTGAAACAGAGGGCGAGTAACAGAGGGGCTGAAACAGAGGGGCTGAAACAGAGGGCGAGAAACAGAGGGCGAGAAACAGAGGGCGAGAAACAGAGGGCGAGAAACAGTGGGGCTGAAACAGAGGGGCTGAAACAGAGGGCGAGAGACAGAGGGCGAGAAACAGATTGCGAGAAACAGAGGTCGAGAAACAGAGGGCGAGAAACAGAGGGCGAGAAACAGAGGGGCTGAAACAGAGGGCGAGAAACAGAGGTCGAGAAACAGAGTGCGAGAAACAGAGGGCGAGAAACAGAGGGCGAGAAACAGAGGGCGAGAAACAAAGGGGCTGAAACAGTGGGGCTGAAACAGAGGGGCTGAAACAGAGGGACTGAAACATTGGGGATGAATCAGAGGGGCTGAAACATAGAGTCTGAAACAGAGGGGCTGAAACAGAGGGGCTAAAACAGTGGGGCTGAAACAGACGGACTGAAACAAAGGGGCTGAAAGAGTGGGGATGAATCAGAGGGTCTGAACCAAATGGCGAGAAACAGAGGGCGAGAAACAGAGGGCGAGAAACAGAGGGGCTGAAACAGAGGGGCTGAAACAGAGAGGCTGAAACAGAGGGGCCTAACAGAGGGCGAGAAACAGAGGGCGTGAAACAGAGGGGCTGAAACAGAGGGTCTGAAACATAGGGGCTGAAATAGAGGGGCTGAAAGAGAGGAGCTGAAAAAGAGGGGCTGAAACAGAGGGGCTGAAACAGAGGGGCTGAAACAGAGGGGCTGAAACAGAGGGCGAGAAACAGAGGGGCTGAAACAGTGGGGCTGAAACAGAGGGTCTGAAACAGAGGGGCTGAAACAGAGGGCGAGAAACAGAGGGGCTGAAACAGAGGGGCTGAAACAGAGGGCGAGAAACATAGGGCGAGAAACAGAGGGCGAGAAACAGAGGGGCTGAAACATAGGGGGTGAAACAGAGGGGCTGAAACAGATGGCGAGAAACAGAGGGCGAGAAACAGAGGGCGAGAAACAGAGTGCGAGAAACAGAGGGCGAGAAACAGAGGGGCTGAAACAGAGGGGCTGAAACAGAGGGGATGAGACAGAGGGGCTGAAACAGAGGGGCTGAAACAGAGGGCGAGAAACAGAGGGTGAGAAACAGAGGGGCTGAACCAGAGGGACTGAAACAGAGCGGCTGAAACAGAGGGGCTGAAACAGAGGGCGAGAAACAGAGGGGCTGAAACAGAGGGCGAGAAACAGAGGGGATGAAACAGAGGAGCTGAAACAGAGGGGCTGAAACAGAGGGCGAGAAACAGAGGGTGAGAAACAGAGGGGCTGAACCAGAGGGACTGAAACAGAGCGGCTGAAACAGAGGGGCTGAAACAGAGGGCGAGAAACAGAGGGGCTGAAACAGAGGGCGAGAAACAGAGGGGATGAAACAGAGAGGCTGAAACAGAGGGGCTGAAACAGAGGGCGAGAAACAGAGGGGCTGAAACAGAGGACGAGAAACAGAGGGGCTGAAACAGAGGGCGAGAAACAGAGGGCGAGAAACTGAGGGCGATAAACAGAGGGGCTGAAACAGAGGGTCTGAAACATAGGGGCTGAAATAGAGGGGCTGAAACAGAGGAGCTGAAAAAGAGGGGATGAAACAGAGGGGCTGAAACAGAGGGGCTGAAACAGAGGGGCTGAAACAGAGGGCGAGAAACAGAGGGGCTGAAACAGTGGGGCTGAAACAGAGGGGCTGAAACAGAGGGGCTGAAACAGAGGGCGAGAAACAGAGGGGCTGAAACAGAGGGCGAGAAACAGAGGGGCTGAAACAGAGGGCGAGTAACAGAGGGGCTGAAACAGAGGGGTTGAAACAGAGGGCGAGAAACAGAGGGCGAGAAACAGAGGGCGAGAAACAGTGGGGCTGAAACAGAGGGGCTGAAACAGAGGGCGAGAGACAGAGGGCGAGAAACAGATTGCGAGAAACAGAGGTCGAGAAACAGAGGGCGAGAAACAGAGGGCGAGAAACAGAGGGGCTGAAACAGAGGGCGAGAAACAGAGGTCGAGAAACAGAGTGCGAGAAACAGAGGGCGAGAAACAGAGGGCGAGAAACAGAGGGCGAGAAACAGAGGGCGAGAAACAAAGGGGCTGAAACAGAGGGGCTGAACCAGAGGGACTGAAACAGAGCGGCTGAAACAGAGGGGCTGAAACAGAGGGCGAGAAACAGAGGGGCTGAAACAGAGGGCGAGAAACAGAGGGGATGAAACAGAGAGGCTGAAACAGAGGGGCTGAAACAGAGGGCGAGAAACAGAGGGGCTGAAACAGAGGACGAGAAACAGAGGGGCTGAAACAGAGGGCGAGAAACAGAGGGCGAGAAACTGAGGGCGATAAACAGAGGGGCTGAAACAGAGGGTCTGAAACATAGGGGCTGAAATAGAGGGGCTGAAACAGAGGAGCTGAAAAAGAGGGGATGAAACAGAGGGGCTGAAACAGAGGGGCTGAAACAGAGGGGCTGAAACAGAGGGCGAGAAACAGAGGGGCTGAAACAGTGGGGCTGAAACAGAGGGGCTGAAACAGAGGGGCTGAAACAGAGGGCGAGAAACAGAGGGGCTGAAACAGAGGGCGAGAAACAGAGGGGCTGAAACAGAGGGCGAGTAACAGAGGGGCTGAAACAGAGGGGTTGAAACAGAGGGCGAGAAACAGAGGGCGAGAAACAGAGGGCGAGAAACAGTGGGGCTGAAACAGAGGGGCTGAAACAGAGGGCGAGAGACAGAGGGCGAGAAACAGATTGCGAGAAACAGAGGTCGAGAAACAGAGGGCGAGAAACAGAGGGCGAGAAACAGAGGGGCTGAAACAGAGGGCGAGAAACAGAGGTCGAGAAACAGAGTGCGAGAAACAGAGGGCGAGAAACAGAGGGCGAGAAACAGAGGGCGAGAAACAGAGGGCGAGAAACAAAGGGGCTGAAACAGAGGGGCTGAAACAGAGGGCGAAAAACAGAGGGTGAGAAACATAGGGGCTGAAACAGAGGGGCTGAAACAGAGGGGCTGAAACAGAGGGAGTGAAACATTGGGGATGAATCAGAGGGGCTGAAACAAATGGCGAGAAACAGAGGGCGAGAAACAGAGGCCGAGAAACAGAGGGGCTGAAACAGAGGGGCTGAAACAGTGGGGCTGAAACAGAGGGGCTGAAACAGAGGGCGAGAAACAGAAGGCGTGAAACAGAGGGGCTGAAACAGAGGGTCTGAAACATAGGGGCTGAAATAGAGGGGCTGAAAGAGAGGAGCTGAAAAAGAGGGGCTGAAACAGAGGGGCTGAAACAGAGGGGCTGAAACAGAGGGGCTGAAACATTGGGCGAGGAACAGAGGGGCTGAAACAGTGGGGCTGAAACAGAGGGGCTGAAACAGTGGGGCTGAAACAGAGGGGCTGAAACAGAGGGGCTGAAACAGAGGGCGAGAAAAAGAGGGGCTGAAACAGAGGGCGAGAAACAGAGGTCGAGAAACAGAGTGCGAGAAACAGAGGGCGAGAAACATAGGGGCTGAAACAGAGGGGCTGAAACAGTGGGGCTGAAACAGTGGGGCTGAAACAGAGGGACTGAAACATTGGGGATGAATCAGAGGGGCTGAAACAAATGGCGAGAAACAGAGGGCGAGAAACAGAGGGCGAGAAACAGAGGGGCTGAAACAGAGGGGCTGAAACAGTGGGGCTGAAACAGAGGGGCTGAAACAGAGGGCGAGAAACAGAGGGCGTGAAACAGAGGGGCTGAAACAGAGGGTCTGAAACATAGGGGCTGAAATAGAGGGGCTGAAAGAGAGGAGCTGAAAAAGAGGGGCTGAAACAGAGGGGCTGAAACAGAGGGGCTGAAACAGAGGGGCTGAAACATTGGGCGAGGAACAGAGGGGCTGAAACAGTGGGGCTGAAACAGAGGGGCTGAAACATAGGGGCTGAAACAGAGGGCGAGAAACAGTGGGGCCTAACAGAGGGCGAGAAACAGAGGGGCTGAAACAGAGGGCGAGTAACAGAGGGGCTGAAACAGAGGGGCTGAAACAGAGGGCGAGAAACAGAGGGCGAGAAACAGAGGGCGAGAAACAGAGGGCGAGAAACAGTGGGGCTGAAACAGAGGGGCTGAAACAGAGGGCGAGAGACAGAGGGCGAGAAACAGATTGCGAGAAACAGAGGTCGAGAAACAGAGGGCGAGAAACAGAGGGCGAGAAACAGAGGGGCTGAAACAGAGGGCGAGAAACAGAGGTCGAGAAGCAGAGTGCGAGAAACAGAGGGCGAGAAACAGAGGGCGAGAAACAGAGGGCGAGAAACAAAGGGGCTGAAACAGTGGGGCTGAAACAGAGGGGCTGAAATAGAGGGACTGAAACATTGGGGATGAATCAGAGGGGCTGAAACAAATGGCGAGAAACAGAGGGCGAGAAACAGAGGGCGAGAAACAGAGGGGCTGAAACAGAGGGCGAGAAACAGATGTCGAGAAACAGAGTGCGAGAAACAGAGGGCGAGAAACAGAGGGCGAGAAACAGAGGGCGAGAAACAAAGGGGCTGAAACAGTGGGGCTGAAACAGAGGGGCTGAAACAGAGGGACTGAAACATTGGGGATGAATCAGAGGGGCTGAAACAAATGGCGAGAAATAGAGGGCGAGAAACAGAGGGCGAGAAACAGAGGGGCTGAAACAGAGGGGCTGAAACAGTGGGGCTGAAACAGAGGGGCTGAAACAGAGAGCGAGAAACCGAGGGCGTGAAACAGAGGGGCTGAAACAGAGGGTCTGAAACATAGGGGCTGAAATAGTGGGGCTGAAAGAGAGGAGCTGAAAAAGAGGGGCTGAAACAGAGGGGCTGAAACAGAGGGGCTGAAACAGAGGGGCTGAAACATTGGGCACAAACAGAGGGGCTGAAACAGTGGGGCTGAAACAGAGGGGCTGAAACAGTGGGGCTGAAACAGAGGGGCTGAAACAGAGGGGCTGAAACAGAGGGCGAGAAAAAGAGGGGCTGAAACAGAGGGCGAGAAACAGAGGTCGAGAAACAGAGTGCGAGAAACAGAGGGCGAGAAACAGAGGGCGAGAAACAGAGGGCGAGAAACAAAGGGGCTGAAACAGAGGGGCTGAAACAGAGGGCGAGAAACAGACGGTGAGAAACAGAGGGGCTGAAACATAGAGTCTGAAACAGAGGGGCTGAAACAGAGGGGCTGAAACAGTGGGGCTGAAACAGAGGGACTGAAACAAAGGGGCTGAAACAGTGGGGATGAATCAGAGGGTCTGAACCAAATGGCGAGAAACAGAGGTCGAGAAACAGAGGGCGAGAAACAGAGGGGCTGAAACAGAGGGGCTGAAACAGAGAGGCTGAAACAGAGGGGCCTAACAGAGGGCGAGAAACAGAGGGCGTGAAACAGAGGGGCTGAAACAGAGGGTCTGAAACATAGGGGCTGAAATAGAGGGGCTGAAAGAGAGGAGCTGAAAAAGAGGAGCTGAAACAGAGGGGCTGAAACAGAGGGGCTGAAACAGAGGGGCTGAAACAGAGGGCGAGAAACAGAGGGGCTGAAACAGTGGGGCTGAAACAGAGGGGCTGAAACAGAGGGGCTGAAACAGAGGGCGAGAAACAGAGGGGCTGAAACAGAGGGGCTGAAACAGAGGGCGAGAAACATAGGGCGAGAAACAGAGGGCGAGAAACAGAGGGGCTGAAACATAGGGGGTGAAACAGAGGGGCTGAAACAGATGGCGAGAAACAGAGGGCGAGAAACAGAGGGCGAGAAACAGAGTGCGAGAAACAGAGGGCGAGAAACAGAGGGGCTGAAACAGAGGGGCTGAAACAGAGGGGATGAGGCAGAGGGGCTGAAACAGAGGGGCTGAAACAGAGGGCGAGAAACAGAGGGTGAGAAACAGAGGGGCTGAACCAGAGGGACTGAAACAGAGCGGCTGAAACAGAGGGGCTGAAACAGAGGGCGAGAAACAGAGGGGCTGAAACAGAGGGCGAGAAACAGAGGGGATGAAACAGAGGAGCTGAAACAGAGGGGCTGAAACAGAGGGCGAGAAACAGAGGGTGAGAAACAGAGGGGCTGAACCAGAGGGACTAAAACAGAGCGGCTGAAACAGAGGGGCTGAAACAGAGGGCGAGAAACAGAGGGGCTGAAACAGAGGGCGAGAAACAGAGGGGCTGAAACAGAGAGGCTGAAACAGAGGGGCTGAAACAGAGGGCGAGAAACAGAGGGGCTGAAACAGAGGGGCTGAAACAGAGGGGCTGAAACAGAGGGGCTGAAACATTGGGCACAAACAGAGGGGCTGAAACAGTGGGGCTGAAACAGAGGGGCTGAAACAGTGGGGCTGAAACAGAGGGGCTGAAACAGAGGGGCTGAAACAGAGGGCGAGAAAAAGAGGGGCTGAAACAGAGGGCGAGAAACAGAGGTCGAGAAACAGAGTGCGAGAAACAGAGGGCGAGAAACAGAGGGCGAGAAACAGAGGGCGAGAAACAAAGGGGCTGAAACAGAGGGGCTGAAACAGAGGGCGAGAAACAGACGGTGAGAAACAGAGGGGCTGAAACATAGAGTCTGAAACAGAGGGGCTGAAACAGAGGGGCTGAAACAGTGGGGCTGAAACAGAGGGACTGAAACAAAGGGGCTGAAACAGTGGGGATGAATCAGAGGGTCTGAACCAAATGGCGAGAAACAGAGGGCGAGAAACGGACGGCGAGAAACAGAGGGGCTGAAACAGAGGGGCTGAAACAGAGAGGCTGAAACAGAGGGGCCTAACAGAGGGCGAGAAACAGAGGGCGTGAAACAGAGGGGCTGAAACAGAGGGTCTGAAACATAGGGGCTGAAATAGAGGGGCTGAAAGAGAGGAGCTGAAAAAGAGGGGCTGAAACAGAGGGGCTGAAACAGAGGGGCTGAAACAGAGGGGCTGAAACAGAGGGCGAGAAACAGAGGGGCTGAAACAGTGGGGCTGAAACAGAGGGGCTGAAACAGAGGGGCTGAAACAGAGGGCGAGAAACAGAGGGGCTGAAACAGAGGGGCTGAAACAGAGGGCGAGAAACATAGGGCGAGAAACAGAGGGCGAGAAACAGAGGGGCTGAAACATAGGGGGTGAAACAGAGGGGCTGAAACAGATGGCGAGAAACAGAGGGCGAGAAACAGAGGGCGAGAAACAGAGTGCGAGAAACAGAGGGCGAGAAACAGAGGGGCTGAAACAGAGGGGCTGAAACAGAGGGGATGAGACAGAGGGGCTGAAACAGAGGGGCTGAAACAGAGGGCGAGAAACAGAGGGTGAGAAACAGAGGGGCTGAACCAGAGGGACTGAAACAGAGCGGCTGAAACAGAGGGGCTGAAACAGAGGGCGAGAAACAGAGGGGCTGAAACAGAGGGCGAGAAACAGAGGGGATGAAACAGAGGAGCTGAAACAGAGGGGCTGAAACAGAGGGCGAGAAACAGAGGGTGAGAAACAGAGGGGCTGAACCAGAGGGACTGAAACAGAGCGGCTGAAACAGAGGGGCTGAAACAGAGGGCGAGAAACAGAGGGGCTGAAACAGAGGGCGAGAAACAGAGGGGCTGAAACAGAGAGGCTGAAACAGAGGGGCTGAAACAGAGGGCGAGAAACAGAGGGGCTGAAACAGAGGACGAGAAACAGAGGGGCTGAAACAGAGGGCGAGAAACAGAGGGCGAGAAACTGAGGGCGAGAAACAGAGGGGCTGAAACAGAGGGTCTGAAACATAGGGGCTGAAATAGAGGGGCTGAAACAGAGGAGCTGAAAAGAGGGGCTGAAACAGAGGGCGAGAAACAGAGGGGCTGAAACAGTGGGGCTGAAACAGAGGGGCTGAAACAGAGGGGCTGAAACAGAGGGCGAGAAACAGAGGGGCTGAAACAGAGGGCGAGAAACAGAGGGGCTGAAACAGAGGGCGAGTAACAGAGGGGCTGAAACAGAGGGGTTGAAACAGAGGGCGAGAAACAGAGGGCGAGAAACAGAGGGCGAGAAACAGAGGGCGAGAAACAGTGGGGCTGAAACAGAGGGGCTGAAACAGAGGGCGAGAGACAGAGGGCGAGAAACAGATTGCGAGAAACAGAGGTCGAGAAACAGAGGGCGAGAAACAGAGGGCGAGAAACAGAGGGGCTGAAACAGAGGGCGAGAAACAGAGGTCGAGAAACAGAGTGCGAGAAACAGAGGGCGAGAAACAGAGGGCGAGAAACAGAGGGCGAGAAACAGAGGGCGAGAAACAAAGAGGCTGAAACAGAGGGGCTGAAACAGAGGGCGAGAAACAGAGGGCGAGAAACAGAGGGGCTGAAACAGAGGGGCTGAAACAGAGAGGCTGAAACAGAGGGGCCTAACAGAGGGCGAGAAACAGAGGGCGTGAAACAGAGGGGCTGAAACAGAGGGTCTGAAACATAGGGGCTGAAATAGAGGGGCTGAAAGAGAGGAGCTGAAAAAGAGGGGCTGAAACAGAGGGGCTGAAACAGAGGGGCTGAAACAGAGGGGCTGAAACAGAGGGCGAGAAACAGAGGGGCTGAAACAGTGGGGCTGAAACAGAGGGGCTGAAACAGAGGGGCTGAAACAGAGGGCGAGAAACAGAGGGGCTGAAACAGAGGGGCTGAAACAGAGGGCGAGAAACATAGGGAGAGAAACAGAGGGCGAGAAACAGAGGGGCTGAAACATAGGGGGTGAAACAGAGGGGCTGAAACAGATGGCGAGAAACAGAGGGCGAGAAACAGAGGGCGAGAAACAGAGTGCGAGAAACAGAGGGCGAGAAACAGAGGGGCTGAAACAGAGGGGCTGAAACAGAGGGGATGAGACAGAGGGGCTGAAACAGAGGGGCTGAAACAGAGGGCGAGAAACAGAGGGTGAGAAACAGAGGGGCTGAACCAGAGGGACTGAAACATAGCGGCTGAAACAGAGGGGCTGAAACAGAGGGCGAGAAACAGAGGGGCTGAAACAGAGGGCGAGAAACAGAGGGGATGAAACAGAGGAGCTGAAACAGAGGGGCTGAAACAGAGGGCGAGAAACAGAGGGTGAGAAACAGAGGGGCTGAACCAGAGGGACTGAAACAGAGCGGCTGAAACAGAGGGGCTGAAACAGAGGGCGAGAAACAGAGGGGCTGAAACAGAGGGCGAGAAACAGAGGGGCTGAAACAGAGAGGCTGAAACAGAGGGGCTGAAACAGAGGGCGAGAAACAGAGGGGCTGAAACAGAGGACGAGAAACAGAGGGGCTGAAACAGAGGGCGAGAAACAGAGTGCGAGAAACTGAGGGCGAGAAACAGAGGGGCTGAAACAGAGGGCGAGAAACAGAGGGGCTGAAACAGAGGGCGAGAAACAGAGGGGATGAAACAGAGGAGCTGAAACAGAGGGGCTGAAACAGAGGGCGAGAAACAGAGGGTGAGAAACAGAGGGGCTGAACCAGAGGGACTGAAACAGAGCGGCTGAAACAGAGGGGCTGAAACAGAGGGCGAGAAACAGAGGGGCTGAAACAGAGGGCGAGAAACAGAGGGGCTGAAACAGAGAGGCTGAAACAGAGGGGCTGAAACAGAGGGCGAGAAACAGAGGGGCTGAAACAGAGGACGAGAAACAGAGGGGCTGAAACAGAGGGCGAGAAACAGAGTGCGAGAAACTGAGGGCGAGAAACAGAGGGGCTGAAACAGAGGGTCTGAAACATAGGGGCTGAAATAGAGGGGCTGAAACAGAGGAGCTGAAAAAGAGGGGCTGAAACAGAGGGGCTGAAACAGAGGGGCTGAAACAGAGGGGCTGAAACAGAGGGCGAGAAACAGAGGGGCTGAAACAGTGGGGCTGAAACAGAGGGGCTGAAACAGAGGGGCTGAAACAGAGGGCGAGAAACAGAGGGGCTGAAACAGAGGGCGAGCAACAGAGGGGCTGAAACAGAGGGCGAGTAACAGAGGGGCTGAAACAGAGGGGTTGAAACAGAGGGCGAGAAACAGAGGGCGAGAAACAGAGGGCGAGAAACAGAGGGCGAGAAACAGTGGGGCTGAAACAGAGGGGCTGAAACAGAGGGCGAGAGACAGAGGGCGAGAAACAGATTGCGAGAAACAGAGGTCGAGAAACAGAGGGCGAGAAACAGACGGCGAGAAACAGAGGGGCTGAAACAGAGGGCGAGAAACAGAGGTCGAGAAACAGAGTGCGAGAAACAGAGGGCGAGAAACAGAGGGCGAGAAACAGAGGGCGAGAAACAGAGGGCGAGAAACAAAGGGGCTGAAACAGAGGGGCTGAAACAGAGGGCGAGAAACAGAGGGTGAGAAACATAGGGGCTGAAACAGAGGGGCTGAAACAGTGGGGCTGAAACAGAGGGGCTGAAACAGAGGGACTGAAACATTGGGGATGAATCAGAGGGGCTGAAACAAATGGCGAGAAACAGAGGGCGAGAAACAGAGGGCGAGAAACAGAGGGGCTGAAACAGAGGGGCTGAAACAGTGGGGCTGAAACAGAGGGGCTGAAACAGAGGGCGAGAAACAGAGGGCGTGAAACAGAGGGGCTGAAACAGAGGGTCTGAAACATAGGGGCTGAAATAGAGGGGCTGAAAGAGAGGAGCTGAAAAAGAGGGGCTGAAACAGAGGGGCTGAAACAGAGGGGCTGAAACAGAGAGGCTGAAACATTGGGCGAGGAACAGAGGGGCTGAAACAGTGGGGCTGAAACAGAGGGGCTGAAACAGTGGGGCTGAAACAGAGGGGCTGAAACAGAGGGGCTGAAACAGAGGGCGAGAAAAAGAGGGGCTGAAACAGAGGGCGAGAAACAGAGGTCGAGAAACAGAGTGCGAGAAACAGAGGGCGAGAAACATAGGGGCTGAAACAGAGGGGCTGAAACAGTGGGGCTGAAACAGAGGGGCTGAAACAGAGGGACTGAAACATTGTGGATGAATCAGAGGGGCTGAAACAAATGGCGAGAAACAGAGGGCGAGAAACAGAGGGCGAGAAACAGAGGGGCTGAAACAGAGGGGCTGAAACAGTGGGGCTGAAACATAGGGGCTGAAACAGAGGGCGAGAAACAGAGGGCGTGAAACAGAGGGGCTGAAACAGAGGGTCTGAAACATAGGGGCTGAAATAGAGGGGCTGAAAGAGAGGAGCTGAAAAAGAGGGGCTGAAACAGAGGGGCTGAAACAGAGGGGCTGAAACAGAGGGGCTGAAACATTGGGCGAGGAACAGAGGGGCTGAAACAGTGGGGCTGAAACAGAGGGGCTGAAACAGTTGGGCTGAAACAGAGGGGCTGAAAAAGAGGGGCTGAAACAGAGGGGCTGAAACAGAGGGGCTGAAACAGAGGAGCTGAAAAAGAGGGGGTGAAACAGAGGGGCTGAAACAGAGGGGCTGAAACAGAGGGGCTGAAACAGAGGGCGAGAAACAGAGGGGCTGAAACAGTGGGGCTGAAACAGAGGGGCTGAAACAGAGGGGCTGAAACAGAGGGCGAGAAACAGAGGGGCCTAACAGAGGGCGAGAAACAGAGGGGCTGAAACAGAGGGCGAGTAACAGAGGGGCTGAAACAGAGGGGCTGAAACAGAGGGCGAGAAACAGAGGGCGAGAAACAGAGGGCGAGAAACAGAGGGCGAGAAACAGTGGGGCTGAAACAGAGGGGCTGAAACAGAGGGCGAGAGACAGAGGGCGAGAAACAGATTGCGAGAAACAGAGGTCGAGAAACAGAGGGCGAGAAACAGACGGCGAGAAACAGAGGGGCTGAAACAGAGGGCGAGAAACAGAGGTCGAGAAACAGAGTGCGAGAAACAGAGGGCGAGAAACAGAGGGCGAGAAACAGAGGGCGAGAAACAGAGGGCGAGAAACAAAGGGGCTGAAACAGAGGGGCTGAAACAGAGGGCGAGAAACAGAGGGTGAGAAACATAGGGGCTGAAACAGAGGGGCTGAAACAGTGGGGCTGAAACAGAGGGGCTGAAACAGAGGGACTGAAACATTGGGGATGAATCAGAGGGGCTGAAACAAATGGCGAGAAACAGAGGGCGAGAAACAGAGGGCGAGAAACAGAGGGGCTGAAACAGAGGGGCTGAAACAGTGGGGCTGAAACAGAGGGGCTGAAACAGAGGGCGAGAAACAGAGGGCGTGAAACAGTGGGGCTGAAACAGAGGGTCTGAAACATAGGGGCTGAAATAGAGGGGCTGAAAGAGAGGAGCTGAAAAAGAGGGGCTGAAACAGAGGGGCTGAAACAGAGGGGCTGAAACAGAGGGGCTGAAACATTGGGCGAGGAACAGAGGGGCTGAAACAGTGGGGCTGAAACAGAGGGGCTGAAACAGTGGGGCTGAAACAGAGGGGCTGAAACAGAGGGGCTGAAACAGAGGGCGAGAAAAAGAGGGGCTGAAACAGAGGGCGAGAAACAGAGGTCGAGAAACAGAGTGCGAGAAACAGAGGGCGAGAAACATAGGGGCTGAAACAGAGGGGCTGAAACAGTGGGGCTGAAACAGAGGGGCTGAAACAGAGGGACTGAAACATTGCGGATGAATCAGAGGGGCTGAAACAAATGGCGAGAAACAGAGGGCGAGAAACAGAGGGCGAGAAACAGAGGGGCTGAAACAGAGGGGCTGAAACAGTGGGGCTGAAACAGAGGGGCTGAAACAGAGGGCGAGAAACAGAGGGCGTGAAACAGAGGGGCTGAAACAGAGGGTCTGAAACATAGGGGCTGAAATAGAGGGGCTGAAAGAGAGGAGCTGAAAAAGAGGGGCTGAAACAGAGGGGCTGAAACAGAGGGGCTGAAACAGAGGGGCTGAAACATTGGGCGAGGAACAGAGGGGCTGAAACAGTGGGGCTGAAACAGAGGGGCTGAAACAGTGGGGCTGAAACAGAGGGGCTGAAAAAGAGGGGCTGAAACAGAGGGGCTGAAACAGAGGGGCTGAAACAGAGGAGCTGAAAAAGAGGGGCTGAAACAGAGGGGCTGAAACAGATGGGCTGAAACAGAGGGGCTGAAACAGAGGGCGAGAAACAGAGGGGCTGAAACAGTGGGGCTGAAACAGAGGGGCTGAAACAGAGGGGCTGAAACAGAGGGCGAGAAACAGAGGGGCCTAACAGAGGGCGAGAAACAGAGGGGCTGAAACAGAGGGCGAGTAACAGAGGTGCTGAAACAGAGGGGCTGAAACAGAGGGCGAGAAACAGAGGGCGAGAAACAGAGGGCGAGAAACAGAGGGCGAGAAACAGTGGGGCTGAAACAGAGGGGCTGAAACAGAGGGCGAGAGACAGAGGGCGAGAAACAGATTGCGAGAAACAGAGGTCGAGAAACAGAGGGCGAGAAACAGAGGGCGAGAAACAGAGGGGCTGAAACAGAGGGCGAGAAACAGAGGTCGAGAAACAGAGTGCGAGAAACAGAGGGCGAGAAACAGAGGGCGAGAAACAGAGGGCGAGAAACAAAGGGGCTGAAACAGTGGGGCTGAAACAGAGGGGCTGAAACAGAGGGACTGAAACATTGGGGATGAATCAGAGGGGCTGAAACAAATGGCGAGAAACAGAGGGCGAGAAACAGAGGGCGAGAAACAGAGGGGCTGAAACAGAGGGGCTGAAACAGTGGGGCTGAAACAGAGGGGCTGAAACAGAGAGCGAGAAACAGAGGGCGTGAAACAGAGGGGCTGAAACAGAGGGTCTGAAACATAGGGGCTGAAATATTGGGGCTGAAAGAGAGGAGCTGAAAAAGAGGGGCTGAAACAGAGGGGCTGAAACAGAGGGGCTGAAACAGAGGGGCTGAAACATTGGGCACAAACAGAGGGGCTGAAACAGTGGGGCTGAAACAGAGGGGCTGAAACAGTGGGGCTGAAACAGAGGGGCTGAAACAGAGGGGCTGAAACAGAGGGCGAGAAAAAGAGGGGCTGAAACAGAGGGCGAGAAACAGAGGTCGAGAAACAGAGGGCGAGAAACAGAGGGCGAGAAACAGAGGGCGAGAAACAAAGGGGCTGAAACAGAGGGGCTGAAACAGAGGGCGAGAAACAGACGGTGAGAAACAGAGGGGCTGAAACATAGAGTCTGAAACAGAGGGGCTGAAACAGAGGGGCTGAAACAGTGGGGCTGAAACAGAGGGACTGAAACAAAGGGGCTGAAACAGTGGGGATGAATCAGAGGGTCTGAACCAAATGGCGAGAAACCGAGGGCGAGAAACGGAGGGCGAGAAACAGAGGGGCTGAAACAGAGGGGCTGAAACAGAGAGGCTGAAACAGAGGGGCCTAACAGAGGGCGAGAAACAGAGGGCGTGAAACAGAGGGGCTGAAACAGAGGGTCTGAAACATAGGGGCTGAAATAGAGGGGCTGAAAGAGAGGAGCTGAAAAAGAGGGGCTGAAACAGAGGGGCTGAAACAGAGGGGCTGAAACAGAGGGGCTGAAACAGAGGGCGAGAAACAGAGGGGCTGAAACAGTGGGGCTGAAACAGAGGGGCTGAAACAGATGGGCTGAAACAGAGGGCGAGAAACAGAGGGGCTGAAACAGAGGGGCTGAAACAGAGGGCGAGAAACATAGGGCGAGAAACAGAGGGCGAGAAACAGAGGGGCTGAAACATAGGGGGTGAAACAGAGGGGCTGAAACAGATGGCGAGAAACAGAGGGCGAGAAACAGAGGGCGAGAAACAGAGTGCTAGAAACAGAGGGCGAGAAACAGAGGGGCTGAAACAGAGGGGCTGAAACAGAGGTGATGAGACAGAGGGGCTGAAACAGAGGGGCTGAAACAGAGGGCGAGAAACAGAGGGTGAGAAACAGAGGGGCTGAACCAGAGGGACTGAAACAGAGCGGCTGAAACAGAGGGGCTGAAACAGAGGGCGAGAAACAGAGGGGCTGAAACAGAGGGCGAGAAACAGAGGGGATGAAACAGAGGAGCTGAAACAGAGGGGCTGAAACAGAGGGCGAGAAACAGAGGGTGAGAAACAGAGGGGCTGAACCAGCGGGACTGAAACAGAGCGGCTGAAACAGAGGGGCTGAAACAGAGGGCGAGAAACAGAGGGGCTGAAACAGAGGGCGAGAAACAGAGGGGCTGAAACAGAGAGGCTGAAACAGAGGGGCTGAAACAGAGGGCGAGAAACAGAGGGGCTGAAACAGAGGACGAGAAACAGAGGGGCTGAAACAGAGGGCGAGAAACAGAGGGCGAGAAACAGAGGGGCTGAAACAGTGGGGCTGAAACAGAGGGGCTGAAACAGAGGGGCTGAAACAGAGGGCGAGAAACAGAGGGGCTGAAACAGAGGGCGAGAAACAGAGGGGCTGAAACAGAGGGCGAGTAACAGAGGGGCTGAAACAGAGGGGTTGAAACAGAGGGCGAGAAACCGAGGGCGAGAAACAGAGGGCGAGAAACAGAGGGCGAGAAACAGTGGGGCTGAAACAGAGGGGCTGAAACAGAGGGCGAGAGACAGAGGGCGAGAAACAGATTGCGAGAAACAGAGGCCGAGAAACAGAGGGCGAGAAACAGAGGGCGAGAAACAGAGGGGCTGAAACAGAGGGCGAGAAACAGAGGTCGAGAAACAGAGTGCGAGAAACAGAGGGCGAGAAACAGAGGGCGAGAAACAGAGGGCGAGAAACAGAGGGCGAGAAACAAAGGGGCTGAAACAGAGGGGCTGAAACAGAGGGCGAGAAACAGAGGGTGAGAAACATAGGGGCTGAAACAGAGGGGCTGAAACAGTGGGGCTGAAACAGAGGGGCTGAAACAGAGGGACTGAAACATTGGGGATGAATCAGAGGGGCTGAAACAAATGGCGAGAAACAGAGGGCGAGAAACAGAGGGCGAGAAACAGAGGGGCTGAAACAGAGGGGCTGAAACAGTGGGGCTGAAACAGAGGGGCTGAAACAGAGGGCGAGAAACAGAGGGCGTGAAACAGAGGGGCTGAAACAGAGGGTCTGAAACATAGGGGCTGAAATAGAGGGGCTGAAAGAGAGGAGCTGAAAAAGAGGGGCTGAAACAGAGGGGCTGAAACAGAGGGGCTGAAACAGAGGGGCTGAAACATTGGGCGAGGAACAGAGGGGCTGAAACAGTGGGGCTGAAACAGAGGGGCTGAAACAGTGGGGCTGAAACAGAGGGGCTGAAACAGAGGGGCTGAAACAGAGGGCGAGAAAAAGAGGGGCTGAAACAGAGGGCGAGAAACAGAGGTCGAGAAACAGAGTGCGAGAAACAGAGGGCGAGAAACAGAGGGCGAGAAACAGAGGGCGAGAAACAGAGGGCGAGAAACAAAGGGGCTGAAACAGAGGGGCTGAAACAGAGGGCGAGAAACAGAGGGTGAGAAACAGAGGGGCTGAAACATAGAGTCTGAAATAGAGGGGCTGAAAAAGAGGGGCTAAAACAGTGGGGCTGAAACAGAGGGGCTGAAACAGAGGGGCTGAAACAGTGGGGATGAATCAGAGGGTCTGAACCAAATGGCGAGAAACAGAGGGCGAGAAACAGAGGGCGAGACACAGAGGGGCTGAAACAGAGGGGCTGAAACAGAGAGGCTGAAACAGAGGGGCCTAACAGAGGGCGAGAAACAGAGGGCGTGAAACAGAGGGGCTGAAACAGAGGGTCTGAAACATAGGGGCTGAAATAGAGGGGCTGAAAGAGAGGAGCTGAAAAAGAGGGGCTGAAACAGAGGGGCTGAAACAGAGGGGCTGAAACAGAGGGGCTGAAACAGAGGGCGAGAAACAGAGGGGCTGAAACAGTGGGACTGAAACAGAGGGGCTGAAACAGAGGGGCTGAAACAGGAGGGCGAGAAACAGAGGGGCTGAAACAGAGGGGCTGAAACAGAGGGCGAGAAACATAGGGCGAGAAACAGAGGGCGAGAAACAGAGGGGCTGAAACATAGGGGGTGAAACAGAGGGACTGAAACAGATGGCGAGAAACAGAGTGCGAGAAACAGAGGGCGAGAAACAGAGGGGCTGAAACAGAGGGGCTGAAACAGAGGGGATGAAACAGAGGGGCTGAAACAGAGGGGCTGAAACAGAGGGCGGGAAACAGAGGGTGAGAAACAGAGGGGCTGAACCAGAGGGACTGAAACAGAGCGGCTGAAACAGAGGGGCTGAAACAGAGGGCGAGAAACAGAGGGGCTGAAACAGAGGGCGTGAAACAGAGGGGCTGAAACAGAGGGGCTGAAACAGAGAGGCTGAAACAGAGGGCGAGAAACAGAGGGGCTGAAACAGAGGACGAGAAACAGAGGGGCTGAAACAGAGGGCGAGAAACAGAGGGCGAGAAACTGAGGGCGAGAAACAGAGGGGCTGAAACAGAGGGTCTGAAACATAGGGGCTGAAATAGAGGGGCTGAAACAGAGGAGCTGAAAAAGAGGGGCTGAAACAGAGGGGCTGAAACAGAGGGGCTGAAACAGAGGGGCTGAAACAGAGGGCGAGAAACAGAGGGGCTGAAACAGTGGGGCTGAAACAGAGGGGCTGAAACAGAGGGGCTGAAACAGAGGGCGAGAAACAGAGGGGCTGAAACAGAGGGCGAGAAACAGAGGGGCTGAAACAGAGGGCGAGTAACAGAGGGGCTGAAACAGAGGGGCTGAAACAGAGGGCGAGAAACAGAGGGCGAGAAACAGAGGGCGAGAAACAGAGGGCGAGAAACAGTGGGGCTGAAACAGAGGGGCTGAAACAGAGGGCGAGAGACAGAGGGCGAGAAACAGATTGCGAGAAACAGAGGTCGAGAAACAGAGGGCGAGAAACAGAGGGCGAGAAACAGAGGGGCTGAAACGGAGGGCGAGAAACAGAGGGGCTGAAACAGAGGGGCTGAAACAGAGGGCGAGAAACAGAGGGTGAGAAACATAGGGGCTGAAACAGAGGGGCTGAAACAGTGGGGCTGAAACAGAGGGGCTGAAACAGAGGGACTGAAACATTGGGGATGAATCAGAGGGGCTGAAACAAATGGCGAGAAACAGAGGGCGAGAAACAGAGGGCGAGAAACAGAGGGGTTGAAACAGAGGGGCTGAAACAGTGGGGCTGAAACAGAGGGGCTGAAACAGAGGGTGAGAAACAGAGGGCGTGAAACAGAGGGGCTGAAACAGAGGGTCTGAAACATAGGGGCTGAAATAGAGGGGCTGAAAGAGAGGAGCTGAAAAAGAGGGGCTGAAACAGAGGGGCTGAAACAGAGGGGCTGAAACAGAGGGGCTGAAACATTGGGCGAGAAACAGAGGGGCTGAAACAGTGGGGCTGAAACAGAGGGGCTGAAACAGTGGGGCTGAAACAGAGGGGCTGAAACAGAGGGGCTGAAACAGAGGGCGAGAAAAAGAGGGGCTGAAACAGAGGGCGAGAAACAGAGGTCGAGAAACAGAGTGCGAGAAACAGAGGGCGAGAAACAGAGGGCGAGAAACAGAGGGCGAGAAACAGAGGGCGAGAAACAAAGGGGCTGAAACAGAGGGGCTGAAACAGAGGGCGAGAAACAGAGGGTGAGAAACAGAGGGGCTGAAACATAGAGTCTGAAACAGACGGGGTGAAACAGAGGGGCTGAAACAGTGGGGCTGAAACAGAGGGGCTGAAACAGAGGGGCTGAAACAGTGGGGATGAATCAGAGGGTCTGAACCAAATGGCGAGAAACAGAGGGCGAGAAACAGAGGGCGAGAAACAGAGGGGCTGAAACAGAGGGGCTGAAACAGAGAGGCTGAAACAGAGGGGCCTAACAGAGGGCGAGAAACAGAGGGCGTGAAACAGATGGGCTGAAACAGAGGGTCTGAAACATAGGGGCTGAAATAGAGGGGCTGAAAGAGAGAAGCTGAAAAAGAGGGGCTGAAACAGAGGGGCTGAAACAGAGGGGCTGAAACAGAGGGGCTGAAACAGAGGGCGAGAAACAGAGGGGCTGAAACAGTGGGGCTGAAACAGAGGGGCTGAAACAGAGGTGCTGAAACAGAGGGGCTGAAACAGTGGGGCTGAAACAGAGGGCGAGAAACAGAGGGGCTGAAACAGTGGGGCTGAAACAGAGGGGCTGAAACAGAGGGGGTGAAACAGAGGGCGAGAAACAGAGGGGCTGAAACAGAGGGCGAGAAACAGAAGGGCTGAAACAGAGGGGCTGAAACAGAGGGCGAGAAACATTGAGCGAGAAACAGAGGGCGAGAACCAGAGGGCGAGAAACAGAGGGGCTGAAACAGAGGGGCTGAAACAGAGGGGCTGAAACAGCGCGCGAGAAACAGAGGGGCTCAAACAGAGGGCGAGAAACAGAGGGCGAGAAACATAGGAGCTGAAGCAAAGGGTGAGAAACAGAGGGGATGAAACAGTGGGCGAGAAACAGAGGGGCTGAAACAGAGGGGCTGAAACAGAGGGCGAGAAACAGAGGGTCTGAAACAGAGGGGTTGAAACAGAGGGCGAGAAACAGAGGGCGAGAAACAGAGGGGCTGAAACAGAGGGCGAGAAACATTGGGGCTGAAACAGATTGGCTGAAACAGAGGGGCTGAAACAGAGTGCGAGAAACAGAGGGGCTGAAACAGAGTGGCTGAAACAGAGGGCGAGACACAGAGGGGCTGAAACAGAAGGGCTGAAACATTGGGCAAGAAACAGAGTTGCTTTATGAGAGGGCGATAAACAGAGGGCGAGACACAGAGGTGCTGAAACAGAGGTGCTGAAACAGAGGGGCTGAAACAGAGGGGCTGAAACAGAGGGCGAGAAACAGAGGGCGAGAAACAGAGGGGCTGTAACAGAGGGGCTGAAACAGAGGGCGAGAAACAGAGGGGCTGAAACACAGGTCGAGAAACAGCGTGCGAGAAACAGAGGGCGAGAAACAGTGGGGTTGAAACAGAGGGGCTGAAACAGAGGGCGAGAAAGAGAGGGCGAGAAACAGAGGGCGAGAAACAGAGGGTCGGAAACAGAGGGGCTGAAACAGAGGGCGAGAAACAGAGGGCGAGAAACAGAGGGGCAGAAACAGAGGGGCTGAAACAGAGGGCGAGAAACAGAGGGGCTGAATCAGAGGGGCTGAAACAGAGGGGCAGAAACAGAGGGCGAGAAACAGAGGGGCTGAAACAGAGGGGCTGAAACACAGGGGCTGAAACATAGGGGCTGAAACATTTAGCGTGAAACTGAGGGAGAGAAACAGAGGGGCTGAAACAGAGTGCGAGAAACAGAGGGCGAGAAACAGAGGGCGAGAAACAAAGGGGCTGAAACAGAGGGGCTGAAACAGAGGGCGAGAAACAGAGGGTGAGAAACAGAGGGGCTGAAACATAGAGTCTGAAACAGACGGGGTGAAACAGAGGGGCTGAAACAGTGGGGCTGAAACAGAGGGGCTGAAACAGAGGGGCTGAAACAGTGGGGATGAATCAGAGGGTCTGAACCAAATGGCGAGAAACAGAGGGTGAGAAACAGAGGGCGAGAAACAGAGGGGCTGAAACAGAGGGGCTGAAACAGAGAGGCTGAAACAGAGGGGCCTAACAGAGGGCGAGAAACAGAGGGCGTGAAACAGAGGGGCTGAAACAGAGGGTCTGAAACTTAGGGGCTGAAATAGAGGGGCTGAAAGAGAGGAGCTGAAAAAGAGGGGCTGAAACAGAGGGGCTGAAACAGAGGGGCTGAAACAGAGGGGCTGAAACAGAGGGCGAGAAACAGAGGGGCTGAAACAGTGGGGCTGAAACAGAGGGGCTGAAACAGAGGGGCTGAAACAGAGGGCGAGAAACAGAGGGGCTGAAACAGAGGGCGAGAAACAGAGGGGCTGAAACAGTGGGGCTGAAACAGAGGGGCTGAAACAGAGGGGGTGAAACAGAGGGGCTGAAACAGAGGGGCTGAAACAGAGGGCGAGAAACAGAAGGGCTGAAACAGAGGGGCTGAAACAGAGGGCGAGAAACATTGAGCGAGAAACAGAGGGCGAGAACCAGAGGGCGAGAAACAGAGGGGCTGAAACAGAGGGGCTGAAACAGAGGGCGAGAAACAGAGGGGCTGAAACACAGGGGCTGAAACAGAGGGGCTGAAACAGCGGGCGAGAAACAGAGGGGCTGAAACAGAGGGCGAGAAACAGAGGGCGAGAAACATAGGAGCTGAAACAAAGGGTGAGAAACAGAGGGGATGAAACAGAGGGCGAGAAACAGAGGGGCTGAAACAGAGGGGCTGAAACAGAGGGCGAGAAACAGAGGGTCTGAAACAGAGGGGTTGAAACAGAGGGCGAGAAACAGAGGGCGAGAAACAGAGGGGCTGAAACAGAGGGCGAGAAACATTGGGGCTGAAACAGATTGGCTGAAACAGAGGGGCTGAAACAGAGTGCGAGAAACAGAGGGGCTGAAACAGAGTGGCTGAAACAGAGGGCGAGAAACAGAAGGGCTGAAACAGAGGGGCTGAAACAGAGGGCGAGAAACATTGAGCGAGAAACAGAGGGCGAGAACCAGAGGGCGAGAAACAGAGGGGCTGAAACAGAGGGGCTGAAACAGAGGGCGAGAAACAGAGGGGCTGAAACACAGGGGCTGAAACAGAGGGGCTGAAACAGCGGGCGAGAAACAGAGGGGCTCAAACAGAGGGCGAGAAACAGAGGGCGAGTAACATAGGAGCTGAAACAAAGGGTGAGAAACAGAGGGGATGAAACAGAGGGCGAGAAACAGAGGGGCTGAAACAGAGGGGCTGAAACAGAGGGCGAGAAACAGAGGGTCTGAAACAGAGGGGTTGAAACAGAGGGCGAGAAACAGAGGGCGAGAAACAGAGGGGCTGAAACAGAGGGCGAGAAACATTGGGGCTGAAACAGATTGGCTGAAACAGAGGGGCTGAAACAGAGTGCGAGAAACAGAGGGGCTGAAACAGAGTGGCTGAAACAGAGGGCGAGACACAGAGGGGCTGAAACAGAAGGGCTGAAACATTGGGCAAGAAACAGAGTTGCTTTATGAGAGGGCGATAAACAGAGGGCGAGACACAGAGGTGCTGAAACAGAGGGCGAGAAACAGAGGGGCTGAAACAGAGGGGCTGAAACAGAGGGCGAGAAACAGAGGGCGAGAAACAGAGGGGCTGTAACAGAGGGGCTGAAACAGAGGGCGAGAAACAGAGGGGCTGAAACACAGGTCGAGAAAAAGCGTGCGAGAAACAGAGGGCGAGAAACAGTGGGGCTGAAACAGAGGGGGTGAAACAGAGGGCGAGAAAGAGAGGGCGAGAAACAGAGGGCGAGAAACAGAGGGTCGGAAACAGAGGGGCTGAAACAGAGGGCGAGAAACAGAGGGCGAGAAACAGAGGGGCAGAAACAGAGGGGCTGAAACAGAGGGGCAGAAACAGAGGGCGAGAAACAGAGGGGCTGAAACAGAGGGTCTGAAACACAGGGGCTGAAACATAGGGGCTGAAACAGAGAGCGTGAAACTGAGGGAGAGAAACAGAGGGGCTGAAACAGAGGGCGAGAAACAGTGGGGCTGAAACAGAGGGCGAGAAAGAGAGGGCGAGAAACAGAGGGCGAGAAACAGAGGTGCTGAAACAGAGGGGCTGAAACAGAGGGCGAGAAACAGATGGGCTGAAACAGAGGGGCTGAAACAGAGGGAGAAAAACAGAGGGCTTGAAACAGAGTAGCTGAAACAGAGGGGTTGAAACAGAGGGGCTGAAACAGAGTGCGAGAAACAAAGGGCTGAAACAGAGGGCGAAAAACAGAGGGCGAGATACAGAGTGGCTGAAACAGAGGGCGAGAAACAGAGGGGCTGAAATAGAGGGGCTGAAACAGAGGGCGAGAAACAGAGGGCGAGAGACAGAGGGGTTGAAACAAAGGGCGAGAAGCAGAGGGGCTGAAACAGAGGGCGAGAAACAGAGGGCGAGAAACAGACGGCGCGAAACAGAGTGGTTGAAACAGCGGGGCTGAAACAGAGGGGCTGACACCGTGGGCGAGAAACAGAGGGGCTGAAACAGAGGGCGAGAAACAGAGGGCGAGAAACAGAGGGGCTGAAACAGAGTGGATGAAACAGAGGGCGAGTAACAGAGGGCAAGAAACAGAGGGGCTGAAACAGAGCAGCTGAAACAGAGGGGCTGAAACAGAGGACGAGTAAGATTGGGCGAGAAACAGAGGAGCTGAAACAGAGGGCGAGAAACAGAGGGGATGAAACAGAGGGCGAGAAACAGAGGGGCTGAAACAGAGGGGCTGAAACAGAGGGGCTGAAACAGAGGGCGTGAAACAGAGGGGCTGAAACAGAGGGGCTGAAAGAGAGGGGCTGAAACAGAGGGCGAGAAACAGAGGGGCTGAAACAGAGGGCGACAAGCATTTGGGCTGAAACAGAGGGGCTGAAACAGAGGGGCTGAAACAGAGGGCGAGAAACAGAGGGGATGAAACAGAGGGGCTGAAACAGAGGGCGAGAAACAGCGAGGATGAAACAGAGGGGCTGAAACAGAGTGGCTGAAACAGAGGGCGAGAATCAGAGGGGCTGTAACAGAGGGGCTGAAACAGAGGGGAGAAACTGAGGGCGAGAAACAGAGGGGCTGAAACAGAGGGTCAGAAACAGAGGGCGAGAAACAGAGGGCGAGAAACAGAGTGGCTGAAAAAGAGGGCGAGAAACAGAGGGGCTGAAACAGAGGGGCTGAAACAGAGGGCGAGAAACAGAAGGGCTGAAACAGAGGGCGAGAAACAGAGGGGCTGAAACTTATGGCGAGAAACACAGGGCGTTAAACAGAGGGGTTGAAACAGTGGGGGTGAAACAGAGGGGCTGAAACAGAGGGCGAGAAACAGAGGGGCTGAAACAGAGGGAGAGAAACAGAGGGCGAGAAACAGATGGGCTGAAACAGAGGGGCTGAAACAGCGGGCGAGAAACAGAGAGCGAGAAACAAAGGGGCTGAAACAGAGGGCGAGAAACAGAGGGCGAGAAACAGAGGGGGTGAAACAGAGGGGCGTTAACAGAGGGCGAGAAACAGAGGGCAAGAAACAGAGGGTGAGAAACACAGGGGCTGAAACAGAGTGCGAGAAACAGAGGGGCTGAAACAAAGGGGCTGAAACAGAGTGGCTGAAACAGAGGGATAGAAACAGAGGGGCTGAAACTGATGGGCTGAAACAGAGGGGCTGAAACAGACGGAGAGTGATAGAGGGCGAGAAATAGAGGAGCTAAAACATAGGGTCTGAAACAGAGTGCAAGAAACAGTGGGGCTGAATCAGTGGGCGAGAAACAGAGGGCGAGAAACAGAGGGGCTGAAACAGAGGGAGTCAAACAGAGGGCGAGAAAGAGAGGGCGAGAAACAGAGGGGCTGAAACAGAGGGGCTGAAAAAGAGGGGCTGAAACAGAGGGGCTGAAACAGAGGGCGAGAAACAGAGGGGCTGAAACAGAGGGGCTGAAACAGAGGGCGAGAAACAGATGGCGAGAAACAAAGGTTGGGGTTAGGGTTAGGGTTAGGGTTAGGGTTAGGGTTAGGGTTAGGTTTAGGGTTAGGGTTAGGGTTAGGGTTAGCGTTAGGGTTAGGGTTTAGGGTTAGGGTTAGGGTTAGGGCAATAGGGTTAGGGTTAGGGTTAGGGTTAGGGTTAGGGTTAGGGTTAGGGTTAGGGTTAGGGTTAGCGTTAGGGTTAGGGTTTAGGGTTAGGGTTAGGGTTAGGGTTAGGGTTAGGGTTAGGGTTAGGGTTAGGGTTAGGGTTAGGGTTAGGGTTAGGGTTAGGGTTAGGGTTAGGGTTAGGGTTAGGGTTAGGGTTAGGGTTAGGGTTAGGGTTCGGGTTAGGGTTAGGGTTAGGGTTAGGGTTAGGGTTAGGGTTAGGGTTAGGGTTAGGGTTAGGGTTAGGGTTAGTCTCACCTGCGATAGGGTTAGGGTTAGGGTTAGGGTTAGGGTTAGGGTTAGGGTTAGGGTTAGGGTTAGGGTTAGGGTTAGGGTTAGGGTTAGGGTTAGGGTTAGGGTTAGGGTTAGGGTTAGGGTTAGGGTTAGGGTTAGGGTTAGGGTTAGGGTTAGGGTTAGGGTTAGGGTTAGGGTTAGGGTTAGGGTTAGGGTTAGGGTTAGGGTTAGGGTTAGGGTTAGGGTTAGGGTTAGGGTTAGGGTTAGGGTTAGGGTTAGGGTTAGGGTTAGGGTTAGGGTTAGGGTTAGGGTTAGGGTTAGGGTTAGGGTTAGGGTTAGGGTTAGGGTTAGGGTTAGGGTTAGGGTTAGGGTTAGGGTTAGGGTTAGGGTTAGGGTTAGGGTTAGGGTTAGGGTTAGGGTTAGGGTTAGGGTTAGGGTTAGGGTTAGGGTTAGGGTTAGGGTTAGGGTTAGGGTTAGGGTTAGGGTTAGGGTTAGGGTTAGGGTTAGGGTTAGGGTTAGGGTTAGGGTTAGGGTTAGGGTTAGGGTTAGGGTTAGGGTTAGGGTTAGGGTTAGGGTTAGGGTTAGGGTTAGGGTTAGGGTTAGGGTTAGGGTTAGGGTTAGGGTTAGGGTTAGGGTTAGGGTTAGGGTTAGGGTTAGGGTTAGGGTTAGGGTTAGGGTTAGGGTTAGGGTTAGGGTTAGGGTTAGGGTTAGGGTTAGGGTTAGGGTTAGGGTTAGGGTTAGGGTTAGGGTTAGGGTTAGGGTTAGGGTTAGGGTTAGGGTTAGGGTTAGGGTTAGGGTTAGGGTTAGGGTTAGGGTTAGGGTTAGGGTTAGGGTTAGGGTTAGGGTTAGGGTTAGGGTTAGGGTTAGGGTTAGGGTTAGGGTTAGGGTTAGGGTTAGGGTTAGGGTTAGGGTTAGGGTTAGGGTTAGGGTTAGGGTTAGGGTTAGGGTTAGGGTTAGGGTTAGGGTTAGGGTTAGGGTTAGGGTTAGGGTTAGGGTTAGGGTTAGGGTTAGGGTTAGGGTTAGGGTTAGGGTTAGGGTTAGGGTTAGGGTTAGGGTTAGGGTTAGGGTTAGGGTTAGGGTTAGGGTTAGGGTTAGGGTTAGGGTTAGGGTTAGGGTTAGGGTTAGGGTTAGGTTAGGGTTAGGGTTAGGGTTAGGGTTAGGGTTAGGGTTAGGGTTAGGGTTAGGGTTAGGGTTAGGGTTAGGGTTAGGGTTAGGGTTAGGGTTAGGGTTAGGGTTAGGGTTAGGGTTAGGGTTAGGGTTAGGGTTAGGGTTAGGGTTAGGGTTAGGGTTAGGGTTAGGGTTAGGGTTAGGGTTAGGGTTAGGGTTAGGGTTAGGGTTAGGGTTAGGGTTAGGGTTAGGGTTAGGGTTAGGGTTAGGGTTAGGGTTAGGGTTAGGGTTAGGGTTAGGGTTAGGGTTAGGGTTAGGGTTAGGGTTAGGGTTAGGGTTAGGGTTAGGGTTAGGGTTAGGGTTAGGGTTAGGGTTAGGGTTAGGGTTAGGGTTAGGGTTAGGGTTAGGGTTAGGGTTAGGGTTAGGGTTAGGGTTAGGGTTAGGGTTAGGGTTAGGGTTAGGGTTAGGGTTAGGGTTAGGGTTAGGGTTAGGGTTAGGGTTAGGGTTAGGGTTAGGGTTGGGTTAGGGTTAGGGTTAGGGTTAGGGTTAGGGTTAGGGTTAGGGTTAGGGTTAGGGTTAGGGTTAGGGTTAGGTTAGGGTTAGGGTTAGGGTTAGGGTTAGGGTTAGGGTTAGGGTTAGGGTTAGGGTTAGGGTTAGGGTTAGGGTTAGGGTTAGGGTTAGGGTTAGGGTTAGGGTTAGGGTTAGGGTTAGGGTTAGGGTTAGGGTTAGGGTTAGGGTTAGGGTTAGGGTTAGGGTTAGGGTTAGGGTTAGGGTTAGGGTTAGGGTTAGGGTTAGGGTTAGGGTTAGGGTTAGGGTTAGGGTTAGGGTTAGGGTTAGGGTTAGGTTAGGGTTAGGGTTAGGGTTAGGGTTAGGGTTAGGGTTAGGGTTAGGGTTAGGGTTAGGGTTAGGGTTAGGGTTAGGGTTAGGGTTAGGGTTAGGGTTAGGGTTAGGGTTAGGGTTAGGGTTAGGGTTAGGGTTAGGGTTAGGTTAGGGTTAGGGTTAGGGTTAGGGTTAGGGTTAGGGTTAGGGTTAGGGTTAGGGTTAGGGTTAGGGTTAGGGTTAGGGTTAGGGTTAGGGTTAGGGTTAGGGTTAGGGTTAGGGTTAGGGTTAGGGTTAGGGTTAGGGTTAGGGTTAGGGTTAGGGTTAGGGTTAGGGTTAGGGTTAGGGTTAGGGTTAGGTTAGGGTTAGGGTTAGGGTTAGGGTTAGGGTTAGGGTTAGGGTTAGGGTTAGGGTTAGGGTTAGGGTTAGGGTTAGGGTTAGGGTTAGGGTTAGGGTTAGGGTTAGGGTTAGGGTTAGGGTTAGGGTTAGGGTTAGGGTTAGGGTTAGGGTTAGGGTTAGGGTTAGGGTTAGGGTTAGGGTTAGGGTTAGGGTTAGGGTTAGGTTAGGGTTAGGGTTAGGGTTAGGGTTAGGGTTAGGGTTAGGGTTAGGGTTAGGGTTAGGGTTAGGGTTAGGGTTAGGGTTAGGGTTAGGGTTAGGGTTAGGGTTAGGGTTAGGGTTAGGGTTAGGGTTAGGGTTAGGGTTAGGGTTAGGGTTAGGGTTAGGGTTAGGGTTAGGGTTAGGGTTAGGGTTAGGGTTAGGGTTAGGGTTAGGGTTAGGTTAGGGTTAGGGTTAGGGTTAGGGTTAGGGTTAGGGTTAGGGTTAGGGTTAGGTTAGGGTTAGGGTTAGGGTTAGGGTTAGGGTTAGGGTTAGGGTTAGGGTTAGGGTTAGGGTTAGGGTTAGGGTTAGGGTTAGGGTTAGGGTTAGGGTTAGGGTTAGGGTTAGGGTTAGGGTTAGGGTTAGGGTTAGGGTTAGGGTTAGGGTTAGGGTTAGGGTTAGGGTTAGGGTTAGGGTTAGGGTTAGGGTTAGGGTTAGGGTTAGGGTTAGGGTTAGGTTAGGGTTAGGGTTAGGGTTAGGGTTAGGGTTAGGGTTAGGGTTAGGGTTAGGGTTAGGGTTAGGGTTAGGGTTAGGGTTAGGGTTAGGGTTAGGGTTAGGGTTAGGGTTAGGGGTTAGGGTTAGGGTTAGGGTTAGGGTTAGGGTTAGGGTTAGGGTTAGGGTTAGGGTTAGGGTTAGGGTTAGGGTTAGGGTTAGGGTTAGGGTTAGGGTTAGGGTTAGGGTTAGGGTTAGGGTTAGGGTTAGGGTTAGGGTTAGGGTTAGGGTTAGGGTTAGGGTTAGGGTTAGGGTTAGGGTTAGGGTTAGGGTTAGGGTTAGGGTTAGGGTTAGGGTTAGGGTTAGGGTTAGGTTAGGGTTAGGGTTAGGGTTAGGGTTAGGGTTAGGGTTAGGTTAGGGTTAGGGTTAGGTTAGGGTTAGGGTTAGGGTTAGGGTTAGGGTTAGGGTTAGGGTTAGGGTTAGGGTTAGGGTTAGGGTTAGGGTTAGGTTAGGGTTAGGGTTAGGGTTAGGGTTAGGGTTAGGGTTAGGGTTAGGGTTAGGGTTAGGGTTAGGGTTAGGGTTAGGGTTAGGGTTAGGGTTAGGGTTAGGGTTAGGGTTAGGGTTAGGGTTAGGGTTAGGGTTAGGGTTAGGGTTAGGGTTAGGGTTAGGGTTAGGGTTAGGGTTAGGGTTAGGGTTAGGGTTAGGGTTAGGGTTAGGGTTAGGGTTAGGGTTAGGGTTAGGGTTAGGGTTAGGGTTAGGGTTAGGGTTAGGGTTAGGGTTAGGGTTAGGGTTAGGGTTAGGGTTAGGGTTAGGGTTAGGGTTAGGGTTAGGGTTAGGGTTAGGGTTAGGGTTAGGGTTAGGGTTAGGGTTAGGGTTAGGGTTAGGGTTAGGGTTAGGGTTAGGGTTAGGGTTAGGGTTAGGGTTAGGGTTAGGGTTAGGGTTAGGGTTAGGGTTAGGGTTAGGGTTAGGGTTAGGGTTAGGGTTAGGGTTAGGGTTAGGGTTAGGGTTAGGGTTAGGGTTAGGGTTAGGGTTAGGGTTAGGGTTAGGGTTAGGGTTAGGGTTAGGGTTAGGGTTAGGGTTAGGGTTAGGGTTAGGGTTAGGGTTAGGGTTAGGGTTAGGGTTAGGGTTAGGGTTAGGGTTAGGGTTAGGGTTAGGGTTAGGGTTAGGGTTAGGGTTAGGGTTAGGGTTAGGGTTAGGGTTAGGGTTAGGGTTAGGGTTAGGGTTAGGGTTAGGGTTAGGGTTAGGGTTAGGGTTAGGGTTAGGGTTAGGGTTAGGGTTAGGGTTAGGGTTAGGGTTAGGGTTAGGGTTAGGGTTAGGGTTAGGGTTAGGGTTAGGGTTAGGGTTAGGGTTAGGGTTAGGGTTAGGGTTAGGGTTAGGGTTAGGGTTAGGGTTAGGGTTAGGGTTAGGGTTAGGGTTAGGGTTAGGGTTAGGGTTAGGGTTAGGGTTAGGGTTAGGGTTAGGGTTAGGGTTAGGGTTAGGGTTAGGGTTAGGGTTAGGGTTAGGGTTAGGGTTAGGGTTAGGGTTAGGGTTAGGGTTAGGGTTAGGGTTAGGGTTAGGGTTAGGGTTAGGGTTAGGGTTAGGGTTAGGGTTAGGGTTAGGGTTAGGGTTAGGGTTAGGGTTAGGGTTAGGGTTAGGGTTAGGGTTAGGGTTAGGGTTAGGGTTAGGGTTAGGGTTAGGGTTAGGGTTAGGGTTAGGGTTAGGGTTAGGGTTAGGGTTAGGGTTAGGGTTAGGGTTAGGGTTAGGGTTAGGGTTAGGGTTAGGGTTAGGGTTAGGGTTAGGGTTAGGGTTAGGGTTAGGGTTAGGGTTAGGGTTAGGGTTAGGGTTAGGGTTAGGGTTAGGGTTAGGGTTAGGGTTAGGGTTAGGGTTAGGGTTAGGGTTAGGGTTAGGGTTAGGGTTAGGGTTAGGGTTAGGGTTAGGGTTAGGGTTAGGGTTAGGGTTAGGGTTAGGGTTAGGGTTAGGGTTAGGGTTAGGGTTAGGGTTAGGGTTAGGGTTAGGGTTAGGGTTAGGGTTAGGGTTAGGGTTAGGGTTAGGGTTAGGGTTAGGGTTAGGGTTAGGGTTAGGGTTAGGGTTAGGGTTAGGGTTAGGGTTAGGGTTAGGGTTAGGGTTAGGGTTAGGGTTAGGGTTAGGGTTAGGGTTAGGGTTAGGGTTAGGGTTAGGGTTAGGGTTAGGGTTAGGGTTAGGGTTAGGGTTAGGGTTAGGGTTAGGGTTAGGGTTAGGGTTAGGGTTAGGGTTAGGGTTAGGGTTAGGGTTAGGGTTAGGGTTAGGGTTAGGGTTAGGGTTAGGGTTAGGGTTAGGGTTAGGGTTAGGGTTAGGGTTAGGGTTAGGGTTAGGGTTAGGGTTAGGGTTAGGGTTAGGGTTAGGGTTAGGGTTAGGGTTAGGGTTAGGGTTAGGGTTAGGGTTAGGGTTAGGGTTAGGGTTAGGGTTAGGGTTAGGGTTAGGGTTAGGGTTAGGGTTAGGGTTAGGGTTAGGGTTAGGGTTAGGGTTAGGGTTAGGGTTAGGGTTAGGGTTAGGGTTAGGGTTAGGGTTAGGGTTAGGGTTAGGGTTAGGGTTAGGGTTAGGGTTAGGGTTAGGGTTAGGGTTAGGGTTAGGGTTAGGGTTAGGGTTAGGGTTAGGGTTAGGGTTAGGGTTAGGGTTAGGGTTAGGGTTAGGGTTAGGGTTAGGGTTAGGGTTAGGGTTAGGGTTAGGGTTAGGGTTAGGGTTAGGGTTAGGGTTAGGGTTAGGGTTAGGGTTAGGGTTAGGGTTAGGGTTAGGGTTAGGGTTAGGGTTAGGGTTAGGGTTAGGGTTAGGGTTAGGGTTAGGGTTAGGGTTAGGGTTAGGGTTAGGGTTAGGGTTAGGGTTAGGGTTAGGGTTAGGGTTAGGGTTAGGGTTAGGGTTAGGGTTAGGGTTAGGGTTAGGGTTAGGGTTAGGGTTAGGGTTAGGGTTAGGGTTAGGGTTAGGGTTAGGGTTAGGGTTAGGGTTAGGGTTAGGGTTAGGGTTAGGGTTAGGGTTAGGGTTAGGGTTAGGGTTAGGGTTAGGGTTAGGGTTAGGGTTAGGGTTAGGGTTAGGGTTAGGGTTAGGGTTAGGGTTAGGGTTAGGGTTAGGGTTAGGGTTAGGGTTAGGGTTAGGGTTAGGGTTAGGGTTAGGGTTAGGGTTAGGGTTAGGGTTAGGGTTAGGGTTAGGGTTAGGGTTAGGGTTAGGGTTAGGGTTAGGGTTAGGGTTAGGGTTAGGGTTAGGGTTAGGGTTAGGGTTAGGGTTAGGGTTAGGGTTAGGGTTAGGGTTAGGGTTAGGGTTAGGGTTAGGGTTAGGGTTAGGGTTAGGGTTAGGGTTAGGGTTAGGGTTAGGGTTAGGGTTAGGGTTAGGGTTAGGGTTAGGGTTAGGGTTAGGGTTAGGGTTAGGGTTAGGGTTAGGGTTAGGGTTAGGGTTAGGGTTAGGGTTAGGGTTAGGGTTAGGGTTAGGGTTAGGGTTAGGGTTAGGGTTAGGGTTAGGGTTAGGGTTAGGGTTAGGGTTAGGGTTAGGGTTAGGGTTAGGGTTAGGGTTAGGGTTAGGGTTAGGGTTAGGGTTAGGGTTAGGGTTAGGGTTAGGGTTAGGGTTAGGGTTAGGGTTAGGGTTAGGGTTAGGGTTAGGGTTAGGGTTAGGGTTAGGGTTAGGGTTAGGGTTAGGGTTAGGGTTAGGGTTAGGGTTAGGGTTAGGGTTAGGGTTAGGGTTAGGGTTAGGGTTAGGGTTAGGGTTAGGGTTAGGGTTAGGGTTAGGGTTAGGGTTAGGGTTAGGGTTAGGGTTAGGGTTAGGGTTAGGGTTAGGGTTAGGGTTAGGGTTAGGGTTAGGGTTAGGGTTAGGGTTAGGGTTAGGGTTAGGGTTAGGGTTAGGGTTAGGGTTAGGGTTAGGGTTAGGGTTAGGGTTAGGGTTAGGGTTAGGGTTAGGGTTAGGGTTAGGGTTAGGGTTAGGGTTAGGGTTAGGGTTAGGGTTAGGGTTAGGGTTAGGGTTAGGGTTAGGGTTAGGGTTAGGGTTAGGGTTAGGGTTAGGGTTAGGGTTAGGGTTAGGGTTAGGGTTAGGGTTAGGGTTAGGGTTAGGGTTAGGGTAGGGTTAGGGTTAGGGTTAGGGTTAGGGTTAGGGTTAGGGTTAGGGTTAGGGTTAGGGTTAGGGTTAGGGTTAGGGTTAGGGTTAGGGTTAGGGTTAGGGTTAGGGTTAGGGTTAGGGTTAGGGTTAGGGTTAGGGTTAGGGTTAGGGTTAGGGTTAGGGTTAGGGTTAGGGTTAGGGTTAGGGTTAGGGTTAGGGTTAGGGTTAGGGTTAGGGTTAGGGTTAGGGTTAGGGTTAGGGTTAGGGTTAGGGTTAGGGTTAGGGTTAGGGTTAGGGTTAGGGTTAGGGTTAGGGTTAGGGTTAGGGTTAGGGTTAGGGTTAGGGTTAGGGTTAGGGTTAGGGTTAGGGTTAGGGTTAGGGTTAGGGTTAGGGTTAGGGTTAGGGTTAGGGTTAGGGTTAGGGTTAGGGTTAGGGTTAGGGTTAGGGTTAGGGTTAGGGTTAGGGTTAGGGTTAGGGTTAGGGTTAGGGTTAGGGTTAGGGTTAGGGTTAGGGTTAGGGTTAGGGTTAGGGTTAGGGTTAGGGTTAGGGTTAGGGTTAGGGTTAGGGTTAGGGTTAGGGTTAGGGTTAGGGTTAGGGTTAGGGTTAGGGTTAGGGTTAGGGTTAGGGTTAGGGTTAGGGTTAGGGTTAGGGTTAGGGTTAGGGTTAGGGTTAGGGTTAGGGTTAGGGTTAGGGTTAGGGTTAGGGTTAGGGTTAGGGTTAGGGTTAGGGTTAGGGTTAGGGTTAGGGTTAGGGTTAGGGTTAGGGTTAGGGTTAGGGTTAGGGTTAGGGTTAGGGTTAGGGTTAGGGTTAGGGTTAGGGTTAGGGTTAGGGTTAGGGTTAGGGTTAGGGTTAGGGTTAGGGTTAGGGTTAGGGTTAGGGTTAGGGTTAGGGTTAGGGTTAGGGTTAGGGTTAGGGTTAGGGTTAGGGTTAGGGTTAGGGTTAGGGTTAGGGTTAGGGTTAGGGTTAGGGTTAGGGTTAGGGTTAGGGTTAGGGTTAGGGTTAGGGTTAGGGTTAGGGTTAGGGTTAGGGTTAGGGTTAGGGTTAGGGTTAGGGTTAGGGTTAGGGTTAGGGTTAGGGTTAGGGTTAGGGTTAGGGTTAGGGTTAGGGTTAGGGTTAGGGTTAGGGTTAGGGTTAGGGTTAGGGTTAGGGTTAGGGTTAGGGTTAGGGTTAGGGTTAGGGTTAGGGTTAGGGTTAGGGTTAGGGTTAGGGTTAGGGTTAGGGTTAGGGTTAGGGTTAGGGTTAGGGTTAGGGTTAGGGTTAGGGTTAGGGTTAGGGTTAGGGTTAGGGTTAGGGTTAGGGTTAGGGTTAGGGTTAGGGTTAGGGTTAGGGTTAGGGTTAGGGTTAGGGTTAGGGTTAGGGTTAGGGTTAGGGTTAGGGTTAGGGTTAGGGTTAGGGTTAGGGTTAGGGTTAGGGTTAGGGTTAGGGTTAGGGTTAGGGTTAGGGTTAGGGTTAGGGTTAGGGTTAGGGTTAGGGTTAGGGTTAGGGTTAGGGTTAGGGTTAGGGTTAGGGTTAGGGTTAGGGTTAGGGTTAGGGTTAGGGTTAGGGTTAGGGTTAGGGTTAGGGTTAGGGTTAGGGTTAGGGTTAGGGTTAGGGTTAGGGTTAGGGTTAGGGTTAGGGTTAGGGTTAGGGTTAGGGTTAGGGTTAGGGTTAGGGTTAGGGTTAGGGTTAGGGTTAGGGTTAGGGTTAGGGTTAGGGTTAGGGTTAGGGTTAGGGTTAGGGTTAGGGTTAGGGTTAGGGTTAGGGTTAGGGTTAGGGTTAGGGTTAGGGTTAGGGTTAGGGTTAGGGTTAGGGTTAGGGTTAGGGTTAGGGTTAGGGTTAGGGTTAGGGTTAGGGTTAGGGTTAGGGTTAGGGTTAGGGTTAGGGTTAGGGTTAGGGTTAGGGTTAGGGTTAGGGTTAGGGTTAGGGTTAGGGTTAGGGTTAGGGTTAGGGTTAGGGTTAGGGTTAGGGTTAGGGTTAGGGTTAGGGTTAGGGTTAGGGTTAGGGTTAGGGTTAGGGTTAGGGTTAGGGTTAGGGTTAGGGTTAGGGTTAGGGTTAGGGTTAGGGTTAGGGTTAGGGTTAGGGTTAGGGTTAGGGTTAGGGTTAGGGTTAGGGTTAGGGTTAGGGTTAGGGTTAGGGTTAGGGTTAGGGTTAGGGTTAGGGTTAGGGTTAGGGTTAGGGTTAGGGTTAGGGTTAGGGTTAGGGTTAGGGTTAGGGTTAGGGTTAGGGTTAGGGTTAGGGTTAGGGTTAGGGTTAGGGTTAGGGTTAGGGTTAGGGTTAGGGTTAGGGTTAGGGTTAGGGTTAGGGTTAGGGTTAGGGTTAGGGTTAGGGTTAGGGTTAGGGTTAGGGTTAGGGTTAGGGTTAGGGTTAGGGTTAGGGTTAGGGTTAGGGTTAGGGTTAGGGTTAGGGTTAGGGTTAGGGTTAGGGTTAGGGTTAGGGTTAGGGTTAGGGTTAGGGTTAGGGTTAGGGTTAGGGTTAGGGTTAGGGTTAGGGTTAGGGTTAGGGTTAGGGTTAGGGTTAGGGTTAGGGTTAGGGTTAGGGTTAGGGTTAGGGTTAGGGTTAGGGTTAGGGTTAGGGTTAGGGTTAGGGTTAGGGTTAGGGTTAGGGTTAGGGTTAGGGTTAGGGTTAGGGTTAGGGTTAGGGTTAGGGTTAGGGTTAGGGTTAGGGTTAGGGTTAGGGTTAGGGTTAGGGTTAGGGTTAGGGTTAGGGTTAGGGTTAGGGTTAGGGTTAGGGTTAGGGTTAGGGTTAGGGTTAGGGTTAGGGTTAGGGTTAGGGTTAGGGTTAGGGTTAGGGTTAGGGTTAGGGTTAGGGTTAGGGTTAGGGTTAGGGTTAGGGTTAGGGTTAGGGTTAGGGTTAGGGTTAGGGTTAGGGTTAGGGTTAGGGTTAGGGTTAGGGTTAGGGTTAGGGTTAGGGTTAGGGTTAGGGTTAGGGTTAGGGTTAGGGTTAGGGTTAGGGTTAGGGTTAGGGTTAGGGTTAGGG